>NC_064926.1:79437269-81837269 GCF_023897955.1 Schistocerca gregaria
ACACTAGATCGCGTGTTTAATACTCATCTTTCTATATTTTTCATGAGTACTCTTTTAATTTCATGATATGTATTCTTTTTCAGGGAGATGATGTCACTATGTAGCAAAACAACTACAGACTGCCAGAATATGTGACTAGTATTTAGAATTTCATGTTACTCATTTCTTTGATTACTTCTATCACCACATCATCTTCTGATAAAACTTAAATGATGACACCACTTCAGCGACTTGCACGTCGAGGGGGATTAAATGATGATGATTAGGATAACACAACACCCAGTCCCTGAGTGGAGGAAATCTCTGACGCAGATGGGAATCGAACCTGGGCCCTTAGGATTGACATTCTGTCACACTGACCACTGGCTAACGGGGGCGGGCAGAGGAAAAAGATAAAAAATAAAAATAAAACTTTTTGTCATTTGACTGTATTCAGTCTTAGTGATAAATGTAATTCACATCTAATTTATGCCTTTCTTTTTTACGGACAAACTTTTCCATTTGTTATATCACACCTTCTTCAAAATGAATCTTAAGTTGGATGTATTTTCAACACCATATGTTTGATTGTACTGAGGTGATGATACTGGTGTAAAGGCCATGATGAGGATAATGCAAATGATGACATGAACAAGGAGCTCAAAAGACAGAACTAGAGCCAGTGAGTAGGACTTGTGTGCTTTTTGAGTTCAGAGTGGACTGAAAAGAGGATAAGTGAGTGAAAAACCATCAGTTTCAGTGCAAATCATTACAGAGAGAGAAAGTTCCTGAAATAAGTCTGGATCCTAAGATCAAAGTGTGAAGTGAATATTAGAGGAAAAGATTCTAGATTCATGAACAATTTTGTAAACAAGTATATTTTATATGTATCTTCTTTACATGTGGAAAAGAACATTAACTGTGATATTTTGCATGTGAAAAAAATCTGTTGAACTTAAAGCTTCTTTAGTCTGCAAAACAGAAATACACACTCAAATTTCTCAGTCTTATGAACTTTGTTCTCATGAAGAGTAAGAAACACGTGTGTGTGTGTGTGTGTGTGTGTGTGTGTGTGAGAGAGAGAGAGAGAGAGAGAGAGAGAGAGAGAGAGAGAGAGAGAGAGAGAGAGGGGGGGGGGGGGGGGGGGAGAGAGAGTGGAAGCAGGGAGGGGGGGAGGGAATTATAACAAGACCAAATGTGTGTGATTCTGGAGTACAGTAGGCCGTTTCTAATCATACAACACAATACACCTTTCTGCTAATATAATGTTTTGTAACATTGGTGATGTATATTTTTTATTGTAAGATTATTGGTTTATTTCTATGGTTGGGAACACAATTTTTTATATCATGTTTATTTATCTCCTTTTATTATGAAAGACTATCCAAAACCAAAATCGATTATTCAAAATCAACTAAACACATAAATTATTTGACATAACCTATTCCATATGTATGTCATTTCCGTTGAAAAATCTGTATGAATGAGATATAAATCCTAGGCATCTTTGGCTTGGCTAGTAGTGGTGGTAGAGAGCTGGATGTGAGATGTGCTGGAGAGAAGTCAAAATGTGACTTGTCCCTCATGTGCCCTTGCTGGCTATATTGTTAATGTTTCATGAAGTGTCAAAAAATTGTTTTGTGGTTATTTAAACTGCAATCATGCAACTGTTCTACATTATTCACAACTTTACTGAATAAAGGAATTAAGCCAGAATATTGAGTCCAAGGGGAACTTATTTCCTTAAATACTTTCAAGACTTATGAATCCTCTCAGCAATATTGTAACCTCTTTTTGTTCAGGCCAATGAGCAACAACACCATTTACAGCAACAACAGAAAGTGGGGACTGTTTTCAAAAACTGACTTTATACAATGATCACTGTCAATGAATTAGGCATTGTAACCATCTCTATCAATTCTTTGTCTGGTAATCATCGGTAGAGCTGTGGCTATACATTTCTTGCATCAGTTATTTAACAATATTTCAATTATAAGCAGAAGAGCATTCCATTAGATCAGGAACAGCAGGCAGCATGTTCACGAGAAGTGCCAGAACATCTAACACGTCAATGTCACTACACTGTACTAATCATTGGATTGAGTGCTTTGGTATGAATGTCATCAATCCTAATGACCAACTGAATTCAGAGCAGAAAACTGTGGTATTTATGGAGATAGGAAGCAGGTAATGATTTGGGCCCCCATTCATTATCACGGAACATGGACCACTAGTTGTCAGTGGTCCTCATTCTGCTGGATTTTGTCAACAATTTGATACAGGCTCTTAACTGCACTGTCATGTCTCTGAAATGTGTAATCACATCAGAGGTAATGCTTGTTGCTTCACTTGACAAATATATCTTTGTCTCTTCCTCTCTCATTGCTGGACATGTAATTTGTGCTTGGTGATTGGTGTTGATGTTGCAGTGTTTGCTCATGTACACTGGCAACATAAAATGTTGATTGCTTCATTCTGCTGCATAGTTTTATCACCATCTCTACCTGGTGTTACCTGTGACTATTCCAATGTGAACTTACAAAAATTTAATATCCTCCCCTTTTCTGATCCATGAAGTCCATCTCCCAGATGGCTCCATAAAAATGCCTCTTCACATCAAGCGCACCAATCACTGACAGAACTTTCAGTTTGACAGCTGTCACCTGTTCACATTAAAAAGGTTCATGTGTACAGCCTTGACACCCACAGATGCTGTGTCTGCAGTGGAAAGTGAGAGTTGTTGAAATATACATAGCAAACAACCTTACCACAGCCTTTATTGAAGATCCTATTAAGCCCATCCATAAACATGTTACCTCTTCCTCTGACACCAATAAACCTGTAAACCTGCCACTGACCAGCACACCACTGATCTAACAATACCATTGTGACCTTGAAAAGTCTATGTCTTTCACCAGAGCTGTGACTACCTTTCAACATAATGTGAGATGAAGGAGATCCTAACCACAATTATAGCCACTTCACCCAAAAGTAGTGTTCTGACACCCACACAATGTACATAATATCCTTGTCCATCCTTATTCCAATCTTGCTCCCAATCCTGTATTACAAGGGTCATTCCTTTGCAGGCAACCCAGGTGTCATACCTGTCCAATACACCTACCCACCATTTACCACCACAGTCTAGTCACAGACATTTCCTACCCAGTAAAAGACAGGGCCACATCTGAAAGTAGCCAAGTGATGTATCAGCTATGCTGCAAATACTGTGCTTGATATGTAACCATTTGTCAATTTGCATGAATTGCCACTGGCAAACTTTGGTAGCCACAAACTTGATCATCCAGCTGCTAAACATGCTGTCCACAACAACACAAATTACTGCAACAGCTGCTTTACTACACAGGCCATTTGGATACTCTGTTCCAGCACTAGTTTCTCTGATTTGGCAGGTGGGGAACTGCCTCTCGAACATACCCTGCACTCTTACAGTGGCTTTAACATAAACCTCTGCTATGTTGTTTCCCATTGCCTCACCTTCTCTTTTCCCTTCTCTCTTCTCTCCACACTAGTTCTTAGCAGTCCAGATCATGTACTCTTACAGCCTCCTCCCACCACTTCTCCTGCCCCTTCTCCTCCCCCCCCCCCCCCCACAATGCTACCATTCCTCCCCTCCATTCTCTCTCTCTCTCTCTCTCTCTCTCTCTCTCTCTCTCTCTCTCTCTCTCTCTCTCTCTCTCTCTCTCTCTCTCTCTCTCTCTCACTCTCTCTCTCCACTCCTCCTTTTCCATTCCTCTCCCATTCTCTCTCCCTCTTCTTCATCTCCACCTTCCTCTTTTCCTCATCTCTCTTGGCCTGCTCCCCAATCCCTATCTCCTCACCCTCCCTCTACATCTCTTATACACTCTACCCTCTAAACTTCTTTAATTTTGTTGTGCAGCCACCGAGTGACTTTTAGACAACCTTCCTAACACTTTCCTTCTACCCCATCCTTGCCTCGGGCATCCTTCCCTACCCCCTCCCCAGTGCCATCATCCCTGGCAAGTGCTCTCAATAATCGATAATCAGTTATCAGCCTGGCCGTGAGTACATGAATGTTGTGTGTGTGTGTGTGTGTGTGTGTGTGTGTGTGTGTGTGTGTGTGCGCGCGCGTGCGCACAAGGTCATCAGATCGGCAGTTCTGAAGAGAGGGTCCGCTAAAAGAGAAAGGATCCAGTTGGGGATGTCAAACTATAAGAGGAGGAACTTAAAACACAATCACTAGAAGACATAAGTGGATAGACCAAATCTAAAAACTGGAAAAACAGGGGGATAAAATAGCGGTCTTTGCATGGGATAGTGGTCATGGGTCTCAGACCGAGAAAACATGAAGAGAGGCCCCAGCCACATCCACCCTGCCCCTCCTGCATGAATAAAGCAAAACCCTATATCTGATAGTGAAAACTACTTTCATGGAGGAAACAATGGAACAGTTTGAAAAACACTGAATTGTCTATTAATATTAAAAATAAGGAATCTGGGAGACTGTATTTAGTACAAAGGACCAAAAGAAGAACACATGCCACAGATATGTGGGATACTGTCAGTCAGCCAGCCATTTCATTCCCTGGGATGCTGGTATGACTTGGGACCCAGAGAAAGACAACTGAGCAGGAGGCATGGCAAAGTTCAGAGAGCAGTTTTTGGACAGCTGATGATGAGAGTAACATTGTATCAGTACAGATTAAAACACTGTGTTGGGAGGCCTGAGTAACAAAACTGAGATCACTGTTATTGGGTAACAGCTCTGCTGTGAACACATTACATGATCCCAGCAATAAATGGTGTTCTAAACCAGTAGTAGATGTCAAATCGTATCCTGAATTGTCTATCTTCTTAGAACCATCAGTGTAGATGATGGTGGCACCTTGGAACTTTGCAAGAATGGGACGTACAAGACACTGGGAGACCATAGTGGTGACATGACCTTAGGACCCCAAAATAAGTCATTCCTAATCTGTGGTCTACACACCATCCAAGGAAGGTGTGGGAGAAAATACACAGGGCACATTACAGTGGGTGGAGATAGATATCCCGACAGAGGGCAGTGAGATGCATTCCAACTGTCAATCCACCTATGGGAGGGAGACATACCTCATTTGCAAAGAGTACAGGGTTCACAGGATGGTCAGGGAACTGGCAAATGACGATTGCGTAAGAAACCAGGAGTTGGAGCTGTCATATTTGTAGAGACGGACTCACCACTTCTATAAGGAGACTGTCAACAGGACTAGTGCGAAAGGTATCAATAGCCAGATGTACCCCACAATGGTGAACAGGGCCAAGGATTTTCAGAGTGGATGGAGCATAATCTAGTCTGGTCAAGACCACAGCATGGTAAAGATGGAGAACAGTAGCACAGTCTGTACCCCAATATGTGTGGGCCCAGAGGCAGTGAGCATTAATCTTCCACATGCATGTAGTCTTCATGTGGTGAATATGGGGCAGTCATGTCAGTTTTTTTATCAAAAATAAGACCCAAGAAACAGACAATTTTATAACAACAATTTGACAAAAAATGCCTTGTTAGAGCAACAATGAGCCTCAGTCTTTTCAGATAAAATAAGCAGCCAAAAAACTTTAAATAATACAAAATTCTACTAAAACTAAACTCTTAGATCAAAAACAGATATATTTAGAAGAATGTTTCCAACAGAAATAAAAATTGTGATGCTGTAAGGAACTATCTGTGATATGAGCATTCCATACTACACCCTTAAACGTATGAAATATAGTCAGCTGTCTTACTAAGTGCTCCTGGTACAATGGCAAATGGAATAGTTTGGTGTGTCATGTGAGTGGGATGTTTTTAGTCTTTGTACCGGCAGTCAGCATGACAGTCAAACCCAATATGGAAAAGACACACAATATGAGAACAGCTCATTGTGGGTGCTCGACAAAATGTCTGATGCCATTCAGGCACTGGATTTTTGATGTGCTACTGTGTCAATGATATCACTGCTGGTACCACCACCGTATGTTGTAGATTCTAATAATGAATAAATGAGCCACTTTGCATCAAACCACTTCAGTTTTGATGGCAACAGAAACAGGTGAGTAGCCACTCCATTAAACCAACCTCCTAATATAGGATACTGAAGTCACTGCCCCTCATGTGTACATAGACATACCATGTAAAATGGTTGAGTTTAGCAGGCAGCCAGGTAAAGGATTGTCTAGGCTGATAGGTCACACACACACTTCAAGATGGTACATGAAAATGTCAGAGTATAAAATCCAAGTTGTGTTGATGCATCTTGTTTGTCAACAGGGCATCCTTCAGACAGGTGATACAGTTATTCCGATGAAGGGGTGTTTACATGTGATGAAAGAGTCTCTTATCGGTCTCAATGGCAAAAAATACAAGAACCTAGTCTGATCAATGGCATTCTTTGGCGTGGCATCCCATCCCACCTGATTTCAGTTCTAAGGTGTTCATACTTTGATGCAGCTCTGACAGCACTCTGAGATTTATAACCAGTGATTCAGCAGTCATGAGCTCCCCTATGCTTATTTTGCATATTTTCACTCCCTGTTGTCTTAAGGATTATCTTTTTTTCCCATGCTCCATACTCCAAGAATGAATAGAATGGGAAAAAGCCCTACTAATTGATACTGTGGGAAGTACTTTCTACCATGCACTTCACAGTGGTTTGCAGAGTATAGACATAGATGTAGATCTTGTGGGACAGCGCACCTGAAGTAAATAAAGTGTGTTCAGCAAAAGTGAGTGGTAAGAATATTGGTCAAAGTGAATAATGCTACAGCTTACAGAAGTGTTTTCAAGAATCTAAAAATTCTTACACTCACTTCAGCAGTACATTTAGTCCGTAATGGTTTTTGTTCTTGGTAGTGAAAATCAGTTTCAACTGAACTGTGGTACACATTCTCACAATATAAGACACAAAAATATTTTTCATATAGACTAAGCCTCACTGCGCAGGGTTCAGAATGGAGTTATGTACCCCTGTGGTGAGATATTCAACAATCTCATCTCTAACATATGGCGAAAAATTAGGAATCCCTACCAGTTCAAAAGAAAATTAAAAATATACATTAGCTGCTCTTTCTACAAATTATCTGAATATCTAGATTCAGAGAACGAAAAGTTAAGTTAACCTTAAGGCAAGCAGCAACATTTGTTATTAAGTTGTTATGACAAGTTATGATGTACTATAAACAGGACTCAGCATTTATAGATGCAAAAAAAATTTTTGAAAAATACCACTGCAACCAAATAATTCTCTCGATGACCCATGGACCTCGTCAAAGTGGGGTGGCACACTTGCCTCTCATGTTGCAGATAGATGTTCACATCAGAAGGATATCTGTGGAGGGGCCAAACAAACATGTGGAGGCGAAGGGTTTTTAAAGCAATAGAAAGAGACCAAGGGAAGAATACAACAAACAGGTTCTAAAGAATGTATGTTGCAATAGTTATGATGAGACTTGCTCAATATAGACCTGCATGGAGAGCTGCATCATATCAGGCTTCAGCCTGAAGACCATGACAAGCACACTGCCACTTCTACTACTACTACCAGTGTCACCACCACAAGTACATAGGTTGATATTATAATGTTTTGACAGAATAAGGAAGACATTTTCAGAATACTTGTTTTCTTCACATGGATGATCTTTTGTGACAATAATTCTCTCTTCCTTGTGTAACCTAACCCTCTCTAATCACTGTTTACAGAACCAGGTGTAGCACAACCTAAGAAAAAGCTGGTTAAGTTCTCTGGGAATATTCACTACCTACACACTGACAATATGCAAGTATCAAAAGTTAATTACTCACTGAACATTGTATAACCATGTTCATTGTTCTGGCAATCATTTCAATTGTGCTACAAGTATTAGAAATATATTTCAGTCAAATTCACATTCAGTACTACCAGCTACACACTGTCAAACAGATGAACACTGCAGTATGAGCATTCTGATAGATTGTATGAAATGCATATTGTTGTAATAATAAACCTATGCAATTTTATACTTACTGCTACCAGTTTCAAGTGAGGGCTCATTCTCCACTTTTGACAAATAACATTTATGATCTTATAGCGCATCACTTGAGAATAGGCATCAACCTGTAAATAAAATACACACATCAAAAATAGTTTTGCATCACCTCGGTTCTGAGAGTTCGGAACCTGCACAGAGAACTGGAAAAGACATCAACATAAACATCATTTCCGCCCTATTTATTGCTCACAAAAACCACATATTGCATGTCGTACCACCATACAGCGAGACCTACAGAGGTGGTGGTCCAAATTGCTGTACACACCAGTACTTCTAGTACCCAGTAGTACGTCCTCTTGCATTGATGCATGCCTGTATTCATCATGGCATACCATGCACAAGTTCATCAAGGTACTGTTGGTCCAGATTGTCCCACTCCTCAACGGCAATTCAGCACAGATCCCTCAGAATGGTTGGTGAGACACATTGTCCATAAACAGCCCTTTCCAATCTATCCCAAGCATGTCTGAAAGGGTTCATGTCTGGAGAACATGCAGGCCACTCTAGTCGAGCGAAATTGTTATCCTGAAGGAAGTCATTCACAAGATGTGCACAATTGGGATGTGAATTGTCATCCATGAAGATGAATGCCTTGCCAATAGACTGCCGATATCATTGTATTATCGGTCAGAGGATGGCAGTCACATATCATACAGCCGTTACAGTGCGTTCAATGACCACCAGAGGTGTACATCAGTCCCACATAATACCTCCCCAAAATAGCAGGGAACCTCACCACACTTGCTGGCCCATGTGACTAAGGCATTAAGCCTGACCGGGTTGCCTCCAAACATGTCTCCGACTTTTGGCTGGTTGAAGGTATATGCAACACTCATTGATGAAGAGAACGTGATGCCAATCCTCAGTGGTGCATTCAGCATGTTGTTGGGCCTACCTGTACCATGCTGCATGGTGTTGTAGTTGCAAAGATAGACCTCGCCATTGACATCAGGAGTGAAGTTGCACAGCAGGCAGTCTATTGCAAACAGTTTGAGTCGTAACACGACGTCCTGTGGCTGCACGAACAGCGTTGTTCAAGATGGTGGTGTTGCTGTCAGGGTTCCTCCAGTGAAGTAGTAGCCCTTGGGCAGCCTGAGCAAGGCATGTCATCGACAGTTCCTTTCTCTCTGTATCTCCTCCATGTTTGAACAACATTGCTTTGGTTCACTCCAAGACAACTGGACGCTTCCCTTGTTGGAGCTCTTCCTGGCACAAAGTAACAATATGGACGTGATCGAACTGCGGTATTGACCATGCAGGCATGGCTGAACTACAAACAACATGAGCCGTGTATCTCCTTCCTGGTGGAATGACTGGAATTGATTGGCTGTCCAACACCCTCCGCCTGGCACAGCTTGTGCATTGTTGTTTACATCTTTTGGCGAGTTTAGTGACATCTTTGAACAGTCAAAGGGACTGTGTCTGTGATACAATATCCACAGCCAACATCTATCTTCAGCTCTGGGAACGGGGGCGATGCAAAACTTTTTAGGATGTATGTATATATTAAAAAGGGCAGCTCTAGTAGATTATTATTACAACATCATGGATTTCAAACAATTTGTTGAGGCTGCAGAACAGCATACACAAAGCAGAATTAATTTTGAGAGCAGGCCACCCAAACAGGTGTTGGTGTTAGCTTCAGTCTGAAGCATGGTTTGATGCAGCTCTCCATGCTGCTCTATCCTGTGCAAGGCTCTTCATTTCTGAATAACTACTGCAACCTACATACTTCTGAATCTGCTTACTGTATTAATCTTTTTGGTCTCCATCTACAATTTTACCCCCCCCCCCCCCCTTTCTCTCTCTCTTCCACACTTCCATTTCTTTTCTCCCCAATTCTATTCAGTGCCATCTCACTAGTTTCATGATCTATGCATCTAAACCTTCAGAATTCTTCTGTAGCCCCACATTTCAAAAGTTTCTATTCTCTTCTTGTCTTAACTTTTTATCGTCTATGTTTCATTTCATACATGGCTACACTCCAGACAAATACAAGGGCTATTCGGAAATTAAGTACTGATCAGTTGCAAAGTGGAAGCCGCTGTGAAAATCCCATCAAGCTTTGCACAGATGTGTCGGTCAGTGTCTCTAGTATGCCTGTTGATCGCGTCATGTTGCTCTTTTCAGTTGTCAGTGTACACTGACCACATAAAGATGCCTAGGAAATGGTGCTTCCCGCCAAGTATGGGGAACTTGAGAAATTTTTCCTGATGTTACACAGCCCACATAACACAACTGTCCATGACAATTCTCGGCCACACTCTGCAGGAGCAATGAAGATGCTCCTGCAATGTTTTCGATGGGAAGTATTGGATTATCCACAATACAACCCGTGATTAGCTGCCCCTGAGTTTCATCTCTGCTCTCATGAAGTGCTGGCTTCAAAGACAAAATTTTGGCACAGTCATCAAGCTGTAGACCAGTGTAGAGTATTGCCAGAAAACACAGGCAGCTGTCTTCGATGACAAAGAGTAGTAAGTCGGAGCAGCGATTATGAAGACAAGTAGCTGGAAGGTGTAGCTAAAGGCTGAAAATAAAACATTTTTGATTTTCACAGTGATTTCTATTTCGCGACCAATCGGAAATTACTCCCCGAATAGCCCTAGTACCTTCATAAAGGACTTCCTAACATTTAAATTTCTATTCAGTGTTAACAAATCTCTCTTCTTCAGAAACACTTTTCCTGTCACTGCCAGACTACATTTTATGTCCCCTCTACCTCGGCCATCATCATTTATTTTAAAACCCAAATAACAAAGCCTACTTTAAATGTCTCGTTTCTTAATCTAATTCCCTCAGCATCACCCAATTTAATTGGACTACATTCCATTATCCTCGATTTGCTTTTGTTGATGTTCATCTTGCATCCTCCTTTCATGACAAAGACATTGTCCATTCCGTTCAACTGGTCTTCCAAGTTCTTTGCTGTCAGACTTTTTATTTCTTTTCCCTGAACTTTAACTCTTACTCCAAATTTTCATTTGCATTCCTTTACAGCTTGTTCAGTGTATAGATTGGATACACTGGGGGACAGGCTACAACCCTGTCTCACAGCCTTCTCAACCACTGCCTCCTTTTCATGGCCCCCAACTGCTGTACAAGTTGTAAACCTTTCTCTCCCTGTATTTTACCCCTGCTATCAAACAAACTATTCCAGTCAACATTGACGAAAGTTTTGTCTAACTCCACAAATGCTATAATGTAGGTTTGTCTTTCCTTAACCGATAGAATAGATATCAAAACAATGCTTGAAAGAAATAACTGAGATAATTTATCTACCGGGTGATCAAAAAGTCAGTATAAATTTGAAAACTTAATAAACCACGGAATAATGTAGATAGAGGGGTAAAAATTGACACACATGCTTGGAATGACACGAGGTTTTATTAGAAGAAACAAACAAACAAACAAAAAAGTGTGAAAGATCGCATGCGCGCGTCGTTTGGTGATGATCGTGTGCTCAGCCACCAATTTCATCATGCTTGGCCCCCAGATCCCCAAACCTCAGTCCGTGCGATTAGTGGCTTTGGGGTTACCTGAAGTCGCAAGTGTATCGTGATCGACTGACATCTCTAGGGATGCTGAAAGACAACATTCGACACCAATGCCTCACCATAACTCCGGACATGCTTTACAGTGCTGTTCACAACATTATTCCTCGACTACAGCTATTAGGGATGATGGTGGACATATAGAGCATTGCCTGTAAAGAACATCATCTTTGCTTTGTCTTACTTTTTTATACTAATTATTGTTATTCTGATCAGATGAAGCGCCATCTGTCGGACATTTTTTGAACTTTTGTATTTTTTGGTTCTAATAAAACCCCATGTCATTCCAAGCATGTGTGTCAATTTTTATCTCTCGATCTACATTATTCCATGATTTATTCAGTTTTCAAATTTATACTGACTTTTTGATCACCTGGCATATCAGTGACACAGCAATTCCAATTTAACAATGAGATCTTTATGTAGATTTCATAAAGTATCATTCACACCAGTTCTTCCCAACTTCGTAAAAAGTTAACAAATGCTTGCCATCAGTAGCACCACACATAATGGCGACATGATAGAAAAATTCAAGTGGATAAAATCTTTTTGTATAATTATGTTACACTTAAAACTTATTGGAGTGATAAATAAGGAAAACTGCTGCACAGATGAGATAGTTTCATGTTGGGCAGTACGTCATTTGTAGTGACCAACTGTGAAAGATATCTTTGATTACACACACACACAAAAATGAAAAGGTCTATGAAATAGTCATGTCACTTAACTCCACTTGACCATTTTGATCCACTACAAAATAATGAAAAGCAGAGAGATTGTGTTTTAGTACAAAAGTTATCTAATCTAAAACTATCCACGTAAGGAGTCAATTTAAGAGAGGTTCTTTCACAAGATGCAGAAGTTTAGCAGTGGCCAAGCACTTACGTATTAACATAAATTCTGATAAAGTATAAACAGAAACATAGTGCTCATTTATGATTTCCTAACATATAAAATGTAGACTGGCAATGGCAAGGAAAGCGTTTCTGAAGAAGAGAAATTTGTTAACATCGAGTATAGATTTAAGTGTCAGGAAGTCGTTTCTGAAAGTATTTGTATGGGGTGTAGCCATGTATGGAAGTGAAACATGGACGATAAATAGTTTAGACAAGAAGAGAATAGAAGCTTTCGAAATGTGGTGCTACAGAAGAATGCTGAAGATTAGATGGGTAGATCACATAACTAATGAGGAAGTATTGAAGAGGATTGGGGAGAAGAGAAGTTTGTGGCACAACTTGACCACATGAAGGGATCGGTTGGTAGGACATGCTCTGAGGCATCAAGGGATCACCAATTTAGTATTGGAGGGAAGCGTGGCGGGTAAAAATCATAGAGGGAGACCAAGAGATGAATACACTAAGCAGATTCAGAAGGATGTAGGTTGCAGTAGATACTTGGAGATGAAGAAGCTTGCACAGGATAGAGTAGCATGGAGAGCTGTATCAAACCAGTCTCGGGACTGAAGACCACAACAACAACATATCTTATTAAATGAAAAACTAAACGAGAATGAATTACTTGAAAAGTACGGCAACCAGCCCCATTTAATAACGTTATTTATGTGACAATATGGTTTGGGCTTGGTTTCATCTTCAATTGGCATAACACATTTATATCTTCGTTAATACATTTTAATGAACTAAGTTCTAAAGCTGCAGTTGCCTGTCATTGTGTAATTAGAAGCTTCTTTTTCCATCTTTATATGCACAGCACAAACACATGTAGCTGAACTTGTACACAATTGCAACTTGGTATTCACAATGAGGTTGACTTAAAAAGAGTTACTGGCTGACAAGGGGCTCTAGACACATTGCCTGTATCTCTAGCATATATCATTGACAGTAATCTTAAGGCTAAGAAAGGTTTTACAATAATATAGGATTCGTCCGTTCAGTTGAAGGAAGACATAAGTAGCGTACAGGGTGTCCCAGGAGGAATGGTCAATATTCAAGGAAGACAGGAATAAGCATTTAGAGCAATTAGTCTAGTAAACAACGGCTGTAAATTGTGTATGTTAAGAGCTATGAGCAATTCTTCACCTCCACTACTGTGAAACATCTCTACTGAGCAAGTGCTCATAATTCTTTTACATATGCATTTTAGAATGCAGGTGTACTAGAGTAATTACTCGTTTTGATCCGTACTACCTCCTGCCATGTGTAAATCAAAGTGTTTGCAGTAGCAAAGATCTGTATCACAGCATCAAGGATGAATTGCTCATAACCCTTACAGTATGCACTTTAGAGCTCGTAGTTACTAGACCTTCTTTTGCTTTGAACTTTCTTGTCATTCTTGAAATATGACCATTCCTCCTGGGACACCCTGTGTAGACATACAAATACACTTGTCTTATGGAAAATGGAAATGATTCAATGGCATTGTTGGCCGAGAGGCCCCATTTGGGGGAGCTCAGCTGTCGTATTGCAAGTCCTTTATAGATGACGCCACATCAGTGACTGGTGAGTCAGTGATGATGAAAATGATGAATCGAACCCGGACGACCCCTTGCATGGTAGGTGGTAACACTACCGCTACGCTACGGAGGCGGACTTATGAGTGCACAGGACAGGTGTGGCCTCGATGAAGGAACCATTTCAGCATTTACCTTAAGGAACATCAGGAGTTCTACATCAGAATACCCTAACAGAGTACGAGTCTCCATCCCTCCAAATGTGGAGACCTAGTCTCAATAAATGCACCATCTCAGTCAGTTATACCCATGATATTGTACTCTCGCAGATGTACATACAGGGTGTATATAAAGCCTGGGAACACTTTCAATTATTTATTGCACTGGAACCAAACATTGTACAGATATGTCATTTTGAAGAGAAACCCTGAAAGGCTTTTTTTCCCCATGTATTCTGCCACAGCATAGTTTGATAATTTGCGCTAGTCAGTGCTAGTTACAAAAACAGTGGGTTCAGGTGCGAAGCAAGCTGTTTCATGAAATGGCCTCCCCAATCACCAGCTCTGTCCGTGTGACTTTTCTGTGGGTCACATTCAAGATCTGTTGTATGTACCGCCCCTACCACGTGATGTAGCAGTCGACAATGCCATGCTGGGACAGGTATGGCAAGAATTCAGTTACCGTATTGACGTCTGCCGGGTCACTCACGGTTCACATATTGAATGTTTGTAAAAAATCTTTCCGATTTTCTCTTCAAAATGCAATATGAATAAGATCAGTACAATGTTTAGTTCTTGTGCAATAAATAATTGAGTGTTCCCTGACACTATGTACACCCTGTATTTGAAACAAGCTAGGTAACTAAGACTAATAATTATGAATTGTTCATTTAACTTAATAAAACTGAAGATAATTATGGACTGTTCATTTAGCACTTGCAGTTGACTTTACGACCACAATCATACTACCATGACTGTATTACATATCTGTCTCTTCCCTTCTGCCCGTCTCAAAAACAGAGCCAGATAGCACTTGTGGTGAATGAGATACTGAATTCAGCAAAACTGACACACTTAGTAATTTTTTTTTAATATTACTATCCCCTAATCTGAATTCTCTAGGTAATATTTCACTGCATAGTATATAACACTTTTTAAAATTACACTTTTACTGTTTTTCAAATAGATATCACACAATTCCACTCTGATAGAAATTTATGTTTAGCAAGGTATACAGCAGAACTGTGAAGTTTGGAAGTTGAGGGGTACTTGCAGAAGTAAGACTGTAAGGATGAGTAATTCCTGGATCAGTCAGTACACTATATGCCCATCAGCAGCAAAGTTCCAAGTTTCAGTCCCGGCCCAGACCACAGTCTTGATTGCTAGACAGTTTCTCTCATTGACTACTTCCCTCATACCTAGTCCTTTGTTCGGCAATAATTTTTTTAGTCAGCCATTTCAAAAGGCCATAACGTCTACAAATATGTAAGCTCTGTTGTAGTCAATATTGTATTTCTGCTATGTCACAAGCCAAACTATACATTTAAGAAGTCATTCAGGTAACTGTCATGCTTGATTCTAATATTTTCGAAAACAGTATAAGAAGGAAACCAGATGGCAGATGTTATTTTCCACATAAGGGACAGAAGCTTACCTATCTTCACCGTAGATACTCTGGAAAAGTATCTGAACTAAAAGACATATGAAGCACAGAGCGAGAGTGGACTAACCCACCTTTGTTGCCATGTTACACGATCTGCATGAAATTATGCTTATGTGAAGTATAAAACCCTTACAAAACCACATATTTAAATCCTGTGTGGTAAACATAGACAAGGGGCCAATTACTACTTCTTGCACTGAGCCTTTGTCACATTTTCATGGAGTGGACTGTGATTCATTAGTCCACTGCTGCACCGACACCACTTCCCTGAACCACCTCCAGCATTCTCCATGCCCAGTGTGATGCGACAATGTTGCCTTGTGCAGTAGTCACTATCGCAGTATTTGCGACACTCCGCATTGCTTCACATCATGGAATCGTATAGAGCAGGCGTAGTGTGTTGGTTGGGTGACAGTTATTGACGTTACAATGATGGATCGAAACACACAACCTAAAACTACAGAGGAACAATTACAAGGTATGTTATTGTTTGTGTGTGCTATCGTATTGTGTAGCGATAATACGAAAATATTGATTCCTATACGTTTGACATTGAACTTCACAGAGATGTTTCAATTGGAGGATCGATGTTAACAACAGTTTGGAAATGTCCTCAATACCAGTACCATCTGCATCCTCATCATCCCCTAATAATGTGGGACAGTATGAAAAGCAAAAAGCATTTGAGGAACGAGACAGATTGGAAACTGAATGTAAGAAATAAGAGATAAGCCAAAGGGAAAGAATATGTACAAGGTAAGGGAAAAGATTACAACTCAATAAGAATGCCAAATGGGACCATGTTCTTGTATGAAGCAACGCCTCCTACAAATAAGTGCATTGCAATCGGCCTTTCTATTTAACAGTATCCATGTTTCATTCCTTTCTCGACAGGAAAATACCAGGCAATACTTTTTGCTCGATATTCATGGTAATGATGTGCAAGTGTGCAAACTATTTTTTCAGAACACATTGGCAGTATGCGATTGCAGTCTCTAACAGCATATTCCAATGAATTCTTCTCAGGTTATCAGCAGATTGGTGGCGGCGTCTTGTCACATCGTTTTGACCAGTTTAGTACCCATCATCAGCGAAGACGATGGGTACGAAACTCATCGAAATATTGCGACAAAGACACCACCAATCGGCTCATAACCTGAGAAGAATTCATCACATTGGCAGAAAGTGCAGGACAAACAGACATAATATTGAAGCAGAAAGGTGTTAGCACAACTGCTCCACTTGACTGACGAGGGCGATGTGAATCTGCATAATATAGCTTAAGTGTTTTGTTGACAAATTTCCAGTGTATGAAAGTCACTGTGCCATACACAAATTGAGTAGCAAGTATTTGGCACCTGGTTTAAGTATCAGTATTATGTATTCATTGTACTGCAGAGAAACAGTGTATCCAAAAATATATTTCGCAAAACCTTCAATGAACAGTTTAATTTATCTTCCCATCCACCAATTTCGGATTCGTGTACGAAATGTGATTCTTTCCAGATCAAAATAATGGCCTTACCAAACGACAGTTCGCTCATCTCTCAAAGACGAACATTTGAGGAAAGCTGATTGTGCACGTAAAGGCTTGCAGAACGATACTTTGCTTACTAAATCAAATGATAATGTTACAGCTATAACATTGCCCTGATCAAAACTTTGCCTACACTTTTATTGTCAACGGGGGTATGCTATCACAAAAGACAAATGTAGGCCTATTGCCTCGGTATTCATGACGTAGGGAATGATATTCACGTTCCTTTGGAATGAAACAATAGTACCTAGATGTCCTCAGGAGATTGGTTCACATTTGTTGTACTACGTGAACCATTTCCTTACCGGTTAATTATGCACTCTGATCAGTGTGGAGGTCAAAATAGGACTATTAAACTCTCACTTATGTGCCAGTACATAGTTTCCAATCCTATTTACATAGTAAATGAAATTGATCACAAACTTTCAGTCAGTGATCATTAGTATTTACCTTGTGATCGAGATTTTCAATCAACTGAAAAACAAAAGTAGTATTTTTACAATGTTTATGGTCCAGAACATTGGAATGAGATTGAGGCCACTAGGAAGAAAAAACCTTGCACATTAGTTCAATGGGTAAAGATGACCCTTTTTCAACAAAAAGCACTTCAAAGGAATATTACTTGCCACAAAATATTGGTTGATCAAACCAAAGTAGAGTGATTCAGGATTCAGTTGCTATGATTTGTGGAAAAGCTGCCTTTTGATATACTTTTTAAATATTCCAATGAAACAGTTTACACAGACTTTATTAAATGTGTCCAAGAGAACATGGAGTTAGAACAGCTGTATCCAGAACATAATGCAATGAGTGAACCGAAGAAGAAAGATTTACTGAGTCTACTGGATTTCATTCCAACAGTTCACCATGATTTTTATAAGAACCTGAGGTCAGTTGTTGCAGAGCCTCCAAATGTTGTCCATGTCAGATCTTAATAGTGAAGATTATGATATGCAATAACAGTTTGTGGAAACCATTGTTGCACTACTTCATGACATTGTTTCTTAAAGCTGTTAAGTGATGTAAACGAACTATAGCTCCTATAAATCTAAAATAGTATATAAAGAACAGTAACTGTTTTCATTCTATTTTGTAGCTACTCCAATGAGTATGTTGCATTCAATTCCTCATTGTACCTGCTCATTCCATTTGTTTCATGTATATTACTTTACTTTCTTTTATGTCTGTTTTCATACTCTGCAAAGTACACAATCTGAGATACGTTTGAATCCAAAAGTAAATTAAATCCTTTTGTGAAAGATGCCTCTACAGCTAATGGAACTGACTATCTGCTAAAAGCCACATTAAGTGTAATGCAAAAGTGGACTAGACCACATAAAAATCTGGAATTTCAAAGGTCAAGATGTAAGTTGGTTGTATAATCCACTTAAAAGATACCTGCAATACTGCTTAAAGCTGTAACGAACCTTGATCAGGTAAAGAACAGGATATGTTTGCTAAATCCAGTTCTTACTACCTTGATTATCTCCGAGGAATGTTGGGGTTACTCCACTATTGCTCTCAGTGCATCACATTGAGTGCCAAAGGCCACCAGTAGATGCTGCAAATGTAGAGGCCCAACAATTCTCACTTGCAGCCACACACTCCACTTTTGCCTAATACAGGCTATTAGTTCTGCATTAATAAAAATAAAACAATAGATTCAAAACATTGATCAGTATATTCTACCAAATTTCCTGTACCCAGGCATCAACTCAATCAAGAAACACAAACAATGCACAGAACACCAAAGAGAGCATGTGGCCACCAGCTGCCTAGTGTCTGTCCAACATGTTGACAGTATTTGTATTCCATCCACATGGTGGGTTGCATTTTCATTACTGCTGCACAGGTCATCCTAGATTCTACATCTGTCTCAGTGGAACTTTGTTGCAGTTTCTGGGTACCTGAAATTGTCATTAAAAATTTTCCTAGTCTTTGCACATTTTTAATCAATCATTCCCATCTTCAATTTGTTAGATAACAGCCTGCCTTCACAAGTTATACAATATCAGTACTTCTTTACACACATTAAACAATCTCTGCTGTTTTTGAAACCACATTACACAATGAGAAAATAATTGGCAATTTATATGTTGTAATGACATTTCCCATGTGTAAACAGCTTTACGTGCTAAGAGCGTATTTGCCTCCATTTATGTCTACAAAACTACCTTCCAAAGATATTTTTGTCTTGGGCTCACAATCTGAAGATTCTTTAATGCTGCATATTCTGATTGAAGCTTTGGAAGTGGTGGCAGTGGCTTGACTTGTCACTTAAATACAGATTACTGTATCTTCCCCCCCCCCCCCCCCCCCCCCTCTCTCTCTCTCTCTCTCTCTCTCTCTCTCTCTCTCTCTCTCTCTCTCTCTCTCTCTCTCTCTCTCTCTCTCTCTCTCTCTCTCTCTCTCTCTCTCTCTCTCTCTCTCTCTCTCTCTCTCTCGTAACAGGTCACTTTGTTGATGGTTATTACACTCACATCAGTTGTGCAAGAGTCCATTACTGTTGAATTTGAGCAATAACTTGAATTATTTCCAACATCCTGCATAACACACAACAGATCCAGCAATTTAATACAATTATCGTGTTAAACCAATCATCTTTTAGGATGTATAGCTTCTCTATACATTCTATCAAAGGGTAGTCTTGTTCGAAGTAACACATTACATTAGAATTTATTTTATACACTTACTAATAAAATTAACAACTTAGTACTTCAGCTGTCTCACCTAAACCAATGGAACAGCAGCAAAGTTCAACTTTCCTACATTAATTTTGTCTGCATGCATTTATTCTTACATCCTGTAATTTTAAAAGTGACATGGGGAACAAAATTAACATTCTCAGCTTAAGTAAAACAAAGGTGTCCCTTTTAATTTGCAGTCGAGTATTTGCTGCAGCCAAATCAAGTTTTTCCTTGTCTGTCACTGATACTGCACTCTAGATGTCTGAACCTGTGCTAAAGGATGCACAAGAAATTTTTCAAAATGCTTCATACATGCCATTTATTTGAAGATGGTGTGCACTTGCCTTGTTCTCAATAATACACTAGAATCACAACAAAAGCAAGACCATGTAGCAAGTAGGCATATGTATTTCTTAATTTGTCATAAAGGTTTTCAAATACAAACTTATCCTCACTGATTGTACACAATTTTGACACCAACGAGTGGCAACAGGTTAAAGAAAACAATATGTACCAAACAATTTAAATACAGGTTTATTAGAAATTCAGTTCAGCAACCATTACAGTAAAAAAAATTCAAAATTTATGAAATTTAATACTTTTGGCATAAAACATTTCTTGCAGTCAACTTTAAATTTGAGAACACTTTCCATTTATCAATATCCACCTCTCAAACGAAGTACCAAGTGAAGGGTGGATTCTTTTTGAATATTGTAGTCTGAAAGTGTGCGTCCATCTTCCAATTGTTTGCCTGCGAAGATAAGTCGCTGCTGATCTGGGGGGATGCCTTCCTTATCTTGGATCTTAGCTTTCACATTCTCTATGGTGTCAGAAGCTTCCACCTCCAACGTAATGGTCTTGCCAGTAAGAGTCTTCACAAAAATCTGCATACCACCACGCAGCCGCAACACAAGATGCAGAGTAGATTCCTTCTGGATGTTATAGTCAGACAGGGTTCGCCCATCTTCCAGTTGCTTACCAGCGAAGATCAGACGCTGCTGGTCTGGAGGGATGCCTTCTTTATCTTGAATCTTTGCCTTCACATTTTCAATTGTGTCTGATGCCTCCACTTCCAAAGTAATTGTTTTACCAGTCAGGGTCTTCACAAAAATTTGCATACCTCCTCGAAGCCTCAGCACTAGATGTAGTGTAGATTCCTTTTGGATATTGTAGTCTGACAATGTTCTTCCATCTTCCAGCTGTTTGCCTGCAAAGATCAATCTCTGTTGGTCTGGTGGAATGCCTTCCTTATCCTGGATCTTTGCTTTCACATTTTCAATCGTGTCTGATGCTTCTACTTCGAGTGTAATGGTTTTACCAGTGAGAGTCTTCACAAAAATTTGCATACCACCACGCAGCCTCAGCACCAGATGCAGAGTAGATTCCTTCTGAATGTTGTAGTCAGACAGGGTTCGCCCATCTTCCAGCTGCTTACCAGCAAAGATCAGACGCTGCTGGTCCGGAGGGATGCCTTCCTTATCTTGAATCTTTGCCTTCACATTTTCAATTGTGTCTGATGCCTCCACTTCCAACGTAATTGTTTTACCGGTCAGGGTCTTCACAAAAATTTGCATACCTCCTCGTAGCCTCAGCACCAGATGTAGTGTGGATTCTTTCTGTATATTGTAATCTGAAAGAGTTCTACCATCTTCAAGTTGCTTCCCAGCAAAGATAAGCCTCTGTTGGTCAGGTGGTATTCCTTCCTTATCCTGAATCTTTGCCTTAACATTCTCAATTGTATCTGAAGCTTCAACATCCAGAGTTATAGTCTTGCCTGTCAAGGTCTTCACAAAGATCTGCATACCTCCTCTGAGCCTCAGCACTAGATGTAGGGTAGATTCCTTTTGGATATTGTAGTCTGACAATGTTCTTCCATCTTCCAGCTGTTTGCCGGCAAAAATCAAACGCTGTTGGTCTGGTGGGATGCCTTCTTTATCTTGTATCTTTGCTTTAACATTTTCAATGGTGTCAGAAGCTTCTACCTCCAAAGTGATTGTCTTCCCTGTCAGTGTTTTTACAAAGATCTGCATTCCTCCCCTAAGCCTGAGAACAAGATGAAGGGTAGACTCTTTTTGGATGTTATAATCAGACAATGTACGGCCATCTTCAAGTTGTTTTCCAGCAAAAATCAGTCTCTGCTGGTCTGGTGGAATACCTTCCTTATCTTGAATCTTTGCCTTCACATTTTCAATTGTATCTGATGCCTCTACTTCCAGTGTGATGGTTTTACCAGTGAGAGTCTTCACAAAAATTTGCATACCACCACGAAGTCTTAGCACCAGATGCAGTGTGGATTCTTTCTGTATGTTGTAATCAGACAATGTGCGACCATCTTCCAGCTGCTTTCCTGCGAAGATCAACCTCTGTTGGTCTGGTGGAATGCCTTCCTTATCCTGGATCTTTGCTTTCACGTTTTCAATGGTGTCTGATGCTTCCACTTCCAAAGTAATTGTTTTACCAGTCAGGGTCTTCACAAAAATCTGCATACCACCACGCAACCTAAGCACCAAATGCAGAGTAGATTCCTTCTGAATGTTGTAATCTGACAAGGTACGACCATCCTCCAATTGCTTTCCTGCAAATATCAGTCTCTGTTGATCAGGTGGGATTCCTTCTTTGTCTTGAATCTTTGCCTTTACATTCTCAATAGTGTCAGAGGCTTCAACTTCCAAGGTTATTGTCTTCCCTGTGAGAGTCTTCACAAAGATCTGCATACCACCTCTCAATCTCAGTACCAGATGCAATGTGGATTCTTTCTGGATATTGTAATCTGAAAGAGTTCTCCCATCTTCGAGTTGTTTTCCAGCAAAAATCAAACGTTGCTGATCAGGTGGGATACCTTCTTTATCCTGAATTTTTGCTTTTACATTTTCGATTGTATCAGATGCCTCTACTTCCAATGTGATTGTTTTGCCAGTTAATGTTTTAACAAAGATCTGCATGCCACCCCTCAGTCTTAGTACTAAGTGAAGAGTGGATTCCTTCTGAATATTGTAATCAGACAGTGTGCGACCATCTTCCAGTTGCTTTCCAGCAAAGATCAGCCTCTGTTGGTCTGGTGGAATGCCCTCCTTATCTTGAATTTTTGCCTTGACATTTTCAATAGTATCAGATGCTTCAACTTCCAATGTTATAGTCTTGCCAGTGAGTGTTTTGACAAAAATCTGCATGCCACCCCTCAGCCTAAGGACAAGATGTAGTGTGGACTCTTTTTGAATATTGTAGTCTGACAATGTTCGGCCATCTTCCAGCTGCTTTCCAGCAAAGATCAGCCTCTGTTGGTCTGGTGGAATGCCCTCCTTATCCTGAATTTTGGCTTTTACATTCTCAATTGTGTCCGATGCCTCCACTTCAAGTGTAATAGTCTTGCCAGTCAGCGTCTTCACGAAGATCTGCATGCCTCCTCGCAACCTCAGCACAAGATGCAGGGTTGACTCTGTAAGAAATTTAAAGCACAATCACTTGCAATATTCAACCAAAGCAATTAAGTTTACCATTTTACATTCCAATTCAGTTAGAATAACATTCTTACACACTTCATTGGCCGTGGAATCTTTGATTTAATTGCTTTACAGCAATTTGGGGGAAAGTAAATCAAAGATTGACATGCGACTGGCGAAGCACACACACTTCATGTAAAGGACAATTTACATATGCAACATTTGCTCACATTTATTAACTGCTTTACCACATTTCCTTTTGGCAAGCAACCTGGGTACTTAAAAAGGCTGCATGGTTCTATAATAGGTTAATAACACCACTAACATCAATGTTTTTTTCCTAACACCATTTGACCAAAATTTTGGCTTAACAAACTGCACTCTAGATTTCAACAGCATCATTGTCATGAGCAGTTTAAAACTACCAACTAAAGGGCCTAGCATTGTGTTACATTGTACAACTACAGCACTGAACCTACCCGACAGGTAAAGTGATGCATGCTTGGAAAGAAGTTTAGCAACCTGTAGCAGCTCTGGTCAGCATCAGGACTGCAGGTCTGGTGGTGCACAGAGCCAACAACACCATATGCAAGCTGCTGTTCATATCTCCTTACAAGAATCCTTTGCTTTTGATAGCTGAAGTCTTGTCACTTCCAACCCCCCCCCCCCCCCCCCCACCAATAAGTATGCACCTCCCTATGGTCCTTCAGTTCATTTTTATCTCAGCTGTTCCCTTACAACTGACACTCAACACAAATAAGGCAAAAATACTAGCACTCATTTCATTATATGTCCATGTTCAACTTTGAGCTCCTTCATGCCACTTTTACTCAGTAAACACAGCAACATTAATAGTTTTCTTTAATGGCAATTATCTTTGAGGCAGGCTATAACAGTTCGTGTCTATAGCACACCTAACTTTCTGCCCCAGAGTAGTAGCAAGCGGTTCGTCCTACACACACACACACACACACACACACACACACACACACACACACACACACACACACACACACACACACTATTGCAATTCTGACCATATGTCATTTTTGCTCAGTGCACTGAACATGTTCAGGACCATTCTCTTTATAGGATGGTGACAGCTATTTTTATTATGTCCTGAGGTTGTTATCCCCCATCTTAAGTGCAAATCTGTTGGTTGGCAAGCTAGCTACAATTTGTGCATGGTTTAGTTTAACAGAAGGCAGATCAGCTTCTGTCTTGTGTACAGGAGAAACACTCACCCACACTTTAATGCCAACAGTTTGCACCACATTTAATATGCAAAAGTGGTCCTGAGTACATTAGTACTCACATTTCAGACTAATTGCAGCATTCAAGACCCATGTTCAAAGAGAACAGTTACAGCAAGAGGTACTGCAAATGCTGAAGATACCACCCATGAAGGGTATCTTGTGAAAATGCCAAGGTGGGCAAAGTGGACTGCCTTCCTGCCATACAGTAGGGCAGCATGTTTGGGAGTATGCTGCAAGGACCAACAGACCAGAATTTGACAGCCTGTGAGATTCAAGTTTATGGTCCATTAAAGATAACATAGCTCTTTATGTGCCCAGCATGTGTAGAGTGAACTGCAAATATGGCAGCATTAGTACAGACCGAACTTTCAGTTGCCAAATTCATTAACCGAGTGTCAAGTGACAAACTATAGAAACTTAAAATATTTTTCCTAGGGGATGGTTCAACTGTGGCAAATTTGGAATTCAGTTATAAAGGAGGCAGAGATTTGAATAAATAATTTTAACAGACGGAGGTAAACCATGGGACACCTTGACTATTGAGTCAAAGAAGTAGTGCAGCTAAAAACTGACACTAGCCCGTTCCACCTTCCGTTAGAAGTTCCAGTTGAATTGAGTTACATTGACACACTGCAAATCACCTACTAGTGCCTGGCAGAGGGTTCAAATGACCTGCATAATTCTGTATTAATCCACTATCCTCATAGCATGCAGAAAGAAGGTACATCTGTCTGCACGAGCTCAGACTTTTCTTAATTTATTGTAACGAGACAATATTTTTGCATCTGGAGGAGAAAGTGAATGGAATTTTGTCAAAGATTCCGTTGCAACAAAAAACCTTTTTTTAAAAGAAGTCTAGCCCAAATACTACATAATTTCAGTGACCCATTCCCTGTATTTCACGATAGTATAAAACGTGCTGGCCTTCTTTGAACTTTTTCAATTCACTCTGGCAGCTGTATCTGCTAAGGATTCCACACTGCGGCAGTATTCTAAAAGGACAAACAAGTGTAGTGTAGGCACTCTCTTTAGTAGATCGTTACATTTTCGAAGTGTCTTTGCCAATAAAATTTAGTCTTTGGTATTAATCTCAATTACTGCTGATATTTCATTTAATTAAAGCCACATCTGGTGTACACTTAAATTTTATTTGCCTCCAAGGAAAGCAAATGACTTACCTGCTTTTTGAGTAGGTATATTTTAGCTTATTTTTGGAGGATTTGGGTATTACAATATCCAATTTTACTACAAGGAGCTGCCTAATTCAACTTTCCACACATGCATCACTTCCACCCCTATGGAAAGTTCTGGGTACTACAATCTCAATGAATGTTAAATTTTATGTAGACATGCTACCACGAAAGACTGAACATCAATATTTTCTTGTGGTCTATTATACAGCACTGTTTACACCATACAGGGGCACTCAACCTGACATTTCTGATGGGTATGTTTTATGAAAGAGTCTACCAACTGCCAAAATAACAGCTTGTCACAAAAGAAGTTTCAAGTATGTTGCTGATCTTTGCAGAGGGCAGTTTCTCAAAAATGGTGCAGGGTACCGTGTTTCCATTACACACAAAACCAGTGCACTAAGTGAATCAAAAACTAGAGTAAATATTTGCAATGGACAATGAAAAAATGAAATCAAGCCAAGCATTTCATTTTCCAAGTGTGGCTGGCAATGCTTCGAGCTATCTACAAACACCAGTAACATGAAGTATTAACTTAAGATATTCGGAATTATTCCTGTCACCCTTGCTCATTAGTATGTAATTTTAAACACTAATCATATGCATATCCTGACCAGTCTGGTCAATATGCAACCAATTTTGTGATTGGAGAGCATGGTGGAAAGTTACACTTAAAAATCTAACATTTTGAATATTCATTTCTGCACTTTTCAGCCCTCTGAATACTAGATAGTAATAATTACTGATAACATTTTTCAGTGCACGAGTAAATTTTGTAATCCAGTTTCAAACTTGACGTGAAGTGTCCATACAGCACACCCTCTCCATTACAATGATCACACAGAACTGCTATACTGTTAACAATATATACAGATAGGCTTCTAGATAAGCTTTAAAGAGCTTCCACAAAAAATTCTGAATATTATCTTTTGCCACAAGCACTATTTTGTTTGAGGCTGGTATTGCTGCCAACATTAATGACCTAAGCCTGAACATTTAGATTGTTGAAATCAATTTGAAAGAAGTTAACTGAGGACAAAGGTTTAGAAATCCTCAACACCTTCCACACCCATCATTCATGAACACATTTTGAAATAGCCATGATCATCTGTTCAGGTGTTGAAAGAAATTTTACTCCTTGGTCAAATCCAAAATTCAACACAAAGGAAAGCCCATCTATATAATGCCAACATAGTAACATATCTACAAAGAACCCACCATAAATGGTGTGCAGTGAAGAGAAACTACAGATACTCAATATTTCCTACCAAAATTACATTTCAACCATATGAAGTATTCAGTTGGCTGTACTTGCATTTTAACACCTCTGAATCATTTTTGCAAATGCTGACAATAGCACCACTCAGAGCCAGTTTTCTAAATTATTTCATTTGGTCCTTGAAAGGAAGTGAAGTCCTACGATACACACTATTTCTTTCAAATTTTGCAATGACCCTTAAGTGCATTTGCATTGGGCAACATTCATTAAATGCAACCAGAAATTAAACCCGTTTACAGTGAATTAACTGTATTACAAAGCCAGTGGTCATATGTGGTAATCTTAGCTTTATAACATATGCAAACTGAAAAGTTTCAAGCAGAATTCAAATTTTTCCTCCAACCAAAATCCCAAGATACAACTTTGTTCATTTGTAATCTGCAAAAGCTCATATGAGAAAGAGCTGCCCAATTCCTCTGCCCTCATAACCTTTAACAGAGAAAACAATGCTCTATTTCCAAACTAACTGCCAGTTGAGCCAAATTGGTAACACTACAAACCAATGTTGTCACCCATCAACTTATGTTGTTCTCATTTGTTGATAACTCAAACAACTGAAGATAACACAAAGATATGAGTGCTGACAATGGGAAAACATACTGCTACCCTACTCTGTTAGTAGAGCACATAAAAACAGTTTAACAGTATTCTGTTGTACATCCAACTTTGGCAGATTTCCACTGCAAATAAAAGTGGAAGTCCTGGAAAGCTCTATACTGACTAATTTCAGACAAAACAGGGCTTAGTTATTAGACACGCTGAAATATTGGTTGTGGTGTAAAGACTGATCTTTAGCGCAGCATGATCTCTTTAGATATGTTACAATCTGACAATTTGGTAGCAAGTTGGCAAAGCCATCCAATGTGAAAGCAGAAAATATGAGTAACAAACTAACCAGTCTGCATCATGCTGACAAATGCAAATGGGTTTCCAAAACTCAACTTTTAACGGAAGGTCAGTGTTGAAGGGATGATTACATTGGTGAGTACACAAAGAACTGCAAATTAATAACATTCACAGTTATCTTTGTACCAACCAAAGCAATATTCAGAAGTCGTCACGTTATGTCCTGTGTAGATCTCTCAAACTGGCACCAGTGTCTTTACCTATAGCTTCAATTACCATTGCACGAACCTGTGCCACAATGCAAGCCAAAACAATTACTGTCATATGCGGCCCACATTAAATAAATGTAAATTTCAGAAATTACTGCACTGGTTGTCAACTGCAAAACAATAAAACCGAGCCACTTTTACAATTAAATTATTGCACTGTCGTCTGTATCACGTTGTAGAACACATCCGGAAACTTTACGAAACAGTATAGGTAACGAGCAGCACTAATTTTCGTTCATGGCCGTTCGTTGCCAGTAATCAGTACTCTGTGCCGCTGCTTCCGTTAAGCAAAATTTTACCCAGACTAAAGTTTCCGAGACTACAAAAGATACTTAACAGCGTTTCACCAATACAGCGCTCTACATGACTAAGCAACACGCAGTACGAAGCTTTTCAGTATTCTTTACTGACCGCACAACATACTTTGGACAATATCGCCAACATTTACAAGCACATACAGGTATGTTAAAAAGCCAGAGAAGCTCTGTCACACTGTCCAGTCATTTCCACGCACGAAGTACGTAACTCAAGCGGCGTAAATGTTAAGTCCTTCTCGTCCCCCCCCCCCCCCCCCCCCCGAAAAGCATTAATACCGAAACACTAAGTGCAGTAAGAATTTATTGCAAAAATTTATATATACCCGCCACACCCATACTACTAAAAATTCAAACAATATTAGAGTAAACTGGTTTAGAACACACCCAGCCCAATAGTAAGAAGTGACAAATAACGATCTGCCTAAAAGTCGGAAAAGTAACGCGTACGCTGCAGATTACGCAAAATGGTAATAAAGAAAAAACACAAACACGAAACTTACCTTTCTGGATGTTGTAGTCTGACAATGTCCTGCCATCTTCCAATTGTTTCCCAGCGAAAATCAGTCTCTGCTGGTCAGGAGGAATCCCTTCTTTGTCTTGAATTTTGGCTTTCACATTTTCAATAGTATCAGAGGCTTCAACCTCCAACGTGATTGTCTTCCCAGTCAATGTTTTAACGAAGATCTGCATGTTTCTGGAAAAAGATATCAGTTCCGTAACTATTATGCCAAGATGGCGCATGTGACATTCGAAGAGCAAAGCGTTGAAAACCAGATCAATATATACGCTTTAAAATGTAAATTTCAACACATTCAAATAATGTACCACTAGCAACAGAGTTTCCTACGCAACCTTAGCTTACCTGACAGTATTATAAGACTGCCTTCCGATAAGGAACTGCTCTCCCAATAACACTATCGAACGATCACAGCGAACTGCTCTTGCAGTGTAATGGCTGCTGAGCTGCTGTTCCTCCTTGTATAGGCGAGCAAGACGTCTCCCATTGGTCGAATCGTACTCACGTGACGCTTTCGTCCCTACTCCCGCAATGACGTCAGTATCTCATACCAACATTGATATACAGATGTTCCTAACGCGGACTACAAGATTACCCTAACGTCTAACGTCACTCCGTACGTATTATGTTGGCAATGAAAATGACGAGGCGAATTGCGGTCAACTGTCAACGAACTAAATGCGTAGTAACAGACAGCACTTAACAAAAAATTATTCTGGAATATTCAGGTTATTCTACGGTGATTCGAAATTACGTTTTACTAATTTCATAAAAGCATGGCACAACATACCGACATAGTAGCCTCATTTTTACAGTAGCAGTTTACATTAAGCTTGTATTTCCTTGTCTCGAAGCAAAAAGGTACCCGTGTTACCAAATTACTAGTTATAATAGAGCACGCGTTGTGGTCCGAATAATCCAAATTATGCGCTGAAATTCTCAGTTTTTTGTGATGACATTTAAATTTGGGAAATTTGTTCCAGAGTTAAATACTACTCTTTTTTTATTCGTTCTTTGTCATTTGATTTGTGCTCTTAATCTAGGATTTTCCTATTTCCAATCTTTTTTGGCAATTGGCTTTCGGGGTAACTGTTAACAACCTGGTAACAGTGCAAACATCTGGCCAGATTTAACAAAGAGCAAATTTAATGTTGTCTTGTTTGCATGTTATATAGATAATAGTTTCATTTTTGTGAAGAAATGACGTTATTGTAATTTCAGCAGAGTGAATCGTTACTTTATAGCACTAATGATTCGGAAATATTAAACGTAGGCGAAATGTTGGATTTGTAATAAATCCAGTGTGTTTCCTCCGCTTTTTGTATTAATAAATATAACTTATATTTTTTGTAGTGTTCATTTATATAACGTACTTTCTTTAGCATGAAGAACAGACACATGACTCTCCACAGTATTCGCTTTTTAGGCACACGTTTTCTAGCATACTTCCGCTTCACAAGTTTCATACTCGCTGTTCACTGATAGCTAAATGTTGTTGTTCCATGCCAAGTTTTATTTCAAGAAGAAAAATCATTTCCTCTTACTTCTTGACAAAAGGGGTACACTTTTTATCAATATTTACTGATCTTGTACTATTATACCATTTGCAATTGCCAGAAGTCCACAGTTTTAAGTTACTGCCGTTAGCAAATACTCATCATGTGCTCCTCATTCTCAATTACAACATAAATTTGTATGACGTGTCATTGACACATAGTTGTAGAAACTAATTCAAGCTCATACAATGAAGGCTTTCACGACCGGATGTCATAGTTGTTGATGAATCGTCGTGATTCCTAGTTTCTTCGATCATGGCCATACAGCACCTAGGATTCAACAACAACTAATTCAAAGCATAATAGGTACAGCTTTGAGGTTACACAGGGAAGCTTACAGCTATTCGCGCTGACCTCGGCGAGGTGGCTGATGGGAGCGACTGTAAATGGAAAATGCCTGTATTGCTAATGTCGGACAATTATATGAGGTATAAGTCTAATCCGCACCGTTACAACACAGTAGTTGGATAGCTTCTTGTTCGCAGAAACATGAATGACGTGAAGATAAATTGTTCACGAAATATTTTCGTATCTGCCAGAAGTTAATTGTTTGGCACCATTATTCTTGCAACTTTTTTTATAAATATACACATCGCAGACAACTATTCCGCAGTTATATCGGGTAAGAATATTCAATAAAACACAGATAGGTCTGTACATACTACTTACTCTTCGCGGAAAAGCTGGACGTAGATATCACTTTGTAACAGTAACTTTTTCATGTGAAATTTTGAGTACCGGTGCTGATCTGATTTCACAAAAAAATTGTAATCTCCACGTTATCCCCGGATATTTTAATTATCTTTTTGAAGTTCAGAAGACTGACAAATACAGTGTCAATATAAATAATGCGTTTTCAAACGTACATCAATTAAACATAGTAACCAAGAAAAAATCGAGCGGTATTACACAATGTTTATCAACCCTTGTCTTGCATTATCTGACTTATAAACTACAGCATTACGCTGTGATGAGGAAAGATGGGCATAAGTTAGTTGTATAGCCATTTTCCACGTGAAGGAGGGTGACCCATCAATATTCATACTCCCCAAGATACGTGGTGGAAGTCATTTTGTGTACCACTGTCAATTCCCCATTTTCCTGTTCCAGTCGCGTATGTTTCGCGGGAAGAATGATTGCTGGTAGTCTCCGTGTGGGCTCCAATCTCTCTTACCTTCACGGTCTTTTCGCCTGGTATACGTGGCAGGAAGCAAAATATTGGTCGACTCTTGCAGGGAACTAACAATAGCAGAATATACCGTGGTGCTTACACCTCGTCTGCCACCGCAGTAGGCTGAGCATCTCCGTGACGCTTTACCTTTCTACATGAATCTGTAACGAACCGTGCTGCTCTTGTTTGGATCTTATCGATTTCCTCTATCAACCCTACATGATCCAGATCCCAGACTGACGAACAATATTACTTTCGCGCAACTTATTTTCGACTTTTATTTTGCGAGATATTCGGCCAGTTATGATGGTATATTCTCGTTGTCAGTCTTGCTTTAAATTATCTACCGTGTAAAAACGTCTGAACATAGCGCTCTGCCTCACTACATATTGGTCAGCTAAGTTTCAAGGCGTATGCTGCGTTTTTGCGATTTCACACTTCCACCTGGCACACAGGAAAGCAGATACGTTTTGGTCACGCGCGGGAACTGAAAATAGCACCGAGGGCAATGCACGAAAGCACATCAGCTCTCTCATAAAACATTACAAGTGTGTCAAAAATTTTCGTTGCATTTTGTGATTGAAAGTTGTACAGAATATTTAGTATCCTAGTAGGACACTGCTTTCAAATTCTCGTCAGAAGCAATAAGTGTGTGATAAAAGATGTAGGCGAGAATTGAGTATGGCTTCGTTCGGTGTCTGCTGGCAAATGTCTGAATGCCATGTTCAGCACACATAAAAAAAAAATCCTTCTGCAGCAGAGACTGAACCCAAATGTAATGAATTATAAGGTCATCTTCACAAGTCTGTAAAAATGTTTCATAAGTTTATTCTTCTTTAAAATCAATGCTGTTGCAAGTGTACACTCAATTTCACGATAATTTTGTACTTCCTGTTACCTCCAACAGATCTGTCACTTCGAGCAGCGGTTTTCTCGTGCATTTCTTTGTTCTCCACAATGCTTAGGTTTCACAGCCATGAACCAGCACATAGTAGATTTATTTAGCATTCGATACTTTCGACAATCGCAGATACACAGCTCTGGTAAATTTATATCAAAAATACAAACAACCGATAAAGCAAATGCAACAAAAAATTAAAGAGCAATGTCCAGGTTTTCTAGTTGTTTGACTGCTTTGGGCACAGCACCAACGAAGATCTTCCCCCACTTAATCTGCAGTGTAGAGTTTAGTGCTTTATCTTTTAAGTTACCTACTAATCATTCATACATAATTATAAGGATATAATTTCAAATCGATAACTTCAAAAATATGTCACATCCATAATCATTTCAATGATACTTACCATTTAAGTATCAAAGTAATAATACCTGCAACAAATTATGGAGTGGGTAATCTTCATTTCCCTAGGATACAATAAGTTTTTGTATTACTTATAACATTTAGTTCCGGCGGCATAACATGTCTAGCAACTGCCAACTCATTTATATCAAAAATTGAAATTTTGAGTATTGTTCCCCCTCCCTCCCCATTCCCCCCTGCATAAGTTTCTGCGGATGCCCATGAGTTTGAGAGTAACAGAGATATTCACAAGTAGAACACTGAAAGTAAAAATTATCTGCATTAGTTTTTAACAAATAATCATAGTTTTTGCATAGAAAGGGGTGAAATACGAAGCTATGAAGCTCCACGGAAATAAAATGTGTCGGGTAACAGATGTGTTTTCAAATCAAATTAAAAATGTTTCTCCTCAAAAACTCCTTTATCATAAAGGAATTCTTGAAACAGAAATAATGAGTCATTTTTAAAAGCAAAGACCTGTAAATGTCCAGCAAGCAGCCATATAAATATTCTTTAGATGTATTATGTTTAGTTGTGTTCTGTTGACACGGTCCACATAGTGTTTTCTATCGTGAATACGATTTACAGAATAATTAACTAACCTTGAAGAATCATTCAGTTTGAGAAATTTACTGTTTCTTCCTGACCAAAGACAGTGAGTTTCTTACTGACAATCGTGTACTTTCCCTAAGATAATATCCCCTTTTTCTAGTTCTTTCTTGTCTTGCAAGTAAGGTAGTAATCAATACGAAAACTTATATTAAAGTGAATTGCTTTTCAAATTTTTTTTGAGAGTTTCGTTATTGTCTACGTACCGTGTATATATATTTTTTAAAGTTAGTGACAAGGGGGTGGAAACTTGATTGACTTACATTCAAGTTGTCTGGACGTATCTTTCTAAAAGATCAACCCCATGCACTTCTTCTTAAAGGAGTAAAATCGGTTTACAATATGGTCGGAATACAGTGTAAGGAATTGCTTAATTCATCTTTACCGTTCTACCTCCAATCCGAAACCATTGTTTACAAAACGTGCCATATTAGTAGAGATGCCATTACAGCGAGTGCTGGCAAATACCCGCCGAATAAAAATAATTTCAGAGCTGCTTTGGGCTCCCAGATGTAACCCCTGCAGCTCTGCCAATCTTCGCAGCTGACTACAATTGCTTGCTGTGCACAAGTCAAGCAGCGCTTCTGACGAAAATCTGGAGGTTAGGTGCGCTTGTGAGCTTTACCGTCAACGCGACAAAATTTCTTGAGAGACACGCCGAGTAACGACGTAGAAAGACACGGAACTGTCACTTTATCTTACCACGAAAGTAGCGAGTAAATAGGAGTCGCAGGCTTCCTAGAAGAACTTCTGCGTTCACGTCTTACAAATCAAGCTCGTCTCTTGGAACCCCCGTCTCTTGTAACACCCCTGCACGAGACTGACTTCCCCTACTCTTTGGGGAATATACGATCTGTTGAACGTATTGGACACGGCTTTCTCTAGGCTTTTCCATGCAATATAGTATAAGCGATATGCATCGACGTTGCTCTTGCGTGTGTTCTATTGTCAGCTACCTATTTTCCGCTAGATCTCCTTCTAGACTTTTCTTGGACTCCACCACTGGAACTCCTCTGTTCGCCCGGTATTTTCCTTGTTACCTCCATTTCATTTTCTTCAGTGTCATACTTACGCCGTTCACTCCACTTTGTTTCCTGCTTAGCTTAGTAATTCCCAATATGCATGAGTCTACTGCTCGCCGACAAACCTTCAGCTTTTTACTGGTTCCTGCATTAAATTTCAATGTCTCAACTACCTAAGTACAAAATCTCGTCAACGAGTCTATGATTTTATTATGAATTTGTACTATTTTCTTCTCGATGTGTTGATTATTTAGTCTTGTTATAATTGATTTTCAGGCTCTCATTCACACAAGCTCTTAGTTGTTGAAGTTTTTTTGTGCTAGAGAAGAAACAACGGTTGAGACAACTTCTTAGATTAAAACTGTGTGACGGACTGGGGCTCGAACCCAGAACCTTGCCTTTCTTGGGCAGCGTTTTTACCAACTCAGTTATCCAGAGTGAATATGGATGCAATCCACTAGGCTGTGGCTAAGCCATTTCTCCGCAATGTCCCTACTTCCAGAAGTGTTATTCTCGCAAGGAGAACCTCCTGTGAAGGTTGGAATGTAGAGAGAGATGTTAAGATGTGAGGCGAATCTTGAATCATTTCCGAATAGCTCATTCGGCAAGAGTTTTGCACGCAGAACTCAAGGACCCGGGTTCGTATCCTGGTTGAGCACTCAGGTTTAACCTGTCAGGATATTTCAAAGCAGCGCATACTCCACTTTTAGAGTGAAAGGTTCGTTCTGAAAACGAAGGTGGTTCAGATGTGCTCCATTAACCCTAATACCTTATTGTTTTCCCAACTGAAGCGTCAGAAAACTTCATCCTGGATTGCTGAGATTGGGGGTATAGACTCTCCTTGTCCAACTCCTCCTTCGGTTCTAAAATTTACCTCTGCTCTGATGAAGTCGAAAACAGGTAGAGTAGAGATTAGCATTTCGTGGACGATGAGGTCATTAGAGAAAGCATACGAGGTAGAAGGGGAGAATAAATGGCCCTTCAAAGGAACATCCCTGCATTCGCTTTAAGCGATTTCGGAAAATAATGGAAATCTATAGTAGAGCCGACGAAAGAAAATCCCTGACAGATGCAATGGGCTTGGCGCGATTGCTTCGTGCGGACACCTCAAACAATTACATAACGCGATTCTGTAGTATCACTGCGGCAACACCTCAGTGTCGTTGCAGCTTTGCAGCTGTTTGCACTTCACATTTGAGGTCTGGCAACAGCGCTGTCGGGGATCATCTTTTGTCGACTCTACTAGAAATCTGAATAGTGGGACGGGGATTGAAACCACTGTACTCCTGAATACGAGTCCAGTGTCATACCAATGGGCTACGTCGCACCTAATGGTCACTGATTTTACTAATATTTCGTGCGAGTGTGGTACATACTTAAATGTTTGATTTAAATGTAACAGATGCTACTCTAATACGAAGTTGGTTATAACAATACTAAGCATGGCTCTTTCGGTAGGAGCATGCCCTTGCCTATCTCCGACCATGACAAACCAGCCAGTTATCTGCGGACATAAAATTTAACGTGAACTCCGAACCACAGTGCAACTTGGCACTTTTCACAATAACAAATACCGCCAGGAATGAAATAAGTGATTCGATCGACCTCCCCCCCCCCCAGACCTTTGTATTTGTAGTCTAGCACTTACCTATAGTGTCTCAAGCAGAAATCTCTCTCCGCAACCTCCATGCTGGCGCTTGGAGTGTTTTCGTGTAGCGCACTGCTTGTGAAAGGCAGGTGTCCAGGTTGGAGTCCTAGTTTTAAATTAACCGACTTTTATAATGCTACCTAGATGCAGCTAAATGGTGCACCATATTAACCCCCAGTTACTATCGTGGAGTCATTTTTGACCCCAGCATAAAAATTATCCTATTTATCTCTGGAATGACGCCGGTCTTGCGCCAAAGTTTGTACGTATCCTTTTAGAAGTCAATCGTTTTCATGGAAAAGTTAGTACTAGTCGTGACATTGTTACAGAGTAATTGGATTTTGGGGCCACTGAAGACCCCACGATAGTACTTACGTGCACATTATTTCTGAATATTGCATTGTTTTTTCTGAGTTGCGTGTGTGATCTAACAATGAGTAGTGAATCTATTCGCATCGACGGACATGCTATGACGGCGGAAGAGGTTATGGACTATTTAGACAATGTAGAAAATGAATCTGCAGAAGAAGAACGAAGCCAGCAACATGATTCCGATGTAAGTGGTTGTGAAAGTGTACACAGTGCTCACAATATAGTGACAACAATTTCTGATTTGGATGTCTCAGGAGACGAAATCTCTGAAAAGGATCCTGGTAGTTACTACTATGGGAAAAACAGTTTCAAATAGTCACTAAACCTGCCCAGTACTTCTAAAACAAGAAAATCTAATATTATTGTTCAATTACCGGGATTGATTGGCCCTGCACTGGCAGTGTAAGCCTTCTACGCCATTTGAAGCATGGTCTCTGCTTATTACAGATGATATGCTTAACACTACAGTAGATTAAACGAGCGCACAAATTTTTGAAGTAAGTGCAAATTATGGCGTGACTGCTTCTTATGTTGATCATGTGCCTCTAGAAGAAATACGATCTTTTTTCTGATTGATTTATCTCGCAGGTGATTGTAAATCTAATCATGAGAATGCAGACTAGCTTTTTGCTACGGAGCTAACAGTAAGACCAATATTTAGAGCAACAATGTCCAAGGAACGGTTTATTTTTCTTCTGTCTGTTATCAGATTTGATAACCGAGCAACAAGGGAACAGAGAAAACAATCAGATGACAAGTTGGCAGCTACTTTTGAATTGTTTAACAAGTTTATATCCAACACCGCAGCAAATTATAGCTGTTCACAATTTGCAACAGTTGATGAAATGCTAGTAGGTTTTCGTGGACGCTGTTCTTTTAGAGTGTATCTGCAAAGCAAAACAAACCCCAAAAATATGGGCTGAAAATTGTGTGTTTTGTGCAAAATCCCACTATCTGCTAAATGCTTTTATTTATTCAAGGAAGGCGACAACGCCAAACCCATCAAAACTAAGCATCCTAGCACAATCTGTTCTGAAGCTGGTTCAACCTATTGCTAAGACAAACAGAAACGTAGTGGAGATAACTGGTTTACCTCTGTAGAACTGGCTAAAGAATTACAAATAATTTGCCAGACATAAGTTAGTACACTTCGGAAACAGAAACGTGAAATTCTGGCAGAATTCTTGACCAATAAATCATATGAAGTGGGACATACAAAATTTGGTTTCACAAAGGGCTTAACAATATGCTCTACTGTCACGAACAAAAGTAAATCAATAGTCATGCTATCATCGATGCACCGTGATAAGCGCATTGATCAGCAGAGAGGTAACTCTGATATTATTCTAATTTACAATTCTACAAACAGGGGCGTGGATGCTCTTGATCTGGGCTGTAATGAATATTGCTATTTTTAACAGTTACGTATATGGCAGTACTCCAATCCTAATACAAAGATGTCACGAAGTCATTTATGAAAGAACTGTCTCCAACTCTTAACTGAAAAGCAGATGAAACAACGTGCTACTGCACCAGCTCCACCAACAAGTTTGAAATATTAATTAATTCAGCATTTCGTTTGGACAGGCAGTTCCAACCATCAAGCTCATGTGGGCCTAAAAGGAGCCAAATATGTAACTTTTGCTCAAGACATCATGACAAAAAAGTGTCAGTCACTTGTTTAGGATACAACAACTATGTCTGCAAAAACCACTCTCAGCTGAAGACATTATGTGTACAATGCAACAAAGAGTAACTTTATTCCGAACATCAATATTTTAGAAATTGAAATTTTTTTAATAAAAAATTACATTTCCTTTTCAGAGATTGTTTTGGACCTTAATCAACTAGGCAGATGAATCAAAAAAGAAGAATTACTACTAAAATGAAAAATTCATTACTTAAAATTACTTCTGTATTGAGAATTGAAAAAATGAAGACATTAAAACAAAGGTTTTGCAGCATCTTCAGGGCTTAACACGTGTGATTGAATGGGGAACAATACAACGTACAGAAAACGTGCTACAAGGGCTGGAAACCCTTATTGCATCAGACCCAGTGAAGTGTTTTTCAGGTTGCGCAGAAAAAAATTGAAGTTAGTGAACTAAACAATCAACGCTTAATTGTTTGCTCGCAAAACATGCTCCGTCCAAAAATATACGATAAAATGTTACACCTTGATTAAACAGATAATTACACATCATTTATCACGTATGCGTTTTTCGTGCCGGCTAGTGCAATAGGCACACGGGAGTAGCTTTGCGAATGAATCAGATTGTCTTGGTAACATAGCAGCTGTGTACAAGATACTGTCTCATTTTTCCTTGTTATATGTTCGAATTGTCGCTTACTCATAGCCCTTTTTTGCCGGTACCTGGGAAGTAGACGATATCTTGAAGAGAATGATGGGTAAGAAGAGAAGCTTATTCTTGGCCGTGGCACTGACGATAATTTCTCTAGCAGTGTAGGAACACCAAAACAGTACACTGGTTGATGTATCCTTTATTTTTCAGTGGTTTTCAGCGGCACACAGGTGTACCGTCATTGCAAGTCACGGCTTCCCAGCCAAAATGCCTAGAAGAAATCCTACATGTCGCTGTCTGATAAAACTGCTTTCGACCTCCTCAAACACATGAAATTCCCCCACCAATCCTTTCTCTCTCGCGAAACTGAATCCCAACATCCCATTGTACTCCTTGTCCTTGAGATCCCTTCCCTACTGCCGCGCCTCTGCCATGTTCCACATTCCTTACATCTCAGCACACCCCATGTCCTCTCCCAGGCTAATTTTAACCACCCCCCCTCTCAGACAATGAACTCATTCCTGAGATTTACCCATCCTACCAATTATAACGTTCCGTGCCTGTTCCTTCTCTATATGAAGGCTTCAGCGTACGCTTTCGCTGCAGAATCGCAAGCTTATCCCCCTCCTACGCCTACATACCCTCTCTAAACCTTTCCAATACACATCCCACATGCTCTCATACATCAGTTACTCTCCAATTCCACCGATATCAGAATCCTTCCTATAGGAAACGTTGTTGGTATCCCATAACATCATAATTACCCATTCAGATTCAAGGTCATACACTTCAACGTATCATCATGTTAAAGAGTATCTTTTTTATTCATGTGAATGTATTTTTAATTATCTTAATCAACGACTGAAGAGCGAAAATTTTACCGTTGCCAGATCGCACCCCGTTTGGGGGAGAATGTAAACGAGTAACTACACTACTGGCCATTAAAATTGCTACACCACGAAGATGACGTGCTACAGACGCGAAATTTAACCGACAGCAAGAAGATGTTGTGATATGCAAATGATTAGCTTTGCAGAGCATTCACACAAGGTTGGCGCCGGTGACGACACCTTCAACGTGCTGACTTGCGGACAGTTTCCAACCGATTTCTCATACACAAACAGCAGTTGACCGGCGTTGCCCGGTGAAACGTTGCTGTAATGCCTCGTGTAAGGAGGAGAAATGCGTACCATCACGTTTCCGACTTTGTTAAAGGTCGGATTGTAGCCTATCGCGATTGCGGTTTATCGTAACGCGACATTGTTGCTCGCGTTGGGCGTGATCCAATGACTGTTAGCAGAATATGGAATCGGTGAGTTCAGGAGGGTAATACGGAAAGCCGTGCTGGATCCCAACGGCCTCGTATCACTAGCAGTCGAGATGACAGACATCTTATCCGCATGGCTGTAACGGATCGTGCAGCTACGTCTCGATCCCTGAGTCAACAGCACGAACAATTCGACGACGTTTGCAGCAGCGTGGACTATCAGCTCGGAGACCATGGCTCCGGTTACCCTTGACGCTGCATCACAGACAGGTGCGCCTGCGATGGTTTACTCAACGACGAACCTGGGGGCACGAATGGAAAAACTTCATTTTTTCGGATGAATCCAGGTTCTGTGTACAGCATCATGATGGTCGCATCCTTGTTTGGCGACATCGCGGTGAACGCACATTGGAAGCATGTATTCGTCATCGCCATACTGACGTATCACCCGACGTGATGGTATGCGGTGCCATTGGTTACACGTCTCGGTCATCTCTTGTTCGCATTGACGGCACTTTGAACAGTGGACGTTACATTTCGGATGTGTTACGACCCGTGGCTCTACCCTTCATTCGATCCCTGCGAAACCTTACATTTAAGCAGGATAATGCACGACCATATGTTGCAGGTCCTATACGGGCCTTTCTGGATACAGAACATGTTAGACCGCTGTCCTGCCAGCACATTCTCCAGATCTCTCACCAATTGAAAACCTCTGGTCAATGGTGGCCGAGCAACTGGCTCGTCACAATACGCTAGTTACTACTCTTGATGAACTGTGGTATCGTGTTGAAGCTGCATGGGCAGCTGTACCTGTACACGCCACCCAAGCTCTGGCTCAATGCCCAGGCGTATCAAGGCCGTTATTACGGCCAGAGGTGATTGTTCTAGGTACCGATTTCTCAGGATCTATGCACCCAAACTGCGTGAAAATGTAATCACATGTCAGTTCTGGTATAATATATTTGTCCAACGAATACCCGTTTATCATTTTGGCGTAGCAATTTTAGTGGCCAGTAGTGTATAACTGCGTAGGCTACCGCGTCCAGAGCCAGTCTTCTTCTCAGTATCGTACAGCTCCATGATGTAAAAATTTTCTCAGTTTTTTACATTATGATGAGACACGATAGTTAGAAAACTTTTACGTCAACAGTTAACTAACTAAATAAAATTCTCCTCATGCTTACTCTTCTTCTGACCGATGTCCCACTCGCAAACGCAGCCACTGACCTCCAGACAGAATATACTAACACAGATAAAAACAGCTTTGTGACATTCAACAATCGGTTATGAACAAGGGCGTCCGCAGAAATTTATACAGAGGCGACAGGACTCTAAAATTGCCAATTTTTATGCAAAAGAATTGGCCAGTTTCGAGAAGTCTCTTGCCACAAACCACGTGTCGAAGATCTAGTGGAAAGGCGCTCAAAAAAATCTAGGAACTCGTTTACGGCCTGGAATCTACTAGTGTCCTTGAGCCCACTACGTATTGCCCCCACTCACAATGGAATAATATTAAAGGAATAACAGATCCCAGAAAAGCATAAAATTAGTCATTTTCCCCAATCTCCAGCTGTAAACAGAAGGGATCTCAATGTTTGGTACGACAAACATGTAGTCTCTATCATCCACTTCCAAATGCGATGCGAAGTAGATGTGGTTGTGACATATGTCGACAGAAGGACATTGACCAAATTTGTCAGCAGCAACCTTCAGCAGCGTTTTAAAAAGAGAAGACATATCAACTATTTTTAAACATCTCTTCGAAAAGGAGACGCAGCGGTACCTTGTTGTCGCTGCATTACTGGCTGACTGATATCAACATAAAAGCATAGAGACAATAACATAGTGAGGTCGCTCATTCTTATTCGGGAATAACGAGCATAAATTCTTTGTTTTTGGACAACTTCTAAACACCATGACCTGCACTTACAACTTAAATGGTATTGAGGTATAACTTATCGGCAGTGGCATCTGATACAGAGGATTCGAACAATTGTATGTACATCGATATCTACAACATGACAATTGTATACATAACAGTAGAAATACAGTCTGCTAAGTAAGATCATGGTCGGATTCATCAGTAGAAAAATGTATATGACAACAAACATAAATATGACATACATCATAATTTAACAAAAAAAATGCAGTTACAATTAATGATACGTAATGTCACCTGCACCGTCGATAATTGCTTGGCATCTTCAAAACATGCTTGAAACCAAGTTCTCCGCATATTCACTTGGAAGAGACCTCCAAATGCGTCCAATTTGCGTTGACAGCTGTTTCAAAGTGAATTATGCTTGCTCTTGCCGCAATGTTAAGAATGGCTTTCCCGAAAAATGATTAAGAATCATTCTTCCCAGTCACTTTCCCGGTTAAGCCAAGTTCTTCAAAGTCATCCACGTCATTAACCAATACACAGCGTGTTACCCACTTTTACACAAATGATTTTTATTTCCACATATATTTAGACGTCATGGCGTGACTCGTTTTCGGACCTTTAGAGTGGAAATAGAGAAAAACAGCCTCAAAACGCGACGCATAAGCTGCACTCATATCTCTTCTTGTGTATCTGGGTCAAGAATTCAAAGTAAACTAATACTTGACGGACATTGCATGAAGGATAAAGGTTCCCATTATTGGGGTGCGAAAGAACTCAGGCGATATATTTTACCAGCTGTGTGTAATGCCGACAATGCGCTTACTCAACAAACTGTAGGTCTACTTATGTTATGTATCTCTATATCGATAACATATGTATCCGTTATAAATTCTTTGTGATATTAAACCTGATGTTCAATTAGAAAGCAAACAACCATGTGGATATCTAGAACGCAATTACAACCATGTCCATGTCAACATGTTAGGAAATGAAATCCGTCCTACCACACGGTACACAGGTGTATGTCACCGCTATCAGTTCTTAGGCAGACAATGCGCTTACTCAACAAACTGTAGGTCTACTTATGTTATGTATCTCTATATCGATAACATATGTATCCGTTATAAATTCTTTGTGATATTAAACCTGATGTTCATTTAGAAAGCAAACAACCATGTGGATATCTAGAACGCAATTACAACCATGTCCATGTCAACATGTTAGGAAATGAAATCCGTCCTACCACACGGTACACAGGTGTATGTTACCGCTATCAGTTCTTAGGCAGTGACATTCCTTGGTCACATTTGACATAACTGTCATATAATAGAAAAATGCAACAGACATATAGGCGAAAGAATCTTTATTATATTTCTTTTTTCGTTATTTGTGATATCATATTTGTATGAGAAAGAAAACTGGCGTTCTGCGGATTGGAACGTTGAATGTCAGATCCCTTAATCGGGCAGGCAGGTTAGAAAATTTAAAAAGGGAAATGGATAGGTTAAAGTTAGATATAGTGCGAATTAGTGAAGTTCGGTGGCAGGAGGAACAAGACTTTTGGTCAGGTGAATACAGGGTTGTTGTTGTTGTTGTTGTTGTGGTCTTCAGTCCTGAGACTGGTTTGATGCAGCTCTCCATGCTAATCTATCCTGTGCAAGCTTCTTCATCTCCCAGTACCTACTGCAACCTACATCCTTACAAAATCAATTGGGGGTAATGCAGGGGTAGGTTTAATAATGAACAAAAAAATAGGAGTGCGGGTAAGCTACTACAAACAGCATTGTCAACGCAGTATTGTGGCCAAGATAGACACGAAGCCCACGCTCACCACAGTAGTAAAAGTTTGTATGCCAACTAGCTCTGCAAATGATGATGAAAGTGATGAAATGTATGATGAGATAAAAGAAATTATTCAGATAGTGAAGGGAGACGAAAATTTAATAGTCATGGGTGACTGGAATTCGACAGCATGAAAAGGAAGAGAAGGAAACGTAGTAGGTGAATATGGAATGGGGGCTAAGAAATGCAAGAGGAAGCCGCCTGGTAGAATTTTGTACCGAGCATAACTTAACCATAGCTAACACTTGGTTCAAGAATCTTAAAAGAAGGTTGTATACATGGAAGAACCCTGGAGATACTAGAAGGTTTCAGATCGATTTTATAATGGTAACACAGAGATTTAGGAACCAGCTGTTAAATTGTAAGACATTTCCAGCGGCAGATGTGGACTCTGACCACAATCTATTGGTTATGAACTGTAGATTAGAACTGAAGAAACTGCAAAAAGGTGGGAATTTAAGGAGATGAGACCTGGATAAACTGACTAAACCAGAGGTTGTACAGAGTTTCGGGGAGAGCGTAAGGGAACAATTGACAGGAATGGGGGAAAGAAATACAGTAGAAGGTGAAATGGTAGCTTTGAGGAATGAAATAGTGAAGGCAGCAGAGGATCAAGTAGGTAAAAAGACGAGGGCTAGTAGAAATCCTTGGGTAACAGAAGAGATACTGAATTTAATTGATGAAAGGAGAAAATACAAAAATGCAGTAAGTGAGGCAAAAAGGAATACAAACGTCTCAAAAATGAGATCGACAGGAAGTGCAAAACGGCTATGCAGGGATGGCTAGAGGACAAATGTAAGGATGTAGAGGCTTATCTCACAAGGGGTAAGACAGATACTGACTACAGGAAAATTAAAGAGACTTTTGGAGAAAGGAGAACCACTTGCATGAATATCAAAAGCTCAGATGAAAACCCAGTTCTAAGCAAAGAAGGGAAAGCAGGAAGGTGGAAGGAGTATATAGAGTGTCTATACAGGGGCGATGTTCTTGAGGACAATATTATGGAAACGGAAGAGGAGGTCGATGAAGATGAAATGGGAGATACGATACTGCGTGAAGAGTTTGAGAGAGCACTGAAAGACCTTAGCCGAAACAAGGCCCCCGGAGTAGACAACATTCCATTAGAACTACTGACGGCCTTGGGAGAGCCAGTCATGACAAAACTCCACCATCTGGTGAGCAAGATTTATGAGACAGGCGAAATTCCCGCAGACTTCAAGAAGAATATAATAATTCCAATCCCAAAGAAAGCAAGGGTTGACAGATGTGAAAATTACCGAACTATCAGTTTAATAAGTCACAGCTGCAAAATACTAATGCGAATTCTTTACAGACGAATGGAAAAACTGGTAGAAGCGGACCTCAGGGAAGATCAGTTTGCATTCCGTAGAAATGTTGGAAAACATGAGGCAATACGGAGCCGGCGACTTATCTTAGAAGAAAGATTAAAGAATGGTAAACCTACGTTTCTAGCAGTGTAGACTTAGAGAAAGATTTTGACATTGTTGACTGGAATACTCTCTTTCAAATTCTAAAGGTGGCAGGGGTAAAATACAGGGAGCTAAAGGCTATTTAGAATTTGTACAGAAAGCAGATCGCAATTACAAGAATCGAGGGACATGAAAGGGAAGCAGTGGTTGGGAAGGGAGAGAGACAGGGTTGTAGCCTCTCCCCGATGCTATTCAATCTGTATATTGAGCAATCAGTAAAGAAAACAAAAGAAAATTTCGGAGTAGGTATTAAAATCCATGGAGAAAAAAACTTTGAGGTTCACCGATGACATTGTAATTCTGTCAGAGATAGCGAAGGACTTGGAAGAGCAGTTGAACTGAATGGACAGTGTCTTGAAAGGAGGATATAAGATGAACATCAACAAAAGCGAAACAAGGGTAACGGAATGTAGTCGAATTAAGTCGGGTGACGCTGAGGGAATCAGATTAGGAAATGAGACACTTAAAGTAGTAAAGGAGTTTTGCTATTTGGGGAGCAAAATAACTGATGACGAAGTAGAGAGGATATAAAATGTAGACTGGCAATGGCAAGGAAAGCGTTTCTGAAAAAGAGAAATTTGTTAACATCGAGTATAGATTTAAGTATAGATTTAAGTGTCAGGAAGTCGTTTCTGAAAGTATTTGTATGGAGTGTAGTCAGGTATGGAAGTGAAACATGGACAATAAATAGTTTAGACAAGAAGGGAATAGGAGCTTTTGAGATGTGGTGCTACAGAAGAATGCTGAACATTAGATGGGTAGATCACATAACTAATGAGGAGGTATTGAATTGAATTGGGGAGAAGAGGAGTATGTGGCACAACTGGACTGTAAGAAGGGATCGGTTGGTAGGACATGTTCTGAGGCATCAAGGGATCACCAATGTAGTACTGGAGGGCAGCGTGGAGGGTAAAAATCGTAGAGGGAGACCAAGAGATGAATACACTAAGCAGATTCAGAAGGATGTAGGCTGCAGTAGGTACTGGGAGATGAAGAAGCTTGTACAGGATAGAGTAGCATGGAGAGCTGCATCAAACCAGTCTCAGGACTGAAGACCACAACAACAACATATTTGTATGTGCATTTGATATGCATTTATGTACGCAAAATTCTTATTTGGACACTTAGTGTGTGGGGAGAATATACACAGTTATAAAACTGAAAATTTATACAAAAATGAAATTATGTTAACTGTCACGAATTATTGAGCAAATTGACCTTAATGCAAAATCTGTGTCTATATGTACGAGGGGTTTCAACAAGTAATGCAACACTCTTTGTTGTCCGCCATTTCAGTTGAAAAAATGTAGAATTTGTTATGGGACATCGTGAATATTCCCGCTTCAGCTCATTTCATGAAGCTCAGATAGGTGGCGGCACTATCGTAGCCTTCAAAACGACGTCCATAACAGTGGTGCTTTCCAAGCGGAGAGCTGTCACTGTGTTTCTTTTGGCAGATAACCAGAGCAGCGCAGGTGTTCATAGGCGCTTGCAAAATGACTATGGAGACCTGGCAGTGATCAAAAGGACGGTGAGTCGTTGTTCGAGGCATATGTGACGTCGCAACCACGGCGCGCAAACCTGTCCGATCTCCAGCGTGCTGTCCAGCCGCGCACAGCTGTGACTCCTACAATGTTGGAACGTGCGGACACTCTCATTCGAGGTGATCGACTGATTACAATCAGACACCTCGCTGCACAACTGGACGTCTCTGTTCGTAGTGCTGACACTCTCGTCCACCAGTTACGTTATTCGGAGGTGTACGGCCACTGGATTTCCCGCCGTCTAACAGAAGCCCATAAAGAGCAACGAAAGACCCGTGTGTGTGAAATTGCTTTCCCCAGTAAAGTGGCGTAAGGAGGGCACGTTGAACGGAGATCATGTTGAAAAATAGGGCTTTTAGCCAGGAAAGTGGGGAATAATATAGTGTATTGGAATTCTGAATAAAATAAATGGTTCAAATGACTCTGAGCACTATGGGACTTAACATCTGAAGTCGTCAGTCCCCTAGAACTTAGAACTACTTAAACCTAACGACGTCACACACGTCCATGTCCGAGGCAGGATTCGAACCTGCGACCGTGGCGGTCGCGCGGTTCCAGACTGAAGCGCCTAGAACCGCTCGGCCACACCTGCTGGAGAATAAAACTAACCTCCTTTCAGAAAAAATGTGTTGCATTACTTATTGAACGCTCCTCGTATAATGAGATTGTCAGTTCGGGCTTGGATTCAATGGTGCTCCAACATATCACACCAAATAAGACAATTTTTCATGCAGATGATGCAGTGTTCTAAGATACTGCGGCATCCCTAAATGTCTTGAATCAGATGACTAGCTAGCTGCTCAAAGGCGACCACGCCAGTTTTCCTCACTCAGTTCGAGCTTATGTTCGTCTCTGACGACCGTAACGCACAAGAAGTTAACACTAACTATTCCTTATCTTTTTGGGGATAGCATTATTTGCGAAGGAGCGTAATCTCCCTTGTAACACAGTACATAAACGACGCAGCGGCCGTTACCATATATCGGAACAAAGCACGGTTCAGGAGACTGTAGACGTCCCTCGCACGTCGCAATCAGCGCTGTTACGGCCTCACAAAACGTGTCGCCTGTGTTATCTCTCTCCCAGACTCAGCCATCTCTACTAGTAATGAAAGCATTGTTACTGGACACGCCATAGATGTCCCTTTGCACAAGATATTTATGTACTCGAAAAAACACAAGATGTCTCCTAGAAATAAACGGTTTCAGTCGACACTGCTCATTTCCAGGTCTTGACGAGAAGAAGGGTATACTTCAGTGTTAAAAATTGACAATATGGTTACTTACATGTAATATTGGAGTATTCCGTTGCTTTTCATCATGATTTGAAGATGAACATGTTGTGTCGATAAGTAAAACCTTTTAAAAAAACCTGTCGTCACTGTTTGTATCTCCACTATGACGAAAGTCATACTTTTTTTTATGTGTTTTGTTTACGCTGTCGGCACGGATGTAGTGACCTCGATACAATCAAATTCTTACTAGTATTTCAAAGGTGAAGTTTTTAAAGTGAGCAGGTATTTTTGTATTAAGAATGCAGTGTACTTACAAAATGTAGAAAAATCGGAATTTTTAATGACTTTATTAAATTCTATAGTCTTTCCTGGTTACATTGATATATACATTACAGGGTTTCAAATGAAAAATGACCTATATATACCAAATTTTAAAGTTGTGGTCATGTATGCCACCATTCCCCCTTTATTTCTGTTACAGAAACCAGTATTATTTCGAAAATAACTGTGAACTTTTTGTTTCCAGCTATTATACGTATGATACATTGTATAGGTTGGTAACAGTCCATGTTTCTAGTGTCTGTAAATGATTATCTTTGCTAGTATCTACTTTTGTTTCACTGAAGCAGCTTGTTCACGTGTTACTGAATGCTTGTTGTCCTTCAGAACCACAGTGTAAACATGTTTGTCACACTTTTGATGAGTGGCCCAGATAGTTGCAATTTAAAACAGGCACCTACTTTCATAAGTTGTCCACAGATGACCACCCTGTTCACGAACTTTGCCCTAAAGGAGCAGATTCTTGGTGTGGTTACCAAAAATCAAAGGAAAGTGGTCAAATATACCATCATACGTATTCTCTTCCTGAGCCAGTTATGAATTAAATAAAACCAATTTTTAAAGACCTGGGTGACCCTGTTTTGCTTAGTAAATGTCTTTATGGGAGCACTCAAAATATAAATGGAAGTTTCAACCATTACATATGAAAAAGTTGACTCAAGAATGTTTTTGTAGGACTAAATACAATAAACGTTGGTGTAGTAGATGCAGTGATATGTTTCAAAAATGGAGTGACAGGAAGGTTGGATGTCCTGAGAATTTTAGGCACAAAATGTGGCGCTAATATGGAAGATCAATTGCTTGTGTGTGACAGACAATGGGTGCATGAAGCTGAAAGATTCACTCTTCAAGTTCCCAAAGAAGCAAGAAGGGCTAAAAGGAATGCCAAAAGGAAGCTTGAAGATGAAGAAATGCTGCAGAATGAAAACTATGCTTCACGTATGTTCTGAGGCACAGTTTGTCTAGTATCTTAGCCGTCATGTCATGCATATTTGGTAAAAATTTGGTCTCCTTTAAATGTATAACATTAGATTAAATGGTACCTCAATATGAGGAACCATTTTGGAAAAAATTGCATCAATTTCTTCGTAATTTTTTAATAACCCTAAGCAGGTTCAAAAATATTCAAAATACTTCTAATTTGTTTAGAATGTGTTTTGTATTACCTGATATCAACAAAAAATCTGTAAAACATATACATTATAAACAGTGCCTGAAAGAAATAGATGTTGATTTTTACATAATATTGAGCCAGAAAGTACACTGTAGCCCTAAAGTGAGGGCTGAGAAACAGTAATAACAGAAAATTTATTTCAAATTATAGCTGTCGGCTTTCACTGTTAAAGTTACTTTATTTACAAACTCTATAATTAAAAAGTCGGCTCTTGGCCAATTTTAAGCGAAGCAATTTCGTTCTTTATCACATGTCAACATTTAAAAATGTATCACATATTGTTATAACATGACCCTCCCCAAAAGCTCTGCATTTAACGTTTACTCCATTGTTTGTATAAATGGTGTACAGTTTATACTAAGGAAGCCAGGATAGTTATGCACTGAAGAGCCAAAGAAACTTGTACACCTGCCTAATATCGTGTAGGGCCTCCGTGAGTAGGTAGAAGTGCCGCAACACGGCATGGCATGGACTCGACTGATGACTGAAGTAGTGTTGGAGGGAATTGACACCATCAGTTCTGCAGAGCTGTCCATAATTCTGTAAAGAGTACGAGGGGATGGAGATCTCTTCTGAAGAGTAGGTTGCAAGGCATCCCAGACAGCTCAATAATGTTCATTTCTGAGGAGTTTGGTGGCCAGCGGAAATGTTTACACTCAGACAAGTGTTCCTGGAGTCACTCTGTAGCAATTCTGGACATGTGGAGTATCGCGTTGTTGCCCAAGTCTGTAGGAATGCATAGTGGACATGAAGGGATGCAGGTGATCAGACAGGATGCTTACGTACATGTCACCTGAAAGGATTGTGTCTAGACATATCAGGCGTTCCATATCACTCCACCTGCACAAGCCACATACCATTACGGAGCCTCCACCACTTTGAACAGTCCCCTGCTGGCATGCAGAGTCCATGGATTCACGAGGTTCTCTCCATACACATCCATCTGCTCAATACAATTTGAAATGAGACTAGTCGAACCAGGCAACATGTTTCCTGTCAATGTTGGTATTGATGGGCCCAGGCGAGGTGTGAGGCTTAGTGTCATAGAGTCATCAAGGGTACACAAGTGGCCCTTCGGCTCCAAAAGCCCATATCGATGATGTTTCATTGAGTGGTCGCCTGCTGACACCTGTTGATAGCCCAGCATTGACATCTGCAGCAGTTTGTGGAAGGTTGCTCTTCTGTAAAGTTGAATGATTGTCTTCAGTTGTCATTGGTCCCATTCTTGCAGGATCTTTTTTCGGCCATACCGGCGTTGGAGATCTGATGTTTTACCGGATTCTTGATATTCATGGTAAGTGGGGAAAAGAGAGCACCACCACACGTTGAATTGTTGCCAAATTTATTCAAGATTGCGGCGATAGATATGGCAGCATCGCAATGACGTCATGGCGGAAAGTTCAGATTTTGGCGGTAAAAATGTCAATTGGGCTACCTCCACTAACCTAAAACCGTCCCCTCCCCTCCCCAATAAAATGGCTGGAAGTTCCAATTTTGGCAGAGAAAGAAGGACACTTGGGCTACCTCTACTAACCTAAGAAAATGGCAGGAAAAAAGGTCACTTGAGCTACCTCCACTAACCTGTCATCCAACCGCCACCTCTTCCTTGGAATTGGCAGGAAAAGGATGGAGGAAGGAGTGTATTTTTTTTTTTGAACAATTTATGTAGGGGTGGATTTCACATAGTTTATTTATTACAAGGACACAAAACACTCACTCTGACACGCTTGGGGTCACAATACACAGCCTACAGACATGCAAACTGCTCATAAATTATCGAAATAATGCAGTACACTAATGTACAAGCACGCAAACAACTCGTAAATTACCGAAATAATGCATAGTACAGCCTACAGGCCTACAAACTACTCGTAGATCACCGTAATAATGCATGGAAAACGCTCTGTAGAAACGCTCACTATCTGTACAGTGTCGAAATAATGCATTGCACAGACCAGTTCACAAAATAATGCAACAGACACGTCCACTACTCGTGAAATTGTAAAAAAATAATGATGTATAATGCTCTGCCACCACCTCACAACGATTAAACAGCCGAAAATAATGCACAGCACAAACACTCATTGCATGTTAAAAACGTTTTCGTACTATCATTAAGAAATTAGATCAAGATGTATCAGCAATTTGTTCCCTACAGTGGTTCCAACGAACACACATACTGATGACCCCAACACCGCACATGCACTTTGCAGGGCCAGCTAGATGCAAGCCAACACTGGAGAGATTAATGCTCGGGCACAAGCCATTGCTCTCACGTCACTGCCGCCCTCAGTCAGCAGGTGAAAGTCGCCTCTATTTTCAGGTATACAGTTAGAATTCCTCGAGTTTTATACTAATGTCACATGTCCATGTAAATAAGAGTCAAGTCTCCCTCAGGATGCGCACGTGTTCACCTAACCACCGTGGCTGACGTATAGCTGTGGGTCTAGAGCCAAGAGAGATGTTTGCATAGCAGCTCAGCCTCGCAGGCACAGCTAAAAGGTTCTCAGTGTTATACTGATGTCACATGTCTTTGTAAATAACAGCCAAGCCCACCTCTCGGAAATAGTAAAGTGTCACAGAAGTAGGTAACGGTCGCTTTTGTAGGAGCTTTCATGATGTCTCAGCTTGTCTGCATGGAAATTATTGTCCTAACAGGATCTGTTTACGAAAACAGCCCAGAATAACGCCAAATGAATTCCACCTGATGGTCCCAACGTGGCACTCCGTCCATCCCGTGCTATCCTTCCTGGAAACTGTGACGTCCTGCTTTCAACATACACCTCAAAAATGGTAAGCGTTCTCGCCACTAAAAGCCCCCATCATGCATGTGCGCGCTTTGGAAAACACCGTTAATCATAAAAGCATTCTTGTTGTTTGGAAAGAAAACACTGTCTAAGCATAGACGGGAAAATCAGAACAATTACGCAAACAGAAATCGAAACACTGTCCTGCAGAAGAGCAAAATGGCTGGAATTTTTGGTGTCCTACAGCTCTTGCAGATGTCCCAATGCCAATGGCGAATGAGGGATAGCATCCCACCGCAGATACTTCGCCCCCATCTTGCTAGAACCTGTCCATAGAGGCTCCTATGTGCCAGCACAAAGGATGTCTTGTGAATGAATAGAGCATTCTGATCGGCTCTTAATCCCATCAAATTATTGATGCTGCTGGCATGGGAGCACTGCCTACCTTTTTTTCCCTGCAGACGAGACTTTTAGTAGCAAAGCTATTTTGTACAAGTCGCCATATTGCAGTGACAATTAGACCTTGGAAAAGTGGTCTACAGATCGTTAAATATGGGAAGACACTTGCTCAATTACACTGCTCTGTCACTGACGATGGAAGCTTGAATATTTCAGAGTGAAACCGATCTCCAACCCAGCTATATATCACCACATATTGTATCAATGTAGTAAACACGCAATTCGTGTCCTGCGCCATACAAAATCATCACTTGTGCATCCTGCATATAGCTAGCGAGCACAAGACACTGCTACATATACTGCGAAGACTGTTGTACAAAGGCTGGATCGTTCCGCCTCAGCACAATGGCCCCAACCTGTTTGTTTGCTTGCTTTCTACACCAATCTCCAGACGCTGGGATTCCAAGAACACGAGTATTATCACATTGTTTGCCTGAATATTATACCATTTACGCGATACTTCTCGATATCAAGCACAGCAGTAGTATCGCTCGCACGGTATAATTCCAAAGATATAGACTGGAAATTATTTCTCTAGAAACCAAAAACTTTTGCGAGGTTCAGCATGCTGTAAACCACTGACTAAACTTATCCCATCTGTAAACATCTTTACGTGAAAACTCGGATAAAATAGAGGAAACTGATATTTCCATTCGTGAATACTGATGTCAGTGATATAACAGATTCCAAACCATACTTATAATTTACAAAGTCAACTAAGGTGTTTCTCACGTCTAGAGAACCAACAAACATGTGTTCCACCTGTCTTTCACCTGCTAGAAGTGCACACCCTAATCTATGTTCTCTCAACCAAATTAAATGTGCAGAAGCAGTCAACCAGACAATTTACATGGGAGGGAATAATGCTCCAGCGCAAACACATGTCCATATTCAATCTTCTCAAGTTTTTCCATGCAATCACGAAGACTGTCCAATACATACTAAGTATTTGTTTGCTATTCGGCCGTCTAGAGGATGACATGGTTAAGTCAGCCACATTCCTGCATCCCAACAGGCCTTTCCATTCAGACAGCACCTGCTGTTAGCGGAAAACGTGAATTATTGCTGCCATAGGATACCGCAGCTGCATGCCATGCACCCCTACACAGAATCGTCCTAGGAAACCGGCCACATACATATTTGATCACTATACTTACAATTAAATATTACGATTGTTGTCTCAATTGGACGACATCTGACAATGCAATGAGTGAAGTATCAGTAATACACCCTGCTGATGACTCTGACCCTGGAAACAGAAATATCTGATCCATTGTTATGACTTGACATACTTTTCCCTTTGCTATCACAGTATTTCACATCAAATTCATACCTTCCATTTCCTCATATTGTACTCATTTACATGATCACTGTTTCCGTGCTAGCCATCCCCAAAAGGTGCTGCCCCTCCACAAATCTCTTTCTACAACTCAAACAAGCGTTGTCTGTCAATCATTATGTGCTAACCAACGGCGTTCCAGTGGACGAATCGGGTGGAAAAGACACCAATGATGTACTGAAATAATCATAAGTATCACAGTTGATAGCGCTAGCAATTTTAGCAATTTTAGAGTAATTTCAACACTGACCAATGATGCGACAGCATGTTTCCCAATTTCAGTATCATAGCTAAACCACCCTTCTCCAGTTTGCGAGTATCATTGTGAATGTAGATAGATGACTGTGCAGTGCGTCCATTCATTGTTAATTCTCGAACACATATATCATCAAATTATACCAGACAGCGCTCTACATGTTTTTAACACCTCGAGCATAGTGCTTAATTTACAATCTATCTCTATGATGATAGGGCTCACAGAACCTTCTCGCAGTCTTAGGGTAAAATTAGACACTGAAAGACCCCCTCACATTGTCACTGACCAACCCACCCTGCCGCACTGTTACTGATTTAATCTGCAACCGACCAGAAGTAGACCGCTGCCTTCCCCGTCTCGTGAATCAGTGGAGCTTGCCGAGTCCTCACCCATCCAAGTGCAGAAGATTTCTCCAGATGCGCCCATGTCGAGGTGGTTAGCACCCCTTATAGGTGTACAGTAGTAGGTTTAAAAGTGTTGTGATGTAATAGCAGACGGTTAAGACGAACAAGAAACATGTGGTTTTTATGCATGATGGAGCCCCAGACGGATGGAGTTCGAAGCATTTTACGTACAAATTTAAAGTATTGTTCTAGTGTCATGGATCAGTACCAGGAGCGTATTGGTAAGAGAGAACATTAACACATGTACTGCTAAGGCCGCACGGTTCTGAACTTAAAACAGGCTATAATGTTAGATCATTTCAGTTTCTGAACTGTGAACTCTACCCAAAACAAGATAGAAAAAAGAACAGCTGAAAGACAATTTGTTTTCCCAAGCGTTTCAACTTCGTTTCAAACTCAATTATTTTCGTAACAAGACAACTCCATATTCAGGCCCTTTGACGGAAGACAACAATAAATCGACATCCGTAAATCTGTGCTGTGTCATACATACTCAGTGCACTATATATAGTACTATTCAAAATGTACTATAAAACTGATGGCGAACCGCCAAACATACCGGGTTTATATGACAGAAAAAAATACATTAAAGCTGAGGTGGTTCAATATTTCCCGGTATAGACCATTTGTCTGAGAGTAGTCCATCGTTTTGTAGTTAGAGTGTTTTCCAAGGAAAGTTAGTATATGCAGCCCGGGATTGTATCTCTGTGTGTGAGGCATCATTATAGTTTGCGGATTTTATACTCTTGTCCTCCATTCAAGGCGCCCGTAAGTGAATGTATGTAGCTCTGAAGTCGAAAGCGAGTAAAAGTAACACCAATAAATCGTCCCTGAAACTAATAAGAAAATAGGAACAGAAATGTGACCCCTGAAGAGATAAAATGTAAGAACCAGTGAAATGGAAGCGAGACAGATGATTGGGTTGGGTTATTTGGGGGAAGAGACCAAACAGCGAGGTCATCGGTCTCATCGGATTAGGGAAGGACGAGGAAGGAAGTCGGCCGTGCTCTTTCAGAGGAACCATCGCGGCATTTGCCTGGAGCGATTTAGGAAAATCACGGAAAACCTAAATCAAGATGGCCGGACGCGGGATTGAAACGTCGTCTTCCCGAGACAGATGGATACAAATTAAGTAGACTGTTTATTTCAAAAGTAGTCGTCATAACTGTTAATACATTATCCTTTAGTGAGACAAGATGGTCAATGCCATCACGGTCAAATGTCTTCGATTGCCTTCGGAACCGTGACTGTTCTGCCCAGACATGCACCTCTTGGTCCAAAGCAAATCGACGGCCATCAGTTTGTTTCTTCAGGGCTCCAAAAGTATGGAAATCGAATGGGGAGGGATCTGAAATGCACGGAGGATATGTAAGGGCTTCCCAGCAAAACTTTTGCAGCCTATGCAAACATCCTTGGGAACAAGTGGGCTCGCCCTTACGGCCGTACTCGAGACGGAACGATTCTGTGCGTAAAACGTCTAAATGACTCACTGATTTACTTTGAAATTCTGGTATCTGGTCCAAAAGCGATGTTGCATCCTGCTGTACTGAATTTGTATCAAGCAAGGTCCGTGAAAAATATGCCAACAAGTTGATCGAGGTCGGATACACATGTGCGATGCTGAGCGGCAAGTCCAAGCCTGGGTCTTTTCGGCGGACTGAAAAAAACATATGGGGGAAAGAGATATTCCAGCAATGAGGACGTTCAACCAGCCGTTCTCGAATGAATCTGTGACCAAGGGGCGGATTTCCATCATCGAAGAACTGAACGATTGCTGAAGCCTTCCGATCGTTATTCATAGAGGCTTGGTGACTGTTGAGGAAAGGTGTCATATAGCTGTGTCACTTTGAAATGCAGTGCAGCAGTCAGTAAAGTCACTTGGCCTATAATAGTAATGTCTAACTTACATTTTGAATTCCCCTCGTAGCTGGTTGAGTGGGTAGAGCTCAGGAATGATTCTATGGCCTGCAAAGGGGAAGCGGTAGAAATTATCCTGGGAAAGGACATGGAACGTATGGAGAAGTAAAGAAGGAGGGACGTGATGCTGAGGCGCGGCAGGAGACCACAGTTCTTAACAGTGAGGGATTCGGTTGGCCTTTTGCTATAGTTGAAAGTGAATAACATGAGTATTTGAAACCTACTACAGCTTTGAATGAATGCTCATGAGCGATAAGCCGTCAGAATTTTATGTCAGCACTGTATTCTGATGTATGTATTCTAACAAAAGACATATAGATGACCACTTCGAAAAAGCCGATTCGAACAAATGCTTTCACCTGTAACGAGATACCAGATGTAGGCCACTAGATACAAGAAGTAAGCCATTAACCAACATTAACTAATATTACAAAACAATATGAAATTGATATGAATGCCATCTCGACGACGGGACGTGATTTTTCTACTTTGACCTGGTGCTCCAATGGTCAGCGAATCGCACACAGATACAAGTTGACGCGACACTACGCAGCTGGGGTTGATCACGTCAGCGGACTGTTACGTCCATCCTGAAGCGCACATTGGAATTCTTGCACAAGCTGGCTCGGAATTCACTCCGTATTATGCAACAACAGACCTAGTCGCAGCCAAGCAAAGGGGAAATGAGGCTTCTCGAAGCCACCGTAATGCTGGCTACGTTCGTGACAGCTGGTATCCCTACTAGCGTGAGAAATAACAACTCCATCGAAGTCTGTACTTCAAGAAGAGTTTGATGACACACCTAGTGGTAGTGTGCGTACATTACTGAGATATAAATATAATTAACATATGTGGCTTAGCATTTCACACTTGGAACTGAATAATACTGCAAATTATACAGTTTTTCTTCTCGCGCTAACGCCATGAAGTTAGAAATGCAACCAACTCTTAAATGTCATTCGCGTCGTACGATAACCTGGTTATCTTGTAGATGTTTAAGTAGTAAGTTTGACAGTTTTCCCCTTGAGAAATTAAATGGCAATTTCGTCTTGTGCAATACACTATTGATTAGTTTCTGAAGCACAAAAAGCTTCAACATCCCAAAGACGATTATTATTTTAATGTTGCTGAATACTCGGACATGTCGCTGTCTGTATAGATATAGCAGTCAGCATAGTTGGTTTGCATAAGCCAATGGACTCGCTGCAGACCAAATTTCTCAGCGAAATAAAAAAAAAAAGAGCAGTCGTTTCAGAACAACGTCAGAACATTTGCTGTTTCCAGTCACGATTTTGTTTGTGTAATTTATCCAGAAAGCAGTCGTGCAGTAGATAAGATACAAATAGCGACACATTTAGATCGTAAATACACAACTGCCCATTAAAATTGCTACACCACGATGATGACGTGCTATAGACGCGAAATTTAACCAACAGGAAGAAGATGCTGTGATATGCAAATGATTAGCTTTTCAGAGCATTCACACAAGGTTGGCGCTGATGGCGACACCTACAACGTGCTGACATGAGGAAAGTTTCCAATCGATTTCTCATACACAAACAGCAGTTGACCGGGGTTGCCTGGTGGAACGTTGTTGTGATGTTTTGTGTAAGGAGGAGAAATGCGTACCATAACGTTTCCGACTTTAATAAAGGCCGGATTGTAGCCTATCGCGATTGCGGTTTATCGAATCGCGACATTGCTGCTCGCGTTGGTCAAGATCCAATGACTGATAGCAGAATATGGAATCGGTGAGTTTAGGAGGGTAATACGGAACGCCGTGCTGGATCCCAACGGCCTCGTACCACTAGCAGCCGAGATGACAGGCATCTTATCCGCACGGCTGTAACGGATCGTGCAGCCACGTCTCGATCCCTGAGTCAACAGATGGGGACACGTTTGCAAGACAACAACCATCTTCACGAACAGTTCGACGACGTTTGCAGCAGCATGGACTATCGGCTCGGAGACCATGGCTGCGATTACCCTTGACGCTGCATCACAGACAGGAGCGCCTGCCATGGTGTACTCAACGACGAACCTGGGTGCACGAATGGCAAAACGTCATTTTTTCGGAAGAATCCAGGTTTTGTTTACAGCATCATGATGGTCGTATCCGTGTTTGCCGACATCGCGGTGAACGCACATTGGAAGCGTGTATTTGTCATCGCCATACTGGCGTATCACCCGGAGTGACGGTATGGGGTGCCATTGGTTACACGTCTCGGTCACCTCTTGTTCACATTGACGGCACTTTGAACAGTGATTATTCTGATGATGAAACACATCTAAACTGTATGTATGAATAAATCATTCCGTGTGGTCTGATTCGCTGAAATGGCGATGCGCGTCTACATCTACATTCAGTTTTTAACCCAAAAAAGAAACTATATTGTGCCTCCCAACGCATTATGTCATTGGTATTTTTTAAAAAAAGTGAGGCTACTGAAGAAAGTGCTATCTCACAAGCGTGTGTTTTGATTCTATCATTGGTATTGTAAAAAAGAAGTGAGACGCTTGACGAAAGTGCTATCTCACAAAAGTGTGTTTTGATTTGTTGCGTGTTGTATGTCTGGTTAAATTCAAAGACAAGAACAAAGACGGAACAAAATACACTGACGAAAAAAAACCAGCGACAACAAATAATAATTAATGAAATGAAATTTCGGGAATACATTTGTCTAGGTAACATATTTAAGCGATTAACGTTGCAAGTTCACAGGTTCACGTAAGCAAAGAAATAAGCCACTGCAAAGGTGAAATGCTGGTGCGTTAATAACCGGTGTAACCGCCAAAATGTCGAATGCAAGCGCAGAAACGAGCATGCATTGCGTTGCACAGATGCTGGCTGTCAGTTTGTACAATGGAGTTCCATGTTTGTTGATCTTGGTAGGTCATTATTGAGGCGGTTAATGCCGTTTGTGGATGACGCTGGAGTTGTCGTCCGATGATATCCCATATGAGCTCGACTGGAGACAGATTTGATGATCGAGCAGGCCAAGGCAACGTGTTGACACCCTGCAGTGCATGATGGGATGCAACAGCGGTATGTGTGCGAGCGTTATCTTGTTGGAAAACACCCCTGGATGGCTGTTGAGGAAGTGCACCACAACAAGTCGACTGATGCACAAATTTGCAGTCATGGTGCGTGGGATACCATGAGAGTGTTCCTACTGTCAAACGAAATTGCACCCATACCATAGCTCCAGGTATAGGTCCAGTGTGTGAAGCACACACACAGGCTGGTTACAGGCCCTCAAAGGCCCTCCTTCTAACCAAAACACAGCCATCACAGGCACCGAGGTACAACCAGCTTTCATCAGAAAACACAACAGACCTCCACCATGGCCTCCAACAGCTGTCGCCTGACATCACTGAAGTCGCAAATGGCAGCGATTTGGGGTCAGTGGCGTGCACGTTGCATGGCGTCTTTCTCGATGCTGTCCTCGAAGTAACCGATTTGCAGCAGTTCGTTGTGTCACAGTGGTGCCAGCTGCTGCTGAAAGTGCTCCTTCAAATGCAGCAAATGCAGTACGATGCGCAAGAGCCATACGGCAAACACGATGGTCCTGCCTCTCTACAGTGTCATGTGGCCGTCCGGATTTCGGCGTTCTTGCGACCGTACATTCTTGTAACCACACCTGACAACAGTCAAGTACATTCGCTACATTCTTGCCAGGTCTTTCTGCAGTATCGCATAAGGAACATCTAGCTTCATATAGCCCTATTATACGAACTCGGCCGGCCGCTGTGACCGAGCGGTTCTAGGGGCTTCAGTCCGGAACCGCGCTGCTACTACGGTCGGAGGTTCGAATCCTGCCTCGAGCATGGATGTGTGTGATGTCCTTACGTTAGTTAGGTTTAAGTAGTTCCAAGTCTAGGGGACTGATGATCTCATATGTTAAGTCCCATAGTGCTTAGAGCCATTTGATTTACACGACCTCGTTCAGTCTTAGTAAGGTGTTGATAATGGCGTCTTTTTCGTCTTAAAGGCATTCTTGACTTACATCATCTCACAATGTCCAGTCTCAAAAGTAACTAACGCTCACAACCGTTGCGGCTTGTATTCAAAGCAAACTTACTAGCGCCTCTCTTGCGCGAAGTTTGCATAGACGTAATCTTTCAAATGTAGAAACATGCCTACAACTTTCGTTTATCTCGCACAACTCCTTCCTGATAATGCGGGTTTTTTCGTGTACATAGCAGAGAGGTCTTTCTGGTAGTACATATGGAAAAAGTTCTTGTTTGTATATACAACGGATAGTGTCATAAAACTAAACCTTGCTATTTTAAGGGTTAGCACTTTTCCGCCGACCTTTCTGTTTTCAACAAAACAGGCTGGTCTCATTCTTTTCAAGTTGAGAAGATTAAGCATTAACGTATATGTCAATAGGGAAATCACTAGACGTAAAACAGTAATTCTTGTCTTACTCGGACTCTTGTACTTGTCTAAACAAGAGCGTGCCTGTCTTCGGTCACTGAGGTAGAATGGTCATTCTTATACTGTATTATGTTTGCAGGAACTGAGTCTGTAATTTATGTCGTCTGTAGAAAAAAGTCATTATCATCCTGAAACTGGAACATGCGTACGAGAGAGGAAACTGATATTTCATACTTTAACTAGTAGTTTTTAATGTGTGTGATAAGAAATGGTGAAGGATTTATCAGATAAAAGAATTTACAGTTTAAAATCCCTTCCTGGATATTTTTCCTTAGCTTGTCTCAAACAGTTGTGTTCACCGAGGTAATAATGATTGGCACAGCGAATACGAACGATAACTTTGCGCTTACATTGGAATGCTATAAGAAGTTCACTAGTCTAACTTCGTTGCTTCTATAGTGCACTATAAAATGCCACCACCTTGGTGCGTTGTTTTGAGCTCCGAACTATGAGGCATCTAATAATCTTGGCCGATTCCTTTCTGCTCCAGCAGTGTGAGTTTTCAGAATACGCGTCGTGGTTGTCATCGCCGCACAAAACTCACTCGTTAACTGAAAGCTGCCGCATTTGTATTTTGAGTTTTTTAAGTATCAGTATCAACTGCTAATTGTTAAATCTGATAACATATTTTCTATAACAGACTTTCACGACATTGAGTAAAAGATTATTAAACTACGACAGAAATGTCAAACTGAACTATAAATCTGAGAGCGACTAGATTCTGTTTTTGCCAACAATTATTTTTGTGGTTTTGGCTAAACCATCAGAAAGACGAAGTTCCGACGTCAACGATAGAATATCCCGCTATTTACACGTCAGTTAAAATAATAGCAAAAGCGGGCCATGCAGCCCAAATAGTGTTCTTACACAAATGACAGATCTGATAAGAAGATTCAGAGACGGATTGCAATACGCAAGTGATCCATGAAAGCAATGGTACAGAGCCGTGGTTTCTGACCAAACATTAATGAGCTTTCGGCGCATGCAATCGATATGTGTTCATAATGAAAATGGTTTACTGGGTCTCACTGTTACCTTCTTTCTGTAAACCGTTTCTACCGGTGACACTGAAGACAAAATTGCAGGTGCACAAACAGACAAATAAAAGAAAATTTTAGTTCCTATAACTTAGACATACGTTATTAGGAAAACCTTTGAGGATATGACGGCACAGTGAAATTTCTCGGGGTGACAAATGAACGGCTTTGGTATCAATTAAGTATGTCTTTTGTGGGAGTTGTGGGTCAACCTTTATGCAAACACATTTTTTTGTGTTGTCGCCATCATCACGATTTTGTTTCGTTCTCTAACATTCTAAATTTAGTGTGTTTCAGAATTGGACCCGTTCATTTTTAAATGTTGCTCTAAATTTGTTTTCGCTAATATTTAGTACAGTACCTTATACTTTTTATATTTTTTACAAGTCACTACTTTGGTGGCCTGTACTCTCACACCTCAACCTAAGACTGTGTCCTCCTGAAATGACGTGTATTTGGACACCCAAATATGTCATTGTCTTTAGTTGTCCTTGCTCTCACTGTTCGATTAAATCAAAGAAACATTTTATTTATTCTACTTAAATCAGCATGAGTAAAAGGCAGCCTACCAGTTGCAAATAAGCGGTGATCTTGACCACGGTTTGGACGGATTTAAACCCGTCATCTTCAGAAGGACAAACAAACTGCACTTAATCAATTCACTCTGCTTAAATTAATCTATATTAAAATGGGCTAGTCCCTTCACTTCCATGTTATCGTCTCATTTCCGATTTAATTTTAGTGAATGGCCATTAAATAATTTAAGGATTTACGTTGACAAATAGTAAAAACGATATATTAAGTTTCCTCCCACAAATGGGTGGATGAGGGCAGCGTAAGATATATATACGTGTTTGCCACCCGTTCTTACCGTAATGTAACTGTACACTCCCTGCAGGAGTGGTACGTGTAACAGGGCTGAAAATGTTCTTAGATTCCACCCTGAAAACAAAATATTCAAACAGGTCCCCGAGAGATACTTGACGTCTTTCTTGGGAAGCCTGCTAGACGAGCACAATTTGCGTTTCCGTTACTCTCTCCCTCGCCCTTGTGATCCTGCCCAGCATGATCCCCGCCGCTCCCAGACATAGCTATTCAGCTGCATTGCCCCTCATCCCTCAATCCACCCTTCTTACCATTCCTGTACTACTTGAACTCCACGGACTTCCAACAGGCAGCATCGTCAGAACGCCATAGCGCCAGCCACACCATAATTGGCCAGTGCGTGGTAATCCCCCACCGCCCCCCCCCCCCCCCCCCCGATCTCTTGGCTGCGATTACAGATTGGTCTCTAGCGTAGGCCGACATTAGAGTAGGTTGGAAGGTTGTAAGTTGGCGTAGCCAACGAATGTAAATGCGAAATAAAGGTTATGGTAACAGACATTTGTAGCGTAGCCTAATGTCTGTGTTCATGCCATATTTAAGCACTTTTCGTTATGAAAGGTAAAACGGCAAGATATTTTCCGATTACCTACATTAGATAATGGACAATCCTCCGACTAGTATTTTAATGAATGTTGTTGTTGTTGTGGTCTTCAGTACTGAGACTGGTTTGATGCAGCTCTCTATGCTACTCTATCCTGTGCAAGCTTCTTCACCTTCCAGTACCTACTGCAACCTACATCCGTCTGAATTTGTTTAGTGTATTCATCTCTTGGTCTCCCTCTACGATTTTTACCCTCCACGCTGCCCTCCATTACTAAATTGGTGATCCCTTGATGCCTCAGAACATGTCCTACCAACCGATCCCTTCTTCTGGTCAAGTTGTGCCACAAACTTCTCTTCTCCAGAATCTTATTCAATACTTCCTCATTAGTTATGTGATCTACCCATCTAATCTTCAGCATTCTTCTGTAGCACCACATTGCGAAAGCTTCTATTCTCTTCTTGTCCAAACTATTTATCGTCAATGTTTCACTTCCATACATGGCTACAATCCATACAAATACTTTCAGAAATGATTTCCTGACACTTAAATCTATACTCGATGTTAACAAATTTCTCTTCTTCAGAAACACTTTCCTTCCCATAGCCAGTCTACATTTTATATCCTCTCTACTTCGACCATCATCAGTTATTTTGCTCCCCAAATAGCAAAACTCCTTTACTACTTTAAGTGTCTCATTTCCTAATCTAATTCCCTCAGCATCACCCGACTTAATTCGACTACATTCCATTATCCTTGTTTTGCTTTTGTTGATGTTCGTCTTATATCCTCCTTTCAAGACACTGTCCATTCCATTCAACTGCTCTTCCAAGTTCTTTGCTGTCTCTGACAGATTTACAAAGTCATCGTCGAACCTCAAAGTTTTTATTTCTTCTCCATGGATTTTAATACCTACTCCGAATTTTTCTTTTGTTTCCTTTACTGCTTGCTCAATATACAGATTGAATAACATCGGGGGGAGACTACAGCCCTGTCTCACTCCCTTCCCAACCACTGCTTTCCTTAATCAATATAACGAACATACATCGCATACAGGGTATTACAAAAAGGAACGGCCAAACGTTCAGGAAACATTCCTCACACACAAAGAAAGAAAATATGTTATGCGGACACGTGTCCGGAAACGCTTACTTTCCATGTTAGAGCTCATTTTATTACTTCTCTTCAAATCACATTAATCATGGAATGGAAACACACAGCAACAGAACGTACCAACGTGACTTCAAACACTCTGTTACAGAAAATGTTCAAAATGTCCTCCGTTAGCGAGGATACATGCATCCACCCTCGGATGGGATACCTGATGCGATGATGCAGCCCTGGAGAATGGCGTATTGTATCACAGCCTTCCACAATTAGAGCACGAAGAGTCTCTACATTTGGTACCGGGGTTGCGTAGACAAGAGCTTTCAAATGCCCCCATAAATGAAAGTCAAGAGGGTTGAGGTCACGAGAGCGTGGAGGCCATGGAATTGATCCGCCTCTACCAATCCATCGGTCACCGAATCTGTTGTTGAGAAGCGTACGAACATTTCGACTGAAATGTCAGGAGCTCCATCGTGCATAAACCACACGTTGTGTCGTACTTGTAAAGGCACATGTTCTAGCAGCACAGGTAGAGTATCCCGTATGAAATTATGATGCTCCATTGAGCGTAGATGGAAGAACATGGGGCCCAATCACAAGACATCACCAACAATGCCTGCCCAAACGTTCACAGAAAATCTGCGTTGATAACGTGATTGCACAATTGTGTGCGGATTCTCGTCAGCCCACACATGTTGATTGTGAAAATTTACAATTTGATCACGTTGGAATGAAGCCTCATCCGTAAAGAGAACATTTGCACTGAAATGAGGATTGACACATTGTTGGATGAACCATTCCCAGAAGTGTACCCGTGGAGGCGAATCAGCTGCTGATAGCGCCTGCGCACGCTGTACATGGAAACTGGTTCTCCCTTGCGCTCTCCATACAGTGATGTGGTCAATGTTACCTTGTACAGCAGCAACTTCTCTGACTCTGGCATTAGGGTTATCGTCAACTGCACGAAGAATTGCCTCCTCCACTGCAGATGTCCTCGTCGTTCTAGGTCTTCCCCAGTCGCAAGTCATAGGCTGGAATGTTCCGTGCTCCCTAAGACGCCGATCAATTGCTTCGAACGTTTTCCTGTCGGGACACCTTCGTTCTGGAAATTGTCTCGATAAAAACGTACCGCGCTAATCCATACATCAAATGGGCATCTGCCAACTCCGCATTTGTAAACATTGCACTGACTGCAAAACCACGTTCGTGATGAACACTAACCTGTTGATGCTACGTCCTGATGTGCTTGATGCTAGCACTGTAGAGCAATGAGTCGCATGTCAACACAAGCACCTAAGTCAACTTTACCTTCCTTCAATTGGGCCAATTGGCGGTGAATCGAGGAAGTACAGTACATACTGACGAAACTAAAAGGAGCTCTAACATGGAAACTAAACGTTTCCGGACACATGTCCACATAACATCTTTTCTTTATTTGTGTGTGAGGAATGTTTCCAGAAAGTTTGGCCGTACCTTTTTGTAACACCCTGTATAAAAAACGAAACATCTAAAGGTGTCCACTAGATGTATTTTGAACCCACTACTTTATTCTTCTCCACTCCACATAACAGTGTGACTTTTTTTAAATACCATTAGGCTGAACAGCAGCAAAACGGCAGCTACCAGTACGCCTCTCAGCAGTGTGGAGAACGAAATGAACAATAAAAAAAGTTGGTAGTTCAACGCTGTTTGTCTTGTAGATTAGAATACATGTAAGCATTAATCTTCATTTTGAATTAAAGCTATTCTTATTTTACGAGATGCAGGGTGATACAGATTCTTTTACAGCTTTTGTGAAATTTGGTCTTTGTTTTTTTTTTCAATAACTGGAATCAGTTTTTTGTTGAAAAAAGCTGTGATAAATTATTATTACGAGTGCTGATACATGATATGATCTCGTAACTCACGTAGCCTTATATCAGCTTTTTGGCTTCTTCGTCGTTCTGATAAGGTGTGCGGGGCATCAAATAAGAGAAGATCCGACAAGCTGCACAGAACTCTGAGCAGGCGCGTGGCGAGCTTTCCCCTCTACAGACCGTAACTTGTTTAGCAGGTCACAGCATACGCCATCCTCGGCGGCCCCGATTGACCAACATCCTGTTAGCCTGCCACTTCCTCTTGTAACGGCAACAAAGCAGTGCTTCTCTCAGCAGGCCTCACTATTCCAGACAAAGCCGCAATGAATACATGGTATGAAACTGCTCTACGTGTGCCACGTTAGGTGTCAAAGCGTCTACTATCATTGTAAATAGTGGTCCGGAGCTCGGCGGGAGATCATCATGTGTTATCAACTGCGCTAAGTGGAAGTTTTGAATGCTGTGAGTTCTATTTCTCAAGTGAAAAACCGAAAATCGCAACCACAACTCATATCGACTCAAATAAGCTAAATCATACATACTCGATCATTTCTTGCGTACGAAATTTTTTCGGAAACGCAACTGCTTCCGCAAAAATAATGTTATAAAGAACACACGTTTTGACTTTTCAAAGTTTTTGAGCTAATATGAAAGCAAAGGTTGTGTTATAAAAACTGTGTTTGTTTTATTTAACTGTCAAGTAAAAAACTAACTGAAACCAAGCAATTATTGTACCAAATCAACGCCCAAAGGCTACACCTACTATTCATCTCAAGTCACACATGCATTACTCGGGAAAACTTGCTTTTTTCCTGTTGCTGGGTGTTGTACGGCAAGCATCACGCAGGTACTTATAGGAGGTCATAAGGTGCAACAATATCACTATTAGACTTCATTACACACTAAGATCAATAGAAGTGAAGCCACAGAAAGCAACATTTTACTTAGAGATTCACAAATAAATAAAAAAAATTACGTGTGAATGGACGACTGCATTTCCTCACGGATAGTGCTAAACTGTAAACTCCGTGCTTCAAAAATAGGATCGAAAGATTAGTGTTGCAAAAATATTTATTGACCTACTGACCCTATTATTTACTTTCCCACTATTTACAACGAGGAAAGCACGTAGATCTGAACATTACAATGAATATGTAACTAGGCGTTTCTTAGTGAGATGGATAGTAAAATCACGTCTAAAATTTCGTAATTTTTAGCCACTAATGAAGATTTATTATTCATGCATCTTACGACGCAAAAAGTACGGAGTTACTGTCTAAACATTGAAACCCATTAGTAAGTTGAGGAAGTTTCTCAGTACTTGGTGGGCTCAATCGGAAAAATCCTTTAACGTTTAGACACGAAGATCATTCGCATGCTGAAGGCAGTCGTGCATAAAGCCCAGAAAAAATAGTCTTAGTAACAAATTTTAATTTTTCAGTAGTATAATGATATGAAGTAAAACTCGAAGAAAAGGAAAATTACGAATTAATGAACCGCCATTCGCCTAGGAAAATCAAGGAAAGCAGAAATCTAGATGTAGATTTGTACCACGTTGTTTTCGAATTCGAGTTAATTACCTTAATCACTACATTAACTCACTTTTTTTCAAAATTCTAGGTAAGCTAAGGTGTATCTACAGCCTGTTTTGTTTTTAGCTACCCCAAAATGTACATACCACTTTAAAATGTAGCACAAGACAACTTTGTATACTTAAAACAGGCATCTCTATAGGAGCGTGGCAAATGCATCATAATAAGCGTCTAAACATCTACAGTAGTCCTTACAGCTATGCATTGTGTCTAAATTTGTCTGTTTCTCGAATTTTCTTCTAGCTTGGGATCATTCGTTGCGAACCAGAAATTGCAGTTTAAGTAACTCTTATTTTAAGATAACTACTACAACCTACATCCATCCAATCAGCTTATTGTATTCATCTATTGGTCTCCCTCTGCGTTTGCTCCTCTCCCCCCCCCCCCCCCCGCCCCCCATCTCCTTTTGTTCTAAATTGGTGATTCTCTTCTTCTACTCAGACTGTGCCTCAAATTTCTTTTCTCCATACCCCACCCCCCACCCCCAATTAGATACATAATATACCCACCTAATCTTCAGCAATCTTCTGTGGCACCACATCTCAAAAGCTTCTATTGTCTTACTGTCTAAACCGTTTATCGTCGATGTTTCACTTCCATACGTGGGTACACTTTCCGACGTATTCTATATTAACAAATCTCTCTTCTTCAGAAATATTTCTCTTGCCATTGCCAGTCTACATTTTGTATCCTCTCTGCTTCGGCCATCATCAGTTATCTTATTGCCCAAATAACAAACTTCTCTACTACTTTAGGTGTAAATAGCATATTAACAGTGGCTGTTTTGTTCTTTGCAAGTACTAACTTGCAAAAATTTGCTTTTTGGCACCTAGAACTAGTTAGTATCCTGGCATGGCACTTAGAACGTTCATAATAAAGTATTTATTTTCCAATTTGTCTTATTAGTTTTTTGGTTTTGCAGTGAGCAGCACAATTCCATGGTATCAGAATATCTCCTGAATTTTAGGATACAAATCGTAATGTACATTCTTCTGACAAAAGTATGGTCGTATGGGGTATCAGAAGAAATATGTGACTGGACTGATAATTTCTTGGTAGTGAGGGCGCAACATGTTATCTTGGATGGAAAGTCATCGAAAGATGCAGAAATAACTTCGGGAGTACTGCAGGAAAGTGTATCGGGTCCCTTGCTGTTCAAGCTGCATTGTAAAGATCCTGCTGACAATATTAATAGTAACCTTTGGCTTTTCGCAGATGATGCAGTTTCCTACAGCGAAGTGCAGTCTGAACGAAGCTATACAAATATTCAGTCAGACCTTGATAAGATTTCAAAGTGGTAAAATGATTGGCAACTTATTTAAATGTTCAGAAATGTAAAATTTTGCGCATCACAAAACGAATAACATAGCATCCTATGAATATAACATCAGTGAGTCAACGTTGGAATGGACTCGGAGGGGATAGTGAACGTAAACAGAGAAGGCAGCGGGAATGATCACAGTTTGGTTTGACTTGCGTGTGATTGAGATGTTGAAAGAACGGAACTGCCAGTTTCTTGAAAGTACACGGAAACAGTCCCGATAACGTCTACCGACATTAAGAACAGGATGACTGTTGGGATATGCCACAGCCGCCCCCCCCCCCCCCCCCCCTTCCCCTTATCGTTCCCACAGGGATCACCAGGATGATATTAGATTAATTACAGCACGCACAGGCGCATTTAAACAATCATTTTTAACGGGCTCCATACGCGAATGTAACGAGAAAGCCCTAATAACTGGTACAGTGGGACGTAACCTCTGCCATGCATTTCACAGTGATAGCCGAGTATAGTAGATGTAGATGTCAGATGTGGCACATAGAAGGTTTTTTACATTTCCACTCTTCAGTTTGCCGCTGCCTGTTTTAATATGTGTCCGATTAGTTTCTATACATAACAAAGGCACGAGTATTTACGATCTCCGTTCTACGACGTAATGTGGTTTGCATTTTTATTTTTATTTTATTTATGTAAGGAATATATATTGCAGGATCTGAGATTTCCAGTCAGTGAGATCCTTTGCTCAATGATTCACCTCTGGACACGATTCACAGAGGTAAAATCTAATTGTTGTGTCACTTTTTTATACGTACACTGAAATCAAAACAAAGGAAAGGAAAATCACGTACAGCGTCGATTTTCTTATAGACTTTGAATTAGAAAGCTCAAATACTTCAGTCTCTTGAATCATCTAATAAGCTTCGGAACGCAGCGGAAATAAGTAGGGGCCTCCACACAGCCGTACTTGGCAAGGTTCTAGAGAAACTAGTTTCCCGCTAACTTATCGCCACCAGCTACTGCACCTTGGGCATTTAAAGACAGGTCTGTGTCACGTTAACTATGCCCATGTTGCGCTCTTCCTTCTTCCTATGATTGAAGTTTTCTTTGATGTGACTTCTTCGTTGATCTTACTCGAATCGCGTTTTTTCTGTAGTAGCGTTGTATAGTCCCATCTTCTACATTTAATATTTTATGTAATTATAATATTTCTAAATTACATTTGATCTAACTTCTTAACAGTTTCATATGCAGGGAATATCCACGTAATGTGTCTGTTCCTTATTTCTCGTGAAATGTGTGCACAAACAACACGTTCCATCTCACAACGTTTACCATGTATGTAATCTGCTGAATAACTGATTAACTGGTAGGCCACTTCACCGACAAACTAAAGGCAATAACGTCCAGTTAGCAAGCGTTAAGGTGATGGCACAGAAGAAAGACAACAAATCTGCATAGCGAGCAATAATAATTTTAATCCTGTACAAGCAAATGCTTTTGACAAGTATAGTTTATGTATGTCGGCGTGGTTTCTCGGCTCACAGCGCTACGTGTCCCTGGAGCGGTTGCCAGGGGGCTGGCACAAGGTGAACAAAGGCGAGATAACCAGCTGTTGCCGCCGAAGCCTGTGCCCTTGGCGAAGGTCAGTGCACGAGTTCACATTTTTGGACGTTCGCCCATGCGATCTACACTTAAAAAGTAGTTTTGTAATGCATATGTTTTAATCGACTTTTTAACTCCTAACTGAAAATACTACTGTGAAACCAGAAAGAGGTTTCGTGTTACTAAAAGTTATAAAATAAAACTGCTTAAAATATTAACCAAAACATTCCGGCAAGAATAACAAACATAACTATATGTCATTAGAGGCGACAGTGATTCTTCAACTTATCTTAGAAGATATATTTAGAGTGTTTTCAGTTTTAGAGAAAGCTTCTGACAATTTTGACTGGAATACACACTTTGAAATGCTAAAGGTAGCAGGGATAAAGTACAGGCAGGGGGTGCAAGGTTGTTTAAACCTTGTACAAAGCCAGAGTGCAGTAATAAGGACCGAAGACATGAAAAGCTAGCAGTAGTTGAGAATGGGAGAGAGAGAGAGAGAGAGAGAGAGAGAGAGGTATTTACCACCTATCTTCGACGTTATTCAATCGGTATGCTGGGCCAGCAAGAAAGAAAACCAAGGAGAAATTTGAAAAGAAAATTAAAGTTCAGGAAGGGGAAGTAAAAAGTATCAGGTTTGCCTACGATATTGTGATCCTGTCCGAGACGGTTTTCAGACAAATGCCTCCAGAAAAAGCTTTCTAAAACTTATTTTGTATACTATGTCAATAAATTTCCTTTTGTTATTTGGCTACAGTTGATGATTGTCGAAATACAGCGGACATAAAATGTGGAATGACAATGGCAAGAAAAGTGTTTTTGGAAATGAGAAATTTACTGACATCCAATACAAATTTAAATTATAGAATGCCTTTTCAATCGGCATTTGCCTAAAGCGTAGTATTTCACGGAAGTGAAACGTACACAACAAAAATTTCTGACAAGAGGAAAAGCTTTTGAGATGTGGTGTTACAGACGTACGTAGAAGATTAGTTGACTACAGCGAATAACCAATAAAAAAAATACCTAACGAAACTTCATTTTGGTAATGGAAGGAAGTACGTGTGTGTGTGTGTGTGTGTGTGTGTGTGTGTGTGTGTGTGTGTGTGTATTGACGGAGTCGATGGTTTACTATAGTAAGCAGGTTCAAATGGTTGTAGGTTGCAGTAGCTATATAGAGATGAAGAGACTTGCGCCACACTTAGTGACCGAGCGGTTCTAGGAGCTCCAGTCTGGAGCCGCGCGACCGCTACGTCGCAGGTTCGAATCCTGCCTCGGGCATAGATGTGTGTGATGTCCTTAGGTTAGTTAGATTCAAGTAGTTCTAAGTTCTAGGGGACTGATGACCACAGCAGTTAAGTCCCATAGTGCTCAGAGCCATTTGAAAAGAATACGCTTGCTCAGGATAAACTAGCGCGGAGGGCTGCATCAAAATATTTTTTCGGATTGAAAACCACAACATAACCACCTTGAACACAGGATAATTTTCAGATGCTACATCGCGTGGATAACTTTACCACCTGAGCGGCTGCAGAGGCATTTCCAGTCACATAAAGGCATCGATTCACAGACTGACCGTACGTGTTACCAGTAACAAATCCGATTCGGTTCGTGAGCCCACTGGCAGAACCGCCGAACCACAGTTAGTTGAGTGAGGAAAGACAAAAGGGGAAACACCACAAGAAAATCTGACTTTGGAGAATTTAGGAGGAAACGACTAAAAAAACAGTATTTTCAACATTTGCAGGCCCTATTTTGTAGTTAATAAATGGTATTATTCAATAGCTTTTTGTTTTATTTTGTCAGAAATTGTGCTCCCTTCAGTCCATCCCTCCCCCCTTGACGAAAGTGAGTGAGTTTTCCCCCTCCCCCAACCCCCCTCTACCCTTCTGTCACAGGTTCTGCGTACGCACTTGAGAGAAAAGTGAGCTGCTGAGACGAATGCTTGCGAGAGGTGAGCGGGGAGCAGCAAAACAGTTCTCCTTGTTCCCTTTCGCCCCATACTAGCCCGTGAACTGCATTATTGGCTCTCCGAAAAATATAGCGTTACCTGTAGGCTGTTGACCTCGTTGTGTATCATTGTTCACCGGTTATGGTCTCACACTGCCATTCTGTAATTTACATCTCCATTGCCAAAGGGGAAAATTCCACCGAAACTTGGACACAGATATCTCATCCACATTAAAGACAAGAAATGCGAGAAAATCCTACCGTTGGCGATGTTTTATCCGGATAAAACGAAAAGTCTATCGTAAAGAAAAACACATTTCGTTAGTTGCATATACAGTGCCAGTAGTAATAAATTATTGATAGAGCAGTACCTGATACCATGTGCACGAACGGGGAATCAGGCCGACATTAATTCGATGGTATCAGTGCAATGAGTACGAAAGACGATTTGATATATTTACGTAGCTCGAACCTTTTCAAGTCAGTCATGATTACAATTTGCAAGTAGTTGCATTAATGAAAACGTTTTTAGAGCAGGGCGTACTACCCCGTCTAGACCACTCAATCCACACGCTACCTCATTCCTGCCACGCGCGTGCTTGTCAGCAATGGACAGTTCGCTCGGAGCCCCTCTGCTCGCTGGTTATTTGTCTGATTCAGCGGCGGCGTGAGCAGCTGGGAGCGATAGCTGAAACGAGGCACTGAGAAAACAGGCTCTGAGTCAGAGTTCTCAACGCCACGTGATGCAACGGCATCCGTCTCGAACATTAGACGGCAAAGTCTGAACCTGCCTTCCCCGTCTTCCATAGAATTCTATGCAAACTGTGTAGTCATGCACGAAACAATGCTCGTGAGAACCTTTGTCTCTGCAGTGCTGAGATAAGACTTCCCACCTACGAGCACTGTATGATAGTGGAATGGTCTAGACTTCTGAAGCCGCCGTAGATAGCGTATCGCAGAGAATACTGCGCAAAAAACGTGGCTGCCTTAACGCAGCAAGTAAGAAAACATATGCGGTTTTCACAACGATGAACGTCTTCATGCGTCAGTGTCTCTGCAGGTTTTGTCATTGTCAGCACTGTATCTGAGCCTGCAGACCGAAAACATGACACAGTTTTAAGACATTAAACTAGTATTCAGAAGGGACTTGGTTCAAAACCCGCTCTGGGAAAATCCTGATCCAAGCGTTTCGTATTTTCCATAATTCAGTTGAGATGGATATCAGTATGGTTTCCGAGATAAGGTTGTGACTGATTTCTCCCCTCTCCCTGTCAGTCAATGTTTTATGCAATTTATTTACAAGATGCCTGAGAATAAGATAAATCTCATTTCTGTTGGAATCGTTCCCCTAATTTGTATTTTACTAACAACCTCTTTGACTTAAAGCAATTATTAAGTCTCCAGCTGTTCGTCTAGTTTGATGCTGTGCTCCATTTTCTAATCTCTACATATTACCTCCACAGTACGTTCTGTATACACAACTCTCTGCCTCCGGCTACTATTTTTCCCGTGTTGTACTCCTTCCAACTCCAAGTTAACTTACTGCTGGATATCGTAGTAGATAGCGTAATAACCTATCCCATCTTCTGGTAAGGGACTTCCATAGACTTTTTCCCCACCTATTCTCTTTACTATGTCTTTATTTCGCGCTTTGGCCGCCGACTTATTTTTCAAATACTTCCATCTTGCCTGCCAAAAAAGTGAAACACCCAGAAGTGGACGTTGAAAGAAAACGAAACTTCACAGGATGATAACAAAAAGTGGTATCATATTTATAAATCACTTGGCTATATGGGCCTACCTTTCAATATGACGTTGCACACCTCTGGACTGGACTCATGCAATGATTTGGTTAACTGGTCCTTGATATCATCAAAACTGCCACTGCGACAGAGTTAACGTCTAAGATAGTCTTATACATGTTCTATTGAGGACAGACCTGGTGATCTTGCAGATTAACGAAGTACCTCAACATCATGCAGACCTGCCAAGAGGCAAGTGCTATGTACGGACAACCATTGTCTTGTTGAAAAATATTACCTCAACTTTGCAATATGATAGGTGACACGTGAGGATGGAGGAAGTCCGTGATGTAACACTGTGACGTCAGAATTCCCGCAATTAATACCAGCCTTGACAGAAGCCATATCCAATGTTTCCCCATACCGTGATACCAGAAGTAACACCGCCGTGCCTTCTCCACTGACGCTGGAAAAATAGGCCTTCTCTCTCCAAGTCACCACCTCACCATTCAGGGCGGTGCAGAAGCACAATTCATCGCTCAACACAATTCAATGCCAATCATCAGCTTCCCAGTCATGGCACCACACCGAACGCAACTGTTTGGTGTCTAATGGCAGCCTGTGAGTGGGAGAGTAATTCTGAATGCCCCACAAACCTGGATATTGCTTGATTTGACCAGCCAGTCAAATGAACACCCACAATGAGACTCCTTTCAAATTCTTTCAGGTGCTGATTACACCACCTCTTGCAAGTACGCGACTTCGGCCACCCTGTGGGAATCTAACTTCCTATACACGAGAATTCTTCCACATCTTCCACTAACGGCTGTTTCAAAGTTTGAAGATAAAGCAGGTCGTCGTTCTCCTTCCCATCATTCTTCGTCCAATGCTTAAATATAAAACACCGTGGAATCACTGTCATGTGGAGCGACTGCTGCTTCGTAGTCTGTCTTGGCGAACAATACAGGAGGAGAAAAGAGATCAGCACACATCTGTCTCGTGATTGTTGATACCTCAGTATCAAAATTTGCCCTCGCTTCTTTTCTGTAAATTGTGCAAGTCAATAAAGCGATGGCCCATCTGTGGGTCCTGGGTAAGCAATTATTCTGGTTAGCATTGACCAACAGAGCTGTTGGATATCCTTCAGAGGGATATAGTGCCAAAATCTGTATGTGTCATTGTCGCTGTTATGGTCTTCAGTTCTGAGACTGGTTTGATGCAGCTCTCCATGCTACCCTATCCTGTGCAAGTTTCTTCATCTCCCAGAACCTACTGCAACCTACATCCTTCTGAATCTGCTTACTGTATTCATATCTTGGTCTCCCTCTACGATTTTTACCCTTCACTCTGCCCTCCAACGCTAAATTTGTGATCCCTTGATGCCTCAGAACATGCCCTACCAACCGGTCCCTTCTTCTTGTCAAGTTGTGCCACAAACTCCTCTTCTCCCCAAGTCTATTCAATACCTCCTCATTAGTTATGTGATCTACCCATCTAATCTTCAGCATTCTTCTGTAGCACCACATTTCGAAAGCTTCTATTCTCTTCCTGTCCAAACTATTTATTGTCCATGTTTCACTTCCATACATGGCTACACTCCATACAAATACTATCAGAAACGACTTCCTGACACTTAAATCTATACTCGATGTTAACAAATTTCTCTTCTTCAGAAACGCTTTCCTTGCCATTGCCAGTGTACATTTTATATCTTCTGTACTTCGACCATCATCAGTTATTTTGCTACCCAAATAGCAAAACTCCTTTATTGCTGTAAGTGTCTCATTTCCTAATCTAATTCCCTCAGCATCACCTGACTTAATTCGACTACATTCCATTATTCTCGTTTTGCTTTTGTTTATGTTCATCTTATATCCTCCTTTCAAGACACTACCCATTCCGTTCAACTGCTCTTCCAAGTCCCTTGCTGTCTCTGACAGAATTACAATGTCATCGGCGAACCTCAACGTTTTTATTTCTTCTCCATGGATTTTAATACCTACTCCGAATTTTTCTTCTGTATAACTGGCGCGTTTTACAGCTACACGTTCTCGACTGGGGAGAGATCTGGCTGGCCAAAGCATTATCTGACAATCACGAAGACATCCAGCAAGCGGGATTTCTCTTGCTGACATGTTAACCCAATATGGTTCGTCATCAAGGGCAATAAAATAAGCCGTAGAATATTGTTGGCATACTGATGTACTGTAAGAGAGCCGCGGATGACAGCCAAGGGGGTCTGCCATTAAAGGAAGTGGCACCCTGGTTGTCGGGCCGTATGGTGGGTGACACTCAGGTCGATATCCCACCGCCGCCTGGGGCGTCTCGACACGCCTTCGGCCAGGAATTTTATCGAGTGGAGTCTTCATTGATGAGTCACACATCAATGACTAGCGAAGATGTTTCTGGAGACGCCCAGTCTAGCTCTGAGATACCAACCTGGCTGTTGCCCGCCATGCGGCACGACAACCACGAGTGATAGTTTGGCGTGACCCCCCCCCCCCTCCCACCCCCCCCCGTCACTCCCCCCTCCTCGTTATTATCCGTAGCATCCTCACAGCACAGCGGTGCGTCAACTGTATTCTTCGCACCATTTTGTTACCTTTCGTGGCAAGCCATCCTAGCCTTACATTTCAGCACGGTAATACCCGCCCGCACACTGCGAGAGATCTGTTGCTTCCCTTCATGCTTGCCAAACCCTACCTTCGCCAGCAAGGTTGGAGGATCTCTTCCCAGTTGAGAACGTTTGGAGCATTATGGACAGGGCGCTCCTATCAGCTCGAGATTTTGACCATCTAACGCGCCAGTTGGACAGAATTTGCCACGGTATCCCTTATGACGGCATCCGAACAACTCTGGCGATCAGTACCAAGCCGAATAATTGCTTCCATAAAGGCCAGATGTGGACCAACGTGTTTTTGACTTGCTCAGATTCTGAAGCTCTTTCTCTTGAATAAGTCATCCAGTGTTTCTGAAAATGTATTCGCTTGTTTGCCTGTAGATATACATTAACGTCTACCGATTCCCGTCCCATCCGGGATACTTCCTTCTTGGTTGAGGAGGAAATGTGTGTGAAATCTTATGGGACTTAACTGCTAAGGTGATCAGTCCCTAAGCTTACAAACTACTTAACCCAAACTATTCAAAGGACAAACACACGCACCCATGCCTGAAGGAGGACTCGAACCTGTGCCAGGACCAGCCACACAGTCCATGACTGCAGTGCCTTTGACTGCTCGTCTAATCCCGCGGCTCCTTCTTAGTGGTTGTTGTTGTTGTGGTCTTCAGTCCTGAGACTGGTTTGATGCAGCTCTCCATGCTACTCAATCCTATGCAAGGTTCTTCATCTGCCAGTACTTACTGCAACCTACATCCTTCTGAATCTGCTTAGTGTATTCATCTCTTGGTCTCCCTCTACGTATTGCTGTTGTTTATGTTCATATTATACCCTCCTTTCAAGACACTGTCCAATCCGTTCAACTGCTCTTCCAAGTCCTTTGCTGTCTCTGACAGAATTACAATTTCATCGGCAAACCTTAAAGTCTTTATTTCTTCTCCATGGATTTTAATACCTACTCCGAATTTTTCTTTTGTTTCCTTCACTGCTTGCTCAATATACAGATTGAATAACATCGGGGAGAGGCTACAACCCTGTCTCACTCCCTTCCCATCCACTGCTTCTCTTTCATGCCCTCGGCTCTTATAACTGCCATCTGGTTTATGTGCAAATTGTAAATAGCCTTTCGCTCCTTGTATTTTACCCCTGCCACCTAAAGAATTTGAGTATACCAGTCAACATTGTCAAAAGCTTTCTCTAAATCTACAAATGCTAGAAACGTAGGTTTGCCTTCCCTTAATCTTTCTTCTAAGATAAGTCGTAGGGTCAGTACTGCCTCACGTGTTCCAACATTTCTACGGAATCCAAACTGATCTTCGCCGAGGTCGGCTTCTACCAGTTTCTCCATTCGTCTGTAAAGAACTCGCGTTAGTATTTTGCAGCTGTGACTATGTCACTTTTAAACCTGGAATATTGAATCTAAATTCTGCTGTTACGCAAAGCAGAAAGAAAAGTTTAACGTGGTGAAACAGATGATACAGCTATTATCGACGCGAAATATTTTTTTTCCAGATAGTGAGTTTTATCAGCAGCGCTGCTTCCCACGCTGCACGCCAGCTTTGAGACGGCCAGGTGAGCCACACCCTGGATCGATGCGGTGTTCCGGCTTAATGGCCGCCGACCTCCACTGGCCGTCTCGTGAACTGTTTTAGGGCGTCTCCGACGCTCGCTTTCGAGAACGCCTAGCTGATCCCTGACCTCCTCCTCAGAAAACACGATACACAAACAGTTAAAGTATATTAACACGCAGAACAAACTTTACATGATTGATATACAGGGTGTTACAAAAAGGTACGGCCAAACTTTCAGCAAACATTCCTCACACACAAATAAAGAAAAGATGTTATGTGGACATGTGTCCAGAAACGCTTAATTTCCATGTCAGAGCTCATTTTAGTTTCGTCAGTATGTACTGTACTTCCTCGATTCACCGCCATGATTTCTTACGGGATACTCTACCTGTGCTGCTAGAACATGTGCCTTTACTAGTACGACACAACCTGTGCTTCATGCACGATGGAACTCCTGCACATTTCAGTCGAAGTGTTCGTACGCTTCTCAACAACAGATTCGGTGACCGATGGATTGATAGAGACGGACCAATTCCATGGCCTCCACGCTCTCCTGACCTCAACCCTCTTGACTTTCATTTATGGGGGCATTTGAAAGCTCTTGTCTACGCAACTCCGGTACCAAATGTAGAGATTCTTCGTGCTCGTATTGTGGACGGCTGTGATACAGTACGCCATTCTCCAGGGCTGCATCAGCCCATCAAGGATTCCATGCGACGGAGGGTGCAGGCATGTATCCTCGCTAACGGAGTACATTTTGAACATTTCTTGTAACAAAGTGTTTGAAGTCACGCTGGTACGTTCTGTTGCTGTGTGTTTCCATTCCATGATTAATGTGATTTGAAGAGAAGTAATAAAATGAGCTCTAACATGGAAAGTAAGCGTTTCCGGACACATGTCCACATAACATATTTTCTTTCTTTGTGTGTGAGGATTGTTTCCTGCAAGTTTGGCCGTACCTGTTTGTAACACCCTGTATAGCTAGCTGGCGCTCACGATTTTTCTCTCGGAGACTGTCCTGCCGTGTCATCTGAAAGATGTGGCTACAAATGTGAAAATAGAAATTGCTCAATCAGGATATAAACTCGTGACCACGGCCTAACGCTAGGAAGAAGAAGACAGAAGGGCGGGGGAGACTTTAGTAATGGATAATTAAACACCTGTGCCAAATATATTATTTTCGGTACCAGCAGTTTAAACAAAAATTTTTGTAACTTAGTTTTTCAAAATAGTACGAGAATCTTGCTTAATTGCGACCTCAGGCTGAAACTGAATAGTACAATATAATTTTAATAGCATAATATAATTTTAAAAATCTCTCTCTCAGATCTACTGTTCCACCACACTCATTAACTTTTACTGTTTTCTCACTGCTCGGCTTAAAAAGATACAGCAACAAATAAACTAGTCTCGAAATAATGTATGCAACACCTAATTTGCGTAAACTCATCGTATAGAGGGTGTAACAAAATTCCCTTTATAGGCATGGAGGACAGGTCCCTTATACGAAAACAAAGAGATGGAAGAGATGTGTTTCACAGGAGCGAAGATGTAGAAATGCTCAGAGCTCTTAAAGTATGCATTTTAGAACCCGTGTTTACACGACATGTTTTTATGTTTTAGTGTAAGAAGCCTGTCCTCGAAGTCTGTAAAGGGAATTTAGTTATACGCTGCATACTGAACGAATTGGTATACAATCTGCGATTGCACAACTCTTGCATCGGCCCACTACGACAGTTAGCAAACGACCTTACGCGCAGTGTATGTTGGCGGCAGCAGAATCGTTCGGCAGTCATTTTCAATTCCGGGTTCTCTAAATTTTCTCAAAAGTGTTTCTCGAAAAGAACGTTACCTTCCCATTTGAGTTCCTGAAGCATCTCTGTAACACTTACATGTTGTTCAAACCTACCGGTAACAAATCTAGCAGCCCGCCTCTGAATTGCTCCGATGACTTTCTTCAGTTCGAACTAGTACGGATCCCAAACACTCGAGCGGTACTCAAGAATAGGCCGCACCAGAGTCCTACAGGTGGACCACTCTGTTCTAAAATTCTCCCAACAAACATTCCCTACCACTGTTCACACATGCTCGATCCGCCTCATACCGCTTTGCAACGTTATGTCCAGATATTTAAACGACTTGACTGTGTCAAGCAGGACACTAGCAACACTGCATCCGAACATTACGTGTTTGTTCTCCCTACTCATCCGCATTAACTTACATTTTACCGTATTTAGAGCTACTACAGTCAGAGACAGCAAAGGGCTTGGAAGAGCAGTTGAACGGAATGGACAGTGTCTTGAAAGGAGAGTATAAGATGAACATCAACAAAAGCAAAACGAGGATAATAGAATGTAGTCGAATTAAGTCGGGTGATGCTGAGGGAATTAGATTAGGAAATGAGACACTTAAAGTAGTAAAGGAGTTTTGTTATTTGGGGAGCAAAATAACTGATGATGGTCGAAGTAGAGAGGATATAAAATGTAGAATGAGAATGGCAAGGAAAACGTTTCTAAAGAAGAAAATTTCGTTAACATTGAGTATGGATTTAAGTGTCAGGAAGACGTTTCTGAAAGTATTTGTATGGAGTGTAGCCATGTATGAAAGTGAAACATAGAGAAAAAATAGTTTGGACAAGAAGAGAATAGAAGCTTTCGAAAGGTGGTACCACAGAAGAATGCTGAAGATTAGATGGACAGATCACATAACTAATGAGAAGGTATTGAATAGTATTGGGGAGAAGAGGAGTTTGTGGCACAACTTGTCTAGAAGAAGGAATCGGTTGGTAGGACATGTTCTGAGGCATCAAGGGATCACAAATTTAGTATTGGAGGGCAACGTGGAAGGTAAAAATCGTAGAGGGAGACCAATAGATGAATACAGTAAGCAGATTCAGAGGGATGTAGGTTGCAGTAGGTACTGAGAGATGAAGAAGCTTGCACAGGATAGAGAAGCATGGAGAGTTGCATCAAACCAGTCTCAGGACTGAAGACCACAACAACAACAACAACAACAACAGCAACAACAACAACCATTTATCACATCAACTGGAAATTTGGTGGCTAGGCATATATTGCCTGACAAATATCAAACTAAAGAGAACCACTATCTGCATTACCGAATGTAACACGGCTCTACACTCGGGCGGGATGATGGCAGAATGGTATGCCGGAAGCGGTTGCCGCTGGAATAAATCCGAGATGAAAATACAGCTGTTGGTTTATTTATTGCCTGGTTATGTATATATCGGCTGTTGCTCTATCGTCATTGCTAGCAAGGGTCGACGATGTGAAACTTGTGTCGCCAAGTGGAGAGGTGCGAGAAACTACAATGGGACGATAAAACTGTGATAAGAAATTGTGACGAATACATTTTTTTTTTCCTTTTTTCAAGATACCTCTTCGTTGTGTTGCTTATACTCGTAAAAGCTTTGGCCTGAAATCCGAACGAAAGAATGTAGGTTAGAGGCTCTGGATGTTTAAGTTAACTCCCGACATTTTTCCGTTCGCTGACAACAATATCAGTGCTAATGTATTTTGAATTCCGAGAACAAGCTGCTTGTTTCGTACACAAACGGTAGTTGCCATAAAGCCGAGCGACAAGAAAACACGTAGCTATGAAGTCACCGGTATCTTCCCTGTCCCTGTCACTGAAATCGAATAAAAGAGATTAGCCTTGGAGCTGGCCTCCATGGGTCGAAAAGAGCTGTTGGCAGACTCGAGGTCCGTGTGGCAACACCACAACTTCCTTGTTAATCTTGAGAAACGTTATGGAATGTGACGATCTCGTAAAATCATTATTAGGGAAGGCGAATGGAAGACTCTGATTCTAGGAAAATGCTTTGCATCTGTAAAGAAAACCTCACGCAAGACGCATACAGTAACCAATTCTAGAATATTTTTAGAGTGTGTGTATTCCATATCAAGTACGTCGTACGAACTGAGAAACGTCCTGCCAGGATTGTAATAGGTCTATACACTGCCTACGAAAGTGTAACAGAATGCTCGAGAAACTTAGATGAATATCCTTGGGAGAAAGTTTTCGCGAAATCCTGTTGGGTAAATTTAGAGAACGTGTATTCGAAGAAGACCGTGGACCTATAAGGTCCGTATCGTATATCTTGCTTAGGAATCTCGAGAGAAAAGATAAAAGAGAGATTAGGGGCGCACCGCGGTTTATGGACAATTTCTCTCGCTCAAAACGTGATCACAATATGAAAGAAAATAGGTCATCCCAAAACACTCACACATTTCTGTCCTTCGTGATTCCGCGCTGGGATATACATGACATATCGACTATCGGAATTTTTGCGATTGTTAGTCGTGTAAACAGCGCCGACGGTCTGCACTACGGCATTGTCGGACCAAAGTTCGCGTCATGCGAGTTGCGAGATGCAGTTAACGGATGCAATCTACCACTACTATCAAATAAAGGAAAGCTATACTTGGACTGTCTGGACCAATGTGCAGCAAGTATTGTCTGCAGAAAATAGATGTGACAATTGCTGTCGCCGTTGCTTGCCGAGAATGAACTCTCATCGAAACTACTACTGGTGAAAATGCTTCATCAAACTGCCCTAAGATATTTCTTCAAATTTACTAGTAGTTGAAAACCGTCCCTCGTCTAAATACCGACGCTGGTCATTCCTCATGGTGGAACAGATCAAGAAACTGCCACGAGTTTGGATCTACATAAATATCCCTCAAACCAATGTGCAGTGCATTCAGTTTTGGATGTAGGAAATGTGGAACATATATCTGGTAAAAACGAAAGTGAAGGGACCACATGCATAGATACTGCGATGTTAGCTAGAGGAAAGAGTATCCGGCATGACGCAAAACTAGGCACGCGGATGTAACGTGAAGCGGGTGTGTCATATCACCCACTCATTGAAAAACGGACAGCGTTTAACACGTTGTCGAAGTTTTTAACACTTTACATAAGGAGTATAGCTTACATGGACAAGGCTAAGGAAAATAGCCTCATTCTTAGCCTTCATTCTCGTGGCATATTTCAAGAAAACCACTTTATATCGTGATGGCTCTTCTGTGACTTGAATACCGCTAAACGAGGATGCGAGTAACTTTCGATTGCGTCATTGACTCGTTAAGACTGTACGGACCGAGTCAAGATTACATTAATGTATGATAACAATACAACGCTAGAAAAGACATAATATTAAAATCAAAATATCAAGATTGTACAATAACTCTGAGCTGGATTAAATACTGGCAGTGCACTAACATTTACATGGTCAGCATTGGGAAGGTATCTTCAGTCTTTGTCAGGCGACAGCTTGGCCTGGAGACGGTCCTGATTATGGACGTTATCGTGGTGGGTTTGATGTCTTTCGCCGTAAGTATTGTGGTTCTGCTTCAGCTGACTCAGACAGTTGAGCACATACTGGACATAAACAGTCATAACTGCTAGTTTAGCAAATATGGTTTACAATGGCCCACATTTTTTATGTAAGTGACTTTGCTTTCTTCTGAAGCAGCAGCACATTTCTACGATCTACCGAGGGGTTCCATAGCAGCAGTCCACAGCTGAAGTGGTTGTAAAATAAGGGATAGTAGACGGTTAGTAGGTAATATTCTGTTACAATACGTTTTAGTTTCCTTATAGGATAGTGGACTCGTTAAAATTTGGCTCACAAATGTAGAGTGTGCTCTTTAATTGGCTAGTCGACGTAAAACTGAAAGTTTAACACTCCAACATTCAGACAGCATGTCATTCTCTGTGTTCTGTTTTCATTTATTTTCATCTAATTGCATTAAACTACTTCTTGGCCTCATCGAACAGAACATCTGCTTGTTGGAGTCTTTCACCAAAGGAACAAATTTGATGTAACGGAGGCCCTAATATAGATTCTTGTTGTACACCTGTGTTGCATCTTCACTTCTACATCTACATCTACGTACATACTCCGCAATCCACCATACGGTGCGTGGCGGAGGGTACCTCGTACCGCAACTAGCATCTTCTCTCCCTGTTCCACTCCCAAACAGAAAGAGGAAAAAATTACTGCCTATATGCCTCTGTACGAGCCCTAATCTCTCTCATCTTATCTTTGTGGTCTTTCCGCGGAATGTATGGAGGAGGAGATTACTGTTTAACGTCCCGTCGACAACGAGGTCTTTAGAGACGGAGCACAAGCTCGGATTAGGGAAGGATGCGGAAGGGAATCGGCCGTGCCCTTTCAAAGGAACCATCCCGGCATTTGCCTGAAGTGATCTAGGGAAATCACGGAAAACCTAAATCAGGATGGCCGGACGCGGGATTGAACCGTCGTCCTCCCGAATGCGAGTCCAGTGTGCTAACCACGGTGGGATGTAAGTTGGCGGCAGTAAAATTGTACTGCAGTGAGCATCAAATTCTGGCTCTCTAAATTTCCTCAGTAGCGATTCAAGGAAAGATCGCCTCCTTTCCTCTAGAGACTCCCACCCGAGTTCTTGAAGCATTTCCGTAATACTCGCGTGATGATCAAACCTACCAGTAACAAATCTAGCAGCCCGCCTCTGAATTGCTTCTATATCCTCCCTCAATCCGACCTGATAGGGATCCCAAACGCTCGAGCAGTACTCAAGAATAGGACGTATTTGTGTTTTATAAGCGGTCTTCTTTACAGATGAACCACATCTTCCCAAAATTCTACCAATGAACCGAAGACGACTATCCGCTTTCCCCACAACTGCCATTACATGCTTGTCCCACTTCATATCGCTCTCCAATGTTACGCCCAAATATTTAATCGATGTGACTGTGTCAAGCGCTACACTACTAATGGAGTATTCAAACAAAATTGGTTCAAATGGCTCTGAGCACTATGGGACTTAACATATGTGGTCATCAGTCCCCTAGAACTACTTAAACCTAACTAACCTAAGGACATCACACACATCCATGCCCGACGCAGGATTCGAACCTGCGACCGTAGCGTTCACGCGGTTCCAGACTGAAGCGCCTAGAACCGCACGGCCACACAGGCTGGCAGTATTCAAACATTACAGGATTCTTTTTCCTATTCATCTGCATTAATTCACATTTATCTATATTTAGAGTTAGCTGCCATTCTTTACACCAACCACAAATCCTGTCCAAGTCATCTTGTATCCTCCTACATTCACTGGACGACGATTACACCTTCCCGTACACCCCATCATCATCACTAGCATCCAAAGGATCATTTATGTAGACACAAAACAACAGCGGACCTACCACACTACGCATGCTACAGGTCCTTCGAACGATACGGTTGGCTGCTCGTTAGGTACGATGTGAAATTACTTCTTTTCTAATAACATTTTGAACAGTACAATTGTCATTGTTGTTGTTGTTGTTGTGGTGGTCTTCGGTCCTGAGACTGGTTTGATGCAGCTCTCCATGCTACTCTATCCTGTGCAAGCTTCTTCATCTCCGAGGAACTATTGCACCCTACATCCTTCTGAATCTGTTTAGTGTATTCATCTCTTGGTCTCCCTCTACGAGTTTTACTCTCCACCCTGCCATCCAATACTAAATTGGTGATTGCTTGATGCCTCAAAATATGTCATACTAACCGATCCCTTCCTCTAGTCAGTCATTATAGTGTATAAAACATGACATTTTGAACTTTTTTATATGTAATGTACCGTTGCTGGTCTAATAATTGTAATTAACTAGTGCATAACCTATAAATTACGATTTCCTTGGAACAAAATTGGACCATCGTCAGGAAAATACGACGGTTTATTAATAATGTAACATTTCCCACTCCCCTCGCCCTGTAGTGCTCTGGGGTTTAGAGGAAAGAATAGTCAAGTGGACCGTGCCACCCGCACATAACATGGCTGTTGTGCGGCTGCAGTTAGCTGGGCAGGTTTCTCCAGCTGCGGCCCCGCGCGCTTTCGATCGCGCTGCAGCAACACGTCACGTGCTCAGCGCCTGGCTGCAGGACGGGGCGCGGCGTTGCCAAATCGACGGCCGTGGCGGCTACAGGCGGTCTGCCCCGACGGCCTTTATCCCAAAATACTGTACTGCACCTCAAGCTGGAGGTCGCTTCCGTCTTTGTGTGGTCGACGAGAATGATTTCTTCAGCTTATGACAGCCCCGCTTCCACCCATATTTCGATAAATACATTATCTACTATTGATTTTTTACGCGTTTTCCACTCAATATTCGTCTTTGTTGTTTTTGCAAAATCTGCTCCTTTCATTGCTTACTGCGTTTCTAACTCTTGACGCATACTTCATATTTCCGGCTTTCCTCTTCTCTTTCCTGCTTAAAAACATAGTTTACGATTTATTTCATACCGTATTTTGTTAGTTTTGCAATGTATCACTTCTCGGGCGATTGAAGTTTGTCGTACGCTTTAAGGCGATAAAATAAACCCTAGCTTTGTGACGTTCGAGTTAAGACCTTGACATCTGTCACTGATTAGCAGTGTTGACTTCTTACGTCACGGCCGGCCGGAGTGGCCGTGCGGTTCTAGGCGCTACAGTCTGGAACTGAGCGACCGCTACGGTTGCAGGTTCGAATCCTGCCTCGGGCATGGGTGTGTGTGATGTCCTTAGGTTAGTTAGGTTTAATTAGTTCTAAGTTCTAGGCGACTGATGACCTCAGAAGGTAAGTCGCATAGTGCTCAGAGCCATTTCAACCATTTTTTTTCTTACGTCACGCGAACTAAACAGTTAATTAAGACAGAGATATAAACGTAGTTTGGCAATCTTCACCTGCTCTGCCAGACGGTTCTACGGTGAATACGTTAAGTATAATATACATAATGTATAAAAAGAAAACGGACATAGTCAAAAGGACAGTACAAACGAAACGAATCTGAATGGAAATATATAACCGCATGCTGTTTTCTTACATACAGCTACTTTAAACAGACAGTAATTGGAACGATGCAAACACGATCAACTTAAAACTATCTGTTTGTTATACAGCATTTCGCTTTACTCGTGTGTTTTAACTAATCACCAATTTTCACCGAAATAAATTTTCCGAGTGTAGAGAACTAACCACAGCGTTCAAAAAAAAAAAAAAAAAAAAGCTGAAAACAGCTTGTGAGTAAAGAACGAGTGTATTATTATGGTACATTCTTATAAATACTGCGCGCTTCCCAACTGATATTCAAAGTACAAGTTGAATTCCGATGTGACGTTCGGCTAGCGCCTTTAGCAATGAAGAAAATGTCGCCGCACTTCTGTCCTTTGTTCCTCGTCCGTCCAGGTGCCCCAAGTATCGACCAATCCAAAGTTCAACCAGTGACAAAATGCTCAAGTACACTTTACAACACAAACCATGAGATACGAATACACTCCCCTCTTGTCACTGCTAAAGCAAGATGTTTAGGAGGAGGAGGGGGGGGGGGGGGGGGGGGGGTAGACCGGAATATAGAAGAAATTAGCAGCTCGAAAATGCAGCTATGTTTGTAGATCAGCCTCACCTAAAATTTACCAGATGACCAAGTGCAATTATAATTTTAAAAACCATATTGTTAATAATGTATTAAGGTGGAAGGCAACTATTGTCATTATATGAGTAAAAAAATTCACTGGCAGTTTGGCGACGAATAAACTTCGCTTCACATGAAATGTATTCGCAGTTGTGAATACGAACAACCATTTTTTTTTAATCTCGTATTGTTCGCCTTTGTTCGTTGCATCTGCTAGGAGCGGACGTCGTAAGACATCCGTTTAAGTACTTTGTTGATCGATTAGCTCAGTTTTTTTTTATTACAGAGGAGTGCTAACCCTCTGACCGAACACGCTAAGCCACCGCGCCAGCTATCATCGGCTCTATAGTGGAATGACGGCGATGAAAAATTGTGAGGTATCGGGAGTCGAACCCGGATTTCCCGCTTTAACGAGCGGTCGCGTTAACCGCTTTGACTATATGCACATGTCATCCCTGCGTCACAACCTGTATTCGTAGAAACGTTATGTAATTCCCGTACAGGGGTGGGTATAACTGAAAGTCGCTGCCTGGTGTCGCCGGATGAATACTACGTTGCAGTGCCAGTGTTGTTAAGGACGTGAATGCACCATTGTTCTTAACAAAAGAGGCACTGCAATAAAGTATAAAATTCGCTTGTTGAATATTTATTGCTTGTTACAAAAGTGATGGCAGACGTTGAATAAGTACATTACCCTCGTTTAATGGTCCCTGATATTCGACACGTATTTTTAAAATCATACACATACATTTACAATTGGTACAGAAACCAGATGGCAGATATAAGAGTTGAGGGGCGTGAAAGGGAAGCAGATGTTGGGAAGGGAGTGAGACAGGGTTGTAGCCTCTCCCCGATCTTATTCAGTCTGTATATTGAGCAAGCAGTAAAGAAAACAAAAGAAAAATTTGGAGTAGGTATTAAAATCCAGGGAGAAGAAATAAAAACTTTGAAGTTCGCCGATGACATAGTAATTCTGTCAGAGACGGCAAAGGACTTGGGAGAGCAGTTGAAAGTAATGAACAATGTCTTGAAAGGAGGATATAAGATGGACATCAACAAAAGCCAAACGAATATAATGGAATGTAGTCAAATTAAATCGAGTGATGCTGAGGGAATTAGATTAGGGAATGAGACAGTTAAAGTAGTAAAGGAGTTTTGCTATTTGGGGAGCAAAATAACTGATGATGGTCGAAGTAGAGAGGATATAAAACGTAGACTGGCAATGGCAAGGAAAGCGTTTCTGAAGAAAAGAAATTTGTTAAAATCGAATATAGATTTAAGTGTCAGGAAGTCGTTTCTGAAAGTATTTGTATGGAGTGTAGCCATGTATGGAAGTGAAACATGGACGATAACTAGTTTGGACAAGAAGAGTATAGAAGCTTTCGAAATGTGGTGCTACAAAAGATTGTTGAAGATTAGGTGAACTAATGAGGAGGTATTGAATAGGATTGTGGAGAAGAGAAGTTTGTGGCACAACTTGGCCAGAAGAAGGTATCGGTTGGTAGGACATGTTCTGAGGCATCAAGGGGTCACAAATTTAGCATTGGAGAGCAGCGTGGAGGGTAAAAATCGTAGAGGGAGACCAAGAGATGGATACACTAAGCAGATTCAGAAGGATGTAGGTTGCAGGAGGTACTGGGAGATGAAGGAGCTTGCACAGGATAGAGTAGCGTGGAGAGCTGCATCAAACCAGTCTCAGGACTGAAGACCACAACAACAACAACAAGTTTTATTTGAGGTGACTAACGCCGAGAAAGTCTTACGAAACGTACGCTCACTCCGACATGTAGGTACGCGTAAGGTTCCACGTCCTTGCTCTAGACGAGCCTATGGAGCCAGACTGACCGCCGTACCATCCTCTGCCAATGACGTCATCAAAGGCGGTAAGAACTGGCATGTGGTCAGCACACCGCTTTCCCGGTCGTCTCCGGGCTCCTTGACCTGGGAACTGCGCTACAGCTAGCCTCACGTGACAGTGTTCCATTCCTCCAGCCAAGTAAAAATCTCTAGCAGTACAGGGAATCGAACTCGGCTCCTCCGCATTGTCAGAAGCCGCACTGACTTCTCAGCTACGGAGTCATGTCCTTTTCCTTAAATAAAGAAAAAGTTCCTAATGTAACAGCAGATACTATACCACTGATAATGTAATTCAATTTTTTTCCCCGGCACAACGAGTTATACCTATGTGTTCCTTCAAGCATTCCCAGCGAATGTATTGTTCCAATACCTTTCAAGCACAATCCTACAAGATGTTATAACAATGAGTCATCACTGGAAGAGGTCTGAAGTCTAAATATGAGAATGTTCGAACAATTTCCTAAATTCACTGTACATCCGTGATAATCGTCAGGTAATATAAAAGGATATACGATACTGGTCGTGCCTTCTTTGAGCACGCTTGTAGTATGGCTCGTTCTTTCTTGTAACATCACATAAGCATCGTCGAGATAACGACAATGTTTGTTATTATTCACACACAAACAGGGGGAGTGAGAGCGACTTTCCCTTATTTACGGCTAACAGCACTCACTCAAGATCTCGCACAAAGAAACTGGAGCACCAGCATCTGACGAGATACTGGGCGTTCTGACATTGCTTTGGCTCTCTGACCTAGTCTACTGACCATGTGTCAAATGGTAATGCCGTGACGGATCATTCATAGCCCTATTAATGCGAATTTTTTCCATCAGAAGACTGATGTCTAGCACAGTCCTTTAGTTGGTTTACCTTTCCATTTTTTCGGCATGCTATTCGAACAACTGTTAAGAGTAGCTGCAGATAAATAGCCATACGTAATGAGGCCAGAAGCAGCCATACTTGTTTACGCCTTCCTACAGTTCCTGGCGGGAAAGCCGGACGTAAACTTTGCCAGACAAAAGTGCGTCTCTGCAGACGTTTATGATGCACACGTGTCGTGCTTCTTCTACATTACATGCGACTACCCTTCGTCGCAAATACGACTGCAATTTAAAATTAATCTTAGAAGTGAGTCACCGTCAGATAGAGCATTTTACACTCGTGCTTGTCAGCTGCACTCGGAAAGGAGGGGGCGTTAAATGAGGCCATAGGCAACTATAGCATCACTTCTATTGCAAACGAACATCTGGCGTTTCCTTTCTTTCTAAACGGATAACTGTACTGCACTTTGAATTTATTCAGATTATTTGCCGTCTATTTTTTCTCTCCCAACTAACTCTTTTTCGTTACCTTTCCCTCCCCTCTTTTCTCTTACACACACACACACACACACACACACACACACACACACACACACACTCATACGCACATACATCTTCGTGCACGCGCTCCTTTGCGCTTTAAGTTTGCTATCCCACTTTCTCTGTATGACAAATCATTCTAAGGAGCATACTGTATTGGGTTTAAAAAACGCATTCCGCTTTTGACTCATTCTGTTTTAAAGTTTGTGGTAATTGCAACACTAAGCATAATTGTAGCTGATAGAAACTTTGAAGCAAATATTATTTATTTATCGCTTATTTAGCCTGACCAGATTAGTAACATGACAGTACGAAATGATTAAGATTTCTGCAATTAGAGCCTCTAGCTGGTGCAAACAATAGAGGGTATCTCTTACCGGGGAATGTACCTCATTCGATTTGTCCAAACGTCAGCAACAATGGTTCTTGGATAACAGTAACAAACTAGTTGCCTTCCTTATGGAAGTTTGGATATATGGCGAAAATAAATTCGAACAACTGTTAAGAGTAGCTGCAGATAAATAGCCATACGTAATGAGGCCAGAAGCAGCCATACTTGTTTACGCCTTCCTACAGTTCCTGGCGGGAAAGCCGGACGTAAACTTTGCCAGACAAAAGTGCGTCTCTGCAGACGTTTATGATGCACACGTGTCGTGCTTCTTCTACATTACATGCGACTACCCTTCGTCGCAAATACGACTGCAATTTAAAATTAATCTTAGAAGTGAGTCACCGTCAGATAGAGCATTTTACACTCGTGCTTGTCAGCTGCACTCGGAAAGGAGGGGGCGTTAAATGAGGCCATAGGCAACTATAGCATCACTTCTATTGCAAACGAACATCTGGCGTTTCCTTTCTTTCTAAACGGATAACTGTACTGCACTTTGAATTTATTCAGATTATTTGCCGTCTATTTTTTCTCTCCCAACTAACTCTTTTTCGTTACCTTTCCCTCCCCTCTTTTCTCTTACACACACACACACACACACACACACACTCATACGCACATACATCTTCGTGCACGCGCTCCTTTGCGCTTTAAGTTTGCTATCCCACTTTCTCTGTATGACAAATCATTCTAAGGAGCATACTGTATTGGGTTTAAAAAACGCATTCCGCTTTTGACTCATTCTGTTTTAAAGTTTGTGGTAATTGCAACACTAAGCATAATTGTAGCTGATAGAAACTTTGAAGCAAATATTATTTATTTATCGCTTATTTAGCCTGACCAGATTAGTAACATGACAGTACGAAATGATTAAGATTTCTGCAATTAGAGCCTCTAGCTGGTGCAAACAATAGAGGGTATCTCTTACCGGGGAATGTACCTCATTCGATTTGTCCAAACGTCAGCAACAATGGTTCTTGGATAACAGTAACAAACTAGTTGCCTTCCTTATGGAAGTTTGGATATATGGCGAAAATAAATTCGAACAACTGTTAAGAGTAGCTGCAGATAAATAGCCATACGTAATGAGGCCAGAAGCAGCCATACTTGTTTACGCCTTCCTACAGTTCCTGGCGGGAAAGCCGGACGTAAACTTTGCCAGACAAAAGTGCGTCTCTGCAGACGTTTATGATGCACACGTGTCGTGCTTCTTCTACATTACATGCGACTACCCTTCGTCGCAAATACGACTGCAATTTAAAATTAATCTTAGAAGTGAGTCACCGTCAGATAGAGCATTTTACACTCGTGCTTGTCAGCTGCACTCGGAAAGGAGGGGGCGTTAAATGAGGCCATAGGCAACTATAGCATCACTTCTATTGCAAACGAACATCTGGCGTTTCCTTTCTTTCTAAACGGATAACTGTACTGCACTTTGAATTTATTCAGATTATTTGCCGTCTATTTTTTCTCTCCCAACTAACTCTTTTTCGTTACCTTTCCCTCCCCTCTTTTCTCTTACACACACACACACACACACACACACACTCATACGCACATACATCTTCGTGCACGCGCTCCTTTGCGCTTTAAGTTTGCTATCCCACTTTCTCTGTATGACAAATCATTCTAAGGAGCATACTGTATTGGGTTTAAAAAACGCATTCCGCTTTTGACTCATTCTGTTTTAAAGTTTGTGGTAATTGCAACACTAAGCATAATTGTAGCTGATAGAAACTTTGAAGCAAATATTATTTATTTATCGCTTATTTAGCCTGACCAGATTAGTAACATGACAGTACGAAATGATTAAGATTTCTGCAATTAGAGCCTCTAGCTGGTGCAAACAATAGAGGGTATCTCTTACCGGGGAATGTACCTCATTCGATTTGTCCAAACGTCAGCAACAATGGTTCTTGGATAACAGTAACAAACTAGTTGCCTTCCTTATGGAAGTTTGGATATATGGCGAAAATAATATCATCTTTGGCCTTTCAGGTTTTCTCGACACGACTGATTAATACGGAGCTGCCGGGTGTTCAGAGGGGGGGGGGGGGGGGGGGGAGGGGGGGGAGAGGGAAGACATACTCTCAGGCTTGTGCCTAGGAAAGTCGGGTTTAATTTGTCAAAGTTTGAATTTATGACGAAAGTAATACCATCTCTAGTCTCTCAGATTTTCTCGGCGTGGTTAATTAAGCCTCAACCCACAAGGTGAGATGGAAAACCACCCGCCCTCCCCATTTGCCTTAGCGCGGACAAGGTTGTGAACTGTTAGGTTTTAGAGCGGACAGTATGGTTTTTAAATTTTAAGTGTGGTGTCCGGTCGAAAGTCCCGAACGGACGTTAAGAGCCTGGTTATCGCGCCCCCTTGAATTAGACTAAATACATACTTCCTTATTAACTTTTATTTATTTTTTTACAGAAGCCAAATACTGAAAATGGAGTTAGTTAAACTTTTCAGTTTGATTTTTCTTTGGTTTCTAAACTTTGAATCAGATTGCGTCATAAGTTGCTAGCATTGTGGATTTGTTGCAACGACTTACAATGTATTCTAATATAAGGTGGCGGGTTCATTTGTTCGACAAGCGTTGTCAAAGAGATCAAAGAGGCACTGTACTTTTAGTAGACCGCGGGGTCTATTGTCCTCAAGCCTTTTGAAGATCGCTCCAACAAAAACTAACTACGAAAGAGAGGCAAATAATAGCATGTATTTTGTTATGACAGCTGCATGTCATTTTCACGTGGATAAAAAAGCAGAGTTACAGTATCCGTTTATGTCAATTTGTTGTTCTGCACAGTTATATTACATAGCGAAAAAAACAACAAAGGAAACAAGCTGTGACATTGTCCCATTTTCATTTTGTTATCGTTGTTTGCAATAAAGACCTACTAATTTTAAAAGGAGTACCGCTATGGGACAAATGAAACGCACCAAGGGTGCGCGCAGAAAAATGATGCAGAGAGGTATTTTGTCGTGGCTGTGTGAGGTGAACCGCACCCGGCATGTGTTTCGTTTAAATTTAAAGTACTTAAGAAGGGCATTGTAGTGACTAAGTGACACGTGTACGTATATAACATCGTATTATAGGAGCTTCTCAAATGCAGCAGGCTTTAAAGACCGCCATGAGTTTCATTTCAACGACGAATGGCTACAAGAAACAAACTTTTCGGGGTGGCTTTCGAAACAAAATGGATACATCGGACATTGTAAAACATGCCGTGTAAGTTTTACAGCGAAATACCACTCTGTGGCCGGCCGCGGTGGTCTCGCGGTTAAGGCGCTCAGTCCGGAACCGCGTGACTGCTACGGTCGCAGGTTCGAATCCTGCCTCGGGCATGGATGTGTGTGATGTCCTTAGGTTAGTTAGGTTTAAGTAGTTCTAAGTTCTAGGGGACTGATGACCATAGATGTTAAGTCCCATAGTGCTCAGAGCCATTTTTGAACCACTCTGTGAATGCGATAATGCATCATGCCAGTATCAAGATTCATATTGATATGGTGCGGGATGTATTAAGAAACTCCACTGTTCAAAGGAGTTTCGTGCCAGTGGAAATGAAGAGGAAGTGTCAGCAACTGAACTAATACTGCCATATCATAGAGTAAAACATCATTCCAGTTACAAGACAGTGGAAACGCTCTCCTATCTCACATTTTGTCTCAAGATTCGAAACTATCATGCATAATTCACTGTAGATGGACTAAAGCTGAAGCTGTAGTAGAGAATGCATTGGCTCCACATTCTGTGCAACAAATTCTGAAAAAGTTGGTACAATTCCATTATCTATTGCATGTAATACTACAAATGAAGGAAACATGACACTATTTCCAGTTGCTATCCAGTACTTCGATAAGTTTGACCAACATCTCTTACTTTCTCAGGCTGTTTCGTTGCGCTTACGTCTATAAGAGTATGGCTATGTGGCGTATGGTGCGTAGGTTGCAATGGAAGAATGTTCATGCTATTGCAACTAAACAATCTTAGGTTTATTGCGGAGGGAGTGTCTCTTAGCAGGTCTATGTTCAAGTCACCCATTACGATGACATTTCGTATTGACACTGAAGTGCATGTAATTCCGACTGAAAGGAACTCATTGAGCTTATTTTTGGCGGCTTGTACACGTCAGCCAACTTCCGACTTTGTATATTTATTTCAGTGAACATGAATTCAGCCTCTTTTTCTTCAGCAGGGTTTGACGTACAAAAGACTTTCGCTTTGAGATCTGTTCGTATATACGCGCCGACCCTGCCACCTCGGTTTTTTGATCTGTCTGCCCTAAGAAATGTGTACCCGGGGAGATGAATATATGCAAAGGACATGTGTGGTTTTAACCATGTGGTAGTTTAGTTGGTTGAAGAGGAGCTTAAGTTCTTCGTAATGTACAGGTAAAGACTGAATGTTGCAGTGCGCTACTAAAAGCTCTGACGCATTCCGCTGGGCAGCCTGGAGTAGGGTGGCAGACTGATTTGTGCCTTTGTTAGGCACCACCTGCCGCGAGGGGCACTGGCTGCTGCTTCCTCGAAGTTACATAACACAGGGGTGTCCGAGATTTTGTGCGCCCTGTTCTCCGCGAGTGCCGAAAGAAGGCGATCGCAAGAGATTTCCTGAGGTTACAGGGGTATAGAAAATTGAGTAGCGGTATTCGGTGCAAGGAAAATATGACGAAAACAGTGACGGCTGTGTGTCACTGTGTATCCTCTGTCGTAAGAGGTGAAATGTAATTAGTGTATTTGAAACAGCTTAGGGTGGAAATAAGGAAAAGCGGAGTGATTTAAAAGGTCGATGCTGCCAGCAGAGCGAAGTAAGCTTAATAACTAATAATTATCGCAGGAAGCTAGAGTTAAATTGAAATTTACTAAAGTGATACTGATAGTGATTTTTGTTATGAACAAATTAAATCGAAGATGGTTCAAATGGCTCTGAGCACTCATGTGACTTAACTTCTGAGGTCATCAGTCGCCTAGAACTTACAACTAATTAAACCTAACTAACCTAAGGACATCACACACATCCATGCCCGAGGCAGGATTCGAACCTGCGACCGTAGCGGTCGCTCGGCTCCAGACTGTAGCGCCTAGAACCGCACGGCCACTCCAACCGGCTTAAACCGAAGAGATTGGTGATTAATGAACTAAAGGAGAGACTAATAATTGCAATAGTACTATTACAGGATGGAAGAGAATAAACTGAGCAAATAAAAATAGTATTAGCAGTAACTAAATTGAAGTAAACGTTAGAGTTACAGGTACAAAAAGTAATACAAAGTTAATACAATTACAAAAACAATTATTTGAAGGTACAAATATGGGGATAATTAGAAAGATAATACAATTACAAGACAGTATATATGAATATAGGGATGTACAGTGTGCCGTTGGGTTAAGTTTGCACTTTTGGCTCGAGTAGCTTCACTTAATACTATTCAGTTCTGTCATGTTTGTGACTGTCTTCTTTCCAGCTGCTGTCTTAATGATTACTCTGCCATCCTGAGTCCACACATTCTGAAGACCGAAATGGGATATGGCACTGTTTAAAATATTTAGCCTTTCGTGTGTCAGATCTTCCCTTATTGTAAGCCCTGTCCTTCTTCTGGGCAAAGATCTCTGCCCTTTTTCGGTATGAGGCAAATGTAACTATTATTGGACGAGGTTTGGTAGCATCTGGTAGTTTTCGTCCCACCCGATGTCTCTCGTCAATGTCTGCCTTAGTCACTTCAAAGTCTAATTTTTCAGTGCAGCCTGTATAAGTAGGTTGTCTGTGTCTTCCTCCTTATATAAGCACGGGGCACAGTACCAGTGAGCGTGCTGTCCGTGTGTAGAATGGGGAAGTCGTGCCACCTGTCTGAGTTCGACCGAAGGCAGACTGTGATGGCCCGGAAGCTCAGCACGAACATTTTGAGAATTGCACGACCTGTCGGATGTTCGAGAAGTGCTGTGCTGACCGTCTTCAACACGTGGCGAAACCAAGGTGAATCTACGTCCAGTCGTTGGGTTGCATGGCCACCCCTCATTACATATGCTGGACGTTGTACGTTGGGCAGGCGGCAAAATGTGGCGGAACTAACATCATTCTTTAATGCTGGGCGAGGTACAAGTGAGTCTGAACACACAGTACACCAAACAGGTGCCTCGGCAAACGACGAGCCATGCATGTGCCAATACACCACGACATCAGCAACTACGACTTTTAATAGGCAGGTCACTATCGGCACTTGACGTTGGCGCAATGGCAGAGCGTTTCAAATGTCTGATGAAACCCGATGCCGTCTTCGTAATGCCAATGGGAGGACGCGAATCTGTCGTCTTTCAAAGGAACAGCTCTTTGACACCTGTACTGTGGGTCAGAGACAAGCTGCGGCAGCTTCATTACGCAGTGGGGAGCATTCACGCGGGCATACGTGGGTCCGATGGAGCTCGTGCAAGGTACCATGACGACCAAAGAGTATTATTGCACACTGGTTGCAGACCACGTACACCCCTTCATGACGATCATGTTTCCCGATGGGAGTGGCACTTATCGGCAAGATAATGCACAAGGCCAGAAGTGTGATGAAGTGTTTCGAGGAGTATCTACATCTACATCTACATCCATAATCCGCAAACCACCTGACGGTGTGTGGCGGAGGGTACCTTGAGTACCTCTATAGGTTCTCCCTTCTATTCCAGTCTCGTATTGTTCGTGGAAAGAAGGATTGTCGGTATGCTTCTTTGTAGGCTCCAATCTCTCTGATTTTATCCTCATGGTTTCTTCGCGAGATATACGTAGGAGGGAGCAATATACTGCTTGACTCTTCGGTGAAGGTATGTTCTCGAAACTTCAACAAAAGCCCATACCGACCTACTGAGCGTCTGTCATGCAGAGTCTTCCACTGGAGTTTATCTATCATCTCCGTAACGCTTTCGCGATTACTAAATGATCCTGTAACGAAGCGCGCTGCTCTCTGTTGGATCTTCTCTATCTCTTCTATCAACCCTATCTGGTACGGATCCCACACTACTGAGCAATATTCAAGCAGTGGGCGAATAAGCGTACTATAACCTACTTTCTTTGTTTTTACATTGCATTTCCTTAGGATTCTTCCAATGAATCTCAGTCTGGCATCTGCTTTACCGACGATCACATTTATATGATCATTCCATTTTAAATCACTCCTAATGGGTACTCCCAGATAATTTATGGGATTAACTGCTTCCAGTTGCTGACCTGCTATATTGTAGCTAAATGATAAGGGATCTTTCTTTCTATGTTTTTGCAAATGGTTCAAATGGCTCTGAGCACTATGGGACTTAACATCTATGGTCATTACTCCCCTAGAACTTAGAGCTACTTAAACCTAGCTAACCTAAGGACATCGCACAACACCCAGTCATCACGAAGCAGTGAAAATCCCTGACCCCGCCGGGAATCGAACTATTCGCAGTGCATTACACTTGTCTACATTGAGATTCAATTGCCATTCCCTGCACCATGCGTCAATTCGCTGTAGATCCTCCTGCATTTCAGTACAGTTTTCCATTGTTACAACCTCTCGATATACTACAGCATCATCCGCAAAAAGCCTCAGTGAACTTCCGATGTCATCCACAAGGTCATTTATGTATATTGTGAAAAGCAACGGTCCTACGACACTCCCCGGAGGCACACCTGAAATCACTCTTACGTCGGAAGACTTCACTCCATTGAGAATGACTTCTGCGTTCTGTTATCTAAGAACTCTTCAATCCAATCACACAATTGGTCTGATAGTCCATATGCTCTTACTTTGTTCATTAAACGACTGTGGGGAACTGTATCAAACGCCTTGCGGAAGTCAAGAAACACGGCATCTACCTGGGAACCCGTGTCTGTGGCCCTCTGCGTCTCGTGGACGAATAGCGCGAGCTGGGTTTCACACGATCGTCTTTTTCGAAATCCATGCTGATTCCTGTAGAGTAGATTTTTAGTCTCCAGAAAAGTGGCGAGTTTCAATTGATGTACCGGCCCCTCCAATAAACCAGATCTGAACCAGATCGAGCACATCTGTGACGTGACTGAACATGGCTTCAGAGCTCATCGCCCTCCTCCCCGGAATTTACGGGAATTAGGTGACTTGTATGTGCAGTTGTGGTGCCAACTTGCTTCCAAGCCACAACGCATCGCTGCTGCTGTCCGTGCCAAAGATGGACATACCGGTTATTAGGTACCCGGAAGGTTTACCAGAAGATATGATTAGTGTTTACCACCAATGGAGACACGGCGTTAAAATGCTCTTCTTACAAGGAAACCTCCCCATCGCACCCCCCTCAGATTTAGTTATAACTTGGCAAAGTGGACAGGTCTTGAAAAACTGAACTAAGATCAATGGAGAAAACAGGAAGAAGTTGTGTGGAACTATGAAAAAATAAGGAAAATATAAAAACTGAGTAGTCCATGCGCAGCATAGGCAACATACAGGAGAGTGTAACTCAGGAGCGCCGTGGGGCTGTGGTTAGTGTCAGCAGCTGCGGAACGAGAGGTCCCTGGATCAAGTCTTCCTTCGAGTGAAATGTTTAATTTTTTATTTTCAGACAATTATCAAAGTTCAGGCACTCACACATAATCAACTTCGCTCTCCAAAATTCCAGGACATGTTCAGACTTTCTTGGACATATGCAGGATTTGACGGTCTACACACGGAAAAATACGAAAACGTTAAAAACAAATGTTTTGACAGAGCACAGGGAAAACTGTGCGACTGTGAAACTGTTGCATTCATTTGTTGCAGTTTATGTGACAAACTCTTACGTTTTCATAACTTTTTTGGGAGTGATTATCACATCCACAAGAAAACCTAAATCGGGCAAGGTAGAAGAATCTTTTTACCCATTCGCCAAGTGTACAAGTTAGGTGGGCCGGCAACATATTCCTGTCATGTGACGCACATGCCGTCACCAGTGTCGTATAGAATGTATCAGACGTGTTGGACAACATTAAGTCGAATACGTAATGGTCGTGGCAGGAGTGGCAGCGCCGTCCATAAATGACTGCGGGGCGTACATCATATGTCCATGACATCCCATGAACTACGTTGACTTCATTGTTATATGAATGTATATGTATTACAACGCACGCCATACGGTAAATAACAGTATATAGTCGTCCTTTTGTATTAAAATTCTAGAACATATTCTGAATTGAAGCTTGCTGAGGTATCTTGAATATAATGATCTCCTCCATGCCAACTAGCATGGATTTCGAAAATATCGGTCAGGCAAAATCCAACTCCCGCTTTTTTATTTGACATCTTTAACTTGGCATCTTGCACTGTCTGGAGAAAGTTGCATGAAGATCCAGTCGGATCTTCGATAAGATTTCGAACTGGTGTAAGGACTGACAGTTTTCTTCAAATACAGAGAAATGTAAAACAGTGCACTTCACAACACGTAGAAAACTAGCATACTATGAGTGCAGTAAGTGTAAAAATTTGTAGTGACATGCAATGGACTGCTCACGATGTTGTCTCTGAAGGTGAATGATTACAAAACACATGTGCGACCCATCTCAGGATACTGCGCAAGTCTCTGCGATTCATACCAGATAGGAATAAGAGGGGCTGTCGAACGTATTCAGCGAAGGGCAATACGAACGGTCAAAGGTTTGTTTGACGCATAGGAGAGCGTCATGGAAACTGTGACAAATCTGAATTGGCAGACGCTTGGAAATAGATACCAAATATTCCGTGAAAGCCTACTTACAAAGTTTCCAGGATCGGTATTAAGTAAGGAAACCAGAAATACACTACGTGTCGCACCAGCAGGGACCGCGCCCAGACGCAATTAGTCATTCTTAGACGCAATTAGTCATTCTTTTCCGCGCCCCATGCGCGACTGGAACGGGAAAAAACGCTAACATGTAGTACACTTCACAATGATTTAAGGAGTGTATAGACGTAGGTACAGACCGTATGTAGTATCCAATGCCGCCAAAAAGCAATCACACAACACACTGTTGTTTCTGGCGCTAACAAAAAATGCTGCCAGCAATACTGTGGCCAGTGCAACTACTGCAGTACAGCTTGCTGAGCAAGTCATCCGGAACAGGTCCTAGATTTCTCGAAGGGCGATGACACTGCACAACATCATCGTCTATTAACCAAGACCGGATCCTACGGAGTATCTCTGCAAACAGAGCAATGGTTCGATGAATACTTGGCTAACATAACCATGCACGTTGTTCTAGACAGCGAATGTTCTGTAGTGAATGTGCTCCAAGGAAGAATAATAGGATCTCTGATGTTGTCAGTAGATATAAATGATTTATCAGATAGAATCACCAGTACTGTCACGTTATTCGTTGACGATGTTGTAGTATACAGGAAAATATCATCGTTGTACAATCGTCAGGAAATACACTCCTGGAAATTGAAATAAGAACACCGTGAATTCATTGTCCCAGGAAGGGGAAACTTTATTGACACATTCCTGGGGTCAGATACATCACATGATCACACTGACAGAACCACAGGCACATAGACACAGGCAACAGAGCATGCACAATGTCGGCACTAGTACAGTGTATATCCACCTTTCGCAGCAATGCAGGCTGCTATTCTCCCATGGAGACGATCGTAGAGATGCTGGATGTAGTCCTGTGGAACGGCTTGCCATGCCATTTCCACCTGGCGCCTCAGTTGGACCAGCGTTCGTGCTGGACGTGCAGACCGCGTGAGACGACGCTTCATCCAGTCCCAAACATGCTCAATGGGGGACAGATCCGGACATCTTGCTGGCCAGGGTAGTTGACTTACACCTTCTAGAGCACGTTGGGTGGCACGGGATACATGCGGACGTGCATTGTCCTGTTGGAACAGCAAGTTCCCTTGCCGGTCTAGGAATGGTAGAACGATGGGTTCGATGACGGTTTGGATGTACCGTGCACTATTCAGTGTCCCCTCGACGATCACCAGAGGTGTACGGCCAGTGTAGGAGATCGCTCCCCACACCATGATGCCGGGTGTTGTCCCTGTGTGCCTCGATCGTATGCAGTCCTGATTGTGGCGCTCACCTGCACGGCGCCAAACACGCATACGACCATCATTGGCACCAAGGCAGAAGCCACTCTCATCGCTGAAGACGACACGTCTCCATTCGTCCATCCATTCACGCCTGTCGCGACACCACTGGAGGCGGGCTGCACGATGTTGGGGCGTGAGCGGAAGACGGCCTAACGGTGTGCGGGACCGTAGCCCAGCTTCATGGAGACGGTTGCGAATGGTCCTCGCCGATACCCCAGGAGCAACAGTGTCCCTAATTTGCTGGGAAGTGGTGGTGCGGTCCCCTACGGCACTGCGTAGGATCCTACGGTCTTGGCGTGCATCTGTGCGTCGCTGCGGTCCGGTCCCAGGTCGACGGGCACGTGCACCTTCCCCCGACCACTGGCGACAACATCGATGTACTGTGGAGACCTCACGCCCCACGTGTTGAGCAATTCGGCGGTACGTCCACCCGGCCTCCCGCATGCCCACTATACGCCCTCGCTCAAAGTCCGTCAACTGCACATACGGTTCACGTCCACGCTGTCGCGGCATGCTACCAGTGTTAAAGACTGCGGATGGAGCTCCGTATGCCACGGCAAACTGGCTGACACTGACGGCGGCGGTGCACAAATGCTGCGCAGCTAGCGCCATTCGACGGCCAACACCGCGGTTCCTGGTGTGTCCGCTGTGCCGTGCGTGTGATCATTGCTTGTACAGCCCTCTCGCAGTGTCCGGAGCAAGTATGGTGGGTCTGACACACCGGTGTCAATGTGTTCTTTTTTCCATTTCCAGGAGTGTACATTAAGACTGAGCACAGTGGCAAAGTGTCGGATTAAAAATCGAAAGGTCTCCTTCGATAGACGTACACTTAGTCAAGCGATCCTCCAGCTTTTTTCATCCCAGCAGAAAATTAGTTTGCGTCAAACTCTGCGAAATACTCGTTTACTGCGACTAACACTTTCTCATCTGATGAAAATTTCTTTCCGGCAAGCCAAAGTTTCAAGTTGGGAAACACGAATAGTCAGCTGGGGCTAAGTCTGGTGAATATGGTGAATGAGAAACCAATTTAAAGTCCAAGCCATTATTATCGGTGATGTGTGGAATGGTGAATTATCCTGGTGAAAGAGCAGAAAAAAAGATTCCTCCCGAACAGACCATGAAGGCCCAACGGCACCGACCGGCCGCCGTGTCATCGTTAGCCCACAGACGTTGCTAGATGCCGATAGGGAGGGATATGTGGTCAGCACACCACTCTCCCGGCCGTATGTCAGTTTCCGAGACCGGAACCGCTACTCCTCAATCAAGCAGCTCCTCAGTTTGCCTCACAAGGGCTGAGTGCTCCCGCTTGCCAACGGCGCTCGGCAGACCGGATGGTTACCCAACCAAGTGCTAGCCCAGCTCGACAGCGCTTAACTTCGGTGACCTGACGGAAACCGGCGTTACTGCTGCAGCAAGGTCGTTGGCCATTCCCAAGTAATCTATGAGGATTATTCCTTGGGAATCCGAAAAAACAGCAGACTGAATAGTATTTGTTTCTGCAATGCACTTTCACCAGCCTTTTTCCATTGTTTTGACTGGCGTTTTGATTCTGGTGTGTAACGATGGATCCAGATTTCATAAAAAAAACAAAAAAAATCTTTCTGACTGTGAAGAAACATAATGAGACATTGTGTTGAAGTGTTATGACAGATGGGCTTTTGGTCGACTGTGAGAAATTGTGGCACTCACCTCCCTCACAGCTTCTTCATAGCCAATCCTCCGTGCAGGACATTATGTACTCTATCAGTTGGGATGCCTACAGTCGCAGCAATCTCACGAATGTATATTCTGGAGTCTTGCATTGCCGTGTCATGGATTTTGCCAATGGTTTCATTTGTGGTAACCTCAGTCGGCTGGCTCGAGCGCGCTTCGTTTTTGGTGCTCTCCGACCACGTTTAAATTCATTAATCCAAAGGTAAATAGTCTTCAATGATGGTGGAGAGTCCGCGTACACTTCGGTTTCTGCACCAATCCACCCCTTCAAGTGAAAATGTTTAATAACAGTAGTTCGAAACTCGGTTTGCTCCATTTTCAATCTGAGTCAACCAATTCAGACGTCTGTCAACAATGAACTGTACCTCCTGTACATTACTGAAATTCTTTACACGATCCTTGGAATAATCAAGCTCATCAGCGATGAAGATGCAACAAAAATATTAAATTCTTTCATGGATATTTGCCAGACTTATCAAACCACCCTCGTATCTATCACTTATCACTTCTTTCACCTCTATCAATCTTTGTTGATGTTGAAAAGCTGCACTGTGTTTCGGAATCCACGTTAAACTATAAGTCCCACTACAACTGGCTAAATCAGTTCAACAGTCGGACGAAGGCAATGGTATACCATGTCCATAATGTCCATACCAATCTTCGAATTGATGACAAAACTATATATCATAATTTTGCCTCGTTAACATTCACACCCCTTCATTAAGAAATGCATATCTTAGTAAGTACGAACTTGATCGGAATTCCACGAACTCTGACAAAACTAGTAAGAGATACGGATTGCGCGCCAAAGCCGGCAGTCGGCGTTAAGAGCTCTTCCTGTCTTGTTCGTTGGTAGCCATGCTCTCGGGTTACGAGTAGTTTGTGACATGTGTGTTCATTATTGATCTAATAGGAATAAAAGTGATATTACAACATTCTGAATGTTAATTTCGAGAAAAATAGATACCCCAAAGTTGATCGACAGCAGTTTCAGATAAGTAGCTTCCACCGACAGAGACATCCAATGCGCCAATGAAGAAACTGCACGGGACGACATTTACGAGAGCTGCACCGCGCACAGGTAGGAGGAAATCCGACGACACGACCCACCGAGGCGGATCAAGGAAGGTCTGACTTAACACTCGCCAATTCCGGGTGGAAATGCTGACCAATTATACTGTACGTCACATATACCACCCTCTACGGACTCGCGGTTAAGCTGAGTAATAACAGTATCAGTTTAGAATCGAGTGGATCTTGCTAGGTCTTCCGTCTCGGTAGTGCCACGTGGCCGTCCGGAGCCCGGTTTTCTTGCGACCGTACATTATCGTGACAATAGCTGCCACCATTCGTGTCCAGCGGCTACATTTCTGCCAAGTCTTTCTGCAATGTCGCACAAGAAACAAACAACTTCATGTCGCCCTATTACACGACGTCGTTCAAACTCGGTTACTTGTTGATAGTGGAGTCTTTGCTGCCTTCAAGGAATTCTTGAACAGCACACGATGTCCAGTCTAAAGGATAACTAACGCTTATGACCGTTGCAGCGTGTATTTAAGGCAAACCCGACTTGCATCCTCATAGTGGCACTATCACACTCTTATGTGACTGCAGCTAAATTTGAACTGACATCTTTTTTCAGAAGTAGAAACACGCCTACCAACTGTACGCACAGGTCCTTGATGGTCCTGTGATTATTTTTCGTCAGTGTGCTGGTACATGTAATGTCCGAAAGAACAGACACAACACACATATAACTAAGTTGAGGACGGCCAAGGATCCGTCCACTGCAGATGCATACCGAGCTCGAACTCTGGCGGGAGTCGCGAAATGCAGCGATTAATGAGGAGGTGCTACATATGTAAGCCGCGCGGTCTAAGGCGCTGCAGTCATGGGCTGTGTGGCTGGTCCCGGCGGAGGTCCCTCGGGGCATGGATGTGTGTGTTCGTCCTTAGGATAATTTAGTTTAAGTAGTGTGTAAGCTTAGGGACTGATGACCTTAGCAGTTAAGTCCCATAAGATTTCACACACACAACTACATCAGTAGTGTGTGGATAAGTTGACAGTTTGAGTCTGACGCGTGGCGTGATAGTCCGTGCAGTTGTGGTGACTACTGTGTCCGGGTGTCGTAGTGGTCGAAGAAGGCTATGGTGGTGTGTAAAACACCACTGGGCCATCTGGTTTCCCCCTTCAAGCTAAACGAGTTTCGTTCTTTGTAGTTTTTTAGTTTGATGCTAATTTCGTGAGATATATGGCTCGGTCACTATCAATGGGCCACCCTGTATGTATATAGGTTGAAGCATGCATGGCAACTTTCGCTTGTTTTATTTTTACAGGGTTATGACTTTTTGCAGCGCAGCAGAATAAGAGGTATATCATGTTAATATCATAATGTCTTTTTTTTACCTCTTAATGTAGTAGAATGTAATGCTTTCTTCGTTTACTTCTGCTGTTGTTTCTGAAGACGGATATGGCACAGCCGAAACTGGTAATTCTGATCAAATAACTTAGCAATCAAGACAATTAAATAAAAAATATGTGCATCATATGATCGCTTTCCAAAAGGTCATTTTATATCAAAGCCTACTGTTACAGCGTTTGGAGTCGGACATCAAACAAATCCACAGGCACGATGGGATTGTAATACGCTGGTACAGCCCATATGAGAGAATAGTGTAGATGCTCGAACTTAAATAGAAATTCTTAGAAGAAAGGCGACGTAGTTAGCGCGAACCCCTACTGCATAAATGTAAGGAACCAGTATTCGAAGAACACTGCTCGGCTATTTTGCTTGCGCCATCGAATATCTCTTTAGCAAACAAGAGATATGAGAGAAAAATGTGGATTCAGAGACTGTGAGACAGTCACGGTTTCCTCGCTCAAAGCCTGAATGGGACTGGGCAAGAAACCGCTAACCACGCACTGTACAAATGGCTTGCGGCGTATATATGCAGATACAGAAATGCCGTATATGTTTTCTTTCAGCACGCCAGCGACAGTAACCGCATAGCTGTTGTGGCTGAAGCGTTTGCAATTTCTGAGAAACGGAAGCCATTGCTATGGCATGCGCTTTATCAGAACACACAGCACCCAACAGTTAAAAAGAGTCAAAGCAGCGTGCAAAGCTGTTCAACCTGTAACTCACATACGAACAACATGGAGGCCATCCCATGATGCAGTTACATTACGTGATTCAGCACCAGTTCATATTTATTTTCTTGATTGATCTTTAATTTCCTTCACATGGAAAGAGAGGTGAGAGAGGGCGGGGTGTCGTTTGCAGCCGTATTTAAGCTGTTATCAGCCTAATGATATTAAAAAATAGATAGGTAGTTTTGCAGGCTGAAACAAATAAAGTAATGGTGTTAAAATACATTAAATGATTACTCGTTTTGATGGTTTTGCTATTTAAAAAACCGAGATGACAATTATGTGACTGGGGCTATCATGTAGAGCAGTGGGTCTCAACATTTTTCAACACAGCGCCCCCTTCTTCCCTTAAAATGGCGGCCAGCAGTATACCTCCCCCCCCCCCCCCCCCCAAAAAAAAGAACTTTCCAGCTACCCGTCATTGCTTCGTCACATCTTCGTATACAGTTTAAACTACGATAAAATTTACGAAATATACGAAAACTACTGTTACAATTGATACATAACTGTAAGTTTACATTTGATTATATCCAAACAATATTTCTTTAATTTCAATGAATTTTTTTAAATTTTGGTTTTTCAGTGTTAAATTATTAATTATATTTATTTAACTATAAATTAAACGGCTAACACGGCTTATGGTGCACAATTCTAGCTGCAGGGTGCCTATGTAACGGTTTCCAGGGGCAACGACTACTTGATATTCAATATTTCATATTATTATTCACTGAAGTCAAAAATTTATAATACTGTCACGATCTACTTATTTAAAGGTATAATAATATGTTAAAAGATTTCACATAGTAAGACCAGTGTATATGTCTTGAGCAAGCAGAATCACGGCGCGCAAATTACTCAGCATTTATTAATCCAGTATTTGATAATGATAGCACTTAGCGACTTCTAACAAACTTTACACATAATTTCAAACCTTTGCGAGTGGTTCTCGTTACTGATTCCACACATAAAATAATGAAAGGAAAAACGTTACCGCTTACTACATTTTCGCTGTTGATGCACACTGAAGTGCCAGGGAAACTGGTATAGTCATGCAAATTCAAATCCAAAGGTATGTAAACAGGCAGAATATGGCGCTGCGGTCAACAATGCTTATATAAGTGTCTGGCACAGTTGTTAGATCGATTACTGCTGCTACAATGGCAGGCTATCAAGATTTAAGTGAGTCTGAACGTGGTGTTATGGTCGGCGCCTGAGCGATGGGACGCAGCATCTCCGAGGCAGCGATGAAGTGGGGATTTACCCTAACGACCATTTGACGAGCATACCGTGAATATCAAGAATCCGGTAAAACATCAAATCTACGACATTGCAGCGGGCAAAACAAAGATCCTGCAAGAACGGGACCAACGACGACTGTATAGAATCTTTCAACGTGACAGAAGTGCAACCATACCACAAATTGCTACTGATTTCAATGCTGCGCCATCAAGTATCAGCGCGTGAACCATTCGACGAAACATCATCGAGATGAGCTTTCGGATCCGAAGGCCAACTTGTACATCATTGCTGACTGCACGACACAATCCTTTACAGCTCGCCTCGACCTGTCAACAGCGACATTAGACTGTTGATGAGTGGATACATGTTGCCTGGTCGGACGCGTCCCGTTTCAAATTGTATCGAGCGGATGGACGTCTGTGGTTATGGAGAGAACCTCATGAATCCATGGACCCTGCATGTCAGCAGGGGACTGTTCAAGCTGGTGGAGGCTCTGCAGTAGTGTGGGGAGTATGCAGCTGGGATGATATGAGACACCCTGATACGTCTAGATTCGACTCTGACAGGTGACACGTACGTAAGCACCCTGTCTGATCACCTTTATCCATTCATGTCCATTGTGCATTCCGACTGACTTGGGAAATCCCAGTAGGACAATGCGACACTCTGCACGTCCAAAATTGCTACCCGGTGGCTCCAGGAACACTTCCGCTGGCCACTAAACTCCCCAGACATGAACATTACTGTGCGTATCTGCGATTCTTGCAACGTGCTGTTCAGAAGAGATCTCCACCCACGCATACTATTAAGGATGTAAACGATATTAGGCTGTGTAACAGTTTCGTTGGCTCTTCAGTGTAGTAAAACTTTAGCATCAGTCATGACGTTTTAATTTGTTACATCTTTACTAGTAACTCTATTCTAAACGTATTTTGCAGACAGTATCCACATGTACCACTGAATGTATGTACACAATTAATCATTGTATGACACATAGATCAGGAGGTATAAATGTTGAGTGCATGGAACGCAAATTACCCACAGTACCTTCATCCAGTGTTTGATAATGAGAACACGTAGTGACTTCCAACAAACTTTACACATAATTTCAAAGCTTTTCCGAGCTTCTTCACGCTTACACGCTTAACGTCAAATAGTTAACACACTAACTCATTTTGAGGATTCCGTACCTCAACCGGTAAAAATGAAACCCATATAGGATCATTTGTTCTCCATCAGTCTGTGTGCCTGACTGTTAAAAATCCTTTTTCTCAGCTATGGGTAGATTGGTTCAAATGGCTCTGAGCACTATGGGACTCAACTTCTGTGTTCATTAGTCCCCTAAAACTTAGAACTACTTAAACCTAACTAACCTAAGGACATCACACACATCCATGCCTGAGGCAGGATTCGAACCAGCTATGGGTAGACTATCAAGCTGAAATTCATGCCACATATTAAGATCTACAGTCCCTTGGTGCCATGGTGATGTAAAAAAGTGAAGCATCTATTAAGTCAACGCAATCAAAAGATACAACTGTTTATGTCAAATATTTTCATATTCGCACACACACACACATTCATCACGACCTACATGGTACTTGCCGTTGACCAAGAAGCATGAAATTTGGAAGAAGTACGTTTTCACACTACAATCAAAGCAAAAATGTCCGAAAATCGTTAATTGGTAATTATATCACACACAAAAAATTGTCATTTGTTATCAGACTGTGTGTATGTTCGTCCGTATGTTTTTCTTAGGACGGATATACACTGAAGAGCCGAGGAAACTGGTATACTTGCCCAATGTCGTGAGGGGCCCTCGCAATCACGCAGAAGTGCCACAACACAACGTGGCATGGACTCGACTAGTGCTGAAAGGAAATGACACAATGAATCCTGCAGGGCTGTCCATAAATCCATAAGAGTACGAAGGGGTAGAGATTCCTTCTGAGCAGCACGTTACAAGGCATCGCAGATATGCTCAATAATGTTCATGTCTGGGGAATTTGGTGGCCAGCGGAAGTGTTGAAACTCAGAAGAGTGTTCCTGGAGTTCCTGTAGCCGATCTGTGGCAATGCTCGACGAGTAGAGTGTCGCATTGTCCTGCTGGAGTTGGCCAAGTCTGTCGGAATGCACACTGTACGTGAAACGATGCAGGTGATCAGACAGGATGCTTACGTGCATGTTACTTGTCAAAGTCGTATCTACACGTATCAGGGGTCCCATATCACTCCAACTGCACAAGCCCCGCGCCGTTACAGAGCCTCCACCAGCTTGAACAGTCCCCTGCTGACGTGCAGGGTCCATTGATTCACGAGGTTGTCTCCATACCCGTACAAGTCCATCCACTCGATGCAATATGAAATGAGACTCGTCCGAGCAGGCAACATGTTTCGAGTCATTAACAGTCAAATGTCGGTGTTGACGGGCTCAGGCAAGACGTACAGTTTTGTGTCGCGCAGTCATCAAGGGTACAGTCATCAAAGGTACATGAGTGGGCTTTAGGCTCCGAAAACCCACATCGATGATGTTTCGTTGAATGGCTCGCACGCTATCACGTCTTGTTGACGGTCCAGCATTGAAATCAGCAGCAATTCAAAAATGGTTCAAATGGCTTTGAGCACTATGGGACTCAACATCTTAGGTCATAAGTCCCCTAGAACTTAGAACTACTTAAACCTAACTAACCTAAAGACATCACACACACCCATGCCCGAGGCAGGATTCGAACCTGCGACCGTAGCAGCCCCGCGGTTCCGGACTGCAGCGCCAGAACCGCATGGCCACCGCGGCCGGGTCAGCAGCAATTTGCGGAAGGGTTGCACCTCTGTCACGTTGAACGACTCTCTTCAGTCGTCGTTGGTACCGTTCTTGCAGGTTCTTTTTTCGGCCGCAGAGATGTCGTAGATTTGATGTTTTACCGGATTCCTGATATTCACAGTACACTTGTGGTATAGTCGTACGGGAAAATTCCCACTTCATCGCTAGCTCGGAGATGCTGTGTCCCATCGCTCTTGCGCCGACTACATCACGTTCAAGCTCACTTTAGTCTTGATAGTCTGCCATTATAGCAGCAGTACGTGATCTAACAACTGCGCCAGACACTTGTCTTATATGAGCGTTACCGACCTCGGCGCCGTATCCTGCCTGTTAACATATCTCTGTATTTGAGTACGTATGCCTGTATCAGCTTCTTTGGCGCTTCAGTGTCGACTAAGGTCTATGGTTCCCTGGCGATATAACAACGTTAGCTTCTAAGTCAGTGCACTCAAAAGATCCGGCCATTTACGTAAAATATTTTGATATTCGCAAACACACCCATGAAAACCTACAGGGTACTCCCGTTGACCTAGAATCTTGAAATTTGGTAAGAAGCAACGTTTTACGGTACAACCAACGAAAAAAATCCGAAAATTGTTCATGTGTAATTATACCAAACGAAAAAACTCTTAGCAGAGTGTTGGTCTGTCAAGACCCCTTTTTCCTAGGGACAATTAGAGGCATCACATTGAAATTAATATCACCTACTGTTGTCTGTAGTTCTTTGGTGGTGTAAAACTGTTAAGCTTTCTAAGTCAGTGCAACAAAAGACACGACTTCTGTCACATTTTTTTATACTCCCAAACTCTCTCATTAAAATTGTCGTGTACTTCCCCTTCATATAAAAGTAAGCAAGTAAAAGAAAAAATCAAGAAATTGTTAATTTATAATTATATCACACGAAAAAATATTTCTTTGTTGTTTCTAATCTTCCATTAAACTTGAAATTAAAACATTCTGGAAATTCTTGAAATCCGTATATCTTACCAGTGTAAATGTTGATAACAGACAAAAATCGTTGAGATCCTCGACCACCGGAATGGAAGAATTAAGTTTGAACGGTACCATCAGTGTGCGGAACCTCCTCACACTTGCTCTCAGGCTTTTGAGCTGCTGTATTCATGAGGGTTTGATTCTTTAAAGAATCGGAGGTAGGGGCGGGGTAGGGGGATTTTCTGATATTTTATAACAACGAACATATTTTTGTACAATTTGTATTTTCTAACTCTTTCTCTCCAAACTTCTTTAACTGTATGTAATACATGTGTTTCCCCAATAGAATGTGATTTCCTACATTTCGATATTGATAATAAGATTTTTATAGAAAGCAAGATCTTTGCCAGCACTGAGACAAGATTTTTGGTTAACTTGCCTCCAGAGTTGCGTTTCCTATTACGATTTTGCTGCTTGAAAAACTGAACACGCTTATTTTTTATAACAACGAACATATTTTTGTACAATTTGATATTTTCTAACTCTTTCTCTCCTAACTTCTTTAACTGTATGTAATACATGTGTTTCCCCAATAGCATATGATTTCCCACATTTCCATATTGATAATAAGATTTTTATAGAAAGCAAGATCTTTGCCAGCACTGAGACAAGATTTTTGGTTAACTTGCCTCCAGTGTTGCGTTTCCTATTACGATTGTACTGCTTGAAAAACTGAATACGCTTATCCAACTTCTTATGTAATTCTTCAAAGTAAATTCTTAAACTGGAAGGCTTCATAGCTTTATTAGAAAATGTTTTTTCACAAATGAGACCTCGTGGTACGAACAGTTGTCCATTTCTAGACGAGAGGATGTATTCATATTTGAAGTATTCATTCGAATATTTCTTTTGATCAGCCGTTTTCTACATCTACATCATTTTGAGAAAATGGTTGCAAAATGAACTTGTCATGTCACTGACTAGACACCGCACATTTTTAGCGTGCTCCACCGAATACAAGCACAATGTAGCACAACTCGCACGTAACTTCTACAGCTTCAGTATTGACGTTTCGGCGCTGCCGTGGCTCCTGCAGAGTCGGTCTGCGGAATTTCCAACCGTCCGTTTCGTGTGCGCATACTGACTCCAAGATAGAACGACTGCTGACATTTCGGCGACTTGTGGAAGTTAAGCTATTACTTGTTAGGAAAATGTATTTAAAAGCATTTTCCTATTTATATGCCTCTCTTCAGTTATTTACGTTACATTTTAAAACTGTAGTAAATTACCAATTATGCTGACCCGAGACTGCACAGACATCCAAAAGCCAGGGATAATCAGTAAATACAAATGTTTGCCGAATATGGCGATCTATTGTATTAACAGAACATGCTTTACATCACATTTAAAACCCCACTGCTGTGGTTAACGCGTTACTCACTGGAAACTGACAACTTATTTGCAAAATTATACTTAAAGCAAACTGTATTTCGTGTCAGTTGTTTTCGTTGCACCTTCGGGAAAGAATCGTCTACACTTTTCTGTTTCTGTTTTCCATTCACATTTTTCCTGAACGACGTTTGTTATTTTCGGGATGAAAATGAATTCTGGTGGGATCAAAACAAGTATAGGCAAATTAATTTTGTCCGTAGCACTCTAATAACAGGTGATTCTTGACAATGTATTCTAAATGAAAATATTCGTTTCAATTATTTTTTAAATAATCCGGAACTGGATAATCTGCACTTGGATAATCGGGAGCTTGCTGTAATTGATAACAGAAACACATATTGATTTCCCCTACCACATAATAGGGTACAAATATATAGGAAATTAACGTACATGCCCGTACCCGCAGACTTCCACCCCCCTCCCTCCCCTTTCCTATGCAAAAATTCAATGCACCACCTCCTAACCGCTTCATCGTGAGCAAAAAATTAAAGTTGTTAATGGGATCGCTTCTGTAGCCGAATAATTAAGTTTAGAGCCACAGATTTTTTCTGATAAAACATTTCTGAAATACTTTTCACTCTCAATGCAAGATTAGATAGTTCTACAGAATGTTCGATGTTCGTAAATTCCCTAAATCGCAAGGACTTGTACAGGGTAATGAGTACATAATATTCCGAATAGAAACCCATGACTGAAAACCTACCGTTTCCGTTCTACGACGGTTTCAGTTCTGAAGCTTAGCTCATGCACTTCTGCTTGAGGAAATGAATTAGGCGTGACGCAGTATAATTATTTGGTAACAAACCGAAAGGAAACACAACGAAACATCCATTTATCATTTAAGCACATTTGTTTACGTTGACACTTAAATATTATGTGTTTACATTATTCCATAACACGGAAGAAGCAAGCAGTACTGACGGATTACAACAGTGGCTCGATGTGGTGACCACAAAACGTTTTTTTACAGACATTGTACCTACGAAGCATGTTCTGGCACACACTCTCCACACTGCCTCGTGCCTCAACAGTGTCTAGTGCAGCTGCCAGAACTTGTGCCAGCAGATCTTCCTCTGCCTCTATTGGAGTCTCGTGAATTAAACTTTGCTTTCGACCCTACAAGAAGTTAAATCCGGCGATTGCGGCGGCCTCGCCTATGGACCACTTCGGCCTATCCGTCTTTGACCATATCACCTGTTGTCATGTCTCCGAATGGCACGTGAGAAGTGAGATGGTGCAACATGAAGCTAGAACCACATTTCATGACGGACATTCAATGGTGCAGCTTCCAAGAACGGGTCCAATACGTTTTGTAGGAAGATCAAGTATGCAGGACCAGTTAGCTTGAGTGGAACCATACGTTGACGCGTTACACATCTGAACAGAAACCGTCGTCGTACGGAAATGGTATTCAAAATATTACGTATTCACTCCCCTCAACAAGTCCTCGAAGTTTGTAACGGAGACTCCCGAACCTCCTGTATAATTCAAATGTTCAAATGTGTGTGAATTCCCAAGGGACCAAACTGCTGAGGTCATCGATCCCTAGACTTACACACTACTTAAACTAACTTATGCTAAGAACAACACACACACACACACACACACACACACACACACACACACCCATACCCGAGTGAGGATTCGAACCTCCAACGGGAGGGGCCGCGCAATCCGTGACCTGGCGCCTCAAACCGCACGGCCACTCCGCGTGGCCTTCTATAATTCAAATACAGTTGGAATCCAACAATGTTTATCAAATAATGTATGGGATTTTGTTTAATTTTGGCACGTACGTAAAAGGTGTAGCACATGTATTTTACAGTTGATGGTTTGTCATATTAGAGTTTCTCATATATTTGCACACAGAGCTTTTGTTTCAATAAACATTAATGGTAATAAAAACAGACTGATGCTGTACGGCGCAAAAAAGAAAGAAATTAGCGTCACTGTCTCCGAGGCAGAAGGACCTGGATTCGATCTCCGGCTGGTATCTCATCAAATGTTTTCTGAACTAGGGAGGTCAGCTACGGAGCCCATTCAGCCGTAGTCATGCCACATGAGGTGAGCCTGCTTGGGAGAAGGGGGCCTGCTTGGGTGAAGAAGCAGTGAGATCAGGATTTATTTACTGGAAATATCAGCCAGAGAGATTGGCGACGTGCTGATCACATGTCCCGCAACGATAGCTCGCTCCACGTACTGTCTTGTAGGCAGTACTCGGAACAGGCCTAAAGGACTAATCCCTGAGTGATGTTTATGTTTACGTTTGCCGTTAACGGAATTCTTGCGTAATTTAAAAGTTGATTAACGTCCACTGCCGCAAAAGGCCGTGTTGGTGCTTTTACCATTTGCAAATCCATTATGTGTGCGGTCTCGGGTTCTCAACTTACGTGACGACACAAAATAAATACCGCTACAGACATGTCTCTGTCACGAGACTTCAACTTTCCTACACAAAGCTAATACCAAGCACTAAGTATATCTGCGAAAAATAATAATAACTACCACTTACTCCATGTTGTTGTTGTTGTGGTCTTCAGTCCGGAGACTGATTTAATGCAGCTCTCCATACTACTCTATCCTGTGCAAGGTTCTTCATCTCCCAGTACCTACTGCAACCTACATCCTTCTGAATCTGCTTAGTGTCTTCATCTCTTGGCCTCCCTCTACGATTTTTACCCTCCACGTTGCCCTCCAATACTAAATGGGTGATCCCTTGATGCCTTAGAATATGCCCTACCAACCGATCACTTTTTCTAGTCAAGTTGTGCCACAAATTTCTCTTCTCTTCAATTCTATTCAGTAACTCCTCATTAGTTATGTGATCTACCCATCTAATCTTCAGCATTATTCTGTAGCACCACATTTCGAAAGCTTCTATTCTCGTCTTGTCTAAACTACTTATCGTCCACGTTTATTTTCCATACATGGCTACACTCCATACAAATACTTTCAGAAACGGCTTCCTGACATTTAAATCTATACTCCATGTTAACAAACTTTTCTTCTTCAAAAACGCGTTCCTTGCCATTGCCAGTCTACATTTTATATCCTCTCTACAACGACCATCATCAGATATTTTGCTCCCCAAATAGCAAAACTCCTTTACTACTTTAAGTGTCTCATTTCCTAATCTAATTCCCGCAGCATCACCCGATTCAATTCGACTACATTCCATTATCCTCGTTTTGCTTTCGTTGATGTTCATCTTATATCCTCCTTTCAACACACTGTTCATTCCGTTCAACTGCTCTTCCAAGTCCTTTGCTGTCTCTGGCTGAATTACAATGCCATCGTCGAACCTCAACGTTTTTATTTCTTCTCCTTGGACTTTAATACCTACTCCGCACTTTTTTGTTGTTTCCTGTTTGCTCAATATACAGATTGAATAACATCGGGGACAGGCTACAACCCTGTCTCACTCCCTTCCCAACCGCTGCTTCCCTTTCATGCCCCTCGACTCTTATAACTGCCATCTGGTTTCTGTACAATTTGTAAATAGCCTTTCGCTCCCTGTATTTTGCCCCTGCCACCTTCAGAATTTGAAAGAGAGTATCCCAGTCGGCATTGTCAAAAGCTTTCTCTAAGTCTACAAGTGCTAGAAACGTGGGTTTGCCTTTCCTAATCTAGCTTCTAAGATACGTCGTACGGTCAGTATTGCCGCACATGTTCCAACATTTCTACGGAATTCAAACTGATATTCCCCGAGGTCGGCTTCTACTAGTTTTTCCATTCGTCTGTAAAGGATTCGCGTTAGTATTTTGCAGCTGTGACTTATTAAACTGATAGTTCGGTAATTTTCACATCTGTCAACACCTGCTTTCTTTGGGATTGGAATTATTATATTCTTCTTGAAGTCTGAGGGTATTTCGCCTGTCTCATACATCTTGCTCACCAGATGGTAGAGTTTTGTTAGGCCTGGTTCTCCCAAGGCTCTCAGTAGTTCTAATGGAATGTTGTCTACTCACGGAGCCTTGATTCGAATAAGGTCTTTTAGTGCTCTGTCAAACTCTTCACGCATTATCATATCTCCTATTTCATCTTCATATATATTCTCTTCCATTTCTATAATATTGTCCTCAAGAACATCGCCCTTGTATTGACCTTCCAGATACTCCTTCAACACTTACTCCATAACAAATTAAATTCAGAAGTCCTGTTTAAGCTATTTTTTAAGTTAAGGTGTTGAAAGAATTTTCGATTGGGTTTGAAATTACTTTTTGAACAAAAGAAATACGTTGAGGTGACAAAAGTCGTGGGATACTGCCTAAAATACTGTCGGACCTCCGTTTGCCCGGCGTAGTGCAGCAGCTCGATATGTCATGGGCTCAACAAGCCGTTGGAAGGCCACAATAGAAATAGTGAACCATGCTTCCGCTATACCCAACCATAACTTCGAAAATGTTGTCTGTGCAGGAGTGCGCGATCTGAACTGTCGATTAAGTCCCGCAACTGTTCGATGAGTTTCACGTCGGGCGATCTGGGTGGCCAACTGTGTAGAATTTTCTTCAAACCAACTGGAGACAATTGTGGCTCACTGACCTGGCGCATCGTTGTTTGGGAACATAAAGGCCGTGCATGGCTGAGAATTGTCTCCAAGTAGCAAAACATAACCATTTCCAGTCAATGATCGGTTAAGCTGGACCACAGGAACCAGCCCATTCCACGTAAACACTATTATGGAGCCACCACCAGCTTGCCTAGTTGACAGATCCATGTCTTCGTAGGGTCTGGACCACACTCGAACCTTACTGTCAGCTCTTACCACCTGAAATCGAGATTCATTTAACCAGGTCATGGATTTCGAGTCGTCTAGAGTCCAACCACTATGGTTACGAGCCCAGAAGAGGCGCTACAGGCAATGTCGTGCTGTCAGCAAAGGCACTGGCGTTGGACGTGTGCTGCCAGAGCCCATTAACGCCAGATTTCGTCACTCTGTCCTAACGAATACGTTCGTCTTACGTCCCACATTTATTTCTGCGGTTATTTTACGCAGTGTTGCTTGTCTATTGTCAGTGACACCTCCACGCAAACGCCGCTGCTCTCGGTCGTTAAGTGAAGGCCATCGGCCAATCCTTTGTCCGTAGTCAGAGGTAATGAATGAAATTTGGTGTTCCCAGCACACTCTTACTACCTTGTCCGCAGCTCGTGGTCTCGCGGTCGCGTTCTCGCTTCCCGAGTACGGGATCCCGGGTTCGATTCCCGGCGGAGTCTGGGATTTTCACCTGCCTCGAGATGACTGGGTGTTTGTGTTGTCCTAATCATTTCATCATCATTCAAGAAAGTGACGAGATTGGGCTGAGCAAATGTTGGGAATTTGTTCGGGCGCTGATAACCGCGCAGTTGAGCGCCCCACAAACCAAACATCCTCCACTCTTACGACTGTGGATCTCGGAATACTGAATCCCCTAACGAATTCCGAAATGGAATCTCCCATGCTCCAACAACCATACCGGGTAAATTCACGTCGATGATAATCACATGGGGAAAAAATGGTTCAAATGGCTCTAAGCACTATGGGACTTAACATCTGAGGTCATCAGTCCCCTAGACTTAGAACTACTTAAACCTGACTAACTTAATGACATCACACACATCCATGCCCGAGGCAGGATTCGAACCTGCGACCGTAGCAGCAGCGCGGTACCGGACTGAAGCGCCTAGAACCGCTCAGCCACGGCGGCCGGCACATGGGAAAACATCTCAGATAAATCACCTGAGTACAGATGACAGGCCCTCCCCCCTCCCTATGCTCTGCCCTTTTATACCTCGATTACCAGATTACCGCCATCTGTACATGTGCATACCGCTATTCATGACTTATTACCCAAATGTAATCCGATATCAGCCAAATGTCCGGGACTTTCGAAGTCTTTGTCCAGGATCGGTAATTTAAGGGATTGCAGGCCTACTCTATACGAATGTCGCTAGCATTCTTGTGAGTCTCTACATATCGGAAGCACGAATTTACACGTGCTTGCGGCTACGAGTAGCATAACATAAACCTATAGGTATCCGCCAGTTATGTGCTTCAACATTCGCGTGAAACAGTGAAGCTTCCTTGGATTGAGCCAGTTTTGGAACCGCCCTAATTTATTCAGACAGCTTACGAGCGCGGAAGGACAGCGTGCCAACGCAGGCCAGGAATAACTTCCACGAAAGATCCTCGAGGGAGAGCGTTTGAGGCATCCCATCAGAAATAGTATCCACAAAATTCTTTGCTACCATGGCATCGCTTCTCACGGCTGTTGGATGTATTTCACGAATACGAAGAAAATCAGCATCAGCGTAAAGCGATTGATTCAGAAATTTTATGATTATTTTACAAATGAGTTTGTGTGTTAAAATATTTGATGTTAAGCATATAAAACTGTCATGATTAAGGGCAAACGATAATTATGTTGGTTTTATTAGTTTCTGATTATTCACTGAATGAGTATAGTCTAGGTAATTTGCGCTTCGTTTCTATAAAGCCAGTTTTTCACGCATCTAAATGTTTATGACGTAGTACCTCCTGAACTCTGTGTCGTAGAATGATGTTGCTGGGACATTTAGTGGTGTATGTAGATACTGTCTGTAAAATATGTCACGAATAGTTTGTAGTAAAGAAGCGATCAATTAAAATGTCAAGCCCAATGCTGAAGACTTACTGTTTGAACAACAAGAATGCTGTAGATGATGGACTTTTTACCTTTCATTATTTTGTGAGGGTTGTCAGCGAGAAAAGTTTCGAAAAGGTTTGAAATTATGTGTTAAGTTTGTTGGAATTCGCTAAGTGCTGTCATTCTCAAATTTAGATGAATGTACGGAAAGTAAGGAACGATCGGTCGTGAAATGGAAACCGCAGTGGAAATCCAATGGACCTTTACACAGATGTGTCAGTCCACCTCGATAGCTGACGGAATGCCCGGTTGGGTCAGAGATTTTCTCCACTCAGAGACTAGATGTTGTGTTGACATCTTCATCATCATCATCATCATCATAGATATCCGAATCGACGCGCAAGTCGCCAAACAGGCGTCAACTAAAAAGGCTTGCACCAGGCAACTGGTCTACCCGACGGGAGGCCCTAGCCACACAACACTTCATTTCATTTCATTTACAAAGATGTGTTGGGCTGTGTCTCAAGTATGTACATAGATACCTTACACCGCTCTTCTCAATTCTGTGCGCACAGTGAGTGCGTAACGATGTCTAGAAAATAGTGTCTCCCGCCAAGTATTGGTGGCTGCCGAGAAATTTCGCCTGATTTCGTGCAACCCCATGTAACTTAACTGCCGTGCAGTTCGTTCTTCGTGACAGTTCTCGGCCGCACACTTCAGGGGCAATGAGGTCGATCCTGCAGCTTTTCAATGGAAAGCGTTTGACCACCCATCGTACAGCCCAGACTTGGCTCCCTCTGATTTTCATCTCTGCTCAGATGAACCGCTGGTTATGAAGACAACATTCTGACACAACAGTCCGGCGTAGAAAATTGTTGGAAACCACAGGAGGCTTCCATCTGTGAAGAGGGTTTCGAAAAGTTGGTAAAATGCTACGACGTGTGTAAGTCAGAGCGGCAATATGTAGAGAAGTAGTTGGAAGATGCAGCTAACTGTTGCAAATAAAACTTGGTTTTTCACTATTGTTTCCATTTCGCGACCGATCATACTTTCCGAATAGCCCTCGTAGTTGGGTAATTTGTGTGCCGTAAGCTTACGGGTCTGCAGACGTTTAATATATTAACAACACTAGTTTGTCAAATCTTCAGTATATTGAAGCGACACTCATATCATCAATTATATTGTCAGTTGGGAACGCGATTTTACCAAGTTAAGATGACGAACACCCAAAAAATGCGTGTTGCAGTTATATCAGCTATAGTTAGTAGGCGACAGAAAACAACTTAAAAGAGGAAATGGGTCTGAGAGCGACTGAAACAAGAGTAACTTGTCGTATGTTAACTTACTGATTAAAATCATAAGCCGCGCTGTATTAGCCGAGCGGTTTAGGGCGCTGCAGTCATAGACTGTGCGGCTGTCCCGGCGGAGGTTCGAGTCCTCCCTCGGGCATGGGTGTGTGTGTTTGTCCTTAGGTTAATTTAGGTTAAGTAGTGTGTAAGCTTAGGGACTGATGACCTTAGCAGTTAAGCCTCGCGGTTCTAGGCGCGCAGTCCGGAACCGTGCGACTGCTACGGTCGCAGGTTCGAATCCTGCCTCGGGCATGGATGTGTGTGATGTCCTTAGGTTAGTTAGGTTTAAGTAGTCCTAAGTTCTAGGGGATTGATGACCACAGCAGCTGAGTCTCACAGTGCTCAGAGCCAGTTAAGTCCCATAAGATTTCACACACATTTGAACATGAAATCATAAACATGGATCTGGAAGATTTCATAAATTCTTTTGAATGAAACCTGTACCTTACGACAAGTTATATATACAAAGCAGAGAAACAAAATACGTCAATGGGGGAGGCAATCTCAGTCGACGAGAGATTAGGAGTGGCTTTAAGACTTATGGCGATAGGCACGCAATTCGAATGCTTGAAGTATACCTGTAATGCTGTAATATCAACAAACGCGGTTAGCAGAATTGTTATTGAAACCTGTGACGTGTATCCTGAAACGATAGATTCCGCTAAAGTAACAATTTCTTTTACGTTTAGTATTAATGTTGCGAGTGTGACATGTATTTCGCAGACCTCTTGCAAGCATTGCATATTGGGTGGTCGGAAACAATCTGAAAACTTATCACTGCATGCAGTATGGTCGGAAACAATCTGGAAAGCTTGTAAGAGTATTGCAGGGTAGGTTGTGTTAAGAAATAATTGTTAAGAAAAAATTCGATACGTTGCGTCGTTCCCGAGTTAATTAGCACTACATTTAGCCAATTGGGCCGTTGCTTGCGCAAATTCAAGCAACCGGCCACAGAAGGTGTCGCCAAACGTGTTCATTTTTTTTCCTCAAAACAAACAAGAAAGTGGTACAGAAATCGGACATGGGATGGCCGCAGCGAGCTGATAGGCTAACCTCAATCCTAATTAACACGGAAACAGCGCAACTCACAGATTTTTTTTTTTTATTAACACTTATTTCTCGGCACAACGTCCCCTGCAACATCCTTACAAACTTCTCAGACTGTTTCTGTATGACGTACTTTTTCAAGTAGGCCTGCAAGCTTTTTTCTATTCTGCTCTGTAATTCAGTGAACTAATAGACTTTTTCAAATTAATAAAGAAAGTAATACCATAAAGAATCCTCCATTGACCACCTGAAATGGTAGATACGTCGACTACCCTGTATCGTACTGCTAAAATTGTTTTGTGTTCAAAGAATATTTGAAAAACTGAATCTGAGCAATGAGATGCACAAAGGCGATCTGAAAACATAAAATGAGCACAGTAACACTCTGAGTGGTTGGTTCATGGAGCTCTTTCAACATCTGAATAGAAACTATTGCCAGACCGTCAGTTCTCGACTTCATACTTTCTGTATGTACTAACAATATTGATGTGAAAACATTTTTGGGCCGTCAATACTTCTAGTATTGGCAATATGTCAATACGCATCCTCAGACGGTCAATTCATTGGCGGTTTGACAATATTATTTAATGTGTAAGAGCCACTTGCCGTTGTCTCAAGCCGTGAACACTGTTTCTATCTTTAACGCTTAACGTATTGTGTGAAACCTCTGGCGAAATGTTATCCATCTTAATGACTAGATTATGATAGCATTTTAAATTTTTAGTTATATGAAATACTGTAAATTAAAAATTTGTTACCCCTGGAAGCCGTTTAGAGGGGCCATTTAGTATTTGTTTGTTTTGGCTTTAGGCAACATTGAGAATACAAGAAACAGTAGCTACAACTGTACAAAGTTAACAGAAAAACAATGGGAAAGTTGGGACCGATATGTGAGTGAAATAGAACATGACATTCATGGAAGACAGAACAAAGCACACAAATTATGATGCACTTTAATAGACAAGAACGAGATGCTTTACAGTTAAATGTAATATCCGAAAAGGAATGGTTAAAATACTCCAAAAACTATGGACTGATAATGAAGATGAACCAGAAATAAACACCAACACCAACAACTCTGTAGATCTGAAGCAATGAAAAATTCATCTTGAACTAATAATATAAACAAGGAGCTGATTAAATATGCATCTAATCAACTAAAGCATAGATTCTTAAGTTTTATGATGGTTGCAGGTTGAGCGGACGAGTGGAATGAAGCTTTGGTAGCTATATCCTATTTGCACGAGAGTCAATAAGTCACAACGTGCAAATTACCGAAAAATAAGTATACTAAATTCTTGCTTCAAATTATATGCCAGAAGGAAGCAAGTATGTTAGAGGTAAAATATGCTTTTGCCAAGTTACTGTGTTTTAATCGACTAGGAAAAGGCTTTTGGCAAGGTAAAACAACAAATGATATGGTAATCACTTGCGGAATTGGGAAATTAAGTCAAATAATCGTGTAGCATTGTTGAGAAGTTCAGGCGCCAGTTGCACGTCCCAGTTCAAAAGACGTCACATTGTGCGACTTGTGTGTTGATGATGAAGAGATCAGGATGAGGCAACACAACACCCAATCTACGAGCGGAGAAAATCTCCAGCCCGCCCGGGAATCGAACCAGGGCCCGCTGCATGGTAAGCAAGCACGATACCACTCAGCTAAGCAGGCAGACACCGAATTGGTAGTTCCAGCACAGAAATTCAGTCATTATACAAAAATAATAAAATAAGGATCCGTACTGTATGGAATGGGACAGAATCTGCCGATATCCATCAAGCAGTCTGACAAAGTTGTCCACAATCCCCCACCCTTCTTAATGATTACATTGACGATATCTTTAGTAAATATTTATTTTATTAAATGATATATTGAAAAATCATAATTTTAGTTTTATGATGATACTGTTTGCTGATGATCAAATTATAATAGGTTCAAAATCATCGAGTAAAACTGAAGTGATATCAGGTGTTCCCCAGGGAAGCGTCCTGGGACCTCTGCTGTTCCTGATCTATATAAATGACCTGGGTGACAATCTGAGCAGTTCTCTTAGGTTGTTCGCAGATTTACCGTCTAGTAAGGTCATCCGAAGACCAGTATCAGTTGCAAATGGATTTAGAAAAGATTCCTGTATGGTGTGGCAGGTGGCAGTTGACGCTAAATAACGAAAAGTGTGAGGTGATCCACATGAGTTCCAAAAGAAATCCGTTGGAATCCGATTACTCGATAAATAGTACAATTCTCAAGGCTGTCAATTCAACTAAGTACCTGGGTGTTAAAATTACGAACAACTTCAGTGGGAAAGACCACATAGATAATATTGTGGGGAAGGCGAACCAAAGGTTGCGTTTCATTGGCAGGACACTTAGAAAATGCAACAAGTCCACTAAAGAGACAGCTTACACTACACTCGTTCGTCCTCGGTTAGAATATTGCTGCGCGGTGTGGGATCCTTACCAGGTGGGATTGACGGAGGACATCGAAAGGGTGCAAAAAATGGCAGCTCATTTTGTATTATCACGTAATAGGGGAGAGAGTGTGGCAGGTATGATACGCGAATTGGGATGGAAGTCATTACAGCAAAGACGTTTTTCGTCGCGGCGAGATCTTTTTACGAAATTTCAGTCACCAACTTTCTCTTCCGAATGCGAAAATATTTTGTTGAGCCCACCCTACATAGGTAGGAATGATCATCAAAATAAAATACGAGAAATCAAGAGCTCAAACAGAAATGTTTAGGTGTTCGTTTTTCCCGCGCGCTGTTAGGGAGTGGAATGGTAGAGAGATAGTATGATTGTGGTTCGATGAACCCTCTGGCAAGCACTTAAATGTGAATTGCGGAGTAGTCATGTAGATGTAGATGAAATATCAGTACACATGTTGAGTAAATTACCACTCAATACGAAATAACAATATCGACGGATAATACTAAAGTAATGGCATTTCAAGGATTGGAACTCATCGGGGCCAAAATTGTTATACGTGGACATATAATTGAGCAAGGAAAAGAGTTAAAATATTTGGGGTGTAATTTTAAATTTCCCAGGTCAAATGATGTAGAACTAAAATTGGTGAGATTTAGTCACTTTTGTCGAACTATATAACTTAAATAAACATAATGTGTGGAAAGGAACATGCATTAAACTCTACAAAGTAATACTGTTACCTTTGCTACTGTACGATAACGCATGTTGCACCCTAACATCTGATCAATTACGGCGAATCGAATCATCAGATGCGAAGTTCCTCTGCTTTGGAGCAGGATATTACGTGTTCAATCATAAAAGATGTATCATATTAGACAATAAGTACTTGCTGGACTTATAACAAATATAACCGAAAAATACCGACTGAACTGTCCAACGTATGCGTAATGATAAACTAAAGCCAACTGGCAAGAGGAACGTCGTACATTCGTTGAAGAGATTGCGTGAACAGTTCAGTGGTGGAACAGACCAAATGACTAATTCTTGATGACAATGATGATGACTAAGGAGACTACATTACAACAAGCCAATTCTTACACTGTTTTCATATGGAATATCTTATTCGAAGTAATTTCAGTATGTCTATACACTCACTAGTCCGTAGTATAAAAGTTTATGGCATAGTAGGGAGGAAACACCTGTATGTAGGGAAAAACTGCTTGCCGACCAGCTTCCTTCAGTACTTCTTTGTAATACAAGTCAGAAACCCCCTCCCAGTTCCCACTTATAACGCAGTTTCAAACATCTGAATGCTTTACAAACGAGTGAATATGTGACATTTTTCATGAGAAAAAATTAAACAAGAGAAAATTTAAAAAAGATTTGAACCTTTTGTTGGAAATCGCAAATTCTCTCACTATTGTACACTGTACGAGTATAGCCTGGGTAATTTGGACTCCATTTTATGCGAAAGCTACTTTTCAAGCATCTCAGTGTTTATATCTTCTCATCTCTTGCAACTACAATATGTGTCCCCACAATGACATTTTGAAAGTACATTCTTTAGCATATGTGGATATTGACTGCAAAATGTGTTGGGAACAGATTTAGTATTACAGAAGTAATATATTAAAACTTTATGACTGATGCTTTAGTTTTTCTGCATGAACACCGAAAATGTAGCATGCGATTCCCTTTTTTCATTTCATCATTTTGTGGCGGGCGCCAGCGAGAAAAAGTTCCTTATGGTTTGAATCTATGTGTAAAGCTGGTTGGAAGTCACTCTTTGCTGTCATTCTAAAATACTGGATGAATATGTCAGGGTAATTTGCAGGCTGTGAATTATGCATTCTCAAGATATATGACTATAATACTGTATTCGGGTGTTACCTTTAACACAACATTATACCTCTTAGTGAGAAGGTTATGACAGCATTTCAATTTTTAATTCAGTGAGTAATTACATGAAGTATGAAAATCAAATAGTTGTTACCCCCGGAAGCCGTTAAGCAGGCCACATAAACTAGGTTTGTGCACTTTGCACCGTATTAGCCACTTAGTAATATAATAGGTGGTTGTAATTTAAAAAGTGCAGCTACTCACAGAGGTACAGTGTATGCTGTAATTGTCACATGGCAGCGAAACTCGGTAGATATTCAAATGCGTTGACGAGCATCCGATTTATGCTGGAAAAAAATAGTTCCAATTTTGGTCACTAGGTGTAATCAGGTGGTGTGAATGTAAGGAAGCTGTATAGAAATGTTTCCATGTGCAGTGGATTAGGAAAGGGACGTGGACAGAAAAGATTAAACGAATGAGAAAGGCATAATGTTGATTTCAACTGCAGCTTACACAGTCTGTTCATTACGAGCACTGGAGACGCCGACGAGATGCTGTACAGTGCCAGATTTGCACCTGGTAACCAAAATTGGAACGAATTTTTCCAGTGTAAATCGGTTCCGCATTAACGCATTAGCATATCTACCAAGTTTCGCTGTCATACAGTATTACTCAAGTTGAGATAATGCAACAATCACCCATTCAATTTTCGAATGGGGTTGGTGTTAGTGTAAACTGATCACCGACTTCACGAAACTGGTAAAAATACTGTCAACACGTTACTTGTTCTGGAGAATACATGATGGTCAGTATTGCATACAGAAACTCATTAGTTCACAGAACAGCTCATTAAAATCTTTTCTTAATGCACCTCCTTTATATTCTTGTTAAACTTTAATTTGTTTACATTTTAGACGGACATATAATCATACAGATGCAAAAGAATAATATACCGGTACTGAAAAAAAAATCATTTGCGTTATCCTTAATTTATTGTTTCATTTATCCATCTCAGGAAATAAGAACACACAATTCTCTAGCGCAAGACTCTAAGCTACCAACACCAACGTAGCAAAATGACGACGAATTTCGATAGTGTGACCAAATTGATCCGTTGTCATCGCTGAATTCTAAATGTCTTGTATGCAGTCGAACTGCATGCCCTTACCAATAATAATGCCCGATCACGAAATTTAGGTAAAGTTGCTAAACGATATAATTCACTTACTCGACCAGGGAAGACTTCATCAGCTACGACACCCACATCTTATTTTATGTGAGTTTCAAACTTTTGGAGGGCTGAAAAACCATGATTTCGACGAGTTATGCGAATAACGTCTACTAACGTTCTGAGAGATTATTCAAATAAGTGAGAATCCTCTAGCTCAGTGATTGGTCGTCCTCTCGCCACCGATAAATGTACTGGACAATCATCACAAACTTGCGCGTTGTCTTAAGGGAAGCCCAAAGGGCAAAATTCAGAGGCGCATTAACTACACTTCACGATGCCACAGTGACCAACTTGTTCCCATGCTCAAATGAGACAGTTATGACGCCGATACAGTAAGTTTGTGTTAAATCTGATGTTTAATATATTACCGGACAGTGTACATAGTACCCCGGTACACATTACAACTAATCACTGTTGCTTTAAAAAAAATAGTGCAAAATATAGACTAGCGAATCAATTTATTGTCACACGTATTCTCCTAAACCTTAAACCTTTTTCGTTTGCATAAACGAAGTAATCGAACCCTAGCAGTCGTGCAAAGTAAAGTTTTCAAAGCTCAGAGGAAATCTGTAAGCTGTTCGCTACAAGGCCACAGACCTGCCTAAACGGGTTTCTTTGTTGTCGCGTAGTGTGACGTCACTCCCCCTACCAACAGTTTCCAACGGCGCAGAACGACTTCTGGTTGTTTCTGGCAACATCGCACTGATTACACCGCCCTTCCGTTCCAAGAACTACGTGAATTGTATCATGCAAGCTTTACATCATTCGTTGTCGTACCTTCCGTAGGGATATTAACACGAATAGTCTTTCTGGGGAGATACTCTTTAACGTTGTGGAAACGATTTTTAAAAGGCGCACTGAATGGAGACGATTAGTAACGTAATTTCCTACTTTTTATGACACGAAACAATTTTACATATCTCAAACGTATTAGTTTGATACACATTCACCCATTTTGTGTTACTTTCTTTAATGTAAGCAATGCGTCTTACACACGACCTTCTTTCGTGACACTAATGTTCGTGGTAGTATTTCGTCAATCGATAATATTTGCAGGTCCGGCTACTGAGACTGTGGACCGTATTAGCCTATGAAAAACACAATAGATATTTAAAGACAAAAAAAAAAGAAAAAAACAATTTTCCGATTAATACCCTCGAAAAGACATTAAATTAGACATATTCCTATTTACGTGTGTAATCTTTTAACGCAGTTAGTCCTAATATTAATTATTCCACAATTCTGGATGTGAATAACTGAACAAGAAGTTGAGATGATGGTAAAAGATTTTGTACCTCACGAACATCCTGATTTGCTATATTATTACAGAACTAAATGTCTTTGGTTTATTGCGACAGAGAAACTGTTGGAAGACAATACAGGATGCGTATGATACCAGGCAACTACGCCAATCATGTTATTGATCGAACGCCGCGGCAAGCTCAATGACGTCATTGCAGGCGGGGCGTTGCAGTCTAGCCACAAATTCTGCTCTTGTTTGCCCGCATGTTTTATGCTGCAATTTATGAAATTGTTCTTTTTGTGCGTGTATAATATTTTTAAAGTCTACAGTAAATTATTGCCCCTGATTATTCCCCTGGAGTATACATTTTCTGCCACTATAACAGTTATTTGCGGTTCATCATCACAATGTATTGTTATGAATTAATTTCTCGTGGATGAAAGCAACAATTATATGTACATACACAATGACAGAAAATGAGAGAGAGAGAAATAGGTGTATGTAAGGAAAGGTCCAAACATTCACAGAACAACAGAAACAATTTCCGACAATACGATACTGTTTTGAGGGGTCTAAAGTTACTATTTAACTATATGACCTTCGGTGCTGCAGATATTCGTTACTCGATTTCAATTAATAGTTTTCAGTCTGGGTCTCTATTTATCCTTTAACACTACTGTGAAGCTCGTAGTCGATACACGATGCAATCATATGGTTATTACACAATACCATTTGATATTCACTTAAAATGGTAGGTAATCAGTAACTACACGATGCGCGAAAGAACTAGCAATTTGAGATGACATGCGGTAGAATACGGCTGTCTGTGCATCTTTGCACAAAGAAAAATTTATATTGCAAAATATAATGGCTGCACAAACTGAATAGAAGAAGAAACATACATAACGCGGAGCCGTTGAACAGCATTGTAAAACTGTGTGTTGACCTACACACATTGTTAGTAAAAAGGTACTTGTATGTGTATGAAACATTGAGAAAAACAAAGTAATAAATCTTTTAAGCGATTCTGATTTACCGCCCAGGGAAATGAGAAATCGAAGCGAGTCAGACGACCTTTGAAAACTAACTGTAGCAGAAGAAAAGCACCTGCTAGACAAACCGCCCAGGGAAATGAGAAATCGAAGCGAGTCAGACCTGCTAGACAACAAAAAGTAATCAGCTACCAGCTACTGGTTTTAAAATTGTAAGTTTCATACACGTTCTATTAAGTCACATCGATATCAGGAGTATTTAAAAATTTGTATAAGAAGTGTTTCGCAACAAAATGATTGAATTGTAATCAATCTGTCGTCACGGGAGGGCCAACAACAGTATCACTAAAATTTAGGAAAAATTTACAAGGAAAAGTAATCTAAACAATTATACGAACGCATTGTGGAAAAAAATGCAGGTTGGTTCATGTATTAAGAAGTAACAAAAAACTTTTCGCATTAGTTCCCCTTACAAGTGACGATGCCGTAATCTAGTTAAAAAGCGAAGATTGTTAAGTTAATAATTTCCAACTGAATTGTTTACTCACGAGGCATTCTAGGACGTCGGGAGGAAGGTTTTAGTTGTGTCATACTTTTCAGTTGGCGAAAACGTCTCTAATCCGAGAACTAGTACCGTATCTTAACGTTCATTCCGATAGGAATTAAAACTAATCACTTCCATTACGTTCTTGTTGCCGTTTCCTAATTCATCCACTCCAACTAAATACAAAATTAGAAAGCAGCTTCCCTGATATCTCTTCACGTTGATTTGTTTACTGACTGATGGTCTCATTAACTACGGTAACAATCCGACGAAGTCCTCGGTTTGCTTCCTGTGAGAAAGCTGGAGTCTTTCAGCAGAAAGGGAAATGTATCACCCTTTCGCTTTTCTGTTCATTTCTGTTGTCAGTAATTTATATCCAGATATGTCCCACATTTCTCATTCGTCAATGAACAATATCCACAAAACGCAACGCCAGCATTATTTTTTTAATCTCTTAATTCTGTTTTCCATTATTTTTGAAACAAGTCCTTTTATTATTTTTTGAAGAGGAAACGATAAGGATATTGCAAGTTTTTATACTTGATTGGAGTTCTAAAGCCGTATGTATGTCAATTTTACAATACAATTACTAATTGGTGCGTTTATAGAGCAATGTATTTATTTTGTCATTGATTGTCACCGAATTCAACAAAAAGCTGTCGTTAATTGAAGTTTAACGAATGGGTGGCAAAACTAAAGCGAAATAACGAACTAGTAACCAAATTTTTTGTTAAAAAGTAAATTATTCTCGTCGTGATTACCTGTATAATTAATATTATTTTTAAACAGCTTATCAACTACTTACAAACAGCTGTAGTAGATAGACTGGTGAGTGTAGGTGGTCCGTTGGACTAATTATGCTGCTAAATTTTTCAAAAATACTTACAAGAGCCCATGAGCTGATACATGTTTATGATACCGGAAATTTATCTCGACATTATAGATATTCTCTGATGCCACAAAAAACAACGCGCTAGCAGAGAATAAAACTACTTGTTTATTTTTACGACCGCTTGCTTTGCGTAGTTATGATCAAACTACGGTATCGGTTATCAGTAAGAGGAGACAGCATTAAACGAGTAACCACAAAATCAAGAATGGAAGCCGCTCTGCAATGTATAGGCTGCTACAGAATCGTCATCATTAACTTGAAAACATTCAGTACGAACAATAATAAGAATTTCAAGAAAAATAAAAAAAGACTATGTCTACACCTGCAAATGACTGAAAAGTGCTTGGCTGTGGGTACTGCTTAGTTTCTTATTGCACAATGCACAGACTTATTGCACGATATACACAAGTCAGAGAGGGGCGGAGATCAGTGTTTAACGTCATGTCGGGAACGAGGTCATTAAAGACGGAGCGCAAGCTCGGGTTAGAGAAGGGCAGGCAGGGATATCGGCTGTGCTCTTTCAAATGAAGCCTGAAGCGATTTAGGGAAATCACAGAAAGCCTAAATCAGGACGGCCGGACGCGGGTTTAAACCTCGCCCTCCCGAATGCGAGCCCAGTGCTAACCATTGCGCCACTTCGCTCGATAATGTACAAAAGTTTCAACCCATTCGATTCAGCATCAGAGAAATGCGTAAATTCCTCTGCGTGAGCATCTATTTGTCTGATTTAACATCTGTAAAATAACACTGATAAAATAGCTATACAATTGCGCAGCAGGAAACGAAATTACACCCAATTCCCAGATATAAGAAGCAAAGCAAGTAAGGATAAACTGATGCCACTGACCATCACTATCAGTGGTTCCAGCCTCCAAAAGTACTAGCAAACAAATAGCTTCTAATGACAGTCCTACGTCACACCCTCCTCACTTTAAAAAAAAAACAAGAAACCTGTGATAGAAAACAGACCATTTTTCTAGGTACAATTATTAATTACCTTTCACTTTGATATCTGAGCAAGGATTCTCGACGACCATAGCCATATATGGCTTCCTAGATGAAATGCTGTCAGAGCTTAACAAGAAAAAAATTTCCCCATTGTTTTGGGCACCCTTGCAAATATTGTGGGTTTTGCTGAGTAAAATTGTACTAAAAAAAAGGCTTTGGCGTTAATGGCATACATCTTACAAGGATGGAACCTGACATTTCATAACAGTAAGGAAAAGAATCACACTGACAGACTGCACCACTTGAGTACAACAAAACTCAAATCAGAGAAACATAAAATATGTGGTTGCACAATGTTATTTATTTGTTTGTTTATACTAAAAATTTATCATTAAAACTGTGTGGTTTTCAACAACTAGGAAAGTTAGTTGTGACGTAATGTCTTAGAGAACAGTTAAGTGTGGAGTAGCATAAAGCTCTGTACTGGCTCAAATTATTGTGCTTGTTGTTGTTTTTGTGGTTTTTAGTCCAGGAACTGGTTTGATGCAGCTCTCCATGCTACTCTATCCTGTGCAAGCTTCTTCATCTTCCATTACCTACTGCAACCTACATCCTTCTGAATCTGTGTAGTGTATTCATCATCTCTTGGTCTCCCTCTACGATATTTAACCTCCGTGCTGCCCTCCAATACTAAATAGGTGATCCCTTGGTGCATCAGAATATGACCTACCAACTGATTCCTTCTTTTAGTCAAGTTGTGCCACAAATTTCTTTTCTCCGCAATTCTATTCAATACCTCATCATTAGCTATCTTCTCTACCCATCTAATCTTCAGCATACTTCTGTAACACCACATTTCGAAAGCTTCTATTCTCTTTTTGTCTAAACTATTTATCATCCACGTTTCACTTCCATACATGGCTACATTTCATACAAATACTTTCAGAAAAGACTTCCTTACACTTAAATCTATACTCAATGTTAACAAATTTCTCTTCTTCAGAAACGCTTTCCTTGCCATTGCCAGTCTACATTTTATATCCTCTCTACTTTAACCATCATCAGTTATTTTCCTCCACAAATAGCAAAACTCATTTACTACTTTAAGCTTCTCATTTCTTAATCTAATACTCTCAGCATCACCCAACTTAATTCGACTACATTCCATTATCCTCGTTTTGCTTTTGTTGATGTTTATCTTATATCTTCCTTTCAAGACACTGTCCATTCCATTTAGCTGCTCTTCCAGGTCCTTTGCTGTCTTTGACTGAATTACAATGTCATCGGCAAACCTCAGAGTTTTTATTTCTTCTCAATTGATTTTAATTCCTACTCCGAATTTTTCTTTTTTTTCCTTTACTGCTTGCTCAATATACAGATTGAATAACATCAGGGATAGGTTGCAACCCTGTCTCACTCCCTTCTCAACCACTACTTCCCTTTCATGCCCCTCGACTCTTATAAATGCCATCTGGTTTCTGTACAAATTGTAAATAGCCTTTCGCTCCCTGTATTTTACCCCTGCCACCTTCAGAATATGAAAGAGAGTATTCCAGTCAACATTTACAAAACTTTCTCTAAGTCTGAAAATGCTAGAAATGTAGGTTTGCCTTTCCTTAATCTCTTTTCTAAGGTAAGTCGTAGGGTCAGTATTGCCTCACATGTTCCAACATTTCTACGGAATCCAAACTGATCTTCACCGAGGTCAGCTTCTACCGGTTTTTCCATTCGACTGTAAAGAATTCATGTTAGTATTTTGCAGCCATGGCTTATTAAACTGATAGTTCTGTAATTTTCACATGTCAAACCCTGGTTTCTTTGGGATTGGAATTATTATATTCTTCTTGAAGTCTGAGGATATTTCGCCTGTCTCATACATCTTGCTCACAAGATGGTAGAGTTTGGTTAGGGCTGGCTCTCCCAAGGCTATCAGTAGTTCTAATGGAATGTTGTCTACTCCCGGGGCCTTGTTTCGACTTAGATCTTTCATCGCTCTGTCAAACTCTTAACACTTGTTATTTATAAATAAATAAAATATAACGAAAAGAATAGATTGCAACTCATCATACAGCGGAGATGCTGAGTCGCAGATAGGCGCAAAAAAAAGACTGGCAAAGAAGTAAGCTTTCAGCCAAAAAGGCCATCATTGGAATTAGACAACATACACACACTCATGCAAGAACAACTCATCCACACTCGACCACAGTCTCTGGCAGCTGTGTGTGTGTGTGTGTGTGTGTGTGTGTGTGTGTGTGTGTGTGTGTGTGCGTGCGTGTGCAGGTTATCTGATTCTGTGTAAGGACTTTTTGGCCCAAAGCTTACTTGTTTGACAGTCTTTTTGTTGTGCCTATCTGCTATCAACATCTATGCTGTACGGTGAGTAATCTATCCTTTTCTTAATATTGTCAGTGTTCCATCCTGGATTTTCCATTGTTTAAATAAAATATAAACTATTTACCACAACCTTGTCAATAGCAGAGATTGTTTGAAAATGATACCAGCCTTTTGTTAGTTAGTTAATTAAATGTTCTGTAGATTGTTTACATGATTTCCATCAAAATGGTGTGAAACAAGATAGTTTGCAGGCTATGCATACACATTTTGTTTGAGTGTATGACTCCATACTGGCTTGTTACAAAATACTGAGTCAGTCCTACGATTTTTCTGTCGCTAATCACTTCTTTCAACTCTGGCAATGGTTTATTAATGTGAAAAATGTCAAGTTGCACTATGGTCCAGAGTCCATGGTAAACTATGGATCCTCATATAACTTGTTGGGTAAGTCTGTTGAAAGGTCTTTGAAACATGAGGGCATAGGTCTTACCAACTTCAATAACATTATATTACATTAATACTTGTTCCATAAATCATGAATATGACAACATTTTGTAATTACATTGAACATGTCAGCTTAGTGTAACTTTTCTTTTACACGATCTAATTTGTTTTTCTTTTTACTGCTTTATGTCAAAAAATTAGGAGTTCTCATTCAGAAATTGTTTTAGTTTGTGTCTAAATGCTGGTGGTCTATCTGTCAGACTTTTAATGCTATTTGGCAAATGACCAGAGAATTTTGTGACAGCATAATTCACCCCTTTCTGTACCGAAGTCATATTTAACCCAGAATAGTAAAGATCATCCTTTCATTTAGTGTTGTAGCTATGCAGTTTGCTATTATTTTTGAACTGGGATGGGTTATTAATAACAAACTTCATAAGTGATATGAATATAATAGAGGGAAACATTCCGCGTGGAAAAAATATATCTAAAAACAAAGATGTAAACAAAATAGAAAGAAAGTTCCACATGGGAAAAATATATTAAAAACAAAGATTCCAAGACTTATCAAGCGGGAAAGTGCCAGTAGACAGGCACAATAAAATGAAATAAAATAAAATGTCACACAAACACACACACAAAATTACGAGCTTTCGCAACCGGCGGTTGCTTCGTCAGGAAAGAGGGAAGGAGAGGGAAAGACGAAAGGATGTGGGTTATAAGGGAGAGGGTAAGGAGTCAATCCAATCGCGGGAGCAGAAAGACTTACCTTAAGGGGGAAAAGGACAGGTATACACTCGCACACACACACACACATAGCCATCCGCACATACACAGCATTTCTGAAATCCGAACTGTGATTTACTAAGTATCCCATTACTGTTGATATGGCTAACCACTCATGAGTACATTACTTTCTCAAAGATTTTTGAAAATGCTGTAAGCAAGGATAATGGCCGGTAATTATTGACCTCAGTGGTTTCCCCCTTTTTATAGAGAGGCCTGACAATGGCATATTTTAACCTGTCTGGAAAAATACCCTGAGTCAGTGATGCATTACATATGTGACTCAAACATCAGCTGTAATTGCTCCACAATGTTTTAATAACTTGTTAGAGATGCCATCTACTCTGACAGAACATTTATTTCACAAAGATTTAATAATTTTCCTTATTTCACAAGAGGTTGTTAAATGAAACTTAATCTGACTAAAATTGTTCAAAACTGACTCTTGCATGTACTGCCTGGCTTTTTCTTTCGAACTATTCTCACCAATTTTTTCTCCTAAACTTAAGAAGTGATTATTAAATACATTGGCTACCTGTGTACTGTTGGTTAAGATGGTCTCAGTCTCTTTAACAGTAATACTACCTACCCCAGGGGCTAGTTTTCCTGTCTCCCTTCTAACAACACTCCATATTGATTTTATTTTATTGCTGGAGTTGTAATTTCTTCTTTAACATACATATTTCTTGATTTCCTCACAACTTTTCTCAGTATGTTACAATAATGTTTATAGTGTAAAACTATTTCTGGATCTTTACTAGTCCTTGCTCCCTCATACAGTTTTCTTTTTCTTTCTGAAGATATTTTAATACCTGTAGTAATCCAAGGTTTCTTTGAAAAGTTTGTGGTGTTACATTTAGTAATTTTCTTTGGAAAACAATGTTCAAAAAGGGATATAAATTTATCAAGAAATATGCTGCATTTATCATTAGCACTTGGCTCATTATATACATCTTCCCATTTTACATTTCCTAAACTTTCTTTGAAGTGATCTATAGATACCGGGTTGAGCTCCTTCTCACTTTTACTTTATGGTTTCTTAAGTGTACACCCCGTTAGGTTTTGTAAGTTAATCAGGTGTGTATCATAGTCAGATAATCCATTTACCACAGGAAAAGCACGTGTTTGTTCTACACTCCTGGAAATGGAAAAAAGAACACATTGACACCGGTGTGTCAGACCCACCATACTTGCTCCGGACACTGCGAGAGGGCTGTACAAGCAATGATCACACGCACGGCACAGTGGACACACCAGGAACCGCGGTGTTGGCTGTCGAATGGCGCTAGATGCGCAGCATTTGTGCACCGCCGCCGTCAGTGTCAGCCAGTTTGCCGTGGCATACGGAGCTCCATCGCAGTCTTTAACACTGGTAGCATGCCGCGACAGCGTGGACGTGAACCGTATGTGCAGTTGACGGACTTTGAGCAAGGGCGTATAGTGGGCATGCGGGAGGCCGGGTGGACGTACCGCCGAATTGCTCAACACGTGGGGTGTGAGGTCTCCACAGTACATCGATGTTGTCGCCAGTGGTCGGCGGAAGGTGCACGTGTCCGTCGACCTGGGACCGGACCGCAGCGACGCTCAGATGCACGCCAAGACCGTAGGATCCTATGCAGTGCCGTAGAGGACCGCACCGCCACTTCCCAGCAAATTAGGGACACTGTTGCTCCTGGGGTATCGGCGAGGACCATTCGCAACCATCTCCATGAAGCTGGGCTACGGTCCCGCACACCGTTAGGCCGTCTTCCGCTCACGCCCCAACATCGTGCAGCCCGCCTCCAGTGGTACGTGAGAGGCGTGAATGGATGGACGAATGGAGACGTGTCGTCTTCAGCGATGAGAGTTGCTTCTGCCTTGGTGCCAATGATGGTCGTAAGCGTGTTTGGCGCCGTGCAGGTGAGCGCCACAATCAGGACTGCATACGACCGAGGCACACAGGGCCAACACCCGGCATCATGGTGTGGGGAGCGATCTCCTACACTGGTCGTACACCTCTGGTGATCGTCGAGGGGACACTGAATAGTGCACGGTACATCCAAACCGTCATCGAACCCATCGTTCTACCATTCCTAGACCGGCAAGGGAACTTGCTGTTCCAACAGGACAATGCACGTCCGCATGTATCCCGTGCCACCCAACGTGCTCCAGAAGGTGTAAGTCAACTACCCTGGCCAGCAAGATCTCCAGATCTGTTCCCCATTGAGCATGTTTGGGACTGGATGAAGCGTCGTCTCACGCGGTCTGCACGTCCAGCACGAACGCTGGTCCAACTGAGGCGCCAGGTGGAAATGGCATGGCAAGCCATTCCACAGGACTACATCCAGCATCTCTACCATCGTCTCCATGGGAGAATAGCAGCCTGCATTTCTGCGAAAGGTGGATATACACTGTACTAGTGCCGACATTGTGCATGCTCTGTTGCCTGTGTCTATGTGCCTGTGGTTCTGTCAGTGTGATCATGTGATGTATCTGACCCCAGGAATGTGTCAATAAAGTTTCCCCTTCCTGGGACAATGAATTCACGGTGTTCTTATTTCAATTTCCACGAGTGTACATCCTCTTGCTGTACAAATACATTATCTATTAGAGTACTACTGCCCTGAACTATATGATAGGGAAATTGATCACTGATTCTAAGTTATATGTTGTTAACAACACTTCTAGTTCACTTTTCCTAGCAGAATTGCTTAGAAAGTTAACATTGAAATCACCGCAGATTAATAACTTCTTCTTATTGTCTGTCAGACAGTATAATAGGGAGTCAAACTTTTTTATATATAGCTCCCAATCTCCTAGTGGAGACCTGTACACTGTTGTTAACATCAACATTATCTAGCTGAAGTTCATATGCACAAACCTGATGAACATAAAATTTGCTTACTTCAACAGTTCTGTATTTATACCCTTATTTTATGAATATGTCAACTCCTCCTTTATCCATACTAGATCTACAAGTGTAAGATGCTAAATTATACCCATTGATACTGACATTTTCCATCCCCATGTTTACATGGTGCTCAGACAGACAAAGTATATCAATCTCATTCTTCGTTTTGAGATCATCCAAACACATTTTCAGCTTATCTACTTTATTTTTTATTCCCCTGATATTTTGGTGAAGTAAGTTGATACCACGATTAGCTTTATCCCTATTTGCTGTCATGAAGTTTCTTTTCTTCTATTTTCCTTGGTTGTTGTCTGTCTGGAATTTGGCTTTAACCTAAAAAACCTGTCTGCCTGATCCCAGTAACCACAGGGATCACCCCTTGTGTGACTGTGGCCACCCTTACAGTATCTGCTAATAGAGAAGTTAACTTATCTTTCCCCTTCCTATTAAGGTGCAGGCCATGTGTACTGTAACCCGACCTACCAATAGCATCAACTGGAACAACACTCATGTGAGACTTTGCTGGTGTCTGGAGCATCCCGTTCAGCTCAGTGTTAACATGCCTTACTGAAGTGTTTACCCAGGGCTGATCATGGCGCTGAAAAACCTCCACAAACCCCACATTCGTGTGCCCAGTTTCTGCTCCTATTTTATCCAAGTCACTCCTAATTCTATATCTTGGATTCATAGCCAGGCGGTTTCCTGTTCCCCCAACTGTAATTACCTGTTCTTCCTTCTCAAAGTCCTTGCATAGCTGACCTAAGTTTTCTGTCACCTGGCTAAGGCTAGCATTTGGTTTCACAAAACTTGTGACCTGGTACTCTGTCCCTAAATGCTCCTGAAGCTGTTGGCCCACACCCCTCCCATTACTGCTATCTATAAGCAGAATTCTTCTTTTTCTGTTCTGGTTTGATCCCGACCTGTCTTTTTTCTTTAAGCTAGTAATCTGCTTCAACCTACATTCAACTATGTAGAGCCTAATAATTTTCTGAAAGACATTATTTACAATTTCTTCAGCTAATTCTTGTTTGTTGGGTGTGATTACTATGCTTGTACCATGAGAAAAAAGAATAAGCTGTGCATATCCATGAAGAGTGGCAAGCCTCCCTCCCATGAACCGTGGACCTTGCCGTTGGTGGCGAGACTTGTGCACTTCAGTGATACAGATAATCGTACCATAGATGCAGCCACTACAGAGGGTTATCTGTTGAGAGGTGAGTCAAACGTGTGGTTCCTTTTGTAGTAGCAGGGGCAACAGTCTGGCTGATTGACTGATATGGCCCTGTAACATTAACCAAAATGACCTTGCTGTGCTGGTACTGTGAACAGCTGAAAGCAAGGGGAATCTACAGCCATAATTTTTCCCAAGGGCATCCAGCATTACTGTATGGTTAAATGATGATGACATAATCTTGGTTAAAGTATTCTGGAGGTAAAATAGTCCCCCATTCAGATCTCCGGGCGGGGACTATTCAGGTGGACATTGTTATCAGGAGACACAAAATTGGCATTCTACAGCTCGGAGTGTGGAATGTCAGGATATGTGTGTGTGTGTGTGTGTGTGTGTGTGTGTGTGTGTGTGTGGTGTGTGTGTGTGTGTGTGTGTGTGCGAGTGTACACCTGTCCTTTTTTTCCCCCTAAGGGAAGTCTTTCCCCTCCCGGGATTGGAATGACTCCTTACCCTCTCCCTTAAAACCCACATCCTTTCGTCTTTCTCTCTCCTTCCTGAAGAAACAACCATCGGTTGCGAAAGCTAGTAATTCTGTGTGTGTGTTTGTGTGTTTTTTTCATTGTGCCTATCTGCCGGCACTTTCCCGCTTAGTAAGTCTTGGAATCTTTGTTTTTAATATATTTTTCCCATGTGGAAGTTTCTTTCTATTTTATTTAGATCCCTTAATTGGGCAGGTAGGTTAGAAAAGTTAAAAAGGGAAATGGATAGGTTAATGTTAGATATAGTGGGAATTAGTGGAGTTCGGTGGCAGGAGAAACAAGACCTTTGGCCAGGTGAATACAGGGTTATGAAATATGATGATCCTATTATGTTACAAATGGAAGCAGAAGACCCAACACAGTACTCTAATATGAGTATAGATACGAAGGTAACAACCACGGCAGCTGATCTAACTATGAAAGCTGTGCCTAAAGGACTAGTCCAAAACAAATTATATACTCCAACAGCTTCAAGAACCAATGTAATAGCAAATGCAGTACAGCTCACTCCTGCTGGAACAAGCACACACAAGTCTGAAAGCAAGTTCAATAATTCAGCGAAACACTACACTAGTCCAAGTAGTTGCAAGAATAATGGAAAAACAAAATGAGTGCAGCCTATAGTGACAACCCACACACCGAAGAATGGAAAAATGAGCTTAAGACCAAAACGACCTTCAAGAGTGAACCAGGATTTTTTCTACCCCATAACAGGAAAAGTTGCAGTATAGAACTTTCAACAAATGTGCAGACAACCAACTTTTCTATGACCAGTTCGATAAAACAAACTGTAAGTGTAACTAAATCTAGGCTCCCATGAAATTCTTTTCACATTATGAATCTAAATATTCAGCCTCTAAGAAATAAATACCTTGAACTAGAGGTTGCTTTAGATGAGTTTAACATTGAGTGCTTGTGTCTTTCGGAGCATTGGTGTAGGGAATATGAATTAAACAACATCATTATACATCCTTTTAGACTAGCTAGCTCTTACTGTAGGGAAAATGCCAGAAGTGGTGGTGTCTGTATTTATACAAAAACAGGGATATAATTCAAAAGGAGATGTGATATTGAAAACTTAACTGTAGAAAAGCATTTTGAGGCAGCTGCTATTGAGTTGTATGATAAGCAAAGGAAAATGATGGTAATGATTGTGTACAGGTCACCATGTGGGGATGTAGATAAATGTTTTTCAAAACTAGAAATTATGTTAAACAATGGGTACACTGAAAAAGCTACTGTGCTTTGTGGGGATTTTAACACAAATCTTATGTGCAATAATACGGTTAAAGATAAATTTCTGAATATTTTAGAGAGCTTTAACATATTACCCCATGTAATAGATCCTACCTGAATAACACACACATCATAGACCCTCATAGATAATATATTCTCAAACACAGATTCCAATGAGGTGGAGGTAAATAACACTGACCTTGGTTTATCTGCTCACAATGCTCTTGTGCTTACCATTCGCCCAATGCATGTGGGGGGGGGGGGGGGGGGGGGGACACTTGCCCTACTCATAAAAGAATATTGTCTAAAGAGAACTGCACACATTTTGTTAACTGTCTAACCAATGAAAGCTGGCAGATGTGAGATCAGAATCAAGTCCAAATAATGCATTTAATACCTTTTCTTCTATATTCATGTCACAATTTGAAATGTGTTTCCCTAAGAAATTAGTGAGGTCCAAGTCTTCAGAACAAAAAGCACACAAACCTTGGATAACTACAGGCATTAGGATTTCCAGTGTAACCATGAAAAGACTGAACCAAGAAACTTGCTCAGATCCACAGTTTGTAGAATATGTAAAAACACACAGAAAAATATACTGAAAGGCAATAGCAAAGGCAAAATTGCTATATAATGACAATTTAATCAGTAACTCAGACAACAAACCACAAACTATACGGGACATTGTGAGGAATGAAACTACTATCTTGTGAGAAGAGGAAGAAATAATACTCAAAAGCAGTGAAAATTGCAATATAGAAAAGAAGGAAATGGCAAACTATATTAATAACTATTTTTTAAATGTACCACATTCACTAAACCTAAACTTCACAAAACAAAAAATAATACATGCGCCAAGGGTTGCCTGCAGCATGAATATTCCTTCTACAAATAAACAGGAAGTAATTAGAGTGATTAGAAGCTTAAAACCAAAAATGGTACCAGGTGTTGATGAAGTACCAGTTTCAGTCATAATAAGGACTGCAGTGCAGATTGCAAAACCTTTAGCACATATTGCAAATCTATCCTTTAGTGAAGGTGCGTTTCCTCAGCGAGTGAAGATCTCAAAAGTGAGGCCACTATTTAAAATGGAGACAGACATAAAATAGAAAACTACTGTCCCATATTGCTTCTTCGAACTTCCTCCAAAATATTAGAGAAACTGATGAAATTGAGAGTCACTAGTTACCTATACAATAATAAACTTTGGAATAGTAATCAACATGGTTTTCGTGCAAAACAAAGCACAGAAACTGCAGTCATAGACTACTCCCAAGAAATAATTAAAAATTTGGAGAAAAACAAAAGTGTAGTAGGAAGCAATTTAGATCTATCTAAAGCTTTCGATATGGTCTTTCGATGTGGTCTGCCATGAAATACTCCTTGATAAGCTGGAAGCAGTAGGTATTAGAGGAAGAGTTAAAATGTGGTTTGAGTCATCTCAAAAACAGTTAGTTTTAGAAGCAAAAGAAGTTCCTTTAGGAGAACCCCAGGGCATCATCTTAGGGCCACTACTCTTTCTCATATATGTCAATGATTTACAGTTACAATATGATGCAGCCAATCTTGTACTCTTTGCAGATGACACAAGTCTGATAGTGAGCAATTTTAAAAAACTACTGACAAAATCCTAAAAAGTATTGAGACTTGGTTCAGTGCTAATAAACTTACACTCAATGCAAAGAAAACAAATTACATACAGTTTGCTAACATGATTCAGGATGAAGACATTAATCTAGAACTGGATGACAAACTAATAGAGAGAGTGCATTTTGCAAAAGTGTTAGGAACACATATAGATGAAGCTGTGAATTGGATACACCATGTAAAATTTCTTACACTCAGACTTAACTCAGCCTGCTTTGCTCTGAGAGTTATGAGTTATTGCAAATGTTTGCACTCTATAAGGCATCAGAATGGCGTACTTTGGATACTTCCATTCTCTTGCCTCATTTGGAATAGTGTTCTGGGCCAGCTCAAAATCTAATTTGAAAGACATTTTTATTTTACAAAAATGGGCTGTTTGAATAATTACCCACAGTCCGACACAAGCTCACTGCAGACCTCTTTTAAAAATGTTAGGAATACTTACTCCGCCATCAGTCTATATACTTAAATGTGTACTCTGAACCAAAGATAATCTAAGCAATCTTCACACAAATGCAGACTGTCACAACTATAACACAAGGAACAAGAATGATCTCCACATGAACTCAGAAACATGTAAGCCACATGAGCATTAAGCTCTATAATGCACATTAAAGATTTAAAGGACAATACAAATTTTAAATTGGAACTTAGAAAATTTTTAATTGATAAATGTTGCTACTCAATTAATGAATATCTTGAAGACCAAGAAAATGACTTTACAAAGTAACCCCCAAAATTTTCTATCTTCATTTGTTTCAGTTTTTATTATACTTTACCATCTATAGTACTAGTTACATGTTGTTACTGAGAAACAAATTACTATAAACCATGTATGTGGAAAGAAATTGTAAGTTTGCTGCATTTATTGTAGACAATTTCATTTTGTACATTCTATATTTTAATTTCTGTATATGACAAATCCAATTGTAGACAATTTCATTTTGTATATTCTATATTGTTAATTTCTATGTATGAAAAGTCCAATATTGTTTTACGATGACATGGATGCTAAATAAATAAATAAATACAAAATAAAATAGGGGTAATGCAGGAGTACATTTAATAATGAATAAAAAAAGGAGCATGGGTAAGCTACTACAAACAGCAGAGTGAATTCATTGTTGTAGACAAAAAAAAAAAAAAAAAAAAAAAAAAAAAAACCACTCCTACCACAGTAGTATGAGTTCATATGTCAACTAGTTCTGCAGATGACGAAGAGAAACCACAGAACAAGACAAACCACAGAAAGACTAAAGTCAAAACAAGGCCCCAGGAGTAGACCAAATTCCTTTAGAGCTACTGGTAGCCTTGGGAAAGCCAGCCAAGACAAAACTCTTCCTGTATGAGACAGGTGAAATACCCTCAGACTTTAAGAGCAATATATTAATCCCAATTCCAAAGAAAGCAAATGCTGACAGCTGTGAAAATTGCCAAACTATCAGCTTAATGAGTCACAGCTGCAAGATCCTAACATAAATCCTTTACAGAAGAATGGAAAAAATTGGTAGAAGCTGACTACAGGGAAGATCAGTTTGGATCCTGGAGAAGAGTAGGAACATATGAGGTGATACTGATTCTATGACTTCTCATAGAAGATAGGTTAAGGAAAGACAAACCTATGTTTATAGCATTTGTAGACTTAGAGAAAGCCTTTGACAATGTTGAATGGAATACTCTCTTTCAAATTCTAAAGATGGCAGGTGTAGAAAATAGGGAGCAAAAGGCTATTTACAATTTGTACAGAAACCAGATGGCAGTTATAAGGGTTGAGGGGCTCAAAAGGGAAGCAGGGGCTGAGAAGGGAGTGAGGCAGGTTTGTAGCTTATCTCTGATGTTATTCAATCTGCATATTGAGCAAGAAATGAAAACTTAGATGTTCGCTCATGAAATTGTAATCCTCTCAGAGACAGCAAAGGACTTGGAAGAGCAGTTGAACGGAATGGTCAGGATCCTGAAAGTAGGATATAAGATAAACATCAACAAAAGCAAAACAAGGATAATGGAATGTAGTTGAATTAAATCAGGTGATGGTGGGGGTATTAGATTACGAAATGAGATACTTGAAGTAGTAAATGAGTTTTGCTATTTGGGAAACAAAATAACTGATGATGGCTGAAGTAGGGAGGATATAAGGTGTAGACAGGCAATGGCAAGAAAAGCATTTATGAAGAAGAGAAATCTGTTAACATTGAGTACAGATTTAAGTGTCAGGTAGTCCATTCTGGATGTATTTGTAGGTAGTGTAGCCATTTATGGAAGAGAGGCATAGACAATAAACAGTTTAGACAAGAAGAGAATAGAAGCTTTTGAAATGTGTTGCTATAGAAAAATGCTGAAGATTAGTTGTGTAGATCACATAACTAATGGTGAGGTACTGAATAGAACTGAGAAGAAGAGAAATTTGTGGTACAACCTGACTAAAAGAAGGGATCAGTAGGTAGGACACATTCTGAGGCATCAAAGGATCACCAATTTAGTACTGGAGGGAAGTGTGGGGGGTAGAAATCGTAGAGGGAGACCAAGAGAGGAATACAGTAACCAGATGTAGGTTGCAGTAGTTACTCAGTGATGGAGAGGCTTGCACAGGATAGAGTAGCATGGAGAGATGGATCACACCAGTTTTTGGACTGAAGACCCAACAATTGATTCACTAGAACAAGTGAGCACAACTATTAAAGTTTGCATTGACAGAACATGTACTTCCATCTATTGATCATGTTGTGATTTTATTCTGTGAAAAGCAGATGTCTCTGGTTTTCTGGTACTTCTCAGATATTTCAGGCAATTTCTACAATTTTGGGTAAAAAATTAATCTGTTTCCAAATGTTCCAGAAGCCTTGAATTTGTATTTACCTTATAGCCCCTCTACTTGTGTGTTGATACCATTGGATTCTGACAGCCAAAAAGATATATACATCTATAATATTGCTTAATTATTGATGAGTCCAGACACTCTGATGTTTTTCGTATGTTTGTGGTTGCGCTGGTATTCTGGAGCCTTGGTATTTGTGTTATTCTTCTCTGTGACTGTCTTTGGTCGTGTCTGTGGGACTACTGCATTCGATTTTGGCATTGGCCTGTTCACATTGTATGCTTTAAATGCCTACTGTCTACATCGCAATCAAGTGACTAGGCAGGGTGGTCACTTCTGCAGGATGCTTAGGTCGCCTTGGTGTCTCGTGTGGGTCAACAATCTTCAGAGTGCTGTTGGCCTGCACACTTGAGAAACTGCCCTGAAAACAGGCAGTATTTTCTTGTGTGGTCTGTTTTGTTTCCTGCTGGATTCAAATACAAAGTGTTAGGTATGTGGACAATAGGTGAGAATCATTATGCAATGCTTAGAGTAAAGTTAAAACTGGTGTGGAACATGTTTAGAAAGGTGCAAGATGGGAGATGGCAATGCACGACTTCAACCAAGAAGTCACAAGCTGATAAATTCCAGAACCAGTGCCAGGTCTGACATGAGCAATGTACAAGTAGCCCCAGTTCTGACCAAATAAAAAGCAAGTGCACGGCGACATAAACACAGTAATATAATGGTATGTAAAGGAGTGCTACATACAGTATTCAGATTGGCTTCCTGGTGGTAGAGTGCATTTATTTCAAGTGAGTGAATAACCAAAGAGTTTGTTCATGAGCTTTCGATGGCCTCTGCTTCCGAATGGCTCAGTGTCCACACCCCTCCCTCTTTAATATCGACTAATCAATTATACTTCCATGCTGTTGCCCAATGTTGGAATATTCTTGTCGCTACTTGCAGAGTCAGAAAAGTCTAGCCTTTGGTGTTTCTTGCATAGTTTGAGCCATCCTTTGGTTGGTGATCTTCTTGTAGTTTTTTGTGTAGAGGAAGTGGAGCATTTCACGAATATGGTCAGTTTTATCATTCTTGTCTAATGTGACTGCCTCTTTATTTTGTACAGATACACTTCCTAGACTAAGAAACCTCCTTTCTGGAGTACTTCATAACGCCCTCTTCTGGGATTTTGTTCTTCATAATCATTTCAGCACACATGAAAATGGATCTTGGTAGGTGTAGAAGGATATGTTTCCATTGATGCAAAATTTTATAGCTGTCCTCTGTTCTTAGAGTGTTACCTAGTAAAAAAAAGTGAAGCACCTAGAAAGGGAGGAGGAAACAAAATGAAACTTCACCTTTCTAGAGTGTATGTGATATTATTTCAGAGATTGCAAAATTGAGTCAGAATTACAAAGAACTTGGCAGTATGAGCCCATTTATCAATATGATGTTTGCCCATTCTGGCCTGGATGCACTCATTGATTCAGCTGAAATGGTGGCTGAAAGTTGTTGTATCCTCTCCTGTGGCTGGCTAGCCGACCCATAACCTTTTGTAACTGGTTCTTGATATCTTGGATACTGGCACTTGGATGGAATTGCTGTCCAGGCTGATGCCACACATTATATTGGGGACAGATCTAGGGATCTAGCTGACCCTGGGAGTATCTTAACATCATGCAGACAGTTCATAGACATATGTGCCATGTGTGGATGAGCACTGTCCTGTTGAGAAATGGAACCACAATACTATCAAATGAGAACTAACATATGAGGATGTAGGATGTCCATCCATATTGTTGTGCCACTGCAGATCCCTCAATCATTATGAGCAGCCACCTGAAGTCGTATTCTATGACACAACACATCTTTACCTCAGGAGCAGCACGGTGGTGCCTCTCCAAAACGTTGGAGGAATAGGATCTCTCCCCAGGATGCCGATGTACTTGCTGACAGTAGTTGTCGGGTGTAGTCAGACTACAATTCATTGCAATGCCATTCATCAGCAATCCATGCTTCACAATGATGGCACCATTTCAAAAGTCACCATTTTTGTTGTGGTGGTAGTGGCAGCCTATGTATGGGATGAGCCCAGCTGCTGCTAGTCTCTGACTAGTGGTGCAGGATGATACAGAATGTTACTAGGAGTTCATTATTTGTACTTGGATGGCAGGTAAATTGTGAAGGGGTAGTGATGTTCTTGATGCACAATGTGGTTATCCCCCCTTGCGGTGGTCAGACATACTCAACCATAAACTTGACAATGAATACACCTGTCATCATGTTACCACGCAGTCCAACATCGGATCACTGTCACATCTGAATGCCTCACAAATATGGATATTGCATGATCTGATGAGCCACCCAAACGGAGACCCACAATGAGGTCCCTTCCAAGTTCTGTCAGGTGCTGATAATACTGTCTCACAACATATCCATGTTCTTCACGGTGATCACTCAATATCTGATGCTGTTTGTATCTCTTATACACCCTACCAGGCCGATAAAGACCCTAAACACAAGCAACCTGATGCACTTTGTCCTACCTGTAACAAAGAATTACAGCTGTCATCATTTACATATCTGCTGATGGTGTGTATGTGAACAAAGCTACATCTGAATAATATTGCATCTCAATATGTTGCTCTTAAACATATTTTGATGATTGTTTTGAGTTCCTGGTTGACTTCCATATGGTTCCCAACATTTTGAATGGATATTGATGGCACTTGAGAATGTTTCTTATTAGTGTTCACTTCTTATTTAGTTGGTTGACTAGAGGTATTGACTGGTTGTCACCTTCCTCTGGTAGAGCTATATACATGATGCTTGTTTCTTCCTCTTTCTTCTATTTTTTGTGTCCTTTATTATTTAAAATTCTTGTTGTTCCATGCCTTACTCTTGAAGATCTGTTGCATTTTCTTTTGAGGAAATGTTCCCTGATGGGGAGTTCTCTCCCATGGAAGCATCAGATGATTCTTGTTCTTCACTTTCAGGGTGTTTTATGTCTTCTTATTTGGTGATTTGTCCATTTGCACTGAATGTTCCTTGTGTCCAAAGTTCTTGCAGTTGTCGTTCCTGTGTACTCCTCTTTTCCAACACATTTTTTCCAGTGGATTTTGTCTTAGGTTTTGTGTTTTCCGCCTGTGTAGTCGCTATATGGAAAGGGGGCACGGAGATGGGAATTCACCCACAAGTTCCGTCGTGTTATATTTTGCCCTTTGTCTACCAGGCTGTGAACTTATCATGCAGTGGCAAGGGACCTTGGATCTCTATCTTCCACACTCTAATGCCCTACAAATCTAGTTGATCTGGATCATTATGCTTATTATGCACTTTACACAGTCCTGTGACAAAAGATAAACTGCTGGCATCAAGCCTGTAACAGCAACATGTACGAATCCTGTGACCCTTCATTTAGATTGGCCATGCCTGTACCTACTTCCAATAAAGGTCAATTTATTCTTGACAGAATGAAATGTCAAAACATTCCACAGTGCAATTCAGATAGCAGCATTTCCACGGACCGTTAAACAGAATGGAGTGAGACTGATTTTCAGAACGAAAGTTTTGTCGTTGACATTGGTTGTGGACTATGGGAGGGGGAAGGGACTGTGCTGTGATCTGCTAACATAGGAAGTTAACCTATTTTGCCCACACTTACAAATGTCAATAGTATTGGATTTCACCCATCTACTTCTTATCCTTCTTTATTGTATTATTTTGCTTTGTTTTTGGGAGATACTGGAAATGTTCCATGTCTATAATTATTTTTCCAAGGAATGTCCTTCCTCAAGAGAGGCCAAATATATGAAACCAAAAACTGATTCCAATTCTAAAAAAAAACCTACACTGTGTATAAAAAAGAATATCAATTGATGAAGCAATTTTCATTTTATAATCCCTTTAAACAGTCGGATCCATGCAGGAGAAAAATTAACTTTATTTTTTAACATTTTTGGTACTTGGAAAGAAAAAAACCACACTGTAGGAGATTAAAATTTTCTATGTGTTGCCATATGAACAAATCACCACATACTAGAAGGGCCTCAGTCAGAAAATATCCAAAATGGAATTAAGCACATTTTTGTACTGCTAAAGGGTACTTGCATTTTTAATGCTACAAGGCACTTAGTCGGATTCTACAGAAATCATGTCATGTGCAGTAAGACCTTCAGTCAGTGACTGAAGCTCTTCTAACATTTTTATGTTGCCAGACCTGCTTTTGTTATGGTACTTTTTCAAACATATTATCATGGTTTGTCTGATGTGGACCAAGTTATACTTACAGTGTTTCTTTCTGTATACACTACGAGGGCTGCTCAATAAAGAATTATCATGAGTTATTTTATGGCCGTAATTTCTCGCTCTAAAATTTCATCTTATGATATGTTGTTAGCTTAATGTGCAACAAACACGCCATAGTAGTTTCATTGTTGGGACTCCTGGTTTCGCCCTGTGAGGAGCAGGCAAGGTCAGACATGTTCAGTATTGCCTACCGCTGCAATGGAGGTAACAAGTGGGAAAATGCAGCTTTGAAATTCTTGTTTCGTCTCAACAAATCTTCAGCTGAGACCTATACAATTTTACAGGAGGCCTATGGAGGGTCTGCTCTTCCCTACAGTACAGCTTGAAGGTGTTTTAAATGTTTAAAGAGGGGAGACAATCAATTTCAAAGGAAGGTCGAGCCAGTGCTCCAGTTACTGCTCTTACAGAAGAAAGGATCAACACTGCTGCTGTCATTGTGAGAGAGAATTGATGAAGTACCTTAAGATCACTTAATGAAATATTGAATATTTCATTGGGTGCCACCCACAGGTTGGTGAGAGAAAAATTACACATGACATGTGTCTGTGCGCTATGGGTTCCACATTTTGATCCTGAGAACAAACAGCAAAGCTCAGTGTGGAAATCTCTTTCACCACCAACCCCCAAAAAAGCAAAAGTGGTTGCTTTCTACTGGGAAAGTTATAGTCATCTCATTCTTTGATATTCATGGAATGGTTTATCAGCAGTTGTACCTGCACACACATCAGTAACTGGAAAATACTACAGGGATGTCCTGGAAACATTGCAAGTCCATATCAGACACAAAAGACCATATTTCCATGAATCAGGCTGAATGCTGTACTACGATAATGTGCGGCCACGTATTACCAATGTTGTTGCTGAATATCTAGCAAAAATCAGCATGAAGTGCATCCCTCGCTCTTCCTAGTCCGGAGTTAGCCCCCTGTGACCTTTTTCTATTCCCTAATATGAAGAAACACCCTTGTGGGAGGCATTATCAATCATCAGAAGCAGTCGTGAAGGCTGAAGGACCTCTCAAAAAATAGTTTCCAGCATGTATTTGAAGACTGGCAAAAATGCTGGGACAAGTGCATCCCTTTCATGGGAGACTACTTTGAGAAGAACCATCAAAATTATGAGGATGAGTAAAGGTCTGTCGTAAAAAAAAATTATGATCATTCTTTATTGAACAGCCCTCCTACATTGTTTGGATAATATAAAAAACAAAACACGACTAAAGAAGAACTAAACACTGGAAGGAAATGGAAAGAAAATAAAAATATGTGGACTAGGAACAGAATTAAACATCCGAAGTTAAAGGAAAAGAGTGTATTGATTATAAAGAGCTAAAAACATTGGAGAACAGTGCAGGTGAAAATGACTTTAATATTTATTGTTATATATAGAAATTAATTATCAAATGAAGCAATAGCTTTGTCAACCATTACTTATGAAAGTGAAGCAAGGGCAACAACAAGATTCCAAGAAAGTAGAATACAGCTGCAAGAAATGAGATACCTAAGAGGAGTGGAAGGTTGTACAAGGGAACATCAAAAAATAAATGTGGATATAAGGGAAGTTTAGGAATATATAATCTAAACAAGAAAATAAAGGAAAACAGGAGAAAATGGAAGGAACATGTAGACCGCGTGGGTGGAGGAAGATTCCTGGTAAAGGCTATCAGTTATAAATGTACTGCAGAAGAAATTTAGGAAGGCCATACAAGTCATGGAGTACCGTAAGGGCAGTTTGCCTAATACATGAAATTAAGAAGAAGGTGATTAGTATTCATTATCCATAAACAGTTGCTTATTTATTTAATTATGTAACAATGATATTAATAAAATGAATTTTGATCAGAAATTTTGTCACACTCAACAGGTTAGATAGAGTCCGCCATTAGAATCTAATGTGATGAAGTAATAATGATTTATGGGATAAGAATATCAATCTCTCTTTATTTCAGATGCAAGAGAAAGAATCCTTTTGCAAACATACATGAAGAGAACCAGATAGATATTTTGATAAAATTACATGACCTAGAAACTGAGGTTTGTCTTTATTTTATGTCTTACATCCCATCACAGTAAAGAGAGTTAAAAAATAGTGGAACTGAAGGTTTTAGAGAAAAGTCCAATGGACAATAGTGGTAAGCATGTTAAGCGAACCCTTCCAGCAGAAACAAGAGAAGCTACCTGGCAACAAATTGAAAGTTTTCCACTTAAAAAAGCCATTATGCTAGTAAGGATATAAAATATTTAGATTATAGAGTTAATATTCTAGTCATGTATAAGTTGTTTAAGGAAAAACATTTCCAGATTATAATCAGCTATTAATTTTACATGAAGAGTTGGAGGTGAAAACGAGAAACCCTTGCCTTAATGATGGTTGAAACTGATGTGTCACTGGAGAGCTAATGGTTCATATCTGAAGGGCCAAAGAAATGTATACAAGTTTACAGAAGAAGCTAAGAAGACATACGAGTCCCATGTATTTGCTTTTAGCTTTGATTGCATGCAAAAGTTCACATTACACAGATTGCTGTCCAGGATACATTTTATCTGCAACAGCTGACAGCTCACATATTTTGTATTCATGACATTAAAAAATAATGCATAGTCACTGAGGTGACGAAAGTCGTTGGATAGTGATATGCACATATACAGGGGGCTGTAGTGTCACATATACAAGATAGAAAAGAGCAGTGCATTGGTGGAGGTGTCGTTTCAACTCCAGTAAGTGATATGAAAAGTTTGCGAAATGATTATGGCCATGCAACAGGATTTAACAGAATTTGAATACAGAATGGTAGTTGGAGCTAGACGTATGAGACATTCCATTTCAGAAATCATTGGGGAATTCAGTATTCAGAGATCCACAGTGTCAAGAGTGTGCTCAGAACATAAAAAATTTTAGTCATAACCTCTGGCTTATGGACAGCGTAGTGGCCGATGGCCTTCACTTAACGACCAAGTGGTGTTTGCATAGGGTTGTCAGTGCTAACAAGCAACACTGGATGGAACAACCACAGAAGTCAATGTGGGATGTAGAACAAACATACCTGTTAGGATAGTGCAGCGAAATTTGGCATTAATGGGCTATGGCAGCATAGGACCAGTGAAAGTGCTTTTGCTAACAGCACGACATCACCTGCAGTGCCTCTCCTGGGCTCGTGACCATATCTGTTAGATCCTAGACAAATGGAAAATTGTGGCCCGGTGAGACAAGTTCCAATTTCCATTGTTAAGAGCTGATGGTAAAGTTCAAGTGTGGTGCAGACACCATGAAGCCATGGAAGCAATTGGTCATTAAGGCAAGGTGCAAGCTAGTGGTTGTTCCACAAAAGCAGCCCATGATGAGAGAAGCAAACTGGGTGGTGCAGGTAAGGAGGAGGCTGGAGCAGAGAGGGGGAGGAATAGAAGGGTGAGGTGGGGGACAGTAAAGCGGTGCTTGTGGAAGCATACAGGGACGAGGTGGAGAAAGAGGAGGGCAGTTAGGTGCAGTCATGAGGATAGATGGTAGGCAGGGGTGATGGGGTACGGCAATGGACTAGGAGAGAAGTAAAAAGACTGTGGCTGCATTGGTGGAATAGAGGGCTGTGTAGTTGGAATGGGAACAGGGAAGGAGATAGGTGGGTAAAGAAGGATAATGAGTAATGAAGGTTGAGGCGAGAAGGGTTACGGGAATATATTGTAGGGAGGGTTCTCACCTGTGCAGTTCAGAAAAGCTGATGTTTATGGGAAAGATCCAGATAGCACAAGCTGTGAAGCAATCATTGAAATGAAGAAATGCCATGTTGGGTAGCGTGCTCAGAATCTGGTTGGTCCATCTGTTTCTTGGCCACAGTTTGTCAGTGGCCATTCATGCAAACTGGTAGCCTGTTGGTCGTTAGGCAGACATAGAATGCAGCACAGCACAGCTTAGCTAGTAGATCACATGACAGCAACCTGTGAAACCAGTCATGTGATCTACAAACTAAGCTGCAACCACTGTGCTGCATTCCACGTGGGCATGACAATTAACAAGCTGCCTGTCTACATGAATGGCCATTGACAAACTGTGGCCTAGAAACAGCTACTCAGCCACTCAGTTGCTGAGAACATTATGCGAAATGACATTCTTCATTTTAATGACTGCTTCAGCGTGTGCCATCTGGATCCTTCCCGCCAACACCAGCTTTTCGGAATTGCGCACTTGGGAACTCTTCCTACAAGATATCTTACACTCCCGTAACCCTTTTCACCTCAACCTTCATGAGACATTATCCTTTACCCTCCTATCCCCTTCCCTGTTCCCATTCCAGCATCACATAGCCCTATACTCCACCAAAGCACCCATAGTCTTTTTACTTCTCTCCTTTTCTGCTACCCCCTGTCCTCCGTGCCATCTGTTTAACCTCCTGACCATACCTAGCTGTCCTACCCTGTCCCCACATCGTCTTGTCCCTGTGTGCTCCCACAAGCAGCCCTTTACTGCGCACACTCAACCCTGCTATCTCTCTCCCAGCCCGACTCCTACTTGCCCCACCACCCAGTTTCCTTCTCCCATCATGCGCTGCTGCTCGCGGTCTGCCATTGGCAACGAGAGACGGTGGTAATGTGCGTGTAAGTTCCATTTGTGTATGTATGTGTGTGTGTGTGTGTGTGTGTGTGTGTGTGTGTGTTGTGTGTGTTGTCTATTTCTGATGAAGGCCTGTGTGGTCAAAATCTTTGTTTAACAGTTTTTTTGTTGTGCCTATCTTTAAAACTTTTCATTATTTATAAACATATTAGTATTTTCTGCAATATAGTGTAAGTATATAACTTTGTGGACTTCCTCTGTGGTTGCAAAATTATTGCCTAAATTAATGCAGGCTACTAATATTTATCACTGCTGTGGATTATTAATAATTTTTTTCTGTGTGATTTTACTGTTTCTACAAAAGCTGGTTACTATTATTATCTGTTATCATTACTGTATAACTACTCAATTTTTTTTTATCTTTGTGTATTGCTAATAAATGTATAAGAAATTGTTTTCATTCTGTATAAAACATACAATATGACATGCCTAATATCATTGTAAAATATGATCTACGGACAAAACTACAAGGTGTACAATTTCCTTCCACCGTTTGCCGATAGGTCGCAACAATGGTAAGTAATGGTTGAAAGAAACAGATCGCAGACGTCAGGCAGTTAGCTTGGACCTTGGTCAACATAACCTTATTCAAACATTAGTCAATTTGTGTCGGCATCATAAAGTTGTTCTTGATTGACGTGCCTAATTCTTGTCATTTGTGGGAGGTGTTACTGTTTTGTTTCAATATGAAGAAAACAGTGGCTGAGTCTCATAAAATGCTCTCAGGCACATATGGTAAGGACGCTATTAGTAAAAGAATGTGTCATGAGTGGGTTCAGTGCTTCAAGAATGGTGGCATAGTGGTGGAAGAGGGAATATTTTTGAAGATGCAGAATTGGAGACATTGCTGAGTGAAGACTCGCATCAAACTCAAGAAGAAATGGCACAATTAGTGGGAGTGACACAGAAAGCCATTTCAAAACTTCTCAAGGCTATGGGTATGACTCAGAAAGAAGGAACTTCGGTCCCATGTGAGCTGAAACCAAGAGACATTGAACGGCGTTTGCGAACAGTGGCTTCAGAGGCAAAAGCGGAAGGGATTTCTGAATCGCATTGTGACCGGGGATGAAAAATGGGTTCTTTACGATAACCCTAAATGCAAAAAGTCTTGGGGATATCCCGGCCATGCTTTCACATCGACGGCCAAAGCGAATATTCATGACTCCAAGTTCATGTCTGCGTTTGGTGGGACCAGCTTGGTGTCGTGTACTATGAGGTGTTAAAACCAAGTGAAACAATCACTGGGCTCGTTATTGAATGCAATTAATGCATTTGGGCCCACATTGCAAAAGAGGTCAAAATGTACTTGGAAACATTAAAATGGGAAGTCCAACCTTACCCATTATATTCTCCAGACATTGATCCCTCTGACTATCACATGTTTCGATCAATTGCACATGGCCTGGATGACCAACACTTCTGATCTCATGAAGAAGTCACAAATTTGATCGATTCGTGGATCCCTTCAATAGATGAACAATTTTTTCGACGTGGGATTCATGCACTGCCCAAAAGATGGGAGAAAGTAGTGGCCATCGATGGAAAATACTTTGAATGATACATGTGTAACCAGTTTGTTTCATTATAGCCTCAAATGTTGGGGAAAAAATGGCAGAAGCAAACTTGTACACCTTTTAAACTAAATCATTTTCAAATACAATCAACGGACAAAAATAAACTCTTCTTCAGTTGTCACCTGCTAAGAGGAATGCAAGAAACTGAAATTTTATTTATTTCATTCACTGCTTAAGGGTTGGGTGATATTTGAAGGAATAGAAATGGGTGGAATACAGTGTCAAAGCTTTCCACAATGAATTTGAAATGGTGCCATTCGTACAGGCTGCCAACAGAACTAAACAGGATGGGACAGAACATGCTGTCAAGGTCACGGTATGGAAGTTTTGACATTGATGGGCAGGGGAGGAAAAGGGAGGGGCCAGTTTCATTGTCTACTAACATCAGAAGCCAACCTGGTTTTGCCACATCCCCACTTTACAGCTGTGTATTTCATTCTTTTGTGGCTTCTTAGTGTTTATTTTATTATTGTGCTTTGTATTTGTATTTATTTACCTGTCCTGTCAATCGTGATTTAGTATGCAGTTTATACAAACAACATAGGATACGTTTTTTGCGATATACTGGTATTACAAATGTTTCACAAGAGAAACCAGATATCTCAAAGCCAAAGAATAATTCAGGTTTTACAATAACTGAATAGAGATTACACCTGCACCCAGGGATGTAGCCAGGATTTTGTCAAAGGGAGGTTCTGATTAGTTAAAGAGGATCATACAAAGACTCACGTTTTTCATTTATTCTGAAAATTTCCATAAAGAACAGTAAATCATTATATTTGAATTTGACCTTGGAAGTTTTCACCAAGCGGAGATACAGGGTGTTCATTTTAACTGGAGACACTGAAATATCTTGAAAACTACACACACACACACATACACACACACACACACAAAAGTTATAATTCAAATTTTTTTCTCTTGGATGGAAACATCTGACTTGATAAGACATGCCACCACACCCCATGCATGGCTGACAGAAGGCAACTTTGAAATCTTCAATGGGAACCCTGTTTTTATTGCAGATTACAATTCTATGGCAAAATCTACATATGTTCTGTCTGAAACATTTTCTTCATTTTGCCACAAATGGGGCTGTAATCACAGAAGTAGAAATGGATACAGAATTGTAATTTATGACATGCTACTCAATGGCCCTTGAATATCCAGTAGCACATGGGACTTCATCTGCGTGCTGTGAGGATAGGACAGGCCAGTATTTCATAACTTTAATTGGAATCCCCATTTGTAACATTACATTCCTCCAACATATCAATGTGTCACCATGGCCATGTAGCAAACTATGACATATCATAACAGGCAGTACACTGTGACTGGAGCTCACATATTGTCCAGATATAGAACAATAGCAGCTCTAAATATTATAGTACTTGTATAGTGTTTATTGCCTGCATTTGGAGAACAGACATGCAAGTGGATGATGAACGTTGCAACCACAAAAGAAAAAATTGAACTTATCCTGATTTACAGAGGACGTAGGAGAAATGTTGAAACTGCTGTTGCCTTGTATGTCAAGTGTTTTCCAGAGAAAGCTTGCTCTCATTCATTCTTTTATAAGGTTGTGAATACCTTTATGTCTGTTGGCAGTGTAGAGACCTGCAAAAGGAAACAAAGCAAACTTCTTATGGGAGAAGCTAGTCAAATAGCTATATTAGTGGCAACCCATGGATAAGCACCTTGCAAATACTTCATGATTCTGGTATTTTCATATGTAATATTCTCACAATACTACATCATCATAAGTATCATTCATACCTTATGTCACTGCGTCAAGAACTTCATGGTGCCAATTTCCATAATTGGGTAGTACTTTGTTGAGAGACATGTCAAAAAATGTAAATGAACCCAACATTCTTTGCTGAGGTACTATTTTTTATGAGTCTACATTCACGAAGCATGGTAGTGTTAACAGGCATAGGCTGCATTATTGGAGTGTAGACAAACCCCACTGGTTACAATAAGTTGACCATCAATGTCCTTGGTCGGTTAATATATGGCGTGGCATCATAGGGAACAAATTCATTGGTCCATATATTATTGAAGGCAAACTGAATGGACACAAATATCAATTGTTTTGGGGATAGGAACTACTTGCACTATTGCAGGATGTTACCCTGGATGTCCGACAATGTATGTGGTTTCAGAATGACGGTTGCCCAGCACATTATGCAACTAAAGCACGGGAGGTGTTAGACCTCATTTACACTAGTCAGTGGATCAGCAGCGGTAGTCCTCCTATTAATTGGTCCACTAGGTCTCTGGATCTGATGCCGCCAGGTTTCTTTCTGTGGGGATAGTGTGGATATTTAAAAGATAAGGTGTAATATTAAGAGCCAACAGGCTGTAAAGACATGGTTGACTGCATCAAAAATGCCTGTGCTGATATCCTGCAGATATGATTCCATCCTGTGAATGGTCAGTTAAAAAGCAGAAGTTGGCAGTACTGCGATTGAACACTACTGTAATTGAAAAAGTTGAGCAGCGTTCATCTTCAGACATGGCCACAGTGGCACATTGAGTAGTGCCCTGTTCGATATGTTGGAGGAATACAACAGTCTGAAAGGAGTTTCCAACTAGAAGTTATGAAATGCTGCCCTGTTCTATTCTTGCAGCATGGAGGTGGGGTTGCACAAGCCATTGGATATTCAAGGGCAATCAAGTAGCATGTCGTAAATTATGATTGTATGCCCAGTTCTATTTCTCCAATGACAGTGCCATCTGTGGTGAAACAAAGAAAAAGTTTCAGACAAAAGTATGTAGATTTTGGTATAGAATATTAATCCTCGTTAAAAAAACGAGGGTTCCCATTGAAAATTTCAAAGTTTCCCCCTGCCATCGACACACGGGGTGCAATGAGGATTGAGTGTGGTATCATTGGATGTCCCCCTCTTGAGACAAACAAATTGGAATTATTACATATTTTTGATCCGGTGTGTAGCTTTTGAGATATTTCAATATCTTCATTTAAAATGAACACCCTGAATAATCTTGTTACTTGGGAGTGCTGTTTGTTGGCAAACCACTTAGAAGCAGTCACGCTCCAATCTCCTTTCACCATCCAAGATCATTTTACAATCTTTCTTTTCAGTCTGGATATGAGCTGAGAAAATGGCCAGGAATGCACAAGCGCTAATTTTTTTGGGACACTGTGATTGTTACTGACAGGGCTTTTGGAATAAAGAGATCTCTGTTTGACAGGGAAGCTGGAATAATTTTTGGTCAAAGAATCTGGAATTGTTCAACCTTGAACTTTCCCCAATTTCCTCATTTAAGTACGCATCTGTCACTTTTTGCAATGTAAGAAAGATCATTTCCTGCATTAAATAATGTCTCGGCAGACAGATACACAAACGTAAATGAGGAGCATTTGGATTATTATTTATTTATCAAATGACTTTTAGTGCCAGGAGTCTCCGAAGAGATGCTTAGCTCATTTTAATGCAGTTATTTTACTTCAAGCAGAGTGACTGCATCTTTAAGGGAATTGGAATCTGTCAGGAAAGAAAGGTGTTTGGAAGGAACTGGCTGTGGGATATAGTAAGGGAACACTCTCAGCATTTGCCTAAACTGAAAACAGGAAGCCACTGAAAATTATCTTCAAGGTTACTGGCGGATGGATTCAAACCACCTTGCCTAATGAATCCAGGGATTGTTAGTGCAGCTTAACACTTAGAGCTACCCAAAGGTGGTGGAGAATTTGGAAAAATTGGTTGTAGTAGATTGTTGTAAAATAAAATAAAATACATCATAACAAAAACTGAATTCTCACATTGCATGTTTCTCCTTTAATTGTGCATGGTTAGTCATTTGAAGTGCATGAATAAGGGCATGTTTTAAGATTTAATAGTATATGAATTGCTGGATTGATTTATTGTAGTATAAAAAGAATATAAATAGATTTTGGATGAAAGGGGGAGGGAGGGATAATAATAATGGTTTATAATAATTTGTCCATAGTAACTTTTACAGTCGTGGACACAGTCAGTCAGTACATACATGAACAATAATAATAGTTTAGTAGTAGAAATAAAGTACATACGACATTAAAAATCCTTGATGGAGTACAAACATTTAGCAATTAAAAGCTGCTTTAATTTTATTTTAAATATGTTCCCTTTTAACATTTTTTTGGTATTTGGCAGTCTGTTGTAAAAAAAGAAAATCCAGAATAAAATGGATTATGATCGGTTGCTTTTTTATTTCTGAATTTTATGTGGTAATCCTCTTTCTTCCTTGTATTATAACTATGGATATCACTATTTATTATACTGTGCTCCCTACTTTCTTTTACAAACAGTATAGTCCTTAGAACATATAATGAATACTCTTTTAGTGTATTATACTTAATGAAGTATTCTCTACACGATTGACGTTTACTAATATTCACTATTATCCTAATTGCTCTCTTCTGGGCTCTAAAAGCCCTATCCATGAATACCGTTGGTGCCCCGCCCCAAATCTCAATACCGTATTGTAGGTGAGAGTGTATAATATCAAAATAGATTTGTCTTAAGACTGGTGACACTATTATGCTAGAAAGGCATTTTAGCAGGTAGGTATTAGACGAGATTTTTTTACACATGTAGCTGATGTGCTCCTTCCATGTAAGATGTTTGTCAACTATAATACCCAGGAATTTATGTTTATCAATTGTTTTAATTGATAACTCTGGCTCAGTATTTTTAGTCATATATTCCTTGATGAGGCTAGTGTTCTTCATATTATTTTGCACTGCTAGCTGTTTTGTAGGGCCCCACCTTATGAAGTAGGTGTCGTCGGCATAATTCACAAGGTCTGCATTTTTTGAAATTATTATATCATTGATGTACACAATGAACAGAAAAGGCCCAACAATACTTCCCTGAGGGACTCCACAGTTAAGAATTTTATAAGATGATTTTACTGTTTGTATAAGTCCCCCAGGTGTATGATACAACTTACCAGATTGTCTCCTGTCAGCAAGGTATGATCTTAACAAATCTAATGCCACTACTCTGACCCCATAAGTTTCTAACTTATGTAGAAGAATGGAGTGATTTACAGTATCAAAAGCCTTAGATAGGTCTAGAAAGGTGCCAATAACTTTGTTTCCATTATCAAGTTTATCTTACCCCCATGAACCATGGACCTTGCCGTTGGTGGAGAGGCTTGCGTGCCTCAGCGATACAGATAGTCGTACTGTAGGTGCAACCACAACGGAGGGGTATCTGTTGAGAGGCCAGACAAATGTGTGGTTCCTGAAGAGGGGCAGCAGCCTTTTCAGTAGTTGCAGGTGCAACAGTCTGGATGATTGACTGATTTGGCCTTGCAACACCAACCAAAACGGCCTTGCTGTGCTGGTACTGTGAACGGCTGAAAGCAAGGGGAAACTACAACCATAATTTTGCCCGAGGGCATGCAGCTTTACTGTATGGTTAAATGATGATGGCATCCTATTGGGCAAAATATTCCAGAGGTAACAAAGTCCCCCATTCAGATCTCCGCGCGGGGACTACTCAAGAGGACGTCGTTATCAGGAGAAAGAAAACTGGCGTTCTACGGATCGGAGCGTGGAATGTCAGATCCCTTAATCGGGCAGGTAGGTTAGAAAATTTAAAAAGGGAAATGGATAGATTAAAGTTAGATATAGTGGGAATCAGTGAAGTTCGGTGGCAGGAGGAACAAGACTTCTGGTCAGGTGATTACAGGGTTATAAACACAAAATCAAATAGGGGTAATGCAGGAGTAGGTTTAATAATGAATAGGAAAATAGGAATGTGGGTAAGCTACTACAAACAGCATAGTGAACGCATTATTGTGGCCAAGATAGATACGAAGCCCACACCTACTACAGTAGTACAAGTGTATATGCCAACTAGCTCTGCAGATGACGAAGAAATTGAAGAAATGTACGATGAAATAAAAGAAATTATTCAGATAGTGGAGGGAGACGAAAATTTAATAGTAATGGGTGACTGGAATTCGAGTGTAGGAAAAGGGAGAGAAGGAAACATAGTAGGTGAATATGGATTGGGGTTAAGAAATGAAAGAGGAAGCCGTCTAGTAGAATTTTGTACAGAGCACAACTTAATCATAGGTAACACTTGGTTTAAGAATCATGAAAGAAGATTGTATACGTGGAAGAACCCTGGAGATACTAAAAGGTATCAGATAGATTATATAATGGTAAGACAGAGATTTAGGAACCAGGTTTTAAGTTGTAAGACATTTCCAGGGGCAGATGTGGACTCTGACCACAATCTATTGGTTATGACCTGTAGATTAAAACTGAAGAAACTGCAAAAATGTGGGAAATTAAGGAGATGGGACCTGGATAAACTGAAAGAACCAGAGGTTGTACAGAGTTTCAGGGAGAGCATAAGGGAACAATTGACAGGAATAGGGGAAAGAAATACAGTAGAAGAAGAATGGGTAGCTCTGAGGGATGAAGTAGTGAAGGCAGCAGAGGATAAAGTAGGTAAAAAGACGAGGGCTGCTAGAAATCCTTGGGTAACAGAAGAAATATTGAATTTAATTGATGAAAGGAGAAAATATAAAAATGCAGTAAATGAAGCAGGCAAAAAGGAATACAAACGTCTCAAAAATGAGATCGACAGGAAGTGCAAAATGGCTAAGCAGGGATGGCTAGAGGACAAATGTAAGGATGTAAAGGCTTATCTCACTAGGGATAAGATAGATACTGCCTACAGGAAAATTAAAGAGACCTTTGGAGAAAAGAGAACCACTTGTATGAATATCAAGAGCTCAGATGGAAACCCAGTTCTAAGCAAAGAAGGGAAAGCAGAAAGATGGAAGGAGTAATAGAGGGTCTATACAAGGGCGATATTCTTGAGGACAGTATTATAGAAATGGAAGAGAATATAGATGAAGATGAAATAGGAGATATGATACTGCGTGAAGAGTTTGAGAGAACACTAAAAGACCTTTTTCGAAACAAGGCTCCGGGAGTAAACAACATTCCATTAGAACTACTGACAGCCTTGGGAGAACCAGGCCTAACAAAACTCTACCATCTGGTGAGCAAGATGGATGAGACAGGCGAAATACCCTCAGATTCAAGAAGAATATAATAATTCCAATCCCAAAGAAAGCAGGTGTTGACAGATGTGAAAAATTACTGAACTATCAGTTTAATAAGTCACAGCTGCAAAATACTAACGCAAATTCTTTATAGACGAATGGAAAAACTTGTAGAAGCCAACCTCAGCGAAGATCAGTTTGGATTCCGCAAAAATGTTGGAACACGTGAGGCAATACTGACCCTTCGACTTATATTAGAAAATAGATTAAGGAAAGGAAAACCTACATTTCTAGCATTTGTAGACTTAGAGAAAGCTTTTGACTATGCTGACTGGAATACTCTCTTTCAAATTCTAAAGGTGGCAGGGGTAAAATACAGGGAGTGAAAGGCTATTTACAATTTGTACAGAAACCAGATGGCAGTGGTTGGTAAGGGAGTGAGGCAGGGTTGTAGCCTCTCCCCGATGTTATTCAATCTGTATATTGAGCAAGCACTAAAGGAAACAAAAGAAAAGTTCGGAGTAGGTATTAAAGTCCATGGAGAAGAAATAAAAACGTTGAGTTTCGCCGATGACATTGTAATTCTGTCAGAGACAGCACAAAGGACTTGGAGGAGCAGTTGAACGGAATGGACAGTGTCTTGAAAGGAGGATGTAAGATGAACATCAACAAGAGCAAAATGAGGATAATGGAATGTAGTCGATTTAAGTCAGGTGATGCTGAGGGAATTAGATTAGGAAATGAGACACTTAAAGTAGTAAAGGAGTTTTGCTATTTGGGGAACAAAATAACTGATGATGGTCGAAGTAGAGAAGATATAAAATGTAGACTGACAATGGCAAGGAAAGTGTTTCTGAAGAAGAGAAATTTGTTAACATCAAGTATAGATTTAAGTGTCAGGAAATCATTTCTGAAAGTATTTGTATGGAGTGTAGCCATGTATGGAAGTGAAACGTGGACAATAAATAGTTTAGACAAGAAAAGAATAGAAGCTTTCGAAATGTGGTGCTGCAGAAGAATGCTGAAGATTAGATGGGTAGATCACATAACTGATGAGGAGTTATTGAATAGAATTGGGGAGAAGAGGAGCTTGTGGCACAACTTGACTAGAAGAAGGGATTGGTTGGTAGGACATGTTGTGAGACATTGAGGGATCACCAATTTAGTATTGGAGGGCAGTGTGGAGGGTAAAAATCGAAGAGGGAGACCAAGAGATGAATACACTAAGCAGATTCAGAAGGATGTAGGCTGCCATAAGTATTTGGAGATGAAGAAGCTTGCACAGGATAGAGTAGCATGGAGAGCTGAATCAAACCAGTCTCAGGAGTGAAGACAACAACAACAACAACATCAAGTTTATTCAATACTGCTTGAGTAAATGTGGCTATGGCTGTTATTGTAGACTTGCCCTTCCTGAAACTGTGTTAAGAACTTTTTAATATATTGTACTTAGTGAAAAATGATTCCATTTGATCAAGAAATAGCCTTTCCAACAACTTACTAAGTTCTGATGTCAATGAAATAGGCCTATAATTTTGTACATCAGTAGTTTTTCCCTTTTTATGCACTGGTCTTATTTCAGTAACTTTTAAAAAGTCAGGAAATGACCCTTGTCTGAAAGAGCTGTTTATTAAATGTTGCAGTGGCTTTATTAACTCATTACTGTATTCTTTCAGAAATTTTGCTGAGATGTCATCCCAGCCATTGGATGTACTTGCTTTTAAATTGGAAATGGTTCTCAGGATTTCCTGTACTGTAACACACCTCAGAAGAATGAATTACTGACATTACTGAGATTTAGCACCTGCGGTGGGTTGATCACATGCTCCTTACTCATCTTACTAAATTCAACTATGAATCTCTCGCATACTTCTTTTGGGTCACTAACCAATTTTTCATTGCCCCTTATTATTATGTTGTTACACAATGCCTAGTCATGCATAAAGGGCACTGTCGGCTCAGCCCACTGAAAAAATCTTTTACAAATGAACAAACTACAGAATGTGCTGTCATCACACACCCTATCCACTCTCCACAAATCCCTCTCCATTGTTCTGTACCAGAACTGATTTTCATAACTGAGTACTGCCGGGTGACCAGATTGGATGATATTTTGCCATTTCAGCTACTAATGCTACATTATTGAGCAAAATTTTTAAAGATATGCAAACAGTCACCATTTGGACGATATTTTTAGTGATCAGCACAATTTAGAAGTGATACAGCCAAATCCAGTTGTATTTTTATGCACTAATTTTAATTTTATGTCATTTGTTATGCCTTGTGGAATACTGACATATTAAAATCTCAAAGTTCTATCAGCCTCCAAATAACAACTCCAATGCTAACATTAAACTGCTATAGATAGGTAATTAGACTATTATAATACAGCATACATATTTTTAACTTATCACAATTGTAGTGGATGAATCAAAACTGGTTTTCCTCTTCTTTCTTGTTACTAACTTATCTATAATTAGAAACTATCACAACAACATGCAGCACAAAAACAGTAAAGAGTGACACTTACATTACATTAAAGTGGAAGTAAGAACTGAACTGATTAAAGAGAGAGAGAGAGAGAGAGAGAGAGAGAGAGAGAGAGAGAGAGAGAGAGAGACTGAGCTCAAGCAAAGCAAACAATTGTTCTGGGTAAAACAGTGGTGGGAGATAGCTGATGTGTAGATATGGATGTATAGATAGTTCAGATCTATTGTTGGCCTTGATGGCTATTCATAGTGCATATTCCGTTTCCATCATATGATAGAAAATCAAAAATCTTTCAATTTCACTTCATGGCAACTAACTCTTGTGTAATTTTACATAGGTGATGGGGGGCAGTCTGGACACCTTGGAACCCCAACCCCCCTTTGGATTAGTCCTTGCCACACTGAGAAGAAAAAGAGCATGGCAAAGCAGTTTTTATTAAAGAACTTTTTTAAGAGAAAAAGTAGGTTGTATAAGAAATACTGTGGTTTCTGAATTATATGCTACATAGGAAAAAAGACACAATTCATAAGATAAACAGGCTCTATGTATTCTCTCACAAAAGTTATTTGATGGATTTGTATGTAATCCTATACATTTTTACTGGCAAGTAAATGTTGAAAAGTTATTTCACTTCACAGCAGTTACCGTACGAAATTGATCAAGAATATCGATTATGAAGTTCACTTATGCCATTAATAAACTTTATCATTTCTAGTTACTGTAGTTTGACTTTTTGTGTTACAAATGGTATCATCATAACATCACCTTTGCAGTATTGGGCTAAGCAGATTGACTTGTGTTGATGTTGTTATCCGCTGTGGATGTGGTCTTCACAGCTGACTGCTGGTTAGTGTGCCTCAGTCGGGCACTGTCGGAAATGTTCATCAGCTCTTGAGGCTTGAAGTCCTTGTGCATTTGTGGAGAGTCCTGTGCAGCCATTAAATTTACACAGGGAACATTATATTGGTGTTCTGCTCCCTGTCATTGTCATGGAATTTAATAAAGTCTGTCAGCCAAATACAAATTAATCTCCTTCGAATCATATTCCCTCGGCTGACCAAAGAGTGTTGTACTGCATGATACTTGGAGAGACAGCCTCTCATATGTGCTGCCACAGTTGTGAAAGTTTTTTTCCTACCAATTCTGTCTTACCATGTCGTTGAAGTAGTTAAGATTTTCTGGTGTTGAATTTTCCAATGGTTGGAGGAGCATGGATGATATCACTGACTACATGAGCATAGTTTGCAATTGTATTCAATAAGGCCACAAACTTAGGTGTGTCTTCTATAATGATATGACTTTCTAAAATAAATTCAGGAATTTGAAGCCACAGTGCAGTATATTTTGGTTGAAAAGCCAGTAATTTAAGTATATTAGGAGGTCATAACGGAAATACATTCAAGTTCAGATTGTACTGTGATGGAATTTGTAGTCCAAGCTTGTGGCACATTCATGGTGTGGAAACAAACGTTGAATGCATCTTGTGAGGCCCAGCCGTCTGGACTGCGTATTGTGTAATGAATGGATTCGACTGGAATGGAAGCAACATGTAAATATCGATATGTAATCCTTGCACTGTCATACTTTTGTCATCTGAACTGAATGCTGGTGATGAGTAATACTAAGAGTTTCGGGTGAGACATGGCTGAATAGGTCCATTTGATGTGAATGTTGTTCTTATCTTTGTTCGGCATTTGTTTTCTTGATAAAACGATGCTTTAGCACAACACATTTGTGTTTTAGTTCTGTTCTTTGTTGTTCAGGTGGCCAAAAATGTTTATCTTTTCACTGTGGAAGAGATTACCCTGAAGTATCTGCACAAAGAATGGGTGTCCTCATATAATCTCCATAGCTGGTGTAGACACTGAAGCTGTAGAGCATATTTGAAAGGTGGAGTCTACATTTGTTGCACTTTCAGGTCTTATTTTATCGATCACTTTAGTATACTTTTATTGCATTATGATTAGATGTATGTAACAAACAAGGAAGTTCCTCAACAGTAGATTAGAACAAAAGACAAAGATAAATGATAACACACTTCACAAAAGAAAAAGTGTGTTATTAATTTAAGAACTGTAATCTAAGATTAGAAGTGTTTTGTTGTTGGCCATCAGTTAAAAGTTTGGGAAAATTGCTTGCAATAAATAAGGAATTATTGTCCTCAGCTTGTTGATGTCTTGAAAGCTCTGATTTACAACACTTCTTTTGTTTACTGTTTAGGTTTTGATAGTGTACGTTTATGTCATGGTCTTGCTGATGAATTCCTGCTTTTCGTTTCACAAAATCATTTTCCACGCACTCCACATTGTTTTCAGAGGTTTTTTCACTTCATTTTACAAACCACTTAGATGACTGTGATTAATATTTTTCTGATCTTGTATTTGAATTGAGGACTGTGTCTAGCTTAGTAGTTACTACTGAGATATTTGATTGCTAGTTCACTTTTTAACTCAACAAGATTTTTTGCTAACTAGTAATTGTTAGCACAATTCTCTAATTTTTTAGACTCCTCCGTACCTTTTTCTCCAAAAAGTTTGTCTCACCTGCCCTTGCAGGGTTCACAATGAAACTTAATTCTCATGTCACAGCATGAATTTCACACACACGTGTGTGAGTTGTATTTGCAGGAGTGTGTGTACGTGTGTCTGTCATTTATTTTTGACGAAAGCCTTGCTGGCTGAAAGCTTATTTGTGACAGCCTTTTTGTTGTGCCTATCTGTGACTCATCATTTCTGCTATATGATGACTACCAACTTTCCTTTTCATAACATTAAAACTTACTATTAAATTCATATGCAATAAATTCTAGTTTAATACCTTTAGATCTCATCTCTAAATAACAGGTAGGTGAGTACGTATTTTAACTTAAAAACTTTTAAAAAACTATATATGACAGGAAAAAAAACCTTTATTTATTTACTTTTCTCCGACATTTGTCTTATGGCTGTTTTCATGGGGCTCATGAAGAGTTCCTCTTCTGTGCCAATCTTTTTACCTCAGGGTAACATTTGCAGTTTACATCCTCAATTATTTGCTGGATGTATTCCAATCTCGTTCTTGCTCTACAGTCTTTGCCCTCTACTGCTCACTCCAGTAGACTGGTTCCAAACCTTTCTTACAGCATTACCCCTGAGTGCAACCAGATAATAAATTGTACACCTCCCTCCCCACCAACCACTCTTCCCACCGTCACCAACTTTAGAAAAACCGAACTAAACTTAAGAATGAAAAAGAACTTCCTTTGAACACTTTTATTTTAAAAACAGCAAAAGATGAATGATAGTTTTGTGGGTGTTCTACAGTCACAAGCTAATGAGTCAATGAGACACCTGATAATGCTTATGTTTAATAACCATTTTTATATTTGAGTTGCTTTCAGTAAGTGCACTTCATAAATCATGCTGCAGATCCATTCAGTTACCTGTTTTAACAAGAATATTGTTATTCAGTCCTGGGCATTGCAATTACTTGTTTTTATTTTCATTGCTGACATAGTCAAATAACTACTTTCACATCTATAAATCTTGGAGAAGGAACCTAAACTCGGCGTTCGTCGTAAATGAGAGAGAGAGAGAGAGAAGCGGGGGGGGGGGGGGGGGGGGGGTGAAGCAACTCCCAGTGTAATGCGAGTACTATCTGCTCCTCTTTCTCAGATAAGAAAGCTAACTAGTAAAGTGCGGGTAGGCACTTGTTACAAAATATGCTTTCCCTGTGCCACTACTTTCTCTAATGGCACTTGCTTCACTTAAAATGTGCCAAGTTAAACTGTATGCACTACACTTACTGTTTGTAACTCATTTGATTGCTGGATTCCTTAATTCTGAACTGGGAAATTGGAAGACTTCAGGCTGTTACTACTTTGTGTGTGACCACTCTAATAATACTTAATAATAATACTATGTACAGCACTATAGTAGCCCTTATACAGGGTGTCCCAGGAGGAATGGCCAATATTCAGGTATGTGACAAGAATGATCATTTGAAGCAGAAAAGTGTAGTAAACTTAGGCTCTAGCATCCATACCTTAAGAGCTACGAGCACTTCTTCATCTTCGATACTGTGAAACAAATCTCTTCTGCCATTAGGTATGCAGTTTACAGCCCATGTTTACTTGACTTTTTTTCTCATTTTGGTCCATACTACCTCTTCGCAAAATATGTGAAGAGCTTGCAGTAGAAGAGATGTGTATCACCGTGTCGAAGATGAAGAAGTGATGATAGTTCTTAAGGATGTATTTATACCCTATGTTTACTAGACTTTTTTGCTTCAAATGATTGTTGCATCCATATCCCAGAAATTGACCATTCCTCCTGGGACACACTGCATATTGTTGTCCAACTGTCAATTAGTTTATTTATCTATTTTGAAGTGAATAATTTCTGGTTTATTGCAGAAGCTATCTACAACTTGGCGAAGACGTTTTCATGAGGTATTTAGCATTGGTTACATGTCTGTCTCACTTTTACCACGATCAGTGTGTGGCACAAAGCACAATGTATGTATCTAATAGGTGGACTATGTGTGAAACCTGTGATCTCCATAAAACCTAGTAATTGAGAAAATAAATATTTATTGACACCTTACATATTCAATATTAATCTTACAAAATTGTGATAGTAGTAAAGATCCTATAAAATAGTTTAGTTTAATCGCTGAATCACAATCAAACCCTTTTGTTTTAATCCCTCAGAAAATTTCATTTTATCCCTGGGGGTATATTACCTCTAGGTTGGGAACCACTTCTCAAGTAGCATGGATGTATTATTTCCTGTCATCCTATTCCTACTTCTTGTCAGTGTTTTCTATATATTCCTTTCTTCACTGATTCCGCACAGGGACTCCTCATTCTGTACCTTATCAGCTCACGAAATGTCAACATTCTTTTTGTAGCACCATAACCCAAATACTTCAATCATTTTCTGTTCTGATTTTGCCACAGTCCATATTTCTTGACCATAAAATGCTGAGTTTCAAATGTACATTTTCAGAGATTTCTTCGTCAAATTCGGGCCTATGTTTGATATTAGAAGACTTTTCTTGGCCAGGAAAGCACTTTTTACCTTTGCTAGTATGCTTTTTATGTCCTCCTTGCTCCATCCATTATGGGTTATTTTGCTGCCTAGATAACAGAATTCCGCAACTTCGTGATCATCACTTGTGATATTAAGTTTCTCACTACTTTCATTTCTGTTACTTTCCATTACTTTCGTTTACTCTCAATCCATATATAATCATAAGACTGTTCACTCCATTCAACAGATCTTGTAATTCTTCTTTACTTTTACTGACGATAGGTATGCCTCAATGAAATGTACGACTAATATATTTTCACCTTGAATTGCAATGCCACTCCTGAATTTTTCTTTATTTCCATAAATAATTATTCAATGTATAGATTGAACAGTAGGGGCGAAAGACTACCTCCCTGTCTTACACTGTTTTCAATCGGGGAACTATCTCTGGTATTTCAGCAGATATTTCCAATGTGTAGATGGAGGCAACCCAAGGAAATGCTGCTCAACACATCTTTCATGCGACGCCAGCATCAACAGAAAGCATTACTTTGTTTCCCATTACAAACAAAATAATTTGCACTAGACTAACGTGGAACCGCTCTTTCGAATGAGCACATTAGATTCCGCTTTAAAAATAATTTTGTTTGTAATGGGAAACAAACCTACACTTTCTGCTGACACTGGGCGTTGCATTAAAGACGACATGAGCACTATTTATATGGACTAACCCGAGCTACACAACGCATGAACTAAATTTCAAATATCTGCTGTAACACTACAGATTTTTCTCCTGTGTAAGACTGTGCTCTCTCAGTGAGTTCTTTCCTTTTTGTTGACTTCACACAGAATACGGCTCAAATTTCTGTGAGTAAAACAAGAGCACTCATGTTTATTGTCTTACTTGTCACAAGTAATTTGCTGTTTATTTGGAACATTTCGCGATTTTCAATGACGTGGTTAATAGGAACCCAATAGCACAACTCACAGTCTAACATAGACTGTGGCACAACTAGAGTGATTCCGCAGCAAACTGCAGTTTCATTTGTCCAGTCGCGACACTTCGCCTCGATTTCGTTGCCTACCGCGCCAGCAGCGCCCCAAGTGGCCAGTAACTTAAACTGTGAGTTCCACGCGATCGTAAAAGGGAACAGTGGTTGTTTATTTTGATTTCTACAATGGCATTCACAAGCGGGAGCGTTTGTAGCGCAATAAATTGCTGCAACAACAGGAAGAAGACACCACAGCTGTCTTTTTTTTTTTAGGTTTCCTAAGGATCCTGAGAGGTATATACCATCATGTTACTAAACTGTATCGTCAGGATTCGCTTGCAAACTACATGTGTATTAATAATTAATGTTAATTTAATCCGGTATTTTTTGAAATTAAACGTGTTTCCAGCCTCCAGCACGAATGCAATCAAGACTGGGCTCTGTTAAAGACAATCTCGGTCTGAGGAGACCAGGAATGTATAAAATCCCGTGCCACTGTGTGGGAAACCTTATATTGGCCAGACGTGTCGTACGGTTAAAGACAGATGCGACGAACATAAACATCACATGAAGTTGGATCAGCCAGAGAAATCTGCGGTTGCTGAACACTGTCTTGACACGAGACATGGCATGAACTATGAAGAAACCAACATCCTCTCGTATGCTTCCACATACTGGGACTTCATCATCAAAGAGGCGGTCGAAATACGTACAAGCAGTTACCTAATAAACATAGACACGGGGTTTCACCTAAACAAAGCCTTGGAGCCAGCCTTGGCGGCACTAAGGAATCGTCATCCACAGATTAGCAACTGCACCGAGTCAACACAGATGGGAGACCTTAGCGCAGATGCTTAAATCGCGCGGCAACACCTCGTGTGCGCGAATGGGTGTGGTCGCTCCGGGCGGCACTTTCCCGCGCCACCGCAGACCAAGACCCTTTTCTCCAGCAGAGGGCTCTGGTATTCGACGCCATGTACGATTGGCCTTCGATGATGTTATGCCCCCGCTGGCGTCTGTGCTGTTCTAGAAAGCCAACATATAAATTGGCGAGCCTCTCAGCTACGCGACAGTAGAACCTGAAGATGGTGGGCAGTTGTCTCGTTGAAATATTGTGCGGTTTTTACAATACTATCCGGCGTAATTCCCGGGAACCTATTAAGCATGGTAATTGGATGCCTCTCTAGGCCCCCTGGCTCAGCAGCTGTTGTGGCAGAGCACCTGAAGGAAAATTTGGAAAATATTTCGAGTAGATTTCCCGATCATGTTATAATTCTGGGTGGAGATTTTAATTTACCAGATATAGACTGGGAGACTCATTCGTTTATAATGGGTAGGATGGACAAAGAATCCAGTGAATTTTTTAAAAAGTGCATTATCTGAAAACTACGTTGAGCAGTTAAACAGAGAACTGACTCATGGCGATAACGTATTAGACATTGTGGTGACAAACAGTCCCGAATTATTTCAAACAGTTAACACAGAACAGGGAATCAGCGATCATAAAGCGGTTACTGCATCGATGATTTCAGCCATAAATAGAAATATCCAAAAAGGCAGGAAGATTTTTCTGTTTAGCAAAAGTGACAAAAAGCAGATTTCAGAGCACTTGACAAGTCAACACAAAAGTTTTATCTCAAGTACAGATAGTGTTGAGGATCAGTGGACAAAGTTCAAAACCATCATACAGTATGCATTAAATGAGTATGTGCCAAGCAAGATCGTACGATATGCAAAGGAGCCACTGTGGTAGAACAACGGAGTTAGAAAACTGCTACGGAAGCAAAGGGAACTTCACAGCAAACATAAAAATAGCCAAAGCCTTGCACACAAACAAAAATTACACAAAGCGAAATGTAGTGTGAGGAGGGCTATGCGAGAGGCGTTCAACGAACTCGAAAGTAAAGTTGTATGTACTGACTTGGCAGAAAATACTAAGAAATTTTGGTCTTACGTCAAAGCGGTAGGTGGATAAAAACAAAATGTCCGGACACTCTGTGACCAAAATGATACTGAAACAGAGGATAACAGACTAAAGGCCGAAATACTAAATGTCTTTTTCCAAAGCTGTTTCACAGAGGAAGACTGCATTGTAGTTCCTTCTCTAGATTGTTGCACAGATGACAAAATGGTAAATACCGAAGTAGATGACAGAGGGATGGAAAATCAATTAAAATCGCCCTCTTAGGCTAACCTGATTATCAAACTGAGTAATAATGATGTCAGCTGCATCAATTCTTCCATTATCGTTTTCCTTCAATAACGGAAGTGTGAAACCTCCTGGAGCAAATCGTAGCCTCTGTAGATCTTCTAGTCTGCCAAGATTAGCACAGTGAAAAAATAAACATCAAATGCTGCAGCTTCGCCAGCAACCATTACAAATGTGAGACTTGAAGGTTTTGACAGGAATGACTGTGTTACAGGCATACATTTAGACTTGTGCAGGACTTTAGACACTGTTAGCCATAAAAAACTACTAAACAAATTAAAGTGCAAGGTATAAGAGAAATTGTGAATGTTTGGTCAGTCTTTCCTGAAAAATAGGAAGTAAAATTGAGAGATAATTCACATGTCTCTTGATGATAAATTTTTAGTAAAACCATTGTCAGAGAAAAGAAATAAAACACTGGCATGCCTCAGGGTAGTGTATTGAGCTCATTTCGGTTGTTAATGTATATCAGTGACGTCCCAGACAGTGTGAGATATGGAAGAAAATTCTCTTCACTGATGACAGTATCATCATGTTTCCTGATAAAACACCAGAATTCCTCATAGAGTTGACGAATGAAACCCTGAAGGATGTTTACAAGGGAGAGTATTTAACAAATTACTATTGGTCAGAAAGAAAACAAAAAGCATGCACTTTAACACAAAGAGGGAAAACAACTTTTTCACATCCAATGTAGATGATAAACCTATAGATCATGTAACAAACACTAAGTTTATAGGGATGAACACCGATTGTCAACTGACGTAGAATGAACACACAAAAGCAAAGGAAATCCACGCAATCTTGCCCTGATGGGCCAGTCGTTACAGACTGACCATTGTATCATCTACTGCCAAAGGCATCCTTGGATGGGGTATAGAGGGAATGGGGTCAGAGCACTGCTTTCCAGGACATAGTTGGCTTTCTTCGCCTTGAAGCCGCTACTTCTAACTCAAGTAACTACTCACTTGCCGTGTAGAGTCTGAATGCAAACCATTGCATTGTTCCAAACAAGGATAAATCCCTGCCAGTACTGGGAATCTAATCTGGGTGCTCTGCATAGTAGCTAAGTATGCTGACTACAGAGGCAGACAATGAACACACAAAAAAATGTCATCAGCATGCTTGAACAAAACATTTGTTTAACAGCAGTTTGTAGCAGCCAAATATCTTGCGATGACAGACTCACTTCATAGCGATGAGATTTTTTTCTGGGGATAAAAGGCGTGAAATGTGTGCATACTTTTCAAACAGCAGAAAAGCATCATTGAATAATAACTAAGAGCAGCTGTTGGGCTCTTTTTGAAGAAGTGTTTTAAGAACTGGGCATCATTATTGCACCACATATATCTATCAGTGTCTTGCACATATAAGAGAAAACATTAATAAATCTTTCACTACATATTAGTTCTATACTTAATCGTGGAATATGAGCCAGTTTGGACTTGCATTTACTTGCAAAACCTCGACAATGCGTTCTCTACTGGCGAATAAAATTGTATAATAAATTGTGCAAGGAACTGAGAAAGATTACTTAAATATGTCTGTTTAAAAAGGCAGCTATAGCATACCTCATAAATATGCCATACTACACGATTAAAGATCAATTAGATGAGTCGGAATAGGATTTAATAACCAAAGAGTTATCTGCAACACCTTGTCATGTTACAATAATGATGATAATTTATGGTGGAGGACGCTAGTTAGTAGACTGTGGTGCAATTTCTTGTAATAGGAATAGTCGCAACGTAATGCTATTACAAGCAATTGCGCCACACTCTATAGTATCCTGTCACTCTCTTGAAATCTATGTCTCACTCATCAGATACCACTGGAGGTCCTAAGTATATGCAGTGATACAGTTCAAAACTATGTTTGAAATCTTATCTGGCGCGTAATATGTGTAAATTAAAGAGCATTTTAGAACAGAGACACACTAAATAAGGCCATGTAATTGTTGAGAAACTGACCTGATGGAGTTTGCTCTGTCTAGTCATAATGGTTCCTTCAACAAAGCAATGGCTAACCTTCTGTCCTGTTCTCATAAACATATTTATATATTTTGTGTGCATGTGAGTTGGAGCTATATTTGGTTTCATTGTTTTTTATTTTATTTTTTTATTTACTCATCAAGTTTTGTAGGACCAAATTGAGGAGCAAGTCTCCAAGGTCATGGAACATGTCAATACATGAAATTACGACATAAACGTAATAACAGATAAAAAATGGCATGAACCTTAAAAAAGTCAGTCCATAAGTTTAAGTAAACGCTATCAGCAATACAATAAAAAATCAGCTTAAGTTTTCAAGGAACTCCTCGACAGAATAGGAGTGACCCATGAGGAAACTCTTCAGTTTCGATTTGTAAGCGCATGGATTACTGCTAAGATTTTTGAATTCGAGTGGCAGCTTTATTGAAAATGAATGCAGCATCATACTGCACATCTTTTTGCACAAGAGTTAAGGAAGTCCAATCCAAATGCAGGTTTGATTTCTGCCGAGTATTAACCGAGTGAAAGCTGCTTATTCTTAGGAATAAACTAATATTGGTAACTAGAAACGACAATAAGGAATATATGTATTGAGAGGCCAATGTCAAAATATCCAGACTCGTGAACAGAGGTCAACAAGATTTTCATGAACTAACACTATTTATTGCCTGAACCGCCCATTTCTGAGTCAAGAATCTCCTTTTAGAATGAGAAGAGTTACCCCAATATATAATACCATACGACAATAGCGAATGAAAATAAGCAAAGTAGATTAATTTTCGTGTCGAACGATTGCTTACTTCTAATACTGTTCAAGTAGTAAAAATGGCAGTATTGAGTCTTTGAACATGATCCTGAACATGTACTTTCCATGACAGCTTACTATTTATCTGAACACCTAGAAGTTTGAACTGTTCAGTCCCACTAATCATATGCCCATTATGTGAAATTAAAACGTCAGATTTTGTTGAATTGTGTGTTAGAAACTGTAAAAACTGAGTCTTACTGTGATATAGTGTTAGTTTATTTTCTACAAGCCATAAACTGAGGTCATACACTGCACTATTTGAAACCGAGCCAATGTTGCACACAACATCTTTTACTACCAAGCTAATGTCATCAGCAAAACAGAAATATTACCTACAATACTAGAAGGCATATCATTTATATAAATAAGGAACAGGAGTGGCCCAAACACTGATCCCTGGGGCACCCCCCCCCCCCTCTCCCCATTTGACAGTACCGCACTCAGACCCTACATCCCAGCTGTTATCAACATTGTGAATAATGAGCTTTTGCTGCCTGTTGCTAAAGTAAGAGGTGAACCAATTGTGAGCTACTCCCTATATTCCGCAATGGTCCAACTTCTGGAGCAATATTTTGTGATCAACACAATCAAATGCCTTAGTTAAATAAATTAAAAAAATGCCAAGCGTTCGAAACCTTTTGTTTAATCCATCCAGTACCTCACAGAGGAGAGAGAATATAGCATTTTCAGTTTTTAAACGACTTCTAAAGCCGAACTGTACATTTGACAGCAAAATAGCAAATCGTGTGATATAAAATGATTAATTATCCTTACATACATAACCTTTTCAGTAACTTATGCAAGCACTAATGGCATACAAATAGGTCTAAAATTATCTACGTTATCCCCTTTCCTACTGAGTACTTTAATCGCTCAGGAAACTGACCATTCGAGCGGTCTAAGATGCTGCAGTCATAGCCTGTGTGGCTAGTCCCGGCAGAGGTTCGAGTCCTCCCTCGGGCATGGGTGTGTGTGTTTCTCTTTAAGATAATTTAGGTTAAGTAGTGTGTAAGTTTAGGGACTGATGACCTTATCAGTTAAGTCCCATAAGATTTCACACACATTTGAACATTTGAAACTGACCATTCCTAAAGGAAAAATTACAAATATGGCTAAATACAGGGCTAACATGTGCAGCACAGTACTTTAATATTCTCCTTCATAACCATGAGAGTCCTTAGGCTTCAGTGATTTAATTATTGACTCAATCTCCCTCTTGTCTGTATCACAGAGGAGTATTTCAAACATCAATCTCAGAAAGGCATTTGCCAAGAAATTTATATGATTTCCTGTAGAAACTAAATTTTTATTTAATTCACCAGCAATGCTCAGGAAATGATTTTTAAGTATTGTACATAAATCTGATTTATCAATAACAACAATATTTTTACTGTGAACTGACTTTATATCGTCCACCTTGTGCCGCTGACCAGACACTTCCTTCATAACTGACCATACGGTTTTAATTTTGTCCTGTGAATTAGCTATTCTATTCGCATACCACATACTCTTTGCCTTCCTGATAACATTTTTAAGTACCTTACAATGTTGTTTGTAATGGGCTACTGTAGCTTGATTGTGTCTACTTCTAACATTTTGATATAATTCCGTATAATTCCCACTTTGTTCTACATGATATCCTTATCCCACTAGTCAGCCAATTGGGCTGCCCATTACTGCTAGTACCCCATTTAGATTGTTCTAATGGAAAGCATCTCTCAAAGAGCATAAGAAATGTGTTAAGGAAAGCAATGTATTTATCATTTATGTTATCAACACCATAAACATCCTGCCGCTCTTGTACCTAGACAAGGTTTAAAAAACTCTCTATTGCTGTTGAATTAACTTTCCTACATAGTTTGTAATTAAACATGACATTGGTTTGAGTACAAAAGTCTTTAAGTGTTAAAATTTGTGCATCATGGTCTGAAAGGCCATTTCATGCTTTTACTAACAAAATGCCCATCTAGTAATGAAGAATGAATAAAAATATTATCTATAGCTGTGCTAATGTTTCCCTGCACCCTAGTTGGAAAAAACACCGTTTGCATCAGATCATATGAATTTAGGACATCTACCAACATCCTTTTTCTTGCACCATCATATACAAAATTTATATTGAAGTCACCATATATAACTAGTTTCTGGTACTTCCTACAAAGTGAATCAAGAACCCTCTCTAGCCTGAGCAGAAATGCTCTGAAGTCGGAGTTAGGGGACCTATAAACAACAACAATTGGAAGTTTTGTTTCACTAAATACAACTACTGCTGCACAACATTCAAATATCTGCTCGGTGCAGTGTCATGATACGTCTATGGACTCAAATGGAATACTGTTTTTTTTGCATACAGAGTCACTCCCCCAACCCACAAGGAACTCCTTGAGAAACAGCCAACTAATCTGTAGCCCGGCAAAGGAAGCCTCTGAATTGTCAGATTATTTAAGTGGTGCTCTGATATACCAATAATTTCATTGTCAACCTCTATAAGTTGTTCACTAACTTTATCTCTTATATTTTGATGAAATAAGCTAATTCCTTCTCTACTTGGAAACATTATATCCTCAGAAGATGAGCCCTTAGAGGGACTTCCTTTAAGCAGGTATACCTATCAGCTGACTTCAATCTAAAAAAGGTGCACCTCTAACACCAACTACTACAGTAGTTTTTCCATGAGCGACACCACCACTGACACTAGCCACTACACTGTCACCTATAAGCTTAGCCAGCATCCCCTTCCCATACCTATTGAGGTGCAGGCCATGCCTAGTTAAATCCGATCTACTGATGTATTACAAGAAATCCTATATCTTTTTAAAATGATCCCTATATGAATTAATAAATAAATAAATGAAAATATCTAAATAAATTATGTGTGTGAAGTTGCATGTTGCTGGAATGACTGAGCGAAAATAACATTGTTATTGTTATTACTACTTTTACTTATTTCTTAATTGTGCTGATGTCCCTCGAAAGAAAAGCCGATCTCAGTCACTAGAAGAAATCACTGGTTACACCCACTTACAAGAAGGTACGTACCGTATATAGGCTTCTCATAAGATCGTGTTGTTGCTGAACTTGTAACTGTAAATCTCAGCTAATATACTGTTATGCTTCATAATATGCTGTTATGAGATAGGGGATTTTTACCGCAAAGTTTAACACAGAAGTTTGCAGTAGTTTCAATTAAATGATAACAGTCAGTATTACGAAACTTGCCCCATATCTGTTTGTATCCATGTGCAAAAATGATGAAGAGGATCAATAAAACAATACGATACAATACAGTTCCTTTCTGTAGATGTGATTCCAACAAATAAGATAGTAGCTTTGGAAATATAATTTCTTGTAGTAATATACTGACTTCAGGTTACTATAATACATTTTATATCATTTTGTAGCAACTGCTGCAAAGTTCTCTGATGAACTTTACGGTAAAAATTGGCTACTTCATAACAGTATATTATGAAGTTCCTTGAAGCAGGAAACGACGAAAGAAAACTCTACTTTTTCGGATAAGTTGACAAAAGATATGTGCCTAAACAGTTCACAGAATGTTGGAAATCAAAAGAAGTGTGAAAGCAGCGTAAATTTAGTACACAACAACGGCTGTGAAGTGTTATCTACGATAAATTACGAAAACTCCAAAAGTAAACAAACTGCTCTTGCATTGTCAAGCAGTAATGTGTTTAGTATCTCCTGTAAAATAAGTAAAGACAGCTACGAGAAACTTTTAAGTACCGGAAAGTGTGCAGATACAAGACACAAGATATTATTTCTGATAGTCATGGAGGACACTACACTAGTTTATTAAATCAGACACTTCCACCAACATTTTTGGGACGTTCGTTGTCATGCAAAATGCAGAATTGAAATATGTTGTCAATAACATTGAAGAAAAGGTAAAGGACTTCGGTAAATTAGATTCTGTTATTGTTCTGGCTGGAAGAAATGATGTAAAATAAGGTGCCAAGGATTACCAATGCACTGTGAACATGTTACTAACAAAAACTACGAACACTGAAGTGATTCTGTGTGCAGTACCCTACAGATTTGTCAGGGTGGACTGGAATGACAAAATATACAAAATGAACAGGTTCTTGATGGAATATGTTGCCCAGTACAGTCATGCTAAGATACTGGACGTTAATCTGTTTTGAAGGAGGACTGATTATGTGAAGCATTTGGTGCTGAAAGGAAAAGATAAACTTTGCTGGAACCTTCATTATTCAGCCCACCACACCGTCACTGATCTCTGTTAACTGCTTGCAACAGGCAGATCAGTCACTCTTCGAAACTGTATGCTTACAATATGGTAAAATAACAGAAGGCAAAAACCAAAAAAATTAACAGTAAATATGCATACTATGGAACGAACAAGTGACAAGGAAGCAACACAGAAGACAATATCACCACAGTATACAAAAATAACAAAAGAAGAAACCAAAAAGTTAACAGTAAATATACTTCCAGTGGAACGAACAAATGGCAGGAAACCAGAACAGAAGACAATATGACCATGTAAAAAGACTGAGGAGGAAGGCGTACCAGAGTGGACAGAATTAAAACAAAAGATCACAACGAAGCAGCAGGCAGAAGTTAGCATCCAAACAACATATGAACGATTTTTTATGGCCCGGTCCACTGCAGAGGAGAACAACTAAGAAGACGTCAAGGACTCCTCGGAGATGAAAATCAGGATAGAAACGAAAAGAAGACTAGAGCCTACTCTTCAAAGAATTAACCAGGCAAAAAATGTGCCTCTCATTGAATTGAATAATTCATTAACTCTCTCATATCATAATGTACAGAGCCTAACCAGTAAGGAATATGAGCTAGAGGTTCCTTTGAACGTTTCATTGGAGGAGATTTCTATCTTGTGTGTAACTAAACAATCGCAGCAAGAAATACAAAAATTTGCAGTTGGGATTTCAGACTTCCAGTTGAACAGAAGCTTCTGCAGGGAAACGTACAGAGGGGGTGGAATATATATATATATATATATATATATATATATAAGAACAAATATTAAATCAAAGGAAATTAGGCTGAAAAATTTCTGCTGTATTGAAATAGATTTTGAATATAGTTTATGTGAACTAACAGATAGTAAAATTACAACTGCATGTTTATAAAGGTCCTCATCTGGAAATTTTGAATTGTTCTCTGAACATCTGGAAAATCTTCTGAACTATCTAGTCAGTCAAAATACATAACTGTGCTTGGGTATTTCAAAGTTAATTTCAAGGAAAGGTAATGATTTACCATATAACATAAGTTCCCATTCTACGAAACAACCTTTATCAACAATGACCCTGACATTGAATTGTTAAAATATATAACTGCAAATACCAGCAGTGAAGCATCAAAATGGTTCACCATTATATTTACCATATAACATAAGTTCCCATTCTACGAAACAACCTTTATCAACAATGACCCTGACATTGAATTGTTAAAATATATAACAGCAAATACCAGCAGTGAAGCATCAAAATGTTTTAGAGCAAACGGTTTTTTTATTAAATGAAAATAAAACACAGTTCATGTTTTTCAGCTTAAGAGATACCTTATTTCCGAATATTTCAAATAATGTTAAACCTCTTGGTATATAGTTAGATAGTAAACTTAATTGGAACTACCATATTAACTATATATCTGCTAGGCTTTTTAGAGTAATCTATTTGTTGAGAAGGTTAAAAGGTTGTGTATCAGATCAGTATATTAGATCAGCATATTTTACCTTCCTTCAGAGCATTATTTCTTATGGTTTACTATATGGGGAAACTGTAGCCATGTACATGATATTCTTCTTCTGCAAAAAAAGTTGTAAGAATTATCACTGATTCTGGTAGACGAGATTCCTGCGTGCCATTGTTTTTGAAACTTAAAGTTATGACTGGTGTTAATCTCTCTATTGATTTACATACCTTGAACAGTTTACCAAACCAGCGATTAAGAGAAAATATGCGTTCGTATAATACGAGAAACAGGAAACACATTGATGTACCTTTTCAACGTTTAACTAAGTCTTTAAAAAGCTATCATGTAATAGGTTATAAATGTTGCAATAAATTTTCTCTTTGTAATTTCGATTGTCCTATTGAAAAGATCAAGCCAAAACTGTATGAGCGGCTGTTCGAGCATTCTTTTTATTCCCTTGATGAATTTCTTGATAGCAGTCAAAAACAAATGATATTACAAACGTTGGCTGCTCCTGACATACTATATTAATTATCTCATTAGCAGTTCTAATTACCTATTTGTTAGTAGCTAGTATTAATATTAATTATTTCATTAGCAGTTCTAGTTACCTATTTGTTAGTAACTAGTAATAAGCATTAATCTGTTTTTCTCTGCACAGTTGCAAAGGGTTGTTATTATAATTTGATGTAATATTTCTTTGTATATAATGTTCTCCTGTCTTGGGATTCTGACTTTTTCCTTTATTTTGTACAGGTACATTCTGATTGATTTGGTTGTACCACCTCCTGTCAATTGACTATCTATAAAACTATTGTAATATTGTACCTGTAACTCCTGCATATAATTTTATCTATATTTTGCAGTTTGACGTTGGCTATTGCTTCTGTAAGCTTAACGAGAATAAAATCTTCTTCTTATTATTATTATTATTAAAAATAAATTTGTTTGCATGGGAGTGCAAACACTTTCGCGACCCCCTTCGATTGGGTAAGGCCTTGCAAAGTCGATTGTCCTTTCGATTAGACCCTAATCGAGAGGCATTGACCAAGTATCGAAGAACTAGATTGTCGATTGTCGAGGGTGACACATGTTTTGAAATTTCGAAACGTGTTGCTGTGAGATGGAGAATAAATCTAAGCGATATGAAAAAATTGAATTTTTAGGGGAAGGCCAGGTACATTAATAAACACACAAATAACAGTGTAAAAAATTTCCTTCTTCATTGACGGTTACTGTGTGCGATGGAAGCACGTGTATTATATCTGTCATTGCATATCCAATTATATCTGATACTTCCACTGTTTACTATTTCAGTTTGCAACAGTTTATAAGGCGAGAGACATAGTCACTGATACAATTGTTGCCGTTAAAAAGGTAAGACATAATTTGAAGGCATGACAATGTTTCTCGTAATCATGATCCGTAAATTTTTCGTTTCTACTCAGTTTGGACCTGTTTATTTTCGTAATTGTATTTTATTGAGGTTTATTTTTCGCTAACCGTTCTTTCATTCGTTTTGGATCCTCTTGACTTTCTTGAGTTCGTTTCTCGTCGGAATTCAACATCTAGTTTATTCTTGAAAGGATAACGTACTAGATCGTAATCATGAAAAACCCATCCAAATCTTAACTGTAAGGTTAGATCGTAGAAATGAAGTAATCACACGCTGATCGTTAACGTTTCTTCTGTTTGATTGCGAACACTTACTTAAAAGAAAAGGGGGAAAAAAGGCGAGATAAATCGACTACTGTATGTGGTCAATTGCATATTTCTTTGAGTTGCAGAAAATAGCTGTTTAAGTATTCCATTGAGCTAGCAGCTGTTTAAGTAACTCATTAAAATGATGTTGCTGGTTAATCGATTAATATAAATGTATTAGTTCAGTTGGTAAATAATAACCAGCACACACTATGTACTGACATGGAGTGTGTTAGGTTGCATCTGTGGCTTGCATGCTATAGTGTGCAAAGTATATCAACCAAGTTGCGTATTTATTTATGTGTGAAAATGCGTTCTTTTACTATGTTGACCTGTGATAGTCCACTTATCTTGTAGAAAATGCTGTATAAAGGCCAATCCGTTTTTTAAGAGATCCACAATGTATTAGGAGTAAGAAACAGGCTAACTAGCTACAAGATTTTTGAGTGCCACTGACATTGATGTGTGTATGTAATTTATTTTTGTAGTTGTGTGAGATTTAAATTGTGACAGTAGTTCTTGAACTTCCTTATAAATATTTATTCTTGCAAATATTTAATAACTGAGTTCAGTAGTTTTACCTTTTTTGCAACACTTCCCAGATATCTGCATCAAACCAGTCTCTGGACTGAAGGCTGCAACAACAACAATAGGCCCTTGGACAGCCAAATATCTCTCCTTTTATTGTCTCTTCTTGTTGAAAATTTAGATTGACTATAGCTAACTAGAAGAACTTATTTGTGTATAGATAATAGTTTGCCTTGTTTTGGCAACATACACTCAACTGTGTCTGCTGTACTCAACATCTCCTCACCCTTTTTTTAAAGGTGTTTCTTGAATCTCATTTTCTGATGATTTATTAATAGGCTAATTTAATAATAATGATCATGAACCATGGACCTTGCTGTTGGTGGGGAGGCTTGCGTGCCTCAACGATACAGATGGCCGTACCGTAGGTGCAACCACAACAGAGGGGTATCTGTTGAGAGGCCAGACAAACGTGGTTCCTGAAGAGGGGCAGCAGCCTTTTCAGTAGTTGCAGGGACACCAGTCTGGATGATTGACTGATCTGGCCTTGTAACATTAACCAAAACGGCCTTGCTGTGCTGGTACTGCGAATGGCTGAAAGCAAGGGAAAACTACAGCCGTAATTTTTCCCGATGGCATGCAGCTTTACTGTATGATTAAATGATGATGGCATCCTCTTGGGTAAAATACTCCGAAGGTAAAATAGTCCCTCATTCGGATCTCCGGGCGGGGACTACTCAGGAGGACGTCGTTATCAGGAGAAAGAACCCTGGCGTTCTACGGATCGGAGTGTGGAATGTCAGATCCCTTAATCGGACAGGTAGGTTACAAAATTTAAAAAGGGAAATGGATAGGTTAAAGTTAGATATAGTGGGAATTAGTGAAGTTCGGTGGCAAGAGGAACAAGACTTGGTCAGGTGAATACAGGGTTGTAAATACAAAATCAAATAGGGGTAATGCAGGAGTAGGTTTAATCATGAATAAAAAAATAGGAGTGCGGGTAAGCTACTACAAACAGCATAGTGAACGCATTATTGTGGCCGAGATAGACACAAAGCCCACGCCTACTACAGTAGTACAAGTTTATATACCAACTAGCTCTGCAGATGATGAAGAAATTGATTAAATGTATGATGAGATAAAAGAAATTATTCAGGTAGTGAAGGGAGACGAAAATTTAATAGTCATGGGTGACTGGAATTCGAGTGTAGGAAAAGGGAGAGAAGGAAACATAGTGGGTGAATATGGATTGGGGCTAAGCAATGAAAGAGGAAGCCTTCTGGTAGAATTTTGCATAGAGCATAACTTAATCATAGCTAACACTTGGTTCAAGAATCATAGAAGAAGGTTGTACACATGGAAGACTGCTGGAGATACTGAAAGGTATCAGGTAGATTATATAATGGGAGGACAGAGATTTACGAGTCGGGTTTTAAATTGTAAGACACTTCCAGGGCCAGATGTGGACTCTGACCACAATCTATTGGTTATAACCTGTAGATTAAAACTGAAGAAACTGCAAAAAGTTGGGAATTTAAGGACATGGGATCTGGATAAGCTGAAAGAACAAGAGGTTGTACAGAGTTTCAAGCAGAGCATAAGGGAACAATTGACAGGAATGGGGGAAAGAAACACAGAAGAAGAAGAAGAATGGGTAGCTCTGAGGGATGAAGTAGCGAAGGCAGCAGAGGATAAAGTAGGTAAAAAGACGAGGGCTGCTAGAAATCCTTGGGTAACAGAAGAAATATTGAATTTAATTGATGAAAGGAGAAAATAAAAAAAATGCAGTAAATGAAGCAGGCAAAAAGGAATACAAACGTCTCAAAAATGAGATAAACAGGAAGTGCAAAATGGCTAAGCAGGGATGACTAGAGGACAAATGTAAGGATGTAGAAGCTTATCTCTCTAGGGGTAAGATAGATACTGCCTGCAGGAAAATTAAAGAGACCTTTGGAGCGAAGAGAACCACTTGTATGAATATCAAGAGCTCAGATGGCAACCCAGTTCTAAGTAAAGAAGGGAAGGCAGAAAGGTGGAAGGAGTATATAGAGGGTTTATACAATAGCGATTTACTCGAGGACAATATTATGGAAATGGAAGAGTATGTAGATGAAGACAAAATGGGAGATTAGATACTACGTGAAGAGTTTGACAGAGCACTGCAAGACCTGAGACAAAACAAGGCCCCGGGAGTAAACAACATTCCATTAGAACTACTGACGGCCTTGGGAGAGCCAGTCATGACAAAACTCTACCAGCTGGTGAGCAAGATGTATGAGACAGGCGAAATACCCTCAGACTTCAAGAAGAATATAATAATTCCAATCCCAAAGAAAGCAGGTGCTGACAGATGTGAAAATTAACGAACTATCAGTTTAATAAGTCACAGCTGCAAAATACTAACGTGAATTCTTTACAGACGAATGGAAAAACTGGTAGATGCGGACCTCGGGGAGGATCAGTTTGGATTCCGTAGAAATGTTGGAACACGTGAGGCAATACTGAACTACATTTCTAGCATTTGTAGACTTAGAAAAAGCTTTGTTGACTGGAATACTCTCTTTCAAATTCTGAAGGTGGCAGGGGTAAAATACAGGGAGTGAAAGGCTATATACAATTTCTACAGAAACCAGATGGCAGTTATAAAAGTCGAGGGGCATGAAAGGGAAGCGGTTGTTGGGAATGGAGTGAGACAGGGTTATAGCCTCTCCCCGATGTTATTCAATCTGTATATTGAGCAAGCAGTAAAGGAAACAAAAGAAAAATTCGGAGTAGGTATTAAAATTCATGGAGAAGAAGTAAAAACTTTGAGGTTCGCCGATGACATTGTAATTCTCTCAGAGACAGCAAAGGACCTGGAAGAGCAGTTGAACGGAATGGACAGTGTCTTGAAAGGAGGATATAAGATGAACATCAACAAAAGCAAAAAGAGGATAATGGAATGTAGTCGAATTAAGTCGGGTGATGCTGAGGGAATTAGATTAGGAAATGAGACACTTAAAGTAGTAAAGGAGTTTTGCTATTTGGGGAGCAAAATAACTGACAGTGGTTGAAGTAGAGAGGATATAAAATGTAGACTGGCAATGGCAAGGAAAGCGTTTCTGAATAAGAGAAATTTGTTAACATTGAGTATAGAGTTATGTATCAGGAAGTTGTTTCGGAAAGTATTTGTATGGAGTGTAGCCATGTATGGAAGTGAAACATGGACAGTAACTAGTTTGGACAAGAAGAGAATACAAGCTTTCGAAATGTGGTGCTACAGAAGAATGCTGAAGATAAGGTGGATAGATCATGTAACTAATGAGGAGGTATTGAATAGGATTGGGGAGAAGAGAAGTTTGTGGCACAACTTGACTAGAAGAAGGGATCAGTTGGTAGGACATGTTTTGAGGCATCAAGGGATCACAAATTATCATTGGAGCGCAGTGTGGAGGGTAAAAATCGTAGGTTGCAGTAGGTACTGGGAGATGAAGCTTGCACAGGACAGAGTAGCATGGAGAGCTGTATCAAACCAGTTTCAGGACTGTAAGGAACATAGCAATATTATTAAAGTCTCTTTTTGTTCTAGAAGAGACTTTAATAATATTGCTATGTTCCTTCACTGATTTATATATCTTACTAAGTGTCAATATAATGTCATTTACCATGTTGTTGGATGGACACCTACTGAACCACATAAGTTGAAGTAGTCAGCTCTCATTGTTTAGTTTGAATACACTTGTGCTGTTTAAGAACATCCATGAGCCTCATAAGTCACTCTAGTCTTTTATGCATCAAAAGCTGATGATCAGTTTTTGGAGATGCATCCTTGTTTCCCCTTGTCCTAACTACTAGTGAGTTTCTCTCACTCAGGGGTCTTAGTCACCTCTCCTTCCTTTTAACCTTCCTCTAACTATCCCTCTTTCCATGCCAAGGAAGAAATGGATAGTTCTGAAAGATAAAACAGTTTTCAGTTCACTCGGATGTTCCAATATTTTTTTCTTTCCTTTCTCTTTTTCAGCAACAGTGACAAACTTTACAATCGCAGTCTTATTTGAAATTTGTTTTTTAAAACTGCCTAGCACCATTCCGTAAAGGTAACGTTTACCCCATTCTGATGCCTACTTGATTGTCAATTCTTAAATCATTAACTGAGCAGGAACATACGGCAATCGTTCATTGTCGTGAAAGGGCATATGAGGCAATTGTGATTGTTGGACCATGTTTGTCATTCTTTAGAACTCCTGTACCATTCATAGATTCATAGTGATGATGCATATGACTAATGCGGTCCTTCTGTACGTCTGTTTAACCAACTAAAATGAAAATATAACTCACCTCTCTCTCTCTCTCTCTCTCTCTCTCTCTCTCTCTCTCTCTCTCTCTCTCTCTCTCTCTGTGTGTGTGTGTGTGTGTGTGTGTGTGTGTGTGTGTGTGTGTGTGTGTGTGTGTGTGTGTGTGTATGTATGTGTGTCACATAGACAGTACTTTTACAAATTACATAAATTGTTATATTCTGCTTCAGATTAAACTTGGAAGTCGAGATGAAGCCAAGGATGGTATCAATAGGACAGCCTTGCGAGAAATCAAATTGCTTCAGGAAATTAAGCATCCTAATATAATAGACTTGATGGGTGAGTTGTGTTGCTCAGTAGCTGTTACTGAGATGTTTATAAGTAATAAAATTATTTTGTTTGTTCCATTTGATTGTTGTGCACCATGTATGTTTGTGATATTGGGAATTCACTAAGTTATTCTAATTTTTTTACTGTACAGTGTATGTGGCATAGCACAAAACTATTAACAAAATCGCATTCGGGAGGACGACGTTTCAGTCCCGTGTCCGGCCATCCTGATTTAGGTTTTCCGTGATTTCCCTAAATCGCTCCAGGCAAATTCCAGGATGGTTCCTTTGAAAGGGCACGGCCGACTTCCTTCCCCATTCTTCCCTAATCGGATGAGACCGATGACTTAGCTGTTTGGTCTCTTCCCCAACAACAGCCAACAGCTATTAACAAAAATTTCAGCAATAGTGAAATGTGTGGACACTGTATTTTGGCAATCTGCTGCAAATGTTAAGAAACGAGAACATGACCATCAGAGGGTGAGGAGTGCAAAGGAGAAACAAGGCCCGCCTCCCTCTCACAGGATTGGCAGCGAGTGTTCTGTGCTTCTGTAAAGGCAGAAGTGACATGTAGCCATACTGATCGCCAATCTCTTCCGATATTTTAAGAGTCTTGCTAGAACCTTGTGATCTCTACACTTACAACAAAATAAGAATAGAAAACAATGAACAATGCGTAACAAGCAGCAAAATGGAGAACACAAAACTTTCTGCAATTGCTGCTGCACAGTTGTTTGTTGAGATTTGCAGTGTCATGAACTTGGAAGTTCAAGATATATCAATGTCTTACATTACCGTAGTTCAAAACATAGCCCACATAAACTGCCTCCTTAAAGTGTCCACATATCATATACTAGTATGCAAAACTGAAGGATACAATTAACTTTCGGATAATTTGTTACTGCGACATTACATAGCTTGTTGAAACTTGGACCACAAATACAAATAAATGCTACTGTACAGTGATGAGGGTAACTGAAAGAAATACTCAATGAGATGAACAGGAATGACAATTCAAAGACAATAATTACACTGAACTCACTGCGATTTATGATGGTTTCCTGAACATGAAAAAAAGGTGGGACATGGTTCTTATCAGGTCGTACGATCACCACAGATGGCAGCACATGCTCCACAATGTGCTCCCCTGATGGCCACAAAGTTGGTAAAGAGCTCTTGTGGTAGAGTGTTCCATTCCTCGAACAGTGAGTTTGACTACTGCTGGATGCATCTTGCAAATAAGAAAACCTCTTCAGCTGTATGAAAATCCTTTTTATCGGGTTCATGGCCAGTTCTGTGGCATTATACCATATCTTCAGATGAACATCTAGATATAAACATATATACATTATATTTACCCTATAGTATAAGTGTATAATTTAAAACATAATTGTGAGAGAAGGTACTCGCATATCTCAGGTCGTAAGATGATCAACACTTGGATTATATGGCAGACACAATATTAATCATCAATTTAGAATGGAAACAAAACTGCCAACAAGGCAGCATGTCAAAAATAAAAACTGCAATGTAACAATCCAATCCCTGGTTAATTGACAAGGGCTACAATACTGTGTGATAACCATTGAAACACGTGAACTGTGTGTAGTTAAATTGGATCAAACAGAAATAACTTGCCAAAAGCTATTACCTGGAAGTATTAAGAAATTTTGATCCACTTACTCAGTGTGCTCTTGCAAATCGATTGCGTAACAACACAGAGTGGAAAAACATTTCACTGATTTTTTGAATATATTGCGGGTTGTGATACTGTCCTTCGTTTGCAGACACTAACACAGCTTAAGTATCTGTGACTCAAACAAGGAGCAGTTAAATTTATAATCCCTGTTTACAGCAATTTTTCACCCTTTGTTTTGAATATATTACTTTGAAACATGTTGTCTGCCTGCTGCTCCCTCATTGGTTGTGTAACACAAATGGCTGACACACCTTCTGTTCCCATCATCCTTCATGGCAAGCACTGACATCATTTCTACACGAAAAATGTAAGTATGCCACTGACTCTATTGTAGACATTATCAGTACTGATGCATAATTCTTTACTTTTCTCTCGCATCCTCTCTGAATCTATGTTCTGAGTGACATTGATCTCCTTTCCAACCTTCATCAGCCTATCCCTCTTTCCTCCCTAGTGAAGAAAGTGACAGCTCCAAATTCTAGTACAGCTCATTCGACTTCAATGTGTATCAGAAGGTCTTGAATTTTCACCATTCTGTCTTTCTATGATTTTAATATCAATACTTATACATTTTGAAGGCGTTTCCTATGAATAATTAATACACTAGACTGTCTCAAAAAGTCTCTTTTTGCTATATAAAAATAATTTTTGTGTTTGTTGATGATGCATGCTTTGGTTATTTGTTGTTATATCTTTGCAATTTTCAAGCTGCTAGATTAGTTTCGTTATTGCTGCCATGCTGTTAATCATGGCTGCTCCATTGTCTATGTGCAACAAAGGAAAACAAAGTTCAGTAATCCGTTTTTTGGGTCAGAAGGCATATCAGGGGCTGAAATTCATCGAAGACTTTTGGAACAGTACGGGAACAGTGTTTTGCTACAATGGAGTGTCTACGAATGGTTTGAAAAATTCCGAAATGGTTGCACAAGTGTTATGTATGATGGAGCCGGACGACCCTTTACCGCCACAAATGAAGACACCAGTGAGCATTCACATGAAATGATTCTCGTAGTCGAACTATTAACTATTGACGAAGTGGCACATCATCTGCAAATTAGTCACGGTTCTGCCTTCAAAACCATCCACACAACAAACTTGGGTTTCAAAAAGTTTGTGTAAGATAGGTCCCAAAACAACTCTCATAAACAAAAATGCTTGGACATTTGCAAAAAAAAAAAAAAAAAAAAAAAAAAAAAATTGTATTGCTATGGTAATGAAGGGGACAACTTCTTAGACAGGATCATTACTAGTGATGAAACATGGATCCATCATTACGAGCCAGAGAGTAAATGGCAGATTATGGAATGGAAACATCCAAATTTGCCGTGCAAAAAAAAGTTCAAGACCCAGCTGTCCCCAGGAAAACTTATGCTTACAGCTTTTTGGGATGCACAAGGTCCAGTACTAGGACATTGTGGGGAAAGGGGCGCAACAATAAACAGTGTACGTTACAGTGAGACGCTTGCTGCCAGGCTAAAGCCTGCAATTCGAAGCAAATGTCAAGGATTGCTGTCAAAAGGTGTTCTGTTGTTACACGCCAATGCCCGTCTGCATACTGCTGCCCCCACTGTTGAAATGCTCCAGAAACTCAAATTTAAAGTACTGTATCATCCTCCGTATAGTACCGATCTTGCCTCTTCTGACTATCACTTGTTTGATTCACTCTAACAGGCATTAAGGGGCCATCAATTTGCATTGGACAAAGCAGTGAAAGAAGTGGTGCATTCCTGGCTCGCAGCTCAACTGAGAATCTTCTTTTACGAGGGCATCAGGAAGTTTGTACAACGATGGATCAAGTGCGTTGAAATGCAAGGAGACTATGTTGAAAAATGATGTTCTTATAAGTTTCCTATTTGATTACAATAAAATTTTATAACTACTTTGTGGATAATAATTGACTTACCCCTGTAGTTTTATGATATAATTCCTAAAATTTTTGGAAGCATATTCCTCCAAACTCATTTTATCAATAATTGTCTTTCTTTCCTTTGTTACCCAAAACTTTGAATACGGTCTTATTCACATGTAATTAATTTTCGCTGTGACTCTGCACTGTATGTGTTGGACAATATTTGACTGAAATTGATCCCTATGACACTATACTTGACTGCTCTGACTTCAGATATGCATCTGTTCTCTGTAGTCAAGCAGCTCGTTCTGCTCCATAGCCATACGTGCTGCAGTATCTTGGTTAATACAAGAGTTACAAAGAGTCAGCAAAAAATGGTACTCTGCACAGGCCAGAGTGGCCGAGCGGTTCTAGGCGCTTCAGTTTGGAACCGCGCGACCGCTACGGTTGCAGGTTCGAATCCTGCTTTGGGCATGGATATGTGTGATATCCTTAAGTTAGTTAGGTTTAAGTAGTTCTAAGTTCTAGGGGGCTGATGACCTAAGATGTTGAGTCCCATAGTGTTCAGAGCCATTTGAACCATATTTGAATGGTACTATGCACTCTTCTGCATCCTACAGTTTTCTGTAAAACTAGCTTTGACACCTTGCACAGTTCATATAACAACATCGGTGTTATCACCTTGTATTCTTGTTACTAGTCTGGTACATTGTCACTTTTTTCTTGGATAAGATGATGCGTTCACTATGCTGTTTGTAGTAGTTTACCCACATTCCTATTTTCTTGATGATTAGGCCTCCTTGTGGATTACCTCAATTTGATTTTGTGTTGATAGCTCTGTACTCACCTGAGAATCCCTGTTTCTTCCTGCCACTGAGCTTTACTGATTCCCATTATACAGTGTGTTTGAGAAGTCCTTGTACCATAGGTCAAAACAGTGAACATGTGATGGAGTACTAACATATAAAAGTTTTGTATCCATCAGATCTCCATGTATGCCATTGTGACTTAGACCTATGTACGCCTTGACACATGATGGACCATATCTGGAGGTCTAATTTTAGCAGCTTCCTCAACACCTATGTACAATCCTCTATTATTCTTGTGCTGACATTGAGCCACATCTGACTTAATTATTCCCAAGAATGAGATGTCTGGTGCAGTAGATAGCAGGCTCCATGGTGACAATTTCTGTGGGGTTCATGTTTTCCTGTGTTCATTAAATGGCCTGTATATGACAAAAACTCTGTCATTATTTGCACTGTCTGTAATGTTTGTGCACCTTTAAATATGCCACTAATTGCTCATCAAAATAGTAACTGTGCCCACTTACATCAGCCATGGGTTAAAAAATAAAACAATGCAGTACTGGACCAACTGCACAACACAATACTAACAACAATGTTTTTCGGCAGCAACTAAGTGGGTGATACCAACAAAACAACTATTAATCCCCCAGGCTGCGCTGAAGTCAACAGAGGAGGTTCTTCTTGGACACCCTTTAACTTCAATATATCCATTTCTCTCTTTCGATACTTTCCTTACCTACTTGATTATGGAGTCTTAACAATCCGCACATTGATCTATAGTGCAGTACCAGGTCCCCCCTCCCCCCTTGATGATATCCCCCAGAGCAGTCACTGCTCAGAGATACAAATAGTGGGGTATATTACCTCCAGAACATTTTGCTTAATGGGATGTCATCAGTAAACCATGCAGCATGGCTGTATGCCATCAGGAAATGTACAACTGTAGTTTACACTTGCTTTCAGCTATCTACAGAACTAACAAATTTTGGCTAATGTTACAAAGGCCAGATCAGTCTGGTGTCTAGATTGCTGTCCCTCTTCAGAAACTATACTCTCTACAGGTACTCCCTGAGTGTGGTATAGTTACCTATGTTGTTCCTGTAGGCAAGTCATCATACCATGATGAGGTCTGTGTCTCATTGTCACGAACAAATGTCTAACTGCTCCTGTGCAATGCAGTTATTTCAAAAATTCAAACTGAGTAGTCATTCATCGTATTTTTATTTAAAAGTGCTGATTATTATAATTAACTAACTGAACTGCAAGTTTAATCCCTTGTGTTAAACAGTTGCTTCCACATAGAATAACGATATAAGTATTTGGAACAGTAAATTTTGGTACACATGGAAAAATTACTTCATACATTATGTAGCTTGAATTTGGTTCTACATGAATGGGTCAAGATTACAACTAGACAAGATCCTATCCATCACAAGTGGTATAATGCGTGGTTTTAACAGTCAGTGACAAAGCTGCTTCAATGAACTAATTTCCAGAACGATTATCAGCCCCCAGTTTTAATTGACAGAGAAGGAATTAATTTGAATGGGACTGTAATTGGTAGATGTGATGTGTATGTACGGACAAACAAATGATAACAATTTTAGAATAATTGGACGATTTATTTAAGAGAAAAAGCAGATTCACAAATTTAACAAGTAAGTAATGCTTTTGTCCATCTCTGGCCTTTATGCAGACGGCTTGGCATTTACAGTGTATTACAGGATTTTATGGGATTTTACAGTTTCTTGTAGATTTGAAAATATAGTATGGAGTGTAGAGATTTATTAGCAAGTCTGATTGGCATACTTGCATCTACCCATCATCCATGAGGGTGGGAAAGTGGAAGGGGCATGCAATATGATCAGTGTTCATGAATAATGCACACACACACACACATTTCCAAGAAAATATTAAATCATAAACTTGTGAAACTGATTCCTTTATTGAAAAGTATATGTGCACATATAAAAGACGTGGCAAAGTGTGAAAAGATAGTGGTGTAAAAAAAAATCTCATTTGGAATTTGGTAAGGAGAGAAAATATCATTTATAGTGAGCTGCTAAATAAGAAATACAGTAGTATTCAGCTTTTATGATTACTCATTGCGCATAGGATAAACTATGTTTTACTTGTAGCAACTGCAACAGCTTCTCCAGGAGTATGGTTACTCATACTTATTAACTTTTCTAAGTGTTTGTGTTCTTTGTCTGCTTGTGCTTATTATTTAAAAAATCCCTCATTAGTGCTTTCTTTCCATCAATCCAAACTTCTTCCTTTGTTTCTTTAAGTTAAGGTAGTTATGCAACTTTCCACCTCCTCAAGATACATTTTCTTTACTCTACCCAGTGCTCTTGATCTTCTGAAGAAACGATTTGAGTTCTGATAGTAGATGAAATGTTAGAATTGGTTTCGTTATGATACACCATGGTCTGTGAAGATTTTGATCGTCAGTTCTGTTATTGTATTAACTTATAAAAATTAATCATGTATTAAATAAATTTCCACTCAAATGAATATTTTAACTAAAAGGCTGCCTTTCGATTGAATCATACAGCTGACAGGAAATTTATCTTTTGTTTAAATAATAAAATGCAGCTTAAAGCCCACCAAATATATCTGCAAAGATACTTTTTTCAGAGTCATACATACTTGATTTTCAAATGGGTGCTAAAGGAGAAGGAAATGTAAAATAGTTTTGTCTTTGTTGTAAAATAGAACTAACATCTTATTTCTACTTTTTTTGTCCAACCTAGTTATAGTTTTATATTCCATATAATTTACCATCTGTCTTTTAATTTCATTACTGTTTTCAGTTTGACACCTTTCGACTTCTTTGATATTATCTTCTTTTTTATTTGAAGTGCACAGAAACAAGTTATTGTTATTCAACTGAGCAGCATCTGAATCAACTTGTGTCTTTGGTATCTTCCTTGCATCTCTTCATTGGGCATATATCTGGATTTTCACGTCAATTATTAATCTCAGGATTATTTCTCTTTGCATCCTTAGAAATTCTCTTTTTTTTGTGTCTGTAACATGTTATCTAGAATTTTCAAACAATGTATTGATGTATGATTAGTTGGAGTAATAGTATAAAGGCATTTGCGTATCTGTGATCAATTTAGCAAGATGTTTCTTTTCTTACAGATGTATTTGGCCATAGGTCTAATGTTTCACTAGTCTTTGACTTCATGGATACTGATCTAGAAATTGTAATAAGAGATAACACTATTGTAATGACACCAGCAAATATCAAGGCATACATGCTTATGACTCTTCAGGGGTTAGAGCATCTTCATTTGCACTGGATCCTACACAGGGTAAGAAAAAAATTCATAATACATGTGATCAGCATATAAAAAATTTCCAATTAAAAAGCTTCTCATTGCTGCATCATTATTTCATTAGTTGCCGGGATGTTGGATTTATTGCCACAGCCTCAGACAACTGAACTGCACTGAGTGATTCAATTTGAGTTTTGTTTGATTATTGGTTTTTCTGTAACTGGTTTCATACTGTCTCATAAGTATAGCTGTTGTCATGTCTATCATTACTTGGTTGAGATAATTAAGGACTGATTTGTGAAAGTTAATTTTTTTGATGCTTTTTATCCCCTTGGAAAATTTTTAGATTGCTGAAAAACATAATTTGTAACATTTTTTTTACAAATTATCCAAAATCTTCCTTCTTCTATTTGAGACTTTTTACAATAATCCTTTCCAGATTATATAGCTGTCATGATAGGACCTACTTAATATATTTCCATGGCTGCTCCATTTTCAGAATGCAGTAAAACTCATAAGAGTTGCAAAAACTTTCAGAATTCTCATTCTTATTGTAGTATTGTCAATTTATTTTTTCAAATGAAGAATTAATTTGCAACAATAACAGTACGGTGTAACAACAGTACTTAAAGGTCTGAATGTATCTCATTTGTAGTTTTAAGATCACATTTTCACCTGCATGATCCACAGATTCTATTTTTCTCTCAATATGGTTCATGGAGGGGTTCATAAATCTTTGATGAGCAATTGCTGCTGAAATTTTTGAGATGGGTGTGTGTTTTGATGTTTTATGCCAGGTTTTGGATTAAGAGTTGACAAGATATTGAATAAATCAGGTTTTTATATACTGCACTTTGAATCTAGTGCAGGGTAATTATATAGATCACTGAACAAAATCACTGTTGCATCATGTTCTGGTTTTGTTTCTGGTTGAAGAGTTGTAAGTTCCGTAGTAAAATAGTGGTATCATCAGTTGATGATGCTCCCTGTACATTTGTAACTGTTTTCTTTGGCTATTGTTTCTGTTCCTGATGCTAAGATGTGAATAAGTGAACATGCATTTAATTTAGGTGCAGTTGTACCATAAAATCCAGAAATGGTAAAGCTATTTGGAAATACAGCTGCTTAAAATAAGAAGAAAATAGACCAGTTCCATTTAATGTGTAAGGAAGACTTTCTATTAGCACATATTTTAAATAATTTTATGTAATTTATTCACACTGGTAGACCAAGTCAAGATTAGGAAAATAACTTGGATACCTCACTTACTTTATTCAGTACTCATACTACATTCACTGGAAGTACTGAGATTCTTTCATGTGCAACACAGGGAAACGAAAATAGAAGAAAATCTTTGGCATTAATACTGAAGAAATGTCTGAAATATCCTCAGAAATAATAAATACTTCAGTCTCTTTAATTTCTGGTTCAAGTGCCAAGTGTGTAAGTAAAGAATTTACCTTATTTCCAGTGCTAAGAATTAGCCCAATTGGTGCATATTATAATAATGCATTTCTTTAAAATAAGTGGGTCTCCCTAGCATTGAGACTTGATCAACAGAGACATATTAAATTGAATTAACCATTTTTCTCAAATAACTTTGATGTTATATAATTTTTCCTCAGAAATTTGCCTTTGGTTGTTCATTAAAGAAATATTTTTGTCAAAGACTCCATTGATACATGTATCTAAAGATATTCCTTATCCCCCTGAATGTTCAAAATGCATTTATTTTGTTGTTGGAAATAATGACATTTCAGTTGTACTGGAGGCATCAGTGATATTTCAGATGCTTATTTTGAAGCTAGTTAGCTTTTCTGACACAATTACATACAATTATATCTTATTGAAATTATGGGGAAGAAGCATATTTTATTTGTGGCTCTTTCTATTACATATTTTTCCTATTTGAGTTTTGTACCCTATGCTTTCTTTTCAAATTGAAATATATTTAATCTTCTGTCTTCCAGTTTTCATCATCTGGAAAGTCTTTGATCAGCAACTAATCACTTTTTAGTCTCTAAGATCCGTGAGTGTACAAGCTTTCATATCTCCTGCAAATACCACAAACAAACAACAGCCCCCCCCCCCCCTCCACTCTCTCCCTTAATTCACTTTCTGGTAGTACCCTTTTTGTGTTCTTTTGTCTTGACTGTCAGCACCTGGCTCATTATCGATGCTTGTTATAAAATTCACTTATTTGATGAAAATAATAATTGCAATAATAATAATAATAATAATAATAATAATAATAATAATAATAATAATAATAATAATAATTATTATTATTATTATTATTATTATGTCTTACTCAGAGGCCTGGTGCAAGTCTTTCATTTGGACACCACAAACCCAGTACTCTCATCAGGGGAAGGGGATCTACAGTTTAACATTAAATCCAAACCATGTGTTCTTTCTGGACCCAACACTCTCTTTATATGTAGTACAGTTAAAAAAAAAAACACACACACAGAGAGAGAGAGAGAGAGAGAGAGAGAGAGAGAGAGAGAGAGAACTGACACTGAGTGGAATTATGCAGCAGTTGTGGCACTGAATTTGTATCTCAGAGAAGTGTGGTTCATATCCACTTCCAGCCATTCAGATTTAGGCTTTTTATTGTGAAATCATGTCGGGAATGCTGATCTGCTCCCTTTGAGATATCATGAGTTATTTCCTTCCCTATCCTTGTGTAGCGTGAATTTCTCTCCTATGATCTCAACATGAATAAAATGGTAAACTTACTAACTGCCCTTCCATTCTTCTCTCATTATCAGCATGTAAAAGACATTGTACTTTGGTGTTAAATTTAGCAGCTATTGTTTTATCTCGGCTTACAAATGTCAAGAAGTGAGAATGTTAATGTGAAACATTGTAGAAGATTAACACTGACAGCACAGTAAGGAAATGTCTAGAGGTTTGTAGTTTTTGCTGTTTGGCATTCATTTATGAGGAACTGTATAAATGTAAGGGGATGGTATTGATGCATTCATCAAAACACAGTGAAGAACTCTAGCATTCCATTGTAATAGAACTAGGGCACAATGCTCCTTGCATTTGTACTTTACTATTTTGTGTGTCCCATGGGTCATTTTAAAAAGCAAGCACTTCACAAGGCTCAACCAATGGGTTCATTCAATGTGGCAGTGGATTGCTGACGTTTTTGGGATGTAGTGGTGTTAGCTTAACTCTTTGGATTGGTAGCATGGTACAGATCTCTCTAAAAACAAGGAGCATTGTAAGTAGCACACCAGTTTGTTTACACTCTGCAAAAGCTGTGTGGTGGGGATATTTTGTACTCAAAGTATGATAAGCTTACTCAGTTATGCAGGCCTGTGTCTGAGGTGACTTCTTTTTTCCCAATATTTTGGCAACTGAGTTGGAATCTGTTTGGCGTAACAAAAAGATTCCTCATGTTTTGAGTAAGCCATTGATTAGTACACACACCTACCCAAAAGACTTAGTGCAGATTTTCCTATTCTGGAGCTTTCTAAGACAAGGTATTTTCGTACATTCATAATTCAAAAAATACCTGGTCTTCCTTATTTACAGATTGAGCCTTTAACATAGAGTTCTAAGTTTTTATTATTTTAACGGAAAATTGAAATCCTGAGTACACTCAAGCAACTTAAGAACACACCTTTGAAAAAATAAACCCTCACATACATCCATTTCAGCACTGATAGTTTACTGTTTAACTGCTGCAGAATGTCCACTCCTACAGCAGAATTCCATTTTGGCCACAGTAGCTGGAGATGTTGGTTATGTGCGTGTGTGTGAGTGCGCGTGGGCAAATGTGTTCATTTTCTTTTCTGTATAAGGCTTTAGCCGAAAACTCAATGTGTAACTGTCTTTCCGTTGAACCTGTCTGCAACTCAACATGTCATCTTTCCAGTGAATAGCAGTCTATTCTTTTCATAATATTATTGATATTCCGTGTGCTTTCCATTGTTCAAATGTGATTAAAGTATGTTTTGAAATACAATAGCATTAGCCAATACCATAGCTCTCTGTAGGTAAAGTATTCTGTTAAAGCCAGGTTTGTGCATTCTGATTCATTCCTGACCACAGACAGTGGAAAGGATTGCTTTTTATACCGGGCTTAAAACAGAAAGACCAAACTGATGCAACAAAGTAGTCTCTTCTCTATTTGGTTTTCTCAGAAACCTTGAAGTGTGCCAGCCAGATATGGGTCCTAATGAAATGCGTTTATTTTATTACTTCTGTACCACTTAAAAATGGACACTAATGCCCTTCGCGAGAGAAAGAACATTTAATGAACTGGTATATTATTTCGTTATTCTTGGTCACAGCTATATGGCTACTGATAGAGTATGTGGTAGAGTGGAAAAAGACTACTGAAAAAAAGGAAGATATTCTTTCACATGAAATTCCCTGGCAGATTAAATATTTCAGAGACATGGCTTAGCCACAGTCTGGGGAATGTTTCCAGAATGAGATTTTCACTCTGCAGCGGAGTGTGTGCTAATATGAAACTTCCTGGCAGATTAACACTGTGTTCATATCAGCGCACACTCCATTGCAGAGTGAAAATCTCATTCTGGAAACATCCCCCAGCTGTGGCAAAGCCATGTATCTGCAATATCCTTTCTTCCAGGAGTGCTAGTTCTGCAAGGTTTGTAGAAGACCTTCTGTGAAGTTTGGAATGTAGGAGATGAGGTACTGGCAGAATCGAATATGTGAGGATGGGTTGTGAGTTGTGCTTGGGTAGTTCGGTTGGTAGAGCACTTGGCCGCGAAAGGCAAAGGTCCCGAGTTCGAGCCTCTGTCCGTCACACAGCAATTTTGAGGTGAATGTTTCCTGGAAGGCTTATCTCTTGGATGGGGTATCTGAACTGGCCCACACAATCACTGGACTTCCCCATGTGATTTTTTTCTTTGGGGTTACCATAAGGCATATGTGCATTATAACCATCCCAACAACATGGAAGACTTACAGAACAATATTGAGGCTGAAATTGCAGGCACATCAGAAGACATGCTTGAAAGAGTGCATGAGAATTTCAGAAAATGACTGTGGCAGTGTGTGGTTTGTGAAGGTAGACATTTGCCAGATACACTGTTTAAACCATGTAATTGGAAACTTCCATTATTGTCCAGTATGAGGAAAATAAAAGTGTAAGTTTCTAACTGTTCATTTTTTATTTCATTTCCAAATCAGCAATTTAGCATGCTCCACTGTATAGAAATGTATGATACTAAAGTGATACATTGTAGTATATTATTGTATTTCTATAAAAAAAATTATTGTAGCTTTCTTTGTAAATAATGTTAAAGGTAAAAAAATCACTTCAACATGAATATTAACAAAACTTTTAACTTTCAATGAGACACACATGGTGGGTGGCGTTGGGAAACATTGCAACTATGACAGTAAGCAGGAACAATGGAGTCTATCTGCTGGCCGATAGATGGCAGTATGTGACTTGCAATGTTGTTGTTTTTGTTGTTGTGGTCTTCAGTTCAGAGACTGGTTCGATGCAACTCTCGATGTTACTCTATCCTGTGCAAGCTTCTTCATCTCTGAGGAACTACTGCAACGTACATCCTTCTGAATCTGTTTAGTGTATTCGTGTCTTTTTTTACATCTACAATTGTTACCCTCTACATTTCCCTCCAATACTAAAATGACGATCTCTTGTTGCCTCAGAATGTATCTGACCAACTGATCCCTTCTTCTAGTCAAATTGTTCCACAAATTCCTCTTCTCCCCAATTCTGTTCAGTACCACCTCATTAGTTACATGTTCTACCCATCTACTCTTCAGCATTCTTCTGTAACACCTCATTTTGAATGCTTCTGTACTCTTCTTGTCCGAACTATTTATTATCCATGTTTGCTTCATACAGTTGCAGTGTCCCAGAGTAGGCTGTTTACACAGTCTCACTACTTCTGGCACGCACCACACTGCCTATAATGTCACGAACCGGTATCTCCAGTCACACTTGCACAGATCAACTGTTCTGTTCTCTTGCACGGGCAGATTTCCATTGTTGACTTATTTCGCTCTGATCATTGATTTCCTGACATCTGTTTCGATCAGCTGTGCTTCGACTGCATTAAATAATGTCCATGGCCTAAACACACGTATTAGTTCGCCACGGTCTGTAAGCTATTCACTACATTTAACCTTAATACACTAAAATAAAACCAACATCTCTGGTGTTGTACCGTTTAGACTGTTTCATGAACACTATTTATTACTCTATAGTTCCCATGACTGATGTTACGTTTGTTCACACTGAATCCAGTTCGTTGACACAATGTTCATTGTGCACACACAGTCGCTGTTCCTCACAGTGTCTTGTGGCACATTAAATTGTTCATGAAAACTTTAACATTTTATTTACATGACAAAATACACAATGTGTTCATATGCACATTATAGCTCATTACAATGCACATTAAGTATTGGTGCTAGCGTTAGTACCTTCCTGCTGCATGTGCTTGGCCAATTAGACCATTTTTTGTACTTTTCGACACTGGTCTTTTTTATACAATAACTCAGTTTGTCACATATTAAGATACATAAACACTGAATACAGGACTCCTGACTCTGCTTCTGTGATATTTTTTAAAATCACTGTACCTGACAGTTCAGTTCACTCAAAATGTGAACGTACCTTAATGACAACCGAGTGAGGTGGCGCAGTTGCTAGCACTCGGGAGGGCGACGGTTCAATCCTACGTCCGGCCATCCTGATTTAGGTTTTCCGTGATCTCTCTAAGTCACTCCAAGGAAATGCTGGGATGGTTCCTTTGAAAGGGCACGGCCGACTTCCATCCCTGTCCTTCCCTAATCCGATGAGACCAATGACCTCGCTGTCTGGTCTCCTCCCCCAAACAACCCAACCCTTAATGACATTCTATCTTCATAAATTTGGTAGATGAAATACCTCTACTTATTGATCTTAAATTCTTTTTCATTCAGTTGATTCATGGCTTGTACTATTAAGTGTACTGTTAATAGTCGAGACCAATTAACTAGTCTCTTTAAAATTCTAGATATACCATTGCATTTGTCATTACATATTTCTAACAAATTCTATCATGATGTTAAGTGCATGGAACTTTTACTACATACCAGGATAAAACTTTCATTTTGATTACACATAAATTGAAAATTCATACATGAAAAGAAATATTATTAAGTCAAAACCTACATATATTACATGCATATATATTATTCCTCATTTTTTTTTCAAATCCTTATATGGGTGTAAATTCACTGGTTTCTTATTCTCAGGATTCATTAGAAAATAACTACAGCCATAAGGTATTTTTTCACTATCTTTTGTGACTGCTAGTGATGGGCTGCCGTGCAGTAACGCTGACGACTCAATTATTCCCCATTATAGCATATTATGTATCTCTAGTTTCACTACCTCCTTCATCGACCATGGAACAGAGTAAGCAGTTTACAAAATGTCTTGTGTGGTTGTTGTTGTTGTTGTTGTTGTGGTCTTCAGTCCTGAGACTGGTTTGATGCAGCTCTCCATGCTACTCTATCTTGTGCAAGCTTCTTCATCTCCCAGTACCTACTGCAACCTACATCCGTCTGAATTTGTTTAGTGTATTTATCTCTTGGTCTCCCTCTAAGATTTTTACCCTCCACGCTGCCCTCCATTACTAAATTGGTGATCCCTTGATGCCTCAGAACATGTCCTACCAAACGATCCCTTCTTCTGGTCAAGTTGTGCCACAAACTTCTCTTCTCCAGAATCCTATTCAATACTTTCTCATTAGTTATGTGATCTACACACCTAATCTTCGATCTTCAGCATTCTTCTGAGCACCACATTTCGAAAGCTTCTATTCTCTTCTTTTCTAAACTATTTATCGTCCATGTTTCACTTCCATACATGGCTACACTCCATACAAATACTTTCAGAAATGATTTCCTGACACTTAAATCTATACTCGATGTTAACAAATTTCTCTTCTTCAGAAACACTTTCCTTCCCATAGCCAGTCTACATTTTATATCCTCTCTACTTCAACCATTGTCAGTTATTTTGCTCCCCAAATAGCAAAACTTCTTTACTACTTTAAGTGTCTCATTTCCTAATCTAATTCCCTCAGCATCACCCGACTTAATTCGACTACATTCCATTATCCTTGTTTTGCTTTTGTTGATGTTCATCTTATATCCTCCTTTCAAGACTCTGTCCATTCCATTCAACTGCTCTTCCAAGTCCTTTGCAGTCTCTGACAGATTTACAAAGTCATCGTCGAACCTCAAAGTTTTTATTTCTTCTCCATGGATTTTAATACCTACTCCTAATTTTTCTTTTGTTTCTTTTACTGCTTGCTCAATACACAGTTTGAATAACATCGGGGAGAGACTACAACCCTGTCTCACTCCCTTCCCAACCACTGCTTCCCTTTCATGTCCCTCGACTTTTATAACTGCCATCTGGTTTCTGTGCAAATTGTAAATAGCCTTTCGCTCCCTGTATTTTACCCCTGCCACCTTCAGATTTTGAAAGAGAGTATTCCAGTCAACATTGTCAAAAGCTTTCTCTAAGTCTAAAAATGCTAGAAACATAGGTTTGCCTTTCCTTAATCTTTCTTCTAAGATAAGTCATAAGGTCAGTTTTGCCTCAGGTGTTCCAGTATTTCTACGGAATCCAAATTGATCTTCCCTGAGGTCCGCTTCTACTAGTTTTTCCATCCGTCTGTAAAGAATTCGTGTTAGTATTTTGCAGCTGTGGCTTATTAAACTGATTGTTCGGTTATTTTCACATCTGTCAGCACCTGCTTTCTTTGGGATTGGAATTATTATATTCTTCTTGAAGTCTGAGGGTATTTCGCCTGTTTCATACATCTTGCTCACAAGATGGTAGAGTTTTGTCAGGACTATCTCTCCCAAGGCCTTCAGTGGTTCCAATGGAATGTTATCTACTCCAGGGGCCTTGTTTCGACTCAGGTCTTTCACTGCTCTGTCAAACTCTTCACGCAGTATCTAATCTCCCATTTCATCTTCATCTACATCCTCTTCCATTTCCATAATATTGCCCTGAAGTACATCGCCCTTGTATAGACCCTCTATATACTCCTTCCACCTTTCTGCTTTCCCTTCTTTGCTTAGACCTGGGTTTCCATCTGAGCTTTTGATGTTCAGACAGGGTGTTTCAAAAATGACCGGTATATTTGAAACGGCAATACAAACTAAACAAGCTGCGTTAGAAATACACCGTTTGTTGCAATATGCTTCGGACAACAGTACATTTTCAGGCAGACAAACTTTCGAAATTACAGTAGTTACAATTATCAACAACAGATGGCGCTGCGGTCTGGGAAACTCTATAGTACGATATTTTCCACATATCCACCATGCGTAGCAATAATATGGCGTAGTCTCTGAATGAAATTACCCGAAACCTTTGACAACGTGTCTGGCGGAATGGCTTCACATGCAGATGAGATGTACTGCTTCAGCTGTTCAATTGTTTCTGGATTCTGGCGGTACACCTGGTCTTTCAAGTGTCCCCACAGAAAGAAGTCACAGGGGTTCATGTCTGGCGAATAGGGAGGCCAATCCACGCCGCCTCCTGTATGTTCCGGATAGCCTAAAGCAATCACACGATCATCGAAATATTCATTCAGGAAATTAAAGACGTCGGCCGTGCGATTTGGCCGGGCACCATCTTGCATAAACCACGAGGTGTTCGCAGTGTTTTCTAAGGCAGTTTGTACCGCCACAAATTCACGAGGAATGTCCAGATAGCGTGATGCAGTAATCGTTTCGGATCTGAAAAATGGGCCAATGATTCCTTTGGAAGAAATGGCGGCCCAGACCAGTACTTTTTGAGGATGCAGGGACGATGGGACTGCAACATGGTGCTTTTCGGTTCGCCATATGTGCCAGTGCTATTTATTGACGAAGCCGTCCAGGTAAAAAAAGCTTCGTCAGTAAACCAAATGCTGCCCACATGCATATCGTCGCCATCAATCCTGTGCACTATATCGTTAGCGAATGTCTCTCGTGCAGCAATGGTAGCGGCACTGAGGGGTTGTCGCATTTGAATTTTGTATGGATAGAGGTGTAAACTCTGGCACATGAGACGATACGTGGACGTTGGCGTCGTTTGGACCGCAGCTGCAACACGGCCGAACGGAAACCCGAGTCCGCTGTTGGATCACCTGCTGCACTAGCTGCGCATTGCCCTCTGTGGTTGCCGTACGCGGTCGCCCCGTACCTTTCCAGCACGTTCATCCGTCATGTTCCCAGTCCGTTGAAATTTTTCAAACAGATCCTTTATTGTATCGCTTTTCGGTCCTTTGGTTACATTAAACCTCCATTGAAAACTTCGTCTTGTTGCAACAACACTGTGTTCTAGGCGGTGGAATTCCAACACCAGAAAAGTCCTCTGTTCTAAGGAATAAACCATGTTGTCCACAGCACACTTGCACTTTGTGAACAGCACACGCTTACAGCAGAAAGACGGCGTACAGAATGGCGCACCCACAGACTGCGTTGTCTTCTATATCTTTCACATCACTTGCAGCGCCATCTGTTGTTGAAAATTGTAACTACTGTAATTTCGAAAGTTTGTCCGCCTGAAAATGTACTGTTGTCCCAAGCATATTGCAACAAACGGTGTATTTCTATCGCTGCTCGATTAGTTTTTATTGCTGTTTCAAATATACCGGTCATTTTTTAAACACCCTGTACAAGTGGTTCTCTTCTCTCCAAAGGTCCCTTTAATTTTCCTGTAGGCAGTCTCTATTATACCCCTAGTGAGATAAGCCTCTACAACCTTACATTTGTTCTCTAGCCATCCCTGCTTAGCCATTTTGCACTTCCTGTTTATCTCATTTTTGAGACGTTTGTATTCCTTTTTGCCTGCTTCATTTACTGCATTTTTTTATATTTTCTCCTTTCATCAATTAAATTCAATATTTCTTCTGTTACCCAAGGATTTCTACTAGCCCTCGTATTTTTACCTTCTTGATCCGCTGCTGCCTTCACTATTTCATTCCTCAAAGCTACCCATTCTTCTTCTACTGTATTTCTTTCCCCCATTCCTGTCAATTATTCCCTTATGCTCTCCCTGAAACTCTGTACAACCTCTGGTTTAGTGAGTTTATCCAGGTCCCATCTCCTTAAATTCCCACCTTTTTGCAGTTTCTTCAGTTTTACTCTACAGGTCATAACCAATAAATTGTGGTCAGAGTCCACATCTGCCCCTGGAAATGTCTTACAATTTAAAATCTGGTTCCTAAATCTCTGTCTCACCGTTACATAATCTATCTGATATCTTCTAGTATCTACAGGGTCCTTCCATGTATACACCCTTCTTTCATGATTCTTGAACCAAGTGTTAGCTATGATTAAGTTGTGCTCTGTGCAAAATTCTACCAAGCGGCTTCCTCTTTCATTTCTTAGCCCCAATCCATATTCACCTACTACGTTTCCTTCTCTCCCTTTTCCTACACTCGAATTCCAGTCACCCATGACTATTAAATTTACGTCTACCTTCACTATCTGAATAATTTCTTTTATTTCGTCATACATTTCTTCAATTTCTTCGTCATATGCAGAGCTAGTTGGCATATAAACTTGTACTATTGTAGTAGGTGTGGGCTTCGTATCTATCTTGGCCACAATAATGCGTTCACTGTGCTGTTTGTAGTAGCTTGTCCGCACTCCTATTTTTTATTCATTATTAAACCTACTCCTGCATTACTCCTATTTGATTTTGTATTTATAACCCTGTATTTACCTGACCAAAAGTCGTGTTCATCCTGCCACCGAACTTCACTAATTCCCACTATATCTAGCTTTAACCTATCTATTTCCCTTTTTAAATTTTCTAACCTACGTGCCCGATTAAGGGATCTGACATTCCACGCTCCGATTTGTAGAACACCAGTTTTCTTTCTCCTGATAACGACATCCTCTTGAGTAGTCCGCGCCCGAATATCCGAATGGGGGACTATTTTACCTCCGGAATATTTTACCCAAGAGGACGCCATCTTCATTTAATCATAGAGTAAAGCTGCATGCCCTCGGGAAAAATTATGGCCGCAGTTTCCCCTTGCTTTCAGCTGTTCGCAGTACCAGCACAGCAAGACCGTTTTGGTTATTGTTACAAGGCCAGACCAGTCAATCATCCAGACTGTTGCCCTTGCAGCTACTGAAAAGGCTGCTGCCCCTCTTCAGGAACCACACATTTGTCTGCCCTCTCAACAGATACCCCTACGTTGTAGTTGCACCTATGGTACGGCTATCTGTATCGGTGAGGCACGTAAGTCTCCCCACCAATGGCAAGGCCCATGGTTCATGGGGGGGGGGACTTGTGTGGTATCACATCAATATTATACTTATAACTTCTGATGACCCCTGCTCTCCCAGAGAATACTTCTATATGTTCCTTCACTAAAGGAGATAATAGTAATTGCTGCTCTGGTGTCAGATGTGTGGATTCCTCTACTTTATCTTCTGTTGTGTAGACAGGGCTTTGGTACTAAACGTTCTCTCCACTGTGATGGCTACAATCTCGCCCACCGCCCCCCTCCCCACCCTGAAATACTGCTGCATATGTAGTATTTTTGGCAGGGTACACTTCACTTTAACATTTTGACAATACTTGGCATGTATAGCTTTAGTGCACAGCAATTCCAGTTGCACTGTTGCTGCCCCAGTCTCCAGACTGCAAATACCATGAGAGAGGTCCATATAGGCATTCCTTTCCCTCAAAAACTCTCAACCCAGAATAAAGGTGGCTCCCAATCCCTTTACAACCAGGAATTTGCAGTTGAATGCTCTATTTCCCATAAATACGTCCACCTGTACCTGGCCCTTCGTGGCACCCGACACTTTGCCATTCTGAACTGGCAGCACTGGCACTTTATGCAATTGGCACATTTTCCTATAGAAATCATAACTCATCACATTAACTGTAGCTCCTGTATCAATCATGATATTGACAGGTATACTAAGAACTTTAGCCTTAACCACAGCCTGTACAAACTCACTGTCTACTGGTTACATCTCTTATTCTCTGATAAAACTTCCTCCTTCATTCCAACACCATCGTTATATCTTAACATATTGACTACTGTTTCTCCTGACTCTCTTGTGAGCTCTCCCTCTGTCCCACTGCTGACAACGGACAGCTAATTGTGGCCGTCTTCAGTTTGTCGAATCAGTTGATGTAGGACGATTGTCTCACTTCTCTCACTTTGATTCTGATTCTGCCAGGCTGGGTTGTTTGAAGTACCTGGTTTCCCATGTTCGTTTCTATTATTGCTATTGTTCGGATATCTCTCTGTATTATTCTGACTATCCTGTTTCGGATACCATGACATTGCAAATCTATTCTTCCCTTGTGGCCCTGCGTCTGGCACCGGCTGTTTATTGCCACCTCCTGGGCCAAACCTTTCCTCATACCTTTGTTCCCTCCTGTATTGAGGTAAACTGTTTCCCCACGCCTGTCTATTATTATTACCTCTGTCATCATTTGGATGACTATTAAATGACTGGTTTTAGTTCATAGCTTTACCATTGTGTTTGTGCCCATTAGAACAGTTATCCAAATTCTTGTGTGGTACATGGTTTAGTGTTTCTTTTTTATTTGGTGGAAGTTTGGTTTTTAATAGCCTGATCACATCACGATTTGAAAGTGGTTTGTCCCAATGTCACGTTTTGTTAATATATTTTTCGAAATACTTTCTTAGGCTTCCTTGTTTAGGACTATGTGCCTCTGGACTGTACACGTCTTTTCTAAGTCTTTCCTGAATACAGTGTGTCCAGTATTTATTTAGAAATGCCTTCTGAAATTGTTCACAGGTGTAGCTATTTTCAGTTGCACCTGTCGCCCATAGAGCAGCATCTCCTACTATGTGCAAAACAATAAACTGGATCTTTTGTTTCTCATTCCATGCAGTGTGTTTCGAAAACTCTTTACAATTACAACGAAGTGAACATTTTTCTTGTCAATGGAGAAGGTCTGAAACTGGCGGCAGTTAATTAAACTCTCCTCTATCATTATTGATGGTACAGTGGGCACAGCCTCGACACTATTCAACATTCCACTGTTGGGACTACATGTTCTTGCCTGTACCCCACAAATTGTACTATACGTGGCAGAGAATGGTGGAGTTTCGGGTGAAACGTGCGAAGCAGGTACATAATTGTCCTCCATTCTCATGTTGCTTTATCTTCCCTGTTCTGTATGATTGACCTGACCAGTCGAGTGGACTGCACGAATTGCACGTGTCATTTCTGTCTATCTTTTATCGTCTATTTGTTTCAATTCTGTATTCTTTCTCATTTCCTATCTCTTTATTTTCTACTCTCTTGGTTGTGTTTTGAATATCTTCCTTCATGCTATTCTGCTCTATTTGCAGATTTTGTACATCTGTGGTTAAACTAGCTACCAAATTTGGCAATTCCTGATATGCTTGTTTCAAACTGGCTATGTCTGCTTTCATGACATCTAAACATTTAAGCTGTTCATATATTCTGTTTTACCTCTCTTTTTCCTTTCTTCTCTCTCACTTTCTCTTTCCTCCTGCTGTCTCTCCCTTTCTAACTGTATTCTTTCCCTCTCTCTCTCCCTCTCTCTCTCTCTCTCTCTCTCTCTCTCTCTCTCTCTCTCTCTCTCTCTCTCTCTCTCCTCCTGTTGCTTTTGGAACTGATCTAACTTCATCAAAATTGCAGTCATGGCGTCGTAAACAGGTGCAGCGCATGTAACTGTTTGCTTTGTTGCAGGCGCTGTTGTTTCACCTGCAACAGTTGGCAACACGCTGCTGTCAACGCTACGCTCGATTTCTGCACACCGATGTGCAGTTTCTATTTCATGATCTGTAATATTTTCTCGTATATTTCTATTGGATGTAGATCCCATGGTGATTTCCTCCAATTCGTTATCACTACCCTCTCGTGAATCTGCTTGTATATCAACTTCTCTCCTAGTCTTGCTAGGTAATCCCGTGCACTCTGAATGAGGAATTATTCTATCACAATTATTTTCACACGGCAATCACCACAAAAATAATAATACAATATAAAAGTTCTAATTCTACTCAAATTTAGAGCAAATATAAATTTTCTTGTGTACTTGAATTACTATTTGCAAAACACTACCACACAGTACAAACCATGAATATTGGCAAACTACACGACACACAAAAGCAAGAGATATTTTCAGAAGCCCTTATCTTCATTTTTATTGTCATCTTTATTCAAATCTGTTGTGGGTTTCAGGTCTTCTGTTTCTCTTTAAATCGAAAATAATTTACTCATACACATGAAACAGATTACATAGAGAAGCATTAATTTTCTTATATTAATATTATTTTCTTTCCACATACATAAATTTTCTGGAACATCAAGCCCCACGTTGGGCGCCAGTTACCGCGTAATTTTTAAAATGAATTTAAATTTAATACTGCTTGATACAATGATAACTGTGCCGTTATTCCTATTGTATGAAATGTTTGTTTAAAGCCATGGCTAATTTTTCTCAGGACACTATTGCCAGAAATGTACACATCCCAACGTGAAGACATCCAGCTTACAATGGATTAAAAAATTTTCTTTAATATTGCACGATAATCCATTAAACACAGTGCGTAATTATTTTTTCTGTGGGCCTCGATGCTCCAGGATGTGCAATGACAGCGTACACATTTATAGATATTACTATTAATAAAAAACTGTACCTCTGGAATTGGAAAATATTACAAGACGCCATTTTCAGTTTATTGAGATTATTCTTTTTAATACTTTTAGCATTAAGTGACCATTAAAAGAACTTATATAATTTTTGTCATCAGTGGCATTGCTACAATAATGAGCCTACACAAAATGGCCAGGGCAACATTTAATTGCTACGTAACTGAATTATATGCAGGATAGGTACTTGCTACTGACAAAAATGCGTATTGCCATAATTAATTTCATATATATTGAACAAAATGCTATTATTACTACAGATAATTGTATCAGTTACAGCCCATGAACAATAACGATAAGACAATGAAACAAAAAAATATGCCCACTCTTCGTCTACAAAAAGGACAAAGATTGTAATACAAATTGCTGTTCTGAGAGTGGAGATCACGCTTTCATTGTTGAGTATCGATAACTTATTTATACCCTTTTTTACTGGAGGCTATGCTATATCATTCACATCAGCTGTATTAACCACATTGGTGGTAAAAGATATATATACCACTGCAAAAAAGGTATTTCATTTTAAATGCTTAAGTAGAGCTGAAATTCACTATATGTTTTTACTATGTTATTGCACGTGACACTCTGGCATGGAGCCAAGGATCAAATCTAAAACTGCAAACTTTTGTCTTGCAGACTTAATAAGTATTTCGACTGCCAGTGACATACAATAGATGACAGTTTTATAATACTAAATTGGCACTGCTGTTTGTGATTGTTCAGCATCCATTGAGATGTTCTTAAATCAACATATTTTCAATAAAATGCGTATTATTTCGTGTTAATTCCATGTTTTTTCTTCTCGGTCAAGATCACTTAACACTCGTGAAGCTTAAACTGGTCCTTGTAAACATCATTGTAAGTACTTGGCATAAATAATTTTTTGTGTGGGTTACTACAGCAGCTAATAACACAGTTCAACATTGGTTATGATATTGCCTGCTTCACACATAGTGGTTGAAGTAAATCTTTCTAGGTTTTGGTGCATGGAATTTCACAGATATTGAAACCAAACAGATGAACACAAGCATGGAGATCCCTGATGACAGTATATAACTAAACTCTCGCTCATTGGTGTTAGTCATCATCCCTCAAGGGAGTGATGAAACACTTAAGTTTTCTTTATTCTGCCATCTACTGCAGACTATTAACATAAGCCAAAATAATAGTATTCCGCTACAATATGAAGAATGGTGATCAAGGGAGGAAGAACTTGTAGGACAAGATCATGGTGAACTGTCTTCCAGGAGTGCTATTTCTGCAAGGTTCGCAGAAGAGCTTCTGTGAAGTTTGGAAGGTAGGAGACGAGGTACTGGCAGAATCAAAGCTGTGAGGACGCGTCATGAGCCGTGCTTGGGTAGCTCAGTTGATAGAGCACTTGCCCCCGAAAGGCAAAGGTCCTGAGTTCGAGTCTTGGTCCTGCACAGAGTTTTAACCTGTCAGGAAGTTTCATATCAGTGCACACTCCACTGCAGAGTGAAAATCTCATTCTGGATAATAAGAAATACTAGAATGGCAATGGATGACCTAAAAGAAGCCATGTGAAAAAAGTCAAGATAAGATTGAATGGAATATCCAGGATGGAATAATAACAATGTTACGAAAAGGAAAGATTGCTACTCACTATATAGCGGAGATGTTGAGTCATAGACAGGCACAACAAAAAGACTTCTAAACAAGTAAGCTTTTGATCAAAAAGACTGCTTCTGAAGTAGAAAACACACACACACACACACACACACACACACACACACACACACACACACAGAGTCTCTGTCTCTCAAGGCCAGACTGTGTGCGTGTGTACGCATTGTCTACTTCAGAGATAGGTCTTTGGCCAAAAGCGTACTTGTTTAGGAGTCTTTTTGTTGTGCCTGTCTGCAAATCAGCATCTCCACTAAGTGGTGAGTAGCAATCTGTCCTTTTCTTAAAATTGGCAAGATAAGGTGCAAGATTCCCTGAGTGACCAAGTCAACACAGCTAAAAAGATACACAGGACATAGTCTATAACTGAAATGTTATTTAAATGGCATGTATTGTCAGCTGCTTTATTCACATTGTCATAGACAAAACCCTTTTAAACAGCAGCTGTTAATATTTTTGGAAAGAATTCTATTTCTGTCATAATGGAGGTTACTCTCTGATCAATATTCTCTTTAAAATTGTTTATTTGGTGGTATAATCATACATAATTTCAAGAGAAAGTGCCAGTTGCTGTCTTCTTCAGCTAGCTGGAGATATCCAGTATGAAAACAGCGAAACATTGAGAAAACCACATTTTCAATCCACATTGTAAATGTAGGTGCACCTTATTTCACAAATATTTTTAATATTTGCTACTGCTCTCCCATTCTGCATCAGATTTGAATAAGGAAATACAAAAAAAGACAATGTGGGGAAAAAACCACAACATGCTGTCATGCTGACAGCAATTTTTGACATGATAACACCAATTTTTTAGGAGAAGGTAGAAAAATATGAAAGTAAACTTGTGAGTGAAGGCTCTTCTAGTTGCATTTATACAGATATAACAGTTATACAACTGAATTGTTAACTAACAGCAACAGAGTGAGATCTACTTGGATTATATTGGTATTTTACATTTAATGTGTACAGTATCCTTATTGTTGCAGTTGTAATGGCTAATACTGGTACTTACCTTTTTATCAATATATTCTTTGTAGAACATTAATATTTAATGTAATTGTTTGATATTTTGTTCAGGATTTGAAACCAAACAATCTCCTTGTGAACAGTAAGGGAGTTCTCAAGATAGGAGATTTTGGTCTCGCAAAGTTTTTTGGGTCGCCGAATCGAATGTACACACATCAAGTGGTGACCAGATGGTACAGGTAAGTAGCGCAGGAATAGTGATATAATGTATATTCATATATAATGTTTAATAATATCATATACATAGTGAGTCAGGAGGAAAGGAACGTGTTGCTTTAGTGATTCTGAACAGAAAACTTGATGTGGACATGTGCCGTATTCCAAATGGTTTCCAAGATGGAACACTTTTAATGTAAATTTCTATTTATTTTATTTTTTACAATGTACCACAGTAGTATAGAGGAAGTTGAGATGAACATTTTGGTACAGACACTTGTGGTCTATCAAGTCGGAGAACTACCTCAAACTGGCATACAAAAAGGTACTTAAGCTACAGTGCACACACGTTGCACGAGGTTTCCAATATTCTTGTGACCTCTTCATGTAAACTCTTAGTCCTAGACAAAAATAAACAGGACCTTTTTTGGTTGAAAATTTAATTTACTTTGACTGTGTACTGAGACGCACTTTCGTTGGAGTGTTTGGTTTTCGAGTTATTAATGAATTTAAATTGAATACTGCTTCATACAGCAATAACTGCCGTTATTCCTATTGTATGAAATGTGTGTTTAAAGCCATGGTTTTGGATGTTAAACATGTTCTGTCTCAGAAACCATCTGCAATAGGGAGTATGTCCATATGAAGTTTTTTGTTCAGAATAACTAATACTATCACATCTCAAAGCATGTACCTTTCCTCCTGACTCACGCTGTATAGCATGGTTGTAGACCATGGCTGTTACATAAAATAAATTGTTTATGGTGTACAGCAACAAGCCACAAATTGGTTTTAGGTTACTTTATTCAAAAAGTACCATTACTGGTTTTGAATTTTTAACAGTTGATTTTCAGACAGTTTTTCATGCTTTTATCAATACAGGTTAGAGATTGGTTTCATGTGAGTTGCCCAAGGATAAACTATAATTTACAAACTTGAAACATGTGACCCAGATGGGTGCGCTACATCCATGTAGTGATATGTCAGCACCAGGTAATCTGCATATCAGATTACAAGTAAAAAATACAGGATGGAATAATTATGATAATATGAAAAGAATAGAAGCTACTCACCCTATAGTGGAGATGCTGAGTCGCAGATAGCCACTGCAAAAAGACAGCCAAACAAAGCTTTCAGCCAAAAAGGCCTTCGTCAGAATTAAACAAACACACACACACACAGGTACACAGGTGTGCGCGCGCCAGAGACTATGGTCACAGGTGTGTGTGTGTGTGTGTGTGTGTGTGTGTGTGTGTGTGTGTGTGTGTGTGTGTGTGTGTGTGTTGTCTAATTCCAATGAAGGCCTTTCTGGCTTAAAGTCCTAGCCTTGGCAGCCAGGGACAGTGGTTTTGTGTGTGCATGCGGATGTTGTCTGTTGTCTATTCTGATGGCCCGTTTGGCCAAAAGCTTTCTTTGACATTGTTTTTGTTGTGCCTATCTGTGATTCAGTATTTCTGCTACATGGTGAGTAGCAACTGTCGTTCCCATAAGACTGCAAGTAGATCATTATTTATTATTAGTTTTTGCAAATAATGTTAATCCTGTCCATAATCTTCGTAACGCCACACTCTGTCGTCCATATATTCTGTACATCAACCCTACTGCTTGCCTCTTGCTGATGTATTCTACAATGGTTATGGAGGAAAAAGCTTTGCCATCTATATTGCAGGGTCATTACCTGTTAGACATAGACTACTATGGGACAGCCATGTGCAAATCTTGCTTGTGATTTAGTAAGTGTAAATGCACTTTGTGTTGAGTTGTGGGGATGACTGCATAGCATGCATGTCGAGATGGATGCGTAACTTGCACTAAAAATGACTAAATATTGACACGTGGTAGTCCATGATGCTAGCTCTCTGTACCAATATTCAGTTATTGTTTTCATGTCCAAAGGATATGCAACATATCATAGTTTTCCCTGTTGTATTGCCACCACTTTTTCGAACAGCTTGTTATTCCATTAGTCAAAATATTCTGTACTATCTGTGGTTGTATTTTGTGTAATTTTCCTTATTTCCGCTCACCACTTGTTCACATCCTCCCAATTTTTAATCAGTCTTGCAATCTCACATACCTAACACCTAGGTCATATTGCCGTCCTCACATGCCTCTATGTGACATTTTTACCTCTGTAAACACATTCTTATTTCCACTTCGCCTTTTTCCATTTTCTTTAATTGGCTCTTAATCATATAATATTTTTGTGTGTCATCACTACGTAAGTGCCTTACCTGGTTTTTTAATTTTTTTGCCCATTCTCTTGTCCACATTATTAATGCACCTACCACAAAGAACTTTTCATTTCGTGTTTTATGTGAATCATTCTAAATTTCTGTTTGACACATCTGTTGACCAATGCAGTTAATGTTTTATTGAAATATTTTTATTTTGCTTATTGTTACTCTTTCCAGATCTACATAGTTACATTAATTTCAGACTTAATTTCGTGTTGAGAAACTTGAAACTGGGCATACAAAACTTGTGCCATTTACATAATGAAAACAAGCTGGTGTTTTTTTTAAACACTAGTATTGATTTTGGTTACCAGTGTTGTTTATGACATCTTGCAGCCTTTCTACTTAGCATCACTTGGATGGCTTGTGTATCAATGCAACTATCTCATGTAATTACTGTGGTGAGTGGTGTGAATAGTTTTGCAATGTCGACGGCGATGAGGAGAAAGCTTGATACCTGCAACTTACTCCTCTTGAATATCACTAAGGGGAATGTCATGCCTACTGATTTTGACTGTGAGAGCTATCACAGTCAACAACACTGTCACTTTCTTTTATTTAATAAGGTTTGTAATTTTGGAATTTATCTCAGGATATTGGCTCACACGCTAGTGATCAAGAATTTGTCCCACCACCTTATCTCTCCGAATCTTTTAATCACTGAGATTTGAAGTTGTTACCTCAGACCCAAGTGCTGCTGTTCAGGTATGTGTTGATGATGATTGTGAAGGCAAAATCTAGTATGACTGACTGAAAGTACAGAGTAATAAAAAATCTGTGTGATGCCAGTATACTTAAAAAGAATGAAGAGTGACCAAAAAAAGGTAACGCTCTGTGTCACAGGTTGCTTAATTTGGCGAAAAGAGGACGTGGTTGGAGAGTACAATACTCATCAGGAAGTTATTAGGAACATTACAGTAGTTTCACAGTTACTCTCAACTTGACCGTTTTATAGTTACTCTCGACTTGATCAGTCATGCTCTAGGCAATGAGCTATTGGGGTACTATGAGTGTGGGAAACAAGCTTGGCTTAAAGGTCTTGTATCTTAACTTACAGTTCATGTATAATATTTCCTTTTTTTTTGCAACAAGAGTAGATCAGGACAGTGTAAAATGTTAAGATGCCTTACTCTGTACGGTTGACATCTCAAGAGACTGAACATTTTATATGGTGGCAGAAACTCGAAGTTACATATTATTTACCTCTGTGGTGAGGGAATGTATAATTACTTGCCGAAGATAGATAAATCACAGATGCGCGGGGTAGCCACACCATCTGAGGCACCTTGTCACAGTTCACGTGACTGCACCCGTCAGAGGTTCGAGTCCTTCCTTGGGCATGGGTTTGTGTGCTATCCTTATTGTAAGATAATTTAAGTTAGAGTAAGTAGTGTGTAAGCCTAGGGACCAATGACCTCGGCAGTTTAATCCCATAGGAACTTGCCACCAAATAAATCACAGCAGTAGATTGAGATTGTACTCTGGACTTTGGTTTTTGTTATTGTGTCAAGACCATACTGTTGTTCCAATGTTTGACATACTGTGCATGATATTGATTTTTGTGCTGCTGACTGCAGCACTCAATGTACTGGGCCAGCTGTTGTTCATGAATTTATCATTATACTTGTCGTCAATTGGAGTTTGTTTCCTAAGAATTAGTTCGGCTTCTTTTAACGATTGCTTCAAAAATTCAGCGTTTTCTTGAGATTGGCTAGATGATGCTTCTTGGTTGCAGTCTGACTGGTAATTTCATTCTTAACTGCCTGGCATTTGAATGTTTCCGTGACTAAGAGAGTAATATAGTGAAACCCCGCCTTTACTCTTTTCATTGTGGGAAAATGTAAAACGTGGAAAACAACATTTCATCAGTAAAAGTTACAGATTGGATCTCCCCTTGGAATTTTTGCACTTTGTTTGATGTATACACAAATAGGCATTGTTAGAGACTCGTTTATTATCTGATAAAGGTTTATTATCTAATAAAAACCAATGGTATAACTGGAACTGGTAATTAACTGGGAAGTAGAAATGTTTGACTTAATTTGATAAAACAATTGATGTTTTTGGAAAGCCTGCAGCTGTCATTCATTATTTAAATAGTGAAGCACTGCACCAGTTACATATTTTTTTCATGCTTAACATGCCGCATTTCTAGAATTTTTTCTCATTGTCAAGTGCAAATATTTACATAAGTATATTGTGTGTTGTTTGCATGTACTCCATCTCTTGCATTGTAGACACCTTTTTGAGGTTATCAGGTACTATGCGTCCTCACTTATGTAGGAACCCACACATATGCAAACTAAGACTCACGCTGCTTGTTTGTGAAACACCACAAAAAATATGTATGTAAATATTGCGCTTGGCAATGAGAATAAATTCTTGAAACGTGTCTTGCTAAGCATGAAAAAATGAGTAAATGATGCTGTGTTTAAATAAAAACATCTGAGTAATGCAAAGTCAGTGAAGGTATCAACTAGTGCTACAAGTGACCAAATGACGAGACATGCTAAATATGGTTCAACAAACGTGTCATACAATCATGAAGCTACACGTGCGCGTAACCATTTGGAAATGTTTGTGATTGGTTATGATATCTTCAATCGAGTAACCAAGTTACTCTGATCAGCCACCCCACTGAATAGAGCTTGGCATGGCTGGAGGTACAGCACTAATTGTTCCAACTTTTACCCATTTACCTCTGAGAACTGCTGAGTAGAGTGCTCCGATGTCAAAAAATTTAAACCACGTATCAATGTAAATATACTTGACAATCAGTGCCATGCCACTGTCATTTTACATCAGTTACATTAATTTTTTCTCCATAGGAAAATTAAAAATATATTAATCCAAAATCGTGTGCAAATTGACATTGTAGACATGGGAAATTTAACGGGAGCAATAAAAAAATGTCATAAACAGCAGGACAAAGTTTATTCCAGAAACATAAAAGCAGGGTTATACACCTCAACATTCTGTGATCAGTCTTGCGGAAAAAGCTCTGAATGGTGCTGCTATATCCAAGTTAGGGATAGGTTTAAACTTTACACTGACACCCATGTATTTTATAAGTTCTGTTGAACAGGTTGTTTTTAAATTACCTCCAGATGCTGCCAAGGTGGTTAGGAGAAAAGTATGTCATTGTTGACTTGGGCACTGTGATGTTGTCCTGTTGTAATTTTTATTTATTACATATTCTCTCCCCCAAATTTGTTGAACACCACGTAACAGTTCAGGCAGCAAAGAACCTCAATCAAAATTTTGTGTTCTTGGCTGTGTATCAAAATTCTTCATTGATCAATAATATTAATTTCAATTTTTATATAGCAGTTTTGGCTTTGTACAGCATGAGAAGGAAAAGATAATAAGATAATGGAGACCAAACATGATGGCTGTGATAAAGTTCTAATATACAGGACGATTCAAAAAGAAAGAACTGATTTCAGTTGTTTATTACAGACAAACTATGAAAGATAGAAACACACTGCACATGTTACTGAATTGTGGATGGTTCACAGTTTTACGTTTGCACAGACACTATACTGTAACTCAACATGAGCATCCTGCATTACTCGAGAGAAATCGGTATGATAGACAATTTCATCCTACACACATATCAACAGGTCCCTAATTATTGAATCGACAGCTTCAACAGCTCGATTTTTCAGCTCTTATAGAGTAGTTGCCAAAAGCAATGAACAAGATATTGTTGACCACCTCTTTTGCTCCAACCTTATGGGATGTTGTTAAGATAACACCACACTGTAGTGTGAAAGTGAAGTGGGGTGCCGTCATGCACAAAAAAGAAATAATTGGAATCTTCATAAAGTTGAAGAACAACGAATTCTGTAGCTTGTCCAGGTACGGCATTCTTGTCACAGTATCCTCCACAAAAAAGAAAGGTCCATAAACTTTGTGAACCGAAATTGCCCACGACATGTTCAGTTTTGGTGAGTCTCTTTCAAATTCAACGACGACGTCAGGATTTTTTACCCTCAAATTCTTACATTATGTACATTACTTTACCTGATACATGAAACATCGGTTTGTAAAAACATATGACACATTCAAAAAAGGTGTCCTCTGCCATATCCTGGAGAACTGAAATGCAAAATTCATACCTTCTGTTGTGGTCACCAGGATGCAGTTGCTGCAAAAAGTGTAACTTTTTAGGCTTCATATGCAGGTGTTGTTTCCGAACTTGTCACACTGTTTGAGGAAGTTGAAGTTTTTGGCCTGCCCGTCTTGGGGCTCCATGTGACTGCATCTTGGATACGCTCAGCATTTTTGTCGGGTGCCTGAACGATCAGTTATCCTCCCTTTGAGTATGCCACCAGCTTCCTAGAATTGTATATGCTAGTCATAAATCTGCTTGTGCAGAGGTGGCCTTTTGCTGAATTGAAGTGGAAAGCATGTAGCACTGAAGCATTAGATTGACTTCACGCAAATTCCAACACACATTATGATTTCTCTTGTTGTGGTGTAGTAGCCATGTTGCTACAGACAGACAGCAGCCCAGCTGTGTTAAACCTTCGAACCTTCTTGCACATTGTATTTTTATCTTTTATCTGTTCTTTCTTTTGAATCACCTGCTATTTGTCATCAGTGGCATTCTTTAAATCACCCCAGAACTTCTGTATATGGTTCAAAAATATTAAGTCAAATTCTTCTCTCTTAAAGCTGTCTTCATATGACTAAATAATTCACCATCTTTTTGTCATACATTCCATAAATTATTTTCTTGATTCCTGCTTATAATACAAATTTGTGTGCAGTTTGGATCCATTCTGTGGATTTTTCATGAAAACATTGTGATAAAATCTTGTAGTAATGCGTATTTTTATCATCAATGTCTTTAATACAGTTGCTACATAGCATAGTATAATGGTTACAGAATAGATAAATTCCAAGTTTGGGCTGGACTGTCACTGGCCAACAATGTAATCGCTTTGTGCCGGGTGTCTTTTTTTTTCCACTGCCACAGCTCTCACACTTGCTTGGCACTGGACTTTTTGGATTTCTTTTGACATGAGCTTTCCTCTGACTTGCATTTTCCAGATTCTGAGTATATTTACAAGTCATATGAGTGACATCTTTCATTATTTTTTAAGTTTCAGTTTAATACCAATTTTAACCTGTATTCTGGCAAATATTTTTATTGGCTCACTTTGATTCCAGTAGTCCTCCACAAGCCTTTCACAATGACACCCAAATCACTGTCCTAGCTAAACACTTTCCTACACTACACCAATTTATAAGTTTAGCCAGTGCTAATTTATAACAAACACATGCATGCACCTGCATTGGACCGTTGTCATCACAGGCAGAACAAATACTGCATGACAAGCACATACAGATGTGCTCTAACCATTGTGGATCAACCGTTGTTTACACATTATTAGTCTCATAGTTATTAGTGATCATATTTTGTAACACAATAAAATTTGACTGATGAGCAAATGGAGATTTTCACTTCAAAATTAAATATATTTTTTGAATGATTTTAATTTCCATCTCCCCCATAAAATTTAGTGTATTTATTCAGCTCAATCCATTTCTGTTAACGTAGCTATGAATTACAGTGAAAGTTGAATGGAAAAGACAGGGACACTATGTGAATGTTGCTCTGCTTCAGTACTTTACAGCTTGAGGCCAGCTATTTGACACTGTGGCCTGTCTTCAGAGGCATCACACATTCTTTCCGTGGTCAGCTATTACATGAAAAGAGAAAAATAAAGTTTGCATAGTCACATAACTAACATATAATTTAACATATAATACAACTTGTAAAAGGGCTTTAACGTACATTGGGTTGGCGATTAAAGGTAGCAAATGCCACCCACAGCTTTGTCATGTGACATCACATTCACGCAAGAGTAATATTATACCAGCTGAAGGAGCTGCTTTGCATTCACGCAGGGTTGAGCCTGATATTCTTATTTTTGTAGCCGACAGAGGCAATGCTATAGTTATGTTGGAAAAGCAGAATTATGTTCAAAAGATGAAGCACATAGTATTTAATCCTGTGTATTGCGGACTTAGTGGTGACGCAGCACAAAAAGTGTTTAGTGGAAAGCTAAAACCTTCTGAAGAAAAATTCATTGTTGCAAGAGACTAGCAACAGTTATAATTCTTTTTGTGCTCTCCCTCCTTTCTTACACCCTCTCTAAGATTGTTCATCCTTCTGCAGATCCACTAAGAAAGGGCTCCTCTTAGGTCAGTGTGTGGATCATGTAAATAACTCATCAGATATCTTAAGTCAATTAGAGGGATTGCATATGAATGACTCTAATATTTTAGTAAGTTTTGATGTGGTCTCTCTCTTCAATCATCCTCCTCTGCCTGATTTGTTACAGTTAATTTAGGTTTGGTTTGGTGTTGAATCAACAAACCTATTTCAGTACTTTTTATTTGATGACCAGTTCTTTGAAAAGACACATGGAGTTCCCAATCTTTTTATGGAAGATTTTGAGGAAAATGCCTGGGTTGGCAGCCTGCTTACATTGTTTGGCTTCGTCAAAGTGAAGTTGTAAGCAGCTTTTTAGAATGTATAAATTCCGTCCACTTGAATATCCAATTCATGATAGAGGTATAAAAGGATGGCTGCCTTCCCTTCATTGATGTGCTTTGTCAGGACAAAGGTTGATGGTACAATGGGACATGCTGTATATAAGAAGCCAACTCTCACTGATTTGTATCTTCAAGCTGATGATTATCACCATCTGTCTCAGTGTGAAAGGTACTCTCTCTACCTAGGTTCATAGAGACCAAGCCATCGCAGATTCTGAAAGTTTGTTAACAAAGTTAGCCTCCCTTCAAGCCATGTTTCGCCAGAATGGTTAGAATGAAAGACAGATCAAGCGCACACAGCGCTGTAGACCAACTGCAAATTGGGTGAGTGATGAAAGTAATGAGGTGGCACCTAAGTCTGTGACCCTTCTGCCTTACACAGGTAGCATTTCTAACAAGATTTGTTGTGGAAACACAGTGTGAAGCATGTTTTTCAAGCACAAAGTAAGATTAGGGCTGTTTAGGAGTCTATAAAGGATGATGTTGGTTTGCATAATGCAAGTGGATCAGGAGATTTGAGAAAATCATGAGTCCACAATTTCTATTTCACTTCTGTATACCATTGTGTGTGACAGACTTCAGTACCCCAAACCCTGTGTGGAATGGGTTCCTAAGATGTTGTCTGACCATCACAAAACACAGCTAATGGACGACACTGCAATGTTTCTGGGGTGCTACCATGAAGAAGATTTTTTTGAATAAAATTATCACTGGGGACAAGACATCAGTAAATTTCTAAAATGAAGAAACAAGAGAGCATTCCAAAAAAGTTGATGTGTTCTCATTCCTGAAGTAAATCAAAGAAATGTGAGTGAATCTTCTCTGTCAGAAAGTGTATGGCTACTGTGTTCTGGAACCAAGTTTTGTTGATGGAATTCATACAGTGTGACGTGGCCATCACCAGCGCTTTATACAGCATGACTCTTCAACATCTACAAAAGGCAATTCAGAACAAACGAAGAGAAATGTGGTCATCAGGCATTTTCCATCTTCATGACAATGCTTGGCCACACACTGTAGCTGAAACAAAGATACTCCTATAGCTTTTTCTATGGGAAGCGTTTGACCATACAGCCCATAGTTGATACTCTCTGGTTTTCATCTCTTTGCTCACATGAAATGCCAGCTGCGGGAACAGCATTTTGGCACGGACAGTGAGCTGGATACCAGCTGGGAGAATTGGCTGAAAGTACATGTGGCTGCCTTTTATGACGAGGGTATTAGAAAGTTGGTACCACACTATTACAGACATTAATTCAAAGCAGTTACAATGTGGAGAAGTGTCTAGAAAGTGTAGCTAAATGTTACAAATTAAATATTTTAGATTTTTGCTTTAGTTTCCATTTCGCAACCGATTGGACCATTGGGGTTGGGTGGGGAGGAGTGGGGGGGGGGGGGGGGGGGGTGAAGGGAAGGTGACACAGTCCTTGTTCTGTTATGCGCAGCACTTCCGGGAACATCACCTGTATTGTTTTCACTGCCTCGATCAAAATTTGACCAGCTGCTACTTTCTTTTGTAAAGGCATTATGAAGCCTGCAAAGCACGGACTAAAAAATGTATGGTTTTTGACTCTGTTTCATGAACTTAATTCCATTACTATTAATTAATGCTAATGAAACACGGATATGAATACTGTTAGTAAAGCAGTGAGTTATATCTTTATAATGGCGTGATGCTCGAGTGTTGTAGTGAAACACCACTGAAAATACTGTGCAGAACTGATTATGGCTGTTGTAAGTAAATAAAAGTGGTAGACATTTTTTCTTCATCATAGTAACTATAGTATGTTAATTTATTTCAGTTGCAATTTATTTCAGTTGCAATTTATTTCAGTTGCAATTTATTTCAGTTGCAATTTATTTCAGTTGCAATTTATTTCAGGTGTCCAGAGCTGCTGTTTGGTGCACGCATGTATGGCACTGGTGTGGACATGTGGGCCGTGGGCTGCATCTTTGCAGAGCTGTTACTGAGGGTGCCCTTCCTGCCTGGCGACTCTGACCTTGATCAGCTGACACGTATTTTCCAGGTTCTTGGTTCGCCAAATGAAGAGAACTGGACGGTTTGTAATGATTTTATTCTTGCAAGCTAACTTGAGCATATATATGTACAGTACAAGCTTTGTCATATTAATTATTTTTTAATTGCTTGATTATACTGAAATATTGTGGGACAGATTTCAGTACATGCACACGTAATAGGAGGAAGAGGGACAGGCTTTTAACAACAAGTTTAAATATGGTGCTTCAAATCATATGACCCATTTTTCATGTAACAGTGGACTGGGAATAACAGCAGCAGAGAAAACAATACTAGTGACAATGACACAATATCAATTTTTCTATATTGGCATGCAGATATGTGAAGGAAGGTGGCAGTAAATGATTGTAGGGCATTACTGTCATAGACTTCTATAGTTTGAAGCTCTGTTTCAGTAAGACATTTTCTTTTTCAGTCTGTCTTTATTGGCAGTATCCCTGTTTGTAGAGTACATTAAACTTGTGTTGAGAGAGTTGGACCATATCTACCTTTCTATAATAGTAGACAAATACCATCTCATTCAGGAAATTAACATGCACAACAGTGTAATTTGGGTCCACATGCGAGTGTTAGTGAAGATGGACCAAGTTTTTGACATATTGAGCTTGCCACTGATGATAGGTGCTTTGGTAGTAAGCTTTGATTACAGGCAGCTGTTTACTGCATGCTCGAAGAGCATACAGAAATTTTACATTGTGTTGAAAGAGCATGATCCATACACAACACTATGAATGGTTTTAAAGAGAGAAGTCAAACATTGGAAAATCCAGGATGGAATGTAACAATACGAGAGAAGGAAGATGCTGAGTCAGGATAGACACAACAAAAAGATTCACACAATTAAAGCTTTCGGCCATAAAGGCCTTTGTCAGCAGTACACACACACACACTGCACACACATCTGCAGTGTCAGGGAGCTGAAACTACACTGCGAGCAGCAGCACCAGTGCATGGTGGGACTGGTGACTGGGTGGGAGTAAGGAGGAGGCTGTGGCGGGGAGGGGGAGGGATAGTATGGTGGGAGTGGCGGACAGTGAAATGTTGCAGTGTAGACGGAGGGCAGAAGAGAAGGTGCGGGGGGAGGGGGTAAGTAGCGGAAAGGAGAGAAATAAAAAGAAATTAAAAGATTTGGTATGGCAGTGAAATGGCAGCTGTGTAGTGCTGGAATGGGAACAGGGCGGAGGCTGGATGGGTGAGGACAGTGACTAACAAAGGTTGAGTCCAGGAGGGTTACGGGAACATAGGATGTATTGCAGGGAAATTTCTCACCTGCGCATTTCAGAAAAGCTGGTGTTGGTGGGAAGGATCCATATGGCACAGGCTGTGAAGCAGTCATTGAGATGAGGGATATCATGTTTGGCAGTGTGTTCAGCAACAGGGTGGTCCACTTGTTTTTTGGATACAGTTTGTCGGTGGCCGTTCATGCGGACAGACAGCTTGTTGGTTGTCATGCCTACATAGAATGCAGCACAGTGGTTGCAGCTGAGCTTGTAAATCACATGACTGGTTTCACAGGTAGCCCTGCCTTTGATGGAATAGGTGATATTAGTGACTGGACTGGAGTAGGTGGTGGTAGGAGGATGTATGGGACAGGTCTTGCATCTACGTCAGTTGCCGGGGTATGAGCCATGAGGTAAGGGATTGGGAGCAGGGGTTGTGTAAGGATGGAGGGATGGAGGAGTATATTGTGTAGGTTCGGTGGGTGGTGCAATACCACGGTAGGACATGACGAGATGTAATGGAAACTCCGGTGGAAAATGTAATTGAGTTGGTCCAGTCCTGGATGTTACTGAGTTAAGAGGGGAATACTCCTTTGTGGCCGGACTGTGGGACTGTGGGAGGTGGTGGGAGACTGGGAAGATACAAGGATGGGAGGATAATTACGGTCAGTCAAGGCTTCAGTGAGACCCCCGGTATATTTTTAGAGGGACTGTTGTCACTGTAGATGCAACGACCACGGGGGGCTAGGCTGTACGGAAGGGACTTCTTGGTATGGAATGGGTGGGAGCTGTTGAATTGGAGGTATTGCTGGTGGTTAGTAGGTTTGATAGGGACAGAGGTACTGATGTAGCCATCTCTGAGGTGAAGGCCAACATCTAGGAAGGTGGCTTGTTGGTATGAGTGGGACCAGATGAAGTAAATGGGGGAGAAGTTGTTGAGTTTCTGGAGGAACTTGAATAAGGTGTCCTCACCTTCAATCCAGATATCAAAGATGTCATCAATGAATCTGAACCAGGTGAGGGGTTTAGGATTCTGAGTTTTTAGGAAGGATTCCTCTAGACAGCTCATGAATAGGTTAGCATAGGATTGTGCCATGCAGGTGCCCATAGCTATACTGTGGATCCTGCCATCAAAGGAGAAGTAATAGTGGGTGAGGATACAGTTGGTCATGGAGACTAGTAAGGAGTTTGTTGGCTTGGAATCCAAAGGGGGTCTGGAAAGGTAGTGTTTGATAGCAGTGAGGCCATCAGCATTAGGAATGTTAGTGTACAGGGAGGTGGCATCAATAGTGACAAGCAGGGCACCGTGTGGTAAAGGGTCAGGAACTGTGGAGACTCGGTCGAGGAAATGGTTGGTATCTTTTATATAGGAGGATAGGTTCCAGGTAATAGGTTGAAGGTGTTGGTCTATGAGTGCAGAGATTCTCTCAGTGGGGGGCACAGTAACTGGCCACAATGGGGCGTCCTGGGTGGTTGGGTTTATGGACTTTAGGAAGCATGTAGAAGGTGGGAGTGCGGGGAGTGGTAGGGGTAAGTTGAGAGATGAACTCTGGGGAGAGGTTCTGGGATGGGCCTAAGGATTTGAGTAGTGACTGGAGATCCTGCTGGATTGCTGTAATAGGGTCACTGTAGCATGGTTTGTAGGTGGAAGTATCTGACAGCTGATGGAGTCCTTCTGCCACGTAATCCTTGTGGCTCAAAACAATGGTGGTGGAGCCTTTGTCAGTAGGTAGAATTATAGGGTCGGGATCTGTTTTTAGATGGTGGACTGCAGTTCTTTCTGCAGATTTAAGGTTATTTTGCATGTTGAGGGATTTGGGGAATGATGTTGAGGCAAGGTTCGAGATTAAGAAATTCTGGAAAGTTAACAGGGGGTGGTTTGGAGGAACTGGGTGTGGATCACGGTTGGATGGAGGAGTGAACTGAGTTAGGCAAGGTTAAATATTTGTCTTTTGTTGAGTCTGATTGGTCGGGTTGATGGCAAAAAAGTGTTTCCACTGTAGGGACTGGGAGAAGGAGAGAAGGTCTTTAACTAGTCCTGCATGCTTGGATTTGTGAGTGGGACAAAAGGTGAGGCCTTTGGAAAGGACTGATATTTCTGTGGGACTAAGGCTTCTGTAGGAAACGTTCATAACTGTGTTGTGGGTCTGTTTAGGTTCTGGGTTCTGTGTGGTGGTGGGAGGGAGTTTTGGAGTGTGGGGTAACTGTAGTAGGATGGCAAGACAGGGTTTGTCAGCCATGAGGGGGCATGTGGGAGGTTTGGAGGTTGTTGTAGAAGTGGTGGACAGTGGTACTTCGAGGCGGGAGTTGGAAGTGAGTAGGATGAAGAGATTTTTGAGGTGGCGTTGTGCATGTTGCTCAAGTTCCTGCAGGGCAAGAGTTTGTGTGAGTTATGGGTTCCAGGAATTTGGGATTACGTAGCAGGAGAATTTTGCGGATGGAGAGAAGGTACTGCAAGGAGGGTTGGGCTTGGTTGGTATGGTTTTGCAGACTATGTTGGTGAGAGCTAAGGATTGGTGTAATCTGAACATGTGGAGGTCTTTGTTGAAGGAGGGGTGGCAACCAGAGATGTATAATTGGATGGTAAGGCCATTAGGGGGGATATCATGAGCCAAGCAACAATGCAGGAACAGTATGTGGGACTGGGATCTGGCTAGGGATAAGGAATCTTTTCTGTATTGACACAGATGGAAGGAGCAGGGATCCATGGTGGTGCAAAAAATTGCGAAAAATTACGTAAGAAAGTAGAATTAAGCCCGAAAAATTACGCACAAATACACCCAAATAAGTGTGAAAAGTACAAAAAAGACTAAATGGATACACAGGGGTGGGCGGGGAATATGAAATCTGGGGAAGACGACGATAGTGAAGGGCGAAAACTCACTTAAATCGGCAAGAAGTCACAAGGGTCAAAGTAGAGAATAACTAACCAATAATAAATATATATATATTACTGTGTTTAGCAGGTTTGCGGGTAGATAAGCGTTTGAGGGTGGATAAGCGTAAGGGGGACGGCAGATGTGACTGGATGAGGTGGATTTAGTGGGTGTGAACAGGCATAGAACGTGGAAAGTATGGGGGTGGGGAGAGGTTCGTAGTTGGAGATGTAAGATCATGTGGCACCGGAAAAGTGCAGGAGATAACACGCAAAAATACGGGAGCGTGATCAGTTGGAAGATATAGGCTTCATTATATCGGTGAGAGTAATGTGGGACCTTAGCGTGGTCTTGAGGCCATCTGTTGCTCGCGGCCAAAACGGTTGATACAGTGTGCCTCATAAGTAGAGCATGCAGTGCTGTTCGTAGGCGACAAGAGAAGTACAGGAAAGAAAAGAAAGAAATATGGACATTCAGTATAGCGGATACAAAAGAATGTAGTTACAATGGAAAACAGCGCAGGGTTAGGATTGAAGAAAAGATGTCAGGCAAAAATCAAACAATGGAAAATCCAGGATGGAATGTAACAATACGAGAGAAGGAAAGTTGCTACTCACCATATAGCGGAGATGCTGAGTCAGGATAGGCACAGCAAAAAGATTCACAGAATTAAAGCTTTTGGCCATATGGCCTTTGTCAGCAGTACACACATACACACATGAAAACACAACTTGCACACAGATCTGCTGTCTCAGAGAGCTGAAACCACACTGCGAACAGCAGCATCAGTGCATGGTGGGAGTGGCGACTGGGTGGGGGTAAGGAGGAGGCTGTGGCGGGGAGGGGGAGGGATAGTATGGTGGGAGTGGCGGACAGTGAAATGTTACAGTTTAGACGGAGGGCAGAAGAGAAGGTGCAGGGGGGGGGGGGGGGTGGGTAAGTAGCGGAAAGGAGAGAAATAAAAAGAAATTAAAAGATTTGGTATGGCAGTGAAATGGCAGCTGTGTAGTGCTGGAATGGGAACAGGGAGGAGGCTGGATGGGTGAGGACAGTGACTAACAAAGGTTGAGGCCAGGAGGGTTACGGGAACATAGGATGTATTGCAGGGAAAGTCCCCACCTGCACAATTCAGAAAAGCTGGTGGGAAGGATCTATACGGCACAGGTTGAGAAGCAGTCATTAGGATGAGGGATATCATGTTTGGCAGTGTGTTCAGCAACAGGGTGGTCCACTTGTTTTTTTGGCCACAGTTTGTTGGTGGCCATTCATGTGGACAGATGGCTGTAGTGGAACATGTTTACCAGGAAGGTGATCATGAAATAAATAGAGCGAGACGAGTGTCATATCAAAAACTTCGCATTATTATGCATGCATGTATATAGAGAGGCTATCGAGATTGATAAACACCATAATAATTTTAGCATGGAAGACGAAGGTGTTAAACTGGATAAAATTTGGATGTCAGCATCGCACTATATGCGTGACAGTCGATTACATTCAATCGAGATTGTTGGTATTACCAGAGACACTCTCATATCCGACGTCACGTGATCGACAGTGGTGCCCTCTGCACTGCCTATATAATCGGCTCTTCCTCAAGTTCTCTTCGCTGCTGTACCTCTGAGGATGTCTCCCGCAGTTGGAAACGAAATGTCAGGGGAGAATTTTATACTTCGACCATGACCTAAGTGAAAACCAATAAGCCATCTGTCCGCATGAACGGCTACTGACAGACTGCGGCCAAAAGTTTACCACCCTGTTGCTGAACACACTGCCAAACATGATATCCCTCATCTCAATGACTGCTTCACAGCCTGTGCCATATGGATCCTTCCCACCAACACCAGCTTTTCTTAAATGCACAGGTGAGAAATTTCCCTGCAATAGATCCTATGTTCCCGTAACCCTCCTGGACTCAACCTTTGTTAGTCACTGTCCTCACCCATACAGCCTCCGCCCTGTTCCCATTCCAGCACTACACAGCTGCCATTTCACTGCCATACCAAATCTTTTAATTTCTTTTTATTTCTCTCCTTTCCGCTACTTACCCCCTCCCCTCCGCACCTTCTCTTCTGCCCTCCGTCTAACCTGCAGCATTTCACTGTCCGCCACTCCCACCATACTATCCCTCCCCCTCCCCACCACAGCCTCCTCCTTACTCCCACCCAGTCACCAGTCCCATCATGCACTAGTGCTGCTGCTAGCAGTGTAGTTTCAGCTCCCTGACACTGCAGATGTGTGTGCAAATTGCGTATACGTGTGTGTGTGTGTGTGTGTGTGTGTGTGTGTGTGTGTGTGTGTGTGTGTGTTTCTACTGTTGACAAAGGCCTTTATGGCCGAAAGCTTTAATTGTGTGAATCTTTTTGTTGTGCCTATCGCAACTCAGCATCTCCGCTATATGGTGAGTAGCAACTTTCCTTTTCTGTTATTGTTTAAAGAGAGAAGAATATTTGACACTGATCTATGCCTCTCATGACCTTTCATGGTGACAAGTGATGAACATATGGAGAGTGGTCATGCGATGATTTGCACAGTTCATGAACTGACAGGTTGTCAACTAAGAAGGCATCAACACGGGATGGGGGCAGGCAGTTGTAACAAACTAACTAAACAAACAGTGTCATTGTAAACTTTGTCTCTGTCTTGCTAATATGGAAAAAGAAAGGGAATTAGGTCAGTGTGAATAAGATGATGTCTTAAAGTGCAATTAGTGATGAAAACTTCCAAGAAAAAATATTGTCACTTATATTCGGACCACTGAAACATGTCACTTCAAGCCATTTGACAAATGCCTTAAAGTAGGCGGCATGACTAATACACAAATGAGGAACTTGAGGTGCTTCATCTGCTGAACCAAGTACAGCACAGCAATGTAAGGCAGGTCCTACATCAATAGTACTGTGTTACTGGCTTCCGTGTACATAAACATCGTGTGTTGATGTTCTACTGCTTGCTGTTAATTGTGTTGTGTCTCTGCTTTGATACATATTTACACTGGTGTTCAAAATTAAAGCAAACTGCTATTCCCCCGTCCTGTGTCTAATTCACAATATAACCATACAAACTGTCAACATATGTCATTATGATCGTGTTCTGCACGGAAGATGGCATTTGTATCAATGAACAACCATGCCAGCATTGACATCAGGGCACCTATCAAGCGGGGTAATGTTTGCATGTTAGTCCCACATGGCCAATCGCTGTGTACACAGTCCAGACGTGCAGTATGGCACAGGGAAGGCACCCCAGACACTCTGCTGTGGAGGGTCATAGGAAGAATGGAAGCAAGAGAGTCATAGACTGATGTGGACCGATAGCCTAATGTGAATCGTCTGTTGCTTCTCGGATGAGGTGATAGTTTATAGAGACTGAAACTGTATCCCGGCGATCAGGAAAGGACTGACATTGTGCGAAATCACAGAGTGGACCATTATTTGGCTGTAAGGGAATGACATACCGCCTTAGTACTGCACTGTAACACTGACCTCGCAGGATCCCCTCGACATGTTGTATTGAGGCAAATAGTGTACAGAAGGCTTCAGTAGAATGGCATTTAGTGTTGGAGATTTGCTGTCTGTTTACTTCTGGCATGTCTTCACAGAAGGGAATGTCTAGAGTGGAGCAGTCAATAAGCCATCTGGATGGTCGAACGTTGGGCCAATGTTCTTTTCACAGATAAGTCCCGATTTGGTCTTGAGAGTGATTCTCATCGAATTAGCATCTGTAGGGCACATGTCACACTATTTCAGGATCCAAACATTGTAGAAAGAGACCGATATTGAGAAGGATCCCGTATGGTGTGGGCAGGGATTATGTTGACTGCTGGATCAACTCTTCATGAAATTGTATGGGTGAATCAGCATGATTTAACTGCTGTCATGTACCGTGAGGAATCTCATGCGTGGTTATTGTGAGGTGCTGTTGGCCCAGACTTTGTATTGATGGACGATAATGCTCGACCTCATAGAGTGTGGGTGGTTGATTTTTTTAAATGTAAGATACTGCATGCATGTCATGGCCTGCTCACTCTCCCAATTTGAATACCATAGAACACGTCTGGGATGAACTAGGGAGATGGGTTTAACACATCGGCACCCACCAAGCACTCTCCAAGACTTGTGAACAGCTCTGCAGGAAGAATTGGCATTATTGCCTCAACCTGGGATTGGTGTCATCATTCACAGCATGTCCCATCGTTGTCAGATCTTTATTGGTGCCAGAGCTGGTCACACCCCATCCTGACCACATTAACCAGTTGTCACAATGTATGTGCAAATCTGTAAGTTTGGGAAAAAAATGAACTTTTTGCCTACCATTATGCATGTTGCAGTTGATTACATTATGTATTCTTTACATTGTTTCTACTTTACTATAACCTGCTTATACTGGTTTGTGGAAAAGTAAATGCAACTGTGCAAAATTTTCTTTGAATGCATTAATTTTGGACACCAGTGTAGTTACTAAAAAATGTCGACAAAAGACATACATTTGCAAAGTGACGGTCCTATGTATTGTGGAGTGCCATTAAATAGCCAGGTTTTAGAATTGATATAAAGATTGTGCCAGTTTTAGTGCAAGAAAAAGAATTTGTTTCTGTTCATGGGCACCCATCAATTCCTGATGATACAGTTTTAGAGCATACTTTGAAAACCCTAGGACTCAGTGAAAGAATTGTATTAAGGAAGAGAGTGATACTTCAGGACTTAAGAGATACTGAAGTAAACCGTGTGAAACAAAGCCCTCCTAGAGAGAAAAACAAGCAACCTCACCCATTTACAGATCTTGACTCATTCCAAACCAACGCAGTTTGTCAGCATATTTATGGGTATTATAGAAGGAAGCAATACCCCACAACAGCGAAGTTGTTAATTTCTTTGGAAGAATCTGGACTTTTCTCAGGGAAGAAAACATCATTTAAAAAGTTAGATGCATAAGAACTGTTGTTCTAAATATCTCATACTGTTAAAGTTTGTAAACAAAGCTTGTACAAATAGTGACTGCAAAGAAATTTTGGTGCAGTGGCAAGAGACATTGCTGCATACATGAGTATGTCAGAGCAGCTGTTATATTCACTTTTGAAACAAAAGAAGAATATTACACCTATATGTGTTGTAGATGAAGTTGCAAAGCAACAAAGTCATATGGTAATCAGTCTACTGCCACTTCAGCACAACTGAAGTGGTTTGGAGTTATGTTAAGACTTACATTAGAAATAATAGCAAGTCTTTTACCATAATAGAAGTGGAAAGGCTGTTATGTAAAGATCTTGATGCTGTAGATACCACCTCATGGAGCATGCAAGGTAGATCGCATTGTTAAGCTTATTAGAGAAGCACAGACTGTAGACAGTGTTGTAAGTGGGAATGAATGAATAATGATTTCTCTTGACAAAGTAATATTTCAGAGCTAGATCAGAAATGTAAGGACTATGGTATGAAGATTAGCATCTCCAAAACGAAAGTAATATCAGTGGGAAAGAAATATAAACGGATTGAGTGCCTAAATAAATAGGAGGAACAAAGTTAGAACAGGTGGACGGTTTAAAGTACTTAGAATGCATATTCTCACAGGATGACAACATAGTGAAAGAACTGGAAGTGAGGTGTAGCAAAGCTAATGCAGTGAGCGCTCAGCTACGATCTACTCTCTTCTGCAAGAAGGAAGTCAGTACCAAGACTAAGTTATCTGTGCACCGTTCAATCTTTCGACCAACTTTGTTGTATGGGAGTGAAAGCTGGGTGGATTCAGGTTACCTTATCAACAAGGCTGAGGTTACGGATATGAAAGTAGTTAGGATGATTGCAGGTACTAGTAGATGGGAACAATGGCAGGAGGGTGTCCACCATGAGGAAATCAAAGAAAAACGGGGAATGAACTCTATAGATGTAGCAGTCAGGACGAACAGGCTTAGATGGTGGGGTCATGTTACACACATGGGAGAAACAAGGTTACCCAAGAGACTCATGGGTTCAGCAGTAGAGGGTAGGAGGAGTCAGGACAGACCAAGGAGAGGGTACCTGGATTCGGTTAAGAATGATTTTGAAGTAATAGGTTTAACATCAGAAGAGGCACCAATGTTAGCACTGAATAGGGCATCGTGGAGGAATTTTATGAGGGGGCTATGCTCCAGACTGAACGCTGAAAGGCATAATCAGTCTTAGATGATGATGATGATGATGATGATGATGATGATGATGATGATGATGATTAAGACAGTGACAGTGTTAGTTTTAGTGCCAAATCGGATGATAGTGATGATAGGGAATTGGTTGGAATTGCATGATTGTTATGATAAATTGGTGAGTGTAAAGTTACAGATTTTCCTTATTTATTTTGTAAACTATTTCTTGGATTTCACAGTTTTTGTGTATTGTCCGAAGCGTGTTTACAGAATTAATTCTTTCACTCTGCAACAGACTAAGCTACTATTTCTTTATTTTGTTCCGTGTTTGTCGATATAGTGTGTTCTTTGTTATGCTTAGGTTCACATTATTATATATTTTATATGAAGCTATTGCAGTAACATTTTGGAATGATTTTTCATAGACACTGTCATTAACTTTGGTTGTTATTTATTTCATGTTTTCATATATAATCAAATGCTTTTTGTCTGTAGTTGTTTTCTCCATTGTCAAAAACACATTCTTTGTTATACTTTCATATATATTATTTTGTGCCGACATATTTACTCAGTGAGTATAGCCTGCATTTTACAGACAGACTTGGAAGCAATCAGCTGTGGGCTTGTGCGATGGCAGCCATTGGAACCCCACAATTTCAGTATATTAAACATGTGAATGTGACTCATGTATTTCAGCAGCCTGGGTATAGATGCGAGACATGGTTTGGAATTAGTTTTGTATTTATGACGGTGGATTGGGAAAAGGTCTGTCCAGATAAAAATGTGGTTGTTTGTGGTTTTTGATTTGCAAGGCATAGTGCGTTGTTAGTTCATACTCAATGGCCATACGATTGGGGGAGTGGGGGGGGGGGGGGGGGAGGTAGAAAATAGTATATTTAGTACATACATGACGAGCTATCAGTAGAAAGAAACTTCAAGAGTGGAAAAAATGATTTTCTTTGTTGCATCAGGACACCACATTAGTTCACAAATCACTTCTGACGACCTGTGCCTGGCAAAACATTGCACAGCTGTTGGATCCCATCAATAAAACATTTTCTTCCTCCCCAGCTTAAAACAATTATTAAAAGGCCCTTACCTTTCAAAGTAGAGATACCATCTAAGAAGTATTAGTGCAAGAATTTTATGTGAGTCTGAATTATGGAGGTTGGGAAGCTATCTATTAATGGAAAAAAAAGTTGGAGAAAGGTGCACTATAGGAGGAAAGTCTTTTGAAAGAGAAAATGTGAAACTGTAAGAAACTTGTAAAACATTTACAGCGCATGTAGATATTCCTCCCCTCCTCAGAATATCCTCGTGCAGTAATGAAAGATAAATATTTGAGTACACCAATATATATTATGCAGTTTGTACAGGCATGAAGTCGTTCTGAGTCTTCTGGCAGCAGTTTATGGTGGATCATTGGAGCAACAAAGCGTGCCAACAGTTCGGGCAAAAAATGTAGGTCATTCCTTTTTTCAAGAAAGGTCTCTGGACAAATGCACATAATTATAGGCATATTACTAACAACCTGTTGTAGAATTATGAAAGATGTTTTTTGCGCCTTTTTGGTGTACAAAAATGTGTCCTGCAAAAACCTATATGGGCTCTGTGAACAGATATCTTGTAAAATTCAGCTTGCTCTGTTCATCTTAGAGTCTGTCCAGCTTAGAGATCCACAGCACTATAGAAAGTGGAGCCAAGGTTGATGCTGTGTTCTTTGACTTGGGGAAGGTGCTCATTACAGTTTCGCAGAGCTGTTTAATGAATAAAATTGGAGCTCACATAGTGGCAGACCAGACATATGACTTGATTAATGACTTCTGTGCAGATAGAACCCTAAACTTTGTTCTTAAAGGACAAAATAGATTGATGTAAAGGTAATTTCTGGTGCGCTCCAAGGAAATATTATAGGGCTGCTGGTTTTAGTAAGTTAATAAATAACATCTAATGCTCTGACAGAGTTTCTGTGGATGATGCTGTTGCCTATAGAAAGATTGCAGTGCCAAAACAATTATTGAAAAATGCAGGAAAACCGATGAAATGGTACTGGGGCTGGCAGTTGGCCCTAAATGTGAATAAATGTAATATATTGTGCAAAACAAATGCAAGAACTCCATTACTGTTAGATTACACTACTGGCAATCACTGGAAATGGTAACAACCACAGAATGCGTAGTGGTAACTGTCCAGCATGTTCTAAAGTGGGATGACCACATAAAAGTAGTTACAGGAAAAGCTTTGAAACATGGAAAGAATATTAAGGAATCTTCTCATAATTCTAAGCTTGTAATTCATCTGTAAAAGGAGTGGCATACAAGTACTTCTCTACCCAATTCTTGAGTATTGTTCATCAGTCTAGACCTATCATCAGATAGGATTAGCAGAAGAGACAGAGAGGAGCCTGTGACAATTGCCACATGTAGTCATTTGATTATTTAGTAACACTGTGGAAGCATTACGGAGATGCTCAATAAACTCCAGTGGCAGACACTACGACAGAGGCTCCATGCATCACAAAGAGGTTTATTGGTGAAATTCTTAGTGTAAACTCCATGAAGTTTCTGTCAGCATATTACTTCCTCTCACATATGAGTTAGAAAATGACCATGATGAGAAAATGAGATAAATTGAAGCATATGTGAAGGATTACACATTGGTCATTCTTCCCATGCAAGTGTCAAGAATGGAACAGGGAAGGAAGGAAATAATAACATTACAGCAAGTATCTTCTGTCATACTGTTACATGACCATACCATATTGTGGCTTGGGGAGTATGGATTTAAGTGCAGGAGGACAAGAAAGGGAGACAATAGTTGAGAAATAAGTTAGACATGCGTGTAGAGTAGCCTCCATATTATTCAGTTTGGAAATAGACTAAGCAGCAAAGGAAATTAAGAAAAAATTTGGTGAATGAATTAAAGTCCAGGGGAAAAAAATAAAGTTTGTCAATAGCACTGTAATTCTTTTAGAGAGGGGAAAGGATTTGTGATGTCACTTTAAGGGGATAGATAGTGTCTTGAAAAGAAGTTAAAAGTGAACATCAGAAAAAAGAAAAAAAAAAGGGTAATTCAGTGTAGTCAAATTGGGGCAGCTGATGCTGACAGAATTATATTAGGAAATGAGATGGTAAAAGCAATAGGCAAATTTTACAGAGGGTGGGAGCTTAGCTTTATGTGAAGGTATAGACAGGATGAGAATAGAAGCTTTTGAAATACAGTGCTACAGAAGAATGTTGAAGATTGGGTGAGAAGATGCAACTACTAATGAAGAATACTGAATTGAAATGCAAAGAATAGTGTTAGAAGGGATAGGTTGAGAGAACACATACGGAGACATCAAAGAATAGTTAATTTGATGTGGGTTTTCCAGTTCAGATTATGATCTGGATGTTTTGCCCATAATTGGACACTATTTACATATCTTTATTTGAATGGACTGTGGTAATAGGTAATATAATTCTGTGAGATGAATTGCATATGCTAAATTTTGTGATAATTAATGACAATGTTGAGGTTCTGAAACATATAATTAGCTGTTGTTTTAAGAAGAGGACAGGTAGCGTTTTTTATTTCTATACTTGGTTCATCCACAAAATGCCAAGTTGTTATCTTTTGACAATGCAAGAAGATTGTTAATGAATGTTAAAGACAACAAAGCACTTGATATAAGTCTGTGATTCCTTCACATTTCTATGTGATTAACGTGAAACTGATGCACCTTTCTACCATACAGATGAGATTCATCTACACTTACAAAGTAACGGCTTGTAGAACAAATTGTGTCATGGTTGTTTCCTTGGGATTTGATGGAACTTGTGAAACAGTTGTTGTTCTGACATGGACTTGACATGGTATGTATCAGATGATACAAATAGAGTGACAGTTCCCTTGAAGAAGAGTCCAGAATCTAAGTCATGCCACGTAGCAGTAATGATAGGCGTTTAAGTACTAAAAGCAACCAAATCCTCACATTGTGCAGAGGCATGAATTACCAAGAATGAGAGCAATGGAAATCCAAGTAACATTCAAAGATTGGTACCAAGAATTACCTGCAATTATATCAATACTCTGTAAGCCACCTGACGGAGTGTGATGGAGGGGGGGTACTTCTGATAGCACTAACTGACCCTCCCCCTCCCCTGTTCCACATGCAAATTGCACTTGGGAAGAATGATTGTTGGTAAGCCTCTGTATTCACTCTAATTTCTCGACTTTTCTCTTCATGGTCGTTTTACGAGATGTATGTGGGAGGAAGTAATCCATTGCCCGACTCTTCCTGGAAAGTACTGTCTTAAAATTTCAGTAGCAAACCTCTCTTGAGGCACTATGCATCTGTTGTAGTGTCTGGCTATGGAGTTTGTTGAGCATCTCTGTAGCACTCTTGCGCCGACCAAACGATCCCGCGCCAAAATGCACCTCTCTTTAATGGATCTTCTCTCTCTCTTCTATCAGGTCCAAAATTGGTGACCAATACTCAAGAATTGGTCAAACAAGTGCGTCATAGGCCACTTCCTTCGTGGCTGAATTCTTATGAATCTGTCTACCATATGCTTTCCCTATCATTTTTTTATGTGGTCATTCCACTTAAGTTTGCTCTGGATATCTACTCCTGCATATTTTATTTACAGTAGATATTGTTCCCAACAGATTGTCATGAACAGTGCAGTTGTAAAGTAGGCACAATGTGTTATGTTTATGTATGTTTAGGATTCAGGATCAACTGCCAGAGCCTGCAACTTTCATCAGTCCTCTGTAGGTTATTTCACAAATCAGTACTGTCTTCTGGCATTCCTCCATTCTTATAGATAACATCATCATGTGTGAACTGTCATTAAGAGCTTCCAATGATTTCTACTATATCATTTATATACATTGTAAACAGCAATGATCCTATCATACTTCCATATTATACCCAGAAAATTACCATTTGTGTGAACAGTCGTTAAGAGCTTCCAATGATTTCTACTGTATCATTTATATACATTGTAAAGAGGAATGGTCCAATCATACTTCCATGTTATACTCTGGAAATTACCTTTACATTGGCGAATCTTGTTCATTTGAGAGCAATATTGTGAGTACTATTTACAAGGAAGTATTGAATCCAATCACAAAGCTTGTCCAATACTTGATAAGCTCGTATTTTTTTCACTAAACTACAGTGTGAGATGGTACCAAATGCCTTCTTGGAGTCAAGGAACACAACATCAACCTGAACACCATTGTCTACAGCGTTATGGATCTCATGGAGGAACAGGGCAAACTGAGTTTTGTAAGGTATCTGTTTGAGTAACCAATGTTGATTTTAATAGAGGAGATTTTAGTTCTCCCAAGACATCTTAATTCTTGAGCACAAACATGTTCCTTAATTCTGCAACAAATTGAGGTCAGTGGTACAGGTCTTCAATTATGTACATCTGTCCTATGACCCTGCTTGAAAACAAGAATGGCCTGCACATTTTCCCTGTCACTAGGTACTCTTCAGTGGTCCAATGAACTATGATAACTGCTGCTAGAAGGGGAGCAAGTTCTTTCGCATAATCTTTTTGTAATTATACAGGTATCTCTTCTGGTACTGATGCCTTTCCACTACTAAGTGATTGTAGATGCTTTTCTGTTCTGTGATAGGCTGTCTCAGTATCTGCCATTTCGATGTTCGTACGATGATTGAAAGGAGGGATTGTATTACGATCTTCCATAGTGGAATGACTTTAAAGACCAAATTCAGAATATTGCCCTTCTCTCTGTTGTCTTCCATGTCAGTGCCTGTACCGTCACTGAGTGATTGAATAGGTGATTTCAAAGCACTTATTGATGTAACATAAGCCAAAACTCTCTTAGGATTTTAGGGGGTTCGGCTGACAAAATTTTACTTTCAAAGTTATTGAAAACTTGGCTGATTGCTCTCCTTATGCTAATTTTTTCTTCGTTCAGCAGTTGTGTCAGATAGGTTTTGACACATCATCATGTTGGAACAGGCTGCAGTGAAAGTTATAAAATTTCATTGTAGTGTTATAATATTGCCTACAGTATACTATGAGTGAACTGCCAATTTTCATTGTTAATATATGTTGTTGAGTGAAATGCCAATTTTCATTGTTAATATATGTTTTTGGAATATTAGCTGTATGTCAGTTTGAGGTAGGTAGTTGCAAAAGATTTGGAGGGCAGTATCAGTGCACACTAGATATCTTTGACTGAAAATACTCTTCTACTTGCTATACTAAGTATAGGGCTTTTGTGGGATCAGTGAGAATTCTGCAGTGCTGCAATTTAAAGTTGATGTTTTAAATTATTATCGTGCTTTAATATGATCGGACAATAGCAATACCACTTAGCTGTGATATCTGTATATCAGCTCTTCTGTCAATAGTGTGTGATGAATCCGTAGAAAAGTATTTTAAACTGTAAAAGTAAACTGTGCTGTCAATAAATTTATGTTTACAGGGTGTAACTGCTTTGCCAGACTACATACAGTTCAAGACATTTCCTGGAACACCTTTGAGAGACATCTTTACAGCAGCAGGTGACGACTTGTTAGACCTGCTGCAGAGCTTACTCAGCCTTGATCCGTGTAAACGCTGTACATCATCAGAAGCCTTGCAGATGCCATATTTCCGGTAAGTGGATGCATCTTTAATTATCCAAATTGATGAAAATTGCTTGGTTATCTACATCTGTTACAAGGGCCACACAGTAACATTTCAAAATGGTGAATTGTCCGGGATAATAAAGTATAATTTCAACAAGTAGTCTTTGGTTTCGGCTGTCAGCAGCCATCTTCATATCTACAAGATGGATAATATTGAAAATACGTTTAAAATTCAAAAGTGAAACTAAGTGGATCAAAAAGTCAAAATTAAAACATGTAAAATACAGTAATGTCATATTGTAAGAGGAAGCAGAAGTTCCTATCCATAGGACTTGTGCTGTGAGAGTTCTGTACATAATAATTTTTTGTTGCTTAATGGCTTGGCACAAGCTTTTCTATTGGAAGTTACTCTGAGCACTTGCGTTTCCCTAACCTACCCCAGTTATCGAATTGGGGAAAGGGAAACCACAGTTTAATGTGGAGTTATAAACCATGGGTTGTTCCTGATAATTCCTCACATCATTCAGAGATGAAGGCTAGCTTAAAACTAAAAGTGAAAAATCCACAGTCTGACCAAGATTCGATCTCATGACCTCTTGGTTTCCAGGCATGTGCTTTACCACCAGATCACCGTGCGTGACATGTGCACTATGTGATCAAAAGTATCTGGATACCTGGCTGAAAATGACTTACAACTTCGTGGAACCCTACATAACAAATGCTGGAATTCAGTATGGTATTGGCCCACGCTTAGCCTTGATGACTGCTTCCACTCTCTCAGGCATATGTTCAATCAGGTGCTGGAAGGTTTCTTGTGGAATTGCAGTCCATTCTTCACAGAGTGTTGCACTGAGGACAGGTATTGATGTTGGTCTGTGAGGCCTGGCACGAAGTCGGCATTCCAAAACGTCCCAAAGGTCTTCTATAGGAGTCAGTTCAGGACTCTGTGCAGGCCAATCCATGTTATTGTCGTGTTATCACTGTGCAACAGGCCGAGCATTGTGAAAAGGTGCTTGATTGTGTTGAAAGATGCACACACCATCTCCGAATTGCTCTTTAACAGTGGGGAGTAAGAAGGTGCTTAAAACATCAATGAGGGTCTGTGCTATGATGGTGTCACGCAAAGCAACAAGGGGTGCAAGCCCCCTCCATGAAAAACATGACCACACCATAACAACACCGCCTCCAAATTTTACTGTTGGCACTACACAAGCTGGCAGATATTGTTCACTGGGTATTCATCATACCTTCACCCTGCCATCGGATCGCCTCATTGTGTACCGTGATTCGTCAGTCCACACAACGTTTTTCCACTGTTCAATCGTCCAATGTTTACGCTACTTACACCAAGCAAAATACCGTTTGGCATTTACCGGTGTGATGTGTGGCTTATGAGCAGCCGCTCGACCATGAAATCCAAGTTTTCTCACCCTCCGCTTAACTGTCATAGTACTTGCAGTGGATCCTGATGCAGTTTGGAATTCCTGTGTGATGGCCTGGGTAGATGCCTGCCTATTACACATTACGACACTCTTCAACTGTCGGCGGTCTCTGTCAGCCAACAGACGAGGTCAACCTGTGCGCTTTTGTGCTGTATGTGTCCCTTCATGTTTCCACTTCACTATCACGTCGGAAACAGTGGACCTAGGGATGTTCAGGAGTGTGGAAATGTCGCACACAGACGTATGACACAAGTGACACCCAATCACCTGACAATGTTCAAAGTCAGTGAGTTCCATAGAGTGCCCCATTCTGCTCTCTCATGATGTCTAATGACTACTGAGGTCGCTGATTTGGAGTAGCTGGCAGCACAATGCATCTAATATGAAAAACTTATGTTTTGGGGGTGTCTGGATACTCTTGATCACACAGTGTATATACATACTTCTTATACAGGTTTTCATGAGTGAGGGTGCAAGTATGAAAATATGTGACATATATCCCTTGATTACATTGACTTTTGAAGCTTCCCTTCCCTACAGCCTAGGTATTCGTGGCAAACGTATCTGCTCCAGTGACGAATCCCTCAACAATTACACCAATAACCTGACCAGTGCTTTCCTCTCCCGCAACTATCCTGCAGACCTTGTCCACAAACAGATCTCCCGAGCAATACATTCCTCCCCGTCCAACAACAATATTCCTACCCTCAGACCACACAGAAGCATCCCCCTTGTCACCCAATATTATCCTGGCCTCAAATACATCAATAAATTACTCCGCCAGGGATATGACTTTCTCAAGTCAACCCCTGAAATGAGATCATCCCTTGACAAAATTCTCCCCACACCACCCAGAGTTGCCTTTCGTCATCCCCCTAACCTCCGTAACATCCTTGTTAAACCCTGCAATATTCCCAGACTACCTTCTCTACCCAGCGGTTCCTACCCCTGCAACCGACCCCGCTGCAAAACCTGCCCCATGCATCCCCCCACAACCACCTACTCCAGCCCCGCTACTAGGAAAACATACACAATTCAAGGCAGGGCCACGTGTGAGACTACACATGTCGTTTATCAGCTGACATGCCTGCACTGCACAGCCTTTTACATCGGTATGACAACAACTAAACTGGCTGAGCGCATGAACGGACACAGACAAACTGTCCGCCTAGGAGATGTCCAATATCCAGTAGCGGAGCATGCCTTCCAGCATAATTCTAGGGACCTAGGAACCTGCTACACCGTATGTGCCATTTGGCTTCTCCCACCCAACACCAGTCCCTCTGAACTGCGGAGATGGGAACTTGCACTCCAGCACATCCTTTCATCCCGCCATCCCCCTGGACTAAACCTACGTTAAACAACCTCACTCCCATTTACTTTTCAGTCTTCTCCTCTTTCCCTTTCCTCTTTAGCCATTCATGCATCTTTCCATCCTACATCTTTATACTATACACCTCTTTACTTCTGTATGCATCCTCTTTGGTTTGAAGCTGGCACAGTACCTGCAGTAGAATATCTTTGGCTTCCCTCTGACAACCATGCCTCCATCCTTGCTACCTTCCCTGTTTTCCTTTCCCTGTTGCTTCATAACCTGGGTTGTGAGTAACTAAATCCACTTTCCCTTCTTCCCTTTCTTTCCCCTCTCTCCTCCCTGATGAAGGAACATTTATTCCGAAAGCTAGGAGCTTAAATTTTCGGTTGTTTTTTGTGTTTCTATCGGCTGTACTGAGCTGAGGTAAGTACTGGCCAGCCCCTCTATCTCTTTGTTAGTAATTGTTTCACACTTTTGAAGCTTACATTGTTTACACTGCCATGGGACTGTAGACTGTTGTATTTGACAAAAATTTCAATGGGACACCTCTATCCATTCCGTAGAAAAAGGGGCGTTAACAGTCAGACAGACAACAAAGTGATTTTATAATACTTCTGTTTTTACAGATTCAAGTATGGAACCATAAAAACTGCAGGTGGTCTGGGCAAGTGTAAGGAGCATGATGCATATAAAGGCCAGTCTCCTGGTTTAGCGTGTAACTAACTATTCATTTCTGCTATTCCATGTACATTCAAATGTTTAAACTAATTAAAAGTACGTATCTAATTATTTTTAGTCAAGATAACCAATAAAGTTGCATTACAAAGTGTGTAATTTGTTAAAATTATGCCCACCACATTGAGGAGGCATTGAGCAACAGAAGACAGGCACATTTTAAATAGACCAAGATATGGGACAAAGCACTTCTTTACATTCAGAAAAACACAGGGTTGTCTGTGGGTACTGAGACCTGACTGAGGCCATGAGTTGTGAGGGGTATGAAATCTGGATGAGGTGGGGATGGTGCAGTATTGCTGCCTTTGGAAGTTTACAGGAGATGGCAGGGACAGAATAGTGAGCTGCTTGGTGCAACACTGGGGGGCTGTTGTGTGAAACAGGAGGAGGGGAGAGGCAGAAACGGGGAAAGGAGGACTATTTGGTTGGAGAGAGGGAGGGAGACAGAACGCATGTGTGTGTTAGGCTGGAGTGGGAGCAGGAAAGGGCATAAGCAGGTGGAGGAGAGGGACTAGCAATGGTTGAGGCTAGGGGGTTACATGAATGAAGGATGTGTTGCAGGGAGAGTTCCCAACAGTCCATTTCAGAAAAGCTAGTGTTGGTGGGAAGAACCCAGATGTCATGGCCTGTGAAGCAGTTGATTAAGTTGAGCACCACCTTGTTTTGTGGCATGCTTGGCTACTGGGTAGTGGCTGTCTTCTAGTAATTCATTTACCTTTGTCAAACAACACAAATTTAATACAGCACCCTTATATACCAGAGAATCTTAATCTTTATTTCATTTCTTTGAAACTGGAGTGCATTTTCCTCCTCATTGCTATTATACATTCCGTTTTTTTGACACACCTTTGCCCACCCTCAATAAAGCTACTCTGTGTTGCAGCCACTATACTTTTCAGTTGTGGGAAACATTGCTTGATTGTTGGATACTTGCGCTGTAACGGCATGCAAATGGTTGCTGCTGCTGCTGCTGCTGCTGCTGCTGCTGCCGCTGCTACTACTACTACTACTACTACTACTATTAATACTACTACTGTCGTCATCTTCAGTCTGACTACTGGGTTGCTGCAGCTCTCATGTTTGTCTGTCCTGTGCAAGCCTGTGTATTTCTGAATTACTAATCTACATTCATTTCAACATGCTTACTGTATTCGTCTCTTGGCCTGCTGGTGCAATTTTTACCACTCACAGTTTCTTCCATTACCAAGCTAACAAGCCATTGATGCTGTAAGATGTCTTGTATCGTCCCCCCACTCTTCTTTTAGCCAAGTTGTGCCATAAATTTCTTCTGTTGCCTGATTTGATTCAGTACTTTCTCATGACTTATCCAACCTACTAGTATAATTTTTGGTATTCTTTTGTAGCACCACATTTCAAAAGCTTCTGCTTTCTTCTTGTCTGAATTGCTTAGTGTCCACGTTTCAGTTATGTACAAGGCTACACTGCAAATAAATTCCTTTAAAAAAGCATTTCTAACACGTAAATTTATGTCAGCTGTTAAAAAAATTCCCCTTTTTCAAAACTGCTTCTCTTGCTGTAACAGTCTGTGTTTTGTATCCCCTCTCTTTTGGCCATCATTATTTGTTTTTTTGCCCAAATAGCCAAACTGATTTATTACTTGTATTGTCTAATTTCATAGGTCAATCCCCTCAGTATCATTTCATTTACCTCTTTTCAAAATGCTGTCAATTCGATACAACTGCTTTCCAAGTCCTTTCCACAGAATTGTGTCCGTGGCAAATGTCAAAGTTTTAATTTTTTTCTCCCTCAGCTTTTACTGTTTGATCATTGTTCAGATCAAATAACACTAGGGAGAGGCTACAACCCTCAAGCCACTCCCTTCTCAACCACAATTTACTTTTCATGTCCTTTGTCTCTTACAATGGCAGTCTGGTTTCTGTAAAAGTCGTCTATAGCCTTTTGTTCCCTGTATTTAGTCCCTGCTACCTTCATAATTTCATAATTTCACTAAATCTACGCATGCTATATTTCTCCATTCTTCTGTAAATAATTTATGTCAGTATTTTCCAAGCATGGCTAATTAAACTGATGGTTCAGTAATATCACACCTGCCAGAAACTCCCTACTTTGAAATTGGAATTATTTCATTGAAGTTGAGGATGTTCCCCTGTCTCATGTATCTTGCATACAAGCTGGAATAGTTTTGTCATGGCTGGCTCTCTTAAGAATCTCAGTAATGCTAGGGAATGCTGTCTACTTCAGGAACCTTCTTTCAACCTAGGTATATCGTTATTCTGTCAAATTCTTCTCTTATAACTGTATCATATCTCCATCTGCTACATCTTCTCTTTTCATAAACTGCCTTCAAATTCCCTTGTATATGTTTCCCTTGTATATGTCGTGTCCAGGTGGACAAACATTCAAGAACACATCAAAACTGTAGAAGGATTAAAATATAAATGTATTTATTTACAATATATAAAATATACAATATTCACCAGTAGTGGTAGTAGCACTAGCATTGTGCTAGCCTCGTAAAGTTTCCACCGGACATCAACAAATATTTTCTTTGCTTAGTACTAGCATCCCATGTGAATTATTGATGTTCATACAGCTGCTTCTTTTTTCTCCAAAGGTCTCTTTAATTTTCCTGTGGGCCATGTCTGTCTTTCTCCTGATTACGCATGCTTGTACAGTCTTGCATTTGTCTTCCAGCCGTTCCTGCTTAGCCATTTTGCATTTTCTATCAGTCTCATTTGTGAGACTGTATTCCCTTTCACTTGCTTCATTACTGGGTTTTTATGTGTTCTTCTTTTGTTAATTAACCAAGAAGTTATAGTTAAGAGTCTACATGCCCCTGGAAATGTCTTACAGTTTTTAAATATGGTTTTGAAGTCTCTGTCTTACAGTTATATAATCAACCTGAAACTTTACGTGTCTGCTGGTCTTTTCCAGTTATATAACCTTTTATCATGATTGTTAAACATAAGAGTTGGCAGTGGTGATTAAACTACGCTCTGTGCAAAGTTCTGCTGGGTGGCTTCCTCTTTTATTCATTTCCCCCAGCCCATGTATTTTTCATTCTCTTCCTTTTTCAACTACCAAATTCTAGTCCCCCATCACAATTAAATTTTCATCTTCCTTAACTATTAGAATAATTTCTTTTATCTCATCATATGTTCTTTCAATATCTCCTTATCATGTGCAGATATAGTTGGCACATATACACTTACTCCTGGGGTGAATGTTGGCTTCATGCCTGTCTCGGCTACGGTATTGATTCACTATGCTGTTGATGGTAGCTTATCCACAATTCCATTTTCTTATTCATTATTAGACCTACTCGTACATCACCTTTATTTGATTTGATATATATAGCCCTGTATTCACCTGACCAAATGTTCTGTTCTTCCTAACATTATTATGGAATCAAGGGATCTCACATTCCACATTCCAACCCTAGAATGCCAGTTTTGTTTTTCCTGAAGATATCTCCCTCTCAGGAAGAGTCCCTGCCCATGGATCCAAATGATTGACTCTTTTTACCTCTGGAATATTTTACCCAGGAGGAGGCTATCTTGATTTAACCATGCAGTAGAACCAAAAGACCTTGGGAAAAATAACTACTTACATATACCTGTAATTGTGATTGTATTGCTGAAGCACGCAAGCCACTCCACATTGACAAGGGCCTTCATCTAAAATATTAATATTGGATATCTTCCTGCTAACAATGCAGTCATGTGCAGCCTGTGGACCTCCATGTAATTCATACTGTGAGGAAATGTAATAAAATGAATGAAAAGCAAAATTAATTGGGGTTTCAGATATTTACTCCTTTAGATAAACTTCATTGTTAGGTATTAACTGTGTCTGCATTAAGTCATTTCTTTCTGCCTCTTACATTTTTGAGAGAAAATCCTCAAATTTGTTTAATTTTTTTCATTTCTTCGATTAATGTGATATTACTGTTTGAGCAAGCATAAGACGTCTAAGAGTGCCATATCTCATCAGAGTTGGGACAGTAACAAACTCCACTGCAGAGAAGCCGTATCAGAAAATATGAGATCATGTTACTCCATAAGTTTAAGCCTCTGTCCTTAATCTGAAAGTTGGTAATTGATCTAATTTTGGTTAATAAATCCTTGGTGTATCTCATTATTGATAACACGTCTTGCAGCAGGAGCAATTGCGTATAGTTGGTTACATATTGTATTGGTTCACAGTTTCATGGCAGTGCAGTGTTTTTGTTATTTATAACTATTTTTTTCAAAATGTCGCCACCTGATTCATTTAATATTTGATGGGGTTTCTCATCCTTGTTTGATGTTCATTGTTTCTCCATTTTCTTTAACAGGAACAAACCATACCCTTCACCAGGTGACCAGCTGCCTCTGCCAGCGTCTGTCAGAGGCAATGACACCAATGATTCAAGCAAACAGAATCTGAAAAGAAAATTGACTGATGGAATGCAAGGTGGTGTGTACCCTGGATATTTATTTTCTTTATTTTTGTGATCTTAGATGCATTGTGGAGGACTGATTGTTGTTCCAGTACCTTTGCAAATATGTTGCGTATCATCGTCATGTATCCTGTTGCCCCTCTATGCAATATTTTTTTAAATTTAGTATCCAAATTTTGTGGAAGCTTTCATTCTCTTGCCAAAGAGTAAAAATATCATAAATGTGATTCGAACCCAAGGGCATATAATGTAAAACAATGGAAAATCCACACAGAGTGTAACAATATTATGAAAAGGATAGTTCTTACCATATAGCGGAGATGCTGAGTAACAGATAGACACAAAAAAGACTGCCAGGAAGTGAGCTTTCAGTCAATGAGGCTTTTGTCAAAAATAAACACACACACACACACACACACACACACACACACACACACACACACACACACACACACGACTACATTCTCTGGCAGCTGAAGCCAGACTGTGAGCAGCAGGGTGCGATGAGAGAGACAACCAGGTGGTGGGGATAAGGAGGAGGCTGAGGCAGGGCGGTGGAAGGACAGCAGGGTAGGGGTGGAGGATGGTGAAGTGCCGCTTGTGGAAGCATACAGGGATGAGCTGGAGAGAGGGTAGGGCAGCCATTGACATCGGGATGTGCAATGAGGCGGTGGGCAGAGGTGAGCAGCAGAAAAGGAGAGAAGTAAAAAGACTGTGGGTGCAGTTGGTGGAAGAGAGGGCTGTATAGTGCTGGAATGGGAACAGGGGAGGGCCTAGATGGTAAGAACAGTGACTAATAAAGGTTGAGGCCAGGAGGGTTAAGAGAATGTAGGATATATTGCAGGGAGAGTTCCCATCTGGGCAGTTAAGAAAATCTGGTGTCAGTGAGGAGGATTCAGATGGCACAAGCCGTGAAGCAGTCATTGAAATGAAGAACACTGTGTTGGGTGGCATGTTCAGTAACAGAGTGGTCCAGCTGTTTCTTGGCACCAGTTTTTCTGTGACCATTCATGCAGACAGGCAGATGGTTGTCATGCCCACAGAGCATGCAGCATATCTTGTAGATAACATGTGAAACCAGTAATGTGATCTACAAGCTAAGCTGCAACCACTATGCTGCATTCTACGTGGGCAAGACAACCAGCAGGCTGTATGTTTACATGAATGGCCACCAACAAACTGGTGACGAGAAAAACCTTGACTGCCCCATTGCTGAGAACGCCACCCAACATAAAGTTCTTCATTTTAGTGACTGTTTCACAGCCTGTGCCATCTGGATCCTTCCCAGCAACACCAGCTTTTCTGAATTGCCCAGATGGGAACTGTCCCTGCAATATATTCTATGTTCCCGTAACCCTCGTGGTCTCAACCTTCGTTAGTCATTGTCCTTACCTATCTAGTCCTTTCCTGTTCCCATCCCAGCACTGCACAGCCCTGTAGTCTACTATTTCACCTCCAGTCTTTTTACTTCTCTCACTCCTCTCCCCTCCCCTCTGCAACCGACTCACCCACCAAGACCATCACCACGAAGCCTATCAAGCTATACTTTTATTTTAGTCTAAGTCTGAAATAACTGATATTGGACATTTTTGCTGTAGCTTTTTTAAGAATGCCATAAAAATCCATAGCTGCTCAAGTAAAGCTGTTCAGAAAATAAAATTTGTTGCTTGAATTTATGACCACTTCAGTAGCTGGTATGAGTTCTCTTCAACATGTTTGCCATAGAGCACACTTAAGCATGACTCTCAAAACAAACCATTTTTATTGATTTTCTGAAGATAAATAACACATAATTAGTTACATTGCTGTTTTAATTATTGTGAAAAGTTGGATATTGAAAGCAACATGCATTCATTTCTGATATTGATAAGTATTTTAATGTATCCTTTGTATACATCCCTAAAAATGTACTAATATATTTCTCACTTCTTTCTTTAGGCCCCCAAGCAAAGAAGCTGGTGTTTTGAAAATGAGAGGTACCTTCAAGTAGATTTGACACTTAAATTCAATTTCAAAATGGAGCATTCAGCTGCCATTCTGGAAAATGTATTTTATATGGGATACTACTTTGCATCAGAGTCTCTTATGTAAATACCAAATTGTGAATATTTTGTATAATTAGCAGGAAACCTGCATGAACAATCATGAATTTCTGTCCTGTTTTTATGGTCATGTAAATAAAAACAGAGTTTGTTGTATGTTGCAATATTTATTGTATATATATAAATGAGGTGTTATTTTGAGCACTTACAATTTTTAGTGTACTGTAAATTATTGACGAAAATATCAGAAGAAATAACTAACTCTTTTAAAGATGGCTGCTTCATTTCATGTTAACCCATTACCTCCCAGTGATCTATTTTTAGACTCCATCGTTTTAGTTACCGGTACTAATAATGTGATAAGTTACATTGAATTCCTATTATTATATTATAAACCTACACTACTAAAAGTAATTGTTGTAATTTTTCTCTTTATATAATCTATATTTATCAGTTGCTTACAGTATCTATTGACTCTGATTGTGCAGGAAAAGGTTCATAGAGTAATACTGCAAGTAAATAATTTGCCATTGTTGTTTAGCAAGTGTAAAGACAAATGAATTATTTTTAGAGCACTGGGAAGAAACTACTTGCTGACACATCAGTAATAAAAGCAATGTGATTATAGCATTATGTTCTAGTAATGGAGTTGGTGAGTGAAGTTTACTTTATTCAGTGTAGCATAATAAAGTGAAGAAAATGGAAGCAAACTATGACGTAGTGTACAGAGGCATTACAATGGATGAAGTGTTAGACATTATAAATAACGATAATTTTGAAGAACTGATTGTGAAGACATTGAAAATGTTGATGTGGTGGTTGTTCCTCTGGAGACTAATGCTTTGCCAGATGAAGGTTCTAGATTTTTGTGGATCGGCGAAAGCTCATTTTCAAAGAACTGAAAATACAAGTTTAGGGACTGCAGACAATGAATTAATGGGTGCTGAAGATAGACAGGGCTACCACAGGTTCTGTAAATCAGCATATATCAAGGAATTTCTAACACGTCAGGAGAATCAGGAAAATATCAGAGAAATTTGAGAAAACACTGGAGAAATCTTGTTTTTGTCTCAGTAGATGAAATGGTTTGTTTAATGAGGTGTCATAGTGTCGTACATCGTGATTGTCTCGGTGTAGGTGAGTACATTCACCGCTTCCATACTCTCTCATTACTACCGCTTCTCCTCTTCCTACCCGACCCCTCAGCTTACAGTCAGTGCTGCTAGTGTAGCAGCATTATTGATGTTTAGAGTATTTGAACAAGTTATCTGTAGCATGGATTGATCACTGTGGTCTCATTTCGTCGATCTTACAATACCTGTAAAATAATAGATATAACACCGTGGGTAATAACTGACAATAACAAACATAGTAGAACCAACATTTTATTGGCGGTCACCTACGCTGTTGGTTTAAAAACACGTACCATTTGACTTGCTTTCTTCATCCAAAGCAGTTCATTACAAAAGATGTTGATGTTAGTATTTAAGACTTTTGCTCACATCAGGAAATGCCATTTGCTTGCAAGTTGGTGCTTATTTTTTAATTTTATTTCTCATTTGCACTATTGTTTCTATTACCATAATTGCAAAGACAGATTGTAAACTTACATCTTAACTCACTCTTGAGATCTCAAAATTTGTCATGGCAAAAGGCTAAAACTTATTTGGAAATCAGAGAATACGCTTGGGGAAACTTGTGACAACCCTGCTAGAGTAAACGAAACAAAACGGAAGAAACTTTGCAGCCAACTGCCGACTTCAGCAAAATATATACTGCAACTCCTAAAATTAATGTTTCAAATGATGCAGCTCTAGAAGAAATGAAAAACAAAATAAACTATCTCATGCCATTTGAAGTTGGAGAAAATACCGTGAATTTCAATAACACTTTTGATTATATCGTGAGAGAATCAGTGTAAAGTGATATGCAAGTTGTTGTAAAAATGAATATGACTACTCTTTTGACACGGAAGAACCGAGTGTATTCCTACGCTTACTACTTTCGTCAAGGTACCACAGACTTCCCTCAGAAACGCATTACCGGTCTCAAGGTTATGACCTAGGACTGGAAATCGGCAAGAAATCTGTCTCGAAATAGGTATCAGGAGATAGTCTTTAAATTCAGTTTAATGATAATGATCAAGCTTGAGACAAGAAACACGGTAGACGCTTCGAAGTTAGGCCACTAATTACAAAGATGAACAAATCCTTACAGCAGTTTGGTATATTTTTGGAAAATGTGAGTGCTGCTGAAATGATTGTGAAGTATTATGGCCACCATACTCTAGAAGAGTTCATTCAAGGCAAGCCAGTTTGATTTGGTTGTAAAGTATGGACGTTGTGTGCTTACTATGGTTAATGTTTCAGCTCTGATTTGTTCTGAGGTAAGGAAGTGGCAAATAAAAACATTGACCAAGGTGTTGGATCTTGTGCAGTGCTCACTATGCTTGAGTTTATTGAAAATCCTCAGTCGTACTGTTTACTTCAACAATATCTCTTGTTGCATCAGTGAAATGTTGGATTTAGGGCAATGGATACAGTGCGAGAAAACGGAACTGAAAAGTGCCCTTGTCAAGAAACACTGCTATTGGAAAAATTGCCTCATGGCACTTACAACTTTGCCTTTGATACAAGTGGTGAAATCGTGTTGTCAAATGGATTGATAATAAATGAGAATTTGTTGGCACCATTTTACACAATATGGAGCCACTCACTTCCTGAAGTAGGTGGATCATTCCAATGATCTATTTATAGGTCAGGCAATTCTGTTCATATGAGTGCTTTAAAAAATAAATACAGGATATATTTATGTTATTTGACACCACTATATTATATAAACACAGACAATCGTCATTAAAAAAAGTTGGGAGATCGTGGGTTAAGCCAACTACTAACACCATGAAGTTGTAATTTAATCTCACGATTACAGAATGAAAGCCTCCTTGAATGTGAGATATGGCAATAAACAGTTCAAAAGTCATAGTCATAGAAGCTGGCAACCCAATAGCAAGTCACACAAATTTCTAACATCAAAAAGCAATGCCGAGAAGATAGAAGAATGGAAATGGAAATCCCAGGTCTTTTATCCCAAGCTAATTGTGTTGGTAACACACAACTTGAAAATCTTACTGATATTTTGATCAGTAGGTAACTAGTTAAACATTATTGAAGTGTTATCGAGTGAATAGAGACAAGAATCATGAAATTATTGTTGTGACATGATCAGTAAATGTTGTTGGAAATGAATACTCATGGGTTTTCGTTTTTGAACCAAAGGAAAATTTTCAAATCGAGTGCAAATGTGGTAGGTAAAATGGAAAAAGTGGATTTCTTTACTGTTGATTGATTAGCCTTCTCTGTTAACTATGGACTAAGAGACATTTTGTCTTGTCACTTGTGCACAGTTACATATTTTTATGCTCCACACATCAATCTGCTAGAGGTGAGTGGTTGCCTTTCTCTTATTTTACATAGAGTTCCACGTCTGTAGTATGTAACATGCTACATCTTACATCTAGATTGTGTTAAACAACTGAGGGAATTCATCCATTGTTAGTGAGTTACTGGTCTGCCGAACTTGGGGTTTGTGGTCTAAGGACTGGTAGATGTAGCAAAGCCTCTATAACCATGAGCTCTATACAGGTTTTAGTGCCCACTATGTGTCATCTGCAAACAACTGTGAAGTGCACGGTAGAGGATACCTCTCGTTGAATGACATGTTAGTGTTTCTTCATGCTTCATTCATGTATATGAGAGTGATACATACAGGGTGCGGCAGAACCGACTAAACAGTTTTAAGGAGCAATAAAAAAGAAATCTGGATGTATAGAGAAAAATTGTTGTTATTTTCTAAATTAGTACAATATACCATTTTACATTCATTTTGTTTTGAAAATAATGTCCTTAAGATGGCAGCTGTTAGCTTCCATACATTGTTGTAGACGATCCTTGAAGTTTCAAGCAGCTCTTGCACACATATTGAGGGGTATGACATTCACATCATCAATAATCTGCCCTTTTAACTTTGGTAGTGTGTAAAGGCAGATTTGAAATACTTTTCCTTCAGATATCCCCAAAGAAAGTAGTCACAAATACTCAAATCTGGTGACCGTGCAGGCCACCAGACATCACCCCTCAAAGAGATTAGGCATCCCGGAAACATTTCTCTCAAAACATCAAGTGAAATTTGATCTGTGTGAGCAGCATCTCCATCCTGTTGGAACCACAATGTCCCCCACTGCATGTTCTTCAACAATCTCGTCCATTCTAGGTTGCAGAAAATTTTGCAACATTGAAACATAACATGCGGAATTCACTGTCACGGTCACTCCTTCCTCCTCAAAAAAGTAAGGGCGTACCTAGCCAAATTGTGATATGGCATACCACACTGTCACTTTAGCAGAATGTTGCGGTCTTTCATGAATAATTCAGGGGGTATTTTCAGCCCGGTAGCGAAAGTTTTGCTTAATCACGCACCCACTAAGATGAAAATGTGCCTCATCACTACTGAAGAAAGCTGCACTCGGAGGTATCTGAGCAAGCATTTGCTCACACAAATTTTGACAGTTGGCATAGTCTGCTGGGCATAATTCTTGAGCAATCATTATTTTGGAAGGATGTAACTTCAAATCGCATTGCAGAATCCTTCTCAAACTACGGTCTGAAATCCCCAATGCAACAGCATGTCGTCGAGCAGAATGTTGCGGCGGTTGTTGAACTGTTGTTCTCACCCGCTGCACATTTTCGGGTGTTCTGATGGATCTGCATCGGCCATGTGTATCTGTTCTTAGTGTGCTACCAATTTCCTCCAATTGCCGAACCTAGGACCAAATTTTGTTTGCATATAAGCACTAATGGCAAAACCACGATGTGCTTCGGTCCAGGCCATCTTTGTTACTGAAATGAAGTCAATGACTGAACAAATGCAGACCATGTGCAACTGCCTACCCTCACCACAGCCCCAGCAGTAATCGATAGAAACTGCTTAGTCGGTTCTGCCGCACCCTGTAGCATGCTGTGGTACATTCCTCACTCAATGAAGTATACAGGTACAAGCAAAGCCTACCCCCCACCTTTTACACGTTGCAGTAATAGAAATCCTTTTATGGAATAGAATGAGTTGTCAAGGAGAAACTTTTTCAGTTTGTTTTCAAATTTTACTTTGCTGTCTGTGAAATATTTTATATAAATTAGGTAAAAGATCAAAAATTTTAGTTGCAGCATTTTGCACCCCTTTTTGCTCTAAAGACTTATCTTAATGTAGATTAATGAATGTAATTTGCAGTTATGTACATCATTGTTCCTTTTGAACTGTAGTCGATTATTTACAGCCAACTTCATGGGAGAATAAATATACTGTGAAGAGTAGTCAGAATACCAAGTTCCATTAACAGTGGAAACTCCAGATATGAATATCAATAATACAAGTAAAAGATGGATTGCTACTTACCATAAAGATGAGATGTTAAGTTGCAGACAGGCACAATCAAAAGACACTTACACATTAGCTTTCGGCCAAAGCCTTTGGCTTTGTCAGGAAAGGAAATAAATACATGTTCATTCACACAAGCAAGCACACCTCACACACATGACCACCATCTCCGGCAACTCGGACAGGAATACATTGGCATTCTGGTCTGAGCTACTAGAGATGGCAGTTTTGTGTGTGTGTGTGTGTGTGTGTGTGTGTGTGTGTGTGTGTGTGTGTGTGTGTGAGGGCGGGTGGGTGCATGCGTGCTTGTGTGTGGGCATACTTGTCTGACGAAGGCTAATGTGTAAATGTCTTTTTATTGTGCTTGTCTACTGCTTAACATGTCATCTTCACAGTTTGCTTATACGGCCAATTCCTTTAACAGATGTCTACAAGATGATTATGGGTGAGCACCACCTATTACTATTACAACACGTTTTTGAGTAATGAAGACTTACTTTCTTAAAGACGAATTACCACAGAGCATTATTCCATATGACATTATTGAATGAAAATATGCAAAATATAGAAATGTCTACAAATTCAGGCTTTTCAACATTTGTGTGTTGCAAGTCAAACAAACATACTTTTCTTTATATACATTCAATATCTTGGTTAGTCCTGTTTGGTATGGGTTCCATACTCTTGAGCAATATTCTATGATAGGTTGCGCAAGTGTTTTGTAATCGATTTCATTTGTAGACTGATTGGATTTTCCTATTATCATGCCAACAAACTGAAGTATGCCAACTGGTCTACGTATGATTGAGCCCTAAAAATGACATCCAAGTGATCTTATGAGTTGACTGGTTCCAGTTTTGTCTCACTGATATTGTACTTGTAGGGTATTATCTTTTACATTTGGTGACATGCACAAATGTACATTATGAACACGTGATGAGAATTTTCAATCTTAGCAGCATTTTGATATCTACTCAAGGCCTAACGGGTTTTTTTGTGTAGCTTTTTTCAGATAGTTCATGATAGGTAATTAGTTAATTACAATATTTGCTAACCTTGACCATTTTGCTAATATTGACTGCTGGCTCGGTAGTATTTAACAGTAACAATCTAAATACACTTTCTGGGGAATGTCTGGATTTACTTCTACCTTTGTTGACAACACTCCATCTGAGATGATCTGCTACATCCTACCTACCAAGAAATACTAAATTCTGTTACAAATGTTGATTTCCTGATATGATTATATTTTTATTTCTGAGCATTTGTGTAATACTGAGTTAAAAGCTTTCCAGAAGTCAAAAAGCACTGCATCCACTTATTTGGCAGGTACTGGGTACAGGTTTTTGTTAGAGGAATCTGCAATATATTACGATTAAGAGAGTATCAATCAGCTGCAAATTCTGTATAGAATGTGGAAGGGTTTCTGTCAGGCAATGAGACCTTGTTTAGTTGTAGCAATTCCAACTCTTTTGCAATGGCAGTTGCATTAATATGTAATGAGTGAACTTGTACTCCAACAGGTAATTAACATATAACCAATACTGCCAGAGAACAAAACCAAAACAAAAGAACTATACTGAATACATACTTGAGGGTGAAGAGCAAAGCTGACATTACTGTTGTTAACAAGTACCATGAGTGAATGGAATAAGTTTGTTTCCCAACAAGACACACAGCACACATTGCACTTACATTTGTGGTGTTGTGCAAACATTCTCAGATCAATACAGGCAAAGATAATGAAGATGAAGTGAATGGAACTGAACAAAAGTGAAAGAGCAGTTGCAGACATTTTGCCAATGTTACCACCATTCTCTTGTATACGTGAACAAGCATTTCCATTTGTGTGAATGGATGAGAACATAAAAAATGAACATATCCTATGAATACTGGATTGTTGTTTTTGGCACTAATAATTGGAACACACGATATGATACTATACAGTTAGAGCTATAATGCTAAACTTTGTTATTCAGAGGAGCTTATTTTGCATGGTGAGTGCAGTTCCTGATACAGCAAGCAAAAGCAGCATTTAGATCCTGAATTTGTACGGAAGTGTGAAAACTGGGTGGAGGGAGTGCACTCAACAATTGCAGCTCTAGCTTTCTTTTCTGCTAACTTCTAATTACAAATGAAGAGGACATTTAAAAGCTGAACACCAATTCCCAACAACATAACCTGAAGAAAGGTGAGCATTTACACACTCGTTGTTATTTGTTGTTTTGTATTTCAATAGCTGCTGTATCTCAAATAGGTTTCTAATGTCTGCAGTGACATTTATGAAGCATTTAAAGTATGTTTTAGGAAGATAGTGTCAATAGAATATTATTAATGAAATGTGAGATATCTATATGACCTGTTGGCAGTCTACTTGATAAAATCTGCTATATGGTTTAGATATTGCTACTCACCATAAAAATGACACATTGATTTGCAGATAGGCACAATGAAGAGACTGTTACACATTTAGATTTTTTTATCTATCCAATTAAATAATTTTAACAAACCTCCAGTATGACTTGACATTAGCATCATCATCCATACATCATAATCAGCTGCAGTTCCCACCATCTGACATACACATATTGACATAGGCTTGCACCAGACTTCTCCATTTCTTTTCTTTTTTTATTAAAACCTTGTCCATTATCGACTGGAAAAATTTAGAATCTATTTGATGTTGGCCAGTTTTGAGTTCTCAGTCATTATCAAGCCCATGATAGACTATGTGCTCCTAAGTGTGATATGTATTAAATCAGTGTTTTATGTAATAGTGTTACCTATTTCCTTACCTACCAACCTCTGCCCTATTTCACATTACTAGGTATAAAATATATTCGGGCACCTAGATATTTCAGTCTTGGAGCTTGTTTAGGAGATGAATCACTGTTCTAACAAGATCATGCACCACTGATTGCAGACACTATTGTATTTATTTTACATGTAAAGTATGCAAAAAGAGATTAAAATTAAAACATAACATCAAATAAAATATTTAGATGTGCCCCAAGTATTCTAACATGTTTTTGTTTACTAGATGCTGTGATCAAATTATTGTGCTAACATGGACTGATTATATCTGGAAACTTAGCATTATGGAACAAATGAAACCTGACATTGAAGGTTGTGTGAATATGAATTACTGTGACAGTATCAATGAAGAGAGAGAAGGCTGAAAATTAAAACTTTTGTCAGGCTAGGTGTCACTGTAAACAGATATGTATTCTTTGGAAAATTTTACTAGTTGACTCTACCAGTTCTGATAGACTTCTATTTGCAAGTCTTTTAATGCACGATTCTTAGGTGTTCAATAAATTTTCAACATCTACAAATTAGGAAACTGGAGTATCTTCAGCTACTTTGGAGTGTTGTACAGAAACAACATTGCAGTATTTTTTGGCAGTATACTTAAAACAATTGTCCTATTGGAAGATCAAATTGTTTTAATCTACATTTATATTCTGAACCATGGACCTTGCCATTGGTGGGGTGGCTTGCATGTGGGGTGGCTTGCATGCCTCAGCGATACAGATAGCCGTACCGTAGGTACAACCGCAACGGAGGGGTATCTGTTGAGAGGCCAGACAAACGTGTGGTTCCTGAAGAGGGGCAGCCTTTTCAGTAGTTGCAAGGGCAACAGTCTGGATGATTGACTGATCTGGCCTCGTAACAATAACCAAAACGGCCTTGCTGTGTTGGTACTGCGAACGGCTGAAAGCAAGGGGAAACTACGGCCGTAATTTTTCCCGAGGGCATGCAGCTTTACTCTATGATTAAATGAAGATGGCGTCCTCTTGGGTAAAATATTCCGGAGGTAAAATAGTCCCCCATTCGGATATCCGGGCGGGGACTACTCAAGAGGAAGAAAGAAAACTGGCATTCTATGGATCGGAGCGTGTAACGTCAGATCCCTTAATCAGGCAGGTAGGTTAGAAAATTTAAAAAGGGAAATGGATAGGTTAAAATTAGATATAGCGGGAATTAGTGAAGTTCGGTGGCAGGAGGAACAAGACTTTTGCTCAGGTGAATACAGGGTTATAAACACAAAATCAAATAGGGGTAATGCACGAGTAGGTTTAATCATGAATAGGAAAATAGGAATGCGGGTAAGCTACTACAAACAGCATAGTGAACACACTATTGTGGCCAAGATAGATACGAAGCCCACACCTACTACAGTAGTACAAGTTTATATGCCAACTAGCTCTGCAGATGACGAAGAAATTGAAGAAATGTATGATGAAATAAAAGAAATTATTCAGCTAGTGAAGGGAGACGAAAATTTAATAGTCATGGGCTACTGGAATTCGAGTGTAGGAAAAGGGAGAGAAGGCAACGTAGTAGGTGAATATGGATTGGGGCTAAGAAATGAAAGAGGAAGCCGCCTCGTAGAATTTTGCACAGAGCACAACTTAGTCATAGCTAACACTTGGTTTAAGAACCATGAAAGAAGGTTGTATACATGGCAGAACCTTGGAGATACTAAAAGGTATCAGATAGATTATATAATGGTAAGACAGAGATTTAGGAACCAGGTTTTAAATTGTAAGACATTTCCAGGGGCAGATGTGGACTCTGACCACAATCTATTGGTTATGACCTGTAGATTAAAACTGAAGAAATTGCAAAAAGGTGAGAATTTAAGGAGATGGGACCTGGACAAACTGAAAGAACCAGTGGTTGTACAGAGTTTCAGGGAGAGCATAAGGGAACAATTGACAGGAATGGGGGAAAGAAATACAGTAGAAGAAGAATGGGTAGCTCTGAGGGATGAAGTAGTGAGGGCAGCAGAGGATCAAGTAGGTAAAAAGACGAGGGCTAGTAGAAATCCTTGGGTAACAGAAGAAATATTGAATTTAATTGATGAAAGGAGAAAATATAAAAATGCAGTAAATGAAGCAGGCAAAAAGGAATACAAACGTCTCAAAAATGAGATCGACAGGAAATGCAAAATGGCTAAGCAGGGATGGCTAGAGGACAAATGTAAGGATGTAGAGGCTTATCTCACTAGGGGTAAGATAGATACTGCCTACAGGAAAATTAAAGAGACTTTTGGAGAAAAGAGAACCACTTGTATGAACATCAAGAGCTTAGATGGAAACCCAGTTCTAAGCAAAGAAGGGAAAGCAGAAAGGTGGAAGGAGTATATAGAGGGTCTATACAAGGGTGATGTACTTGAGGACAATATTATGGAAATGGAAGAGGATGTAGATGAAGATGAAATGGGAGATACGATATTGCGTGAAGAGTTTGACAGAACACTGAAAGACCTAAGTCGAAACAAGGCGCCAGGAGTAGACAACATTCCATTAGAACTACTGACGGCCTTGGGAGAGCCAGTCCTGACAAAACTCTACCATCTGGTGAGCAAGATGTATGAAACAGGCGAAATACCTTCAGACTTCAAGAAGAATATAATAATTCCAATCCCAAAGAAAGCAGGTGTTGACAGATGTGAAAATTACCGAACTATCAGTTTAATAAGTCATAGCTGCAAAATACTAACACGAATTCTTTACAGACGAATGGAAAAACTAGTAGAAGCCGACCTCGGGTAAGATCAGTTTGGATTCCGTAGAAATACTGGAACATGTGAGGCAATACTGACCTTACGACTTATCTTAGAGGAAAGATTAAGGAAAGGCAAACCTACATTCCTAGCATTTGTAGACTTAGAGAAAGCTTTTGATAATGTTGACTGGAATACTCTCTTTCAAATTCTGAAGGTGGCAGGGGTAAAATACAGGGAGCGAAAGGCTATTTACAATTTGTACAGAAACCAGATGGCAGTTATAAGAGTCGAGGGACATGAAAGGGAAGCAGTGGTTGGTAAGGGAGTGAGACAGGGTTGTAGCGCATCCCCGATGTTATTCAATCTGTATATTGAGCAAGCAATAAAGGAAACAAAAGAAAAATTCGGAGTAGGTATTAAAATCCATGGAGAAGAAATAAAAACTTTGAGGTTCGCCGATGACATTGTAATTCTGTCAGAGACAGCAAAGGACTTGGAAGAGCAGTTGAAGGGAATGGACAGTGTTTTGAAAGGAGGATATAAGATGAAAATCAACAAAAGCAAAACGAGGATAATGGAATGTAGTCGCATTAAGTCGGGTGATGCTGAGGGAATTACATTAGGAAATGAGACACTTAAAGTAGTAAAGGAGTATTGGTATTTGGGGAGCACAATAACTGATGATGGTCAAAGTAGAGATGATATAAAATGTAGACTGGCAATGGCAAGGAAAGCGTTTCTGAAGATGAGAAATTTGTTAACATCGAGTATAGATTTAAGTGTCAGGAAGTCATTTCTGAAAGTATTTGTATGGAGTGTAGCCATGTATGGAAGTGAAACGTGGACGATAAATAGTTTGGACAAGAAGAGAATAGAGGCTTTTGAAATGTGGTGCTACAGAAGAATGCTGAAGATTAGATGGGTAGATCACATAACTAATGAGGAAGTGTTGAACAGGGTTGGGGAAAAGAGAAGCTCGTGGCACAACTTGACCAGAAGAAGGGATCGGTTTGTTGGACATGTTCTGAGGCATCAAGGGATCACCAATTTAGTATTGGAGGGCAGTCTCGAGGGCAAAAATCGTAGAGGGTGACCAAGAGATGAATACACTAAGCAGATTCAGAAGGATGTAGGTTGCAGTAGGTACTGGGAGATGAAGGAGCTTGCACAGGATAGAGTAACATGGAGAGCTGCATCAAACCAGTCTTTGGAGTGAAGACCACAACAACAACAACAACAACAACAAGTTAAGTTATGACATCTGATGGACCACTGATCCTACTCCAAACCTAGTTTTCCACACTTGCATGTGTTTGACTTCAATATGTCATGCCAGGTTTCCAATTCCAACACAACATACTATGCACTCACAAGAAAACACTGATTCACCTCTGTACTTCATGGCTGGTATTACTTTACTTGTTTGGGCTGCAGTTCTGTATGAACTAACTTAAAAATATTTTGGAAATCAGCTAATTTTAATATGTTTGAAACATGAAAAACAAAACCTTTAAAATGAAATGAAATAAAAAAAGCATCAGGAGAAGACCAAATCATTACAGAATTATGGGAAAATGCAGGAGAAAATCTTATTGCAAAACTCAAAGAAATTATAGATGAAATCTGGAAAACTGAAAATATCCCCACAGATTGGAAGACAGCAATCATACATCCTCTGTACCAAAAAGGAAGTAAAACAGACCCCAACAACTGTCGTGGAATCTCTTTATTGTCAATAACATACATAATTCTATCTAAAGACCTAATAAACTGAGCAGGACCTCAGCTGGATTCAAAACTAGGCGAATATCGAGGTGAATTCAGAAAAGGTCGATCATGCATAGAACAGATCCTTGACTTGAGAAACTTGATAAAATATTTGCATAGTATTTCAAACAAAAGTTATGTCATTGTGTTTGTTGACTTTAAAAAAGCATATGACAGTATAGACCGGGAATCCCTTTTTGAAGTGTTAGCAGAATTTGGACTAGATCAAAAGACAACAATCATCATAAAAGAAACTCTCATGGAGACCAAATCTAAACTAAAATTTATGGGAGAATTGAGCACAGAATTTTAAATAGACACAGGAGTATGACAAGAGGATGGACTGTCCCCAGTGGCTCTGCAATTGTGCTCTTGAAAAAGTTGTTCGAGAATGGAGAAAAACAGGTGCACCAGCACACAGACTGGGACCAAAACATAAGGGCATATAAGTAGACTGTGCTGACAACATGGCACTGATCGCCCAAGACATTACCGATGCACAGGAACAGTTAGAATTATTACAACAGCAGGCAACAAAAATAGGATTAGAAATTTCATTTGAAAAAATAAAATTTATGACTGACATCAAAGATGCACCTTCTGATCTCAAAACTGGTAATAACTACATCTCTGGAGTAAAATATTTAGGTTAATGGATTACAGAAAATTGTGATGAAAAGAAGTCTGTCAGATCAAGAGTCCAGAAAATGGAGACGGCATTTAAGATAACAAGAAACGTTTACAACAAAACGAGTCTCTCATGGAACTGTAAAATACGTCACTACACAACAGTAATTAAACCCGAAGCTCTCTACACATCTGAGACATTAAATCATCAACACAGAACACTAAAAGGGGAATAATAAGTTAGAGAACATAAAATAATGAGGAACATTCTAGGACCAACAACTAAAGATGGTGTGAATTATCCAAAACGCAATGCAGAAATATATAAAAATATCTCCAAAATAACTGACACAATGTGCATGAGAAGAATCCAATTCATGGGGCATTTAGAAAGAATGGACTCAAACAGATTAATGCATAAAATCCATACATTTTTAAAGAACAAAACTACAAGTCCAAACTGGTACAAACAGATGGAAAAAGACCTGAGAAAATTAGGGTTTCCAAATCTGCATGACAGAAATGAAATCAGAAAAATCACAAACACACAGGGTTTTGAGGAAGAAGACAGAAAAACTAATCAACATATGTGGTCCGCACAACAAAAACTACCCCATTCATTGGATATGAAAGAATAATGGATGAAAGGGAAGGCCAACAAATGTTGATTACACGTAGTCCTAAGTGATCCATCTGCGAAGAAGAAGAATAAGAAAATACAGTTTCAGAAAAATTGGATGTTTTATTGAAGAGAGAGAGTTACACAAACTGAACAGGTCAATAATGCGTTGGTCCACTTATGCCCCTTATGCAAGCAGTTATTTGGTTTGGCACTGATGTCTTCCTGAGGGATATCCTGCCAAATTATGTCCAATTGGCGCATCAGATCATCAAAGTCTCAAGCTGGTTGGAGGGCCCTGCCCATAAGGGTCCAAATGTTCTCAGTTGGAGATAGAGATTCAGCAATGTTACTGGCTAAGATAGCACTTTCCAAGCACAAAGACAAGCAGAAGAACTCTCACCATGTGGAAGTGAGCATTATGTTGCTAAAATGTAAGACCAGGATGGCTGGCCAGGAAGGACAACGAAATGGGGCACAGAATATCGTTGACATAACGCTGTGCTATAAGGGTCCTGCTGATGACAACCAAAGGGATCCTGCTATGAAAATAAATGGCAGACTCCTGACTGTCAGATGATGGTCAGATTGGTGTCCTACTAGTGTCTGGGGCATTTCGACACATGTCTATTCTGGTCACTGGGGCTCAATTTAAACAGGACTCGTCACTGAAGTTAATTCTATTCAAGTCAATGAGATTCCAGTCTGAAGAAGTGTCTGGAGATGCCCCACACAGCTGTGAGTCACCAGACTGACTGTTGTCCACCATATGGCCCAACAACAAGAAGTAATGGTTTGGGGGTGCCATTTCATTTCATAACAGGACCCCTCTGGTTGTCATCTGTGACCCCCTTACAGCACAGCGGTATGTCAATTATATTTTAAGCACTGTTTTGCTGCCCTTTATGGCAAGCCATCCTGGGCTTACATTTATCAAGATAATGGATAATGCCTGCCCACAAATGGCGAGTTTCTGCTGTTTTCCTTTGTGCTTGCTCTTCCTTGGCTAGAAGGTCACCAGATCTCTACCAAATTGAGAATTTCTGGAGCATTATGAGGAGAAGGTTCTCCAACAAGCTCAGTTGGGCTGAACGATATCCCTCTGGAGGACATCCAACAACGCTGTCAATTAATCCCAAAGTGCATGAGGGCCAGAAGTGGACCAACGCATTACTGACTTTTTCAATTTGTGAAGCTCTTTCTCTTGAATAAATAATCCAGTTTCTCTAAAACTGTAATCATTTGTCTGTACATGTACAGGTTGTCCATATTTAAAGTTTCAGTTTCTAAATACTGTAGAAATGGAACCACTGCTCAGAATGATATCAAATATGAACAGTATATTAGTGACAAAGGGGGAAATGACACATACAAAAAAAATTAGCAATACATGGGCTGTAAGCATCTGAATAATCAATGAGTAATCAAACCAATCCACACATGGCACAGAGCTTCTCCTCACTTTGCATCCAAGATGCCCAACATAACTGTCTCCATGTAGGATTGCACACTGCCGGTAAAGTTATTTTACAAGAACAATGACTGTGTGCCAATAGTCTTGCAGAAGCTCAGGTCACTCAAGCTTTAAAAAAAGGCATTGGTCCAATGTCTGCTAAGGGTCAAAAAATTTAAAAAGTCATGTCCTTTCAAGTGCAATGTGGCATAGGTAACAAACTATGGATCTAGTGTCTGGCCCAGATGCAGCTATAGCATTGCAGGAAGAGTCGAGTGATGATGTGCAAACCTGCAGTGCACAGGAAATGGCCTGAATATTGGACATGCCTGCAAGCACAGCGCATAAAATTGTACAAAACATTCCGCATTGCTGTTCAATGTTCAATGGCCATGGAACATTCTGTAGACATTCAAAGCCCATTTCCATCTCCAAGGACTTGTCAATATGCACAATATGGGTGGGAAATCTGCTTGCACATCAACAGATACCACTTCACTTTGTGATGGTGACTATGTGGTGTGGGTTGATGGCATAGTTTATTGTAAGGCTGTATTTTTTCAAGGCGATGGGTCCTGTTACCTGCACTGTCAGTGGTAAATACCATGAGAGTCTTTTGTGCACCAGTGTCATTCCAACCCTTCAACAGTGTGGATGTGTGGGTAGGCTCATTCATATGCAAGATGGTGCTCCTCCACATATTGTACAGCCAGTGAAGGGACAGATGCAGAGGTATTCTGGAAATGCTAGAATTATCAGCCATCATTTCCCTTCAGTCTGGCTGTCCAGATCATCTGATCTTATCTGTGTGACTTTTGTCTGTGGGGTTATCTGAAAGACGTTGTGTTCAGTGCTCTAATTACAAAGAAAGTTGAATTGAAGGCACGCATTGCACTACGCATTCTGAACATGGCCTCTGAGACACTCTGATCTGCTGTTGAACATGCTTTTTTGTAGTTTCACCTTGTGGCAGAAAACAATGGCCAACATACTGAACATGTCTTGTGCCTGACTCACAACAATTAGAAACAGATGTCATTTTGTTTCTTATGTGGTTTTTGGCCCCGGACAATTAAAAACTAATTTTCCCATCCCACGTGGATGGCCTTGCCACTGTGGATGGGCTTACCTAACTAACTGTTGACTGCTGAACTTGTCCAGTCATGCATGTTGAACAGTGCAGATGGTGTAATGTGCAACTTGAACCATAGCTGTTGCTTTGTGGTTCATCTGTCATTTTTAGCTAACCTCAATTATGTTAAGACACTTACAGTGCCATCTATTAGTCAATTTTTTTTCTTTTTTTTGATCCAGGCTGTTCAGATTTGATGTCATTCTGAGCAGTGGTTCTCTTTCTACAGCGTTCTGAAACTGGAACTTTAGTTATGGACACCATGTACATTACACCTAATGATTTCTGTCCCAGTCACGTAATTCCTTCATGATGTGTCCATTTTTTGTGCATATCTTACAATGTATGTTTCCTTAAGGGGTGCATAAACTATGTTTATATATTATTTATTAATTTGATCTTACTGAGAATATAGCAAACTGTTTTGGTTGGCCATACATTTTTCCGTCAACTACAGAGTTTAGAACAGACCAATCAGAATAATTCAACAAAAGAGCAAATACAAATTTATTCAATGAAAAACAATAAAAAATACATTTATCAGTTCTATTTAAACAATATTTTGTTCTATACCATTTATTTTGTAAATTATCTTCTTTCCATATTAAAAAGATAAAAAGATGATGTGACTTACCAAACGAAAGAGCTGGCATGTTGATAGACACACAAACAAACAGAAACATACACACAAAATTCAAGCTTTCACAACCAATGGTTGCTTCATCAGGAAAGAGGGAAGGAGAGACAAAGACGAAAGGATGTGGGTTTTAAGGGAGAGGGTAAGGAGTCATTCCAATCCCAGGAGCGGAAAGACTTACCTTAGGGGGAAAAAAAGGACTATTTCCATATTAATTTAGAGTAGACGTTCTAATGAATATGCCAAAAATGAGGCCATTAAGCCTTATACTGACTATCCATTTGACTTTTTTTTGTAGGCACAAAAACTGTGTTTGAGATCGAACAGCCAATATGTAGCTTAACTTGATACCACATTTCTAGAGAGCAGTAGTACTTAACATTAACATTCCAGATCCAGAGACGGCAGCACTTTTGAGATGCTTTTTATATAGCATTACAATGTCCCACCCACAATTATTAATTCTCATTTCTCCTTATAAAGCACTGTTTCATTAAGGCATCTGCAGTTCTATGAGGAAAAAGAGCTTACTATTTTTGTTGGATTGTTTCTATGGCATATATACCTTTTGGACACCAGCAGTGTAATTTGTTTACTCTTTATCTTTACATTTATCTATGAAGAAAACAGTAACCACGTAGTCCATTAAAATAAATTTCCATGTTTAGCTTTGATGTATCATGTATTGGAATGTGAAGGCCAATGCCTTTTTGATTTAATATTGTATCATAATTTCCTAATTGCTTTGTAAAATATTAAATATTGCTAGAAAATGGAATAAGTGCTGAAAACAGTTTCATGTTTTAGTCTTCATTTTATCATCTTCCACCAGGATTATTGAAATTTGGACAGACAATTTTGATCCATTAACTGGATTTATGTAGGGTGCAAACTTGTTAAATTGCTGTTGTTAAGGTCTGCAAAGTGCAACCAACATTTTGTTTCAAGTCTGCTGGGCAACTCAGATCATCCATTCTGTCATCAATCTCCATTGCGTCCCCTTTCAAAATATCAATATTGGAGACCTGCAGGGCTCTAGGCTTGGGTCACTAATTTTCCTGATCTACATTAATTATCTACCAATCACTATTAATAACAGAGCAAAAGTAATAATGTTTGCTGACGATACAAGTACCCTCATAAAAGGACCCAACTCCACATTGCAGGATACAGCCATGACAGTCTCTGCTCAAGTACACAAATGGTCCACTGTGAATAGCCTAACCTTAAATCTTTCAAAAACCAATATGATGCAGCTTCTGACAAAAAATAAAAAATAAAGTTTCTGAAATGCATGTTAACAATCACAAAATTAATGAAACCCCACATACAAAATTATTAGGTATCCAGATGCCCAGTCACCTAAGATGAAAAGAACAAATTGATCAGCTGGTCAAGAAACTTAGCTCATCGTTTTTTGCACTAAGAGCTCTCCATCAGTTAGTGGATAGATAAATAATGTTGTCATATTTTGCGTATTTCCATTCTGTTCTTTCCTATGGCATAATCTTCTGGGGAAATGCTTCAGGTGTTGAAAAAGCCTTCAGGATACAGAAACGAGCAGCGACACTTATATATGGGGGTCCCTAATGTAGCATCTTCCAGAGGTATCTTCAAATCTCTCAGGATGCTTACCTTCACAGGCCAGTATACATACTCACTGATGTTATTTGTAGCTAAAAAAGGGATTTGTTTCAGAAAAATTGTGACATCCACAACCATGACACAAGACAGGTGTAAAATTTTCCCCAAGGCTCTGCAACTCTCACTACAGTACATACGGGAGTTACTGAGTCAGATATAAAGCCTTCAATAAGCTCTCTATCAATATAAAAAAGGAAATAAATAATGTACAGGTTTTCAAAAGGAAACTAAAATTATTCCTCATCGAACAAACTTTCTATAAAATGAATGAATACTTAGAGTTATAAGGTATAAGAGTGGGGGAAACTGCCTAAGTAACGCACTCCCTTAAAGAAAAAGTGTGATGCTGTTACTTGTAGTTTAACTGAAATTACGATGATAAAATATAAACATATCTATGTCATTAGGAGAAAATGTGAAATATGTATCCCACATTCTTGAGCATTTACTTAAACCTCTTCTTAAGGAATGCAGTTAAAACTTGTAGTTAATCCAAACTATGACAATGAAGCAAATTTACCTGCTTATATATGTCAGTAGCATAAAAATATGCACTATCACTTATTCTACTATTTTAAACAGTCACTTAAACTGTTTTGGCATAATGCAGACTTTAATACTGCATGCAAGTAATTGTTCTTGGTAAATAAACAAATGTCTGTGCAATGTGATGTATAAATGTTCATGTACTACTGTATTGTATCAATTGACTTGTCCCATATTACTTGTACACTGGTTGTACAATATGTAACCAACAGGACCAAATCAATAAATAAATCTGCATTTCTCAACATATTTGTAGGAGTCTGTTGTCTTTTTTCATCAATTAAATTTAACATCTGTATTATGCGAGATTAAGCGTTTCTCAGACCTCTTTTTATGAGACATGAGGGAAATTACTCATCAGTTTTCTACCATTTAACCATATATGTTGTTTCTTTCATTTATAACTTATTTCGACACTTCTTCTCACTTTTCTCTTCATCAGCCTACTGACCTCATTGTTTATTTATACATTTGGTGTGATCCTCACACAACTTCCACACATCTCCTTTAATTAATATTAATAACATTACAGCTTGCTTCTAGGGGCACTACATTCTTACCCTTTCTTACCTTCAGGCAACGTTATTCCCGATTCAAAATCATTACTTTATGCAGTGTCTGTTGGATCAGATTTTAGGAATTTCCATCTTCAATAACTTCTCTTAATGCAAAGTGTATCTCTATTGTTGTAGTTACTAACCCATTCTAAGGATCTGATTTTTATTTATTTATTTTAGCCATGCTTTTCCTATTATTGGTGCACAAAAATTACTGCTTGTTATTTTATACCTTATGAATATACTCCTGCAAACTACCTGTCACATTCTTTTGTAAGTCATCATTCGAGTATAGTCATGTTTGGAAATCATTCTTATTCACTAGGAATCCATTACAACCTAACAGCCTATATACAACATGAGGACACATATTATTTACTTACTAGGATAGGACAGAAGAAGGGAATGAAACTTAAAAGGAAATAAAGTTTCATCCAGCTGGGATTGCACCGTACGCCAAACTGTGTATCCAGCAAAGAGTGGCTGACTTCCTACAGCAACTAGTATACACAGAACAGAAGAGGAGAACGAAACATGAAAAAGAAAAAAAAAATCATCCAGCTGGGACCACACAGTTCACCAAACTGTGTGTCCACCAAAGAGTGGCAGACACCCTACACAGTTACTGTTATTTTTAAGTCACTTTGTTATCATCCTGAATGGTCCTTGATTCCCCTGCATAAACTTCTTGCTTTTAGGTATTTCTTTAGTTTTTACTGCTACTAGCTAATCAATGATAAAACTAGTAGGGAAAGCTTGTGCATCATGCCTTCTTTTTCTATCCAACATTCTTTTACTAGAAATTTGATTTGCTGGCCATGCCCAGCGATATACAAAGATGATGGGACTTACCAAACAAAAGCGCATGGGCATGGCCAGCAAAACAAAGATTCCAAGACCTACTAAGCGGGAAAGTGCCGGTAGATAGGCACAATAAATAAAACACACAAACACACACACAGAATTTTCAGGAAAGAGGGAAGGAGAGGGAAAGACGAAAGGATGTGGGTTTTAAGGGAGAGGGTAAGGAGTCATTCCAATCCCAGGAGCGGAAAGACTTACCTTAGGGGGAAAAAAGGACAAGTGTACACTCGCACACACACACATATCCATTCGCACATACACAGACACAAGCAGACATTTGTAAACGCAAAGAGTTCAGGCAGAGATGTCAGTCGAGGCGGAAGTACAGAGGCAAAGAAGTTGTTGAAAGACAGGTGAGGTATGAGCGGCGGCAACTTGAAATTAGCGGAGGTTGAGGCCTGGCGGATATCAAGAAGAGAAGATATACTGAAGGGCGAGTTCCCATCTCCGGAGTTCGGATAGGTTGGTGTTGGTGGGAAGTATCCAGATAACCCGGATGGTGTAACACTGTGCCATGATGTGCTGGCCGTGCACCAAGCCATGTTTAGCCACAGGGTGATCCTCATTACCAACAAACACTGTCTGCCTGTGTCCATTCATGCGAATGGACAGTTTGTTGCTGGTCATTCCCACATAGAAAGCGTCACAGTGTGGGCAGGTCAGTTGGTAAATCATGTGGGTGCTTTCACACGTGGCTCTTCCTTTGATCGTGTACACCTTCCGGGTTACAGGACTGGAGTAGGTGGTGGTGGGAGGGTGCATAGGATAGGTTTTACACCTGGGCGGTTACAAGGGTAGGAGCCAGAGGATAGGGTAGGTGGTTTGGGGATTTCATAGGTATGAACCAAGAGATTACGAAGGTTAGGTGGACGGCGGAAAGACACTCTTGGTGGAGTGGGGAGGATTTCATGAAGGATGGATCTCATTTTGGGGCAGGATTTTAGGAAGTCGTATCCCTGCTGGAGAGCCACACTCAGAGTCTGATCCAGTCCCAGGAAGTATCCTGTCACAAGTGGGGCACTTTTGGGGGTCTTCTGTGAGAGGTTCTGGGTTTGAGGGAATGAGGAAGTGGCTCTGGTTATTTGCTTCTGTACCAGGTCGGGAGGGTAGTTGCAGGATGTGAAAGCTGTTTTCAGGTTGTTGGTGTATCCTTTGTATTTCAGCAAGCTGTATAAGGAAGGTATTTCACAAATGTCTTTTTGTCAGCAGCCAGTAACAAGTGTGGCACAGTAAGAAGTGAGCTTCCATGATCTCAGGTGTACTGCCAGGACTGATCATCAAAAGTCAATAATATTTTGGTGGACAACTATTGCCCCATCATCAGTTGGGGCTGATGGAATAATGTGTCTGCTGTGGGCTCATGGTACTGATAGTCACCAGGACAGAATTCAGACCTCACTAGCCCCATGCTGCTGGCCCTCCGCTGTGTCGATGGCAGGGATGGGTGCAGCTGCAACAGTGGAGAGAGTCTCAGTTGCTTTCCGCCTGCATCCAGGTGTCACATTTTGCTCTGATGGAGCTTAGTATTGGCTCCCATGCCTTGCTCAGTGGGTAGCCATTACCTCTGTTGATTAAATTATCAGTCACACAAATTTCAATTTCTTCTTTGAAAATGCAGTCCCAAAATTTATCAGTGGTAGCCAGGACTTTCATTTGCTGGTAATTCATTTTATGTCCATTTCCAGTGTACTGTTCTGCTATTGCAGATTTGTTGGACTGCAGTAAGTGGGCACGGTGCTCATTTACCGTACATTGATCTTCCATTGTGTAAACTGTTTGTCCAAAATGGGTGTATCAGAAAGGACTTTACAATGGAAATGGCTTTGGTGTCATTTTATAGCAGAATACATAAAGTTTTTTACCTTATACCTAAATTAATTCAATGTGACTTCCATTGGTTATGTGGCACACATCCCATCTGAAGTCGATTTCTTGCCAAACTCACTGCAGCATGTGAGGTGTGACTCATTCAGTGCAATGTGGATTCTCTGGTAGAGAAGCTGGTAAGAGTGAAACAGAGTGAGTGTCCTTCATGAATCACCAAAAGAAAAAGTCAAGAAGTGTCAGGTCCGGTGAATATGAGGGGGCCATGCAACTGATACACCTTGGCTCAACCCCTTACTTGAAAGCAGACAGTTAGGCAATCTGAGATATCAGATACATAATATGGTGGTACACCATCTTGCATAAACTGTATGCTGTGTTATTGGTCATCAACATCAATCTGGGGGATTAAAAAGTTTTCCAGAATATCTAAGTATACTATACCACAGATAATTTTCTCTCAGAAAAAGAAAAGTCTGAAACTTTGCTCTTGCTCAATGCAGTACATACATTCAATTTTGCTCTGTCACATTCATGTTCCAGGGTTCTTCATGGGTTTCTGCTACTGCCAATCCTACATTTCTGTTATTAATTTAACCACTTAATAGCCAAGTTGGTCATCGCTGAAGGTAATCTTTCCAATTAAATCTTCATCCAACTGATGTAATATTTCTACGTAAAAGTTCTAACAAGCAGTCCTGTCAGCATCTTTTTAGTTCTTGCGCTATTGTAAACTTCTGTGGTTTGAGATGCAACTGTTTTCTTTAAAAAAATAAATAATAAAAACACCAAATGCTCATGTGTGGAATGCCCACCTCTTGAGAAGCACTGTTCACAGAGTTTTTTCTCATTTGTTCTTTGACATAATGAGGCATGTGGGGATAATCTAAGCATCTATTCTGTCATACTGAACATCCAGTTTCACTAAAACACTTACACCACTCATAAATAGTAAGCTTAATGGGGGGATCTTTACGATACTCTGTATGAAGATTATTGCAGAGCTGTTGCAGACTTCAACTCTTAAAATCAGAACACATAGCAAGCACATCCATTGTTGTTAAAGGGAGCCATTTTTACTGACTCTGCCACTAGCACTAGGATTGTCATGATTCTGTAATAGTGGACCATGTGAGTCAAAACATAATCTATCTTCCTTCAAGATGACACCAAGACTAAGTATGCAAGTTGTATGAATTAAGTTTGGTACAAATTTTCGAAGCTGTAAAGTCCTTTTTGATACACCCTGTATAAATTTTGCTGCATTCAAGCATAACTTAGCACACCTCCACTTTTGTTAAATCCCGTATCATCTTTTATTGTCTGTAATAAAGCTCATGTTTAGCTGCTGGTCAAAACTGGCATTATGTGTCACTTTCTGACAATACATTGATACCAAATAGTATGAAAGCAGTTTTTTTAGCTTCTTCTTCTTCGTCAGATCACGCATTAAATTGGAGTCAGCTGTAGGCATTAGGAAACTGTTGTGGTTGGCAGGAGAGCCAACACCGTGTTACTAGAAGAGGCCGAAATGCACGTGTTTTAGCTCACGCAGGCTGGCATGAGGTCTGGAACAGGACAAGGAAATTAGAATTTAGAAAAATGTACGTAGCTGGTGGAATACTTAACTTTAATCCATTAATGATGACCGTCACCCTTGACGGTACATGATTCACAATATCAATAGTAACTGAATATGGCGCCTTGCTAGGTCGTAGCAAATGACGTAGTTGAAGGCTACGCTAACTATCATCTCGGCAAATGAGAGCGTATTTTGTCAGTGACGCTAGCAAAGTTGGTTGTACAACTGGGGCGAGTGCTAGGAAGTCTCTCTAGACCTGCCGTGTGGCGGTGCTCGGTCTACAATCACTAATAGTGGTGACACACGGGTCCGAGAGGAGCCAGTAAGCCATTTTGTGTAGTGCAACTATCAATCCTATCATACATTATTCTCTTAAATACCTTTGCAAACACTGGCACCAGAGAGATGAGCCGACAGTTGGATATTTCATCCCTCGCTTCACTTCTGTCGATTGGCATCACTACTGCATGTTTTATTCTATCTGGGAACAAACCAGTTTCCGTAGATTGGTTGCACAAATAGCACAATATGTCATTGATTAAGTCTGCACGTGATTTTAAAATCCTACTTGATATGCCACCGTATCCACAGGAATCTGATTTTTTGAGTAATTTTATGGTTTTTTTCAATTTCTTTAGGAGTTGTACTTCTGAAATGAAGTGCTACTTTAGATGTTGTTTGCATGTTGTTAAGTAGTTCAATAGCTTCTGTGTGAGGCTGTTATGGTTCACTGTTTTTTCAGATATAGTGAGAAAAAAATCGTTGAAATCTGAGGCTGCCACTTTCTAGTTATTATTGTCAGGTTTTATGTTCCTATTTGTCTCACTTTTTATGATGTGCCATATGGTTTTTATTTTATTGTTTGAGTTGCTAATTTTTTGTGCATAGTCCATAGTGCCTTCTTGATTACACTTGTTAGAATTTTATAGTATTTCTTGTAATGCAACTTTACTGCTGGGTCTGTACTAGTCCTCTGTTGTACATACAAATTTCTCTTTTTGTTACATGATGCCAGTAGTTAGTCACTCTTTCCTTTTACTACATATTGGTTTGATTTTAATCTATCTTTGGGGGAAAGAAGTTTCAAAATGTTTAAGGAATAAGTTCAGAAAAAGAGTTGAACTTCTCATTCAATGTGTCGGCCTGGTAGACTTCCTCCCATTGTTCATGGCATAAACTATTCTGAACAAGCAAGTAGATTCAGCATTTATTGTTCTAACATGTTTAACTTGGCTACAATGGCCATGTGCTGTTTTTGCTGGCAAGTTTTAGAGTTGTCATTTGACCATCGTGATCAGACAGACCATTTGTTACTGCCCGTGTCACCACTTCATTGTAATTTGTGGACTGTAGGAACAGATTATCAATCAGGGTCTTGCTGTGCCCATATACTCTCATTGGGAATGAGATCATGGGGAGCAGATTGAAGGTTGACAGTAGTGATTCTAACAGTTAATGATTGTTATTTTTTGTGAGTAAGTTTATGTTAAAGTCACCACATACAATGACATTACCACTGTTTCTATAAAGTTTAGTAAGAACAAAGAATTGATATGTTATAACAAAAAAACAGCTTTTTCATGATGTGCACAATAAAGCAAAGTAAGTGCTGTCAAACAAATGACTTCTTTAGCACACTATTCTGTACAATAATTGAGCCAAACGAAGGTAAAACTTACAAAGGTTATTCAATCTTCTAAGTTAAAGCAACATCTCAAGTAATACAATAAATCACAAATTAGCCCAAAAAGTCACTATTTAAGAACATAAATGCAACTTGAATACATAAAAGCTATGAATTATGAGAAAAAGGAAAACTTTATGCAAAGTATGTGATTTAGGTTAAATTATGAAGTAAAACGTCTCAGTTTTTTTTTCTTCTTCTTGGATGTAACTTGTTGCCAATTTTCATTCTGGAAACGCCTCCGTTACTAGAACTATTGCCAGAAAATAGAATATAAAATGTGCCTTGTCCTCCCTTAGATGTGAAGTTGAGGACAGAAGCTTAGGCTATGTTATCTGTTTCTCAGGGACATGGAGGCTTCACGAAAGGCAGCCTACAAGCTGTACAAGCTGTATAGGAAAAGGACGCAAGGTCAATGTGGTCTTCAGGAAAGTATCCTCTTTCCTTTTCATAATAAAATAGAATGAAAAAGTAAGCTCCCACCCATACTTGTAATCATTTAGTGAAAGTGTCGTATGGACACTTACATTGGTGCCTGCGATTGTGATGAAAAATGTGAGTACTGAATAGTGAAAAAAAATTGTCATTTTGTAGGGAGCACATTGTGCTCATGTGGGAGCGATCTATGTGCTCATAAAAACATAAACTGGTAGCCACGATCGCAGGAAGATCCGATGATGGCGGCTTTAGTTTTGCCGAAACTGGTAATCATGGAATTCCTGCGATCTTGGCTACCAGTTTATTGTTTTACTAAATAGTAATTATTGAAAATTTTATTTCATGTTTCTATGTAATATATGTAAATGATTTGTAAAATTCCATTATGTTATGTCTTTAATGTGTATATGTGCATGATTATTTTATATGTGTAGTATTAAGGAATTTTCTAAAAATCAATTGCATTTAAAAGAGGTCAGCTAGAATAATATCCCTTGTTTCTAATATTTAATTTTGTTAAAAAAAATTCACAAAACTAAATATGGGGTGATGTAGTGAAACAAGCACTGTATTGTTTGTGAGGTACAGAGGCGAGCGAGTCTGCCGGGACTCGCCCCAGTTCACTGCTAGTAGCACCACGTCACCGTAACACGTCTACATGTAGCGCACAAGTATTGCACCATAATTAAGATTAAAATTAAAAGTTAAAATTGCTTTTTTAAAGTTTGTCAACATATACTTTAATGTTTTAAATGTCAAGTCTTAGATAGATTAGATCAATAGTTTTCCTAAATACATCGTTTTATGAAAAAGATAAGTGGCACTAAATAATAAAGCTAGAAAGTCATATATTGGTCATAATGTGCAGATCAATGTCAAAATTAACTGGTGCAAGTCTCAACATGACAAAATAAAAATTGTAGGGGAAATTTGGGAGGTTTGACCATATGGGAGGTTCGACCCACCCTAGTTTTATCATCTTTGGAACACAGAAATGTGATGGCATCCAGTGGTAAGTGTTAAGGTTACCTGTAGAAAGAAACAGACGCAAAGAAAAGCCATTTTGTGAGACAGTGCAGCAACAGCTAATGTTTGTTTACTGTGAACAAACTGAATATTTCTCATTTCACTCATAAGCCTGCAGGTAAGTCAAATGAATATTAATGAGAATGGGATTAAATGCATTTTATTCATTGTTTATTTCTCTTTCATTTCATGTAAAAATTTTGTAAATATTTTGAAATATTTTATTGATTATACTGCACTTTTATGAAGAGGATATGCCAACGGAGGTTTGACCCAATAGTTATATCCAATTTACTTCAGTTTTAACAATATTCTGTTTCTTTTCTTCAGGATGCCCTTCATTTGGAAATCAGGCTGAAGGTTTCCCCTGAAAGAATGAAAGGAGCAGTTATGCAAGTTATTGAAAGAGGTGAAAGTGTCACAAGGGCTGCAAAAGATTTCAATGTGGACAGAAAGACATTGGGAAGATATGTTAAGAAAGAAAGATATGGCCAGGAAATGAACTTTTGAGCAAACCATGTGTCTAATGAAATATTTACAATGGACCAGGAAGCTGATCTAATGAATTACTTGATTCAGGCCACTAAGTTAAACTATGGTTTAACACCAATTCAAGCTAGATTTTTTTTTTTTTTTTTTGCTCCCCTTAATTTAGCCAATTGCAATTTCAGCTATCCAAACAACTGGAAACATAATGAAGCAAGTTATGATTGGCTCCATGGTTTCATGCTATGGAACAAGACAAGAATTTATCCCTATGAACTCCACAAGCCTTGGTAGAGCAACAGCTTTTAACACAACAACAGTGAAGGAATTTTTTGATAATTTAAGTAACATTTTTGACAAACATGCCTTTGGTCCTGAAAACATTTATAATGTAGATGAGACTGGAGTCAGCACAGCCCAACAACGAGGGAAGATAATTGCCAGTAAGGGAGAGAAACAAGTTTCAAAGGTCAAGTCATCAGAAAAAGGAACATGGCTAGAGGACAAATGTAAGGATGTAGAGGGGTAAGATAGATACTGCCTACAGGAAAATTAAAGGGACCTTTGGAGAAAAGAGAACCACTTGTATGAACATCACGAGCTCAGATGGGAACCCAGTTCTAAGCAAGGAAGGGAAAGCAGAAAGGTGGAAGGAGTATATAGAGGGTCTATACAAGTGCGATGTACTTGAGGACAATATTATGGAAATGGAAGAGGATGTAGATGAAGATGAAATGGGAGATACGATACTGCATGAAGAATTTGACAGAGCACTGAAAGACCTGAGTCGAAACAAGGCCCCCGGAGTCGACAACATTCCATTGGAACTACTGACGGCCTTGGGAGAGCCAGTCCTGACAAAACTCTACCATCTGGTGAGCAAGATGTATGAAACAGGCGAAATACCCTCAGATTTCAAGAGGAATATAATAATTCCAATCCCAAAGAAAGCAGGTGTTGACAGATGTGAAAATTACTGAACAATCAGTTTAATAAGTCACAGCTGCAAAATACTAACACGAATTCTTTACAGACGAATGGAAAAACTAGTAGAAGCCGACCTCGGGGAAGATCAGTTTGGATTCCGTAGAAATGTTGGAACACGTGAGGTAATACTGACCTTACGACTTATCTTAGAAGAAAGATTAAGAAAAGGCAAACCTACATTTCTAGCATTTGTAGACTTAGAGAAAGCTTTTGACAATGTTGACTGGAATACTCTCTTTCAAATTCTAAAGGTGGCAGGGGTAAAATACAGGGAGCGAAAGGCTGTTTACAATTTGTACAGAAACCAGATGGAAGTTATAAGAGTCGAGGGGCATGTAAGGGAAGCAGTGGTTGGGAAGGGAGTGAGACAAGGTTGTAGCGTATCCCCGATGTTATTCAATCTGTATATTGAGCAAGCAATAAAGGAAACAAAAGAAAATTTTGGAGTAGGTATTAAAGTCCATGGAGAAAAAATAAAAACTTTGAGGTTCGCCGATGACATTGTAATTCTGTCAGAGACAGCAAAGGACTTGGAAGAGCAGTTGAAGAGAATGGACAGTGGTTTGAAAGGAGGATATAAGATGAACATCTACAAAAGCAAAACGAGGATAATGGAATGTAGTCGAATTAAGTCGAGTGATGCTGAGGGAATTAGATTAGGAAATGAGACACTTAAAGTAGTAAAGGAGTTTTTCTATTTGGGGAGCAAAATAACTGATGATGGTCGAAGCAGAGAGGATATAAAATGTAGACTGGCAATGGCAAGGAAAGCGTTTCTGAAGAAGAAAAATTTGTTAACATCTAGTATAGAATTAAGTGTCAGGAAGTTTTTTCTGAAAGTATTTGTATGGAGTGTAGCCATGTATGGAAGTGAAACATGGACAATAAATAGTTTGGACAAGAAGAGAGTAGAAGCTTTTGAAATGTGGTGCTACAGAATAATGCTGAATATCAGATGGGTAGATCACATAACTAATGAGGAAGTATTGAGTAGGATTGGGGAGAAGAGAAGTTTGTGGCACAACTTAACCAGAAGAAGGGATTGGTTGGTAGGACATGTTCCGAGGCATCAAGGGATCACGAATTTATTATTGGAGGGCAGTGTGGAGGGTAAAAATCGTAGAGGGAGACCAAGAGATGAATACACTAAACAGATTCAGAAGGATTTAGGTTGCAGTAGGTACTGGGAGATGAAGAAGCTTGCTCAGGATAGAGTAGCATGGAGAGCTGCATCAAACTAGTCTCAGGACTGAAGACCATAACAACAACAACAGTGACAATCTGTTGTGCTGTTAGTGCTATTGTTACGGACCTGCCACCCTTATTTGTGTTCCCTAGACAAAGAGTGAGTGAGTGAGTGACTGATTTAATGAAAGTTGGTGAGCCTCCAGGATCAGAGTTCCGCTGCCATGGCAGTGGATGGATGACTGGTGAGAATTTTTATTTCATTTCATCAGATTCTCTAAAACATCCACTGATCAACCTACATTAATTATACTTGATAATCATGACTCACACATTACTCCAAAACATCTAATGATTGCCATGTATAATGGAATAACACTAATGACTCTTAAAATAATTGAAAAACCACTATCGCTTCAATATCGTTTAGTAGATGACTGGTTTCAGCATTCTGAAGGTGCGATCATCGGATCTCTGAAGGAATAACATAGCAGGTTTGAAGGAGGGCTTACATGAGTTAACTATATACATTACAATTTTTACAGAACTACATACCTGAAATGTGGATTAACATTTATAAAACCCTATGGACATCATGGCACATGAGGCAGACCATCTGATAGATACTATTGTCACAACCAATTCGATGTGCCTATGCAAGTTTTCATAGTTGATTTGTACCTTGCTCATAATGAATGTATAGATGGTGAGAGATGTTATAGCAAGTTGATACATTCTTTCTTAGTGCTTACAATACCTAAGACCATAGTGCCTAGACAGGTAAAGCCCAGCATACAGGTTTTAATCGCTCGTCACATTGTACGTAAGTTGTGTTATGAACAGCTTTCTGTGTGCATATTCCTGATGTCCTTATATGAATAAAGGTAAATTACAGTATGTAGTTCTGTAAGGCACTAATGGATAATGTCTGTGCCTCGGATGCTTTTACTTTGTAATTGACGTACTTTATAGTGATTATAGTATGTACAGGAAATGTATGCTCAAATGTGGGCTTTGCATGGGTGTGTGACAAGCAGTTATAGTAAAGTTGTGTTTTAGTAGTAATGAGTGGTTATACCATGGGACTGTGTGCGCTACTTGGAGCGCTATCTGGTGGCCAGTTGTGAACCGCTAGAATCACAGCAAGTAAGCCTGTGCCGAATAGGGCAGTGATGATGCTGGCTGGTGTTAGGCAAGCAGTGGTAGTTTCATCTGGTGACTTCAGTTTTATGTTTTTTATTGTTTGTGACAATGGTGTTTATCAGATGGTCTTCCTTATGTGCCATGATGTCCATATGGTTTTATAAATGTTAATCCATGTTTCAGGTATTTGGTCCTTTAAAAATTATAATGTATATAGTTAACTCATGTAAGCCCTCCTTCAAACCTGTTATGTTATACCTTCACAGATCCAATGATGGCACCTTCAGAGTGCCTAAACCATTCATCTAGTAAATGATATTTAAGCGATCGTGGCTTTTAAATTATTTTAAAAACAGAGTGATCGCCCCATGACACACCATGTGTACACTGCAAAAAACTACTGACTCTGCCACCTCATACTAGCCATAGACTGCAGCCCTTAGACAGGACCATATTTGGTCCTTTTAAAACCTTCTATAATAAAGCAGCTGATGACTATATGTGCATTCATCCTTGGGAGACAGTATCTATATATACAATTCCTAGCTTGACTGGAATAGCATTTCCTCGTGCATGTAACCCAGTTAATATCCAAAAAGGGTTTGCTTGCACTGGTATTTGGCCATTTAACACCAACATTTTTACAGAGGATGACTTTTTAGGGTCATATGTTTCAGGTAGACCATACGTGAGTGGAGACATTCCTTCTATAGAGGAGGGAGCAGTGCCATCCACTTCTAACGAAGTTCATGAAAATGCATCAGTTCCAACAGTGGGTCATCTGGCAGCAGCCAATTCTATGGAGGATCATCCAACTGCATCCACTTCTACAAAGGACATTGCAGTAGCACCCACTTCTGTGGAGAGTAATATAGTTGAGTTAACGTGTTTGCGGGACCAAGCAGTAGATTCTACATCTAAATCTTTTGTTGAAACTTGTTTTGGGAAATCTAGCCAGAGTGCTAAAAAATATCTTTTCACACTACTAAGAACACAGTCTGACTATCTCCAGAGGAGGTCAGACCATTTGCTAAATCAGGTCCAAGAAAGAACACTAAAGGTGGTAGGAAAAGATGGATTAGTAGAATTTTGACTGACACACTCATCAAAAGAGCCATTGTAGAGGAGCATGCTGAAAGTCTAAGGAAAAGATGTAAGAAGAACGTTGCAAAAACAGTGAAAAGAACCCTTGTAACATGTGAAGATGAGGATGATTTTGAGGAGTTTCCAGACCTCAGTGATCTGCCACAACAAGATCCCATACAAGATGGAGATTATGTTCTTGTGAAACTTGATGTGAAGAAGAGTGAGGGATGCTTTTATGCTGGTAAAATATTAAAATTTGTAAACAGTGAAGAAGTAAAAGTGCAGTTTTTGAGAAGAGTGACACCCAAATCAAAGTATTTTCATTTTCCTAACATTGATGACACTAGTTTTGTTATGTTAAGATTTGCTAAAAAATTACCCAACCCATTTGTAACTGGTGGAACACAACATCTTGCCTCTAAGATAATGTTTCCTGTGAAATTTTCAACACTTGATGTACATTAGAACAATACACCTTGTATGTTTTGTACCCAAATGTTCAGCTTGACATAATTTAAAAAATGTATTTCAGTTAGTGCTTGTTTATTTGTGTCTACATAGTTTATTTTACCATTTCTGCCTCACTGTTATGTTATATGTTAGCCATTAATAAAAATTGATCCAAAGTTACTTGTGTAGGATGGAGAACGTTTTTGTGAAACTGATAGATACTGTAAATATTCAGGAATTATAATCCATTAGTAGACAAAAATCAAAGAAAAACATACTTACAACATGTTTTATAAAAAGTGGGTAAAACCTCCCCAGTTTCCCCTAATCAGAATCCACATTTTAAGAAAAATTGAAGACACTAAATATGAAACTTAGAAATGTGAAAATTTAACTAATTAATGGAAAATCTCATATAAAGATGTGAAACAATTACTAACAAAGAGATAGAGGGGCTGGCCAGTACTTATCTCAGCTCAGTAGAGCCGATAGAAACACAAAAAAACAACCGAAAATTTAAGTTCCTAGCTTTCGGAATAAATGTTCCTTCATCAGGGAGGAGAGAGGGGAAAGAAAGGGAAGAAGGGAAAGTGGATTTAGTTACTCACAACCCAGGTTATGAAGCAACAGGGAAAGGAAAACAGGGAAGGTAGCAAGGATGGAGGCATGGTTGTCTAGGAACTTAAATTTTCGGTTGTTTTTTTGTGTTTCTATCGGCTGTACTGAGCTGAGGTAAGTACTGGCCAGCCCCTCTATCTCTTTGTTAGTAAATGTGAAAATTTGTATGAGGCTTCAGTTCAACCTAAAACGTCCTTAAGTTCCTAGCTTTCGGAATAAATGTTCCTTCATCAGGGAGGAGAGAGGGGAAAGAAAGGGAAGAAGGGAAAGTGGATTTAGTTACTCACAACCCAGGTTATGAAGCAACAGGGAAAGGAAAACAGGGAAGGTAGCAAGGATGGAGGCATGGTTGTCTAGGAACTTAAATTTTCGGTTGTTTTTTTGTGTTTCTATCGGCTGTACTGAGCTGAGGTAAGTACTGGCCAGCCCCTCTATCTCTTTGTTAGTAAATGTGAAAATTTGTATGAGGCTTCAGTTCAACCTAAAACGTCCTTAATTGTAGTAGATTAAGTATCTGTAATTTTAATGCTAGAAAATTTTTGTTACAGCATGTGATAAAATCTATTAATTAATAGAGCTATAACAAGTTTTAGGGCCATAATGTTATTATAACCGATACAAGGCCTCCTAATGTTATAGTTTAGAGGTAATGATCTACTATCAGTTCTGTTCTTAAAATTCTAGAAGGCAAAGTTTTTTTGCAAGTGAGGTGAAACTTTTTCTATAATTTCAACCAACTTACCAACATGCACACAAAAATTAAGATGATTCTAAATTAATTCATAATTTTGTTATTAAATATTGTTTGTACGAGGAAGCAGCCATTTAGAGACTGCTGCCATGTGCATAAGGCGGATGACAGCAGGTGTTCCCTTGGCTGTCTGCTGTGCAATGTATATAAATACAGCCCAAGAGGCAAAATCATGTTTCACTTCGCACCCAGCCACTGTAAGATCAGTGTTGGACAAATGCCGGAGTGTGTGCTGCCTTGGATGATGTCACAGACAGGTTGTTTCAAAATGTGGATTTTCAGTAATAATTGATAATGAACTCACAAGGACTCCACACCATCCTGGATAGCTTAGATTTTCACTAAAGTAACAGTTTGTGTGTCGTCCATGATATTTACAAATCTGCATGGCAAGTGGTGACAACTATCTTCCACTTTTGTGGCCAGCATTTATTTGGAGTATCACTAGTCAGGGTAAAAGACAATTTGGTAGGAACTTACCGTAGAAGTCACCTCTGACCTACTTATTGTGCTATTTAGGATAGAGAGATTTACTACCAATATGAACATAATGAATACTTCCTGTTGTGCATGAGAACCTTTACTAAATATATGTATCAATTAGAACACCAAATCTTCATTTATAATAATAGGCCTGATCCCACTAAGCAAACAGAGAGTAACAACATTTATTACAGTGGGATGAACAAGAATGTGGACGTGCAGACTGGAAACTATGGTCAGTATGCTCTCCATCGCTTTCTGGCTGAACACAAAAATAGTTGCCAGGCTCACATAGAAAGCTGGCAAACGATATTTTACTACATTTCCAAAACCCTCGAACTATTACTCTAATTGAAAGCACTGCCCCACAACGCTGACAGACCGCATCGATTACTTACTACAATCTGGTTTTATTGCTTTGGCTTCTGTCTCTATTTGTTTTATCATGTATTTATTGTTTTGTGAATTCCATACGCTTGCTTATATATGTCAAATTTTTAGCTAAAATTCGCCTTAAGTGCACATCAAAATTATTTTCACTAAACTGTTTCCTTCTTAATAATCTGTCTTTGCTTTTTATTCCTATTATGACTTATTCACCTGGTGGGCCTATTATAGATTTTAATGATTATCTTCTTGTTTTTATTCCATATTGCATGATTATATGATTGCAGAATATGCATATGCCTGCAGTAGCAACATCTGAAGAGCTTGCGACACAAACTTTTTGTGGCTACTGGGTCACATTTAATTTTGAACAGAATTGTTGTTAAAAAAATGACTCTAGTATATATGATATTTAATTTGTGTGTGTTAAGCTGAACTGATTTTGTGTTATCTTTTGATGATACCACAATGTCTCCATTGTATTAGATCATGGTTTTTAAAACAGGTATTCCCCATCTTATTTTTCATTATTGCCTATTTTATTGTTTTAAGCTGTACACAATCCACTATTTGTGTTTGTGTCCTTTACATGTTTTGCTGCAGATCTGAAGATGGTCACTGCTGACTGAAACCAGTAGTCTGAAGACCTAACAATTTGTGATCATAGACAAAAATAGAGAGATCAATCCACATAAAACAGACAGACTTTCCTAAAATCTCAAAATAAATTACACAAAATATACTAACAATATTAGGGAGTGGGGAAGGGGGAGTGATTATAGCAAATTATAAGGAAGACTGTATTGAGAGAATGCAGCAAGATATCCTTATCTTGGCAGCTCACAAATTCAGAGTTAACGAGACATATGAAACCAATTATAATCAAATACGCAACACTAGCTGTGTGGCAGAACAAGCAAGTTGTGAGCTGCTAAAATATGGTTCTCACTGCTGCAATTGCGATACTTACATTTCCCCCAAAATAAGCAATGGTGCGCCAATCGGCACCAGATGACAAGTGGAATATGAATATCCTTGAAACTTTCTTCTTCACCTTCAGCTTCAGCTTCCAGCTTTTTTTCTGCATATGGAGAGGATGCCTCAGTACTATTGTCTATGTGATGAAGCAGAATATTGCTTATTTAATGAAAAAAAACAGGAAATTGCAGCAGAAACTTAAGCTCTTAGTGCATAAAATGCATATTAACAAATAACAGGTTGGTACTGGCCTGGAACAGTGTTCCAACAATTGGCCAGCCTGTGTGATCTGAGGTTTCCCCAGCATACAGAAATCTTGAAAATTTCTTGGGTATTCAGCCAGGTGGCATCATCCAACAGGTGTGATATTTCGGCAACCCAACTTCTTGCCACCTTCAGGCGTTGCTGGAGTCTGATTGATCTCTGATGGATCCCCCTCCCTCCCGCAGCCTCTGTCTTCAGCTTCAGGTGTCCTGACAGGAGCAGATTTCCATGTAGACTGTCGTTGTGTTTTAATCATACTCGAGGCTGGATCCCAGGCTTTGCTTAGCTGGAAATTGCTATCTTTATTTATTAGCGTGTTATGCGGCCAGATCTCTACTTCTTTTTTGAGGGTACAGTCCCAGAAGGTGTTCGATTGCTGTTACACCTTTGTGCCATCATAGTTCATGTAATGTCCATGTGAGATGGAGTGCTCTTCCATAGCGGACTTGGTTGGATATACGTTGTCTGTGTGGCATTTATGTTCACTGAATCTCTCCTGCACTGTCCAGATGGTCTGGCCTATATACATTTTCCTGCACTGACAAAGGATGTGGTAAACTCCCAGTTTCCATCCCGTCTCCGGTCATCCTGATTTAGGTTTCCTGTGATTTCCCTAGATCGTTTAAGGCAAATGCCGGGATGGTTCCTTTGAAAGGGCACGACCAATTTCCTTCCCTAATCTGAGCTTGTGCTCTGTCTCTAATGACTTCATTGTTGGCAGGACATTAAACACTAATCTCCTCCCTCTCAGTTTCCATAGTCCTTGACTGATCCTAGTAACGTCTTCATTTTGGATGGAGGGCAAAACATGGAGTATTCTGTCGATCTTTGTTGAAGTTTTCAAGATGTATGGTTTGTCTTCATCCTCAGAATGTTGAAATCTCGGCTTCTTTGCTCCAAAGGATCAGTTTATCTGGTCATTGTTCTAACCGTTCATGTGGAACACGGCCTTTAAGTGCTGTAATTCAGCTGTTAGGCTGTCATGCTTCAAGATTTTGCGAGCTCTGTGGACCAGTGTGCTCAGGACACCCTCTCGCTGTGAAGTAGCATGGCAGATGGAGGCATGCAGGTACAAATCCTTGTGTGTTGGCTTACGTAGACACTGTGTCCTAGTGCCATCTGGTCTTTCCTTGATGAGCACATCTGGAAAGCTGGAAGCTGGTTGTTTTCTTCTACCTACATTGTGAACTTGATATTCTGGTGCAGTGAGTTCAGATGCTGCAGAAAGTCTTGAACATGATGTCGTCCATGCGACAAGATAACAAATGTATCATCTACATATCGTAAAAAGCAAGAGGGCTTGTAGACTGCCGACTCGAGAGCTGCTTCTTCAAAAGCCTCCATAAACATATTGGCCACTACTTGTGATTGAGGACAGCCCATTGCTGCTCCATCTGTTTGTTCACAGTAATTCCCATCAAACAGAAAGTAAATTAGAAAACTTTTGTTACAGTTGGTCTGAGTTTTTCCCTTATGAGTCTTAGAGGTACCCTAGTAAAGAGGGTACCATGTCAAAGCTCATCATTAGGTCTTCTTGGGCCAGTTCGGAGTTTTGGAGCTGCGGACCATGTGGAAGTGCCAAGAAGGAGGCTGTGGGGGTAAGCATTATATAAAGTCAGTATCCATCAGAGATCAATCAGATTCCAGGAAAGCCTTAACATGGCAAGAAGTCGGTTTGCTGAAATATTGCACCTATTGGACAATGCCATCCAGCTGAATACCTGAGAAATTTTCAAGACTTAGCCAATCTCTTCAGGCTGAGCATGGTGGTGGGGGCAAATCATTCGATTAGATACACCAAAAATTTTGGAGTGAAAGGAATCAATTTTCTTACACTGTTCAGGTGGTGCCATGGCATCCCATCCTTTAATGACTGTACAGAAATTGCAAAAAATGTTATGCTCAATAACAGCAGTGGTGGCAGGATGGTCTTGGTAAGGGTAAGTCCGGTTAATGGCTGACACTACAGATCAGTTTGCATAGAGATGAATTTATTTATGAAAATATACAGTACAGTCACCAACAAACTTTACATATTCACATACACCTTTACCTTTAACCCAAATGAATACAGACTCATTTACAGATATTTTTCTCTTGTTACGAGTATACAAAGACAAATCTGAAGGTGACATATAAGCTGATTTACCAAAGTCTTTATTTGCAAGTTCTGCCATATGGTAGGGCGATAATGTCTCTATCCACAAAACTTTCAAGTCCAGGTATGTTAGGAACTCCGGTACCTCCACGTATAATGGCTACAGTGAGCCAACCATTACCATGTGAGAAACTGTCGTTAATATCAATACTAAAATTAAGTCTACAATGACAGAAAACACTTACCCTTGGTAAGGGTAAGTGCCAGCTGTTTTTCTTTTTCAGAGTCATCGTTCTTCTGACTGGTTTGATGTGGGCTGTTACAAATTCCTTTTCTGTGTCAATCTCTTCATATCAGAGTAGTGCTTGCAACATATTTCCTCAATTATTTGCTGGATGTATTCCAATATCTGTCTCCCTCTACAGTTTTTGCACTCTATAGCTCCCTCTTGCACCACAGTAGTCATGCCCTGATGTTTTAACAGATGTCCTATCATTTTGTTCCTTCTCCTTGTCACTATTTTCCGAATACAGTGGAACTTCAATTTTACATTCTCCGATTTTACATTTCACATGGTTCTACACCATAAATTTGCAGTCCCTGTGAAAAGCCCATAAGATCAATGCTAAAACTTGCCTGATTTTACATTTATTCCTAGTAGGGTTTACTTTGTTTCTAAGTTCTTACTCAACATCTTGCTTGACTTCATCCCATTTTCTTCCTATTGATATTTGATGTGAATGAATGAGTTACAAGTGGCACAAAAGACAGCTGGTTCACACCGCAGGTGGTGGTAGAGTTGAAGGAATATTTTAAGCTGTTGTGGAGAGGGGAGACGTGAGAAGGGAAATGCTGATGTAATCCATGATAAATGTTGCCAGCATAACTTGCAACATTTAGCTTCACTGTGCAATTATGATGCATCTACTGAAAAGCAACAATATCAATCATCAACCTTTTAAACTCAAACACTGAGTCTCAATGAATACATTTGGTCATAATTGAGGAAACGTTGCCCATTTCCAGCTAGTGAACTCTTATTGGCTGGCAATTTGTTAAGTCATCCAATATAGCTAGCGCAGCCACCACACCAAATTAACACACAGAAAAAGAGCTCACGTACTGGATGTGTGTTATGAAATACTGAAAATATACTTTTTGTGCAGATGAGCTTTTGTGAGAGATTTCACATGGAAATATAACAAAGGTTTAGCAATAGCCCATTTTATAAAGACTTTTGTGTATCTGATGTGCTCCAGTTGCAACAACTACGTACAATACTCATATACATACTTCGCACCATATGCACACCAAACACAGTGGATCACATAGGCTGGCAGCAGTGATAGAGGGCATGAAGTGAAACTGTATCACCTGAGCTTTCTTTCAAATTTACATTTTACACAGTGTACAGAAATTCAATGAGCTGGCTTCTAATAAGCTTGTAATGTCAATTGGTATAGTAAACTAATTTTTTCACTTCTCTGTTTCTCTCATCAAGCCTAAAACAACACTTTTAATGGTGGTAAGCATATGAAGTGTGACTCATAAGAAAAGCATTAAAGAATAACGGCAATGGTGACAAAGTATGTCATTAAGCAGATGTTCGCATTTATGCTTATACGAGAGTGGTTTGAAAAGTTCTCGGAATCACCACGAGAGGCCAGCAATAGTGCAATGAGTTATCCACATGATATTCATTGGACTGTTGCCTGTAAACACATGCCACATCAGTGATCTTGGAAGAGAGCTGTGGTGGTGACGTGGCTCTGCTGTTGTTTCCATGTAGTGCTTTGCGAAGACGGGGAAAAAAAAAAAAATCGAGATTTGAGCAGTGATTTAGTACTTCATAAAAAAAGATATGAAAGAAAAGGACATTCATGACAATTTCCAGACTGCACTGAGGAACTCTGCTCCTTCATATTCAACTGTTGCCAAGTGGACAAATGAATTTAAATTTGGTCGGGAGAGCTTAGATGATGATCTGTGCAGTGGTCAGCCAAGATGTGTCACTACTCCAGAAATCATTGCAAAAGTGCACAAAATGGTCATGGAGAATCACCAACTGAAAGTGTGTGAAATTGCTCACACTTTTGCCAGCCTTCTGCTCGACACAAACTTCAACTACTACAGCCTTATGATTACTTATAACCTCAATTATGTTCGTTTTCTGCCTTATATCAGCAGGCTTTATCCATAAAAAGTCTAGTAAATTATTACTACTTGTATTTTCTGTGACAAATTCCTCATAGCTCCCTTCCAAGGTCAGTCTCTTTGCTACAATTTGATCCCAGCCCTGTGAGTTCACTTTTCTTTCCAATATACTCCTCACCTGTTTAGGTGTGCCAGTTATTACATTTCTGCCCCTCTTTTCAGCCAAGTTTCCACAATTCAACAATCAACTATACTGTCATCCCATTTGCCTCTCTATACATCTATTACACCTCACTCTTTGTCTCAATAAGTGCTGAGCCATACATCTTGCATTTGGCTGAGATTGTTGCCTTGCATATGCTTCTCGCACTAAAATTGCTTTGCTTCATATTCTGATGTAATCTGCTTCAGTTTTGACTGGATATACCAGATTTTCTAATTTCCCCACCCGCAGTCCCTCTTACAAAAAATTTGTGTCATCAATATCCTCCATCAGCTAGGATTCTACACCTATCCCGTCATCATGTTCAATTCCTCCAACTAATATACTGAATTCTATTTCTTTCCTGATTATGTTCCTGCTGTTTACTGGGAGGCATCTCAGTGCCATCGTTTCACATATACACTGACACTAATTTTACTCATGGTTTGAAACACATGTTTAAATTTTCATCCCTTTCACTAATCATTATTTCCCCATGTGCATGTCACAGTGTGCCAGGAAATTATCACTAATGAACTTACTTAGGTCTAACAACACTGCACCTGAAGGATCATGCTAATCTCGCACACAATCATTTGTCACTATAGCTGACATATTCATTACGAGAGAATTCAGTAATGGTATTGATACTTATAAAATTTTTGTATACTTCTTATTTTTCAGTCCCAGTTGCACAACTTTTGCCATATAACTAGCTTCGCACTTCTTGGATCATCATCAAGTCTATGTAGTTGCATCAGCAACACATTATGTCGATACCAGAACTTTAGTATTCTGATGTGTAATTCTGATACAGACACAACACATTGCTGACACAACTACACAGATTTGAAGATTTTTCAGGAAGACTGAAACTAATTACACAGTAAAAACTGTGCAACTGAGACGGAGAAACAAACAATATATTAATTTTTTGAAAGTCATTTATCCTGTCTATACACTGACCAGCCAGAACATTATTCCACTAACCTAATTTCTAGCATGTCCACCTTTGTCACAGATAACAAAGGTGACCCATTGTGGCACGGAAGCAATGAGGCCTTGGTAGGTCACTGGAGGGAGTTGGCACCTAATTCCCATAAATTCCAGGGAGGCAGAGATGAGCTCTGACGTCACGTTCAGTCACATCCCAGATGTGTTTGATTGGGTTCAGATATGGTGAGTCAGGGTGCAGCACATCAACTGAAACTCACCAACGTGTTCCTTGAACCACTCCATTACACTCCTGATCTGCACTGAAATGGTGCATTATCTTGTGGAAAAATGCCACTGCTGTCAGGATCGTCATGAAGGGGTGTACGTGGTCTGCAATCAGTATGCGGAACATCTTGGACCTCATTGTACCTTGCACAAGCTCCACTGGACCCATGGATGCCCACGTGAATGTCTGCCAGAAAATAATGGAGCTGATACCAAGGAGTTGTTGCCCTGGAAGATGATGGGTTCATGCCCTCCCCTTGGTATGATAAGTAAGGTATCAGGATTCATGGGAGCATGCAATGCTCTGCAGTTGTGCCAACATCCGGTGCCAATGGTCATGTGCCCATTTCAGTCATAGATGTTGTGGTGTTAATATTGGCACATGCATGGATTGCCAGTTGCAGAGGCCTATCGTTGGGAGTGTTCAGTGCACTGTGGGTTCAGACACACTTTTACTTTGCCCAGCAGGAAAGTCTGGTATCAGTTTCACCACAGTTTGGCACCTGTCCTGTTTTACCAGTCTATCCAGCCTACAACATCCGAAATATGTAACGACTATTGGCCACCCAACCCAATGATGTCTGGACGAGGTTTCACCCTGGTTTCGCCATGTGTTGAACACACTTGCCACAGCACTCCTCAAAAACCCAAAAAGACATGCAGTTTCCAAAATGCTCATGCCAAGCCTCCAGGCTATCATAATCTGCTGTTGGTCAAACTCAGATTAATCAAGCATCTTTCCCATTCTATGCATGGGCAGCACACACATGGATACTACATGCTACATGCACCATGTGTTTGTCTGACTAGCTGTCATTCCTAGTCAGGTGACGCTGCTATTGCCTGGATGGTTTTATATCGAAAATAGGCCCGTGTTCGTAGCATTCTGGCTGATCAGTTTATAGCTGCCACTAACTATTGTTCTATGTACAATTCCACTTATCACCATCTTGGTTCCTAGCAAAACCTTTTTTGCTATTCCCATAATGTTCCTATTTCACTGTAGCTGTGTCGATGTGCCTACCCCCCCCCCCCCCCCCCCCCCCCGCACCCTACCCCCTGCATATACAAAGACACCTCAATGATTTCCATTGCTCTGAATCGGATTATCCTCTGCTGAGCTTTGTTTATCATTTATACGACTTGTCATCTTGTAGCCATAATGACTTGATTCTCAAAGTCTCTCCTCAATAGTACCACTCGTGACCACCACAAAAGATGGGATAGTGTTTGCTCAAAGTTGTACATGACAGCTCAATTTAGTTTGCACTAACACACACATCTGTTCTTCACTAAGATAGACTATTAGTAATGGTGACCAGTTTGTCATTTAAGATAATCTATAAGCACACTGAAACAGAACAACACCTACAATTACAGTGATGAAGTCAATTGTTCTATTATGGCACAAAGCAATTCATATTTACATGAAAATGTCACAGTTCTCACTTGGCACTGTTCTTTAGTAACTTAATAAAGAAAAAAATGCTCTGTGGTAATTAAATGAAATCTGTCTATAATGAAATTATATCCAAGAATCACTAGCTTTGATGACATAACATTCCCCACTTGCTAAACACAGTTCAATAAATATTTTAATTAATTTGGGCTTTAGAAATCATTCGACAGTCTTTAATGTGCAAAATTCTTGAATTTTGCAGTTGTCAGTGCATGTATTTTCGTGTAAAGAATGCACATGATTGTGGCAGGGGCCAACACTGAATGTGCATCCAACATAGATCTTACTCATGGGCTGTGTAACTGTGAACTGACAATTTTGGGCATAAGAATAAACTTATTCCATAAACTACATTAGACTCTCAAAAATAGCTAGTCTGGATTTTCCTGTATTTGGATGACCTCCAAGAACCAATGTGATTCTGGCTTATAGAAAAAGTTGCTGGTTAGAAATTCAGAAAAATACCTGGATGTTAATACAACGTGAATCCCCTTGTTTACATGTAGGAGTGCCATATTACAGACGATAGTAAATTTCAAAAAATTTCTAATTAGTGAATTAGTATTGGTGCTTTATTGTCATCTTGTATAGATGTAATAGAAATTAAAGTAATAGAAATTGTAGTCAAGGTTTGGAATATAACAATGGTTATGACAGACTGTGAGATGGAAAATGGGGCTGCTTATGAGTCTGAATGCTAATTATCTCTTCAAATCATAAGTTTCTAATAATTTAAAGAACCTTACAGGAAAGTTGTAATGCTTAGTTTTCTGTTTATATGTGGGTCAGTATACAGAATTATACCGATTGGCTCACAAAGGTTTCCTTGTACTGAAGTATAGCACTAACTATAAATTAATTGCAACTTTTAATAAACATGTTCAATAGCCCACCCAAAAGGAATATCTGAACAAATTTAAAGGGGGAAGGCTTAATTACATTTTTGGAATATCAATACAAATGCCGCATATTACTTAAAAAACAGTATTAAAAATATATCACAAAATTATAGGCAAAAGTCAATTAATAGCAGACTTTGAAAACAATACTGATAGGTTGGAGTCACAATGCCTGTATCGCAAAAAGACTGCTTATCTGATGTGTTCTTATCTCAGGACAAACATCTATTTCACTGCGTGGAGCAATGATGGCTTTCAAAAGACAAGTGGCGAGTAACAGAAACTGGTTTTTGACACTTTGTTCTTTCTTTGTGGCTACCTCTCCTGTTTGTGTTATCAGTGCATACATCAGTCCATTCATATATGTTTGTTGATTTTACATGGTCTGTATTTTTTTTCGCTTCCTTTAGAGTGTTTCTCACACACTGTAAAATATTTTGATGGCTGTTTTTTAGGTACATTCACTTGCACACCGAACTGCTGCTGTATACTGTTGCTCTTCACTAGTATAATTATATGTTTGTCAGTTTCACAAGTCTGACTCATCTGGAACTTCATTTAGGGCATTGGGTTACCCTGTATGTTCTGTTGCACTATCTGCATCAATAGCTGTGCATCCTCAGTATGGCACTCTCTGTATAGAGACTTTTCCACTATTATGTTTAATTTGTAGTATGTCAGTTTTGCTCCTTTTATAACTTAATCTATGGTTTTATTAATTTCATTTCTTGTCAATTTCATTATACCTTTTTATTATTTTTATTTCTTGACAAATGCATTATATATTGCTTGCCTTGCTTTTATTGTTTGCTCTGTACTAGGCATACCATAGCTAACACCATGCATAAGGTGGTTTTAGTGCTATTAGTAGTTGGTGGCATTTAGGAGGAAATGTGGATTTGCATCTGTTTCTGGTTATGATTTCTTTGGTGGTTCCACTGGCGGACACTCTCTGACATGTGTGTCCACAAGTCTCTCATCACGGTTCACATGACAGTCTGCTGACCAATCCTGCTGGGTTTATATGATATGTGGCAGACTTGAGACTTATATGGAAAGCTACTTTTGAAGTTCACAAATTGGCATTCTGTTGCTTTTATGGCTTCATTTCAATTTCTTAAGTGCACACCTCGTGTCGTCATTTGCAGTTGGTTCATACGTTACAGTAGGCTGGTAGTGTGTGCTCATTTGTTGTTACAATCAAGTTTTTTTCAATAGGTCCCATTTGCTAGTTTTGGTACTGGTTGTCCCAGGAGTACCCTTCTATGCCCCATTTGCACAGGATCTCACACACTACTTGATAAATGCTGGATTTATTTCATGAGTGGGGCGACTTTATCATATGCAAACAAGGTATCACCCGATGTTCACATTTCTATGAGCCCTTCTGACATACATTAATTTTATGAAGAATCCCTCTTAGTTTTCCTTTTTATAAGCACCTGAAGATGGGATTTACAGCCTGAAACCTGGGTCTAGTGCACGATTTTGTACAAATAAAGGGTTTGTCAAGAATAATGTGAGAAGATTAATTCATCACAACAGATTAAGCTGAATATTTATCTTGATGTGTGTAATATTTTGATGTCTGAATTCTTGGTTGCATACACTTATACCCTTAGTAGCTTTGGAATTAAATTGCTTTCCACTTGAAAGTCTCATATTTTCTTCTTTTAGTAATCCTCCGTAAGGATTTCAATGTTGCTGTTAAGTAGAGTTGGCTTTTTTTAAAATTTATAGCTGTCTTCAGCGTCAACAGTTTACCACACACACAATTATGAGACGGGCACAAAAACTTGTCATTTATAAATTTTCAGCTTTCTTCTGCGCACATTTTGTGCCACAGGAAGTTGCATTTCCACAACAGGTGGCCTTTTAAAACACGTTTCTTGCACTCCTTTCATGATGAATTAGTTGGCGTATGAAGGGGTTCTAAGGCCCAATTCACACAGGAATGATGTGGCACAGATGTCTGGTGACAATGAGGTTTTGTTCCGCACTACTTCTACATTAAAAATTGTCTCTGTAGATAGTTTTTCAGTGAAACATTTACTTTTCACATAAAATATTAAAAATCACTGTCTTGGAATTCACACACATTCTCTGCTACACAATCTCTCTCATTTGAGTAAACTAATCAGTATGTAATAAATGATTCTTCCATGTCTTATAGTCCAAAATCACAGCTCAATAGTGAACTGCTTTTATTTTTATAATTTTGATTTTTACCAAATATGTAAATCAATGAGCATATTTTAAAAAGTCTGCAGTCACTGGTAAGTTTATATTTGGTGGCTTTTAGGACATATATTGTTGCATAGAAAATATAGAAAACGTATTGAAATTGTTTTCAATGATGGAAGGAGAGTGATACATCTTTTCAGTCCAGAGTAAATGTTGTTGTTGAGGTCTTCAGTCCTGAGACTAGTTTGATGCTGCTCTACATGCTACTCTATCTTGTGTAAGGTTCTCCATCTCCCAGTACCTACTGCAACCTACATCCTTCTGAATCTGCTTAGTGTAGTCATCTCTTGGTCTCCCTCTACGATTTTTACCCTCCACGCTGCCCTCCAGTACTAAATTAGTGATCCCTTGATGCCTCAGAACATGTCCTACCAACCGATCCCTTCTTCTGGTCAAGTTGTGCCACAAACTTCTTTCTCCCCAATCATATTCAATACTTCCTCATTAGTTATGTTATCTACCCATCTAATCTTCAGCATTATTCTGTAGCACCACATTTCGAAAGCTTCTATTCTCTTCTTTTCCAAACTACTTATCGTCCATGTTTCACTTCCATACATGGGTGCACTCCATACAAATACTTTCAGAAACAACTTCCTGACACTTAATTCTCTACTAGATGTTAACAAATTTCTCTTCTTCAGTTACGCATTCCTTTCCATTGCCAGTCTACATTTTATATCCTCTCTACTTCGACCATCATCAGTTATTTTGCTCCCCAAATAGCAAAACTCATTTACTACTTTAATTGTCTCATTTCCTAATCTAATTCCCTCAGCATCACCCGACTTAATTTGACTACATTCCATTATCCTCGTTTTGCTTTTGTTGATGTTCATCTTAAATCCTCCATTCAAGACTCTGTCCATTCCGTTCAACTGCTCTTCCAAGTCCTTTGCTGTCTCTGACAGAATTACAATGTCATCAGCGAACCTCAAAGTTTTTATTTCTTCTCCATGGATTTTAATACCTACACCACATTTTTCTTTCGTTTCCTTTACTGCTTGCTCAATATACAGATTGAATAACATCGGGGACAGGCTACAACCCTGTCTCACTCCCTTCCCAACCACTGCTTCCCTTTCATGTCCCTCGACTTTTATAACTGCCAGCTGGTTTCTGTACAAATTGTAAATAGCCTTTCGCTCCATGTATTTTACCCCTGCTACCTTCAGAATTTGAAAGAGAGTATTCCAATCAACATTGTCAAAAGCTTTCTCTAAATCTACAAATACTAGAAATGTAGGTTTGCCCTTCCTTAATCTAGCTTCTAAGGTAAGTCGTAGGACAGTATTGCCTCACATGTTCCAACATTTCTATGGAATCCAAACTTATCTTCCCCGATGTCGGCTTCTACTAGTTTTTCCATTCGTCTGTAAAGAATTCGGGTTAGTATTTTGCAGCTGTGACTTATTAAACTGATAGTTCGGTAATTTTCACATCTGTCAACACCTGCTTTCTTTGGGATTGGAATTATTATATTCTTCTTGAAGTCTGAGGGTATTTCGCCTGTCTCATACATCTTGATCACCAGACGGTAGAGTTTTGTTAGGATTGGCTCTCCAAAGGCCGTCAGTAGTTCCAATGGAATGCTGTCTACTCCAGGGGCCTTGTTTCGACTCAGGTCTTTCAGTGCTTTGTCAAACTCTTCACGCAGTATCGTATCTCCCATTTCATCTTCATCTACATCCTCTTCCATTTCCATAATATTGTCCTCAAGTAAATCGCGCTTGTATAGACCCTCTATATACTCCTTCCACCTTTCTGCTTTTCCGTCTTTGCTTAGAACTGGGTTTCCATCTGAGCTCTTGATGTTCATACAAGTGGTTCTCCTTTCTCCAAAGGTCTCTTTAATTTTCCTGTATGCAGTATCTGTCTTACCCCTAGTGAGGTAAGCCTGTGCATCCTTACATTTGTCCTCTAGCCATCCCTGCTTAGCCATTTTGCACTTCCTGTCTATCTCATTTTTATATTTTGTCCTTTCATCAATTAAATTCAATATTTCTTCTGTTACCCAAGGATTTCTACTAGCCCTTGTCTTTTTACCTACTTCATCCGCTGCTGCCTTCACTATTTCATTCCTCAAAGCTACCCATTCTTCTTCTACTGTATTTCTTTCCCCCATTTCTGTCAATTGTTCTCTTATGCTCTGCCTGAAACTCTGTACAACCTCTGGTTCTTTTAGTTTATCCAGGTCCCATCTCCTTAAATTCCCATCTTTTTGCAGTTTCTTTAGTTTTAATCTACAGGTCATAACCAATAGATTGTGGTCAGAGTCCACATCTGCCCCTGGAAATGTCCTACAATTTAAAATCTGGTTCCTAAACCTCTGTCTTACTATTATATAATCTGTCTGAAACCTGTCAGTATCTCCAGGCTTCTTCCATGTATACAGCCTTCTTTTATGATTCTTGAACCAAGTGTTAGCTAAGATTAAATTGTGCTCTGCGCAATATTCTACCAGGCGGCTTCCTCTTTCATTTCTTTGCCTCAGTCCATATTCACCTGCTACGTTTCCTTCTCTCCCTTTTCCTACACTCGAATTCCAGTCACCCATGACTATTAAATTTTCGTCTCCCTTCACTACCTGAATAATTTCTTTTATTTCGTCATACATTTCTTCAATTTCTTCGTCATCTGCAGAGCTAGTTGGCATATGAACTTGTACTACTGTAGTAGGTGTGGGCTTCGTATCTATCTTGGCCACAATAATGCATTCACTATGCTGTTTGTAGTAGCTTACCCTCATTCCTATTTTCCTATTCATTATTAAACCTACACCTGCATTACCCTTATTTGATTTTGTGTTTATAACCTTGTAGTCACCTGACCAAAAGTCGTGTTCCTCCTGCCACTGAACTTCACTAATTCCCACTATATCTAACTTTAACTTATCCATTTCCCTTTTTAAATTTTCTAACCTAGCTGCCCGATTAAGGGATCTGACATTCCACACTCCGATTCGTAGAACGCCAGTTTTCTTTCTCCTGATAACGACATCCTCTTGAGTAGTCCCCACCCGGATATCCGAATGGGGGACTATTTTACCTCTGGAATATTTTACCCAAGAGGACGCCATCATCATTTAATCATACAGTAAAGCTGCATGCCCTCGGGAAAAATTACGGCCGTAGTTTCCCCTTGCTTTCAGCCGTTCGCAGTACCAGCACAGCAAGGCTGTTTTGGTTATTGTTACAAGGCCAGGTCAGTCAATCATCCAGACTGTTGCCCCTGCAACTACTGAAAAGGCTGCTGCCCCTCTTCAGGAATCACATTTTTGTCTGGCCTCTCAACAGATACCCCACCGTTGTGGTTGCACCTACGGTACGGCTATCTGTATCGCTGAGGCACGCAAGCCTCCTCAACAACGGCAAGGTCCATGGTTCATGGGGGGAGGCCAGAGTAAATAAGCGATATAAATTGATGTTTGGTTACAAGGAGCTATGACATGCAACACTTGACATATTATGGTCGCACACTACACAGATTTGTGGTTTGAGCTTCTCTGTTCTATGTGGTTCATGAAGTCATATTTTAAGTTAATATTACTTTAGGAATTATTTTCATTTTAAAACTAGAGGTAGAAAACCACAGATCCAGCAACAGAGTTAGTGTAGACAAGAAAAATTTATGTATACAGTATACTGTTAACAAGTTCATTAATGGCACATTCAATAACTGCTTTTGTTTACACATTGCCAAACAAATGACATCTATTCCAGAGAGCAAGGAATGAGAAATAGGATTTTCCTATTGCTGCAGCTAAAGTACTGTGTATTCTGGATATTTTATACTTACTTATTTTATGTTTACATATTTGCATTTTCTTGAAGCATAAATGGTGTGTTAGGTAAAACATTATTTTGCATATTTCTTGAAAAGAATGTAACACAAGTACTTGTTCTTTTCCAGAAACTAGCACTATCTTTTTTATTTTCCTGGACAAACTATGTTGAATCTGTGTAGTTACAACATTGTGCTGCTAAATCACTGGTTTTTCTGTGTTATTTATTCCAGAAATAGAAACTTTATTTTGAGAAAATACAACAACCCAAGTCAAAACACACAAGGTTTACTGCATTAAAAATCTTCACAAGCAGTAGCAGCAGAAGGCAGAGAAAAATTTAACATTATTCCTGTTGCAATTACACTAAACATGCACAGTCAAGCATTACATTCTCTGTCCTCAACCAATGGGTTTTGCCAGACAGACATGTAAATCCACTATTCGTTTGGTACTTGTTCACAGAAATTCCATCTTTTGGTTGGCATATACTGACATACGTCAAGTATGGACTTTTCCTAGGTACTTTTTACTGGCAGAATTTTATCACACAAGATACATAAACTAGTGTTATCTAGTGGAAGATTTCTTTTCCCAGCACTTCCTGGCTTGTCTGCAATGCTTTGACGAATCAGTGGTTGCTGAGAATTAACCATTCTCCTTCCCCTTAGTGTAATAGGGTACCCAGATGAAATGTGTAGGCAGACATATCAGTTATATACAATGAGCCTCTGTGTAGTTTCATCTTGCACAGAAGGAATCCATTGCCTTTGATATAGGAAATGACTGGAAACCAGTTTTCTGGGTGAAAGGATATTTTGTACCTCTCTATAAGGGCAAAATCTCTGTCACATGGTAGTAAAGGTAAGCCATGCAACAAGGAATTTAAGTTCTACAAACAGATGACCATGCTTTGAAAAAGGGTTCCAACATTTTGAACATCTCTCGCGCAATCAGCAATATTTAGACTTATGTTCAAATGAATATCATATGAAAAATAAGAAATAGGATCAAAATGTTCCAGTTTTATTGTTTTTTTCTGAATGCTGTCTTTCTCATTGTTTACTGCAATAAGCAAACATTTTTGAGACACTCTGTAAAAATGCTGGAGACATGTGGGACATGTGTTCAGTTTTTTCATTGTGTTGGATGTGCCATTTTCTTCCTTCCTTCCTTTTTTTTTTTGCCCCCCAACCATAACAGATGTACCCAACATCATCTTCCCTGCTCAAGATTTGTGAGTTACAAAAGTTCCAAGGAATCAATATATCCATATGAACAACACATTCTGATCCATTTGTAGCACAACCATCTCACAGCTTTGTGGCAGCACCACTTCAGTGTAAGTTGCTCACATCCCATCTACACCCCATGTGGCAATTGAGCCTAAGGATGTGTGTTTCAGTTTACACACCTAAAGACAATTTTTATGATTTCTAAGCAAGCATCACAATTTAAGATGATGCAAAAGAATGTGGAAAAGATAGGGATGTAGTTAGCTGCTCTATCATTTTCACAAATGTATGCTCAGAATTTGCATCTCCTGATGCTGCTAAATATTTTGCTACCTTGGGGACGAGGAGTAGATGACACGTGACTAGGTACAACAAATCCTGATCTATTTTTATTACCAAAATACTGTGATGGAAATTCTGCTGAGGCATCCAGCAGTTAAACCAATACAAAACATCTAGAATATGCTTCAGGTCAAAATCAGGGGAAAGTTGGGTCACAACATTTTCAGGCTATTGGAGTGTTGGGCAGGGGGGGGGGGGGGGGGAGGGGGGGGGGGGAATGATTTGCAATACTGCAACCAAGGAAGCTTTAAGTTCAAACCATGTACTTTGCTGTTGAACTTGCATTGTCAAGCAGATCTCTGATGTGGCAATAGGACAATGAGTATTTGGAACTGACAGGAAACAAGCTGTGGAGAGCAAAGCCAAGAACACAGCTGCAGTATACTATCCTGCAATCATATGGTTACATTCATAAGACTTCATTCTGTGCATCTGAATTTTGTAATGCCTCTAATGGTATGACTCTGGGTACCCTAATATGAAAAACAATCAATCATTACAGTAAACTGTTTGTTACATTAAATTTGCTGTCACAACTGGTCACTAGAATACGCAGGATACGCAGATGAGGGTTGTGGGTGGGGTGGAGATGATGATAAGTGGGGGGTGTGGAGGGGAGGGGAAAGAGAAAAATTTCAATTTGATTTTCTGAAGCCTTATCTTGTCTGCAAAAATGTATACAAAACATCACTTTATATGGAACATACAATATACTGTTTTATACTCAATTTTTTCCACTAAAGAGCACAATTATACAATACGAAATATCATTAGTCAATCACTATACAAACAACAAGGTTTTCTAATCATCTTGATCAAATTTCACTCCTATTATGTGTCTCAGTTTGTCTTCTAATTCAGCCAGAAGTAAACTCTCTGCATGAGTCATTTTGGGACTCTCCAACAACCCTGAAACATAATATATCAGAATGATATGGTTAACTTCTGTGGATTTAGAGACCTGAAATATAATGTAACATTCGCATACTAAAATGTAAGTAATTAGCAACAATTTTATAGAAGAACTGAACAGAAAGAGGTGCGTGAAGAATAGGGACACATTTTTGACATACATATTTTAGTTTTCAGGACAGAGGTGATGGGTAGCCTCCTCTTACAACCTTTTATAGAGGATGGGAGGATTGTGGGAAGGAGGTTCCACTTTAACATGTACATATTACTATTTAACATTAAAAAACAACAATCTAAGAACTACACCTTACTCCTCGTTGTTGTCGTTGTTGTTGTTGTTATTGTTGTCGTCTTCAGTCTAGAGACTGGTTTGATGCAGCTATCCATGCTATTCTATCCTGTAAAAGCTGCTTCCATCTCCGAATAACTACTGCAACCTACATCCTTCTGAATCTGTTTAGTGTATTCAAGCCTTGGTCTCCCTCTACGATTTTTACTCTCTGCACTTCCCTCCAATACTAAACTGATGATCCCTTGATGCCTTAGAACATGTCCTACCAACCGATCCCTTCTTCTAGTCAAGCAGTCCCACAAATTCCTCTCCTCCCCTCCAGGAGCCTGACATGATAATTGGTCTGTCAGGTGATAACAATGAAATTACAGGATCACCAGCAACATGATCACCGTAATGAAAATTGTTGTATGGCAACTGCTGTAGTAAAGCCAAGAGATTGGGCAAAGAGATCATAAGAGTGATAGCTGAAAAGGTGCCATGGGTGGTACTGAAGTGGATAGGAGTACCATCACTGAGGGGACAAATAAAGATCAGAAAGAAGCTGGACAATCAGAAGGCCTCTACAAGACAATGAGGTACTTCCCCCACAGGGGGTGGTGTGTACTGAATTTTTCAAGTATTAGAAAAGGTAAACACCCTGGATATGGATAAATAAACATTACAATTGGTGATCATAAAGGCCATTTACACCCTCACTGCTATTCCATCTGATGTGGTACAGAGGAGAGTCCACTCACTGACAACACACATGTGTACCAATGTACAGACCTCTCCAGAGGCTCTTTCAGGGCCGGTATGGTTCTGACAGAATGCAAGGTAACCTCCAAGAGATGGGGAATTCTCAGTGAAATGTGGTTCTTGGAGAACTACAGATATCACCGAACAGGAGTAAATTAGTGTTGTTGTTCTGGCAGGTGACAGTAATGTCCACTGCACCCCCAATGAATTATCACATTATGGGTGTCCTCGTTAGGTGTGATGGGCCCAAAAGGATAGGTCACACACCAGGATCACTGTATGTAACCAACGGAGGTGGAAGAACAATGAAAATTGATTCAGACACTGGTGGAGTAAGGAAGATCTGGAGCTTCCGGGGTCACTGGGGTAGCCTACTCCTGAGAGTTGTTCTTCCTCTCTTTCACTACTTTTGGTGAATGGTGTCTTGTGAGACCTTATTTGGCATGGCTGTAGGAACCAAAGAGGAGTGAGCAACCATGAGACCCACAGTCCACGCCACCTTCAGCCCCTGGAAAATGATGCTTCTTCTCCAACCAGATGCGGGGAGTCGAGGTTCCTACAGATGGTGCTGGATGAACCATGAGAGGGGAGAGCCTATTGTTCCCAGGGTGTAATTTAATTGTGTGACTAGTGAAAGCCCATGTTGAAGAAATAGATACTTTAGGTACTGTCAACAACGTGGCCACAGTAGTGGCAAAAGTCAGTATCATTGAGACAGGATAGAATCATATTTTTCTGAGCTTCAAACCAAGAGGGACAATAAGACCTACAGCTCTTGGAGTTTAATTAGGGTAGCATATTTTGGGGATGGTGATAATTTCCACAACTGTCTGCAGACAGACAGCAGTGCACAAGTTAAGTTTTGATGAAATGGCCAACCACAGTCTTTACCAACTGGGTTGTATGTACAACAGGAAGACATAAAACTTCAAGAGTTGGGATTTGAAGCATCACATCAAGGGTGGGAAATACAGCTACACATCACAGCTGTAAACAAGATTTGGATCTTATGAGGAAGCAAATCTCCCTCAGAACTGAGAACGAATGCTCTAAGTGTCAACCTTGTTGTATGGCAGGTCTCAACATGCAAAACAGATTCTACACTTCAAGTGTTTGTGTGTTTCTTCATCCATCGTGCTAAGCCCTGGTGTAAAATTATACCCATACCATTACACTCTTATGGGATGTTACAGTAACAGGTACATCAACCTTTTTGCAAGGTAGTAACATCCAAGACTGGGTAATGTTCAGTGTTTTAATTGAGGTGGAAAAACTTTATTATTTACTAAGAGAAGAGAGTTCTCCAAATACATCTTCAATTTCCCCCTCAAAAAATATTGGCTCTCTATTAGAGAGAAAGGATCCTCCACATGTCTAACCGAAAACCAGGAAATGAGAGGAACAAGTTTCCGGAAGCCACTTCATTTTGCTTTCCTCCCATGATGTGACTAAGGAAGGAAAAGTCCCTTAAATCATAATGATCTACACTGAAGAATTCATGTCTTCATGAAGAGATTGCCAAGAGCCTTTCAGTCACTTGCCAATAGCTTAGGTCATTTCAGGGTGCCATATACTCCCCTACTCCAAATGAAGGCTCTCCCCACGAGTGCCAGAACAATGGCTTGATGGCCACTGTCTGGAGTCTTGGTGCCCCCAAATGGACAAACACCCACTCTTCAGCATGCGCAGTGAGGTAAAAGTTAGGGCATGAATGGTTATGTTCCCTGTGTAATCAGTATGCTACCACCACATGGGTACCTGATGAGGTTTCACATGGACTGGCTGCAATGCTGGTCATTGGACGAACTCGCCCGTATGGCCAGCACTTCTCTAAAACCTTTTGGAATCGTGGAGGTCAGACAGATATAGGGACCAAATATACGTGGTATAAAGTCATGAAACAAAGTGAGAAAATCCACAATTAACATCCTATGAGCAAACAGGGAATCTATCCTAGAGAAAAAGTTTTAGAAAATATATAGTTGGGTATTGAGACCTCAGCACAGAAAAGAAAGACGTACTGCAATGGCTTAGGGCTCAATGTTTGTCACACATGTATTCACCAAATAATTGTGAGCCTCCGCATATTGCTGTATGGGACCCAAACAAAATAGGATTAATGGGGGAGGAGGCGGGAGGCAGCAGCATGAATTCTCAAGAAATATCTGAACTGACAGCTGCTTTAAGATAAAATGCGATGTATCCCACAAAACAACCTACTTACAAAGTATCAAGAACCAGGAGTAAGTGAGGGACATACAAACACACTATATACTGATCCTCTAGGGACTGCAAAGACAATATCTGACTAAATAAGCATGAACAGAGGCATTTCAACAGCTCCTCCTCCCCACACCCCACACGCAAATTGAACAGGAAGAATCTAATGTATGGTATAATGGGAAGTGCCTTCCACAGTGCACTTCATCAGTTTGCATAGCATAGATGTAAAACAGGGTTCATATTACTGTCTAACAAGCCATATTTAGAGTTTCTGTTATCTCCCTAAATCTCTTTGTGTGGATGGTGACTGATGTCCTTCCTAGTCTTTTTTAAGCTGAGCTTTTACTTTTTTTTTAAAGGTACCATGGTACATTAAACCTATACCACATTTAGCATTTACATTTTTCATTACAATCTGAACTATGTTATTCTCTGAGACTTGCATTAGGCCACAATCACCATATGCACCCAAGTGTTCTAAAGGGAAACACAAATGGCCACTATGATGCACTGATATAATTTTGGGAATGCACAGCTTACCTAAAAATGAAGTACATAAAAATTATTTATGAAACAGATCCTATAAAACTGATTATCTGTCTGGAGTCCTTATCAGATTGGACTAAACAAAGAAACACAGGAAACTGAATCAAAAGTTTCTTCTCTCATAACACACAAGTTAAAAAAGTGGCTCATTGCACAGCTGACTCCTCAATATTATACTACAATAGATTATTGTTTTACCGTATTTTGTTGTTGTACAATCTAACTGTAACACATCATTTTCACAAGTCTGTCCTGTCAATTCGTACTATGCAACATCACACTTAGGGATGTAGGCTCTATGGAGTGTGAAATCTATAAAATAGCACACCACATACAGAGAGACATCAGTCAATTGTCGAGGTGGCTGTGAGGAGGTCTAGGACATGCACTAGTGCTGTCAGTTGCTCTGGAAACATGTTGTCATTGCAGATATTTACAAGCAACAACTTGGTGAGCTGCACTTGGGAACTGTGTGGGCTTGTGGCAACAGGTTTGTTTGTGACAGTGGGTAACTACGGGCAGGCTTGACCATTCTGTGTGTGGCCTAAGGGAAATGGACACACTCAAAACAAGTCTGTACTGCTTGTAAAAAAGGAAAACTGTTACTGTTACTGTTTGTAAACTGGATATGTTGGTTTCTGTAACCTTTTCTATAATTTTTGACGAGTTATTTTGTTATGACTGGTAAATTTTTATCGAAAATTTTGAGACTCTCCTGATAAGTTCTACAGTATAACACCACTTTTATGTTCCCAGAATTAACATTTTCCCACCGTTCACAACATTTTTTATCAGTCCCATCAAATTTGCTATGCCCACAATGTTAATCTGCACCCAATTTTGCATCAACATATTTATCATTTTCCTGCGATTCACTCTTTACGAAAAAATGTTTGTGGAGAAAAAATGATGCTGGCATGATGTTGGCCATCCAATAGTGTTTACAAATATTACATGATTAAATTTCTTGACACCATGGCACTCTACTCAGCAGATTTGAACCAGTAAACATTTAAAAGTTGGAAGAATTCGTGCCATATCTCCCGCTGCTGCCAAGCTCTACTTGGCGTAGCGCATGATGGGAGTAATCAGGTTCGTTCAAATAAAGATATCATGACCAATCACAATTATTTCCAAACTATCTCTACTGTGCAAACACAGTTTTGTGATTGTAGTGATCATGACACCTTTGTCGAACCATATTTAGTGTGTTTCGGTGTATGGCCACTTGGAGCGCTAGTTGACACCGTCATCCACTTTGCAATGCTCAAATACTTTCAGTTTAAACACAGCATGGGTTACATATTTTATTCACGCTGAGCAAAATGTGTTTCGAGAATTTATTCGCTGCCGCCTACACCCAACTGTTTCTCCTTCTTTAGTCCTGCTCCATCCCAATTAATGTCCCCAAGGTGCCTTCAGTGTGTGCCACTTCTCACTGGCCACTACAACTCTACTACTTGTCAACCCTCTGTCCCACATTGCTAAATGGCAAACTAACCTCCCTCTGAGCCGCTAGTCACTCACTAACAGTCGATCTCCCTCTCTCCACCTTACTCTACATTATGCGCACCACAACCAACCCGCCAACCATGAAACAGCATTGGCATTGTCGGTCTATCTGGCACCATGTAGGGGCACAGGTGTGTGTGTGTGTGTGTGTGTGTGTGTGTGTGTGTGTGTGTGTGTGTGTGTGTGTGTTTTGTTTCCTTGTATTTTATGGCATCCATTTATTTTTCATTGTTTCTTACACACACACACACACACACACACACACACACACACACACACACACACACATTCCCCCCCCCTCTCCTCAGTTTCTTAATTTCTTTTTTTAAGAACTTTTCTTTTAAGTGGTTCATTATCATTATTTAGTATGCAAACTTTCATTTTCTGCGTTTATAGTTTTTAGAGATCATGAACACTGTCACAACATGTTTACAACGAATCATAATCTATGAATTTCAGGTTTACTGACTTCACAGGAGAGACTGAGAAAATGTTACCTCATGCTACCACCCACTGCACCCTCACCTACCCAGTGTACACATGAGGAAATAATAAAATTAAAGAGATTAGAGCAACTGCAATAGTGTACAGGCTATTGTTATTCCTCTCCCAAGGATATTCGCCAAATTCCTTCAACATCTATTTTCTATTTACGCGAGGTCTGATAATTCTTTTTTCAATTTTGAGGACCTGATCAGTTATTTCATTTTTATTTTGGAGCAGCCTCACAAGCTGATGCTGTTTTTGAGATAGTTACCATTTTATATTGTTGGATTTCAATATCTCTTTTCAATCATTTCTTATCCCATGTTCACAAGGTGAATATTTCTTTATTCTTTATTTTACTGATTCTATTTTTGATGTTACTGTCTTGCTTAGGCTGTGCATGGTGATTTCTTCCAGGTACTTAAATTACAGCACTATGTTACTTATCTGATTTATGGAGATGTTAAGCGATCCTTTTGTCGCTTATTGGTAAAGCAATATAAATATTATAAATGAAAAAGCACAATATTGTGTATATTCTACAGCAAGGTTGGGCAACCAGTGGCCCACAGACTGGATCCAGTCTGCGACTGGTTTCCATCTGGAAGAAATTCACAAAGCTACTCCTAATTATTTATTGACTGAGCTTGCCTATCTCAATGCCGTATTTTGTTTTCCTAGTCTCTGTCTTGTTAACATTAGTAAATAGTTATTGTCCACAGTGGACATATTAAAAAAACTGCAACTGTTGAAACTGAAGGTAATCTATAGTGAATTAGCTGCAACCAGTTGTTTTCATAGATGTTATTTTCCTATGATGACATTTCCAGATTCCTGGGAACTTATCTTCAGTTGTCTATATTTGTTTATGTTTCATCAAGAAAGTTCCTTTACTAAAAGTGTTGAAGAATTTTGTGAGGGAATTTTTAAGACAGCTAATGTAAAATGTCTTAAGTAAGCTACAAATGAAACAGTCTACAAGGAAATAGAACCAGTAATGAGTACAATCAAGAAGAAACACATTTCATTTTTTGGACATCTAATCAGAACACCAGAGAACAAGATCATCAGGAGAATAATAGAAAAACTGTGTAATACCAAGAGCAATATTAAGTGGATTACAGGAATCAAGGAAGATATGGATGAGCTAAAGATTACATGGAAGACCTAAGAAACAAAACTGAGAAAATCAGGGAACAAACAAGACTGCAAATGAGAATCAACAAACAGACAATAGGAACGGTGATTTCCGATACAGAAAGAAGGATGAGATCCGAGAGAATGAAGAAGTACTGGGCCGACAGGAAACTGAAAAATTCTTTGTATAGAGTTGGCTAGAGTGGTCCAATGAAGGCCATAAAATGTAAATAATAGTAAATATACATTGTACATGACTTGTTAATTAATGTGAACACCTGAAGATTGAGTGAACGTAAAATGCATATACTCAAAAAGTCTGTTCTAAGACATAACTTGTTGGCATGGCATGTCATGAAAGGGTGTCATTCATATCAGGGCGTTAACCCCTAAAATTAAAATAGCACATTCCAAAGTTTCACCTTTATGCACTAGGAGCACTGCTATTGCTACACGTGCATAGTTGGCCTGCAAGCTTAACTAAGTATTTGAAACAGGCCTGTAGATCACCAAAGGTTGTCCATGCCAATTCTACAAGATTAATCTATTTAGTTAACCATTTTCAGCTTGCAACACCATCATCAGACTTTAACTGGCTATCAAATGTTAAAGAAGTTACAATATTTATAAAGAACATTGAAAAAGATGTTAGTCGCCCAGAATTAGTCACAAACAGTAAATGTCATCAGTTGGCAAGCTGAAATGTAACACCACAGCACAATTATCAGTCTTTTGCAGTAGTTTTTGAAACAAAAAGTAAAGTCAACATGCCACTTTTGTAACACACATATCCATCCGCACATACACAGACACAAGCAGACATTTGTAAAGGCAAAGAGTTCGGGCAGGGATGTCAGTCGAGGCGGAAGTACAGAGGCAAAGAAGTTGTTGAAAGACAGGTGAGGTATGAGCGGCTGCAACTTGAAATTAGCGGAGGTTGAGGCCTGGCGGATATCGAGAAGAGAGGATATACTGAAGGGCGAGTTCCCATCTCCGGAGTTCGGATAGGTTGGTGTTGGTGGGAAGTATCCAGATAACCCGGATAGTGTAACACTGTGCCAAGATGTGCTGGCCGTGCACCAAGGCATGTTTAGCCACAGGGTGATCCTCATTACCAACAAACACTGTCTGCCTGTGTCCATTCATGCGAATGGACAGTTTGTTGCTGGTCATTCCCACATAGAAAGCGTCACAGCACTTCCTTTCACGCCAATCACCTGCCACCCTACCTAAAACCTCTTTTTATTATGGAGGTACTGTTGCTTGTTGGTGGGTTTGATGTGGACGGATGTGTGAAGCTGGCCATTGAACAGATGGAGGTAAACGTCAAGGAAAGTGGCATGGGATTTGGAGTAGGACCAGGTGAATCTGATGGAACCGAAGAGGAAATTCAGGAGTTGTTGTTCACTGTGAATCTAGATCATGAAGATGTCGTCAATAAATCTGTACCAAACTTTGGGTTGGCAGGCTTGGGTAACCAAGAAGGCTTCCTCTAAGTGACCCATAAATAGGTTGGCATACGAGGGGGCCATCCTGGTACCCATGGCTGTTCCCTTTAATTGTTGGTATGTCTGGCCTTCAAAAGTGAAGAAGTTGTGGGTCAGGATGAAGCTGGCTAAGGTGACGAGGAAAGAGGTTTTAGGTAGGGTGGCAGGTGATCGGCGTGAAAGGAAGTGCTGTGACGCTTTCTATGTGGGAATGACCAGCAACAAACTGTCCATTCGCATGAATGGACACAGGCAGACAGTGTTTGTTGGTAATGAGGATCACCCTGTGGCTAAACATGCCTTGGTGCACGGCCAGCACATCTTGGCACAGTGTTACACCGTCCGGGTTATCTGGGTACTTCCCACCAACACCAACCTATCCGAACTCCGGAGATGGGAACTCGCCCTTCAGTACATCCTCTCTTCTCAATATCTGCCAGGCCTCAACCTCCGCTAATTTCAAGTTGCCGCCGCTCATACCTCACCTGTCTTTCAACAACTTCTTTGCCTTTGTACTTCCGCCTCGACTGACATCTCTGCCCGAACTCTTTGCCTTTACAAATGTCTGCTTGTGTCTGTGTATGTGCGGATGGATGTGTGTGTGTGTGTGTGTGTGTGTGTGTGTGTGTGTGTGTGTGTGTGTGTGTGTGTGTGTGTGTGTGTGCACGCGCGAGTGTACACCTGTCCTTTTTTCCCCCTAAGGGAAGTCTTTCCGCTCCCGGGATTGGAATGACTCCTTACCCTCTCCCTTAAAACCCACATCCTTTAGTCTTTCCCTCTCCTTCCCTCTTTCCTGAAGAAGCAACCATCGGTTGCAAAAGCTAGAAATTCTGTGTGTGTATTTGTGTGTTTTATTTATTGTGCCTATCTACCGGCGCTTTACCGCTTGGTAAGTCTTGGAATCTTTGTTTTTAATATATTTTTCCCATGTGGAAGTTTCTTTCTATTTTATATATGTGTGTGTGGGTGTGCGCGCATGCGTGTATACCTGTCCCTTTTCCCCCCTAAGGTAAGTCTTTCCGCTCCCGGGATTGGAATGACTCCTTACCCTCTCCCTTAAAAGCCACATCCTTTCGTCTTTCCCTCTCCTTCCCTCTTTCCTGATGAAGCAACTGTATGTTGCAAAAGCTTGAATCAACATACCAACGCTTTTGTTTGGAAGTTACATCATCTTTGTTTTTAGATATACAAATATGAAAAGAGTTTCATATGCTACCCCTTGTACAACAAAATCACAATCAGTACCAAATTTAACAGCTAAAACATTAGAAAGAAAAGTATGGAGTCAGAATCTGTTTTAGAATTTCACCAATAAATTTGTAAATTTATCCTACCTTCTTTCAGACACTGTCGAACTTCCATAGCTTCATAACGTAAACCTGCACTGTTGTTGAAATTAAAAGGTTTTGATGCTGTTGGCAAAATGAAATCATAGTTCTTTTCTGGTGTTGATAAACTTGTAGGACACCAGAAGCTCGGCAACTGCACACACAAAGGAAAACTATTATTATCATTGGAAATTATATGAATGTTTTGTAACACATATTTACCATTCAGCTACACAAAATATGACACTGACTAATTTGGATGATCAGGCACGGAGTGAATGAAGAAAAAAAAGACAGTAACATTTAAAATGATAAAATTTATCATACTGGTTGTGCCTGGAAGGGAATACAATTAGTAATTTTGGGAAATCAGAAAACTAATATAAATCAGTGTGAATCAACTTGCAACTGACTCATTCTTTTTTCAAGACAAGTTTAGTTTTGAACACTGTGTTGTCTTGTTTTGCTTCACATAATTTGGATTGAGTTTTCTGGGTTCCATTAAAGATAGATAATTTTATAAGAGCAAGCTTTCCTTTCATCAGTTCTCTTAAAAAAGATATAAAACATAGTTGCATCATAAGCAGAAAACAGCACACAACAAGTACTTCAAACAATCCTTTCCTATCATACAAAACAATCTTCATTTTGTTCTTCCACCATCGTTTAGGACAGGTAAAGTTAGTTTTGTGAAATATTCTGAGCACGAGTTAGAGCCAGGTGTGGACCAGATTGCAGTGAGTTACCCATACCAACAGTTGCGAAGTAGAAAAGAGGCCACAGGGCCATCAGATTGCTGAAAGAGTATACGTAGTGGTTTTGGATGTCGCAAATCACAGGCAGAAGGGGCCCACTGGCCAACCTAACGTGTTTTGAGTACGTGATGCGATGTGGCGCGTATGGCAAAACAGAGACGCACAGCCGCTTATAAATAGGTGTGGGTTTCTAACGAGATTCATTCAAGTGTGGCAGCTCTCATGGACGGTGGGACATGTCACACCACCAACTACATGCAGAAGCAGATGGGGCGCCAGTGTTCCAAACCACGGTGGGTCGCTGGTTCAACCCTCTGAGGTCGACGCGGGGTCCATAGCCAGCCTGGACTGTCGTGTTGGCTTCAACACACGCCGGAGGCATCCCAAGGTGAGGGCCACAGATTCAGATGCCAGATCGCAGGCGCTTGTTGTCACCATGATCACAGCCACGCCAGCGAGGGAACATGGCGCGCACCATCTAGCAGTTCTCAGCAGGCCACTCGGCAGCTCCTCGTAGTAGCCCTGTGGCAATGAGGATGGGGATATCCGAGTTGGCAGCCAGCGCATCCTGATGCCATTAGAACTCTGCAGCTGGCCAAGGCCGGCTTGACACAGCATTGCATTGCACGGGCCGCTGGGGTGCTTCCTCAGCATTGCGAGGCCCTGTGACACAGACCGAGGTATACATGGGCAATGTGGTTGGAAAACATAAGTCACTTGGAAAGCTTGGACGAGTTTAATACGGTGACTTCTACCTCTTCCTGCTACATTTGGTGGCAGAGGTTCCCACTACATTTGGTGTCAGAATAGCGTCTGTCCAGTACGATGTTCAAGCCCACTGCCTGCATTACAGTCACAAGTTGTTGTGAGTTTTCTTTTGAGTGCTGGATATTTTCTTTCTTGTTTGTGTTTTTAGTATGGCCTGCCAGGAGCCACATTTTAAATGTTTTGTGTAGGTATATTATTATTATTATTATTATTATTATTATTATTATTATTATTATTATTATTATTATTATTAGTAGTAGTAGCAGTAGTAGTTTGAGAATAGTGTATTTGGGGCAGTAAGATTTATTATTATTATTATTTTTTTTTCTTGGCGTTTAGTTACTTTTGTATTGGTTTGAGTATGATGTTACAGAGTATGATGATACCGAGGAGTAGGGAGTTGGGTTATTCTTGTACTTAAATGTTTTGTTTCGGAACCAACTGGGAACGAAAACAACACAATAGCAGAGTCAGGGACGCGAGGTGTGTCGGAACCAGAAGCAGTACAGATTTTGTTGGACAAAGTAGCACAATTGACAGCAGACAATACATAGATGAGAAATGAATTAACATCTAGAAGTGAGTGGGAAACCGCATCTGATAAGTCGTCGTTGCCTAGAGTGCAGGGGACTGATCCAGCTGCTGCGAGTTTGATTATTCCATTTTCTGGCAAGGTACCTGAGGATGTGCGTTCGTTTGTGGAGGACTTGGAGACTTCAGTGGTGATGGATGGTTGGTCTCATGAACAGTTGTTACATATAGCCAAGATTAGATTAATGGGTGAAACAAATACATATTATGGTGTTCTGAGGCCTTAAGGAATGCAGGAAAGTTTAACCAGTTAAAGGAAGGGCTTTTACAAAGGCACAAAAAACAGAATAGAACTTGGTACTTTGGAGAGAGGTTAAGTAAAATGCCAAAGAGGCAGGGGGAGTTGATAGAGAAATTTACAGACAGGATAAGGGAAATTAATGAGTATACTTATGAGTTTGGTCAGAGCGATGAAGCGAATAATGTTCTGTTGCAGGAGGCTGAGCAAAGGGCACTTTATGTATTTTTGAGAGGGTACCGGCACATATGCCACGGAAAGTGCGTGAAGGGATTCCGAAAGCTTTGTATTCGGTCATTCAGCTGTCACTTCAATGTGAGGAAATAGATGTGGCAACAGGGGTACGCAAGAGGCAAACAGTGTTTGCAGCAGGTGTGAAATGTTTTAAGTGTGGTTGTATGGGACATGTGCACAGGCAATGTACCCAGTCACCGAGGAATAAAGGAAGGGGTGGAAATCGGCAGTGAGGAGGATGGAGAAGTGGAGATAGGAGAGGTGGACAAGTGTTAAATGGCAGAGGGGGCCCAAGACCCACCTAAGGTAGCTCTCGTTTAATTTCAATGCTACGAATACGTATGCAGAGGTGGAATGTTCAGTGGTAGGATCCACAGGAACTAAAAAGTTTAAGATTTTGTTGGACACAGGGGTGCAAGTGTCAGTGGCTACTAGGAATATAATGGGACGAAGGAAGCTAGACCCACCATGTTATAGGTTGCGTGGCGTAGGGGATAAGAAGGTCATGCCTTTGGGGTCAGTGACAGTTGACTTTCGAATAGAGAAAGTCCGATTTAATGCATGCATGGAGGTAGTACCATGGGTAAGCGAGGGCTATGACATGATCCTAGCAGTAGATTTCTTGCATCAACATCATGCCAAAATTGACCTTGGACAATGAACAGTGGAACTTGGTGGAGTGTTATTTCAGCTAGGGAAAACTGTTGTCAATGCAGAGCTGTCGCGAGGGGCATTCAACATAATGAACAAACCAACTGAACTGTGTACATTAGCATTAAGGCTTAATTCGCATGAGTGTGTGTCTAGTGCCACTGGGAAATCGCTTTGGGTAGGTGTGGAGTAAAATCTACCTGTGGGTACAGTATGTGTTATTGAACCATTACAGGATAATGAAGTTTTGGGTCCATTGGATTGTTTTGTGAAATGTAGTATTGTACGTGTACAACGGGCAAGTAATTCCCATGAACGTTGATAATTTTAGCGCTGTAGATGAGAATTTGAGGAAAGGAATTTTAGTAGCAAATCTGGATGTGCCAGATGGCGAAGACTGGTGTTTGAGAGGTAGGTTAAGCGATCAACCACTAGCTGCTGATAGAACTGCATTGCGTGACAAAATTAAGCATTTGAAAGGAGGAGAAAGAGAGCATATGGAAGAATTATTGTGGGAATTTAAGGATTTGTTTTTTCCCCACAAGGGGCATTACCAGCAACTCCATTAGTTCAACATAGGATACCGACAGAGAATTAAGCACCTGTTTACCGTAAACCATAAAGAATACTGAGGTATTTGCAGCCGATTGTGGAGGATTTCATTGATCAGCAGGTTGCGGACGGTATTATAGAGCATAGTAATAGTTGCTGGGGAGTGGGCATTGTCGTTGTGCCTAAAAAATCTACAGATGGAACTAAGAAATACACGTTCTGTTGTGACTACTGATACCTCAATAATAAGACAGTAACAAACACATATCCCATTCCAAACATATCGGAGACTTTGGATCATTTAGGACAGTACCAGTACTTTTCTATGATGGATTTGACAAACGGTTATCATCAGTTAGAGGTGGCTCCAGAGGATCGTCCAAAAACTGTTTTCTCTACTCCTGGAGGCCATTGCCAGTACATTAGAATGCCATTCGGTTTGAAAAACAGTCTGGCAACTTTTCAGAGATTGCTAGACACTGTCTTGAGGGGTTTGAAACCATGACAATGTCTGGTCTATTTGAATGACATTATAGTGTTTTCAAGTAGTATGAAGCAACATAAACAGTGGTTAAGGGAAGTCTTTATGAGGTTAAGAGCAGCTGATTTGACGTTGAGTCTGGAGAACTGTCATTTTGCATTAGAAGAAGTAAAATATTTGGGTCATATTATCAGTAAGCACGGAGTGCAAACAGATCCGAGGTTGCTACAGGCTGTAAGGGATTTTCAAGAACCGAAAACAGTTAAGGACGTGCAGTCATTCATCAGAATTTGCAATTTCTATTGACATTTGGTGAAGGGTTTTGCAGATTTAGCACAGCCGTTGACGTGATTGTTACAGAGGGGTATGAAATTTGAGTGGACAGAAGAGTGTCAGAAAGTATTTGACAAACTGAAAGAAGTGCTAACATCAAGTCTGGTTCTTGAGTTTCCAGATTTTCAAAAGGAGTTTAGTGATTTTGTCTACGAGGCGGTGCACAAGCCTGGGAAGAAGCACGGTAATGCGGAGGCACTAAGTAGGTAGGTGGCAAAGTCATAGGTTATGACCTAGCGGTATGGCAAGAATTACAGGACGGGCACAACAATTTTATATTGTATCAGACTCAATTTAATATGTACGATGGTCTTCTGTGCAGGGAAACGAATTTAGGGCCAAGGGTAATAGTGCCATCAAAGTTGAGGGAAGATGTTTTAAAGGAAGCACATGATCACGTGTTATCTGGTTATGGAGGTGTAGAGTGATGACTAGGAGAGTGGTGGAGAGGTATTGGTGGAGAGGTAGGAAAGTAGATGTGGATCAGTATGTCAAGAATTGTGCACCATGTGCGTAGAGAGCAGATTCGAGCCGGAAACGGATACAGCTACAATGATACCAGAAGCGACACGTCCATTTTCCTTGCTGGGGACTGATGTCTTACGACCTATCATGCGAACACCATCAGGGAACAGATTCGTTCTGAAAATAATAGACCGTTTTTCAATGTATGTGGAGACAGTGGCTGTGCCAAATCAACAGGCAGCAGTGGTCGCACAAGTGTTAGTAAACAAGTGGATTTTGAGGGTTTGGTGTACTGGAAACAATAATTACTGATGAAGAGACCAACTTCAGGTCAGACTTAATGAAGGAACTGTGTAAATTGTTGAGTGTATAGAAGTTGAGGATGAGCGCATTGCATCCACAGGCAAACTCAAGGACAGAACGCGTGCACAGAACAGCCGGGAAGATGTTGAGTTTTTACGTGGATTCTCATCACCATCAGTGGGGCGAGTATTTGAAGTATATTGTACGAGCATACAGTGCAAAACTCCATACAAATGCCAGTTTGTCTCCATATGAGGTAGTGTACAGGCGAAAAAGGCCGTCGCTGTTTGGTTTGGTGAAGTTACAGAAAGGAAGGACCGGGGAATCTGTACGTCAATTCGCAAGGACAATTCAGGATGTTTGGAAACAGGTACAAAAGGCGAATACAAAGGCTTTGGAAAGGCAGGAAGATGCAGGAAAGCAGAAAGGAAGTTTGCTGCAAAATAGAGTGGGGCAATGGGTAATGCTGTCCAGCTCCTATACGCAAAAAGGGAAAGCGAAGAAGTTCCTCATGAGGTACCAAGGGCCATACCAAGTTGTTGAAACCACATCCCCCTTTAATGTTAAGCTTCCGCTGCTAACTAGAACAACAATAGTACAAATTGGTCGGTTTGGATTCGACGTGTGTCACAGGAAGTAACGAGGAAGAAAGAGAGAGTGAAGAGGGGTGCTAAGCAGGGAGAAAACCAGGAAGATAGAGTATTTGTAGTTTTCTTTTTTTTTCTCCGTGTTGTGTAGCATTGGGTTTGCGTAAAGTAATTAGACACTGTAGTTTCACATGTTGTATGTATTTTTAAATATAGCTTGCTGTGGACAACAGTCCTTTTGAAGAGGGAGTAAGGGTGATGGCGATCCCTGTCCTCAGGTCATTGAAAATGGAAGTGTAGCGTCTGACATACGTGGAGTGTTGTTGGAGGAGAAATCAAACACAGTTCTGGAGAAATAAATGCGTCTGAGTGAATCTTGTGACAAAGCTGTAATAAATATGTGTTGAACGATGTCAGAGTCATACGATTCCCTGTTTAAATTTTTAGTTATCGAAAGTGCTGGGGCAGGAATGTCTTGTTTATTGCACCAGTTCATATAATGTAAATTTAAGGATGAAAGTAGTCATGCAATCAGTGCTGAGTTTGGATAAAAAATAGTGAATTTTGGAGGAAAATCTGTGAAGCAACAAATATGGGAAACGTGCGCGGTGCAGTTGGTTTTAACCAGAGGGGAAAGGAACAGAATGTCCAGGGGACACTGTGGAGCCAAAGTTGCACTTGCAACAGTTTGGGATGCATTGGATCTTCTCCACCTACGAGAATTTGGTAGTAGTAGCAAGTTGTTTTGAGTGGGGAGTATTTGCAGAAGTGAAACATATAGAGCTTGAGGGGAGCAGAATTTTAATCAATGGAACTAAGTGTGACATAATATGACCAACCTTCCACCTGCCAGCATCAGTTTCAGGAGTCATGCAATTGAATGTTGTGGCAGCCACAGTTGTACTGGCCAGAAGCCACTTTCAGAGTTTTTTCCAAGGCAGAATCTGACCTTGTTAAATCAAACTCTGGAGCCAGGTCTGTTGAGATCCGTAAACCAGTTCATTTTAGAGCAAGAGGGGCGCATATCAGCCAAACAGCTTGTGCAACTTGTCGCTCAGTGCAGGGAAAGATAAAGGCAAATAACGATCATTTTGAGCACCTCTGTGCCAAGTGTCGTAGCCTTAACTTTGTTATGTGTTTTTTTCTTTCTGATCAGGTGGAGAGCTCATTCCAAGAGGGAACCAAGGGTAGTCCAAGTCCCAGTGGATTGGATACTGAGGGCACGAGACAAGTAGGCAAGGGGTTGATCGAGCAGTGGTCGTCCAGTAAGGAATTTTTACGTTTGGTTTCATGTCATGGTTTTAAGGGCCACTAGACCACATTTAAGTTTTCTAATAGTAAGAAAATATGTCATAGTTGCCGACCGGGTCTTTCCAAAGAAGGAAATAATGTAGCGGCACACAGTTTCAGACAGGGAAAGTTAGTTTTGTGGAATAATCTGAGCACAAGTTACTGCCAGGTGTCGAATCGCAGTGAGTTACGCATACCAACAGTTGCGAAGTAGAATAGAGCACACATAGCAGTTTTGCATGTTGCAGAAGGGGACCACTGGCCAACCTAGTGTGTTACGAGTATGTGACGCGAAGTAGTGCATATGGCAAAACAGAGGTGCACACCCGTGTATAAGTAGGTGCAGGTTTCTAACGAGATTTATTCAAGTGTGGCAGCTCTCCTGGATGGCAGGGTGTGTCACATCACCAGCTACATGCAACAGCAGATGGGGCACCAATGTTCCAGTCCACAGTGGGTCGCTGGTTCAACTCTGAGGCTAACGAGGGGTCTGTAGCCAGCCAGCAGCAGGCCACTCCATGGCTCACTACTGCGGGCAGTCGTCCTGGCTTCCAACACACGCTGGAGGCATCCCCAGGCGAGGACCGCAGATTCAGATGCCAGATCACAGGCCCTTCTTGTTGCTGCGATCTCAGCCACGTCGGTGAGGGAACACAGCGTGGGCCATCTTGCAGTTGTCAGTGGGCCACTCGGTGGCTCCTCAGAGCAGCGATGAGGACGGGGACAGCAGAGTCAGCAGCTGGCACATCCTGATGCCGTTGGAACTCCACAGCTGGCCAAGGCCGGCTCAACACAGTATTGCATTGCATGGGCCACTGGAGGGCTTCCTCAGCATAATGAGGCCCTGTGACGCAGACCGAGGTTCATGAGGGCACTGTGGTTGGAAACAATAAATCATTTGGAAAGCTCGGACAAGCTTTAATATTGTGCCATCTACCTCTTCCTGCTACATTTGGTCATCTTGATTTATTTGGTGGCAGGAGCTCTGACTACAATTTTTAATATATTGCTTCATTAATAAAAATAGAACTGTCTGCCCTCAAACCAAAAAGTTTCACAGAATAAATTAATAAATAGCAATAATAATTCTGTTGTAGTTAGTTCTGAGACTGTTCCAGTGCTAGTGTGATCCTTTGGTCGATTTATTAAAAACAAGTTTGTATGTTCAGTATGGCGAATTAAGAAAACTGCACACACCAAGTACTGACAATTCTCATACACACTTGCCACCCTTTTACACCAGAAGATGCTCAATCCCACATCCCACAGGCCACATGTATGAACATGAGCAGTCATTTTTGAATGCATAAGATCTCTCACACATGTAAAGACTGACAGTATTTTCTTCATATAGCTTGCTCTCCTATCAGATGACACATAATCACACTAAAATTCTCTCTCTCTGCCCCTCTCCTTCACAATACTCTCCTATGTACTGCCTCTATCTATCCTTTGTCACTCCCATTGGCAATCGCCTTTTCGCACATTCACAGATCATGGACAAGAGAGCTCATCTGCAAGACCTGTTCCTTATACTCAGAAGCAGGTTCCCTTGTAAACGCAACTGTGTCATAACTTTCATTTTCATGACCACGAGTCAGTTATATATTAGCCATTGCCAAGGTCTGTTTCATGCAAGCATGTTGTTCAGTAATATACAGTTAACTTCAACAACTGCTTCATAATTCATAACCTGCAAGTCGTCGTCCGCAGTGACACTACTTTCACAACAATCTCTGCCCACTGCAGTTAGATTGCAACACTGGGAGTATTTTCTGTGCATTTAAACAGTTCTGTGAAAATATCCCTTTGCTACTTCATGTAGTCTTTGAAGAAGTAAATGCAGAAATAGTCTTTGAACGAGAATGTGCAGAAATAAAAATGAGGAGGAGGAAGAGGATACACAGACTATCCAATTTCATACCTTTTATAATTTCTAGTAGCCCTATTTTGTAAGCAGAATAAAACAGCAATGAAGAAATGTCTCCTCCATAAAACCTACACTTAAACTGCAGTTAATTAGACTTATGTTTAATTCTACAGCCTAGCCTCCAAAGAAGTAGCTGTAATGATAATCAAGTGTTATCAACAGAGTTCACCTCTGCCGCTGTCAGGTGGTAAATGACAGCCATAGCCTTGCTGCTATACAGCTGCAGTGCTGGCTGTGAAGTCCATGGTGCTCATTTCCTCACCCGTGTCCCACTTCACCATCATGATGGCCAGGTTCCAGGATACGCTGAGACGCAAACCACGACCCTTACTGTTGGTGTTTTCAGATATTTTTATTCCTACGTCTTTTATAATGCTATCTCGGGATCAGTTTGTCCTCATGACAACAGAAGTTTCATCGAAGACAATCCTGGGCAGATTTTCTGAATCATGTTCTGCCATGGCTGATTTTTTCAGATAGCATAGGGGTAAACACCTCATCTCCCACCTGGATTTGCTCTATAGTGTGTACTGTTTGCCTGACAGAAGTGACAGTGACATGGTATATTTTACACTCCTGGCATTCTGAGCCCTAGATCATACTTCACAGTCCTCATTAGCCATCCTATTTTTGCTGTGGGCCTGAACACTGATTAACTGCTCTCTCTCTTCAGGGGCTGGCTAATCTTCCTTGATACAGTGTCGCAGAAAGGCAAAAATGCATGTTTCTTGCTACTTTCTTTAGTGGTATTCCCCTGTGCATATCACCAGAAATGGCATGTGGTGCTTGGCGACTACTGTGGCCGTTTTCCTGGAAGAATCTTCGGATGTGGTTTAGTTCTAGTGGTACTGGCAGATGATGTGTCATTGATGTAACAATAAAAGCAACTTGGCTTAGTTGGAGCCGTGTCAAAGGTGATGTCTTTAAATTCACCTCTTTGTCCCACTGTAAAAACCCCTAAGTCCCCAACTTATAGACTGGAAAAATATTTGGCTAGCCTCCTTACATATGGGTCACTGTGTACATCACATCGAAAACACCAATGAGTTTATCAGTTGAGTTATGCATCTTTGTTTTGGGGAAAGTGAAATAACAGTCAACTTTGATGTGGTCTCTCCATTTATGTGCATTCCTGTCAGAGACTGTATCGATCTCTTCACCTACTTGTTTGATAGTACGATTGTGAGATTGTTTAAGCACACATTGACACTGTCCTATTTCTTAGATGTTGGCACATGGACAGGGAGAGTTCTCAAAACACTTGGATGGCATTCACAACCACATCAGGTTTATGCAGAGATAGATGCATTTCTTGACATCCTTGTTCATCAAAAACTCAATGGGCACCTCAGCCACAGTGTCTACAGGAAACCCATACACAGAGATTGGTATCTGCAATCTGAGCCACCACCATCTGACATATGTAGCATTACAAACACCATCATACATCATGCTAAAGTAATCTCAGACACAGAAAACCTGCCACTAGAACTAAGTCACATCTGGAAAGTCTTCTGGGCAAATGGCTACAGTGACTGCCATGTATCACAGCCCATTTCCGGTGATATGCACAGGGAAACTCCACCAAAGAAGAGAGCATGAAATGTGCTTTTTTGTCTTTCTGTTGCATAGTGTCGAGAAAGATCAGCAGACAGCTGAAGACAGACAACAGTTTATTAGTATTCAGACCCCCAGCAAGAACATGACAGATAATGAGGCCTGTGAAGGAGACCTAGGGCTCAGGACACCATAGGAGATACTATGTCAATGTGGCTGCTACAATTTCAGGCAAACATTACATACTGCAGAAGAAGTCAGATGCAACATGAGGCGCTTATGCCTATGTTATCAGGAAAAATCAGCCTTGGTAGAACACACTTTAGAAGATCGAAACTGGATTATCTTTGACAAAACTTCTGTCGTCATGAGGACAGAAAGATTCTGGGATAGCATCATAAAATAAGCTATAGAAATAAAAATATCTGAAAACACCATCTCAGCTCAGCCTGGTACTTGGCCATCACACCTGTGAGTCAATGATAGTCATTTAACTCTTGACAATGGCTGAGGAGAGCTCAATCAAAAGCTCATGGGATTTTAACCACTTCCTTTAAATTTTTAATACCCCTAATACAGTGCTTTGGGAAACTTATTTTGAAGAGCAATTTTAGAAAGATATCTGAGGAACACCCTATCCAGTCTGTCAATAAAACTGACAGTCCTCTTAAGTTTCACTTTCCTAAATCACTCCATACAATTCGAATAATTGTCGGTATGGTCCGAGGAAAAAGGCCAAAGGAAATTCACTTATCAGCCAACAGAGCTAGTGCTTATTCGCTAGTGATTGAAATAGTGACAGGAATCTAAGCTCCAAGTCACTGTGTGACCCATTACCACCTTCCAGTAATGGAAAGGCACTAGAAAGCTATGGAGTAAAATCCCATACAATGACTGTGTTTCTGCACACAAATTACCCAATAAATTCTCACATAGTTACAGAAATATAAAGATTTTTAAAAAGAATGAAACCAGAGCTTTGGAAAGCTCATTCTGAAGACTAATGTCACAGAGATCTGAAGAGTATCCTATAAAACGATAGTAAGTAAAATCACCAACTGTTCTTTCTGCATTACAGAAAGAAGACTGAAGGTCGACAACTTATTGGGAATCCTCAGTGGATGTCTTAATGGCAGTTTTACTTCCCAATGACAATTCTGATGAGACAGAACTGCCACTAGGAAATCCTTACTGAAACAATAAAGGGCAATTTTGATTTGTTCACAAAGTATCTTCAACAATAAAGAAAATGTGATAGGTCCAAATGCAATTTATGTTAAGTTTACTACAAGTCTCTACCAATTACATAATTCACAATTTGCAGTACTCATCTCACTGTAGTGCAGGATTTCTTCCACAGGAAGCAAGCCCAGGTAAATATTCTTAAGAAAAGGGAAGACCCAAGCTCTTCTAGGTCGTTAAGATTTTGAAGTGAATAAAGAAAAATACAATACAAACTATTGCATGGCATGTGAAAGAGTACAAAAATCTCTTAGGATTTAGAGAAGATAAGCGTAACTAAGGATACCGTGCCTCAATTGTTAAAACTGACCAACATTTGATTGGATGAGTTATAAAATTGGTGTAATGGTACAGGCAGCCTCCAATAGCATGCCTCATGGTCAAGACTGAGGCAAATAGTGCATCAAAAAAAGACACTGACTGATGACTGCAAGTGTATTATGTCCAAATTTGAATTTCGGAAAAGTGATAAAAAACATATAATGGAGGAATTCCCACATGGTGTTGTATGCAGACCATCTTTCAGGGCCATAAGCTTAGAAACACTGTTTAAGAATGTATATGGTGAATCCAAGAATAGTGCTTGATGGGAATTCCACAACCATGTGGGATGTCACAACAGCTCTGCATAGAGTGTGTTAAGGAAATAAAATAGCCACAAGAGCTGTTTAACATTCCACAGGAAAACTGTTACAAAAATTAAAAAATGTCTCGTTAATCAGCTCTAAACATCACACACAAAATTGCAACAGTTATCTCATATAAGTTTTATCTGCCCTAAGAACCAAAGAATATACCAAAGCAGTTTCAGCTAGCTCTCTCTTGGAGAACAAGGAAAGAACAGTTAGCTTAAACAAACCATAAATTTATAATAATGTGGCCTAGATCTTCTAATCAAACAGTGCTGATTATCAGTAGCAGGAAGGAGAAAGAAAAAAAAAAAAGATAGAAGGAGACATCAGAGCAAACATACAGATTTTAAAAAATGTAGCCGGAGAGAAATAAAGATGCAAGACCACGTTAATTGCAGTTGAATTTACTAGCAGAATGTGACAATGGAACAAGCAGCAAGACACTGTACGTTATTGTGAAATATACATAAACTGGTCGAGCATGGATGTGGGAAATGGAAATTAATCTTCCAGGAAAATGCCTCTGACGAAAAATTAATCTAGTGTAGAAAGCGACAAATTTTAAATGGTACCTATGATTTCCTTAACAGAATGACAATAAACTTTAAGACTGTGTGAATTAACTCCTGAAGGAAGTCGTCATGGGCTGTAGTTGCTCATGTTCTCCAACTCTTTAACCCCTTGTAAAAAGTTGGAAAATATGAGCTATTACAGCTTTTATGATTCCTAAAGCTGCTCTTTCTAACATATGGCAGAGAGATAACAATTTTTTTTTTTTTTTGGAGACAAAGAAGGACACGCATGAAAAGCAACTTCAATGCCAGCAGGAGAGCTGAACACATCTTTGTATAAGATTGAAATGTAAGAGCAAAAAATTGCTTAGTTTTCCCAAATACAGAGCAAACACTGTAGACTTACACCTAATAATTTTGCAGATTCCACAAAAGCCTGTACCAGTGCAAGACTGTGCAATTTAGACCTTAAGTATTTGTAAAACATATACAGTGTGGCTATATGTTTACAACCACATAACAGTAGTTTTATCTTTTATACAGTAATACATGAACATTGTGTACACTTAGCTTTTTTCTGATTGATGATGAAGTATATTGTTTTGTAAAATATGAAGAAAGGAAAGAACAGCTTAACCTTAATGACACTTGCCAGACAAGAAGCACAAAGCAAGGGAAAGAAAAAGATGTGTTCTGTAAGGGTATCATCACTACGCAGTTAATAATAATAATAATAATAATAAATAATAATAATTTTATTATTATTATTATTTATATTGCTAAGTAAGAAGAACATTTAAATGAAAGGTGGATATTTGTGAGTGCAGTCAGAGTCAAAAAGAATAGAAAAACATTCATAGTAAAATTACGTTTCCTTCAGTATTGGAAAATTGTAGATCTGTATACTGAACATAAGGGGGAAAATAGTAAACTGCTTTTCCCAGTAAATTTGTTATTGCCAACACTCGTGCCCCATGTTTCATGATTCTTTTCTGTAATTAACATTTCTCTCCTTTTGCTCTTTTCATTTACAGACTATAATTACAGAGGCAGTTTATGGTAATGTAGCTCATAACTCAGACATTTGATGCTGTAGCTGCATGAATTACACATTGAATCAAATAACAAATTTAAGTTTCATTTGAAGCTAAACAATTATTTTTGCATTTTGTTCAGTTGCCCCCCCCCCCCTCCCCCCGCCCACACACACAAATATAAATAATAAAATAATAAAATTAAAATACTTCAATACTTTGCGATTCACAGCTCCAGGTGTGTAGTGATACAAATGATTGACCCATGGAAACTGCTTCACTTAAAAAAATATATATATATATATTTTTTACACTATAATAAAAGTACTTACTTTTATACTGCCTTTGGTCCCAACTATGTAAGCTTCATTTGGAAGAGTTACACGAGCATTTGAACTAAGAACTGCAGTTTTACCACCTTCATATTTTAAAACACAGGCCATGTTCCTATCACATCCATTTTCATTTAACTCCCCTGCAGCTACAATCTCTTTTGGATGCACAGGTCCAAATATGAATAAAGCAAACTGCAGACAATAAACTCCCAGGTCAAGGATGCTGCCACCCCCAAATTCTCGCAGTCTGAGAACAAGAATTAATTATCAATCAGTTAAATACTTAGTGACAGAAGTGACTTAAATTATTTCAAAATATAGTAAGTAAAAACAACTCCAAGAGCGGAAATTACTATTGCAGCTGATGTTTCAAGACTTATAAGTTACATTTTAAATGTCTGTTTCTAATGCATCTATTGTTTTATTTACTGATCAAATGCAGAAAGTGATATTTAACACTCAAATCATGCAGGAGATTAGCAGCCATTAACCAACAGCAAAAACAGAAGCAGTTACAGCACAGGTGGCAGGTGCACACAAAAAGCACTAGGGAGAAATTCAATGACTATTGGAACCTTTACAAGCATTTAATCACCAGGAGCAATAGACAAGAAGTATATACACTACCTGCCAAAAAAAGGTGATTCCTCAGAAGGCACAGTTAGATATCAACACGACTTTGTATATATACACATCATCGACAGATGTGCAAATGATTAAGAGCTGCAGTTCTCTATGAGAAGTAGAATGGCCACTAGAGTGCGCTAGTGTTGTTACCAGACTGGTCGGGCATATAAGTGGCATAAACAGCATCAGATGTTGAGTGATCACTGTGAAGGGCACATATGCTGTGTCCTCGTGTGAGAATGTTACAAGCACCTGACAGTGTTGGAAATGGTCCCCACTGCCGGTCTCCAGTTGGCTGGCTGGTAAAATTGTGTGTTATCCAAATTTGTGGCCTGATGTTCAGCTGCATGGGAACATTAAGGAGGTCTGTTCTTTGTCAAGGTTCTGGTTGACCACATCTAAACCCTACAAGGGAAGCTCATCGTATTGTGCACCAAGAACATCTTAATTACTTCACATCTGTGCCTGCCATCCGAGACCATGTAGTGGAGTCTCTGCAACATTTTGTGTCATCCTATACCACTGGTTAGATACTAGCCTCAGCCAGACTAGAGCATTACCGTCACATGCATAGGCTGTCATTAAGCCCACAACACAAACAGTTGAGTGTCTGCCCCCGGTAGCTGAGTATTCAGTGCGACAGAATGTCAATCCTAAGGGCCCGGGTTTGATTCCCAGCTGGCTCGGAGATTTTCTCCGTTCAGGGACTGGGTGTAGTGTTGTCCTAATCATCATCATTTCATCCCCATCGATGCACAAGTCGCCGAAGTGGCGTCAAATCGGAAGACTTGCACCCAGTGAACGGTCTATCAGACAGGAAGCCCTAGTCATATGACATTTACATTTAACAGCTGAGTATGGAATAGTGCCGTGACGGGGAAGCACGAACTGCTGGTTGATGGTGTCACATTGCATTCAGGGATGAATCGCTGTTTTGCATGTCCTTGACGACCATCATCATGAGTATGGTGGCAATCAGGGGAGAGATCCTATTCTTGCAATGTTTTGCACAGGTACAGCAGTGATACTCCCGGTGTCACAGTGTGGGAAGCCATCTACTATGACTTCTTGTCACAGCTGGTAGTAACTGAAACAACACTGATGGCACAAAGTGTCACAGGCATCCTGTGTCCTCATGTGTTGCCTCTCCTGTGACAGCATTGTTGTGCCATGCTCATCCACTCATGACATGTGCTGCTACAATCTGTCTGCATGACATTGAAGTACTCCAGTGGCCAGCAAGATTCACAGATCTATCTCTGATAGAACATGGGTCAGACCAGCATGGATGTCAACTCTCAGTGCCAGTATCCCAGATATCATGGATCGCTTACAACAATTGTTGGCCAGCTTCCCTGAGGAAAAAATATGACTTTATGAGCCCTTCCCAACTGAATCACAGCATGCGTCCCAGCCAGAGGGGGTACTCTATTCTTTCACACATCCTCTCAACCCATGAAGTTTCATTGCCTCCTCCCCTTCTGGGTGCTCCACTTTTCTTTAATGGGCAGTGTATATATATGCAAAATTACTCCAAAATCTTATCATCTCGAGAAATAATTGCAGTGAGAGATATCATTAATTATTAAACGAATGATACAATGAACCTGTGAATATTAAAGGTAGATGCGTGCTCTGCAATACATATGAGGATATTGTTCTCTGTTACACTGCACTGTTAATTTGCTGTCTTTCTCCTAGCACCGTTGTTTCAGAATTTCTGTAAATTGTGGAGGGTTCCTGCTAATTAGATTTTTTTCCCTTACAGTGTTGTCTATTTCTACTCCTCCCCCCCCCCCCTCCCTCTTCCTCCTCATCCATGCATAACAATGTGGTCTGTGACTCTCCTCTCCCATAATCAAAGCTTGTGTTTTCTCATCTTTCACATTTACGTAATTGTCTCCATTTGTAATCTCTTTCACTCCTTCCATCACCTCTTACTCAGAATTGCCAGAGGGAGCATTTAGTTTACAAAAGTCATCTGATGCAAATGTTCTACCATTGACCTTCCCATCATCTTGTTTCCACATGTCTCTCCTCGCCTGAGAATGGCAGACGTAGTACACTGCATCTAGAACAATGTCATGAGATGGAACATAACATGAATTGGACATGAAAGGAGCAGGGTACTGACACTGTCAGTGTTCTTTTCAAAGGAATCATCCCAACATTCTCCTTCAAGTGACCTTTGGGAACAATAAATTTAGCTGTTTGTTTACAAATTTTGACGCAGATCTATCAAGTGGTGTTCAGTACCTTAACCATGGTATCATCACATTCAGTTCTGGAGGATTTTTCTGTACAAACCATAATCAGCCTCTCTTCTTATCTTGAGAAATAATTGCAATGACAGATACCATTAATTATTAAAGGAAGGATACAATTTCACAGTTGCAAATAAAAACCAAATATTCAGCAGTATTTACTTGTCTTGTCAACTGGTTTTGTTGCTCACAAAACATTCTTAACAGACAACTTTGGAAAAGATGGTCAAAATATGTTGTCATAAACAAAAAAACAAAAATTATTTTCGGCAATGAAACCAAAACACAGTGAAAACCATAAAAATAAACAGTTAAATTTAAAGAGAGATTTGCACACAATATTAAAACCAAACCATGAAAACCTGAAAATGGAGAAAGGAGAAATGCACAATACAGGGTCTAACAGAAAGGTATGGCCAAATTTCCACAAAACATTTCTGATACATAGAGGTAAAAAATATGTTACATGAACGTGCGTATGGAAATGCTTTATTTCCATGTTAGAGATCAGTTTCTATATCTCTTCTTCATGTTAATCAAGGGAAACACACAAGAGAAAATATTAGCACATTATGAAACACGTTCCTAAAGGAAATGTTCAGTGTTGAATGAACTGCACACAGAAGTGTACACGTGCACTAAAATCACTGGTGACACTGCCTGAAAATGCTGTACATGGTATGGATACAGCAGGGGGGACAGGGGAGGGGGGGTTGAGTGAAAGTGGTAAGTGTAGCCATATGATGGAGAGAATTCAGTGAAGTTATTGTGAGAGGGATCCTATTAAGCTAAGTTTTATCATTTCAAATTAAATTGGTGACTTGTAACATGAATATTTATCTCAAAGGTTTTGAACTGATTTAGTTTTTGAATTTTGTTTGAAAAGAGGAGGACATGGGCTGTGTTCTTTCACGTAACTCCTCTCTTGTTGCTGGACAAAGGGACTCTTTGCCCCAAGGCTAGGAAGAAGAAGGGTGATTAGGATGCAAGTTCTACAATATGTAAAACATTTACTAATTTTTGCAAGTAAGCCCCAATAAACACACATAAAGTACCCAATGAAGAATTGCTTCGATTTGGCTTATGAAAATTAATTGAAGTGATGGAATACAACTCTTTGATAAAAAGTATTCAGACACCTAATAGAAAGCGTTACTTTGGGGTGTGTCACACTTCACCTTTATGACAGCTTGAACTCTTCGGGGGACACTTTCAACGAGGTGTCAATGACTTTGGAGGATAATGACAGCCCCTTCTTCCTCGAGTACTTAAACAAGAGCAGAGAGTGTATTTATGTTAGTTTACTCAAATAAGGTGATGCTGAAAGAATTACATTAGGAAATGTGGCACTAAAAGCAGAAGCATTTTGCTATTTTGGCTACCAAATTAAGTAAAGATGGCTGACACAAACAGGACATGGATGCAGATCGGTAATAGCAAGAAAAATGTTTTGAAAAAAGAGAAATATGCTCATATCAAATATAAATTTAAGTGTTAGGAAGTCTTTTTCTAGAAGTATTTGTCTGGGATGGGATGTAACCTTTAATGGAAGTGGAACAGGTATAGTAAGTGGCAAAGGCAAAAGAATAGAAAGCTTTTGAAATGTGTTGTTACAAAAGAATGCTCAAGATTGAGGAAATTGAGTATCCACTGAAGAGGTACTGAACTGAAGAGAAACACTCTTTATGGCACAACTTGACAAAGAGAAACAGTACTCTTATGGTAGACTGTGGGGAGGGGTTGCAATGGGTGTGTTGAGAGAGGGAGAAATACAGGTGGGGAGCAGGAGATAGGGTCACAGAAGGGTGGCTAGTAGCTCACACCCAAACCTCCAGATGTCAGACACTCACTCAGATCGATACCAAACATTGTATGTTGGCAGAATATCAACTGAAACTATGATTTAGATTGTACTATGTGCTGTCCTCCAGCAGAACAAGCATAAAAATTCATTAAAAGCAACATCGGCACTAGCGAGCACAGGAAAAGCTAACTTTTAGGCGTAGCTTCATTGAGGAATTTGATAGAGCGATAAATCATTGTACGAAGCTTCCTGGGTATGAACTGAGATGACTTTTTTTTTTTTTTTTTTTTTTTTTTTTGCTACATTATGTGTGAAAGTATCATATGGGACAACATGTTTATGATGTGTAAAAGGGCTGTTTGGGGTTCACAGCAATGTTCTCTTGGCATTCTGCTTTCACTCTGTTTCTTTGAAAGTAGTAAGTCTACACAGTACATTTATAGTTTCACTGAAGATGCAATCAGAATGGAAAAATAACAGAACAATTGTATCACACACGAGGAATTAGCAGTAGTAATGACAACAATACCACACACACACACACACACACACACACACACACACACACACACACACACACACACACACACACACACACACAGAGAGAGAGAGAGAGAGAGAGAGAGAGAGAGAGAGAGAGAGAGTGTCACTCAGGCACAAAGGCTTCACAATAATGGCTGCATACCACGAAGTGTGTGAAGCACATTACATATAACAGCTTCATGCTTAGACAGTTGAAAAGAAATTGTCACCGGTGGAGTTTGAATGCGGAATCTTTTGCACAATGATCTACATCTACATTTACATGACTACTCTGCAATTCACAATTAAGTGCTTGGCAGAGGGTGCATCCAACCACAATCATACTATCTCTCTACTATTCCACTCCCGAACAGCGAGCAGGAAAAACGAACACCTAAACCTTTCTGTTCGAGCTCTGATTTCTCTTATTTTATTTTGATGATCATTCCTACCTATGTAGGTTGGGCTCAACAAAATATTTTCGCATTCGGAAGAGAAAGTTGGTGACTGAAATTTCGTAAAAAGGTCTCGCCGCGACGAAAAACGTCTATGCTGTAATGACTTCCATCCCAACTTGTGTATCATATCTGCCACACTCTCTCCCCTATAACGTGATAATACAAAATGAGCTGCCCTTTTTTGCACCCTTTCGATGTCCTCCGTCAATCCCACCTGGTAAGGATCCCACACCGCGCAGCAATATTCTAACAGAGGACGAACGAGTGTAGTGTAAGCTGTCTCTTTAGTGGACTTGTTGCATCTTCTAAGTGTCCTGCCAATGAAACGCAACCTTTGGCTCGCCTTCCCCACAATATTATCTATGTGGTCTTTCCAACTGAAGTTGTTCGTAATTTTAACACCCAGGTACTTAGTTGAATTGACAGCCTTGAGAATTGTACTATTTATCGAGTAATCGAATTCCAACGGATTTCTTTTGGAACTCATGTGGATCATCTCACACTTTTCATTATTTAGCGTCAACTGCCACCTGACACAACATACAGCAATCTTTTCTAAATCGCTTTGCAACTGATACTGGTCTTCGGATGACCTTACTAGACGGTAAATTACAGCATCATCTGCGAACAATCTAAGAGAACTGCTCAGATTGTCACCCAGGTCATTTATATAGATCAGGAACAGCAGAGGTCCCAGGACGCTTCCCTGGGGAACACCTGATATCACTTCAGTTTTACTCGATGATTTGCTGTCTATTACTACGAACTGCGACCTTCCTGACAGGAAATCACGAATCCAGTCGCACAACTGAGACGATACCCCATAGCTCCGCAACTTGATTAGAAGTCGCTTGTGAGGAACGGTGTCAAAAGCTTTCCAGAAATCCAGAAACACGGAATCAACCTGAGATCCCCTGTCGATAGCGGCCATTACTTCGTGCGAATAAAGAGCTAGCTGCGTTGCACAAGAGCGATGTTTTCTGAAGCCATGCTGATAACGTGTCAATAGATCGTTCCCTTCGAGGTGATTCATAATGTTTGAATACAGTATATGCTCCAAAACCCTACTGCAAACCGACGTCAATGATATAGGTCTGTAGTTAAATGGATTACTCCTACTACCCTTCTTGAACACTGGTGCGACCTGCACAATTTTCCAATCTGTAGGTACAGATCTATCGGTGAGTGAGCGGTTGTATATGAGTGCTAAGTAGGGAGCTATAGTATCAGCGTAATCCCAAAGGAACCTAATCGGTATACAATCTGGACCTGAAGACTTGCCCGTATCAAGCGATTTGAGTTGCTTCGCAACCCCTAAGGTATCTACTTCTAAGAAACTCATGCTAGCAGATGTTCGTGTTTCAAATTCTGGAATATTCCATTTGTCTTCCCTGGTGAAGGAATTTCGGAAAACTGCGTTCAATAACTCCGCTTTAGCGGCACAGTCGTCGATAACGGTACCATCGGCACTGCGCATCAAAGGTATTGACTGCGTCTTGCCGCTTGTGTACTTTATGTACGACCAGAATTTCTTCAGATTTTCTACCAAATTTCGAGACAATGTTTCGTTGTGGAACCTATTAAAGGCATCTCGCATCGAAGTACGTGCCAAATTTCGCGCGTCTGTAAATTTTAGCCCATCTTTGGGATTTCGCATTCTTCTGAACTTCGCATGCTTTTTCCGTTGCCTCTGCAACAGCGTTCGGACCTTTTTTGTGTACCACAGGGGATCCGTTCCATCTCTTACCAATTTATGAGGTATGAATATCTCAATTGCTGTTGCTACTATATCTTTGAATTTGAGCCACATCTCGTCTACATTCGCATAGTCAGTTAGGAAGGAATGGAAATTGTCTTTTAGGAAGGCTTCTAGTGACACTTTATCCGCTTTTTTAAATAAAAGTATTTTGCGTTTGTTTCTGATGGATTTGGAAGAAATGGTATTGAGCCTAGCTACAACGACCTTGTGATCACTAATCCCTGTATCAGTCATGATGCTCTCTATCAGCTCTGGATTGTTTGTGGCTAAGAGGTCAAGTGTGTTTTCGCAACCATTTGCAATTCGCGTGGGTTCGTGGACTAACTGCTCAAAATAATTTTCGGAGAAAGCATTTAGGACAATCTCAGAAGACGTTTTCTGCCTACCACCGGATTTGAACAAGTATTTTTGCCAACATACCGAGGGTAGGTTGAAGTCCCCACCAACTATAACCGTATGAGTGGGGTATTTATTTGTTACGAGACTCAAACTTTCTCTGAACTGTCCCGCAACCGTATCATCGGAGTCAGGGGGTCGGTAGAAGGAGCCAATTATTAACATAATTCGGCTGTTAAGTATAACCTCCACCCATACCAATTCGCACGGTCTTCCACCTTACCCAAGCAAAATCTACAAACAATTACTCACAGATACACTTTTCCTGCACTTTGTAGTTCTGGTGTTACTTTTAATTACTGTTTACACATCTTCTACTACATGACAGCACATAGCGTGAACTAAATTGGAGTTTTTGTTGATACTCTATCGACATGTGACATTTGGAACTGATCTGAGTGTCTGACATCTGGAGGTTTGGGTGTCGGAGAGAGGGAGCAGGAGTGCGAGATAACAATGCAGAAGGGATAGACATGAGATGCATGAAGTGAAAATGCAACAAATGGCTAATGGAACCAGTGAGTCAATGCAGCAAACGATGCTGATGTGAGAAGTGCAACAACTAAGGATGTCTTGCAGGATAACTTTGATCCAAGTAGTTCAGAGAAGCAGGGAGAAGGATCCAAACAACATAGGTTGTGAAGCAGCCACTGAAATTAACTTATTTGTGCTCAGCATTGTGTTTGCCACCAGGTTGTCAACTCTGGTCAACTGTGCTCTTGATCATGGTTTGGTGTGGCAGTAGGAGGGGAAAGTGGGAGGGGAGGAGGTTGTAAAGATGACCAATAGAAAAGGATCAAATAGGCAAAAAGATATGGCCTAGTAGAAATCCTTGGATAAAATGCAAAATATTGAGTTAATTGACAAGAGGAGAAAATATTAAAATGCAACAAATACACATGCAAAGTGAGCTGCAGAGACAAAAAAACCTGAGGTGACAGGCAGCATAAAATTGCTAAGCAGGAATAGCCAGAGGACAAATGCAAGGCAGTAGAGGGATGCATCAGTAGGGTAAAGAGAGATGCCGCATATAAGAAAATTAGATTTCCAGAGGAAAAGGAACAGTTGTATGAATATTAAGTTTGCAGATGGAAAGCAGGTACTAAGCAAGGGGAGGCATATAGACAGTTGTTCTTCCCTCACTATTTGCAAGTGTAACAGGAAAGGAAATGACTATTAGACAAGGTACTCTCCACCATGCACCATATGGTGGCTAGCATAGTATGTATCTAGATGTAGATTAAAGAGAAAGGTTGAAGGAGCATACAGAAGAGCTATACAAAGGAAATGAACTTAAAGACTTTTTATGGAAAGGGAAGAGGAATTTGATGAATACAAGATGAAGATAATTATGGTACTCTGAGGAGAATTTGACATAGCTCTGAAGGACCTAAGTTGGAACAAGGCCCTTGAAGTAGATGACATCCCTTACAACTACTAAGATCCTTGAGAGAGCCGGCCATGAGCGAACTATTTCACATTGTGTGCAAAGCATACAAAAGAGGCGAAATACCTTCAGACATCAAGAGCAATGAAATTATTATAATTAGAAAGAAGGCACATGGTGACATGTGAGTATTTCAGAACTATCAATTTGAAAAGGCACGGTCACAAAATACTGGTACAAATGATTTACAGAAGAATAAAAATACTGCTAGAAGCCAACTTCAGGAAAATCTGTTTAAATTCCAGAGAAATGTAGAAAAACCTGAGGCCACGTTGACCTACCTAGGAAAATGGGTTAAAGAAAGGTAGATCTATGTTTATAGCATTTGTAGAATGAGAGAAATGCTTTTGACAATTTCGACTGAAATAACTGTTTTGAAATACAGAAAGTAGCAGAGATATAAAACAGTAAGCAAAAAGTTATTTACAATTTGAACAGAAACCAGAGTGCAACCTCCACAATATCTTAGGTCATTCCTATGCCACTCCCTCTCTCAATCTCCTGCCACAGGGATCATACCCCTGTAGAAGACCCAGGTGCAACATCTGCCCAATCCACCCACTCAGCACCACTTACTCCAGTCCTGCCAAAGGCTTATCCTACCCCATATGAGCCTGGGCCACCTGTAAATGCAGCCATGTTACATAACCAGATCTGCTGCAACCAATACACAGCATTTTACATTGATATGACAACCAACCAGTTGTCAACTACAATGAATGACCACTGCCAAAGTGTTGCCAAAAACAAGATGGACCACCCAATAGCACATCAAGCAACAGAGAATGATATGTGATATTTCACAACCCTTGCCATCTGGATCCTTCCCAACACCACCATCAGCTTTTCTGAGCTGAAAAGATGGAAGACATCCTTTGCTCCCACAAGCTTCCTGGCCTAAACCTAAAGTAACTTGCTGCCCTTCAACCCACACATGTGTGTAAACAAACACGAACATCACACACACACACACACACACACACACACACAAAACCATCCCCTGCCCCAGTAGCTCCACCCAATTTGTATCCCCACATCACCCAGTTGTGTGCTGTTATCTGACACCCTAGTCTATAAAATCACATGCCCAGCCATATGCCACCTGCCCCCTCTACCTACACCTCTAGCTAGCCCACAGATAGTCCCCGTTCCCTCTCCCACGAGCTGATAGAAAGTTACCCACAACTTTCTTCCTGTCTCCCAACTCACTCCATCCCTCACCCCACCCCACCCCACACATCACGACCTCACCCCAATTCACTAACAGTGGACCAGGAAAGAGCTGTCGATTGACTGAGCACAATTTAAGGAGACAGATTTGTGTGTGTGTGTGTGTGTGTGTGTGTGTGTGTGTGTGTGAGTGTGTGTGTGTGTGTGTGTGTTTTTCCTGCAAGCTTGAAAAAGGAAGTGCATTCTGAAAGCTAGCCACGCCCTGTATCTTTTGTTTGTGCACCTATCAATGAATCAGCACTTCTGCCTTTCAGAGAGTCATCTCCTGTCTTCCTAAAAAGATCCTATTTCTAAAGAAAGAGGAATTTATTAATGTGTATTATAAATATAAGTGCAAGGAAGTTTTCTCGGAATGTATTTGCTCTGAATAACAGTGCACAGATGTGAAATGTGGACAATAAGCAGCTCACACAAGAATAGAATTTGAAGTTTTTGAAAGGTGTTGCCAGAGAAGAATGCTTAATATTATATGGGTAGATGAAGTAGCTAGTGAGGAGAAACTGAAGGAACTGAGGAAAAATTAAATTCATTACTGCTCAACTAAAAGAAGCGATGGGTTGAAGAGATGCATCCTGAGGTATCAAGAAGTAACCAATTTGGTAATGGAGGCAAGTGTGGAGTGTAAAGATTGTATAGGCCGACCAAGAGATGAACACACTAAGTAGGTTCAAGTGGATGCAGGTTGAAATAGTTACACAGAGATGCAGTTGGTTTTTAGGGTGCAAAAATAACTTGAGGTCATAAGCGCACATGTCATAACATTAGAACACTAACAAGAAAAAGAAGTTAAAAGTGACTACATGTTAAGCCCAGTTGACGGAAGGAAGGAGAGCTGAAAACAAAGACTTCCTCTTGGAGAAAGGTCCATGCAATACACCATAGAGACAGCAGATGTACCAAAACAAAGATTAAATGTTCTTTGTCATATTGCTATGACACACTAAAAGAAAAATACATTCTTCACTAAAACAGCCGATAACTCAGATGGCAAACATTTACTAGAACATAAGCACTTAAAAAAAGGGCATTCGGTCAGGAAATTGTGAACTGTCAAAGGTTGACAGTAATGTTGTGACTCGCCGATCATTTAAAGTGCCGCCGCACAATTACGCGCGTCCCCTACATGCGGCACTGTCTGCCAGCCATGCAGCAGCCATACCACCTAAGCGCCCAGCCAGCCAGCGGCCGCTAGACTTCGACTGAGTGCTGATTTGAATTTTACCGTGTTCACAGGTATTGCTTTTTGTCAACTTGCTCTGTGACTCACATGTGTTGTGTCGTTTTTGAAATATATGTGTTCAACTTGACGTTATAACAGGTAATTACTATGAAGTGAAGTGGTTAAGGATTACTACTTAAATGGCAGTGGCTAAAAAGACAGTGCCCAATACACAACTTAGCGAAAATGTTCTCCTGAAGATGAGAGGGCCAAAAGGAGGTCAGCACAGCTGTTGGGAGAGGTTTAATTTCCTGGAGTTTGTTCCTGTGCAGTGAAGACCAGTTGTGACACCAAAGTGACACCACCTGCCAACAGATGGCAACACTGAGAACAAGCAAAGGAATGGATGAGCTATTAGACCAAGGTGTGAGGACTGCAGCCTTGGCAGCAGCATCAGCAGCCTCATTTTCCAACAAACCTATGTAACCAGGAACACACAAGAACATCACAATGGCTCCCTCAATAGCGAGAAAGTGAAGAAGCTTTCTTCAACCCAGTGCACTAAGGGATGGACTATGTACAGCACACAGATGCTCTGACGGCAATTGAGAGAATTGGAGAATATGACACAAAGCCTGTGTTGGCGGATGTATTGGGTGGCCTGATAGTGAAGTGCTCTGCTGTAAATCTTGAGCTCTGTTCTGGAAGTCGATACCAAAAACGGTCGGTGCCAATAAAGAAGGCACACCTGACACCAGTCAGTCTTAGAGCCATCAGTGTATATGAAGGTGCTATTGCTAAGTTGTGTGCATAGATCAAGACACTTACAGCAACACATTGAATCCGGAGTAGTTTCCTTGGGAAGAAAATGAAGTCCAAGATGAACACAGGCCGTCACACAAAGCCAAAGGAGTGATGGGTTCACACCCATTGGAAACATGCCAGGTAACGTGCACATGGCCACAGTTTATTATTTCTGCAGAAACATTCGTGACATGGGTTGATAAAGTGATGAGATGGTCAACTGCAGAATGGCATGCTCAAAATCAACATTGTGTACTGGTCAGTAGATTGTGAGTTGAGCCACCATACCAGCCGGGTGTGAATCATACATTCCATCATCTTGCAAACTCAGCTGGTGATAGAAAGGGAACAGTGGTTAGAATAAAAGTGTTTGTCCTTACTGGGCTTAGGTATGGGTAAGAAAGTGGCTTCATGCCAGTGTCTGGGAAAAGTGCCATCTGCCCAAATGTGAAAGTATGTATGAAAGAGAAAGTGCTTGTCCGCAAGAGAGGGGTGTTGCAACGTCTGAATGAACGTTGTACAGATCTGGGGCAGAAGAGCGGCATGAAGTGAGAGCATGCTCTTGCCCCTCACAGTACAGGCAGCACTGTAGCATTGTTTCTGAGACGGGAAGGATATCACTTGAGACTCGTACACACCTTTCCGAGGGAGGAAGCCGGGAGGTGATAGTGGGTGGAGATGGAAGTCTCTGCAAAATAGCAACCTAAGGTGTAGGAGATAGCAATAGGGTCCACAATGACATTATCTGCTACGGGCAGGCCAGAAATTGGGGATTTGACGTAAGGTCCCAGAGAGCCAATGGACATTGCCCCACACAACGGAAGAGGGAGTGAAACTGTTAAAAGAACTAGTAAATGAAATCCAGCTAGCTTTTTGCTATTTCCAGAGAATGTGATATCATTGCACATACAACTGTTTAGAATGAATAAAGTTTGCCATCATAGAATGAGGTTAACAATGTGGAGAGCATGTCTCAATGTGCATTGTGCCATGCCTCAGTTCACTTGGGGACTGGGACACAGCACAGTGAACATGAAGTTCAAGGTATGAAATGTTCTGCTGCAATAAGGATAACATTCTTAAGATACCCATCTGGTCATCACAACTGGAGAAATGTTTGTCAACGGTAAAGCCTCATGTCGGCCGTAGAAAGCTGCCAATTGGGTTTACACATAGGTGGAATAGGAGTCAGCAAAGGAATGGATGAGCTATTAGACCAAGGTGTGAGGACTGCAGCCTTGGCAGCAGCATCAGCAGCCTCATTTTCCAACAAACCTATGTAACCAGGAACACACAAGAACATCACAATGGCTCCCTCAATAGCGAGATAGCTCACACGAAATGGTAACTCAATTGCATGTCACAGAGAATGGATCTCTCTAGGAGATGAGCAAGCTGAGCAACACAGAATGAGAGGTGCAAATGGAGACAGATGTGTGTGGAGTCTGAAAGGAACATTTGTGCTCTGGTGTTAAGGCAGATGACACTGACTTGATTGAGAAATGGTTAGCCAAGAGGCCACCTCTTGGACGGGTTCTTGAAGAGTCCCAAAGGGGATGGAATGCATTAAAGTCACCGAGCAGCAAAAAGGGGCGAGGGAGATGACCAATAAAGAGGAGGAAGTCTGCCTTAGAGACAGCAAATGACTGAGGGATGCAGATGTTACAAAGAGAAAAGGTGAAACAAGGAATGAAAATACGGACTGCAACAGCTTGCAGCCGGGTGTTCAGTGAGTCATTTGTAGGCTTAACCTTAATTGTGCCCTTTTCAAATTTTGAGAACAATAGGCCCATCCTCATTCAAAACAATTATTCTCTAATTTGATTGTACAATTACTTGAGAAACAGATTATTTTGAGAATTTTCGTGCACTTACAAAACTAAAATTTCATAATTTACTGGTACAATTGTTTTGGATACATAATTTATTTTGTAGCAATTCAGCGTTTCTGGTTCACAGTTCCACCAACGATACATCACCCCCGAATTTAGTCATATATCAATGCAAATAAATGTGCATTTGAGAATTTTCTGAAGCTACCACCATCCTTTGCATAATCTACAAACAATTTGTAGCAAATCAGAGTTTGTGATTTAGTTACGGTAGCAGATTTTCTAGCTAACATATTGTGTTACATTTAGTTTTCTTAAAGAGGAGTAGCTCTATATATTATCTGAATTTCTCTCTGTTTTTGAGTTTGCTAACAAATATAATTAACATCAAAATGTTTTAGGAAACTAGTAATTTTTATCACAAGCTTCTGTGTTGCCTTAATAGAAATCTTGGTTTGTGTATTTGGTTCAATTCTAATAGAGAATTAGCAACATTTTAGCTCAACAGATGAAGAGGTAATCAGCAGTCATAATTTAAAGTTATTTCTTCATTGCCTCATAATACACTGCATCACCTAAAATGCAGCCCCATTGTGAATGCTGTTCTGGAACACGGGACGAGTTGGTTGACATTCATAAGCAGCTGCAAATTGCCCTGACTACTGTCAAACGACTGGCAGCTGCTGCAAATTGGTGTGTTGGAGGAGCACCTGAGAGCCATGTAACCTATGATACCAGTATCAGAGGTACCTGAAGTACTATCCTCTCCAATGGATCCTGTCTTCTCTGCAGAAAGTACAGGACCTGTCATTACTTGCCCACTTGACTGCAAGTGGCATGTGAATTAGAGATCTAGGCATCCTGTAGAGAGTGGACAGGGACCAGGAAAGACTCCTGGTGTTGTACCTATCTCCCTAGTCAACAAGTTTGAGGTGCTGTCTTCCACTGAAACTGAACTAGCGGGACTCATTTCACCTGTTTTGGGGAAACCTGTTTTGTTGGGTGTCAGGAGGAGGTAAACACGAAAGGGTAGGGGTCTATTAATCACTGGCAGTTCAAACACACGGTGAATGACAGTACCCCTTAGGGAAATAGAAGCAAGGGACAGGAAAGGACACAGAGTGTACACCTGGGGGCCTCATTCAGCACACAAAAGAGGCTATTCCAGCAGCCACTGAGGGATAAGGGGACAGCCAACTGCAGATTATTCCACACGCTGGAACAAACAATGCCTGTCGTCTAGACACTGAGGTCATTCTTGGGTCATTCCAGTGACTGGCAGAAAAGGCTGAGAAGGCCAACCTTGTTCATGGAGTTTCACCGAAGCTCACAATCTGCAGCACTGTCCTCAAAACTGATCATGGCCCTTTGGTTCCGAGTTGAGTGGAAGGACTGAACCAGAGACTTCAAAGGTTCTGTGACACACTAAGCTGAGACTTCCTGGATTTGCGCCATAGAGTTGAGAACTGTTGAGACCCCCTAAATGGGTCTGGTGTGCACTACGCTTAAGAGGCAGCTACTCAGGTAACTGACTGTGTGTGGAGTGCACACAAGGTTTTTTTTCAGATTAGGCAACTCTACATCCAATCCAGAAACAATAGCTGTAGGAAACTCAGACATATCAGTTTAAGATTGAAAGAAATGCCTAACATAGGTTAGAGTATTAAAATCCTAATGGTAAACTGACAAAGCATTTGCAACAAAGTGTCAGACTTTGAAGTACTAATGAAAAGCAGTGAAGCTCACATAATACTAGGCATAGAAAGCTGGTTGAAAATAAAGATGTTCAGTAAACTAGATAAAAAAATCAGTAGACTCATATCCCAATGAGAAACTTGAAACATTCAGTGCAGAGCAGGAAGATGTAGAGGAACCAAGGCTCATGCTTAAAAGAATAGTTGGCCATTCACTGGATAGATATGTACCCAGTAGAACAATTCATAATGGGAGGGAACCTTCATGGTATAAGTCACTGCAAAGAAACTTCTAAAGAAAACAGAGATTACTGCATAATAGTTGTAAAATTAAGCGCAGGCTGGAGATAGATAGAAGCTGAATGAAACGCATTTAGCTGTCAAAAGAGCAACGCAAGATCCCTTCAATGACTACTGTAGCAGAATACTGGGTTTTGCTTTGTAAAGAAACATTTGAAAATGTAGTTAAGCACTTCAGCTATTCCTGTGCTACCATCAGTTTCAGTTCCTGTCTCATTCACTAGGCACTGGACGCTAACTTTGGTGCCACTAACAGCCTTAACAGATGACCAGAATCTCTTGGGGTCCTGTAACCCCTGTGACTGGGCAGAGGATGCTGTTTTGATCAAGAGTGACCCAGATCTCATTCTAGAAAAGCCCTCCACCTCTGCAAACTTGTATTCTAAATGATCAACAAAAAACTGAGGCTTCATCATCATGAAAGATTCCCCATCAGCTCTCAAACATACAAGGTACTGGGGCAAATAACATCTGCTGTCATTCTTAGCCTGATGTTCCTCCCATGGTGTGGCCAGGGAGGGGAATGATTTGGGGTTGTACTTCTGTTGTGTTGAATTGAGCTTGTGAACGTTTAGAGATTGCTGGTGTTTCACAACCAGCAAGAGATGATGGACTATGCTTCATTGCGTGTCATCTGCCCTGATGCCACCCATTTCGCATTCTGACCAGGGGCCCTCTCCACAGGCACCACCCAGCTGCAGCAAAGGCCACGTGGCAGGATGGCCACTGCTGGGAGTCCCGATGCCCACGGGGGTGGGCATCTACCCCTTGGCATACGTGGGGAGTTAACAGCTCAGGCATCAGCAGAGCGATACCTGTGTGGTCAGGGGGCTACAATCAATGGGTACATGGCAGCCCCACCACAAAGGACTGGCTACCGTGCTAGATATCAGATGCAAAGAAGTCCATGGTCATCATCGACGCACAAATTGGCACTGCATGGCGCATGGTGGAAAACACACCCAGGAAAGTGTCCTCGCCCAAGAGATGGAGAATGGGCAGGACTGCAACGTGATGATGAGAAAGTGGGCCAAAGATCTCAATGCACGATGAACACAATGCACCCTTCCCCAACTGGCTCACTCTTTGGGAAAATTTTGAAGAATGGTCAAATCCTACAGGGGACCATCACACAAAGGCTGAAATGTGTAAAACGCCTTTTTGTAGCCTCGTACAATGGGCAGGAATACCTTGGGCCTATTCTAACCCCGGACTTGCAGGGGGGAAAGCCAAGGTGGTGAAGGGTTCACATCCATCAGGCAAATTGCAGGAAGTGTGAAATTAAGTTGCCAGGGCAATAGCTGAAAGCGAACTCCAGGAGGTTTTAGAGAAGACGGACACACCCCAGACTGGCAGTCAAGGAAGTCATTGAGGAAGGAGGCACAGGATGAGTGGCCAGGCATCACAGAGAAATGGCATGCATATCTGCTGAGGAGAACATTGCATTGGTATGATAGCAATAGTTTGGTGGCTTCTGGATGCAGACTCTCAACTGGGCTAGTGTAAAAGGTGCCAGTGACCAAATGGATACTATGGTGGCAGATTATACTGAGACTGTGGAAGATGGAAGATGCATAAACGCTACACCCATAATCTAGTTTCGAAAGGACAAGGTATCAGTACAAATGGAGAAGGGTGATCCAATCTGCTGCACAGGAAGAACCACTGAGGTCACCTACACCATTGAGAGACTGGTACAGCAGGCAGACGGGTAAGACATGTGGGAGGACCAAGAAAGTTTCCTATAGAGCATGAGCTCCTGGAATTTCAAAGTTTCAAGGAATGGAAGAGCAATAGGCCCAAGACATAAAGACAGTGGAAGAGAAATCCTTTGTGTGAACAGAAATTCATACAAAATGGTTTTGTCAGTGGAAAAGCGAAAGCCATTGTCGATGCTTCACAAGTAAAGACGATCAAGACAACACTTAAGACACCACTTGAGCAGACAAGTCCATGGAGAACTGCAATAGGTATCACAATCATCAATGGGAAAGGGGGCCAGAGGTGCTCGGTGGGAGACAGGCCAGGGTTAATAGTGACAGCAGAGAGAATGATGCTCGGGACGAAACCCTGAGGCACACTGTTTCCATGGATAAAGCTGTCTGACAAGGCACAACCCACACATACCTTGAAAACTCAGTCTTTTAAAAATTCCTGATGGAAACGGGGCATGTGGCCTCGGAAGCCCCATGTGTACAGAGTATAGACGATACCACACCTCCAGCAGGTGTCACAGGCCTTCTGCAAATCAAAATGCACGGCCACAGTCTGGTATTTAAACAGAAAATCTTTAATGACATGGGTTGACAAAGTTATGAGATGGTCAACTTCAGAACGGCACTCTCAAAATCCACACTGTGCAGTGGTTAGTAAACTGCAAGACTTGAGCCACCATATCAGCTGGGCATGAATCATATGTTCCGTCACTTTGCAAACACAGCTGATGAGAGAAATGGGGCGACAGCTAGAAGGAAGGTGTTTGTTCTTGCCGGGCTTAGGTATGGGTATGACAGTGGCTTCATGCCAGATTCTGGGAAGCATGCCTTCGTACCAAATGCGACTGTAAGTATGAAGGAGAAAGTGCTTGCCCGCAAGAGAATGGTGCTGCAACACATGAGCATGAGTATCGTCCGAAACTGGGGTGGAGGATTGGCATGAAGTAAAAATTATCTAGCTTCCTCATAGTAAAAGTGTCATAGCAGCACTCACGATTCTGAGAATGAAGGGTATTGCCTGAGCCGTCTCCACTCATCTTCGATGGAGGAAGACAGAGTGATGGTGGGTGGAGCTCAAAATCTCTGCAAAATAGCGACCCAAGGTGTTGGAAATAGCAGTAGGGTACACATCATCTGCTACAGTCAAGTTGGAAATTGGGGAATGGATCTTGGTCCCAGTGAGTCGTTGGAGGTTGGCCCACAAGACGCAGGTGAAACTGTTAAAAGAACTAGTAAATGAAATCCAGCTAGCTTTTTTGCTATCCTGAAAAACATGACAACACTGCACACACAACTGTTTACAACAAATACAGTTCACCATCGTAGAATAATGGTTAAAAATGCAGAGAGCATGTCTCCATGTGCGAACTGTGTCGCGGCATGCCTCAGTCCACCAAGACACAGGACATGGCGCGGTAAAGGTGAAGTGCAGGGAATGAAATTTTCTGTGGCAGTAAGGTAAAGTATTCTAGCTGGTAAGGTATTCTAAGTTATTCTGGCTTATCATCACAAATGGGGGAAAGTTGTTTGTCGAAGGTGGCCAGAGAGGAGCAAAGCCTCCAATTGGCCTTGAAAAGCTGCCATTTGGGTTTGCACATAGGTGGGTAGGACTCAGCAAACTGATAGCATACAAGAAAAGATCTCGAGTATGTGTCAGAGAGAATGGACCTCTCAAGATGATGGGCAAGCTGGGCAGTGCAGAAGGATAGGTCTAAAAAGAAATAGGTGTGCAAGGAGTCTGAATGGGAACATGGGTGTTTCAGTGTTAAGGCAGATGACATTGAGTTGATTGAGAAGGTCAGCCAAGAGGGCATCTCTCTGACAGGTTCTGGGAGAGCCCCAGAGGGGGGAAGGTGCACAATTAAGTCACTGAGCACCAAGAAGGGGGCAGGGAGTTGCCCAACAAGCTGGAAGAAGTCTGTCCTGGTAACACCAAATGATGGAAAAATTTAAATGGTACAAAGGGAATTGGTGAAGTGGGAAGGACAATATGGACTGCTAGAGCTTGCAGCCGAGTGTTCAGGGAGAATGTTTGACTATGAATGTCATTACAAATGAGTTGGAATTCCACCCTCCGGTGGAAAGAAATGTGAGAGATCAAAGCAGTTGGGAGGATACAATTTTGTTTCTTGGAGGCAGAGAACAAGTGGACTTTGCAATTCCAAGAGCAGCTGTAATTCCTCCTTATTGGACTGAAGACCAGGAATGTTCCATTGGAGTAGAGTCATGACGAGGAAAGAGGAGGAGGGAGAAAAGGAAGGGGTATCACCTTGATAGGTGCTGAGTGCTTGCCTTCAAAGATTCTCTGCTACAGGGAGCAGAGGCTGGACGATCCTGTTTGATGAGATCTACAGAGGCATCACAGTTCGCCTTTAGTTGGTCTGCAGAGTCCAAGGCAGGAAAATGGTTGGTGGCGTACAATGGCAACACGGAGGCCGACTAGGTGAGGGTATCACATGGCAACACTGTTGAAAAGGATCTTCGAGTTGGTGAAGGAGAAGACAGTTTGCCCTTGTTTGATTTCTTGCAGCCTTTGTGGCTGGCAGATAATGATTCAGTTGTTTGCTAGCTGGAGGGACGTAAAAAGTCTTCGCTGGAGTATTTCTTCTGTCCTTTCCGGCCTGCCAGCTGTGTAGCAGGTGATTTTGCTGTGAGACAAATATTTGGTGGGTTGTTGCGCAGCTGGAGGAGAAGGAGATGGGGATGCTACCACAACACTGAGCAACTTTTCAACCATGGTGTTGAATGTGTGGTCATGTCCCTTGTGGAGTGATATGTAGCAAGAATGGTACTGTAAGTCCTGGATGGTAAAACGCAGAGTTCCTGACCAGCTAATAACTTCTGAGTGACAGGGTAAGGCACTTTTTCCTACACCCAGATCTCCCAGATGGCCCACACATTGAGATACATGGGCAATCTCTGGAGCAGGCTGGACAGCACGCCAAGTCCAGACAGTGATAACTTCATAGCCTGCTTTGATCTTTGATGGAAGCACCACTATATCAAATGTGAGAAAAAGAGTGCATGGGGGCAATAAGAATGCATCTACTTTATTCATCACCTAATGGATTGCAATGATGCCCTGATCAGACAGGTAAGTTTAGATTTCTGCTTCAGTCAGACCTTCGAGCAGCCTAGTGTAAATAACACCACACTAAGAATTCAGCATTCAATGGGCCTCAACACTAACAGGACAGCTGTGGAAGAGTGAAGCTGCAAGCAGATGTTGGACTTGAAAATCACATTTGGTCTCCAGAAGCAAAGTCCAGAAGCAATTGGTCTCCAGAAGCAAGAACAGGATTTCACAGGGCCTGCAACTGCATCACCACCTTCATTAATAATACGCAGATTAACAGTAGTGAAGGACTGACCACCTCTGGAACATAATACCTACCGCAAGGAACGCATCTGGGAGAGTCTTTGAATCTTTAGCCTCATTCTGTTTACGTTACGAGACAGACTGAGATGGTGTGAGATGGTGATTGGTTCATTGTGAAAAAATCCCCCATGATTGCCAGTGTCTCCAATGGGGCACTCCTTCCAACCAACTGATGAGGGCAAGGGGGGGGGGGGGGGAGGGGCACTCTCAAAGGGGTCTCAACCACCTTAGGTGATTGTTCACACCTCAGGTCAGATCTCCCAAACCCCTGAAAGAGGGGCCAATCAGCGATTGGAAAGGTAACAGCTCCAGCAATCACCCTTCCTTTGGTCTGACCTGTACCAAGGGTATGTGCGAGCCATACCTGTTGACCTGAGACTGGTGTCAAATGCATGAGCCAGCCTTCAGGAGTGCACAGGAAGAGAGAAGAAACAAAGAGAAATGTCAAACACTTAAGTGGAGGAAGGGAAGGAGATAGAGAATGAAGAAAGAAAGAAAAACAGATGAGGGACTATACCAATGCTGGGCTATTGAAACTGTAACATGTATTCCCAAAAATATCCAAGACATGGTCCCCAATTCCAAGGGAGGGGAAAAAAATACAAGGAGTAGAGACATGCAGCATGGGAAGGGAAGAGGTTCTGCAAAGGCTAGCACCCTGTGGTAGCCAAGCTTGAACTCCCCTAAGAGTGGTGAGCCCCTTGTGGGAGAGGTAGAGAGCTTGCAAAAATCCGCCCTTCAGACCGTAGATGATGATGGTGATGGTGATGATGATGATGACGACGACGACGACGACGACGACGACAAACAACAGCACTCCAAACGAAGCATTATGTAATGTTAAATAGAACATTGTGATATATTAATACAAATGCATGGTAAAAATCTGTTTAATATGAAGACTGGAGTTGCGCATAATTTACATCCACAATTCCAAATACTCTGCTGAGTGTAGGAGAGTATACTGAAATATTCCTTTACTTAGTTTCTGAATTCCTGGGGAATTCAATTTCCAGTCTCATGCCTGCACATAACCTTATTTTAACCTGTTGCATAAGAATATAAAATTGCATTCTGAACCCTAGATTGGGCTGCACAGTCTATCTTCTTTCCGTGTAGTGATTAATTCGAGGACTGATTGGCAGCAGATCTCCACTCTACACATCTTTCCAGTTTCCTCCATTTCTCCATACATCCCTACATCCCACATATTTCAAAATTTAGTCTATCTGCCTTACTTGTGGTCTTCCTTTAGATTTCTTTCCACTAACAAATCCCTCTATTATTGTATTGTTGTATTCAGGAGTCCCTCATGCCTCATCAGATAGCAAGTAAGTTGCACTCTTCCTCTGAAAACTGACTTCCCTAGGCTTTTCTTGTCACCCCCTTCTTTTAAGGAGTTCCCTGTTTGTAAAAATGTTCATTTACTTTAACTAGAACATGCATATAACACATCTTAAATTATGTTTCTCTATATGGAAATTATTTTTGCTTCAGTATTGCGATTATGATTGCTTTCAGTATAGTAAATGTTAAGGCAGCTCTGGGCTTCTGTGTGCGCATGTGTGTGCATGTTTGCAATTATTCTAGAAAAAGGAAGTTGCTTGAAGACCTGCAATCTCTGTGCTGTTACATGCACCTACATGCCAGTGAATCAGCTACACATGAATAGCCGACTTTCTAAGTTTTGTTTACTGTTTCTACCCTCGACTTTAGTTGTTACAACAGCATTTTTGTTCATTTCTGCAACTATCTATAAACTGAATTTTAAACAACATAGAAAATATATAATTTATCTTAGAATTTAAGCCAGGAGCAAAAATAATAATAAAAAAAACCTTTCGAATTTGCTCTTTATTAAAAACTTTATGTCATGTCATACGACAACATATGGAGCTGGTATGTTGTCCCATATTAATCTTCTTAAAACAATGGTTGATATTTTTTAAAAATAAAAAAAACTAAGTCCACTTTTCACATATTGTTGAATTTTACTGCCATTTACTACAGCAGCAGCAGCAGCAGCAGCAGCAGCAGGAGTAGGAGCAATAGTAGTAGTTTTATTCACCCGTATTCAACTTTTTCCTGGTACACAAGTATCAATAACACATGCCACATGAGCAATCCATGTCATGTATGTTGTGAGTCACCTTAACTTTCTCTTCCAGAAGCTCTTGCACGTATTCCCATAAAATGTATTTTAGCTACACATTTAATTCATTTATTTTTCCAAAACAATATAAATTTGCAATTGATGCAATCGTGACATCTAATGGAAACACACTTTTTATATATACTCAAAGGTCTGTATCTATATCAAACAATTTTGCAGCTTTTAACTCTTTGGCACAGTCAGTAAAGTATCTTTGTATTGTTGGAAGAAGAGGAAGAAGTGAAACTGAATATGAAAGGTAAATTGAACTAGTTCTGTTAAAAAGTATGTTACCAAAGTTCAACAATGTTAATCCTGTGCCCTAGAACAAGTGGAGAACTTTTCAATGAAAATAAATGTTATGCCTGTTGTGCAGTAATAAACAAAACAAGAGTATTGGGGCAAGTTAAAGGTTGGTATTAACAAAAGCAATGGACAGCAGGGCGACTGGATTTAAATGCACTGACATAACAGTTATATTGCTGCAAACTTGATACAATTTAAATTATTGCTATGAATGTTTTTCACAGCACCCTGGCAATTTGAGTTGTGGCCTTATGTAATTAAACTAGGAGTAAATGGTATTGTTCACATTCAATTGAGGTAAGTTGTGTAGGTCTTCAATGCACACGGGAGGTACTGTAAGACAAGATAAGAGTGGAATCGGCAATAAAATGACACCAACAGAGGAGATCACCACTCTAAAGTAAAACATGGCAGTGTGAGCAATTAACAAATTAAACACAATAGACTGCAAGATGGAAAAGAAGAATGAATAACTAAAGAAACTTCACTCTAGAATCAAAAATTGACACTGGAGGAGATTCTCAATAAAAGACAAAATATGACAGTAGAAGACTCAGCATATGGAGTATGGGTGAATCGAATGCGTAAATGCAAAACAGTTGGAAAATAATGACAGGAACATGGCAGAAAGGACTGAGGCTGTGACATCAAGACAGAGGGCTATAGCAAAGCTTTGTTTAACCTGGACCAAGGTAGTTATTGGGAAGAAGTATGTGCTAATAACCAAGTTTCCATACAGGGGAAGTAAGTATGTGCTAATAACCAAGTTCCCATACAGGAAGTTTTGAAGTAGTGATTACCTGGGTTTTCCCACATATATCTACTATATGTTGTTTCTTTTCCCCTGTTTATACTTTTTTACTTTCATTTTCTCAATTTTTTGTGTATCATATTTGTTTATTTACTTTCCCCTCATGTGCGTTTTTCTCTTGGAAGCCTCTATCTGCTTTAGAGGCTATACTCTGATGGCAAATATAGAAGGCTTTCCAAGTAAAGGTAATAAGCAAAAATTAAATACCTCACAGAGATCAAAAGGCATGGGAGAGAGTGATCCAGAATGGCTGAATGCCAACAATGTCTTCAACCCAAATTAGAAACAGCTGGTAGAAAACTTGCATGAATGCTTAACTATTCCATGCTTTATCCCAAATCTAAGCAACTAATGGTAGCACAGAAGCTGCCATCCCTAGAAACATAAGCCTTATAAAAAGAATAAAAGATGTTATCAGTAACTAATTAAAGCATATGATTTAATTACAATGGGTACAGTTAAGTTCTGTATCTACCTTATACGCTCCAAGTCTTCTATAGGAAAGCCAAAATTTGCCATCACTTGAATGACTTCACCTATGCTACCTGATTCTATTTCTTTCTTCAGCATGCTATATGCAGGGAAGAAACGAGACCAGACTGCTTCCATCATAAATAATCCTTTCCGCTTTGCTAATGATATCAACTCAGTTGTTTCTTTTAAGTTCAAAGTCAATGGCTTTTCACAGAGTATAGGCTTTCCATTATTCAACATCAATTTTCCAACTTCAAGATGCTGTGACTGGATGGTTCCAATGTAAATCACATCTACAAAAATAACAACAAAGGAATTTTTATTGGATATATCTATTTAAAATTGATCAAATGACACAAAATTAAAAAGTTTTTGTCAAGCAAATTATAAATAATTGTCTTATCTCTTCCATTTAAAGTAAAGTAGTAGTTTTCATGTTTAAGATAATGTCAATCTGAAAATGAATAGCTAAAACCATAGTACACTGGATCAATCAATACAATGAAAGAATATTCACAATGTTTCTAAAATCACCTTCCAAACACTAAGAATATGTACAAGGAAACTATGTAAGCAATGATTCAAATATTTAGCCATGCACGGGAAAAACAGCTTCCACACCTCTGGCACAAACATTTAAAATAACAGGAAAAAAACCTTTTACACAATGTAGAATATATGGTGCGAGGGTGATATGTGACAAATTAAACCTATTTGCCAGACTGAAAGATGAACCTGAATCTCTACCTTTAGCAGCTTTGGAAGCTTCAGTCTGACAACAGCTGCTCGATTCTCCTTCTAGACTTAGCAGCGAGTCGCCTAGGTGAGAAGGAGCTTTGAGATGGTCTTTGTGTGTTGTGATATTTCAACTGCCAGCATATTTTCCACAAAAGGAAGAGATCGTGGTTTGTATCCCTTTACAACACACAGTATTAACTACACAGATATGATTAATGTGAAACAATGCTTTCCTCTCTTCCACATCAGTTGGGGACAGCAGTAATTACATTTTGTAATAAATTAATTAATGTGGTAAGGCATAAATAGGTGCTAAGGCAAACACAATCCACAGTATTCACCCCCCCCCCCCCCCTCTCTCTCTCTCTGTCTCGTGTGTGCGTGTGCACGGGCATGTTGGGTGGGGTGGGGTGGGGTGGGGGTTGTTTTCCACAGTTGGTCTGCTTCCTGTTCTGGTTCTATCACAGTGGTTAGCATCATGGAGCATTGTTAACACATTAATTGGTTACATATTTAAAAATTACCAGTTACAGTAACTTACAGTCTCCCCTTCGCCCATGTGGGAGTTACTGATTTCTGGCGTATGACATGGACACATTACACCTTTATACACAAAATGATTATCTCTCCAGAACACCGTACAAATGCTTTTAATCTCTAGCTGGAATTTTGAAACATACTGTATACTAGTTTATAGTCAATGACACTGTGTACAGAAGAGTGTGTATTAACTGCATGGGGGAGGAGGAGGGGTAGGGGAAGGGATGGGGAGGAGGACGGGGAAGAGATGTTTGTAAATATAAAAGGACTCAACTATGTGGTTATTAGCCCCTTGATCCTCTCGTGGCATCTGAAGATGTAGGTACAAGCCTTCTTTTCCCTCTCTTTGTTTAATAGCAATAAGAGTATCATATATCTTGCACTAGGTACATGAATGAGTAACTACCCTACTAAAATTCAGTTGTCAAAAATAAAATTAAGATCACATGGTAAAAGTTAAAATGGCAAACAAGTATATGAAGCTATTCTATTGTATTCAGAAATAAAAATAGAGATGGTTTGTCACCCATGACAGGTTCTCATGAGAACAGACTGGGTGGATCCTCGGGGCTAAACCAGTGGGGAGAAGTCCATCCTCCCACCTCCACCCTTAGGCCAACATACAATGATGTTGCCTCTAAATCTTGCTATAACATCCATGCTTTTTTAGGAGTGTAGCACATGGCTTACAGCTGTTTCATCATTTGCTATAATCTTTGACAGACAGTGTCCTAAGTCTATTTGACATCACAGGTCTTTGGTAGCTGTACAATTTTTGAGGATATGGTAAATCAGTGTTTCTATACAGATGCATTGTGGAGCTGCTTCTTGGCTTAGTAGAAATTCATTAGTTATTTTGCTATGTCCACCGCCAAGGTGGTCTAAGACAATGTTTGATGATCTTTATAGTTGAGTCGGCATAAATTAATACCTGACAGTCGCAGAGGCTGGGTGTAGTAGCTTTGTATACCTACTTCAATCAGGCACAGTAACATGATTTTGTGTCTCTGTGACAACACCTCAGTGTTGTCACAGCTCTATCGACAGCTACTGATTTCGCCAGCAGCTGTTGGCATTCCACAGCTGAAAGTGGTAACATTGCAGAAAGCTGTCAAGAATCTTCTTACGCCATCTCAACTATAGTTTATTGAATTGTGTACTATATTACCATTTGTCTTCACATTTCTTGAGAATGTGGTACCTAATGTATATCCTTCAGACAGCAGTTTTTGTGTTTAAATTTTCTTTGCTTATTTGGCTAGTTTGTCAGTCAACTCACTACCTGGAATGTCGATGTGACTCAGTGTCCAGCCTAACATCAACTACAGACAGCTGTATAGAAGATACAAAAAGGCTGCAAAACCATGAATACAATTTCTCACCAACTAAAACAAGCATCATGCAGTTTTGTAGATTATGGTCTGCCCATCCCTGTCTATAACTATTTCTCCAAAATGCAGGAAGTAGTGGACCAGTACCATTTTGTAGGACTACTTCTTGATAACGAACTTATATGGTTACTATATATAAGGCAACTCATGACTTCCTGCAATAAGGAACACTGTACACTATTTCCTTGGTAACAGGTTCCTGAGTTGTGCTTCAAAAAGTTTTGTTAAACTTTTATGAAGCACACATTTTATCCAGTTTGGACAATGGCAGCATTGTTTATGTGCCAACAGCATAATTCAGCATCATTTTGATAAACATCATGCAAACAGTGCACAAAATATGAAATTAAGACTCCCATTTAACTGTTAAATTATTTCTGAGCCACGATACTAACATAATACTTACTGCTTATTCTAAATAGTTAGAAAGGAACAGTTTCTTGTAATTGTTTTCTTGGGCAATATGTTGTGATAGTGCCACAACATTTAACAGTGCCGCCACGACAGTACGCACAAACGGCGATAGAGGCGCTCTGCAAATCGGCTGAGCGTGGGAGCGCCACATAGCTACGAACGGCACAGCAGTCGAATACGAGAGACTGAGTTGTAATCATGTGATCAGCTATTGTTTCTAAGAGAGAGTGTGAATATCCACGCAATTATTGTGATTAAAGGTTATAACACTTTTTGGCGACGAGGTCGGGATATTTTCACTGCGTTGTGGATTTGCGTGTTCGTGACGGGGCAGACATGGAACAGCTTATGCAAGCACTCATTGAACAACAAACACAGCTGACGGCTACTATTCAGGCTCAACAAACACAGCTGACGGCAGCGATTCAGGCGTTGTCAACGTCGCTTACTCATCGTCTGTCTTCCTCTTCTCCGCCTCCATTCCCTCCTTACGATGAGGCCACTGAAGACTGGGAGGATTATGAGAAGCGTTTGCGGCAACACTTCTTGGCTTTCGGCGTTGTCGACGCTCCTATCTGTAAGTCGTTATTTCTATCTTGGATTTCCCCTCGAGTCTATCAGCTGCTATCTCAGTTAGCCCCTCTGCGGGAACCTGCCTCCCTGTCCTTCCAAGAAATGTGTGACTTATTGTCTGCCTATTATCGAAAAAACACCCACATCGTTGCCGCCCTTTGGCGTTCTACCGGTGTCGTAAACAGCCCCATCAATCTTACCGGGCTTAGGCGGTGGAACTACACGGTCTGAGTAGGAAATGTCAGTTTGTCACGGACACACATCACGAGTCTTATGCTGACTCAATGGTTAGGGATGCTATTCTACTGCTTGCTCCTGATAAAGAAGTTCGGCAACGTGCCCTCCAACTGCCAAACCCGTCGTCGTCGGAATTTCTAAGCATCACTCAATCCTTTGAAGTGTCTCACGCTGCTGGCGAACAAATCGACGCATGGTGTGATGTAGGCGCTGTACAGTCAACTCTCAACATGGGCAATTTGCCTGTTTCACAGGAGAACGACGATGTGGCGGCGGTTCACTCGCGTCAACAACGTCGCGTTGGGCCGCAATGCTCGCAGCAAAACCAGCAACCACAGAAGCCGGTTCGTTCCGCACTTCCTTCTTGCCCCCGTTGTTTCGTACAGCACAACAGGGCAGCGTGTTCAAAACGTTGGGCCACGTGTAATTCATGTAGGAAAAAAAGGCCACATTGATTCTGTGTGTCAGTCCCATAAAGTTCCTGTCGACGGGGACGAGGCATCGGATATGGATGTTCACTGTGTGCTTTCTCAAACAAATAAGTTGTTTGTTACTCTTCGTGTTCTGAATAAAGACATCCGCATGCAAGTGGACACTGGCTCTGCAGTAACTCTCATTAATTCTCGCACGTGTTTGGCGTTGGGCTCCCCTCCTTTGTCTCCAGTTACGCGAAATCTGAGGACTTATAATAAACAGAAAATTCCTATCATGGGGCAGTTTGATGCTTCCACTGCCTACAAGTCTGTTGTTCGGCCCCTCACGTTTTATGTGGTGGATCATGCGGGCACTGAAAACCTGTCCAGTTATGATGCTTTCCAGTTGTTTGGGTTCTCCATTGATGATGTGCACCTCATATCTGAGGATATTCCGTATCAACAGCTGGATGGATTGTGTTCTGAATTTTCGTCCGTGTTCTCTGCTGGTCTGGGTTGTGCCAAGGATTTTGAAGCCCACATTACTCTTAAACCTACGGCTCGCCGTAAGTTTTTCCGGGCACGCCCTATTCCGGCGGCGTTGCGTGCACCTGTCAAGGCTGAGCTAGACAGGTTAACAGCTTCAGGGATTCTCCTTCCAGTTACCTCCTGCAAATGGGCATCGCCGATCGTGGTGGTTTCTAAACCAAATGGGAGTCTGCGATTGTGTGGTGACTTTAAAGCCACCGTCAACGCTCAGAGCCTCATTGACACTTATCCTCTTCCCCGTCCTGAGGACTTGTTTACCAAGCTTGCTGGGGGCCAGTTCTTTTCCAAACTTGACTTATCGGAGGCGTACCATCAGTTGCCATTGGACGCTACTTCCAAGGAATTTCTCGTTATCAACACTCCTTGTGGGTTGTATCAGTACAAGCGATTACCATTTGGCGTCGCTAGCGCACCGGCCATTTTTCAGCGGTTTTTGGAACAGCTCACGGCTTCCGTTCCCGGCTTCATAAACTATCTGGATGACATTGTTGTCACTGGAGCCTCCACTGAGGAGCACCTTCGTAATTTACGTTCACTGTTTCGGGTTTTGCATTCGGCTCGGTTGAGGTGCAATCTGGACAAGTCACAGTTCTTCCAACCCTCCATTGAGTATCTTGGTTACCACTTGTCCCGTGAGGGTGTACGCCCTCTCCGTCAGCACGTTGCGGCCATTAACGCTCTCCCCGGCCGTCTACGGTCAAAGAACTTCAGGCGTTTCTAGGCAAGATTGCTTATTATCACATATTCATTCCATCCGCAGCTACGGTAGCTTATCCTCTGCATCAGCTGTTACGCAAAAACGTCCCCTTCTGTTGGTCCGACGGTTGTGAGCAGGCTTTTGTCCGCCTGAAGGCTAATTTGCAGTCGGCGCCTTGTCTTGCCACATTCCGTCCGGGTCAGCACTTGGTTCTGGCGACTGACGCGTCACAGTATGGCCTAGGGGTTGTTCTCGCCCATCGGTATGAGGATTGGTTGGAACGACCCATCGCCTATGCTTCCAAGACCCTCAACGAGGCGCAACGGCGTTACTCTCAAATCGAAAAGGAGGCGCTCGCTATCATTTATGCTCTAAAAAAGTTCAGCATTTTTTTGTATGGTTCTAAGTTTCACCTCATCACCGACCACAAACCGCTGGTCTCTCTGTTCAGCCCATCGGTGTCACTTCCGGATAAGGCAGCTCCCCGCCTGAAACGTTGGGCCTTATACTTGTCTCGTTTTCATTATGAGATTCACTATCACCCCACGGCCCAGCACGCCAACGCTGATGCATTGTCGCGATTGCTGATGGGCCCCGACCCTGTTTTCAATCGTGATGAACTCCTCTGTTTCCACATTGATGAGGAGGAACACAGTGCGGTCGAGGGCTTTCCTCTTACAGGTTCGCAGGTCGCGTCGGCTACTGTGCGGGACCCGGTCCTGTGTCGGGTGATCGGTTTTGTTCAACGAGGTTGGCCGGACAGGACCAGGGGCCGGGCATCGGATCCCCTTCGCAACTACCATGCCTTGCGCCTTCGTCTGTCTGTTCGTGATGGTGTTGTTCTTCTGGCCACGGATGGCGCATCTCCACGGGTCATGGTGCCAGCCTCTCTTCGCAAAGATGTTCTTAAACTGTTGCATGAAGGCCATTGGGGTATTTCTTGGACTAAGTCCCTGCCCCGCAGGCACGTTTATTGGCCCGGTATTGATTCGGACATCGCCCATATGGTTGCTGCGTGTGGCCAGTGTGCTCAACAACTGGCGGCACCTCGTACAATGCCCTCTCCGTGGCCTGATCCAGCTCAGCCATGGGAACGGGTGCACGCCGACTTTGCTGGCCCCTTCCTCGGTACTTATTGGCTACTGTTGATTGACGCCTTCTCGAAGTTTCCGTTTGTTGTTAGATGTCCGTTACCCACCACTGCGGCGACGACGCTGGCTTTGTCCAAAATCTTTGCGCTAGAAGGTCTTCCATCCACGATCGTCACGGACAATGGCCCTCAGTTCTCTTCGCAGGCCTTCCGTGATTTTTGTACTGGACAAGGGATTCATCATGTTACCACACCTCCCTTGCATCCACAATCGAATGGGGAAGTCGAGCGCCTTGTCCGCACTTTCAAATGCCAGATGAAAAAATTCCTTAGTGATTTTTCCACAGATGACGCCCTGCTGCAATTTCTAAGTTCTTATCGCTTCACACCTCTGGGTGATCGCAGCCCTGCTGAACTCTTGCATGGCCGCCAACCGCGCACTCTACTGCACCTGCTTCACCCTGTCAGGCCTTGTACTGTGTCCCCTAGTGCGGGAAAATACTCGGTGGGCGCCGACGTGTGGGCACGAGGGTATGGATCTCACCCTAAATGGATTCCAGGGGTGGTCAAGGCTCTTCACGGCCGCCGGCTTTGTGAAATCCGTACGGGCGACGGCACGGTTGTTCGCCATTACGACCAGATGCGCCCACGAGTGGTGGCCACGCCGGTGCCACCGCCCCATCCTTCGCCTCCACCAGCCCGAGACGCCAGTCCTGTCGCTGCTGCCGATCTACCATCCGTGTTGATGCAGCCGCCGTCGCTGCCGCTTCCGAGTATGCCGGAACCGGCCCCAGTCGGGACGCCGCCTTCTCCGGGACCCATCTCGCTGGAGCACACTCCCAGGTCTATAACACCTATGGATGCTGCTCCGGAGTTTTCACCCATCATCTCATCCAGGAGGCACGTTCCACGCACGAGCTTCCGTCCTGGACATTTTCGACCATACTCTCGTGTCTCTGCACGGGATCTCCTCGGGCCTCACAAGAGGCCAAGGATGTCTCCGTGCTGTCCATGTCTCCAGGGAAGTGAGTGTTTTTTTTTTTCCAAGGGGGGAAAAGTGTTGTGATAGTGCCACGACATTTAACAGTGCCGCCACGACAGTACCCACAAACGGCGATAGAGGCGCTCTGCAAATCGGCTGAGCGCGGGAGTGCCATCTAGCTACGAACGGCGCCGGCCACATGTCTCGAATACGAGAGACTGAGTTGTAATCATGTGATCAGCTATTGTTTCTAAGAGAGAGTGTGAATATCCACGCAATTATTGTGATTAAAGGTTATAACACAATACACTACAACATCATGTCAGGTGAATTAGGAACTTAGCTCCTAATGAGCAACCTTTGTCTACATCTGGACTGCAATGTAATGAGTTAGTAGCATCCAGTATTTTGCTAGATGTTACTGAGAATTATGACTGACGGAAGTCATGACGGAAGTTTTCAACACCAGGCAGCTCATACAATAAGTACATCTTAACCACTTGCAGCCTTTGGTCTGTCTATATGCTGGGAGATATTCCACAGTTCACATGTAGATGCAATAAATGTCAAACTGTGTACCCACTCATCAGTCAAAGTGTATTATTCAGAGCAAAATCTACATACAAAGTAAGTTACAATACATGACATTCACATCAGGTTGCTGATTAGTAGAAAGTCATAATTATTCCATTTCACTTTGCAACCATTATTTCTTGTTTCCATCACCTGAAGACTTGATTTGATGAATTTTGCAGCCGACTGTCACATTCCATTTCACTCTTATTACTTAAGGAAATGTCAAAGTTTATTCTTGCAAGCAACATGCATCTTGTTTTAGCATACAAGACACAGACACTATGCTGTACACTCAACTTGAGCACCATACATAGTTTGAGGAACAACGAAATGGTAATCCATTCCATTGCAAACCTGAATCAACAGGTCCCTATTTACTGTTTCAACAGCTTCAACAATTCAGTTTCTGTGGTGTGTGTACTGTAAGACCTTCGGTACACACACCATCAGATTATTTGACTTGTCGCTCTAACGAAGTAGGCGAGTGTCAGCAATATGTCTCGTGGTCTTATTGTGGTGTGTTTATCTTCTGCTGTTAGGTCAAACGATAGAAATGCAACTTGCATGCTTAGAGTAGCAGATTGACAGTGACCAACTTTAAAAAGAACTTGATTAATTGTCACACACATTTATTAAAGTAATAAAAAGAATAGACATTACGTAACTTGATTCTGGATGCTGTTTACAATTGACAATCTGAAGTTCCTTTGGTCTTGGTATATTAATCTTCTTCTCACATATCTCTGATACTTGACAAAGTGTCTATTCATTTATCTTCATGGCTACGTACAGGAATATGGTAATCTTATTAGGTGCAGACTGAAACCGGACTATAGACTGGTACAGACTAATGCAGACTGGTACAGAAAGGTGCAGACAAATGCAGACTGACTAATCTGAGGTCTGTACACTCGTTATAATACCTCACGCTTTCAGGTATCACTGCGCGAGTGTGATCCGCGAGGAGAAAAGGTTCTACGTTAGCAGCAATCTCACTGGCTGCGTTAGATATTAATACACGGATCGGCGGAAGCAGAATTTTGTCAGTCTCTAAGGCAGCGCCATCTCATAGTGCGGAGACGGACAAGCGCTGCGCCTGCACTGTTGTGCTTAGTGGGGCGCAATCTAGTGGGAAAGTTGTGTATGCGCTGCCTACGTGGAACTATGTACACAACAGTTTCTAATGAAGAGACCGTATGAACTTCCCCCACTCTGATTTGCTTCATATTGACAGGCTGTGTAGGGCACAACTAGGACATCAACATATCAATGAGAGGCAAAGAAAACCTTTTGACTCTATCTGTCTGAGATAACCTCGTAAGTCCAGTAACCAGTAGCTCCATTATCGAAAAGAGATGTGAAAGTGCAAGGCTTTCTCTAATCTGTCAACAACTAGGATTCTACTACATACAGTAGCTACACATGTAGCAACCTTATCTGTATCACTTCATATTATTTTTTAAGAAACCACTTTTCTTTTTCTTTCTTTCTTGGAGCCTAGGTACCACGTCACACGGGGTTGGCCATGTTACTATTGATTTGGCAGTGTTAGCTGCAGAGGGTGGCCAGGTGCACTTCCTGCCACCACCCCCTCCCGCAAAAATTTAAAAACTCGAGGTATGAGATTTTCATTGCTTTCCAGCAATACGTAAATAGCAGGCTGCAGTTCTAAGCCATTTAGGAGAAAACTGAATTTGAACATTTTACACATGTTAAGTATTATCACTAGTAATAAAGAATTCTGCAGCTGAGTGAGTAGGCATTTAGTTTCATAAACATGAGGTCTGTGGATCGAATCTCGTTTCTGGTACTTTTTTTTTTTTTTTTTTAAATTTCATACCCACATTATTCCAACAACAGATATGAATCGTATGAAGTGAAACTGCATGATGTCCAAGCACCAATTATTGATGAAACTCAAGTTTTTTCAGCTAATACTTCCAGGCTGAGAGGCCGTGCTCAATGTATAAAACAGCTTCCTGATGTTTTGCCTCCAATTGCGGGAGACATCATCTGAGGTAAAACAGCTACTGCCACTAAGGCTTGAGGGGGCTCTCACATTTATAGAGCAAATTGAGGGCGCCACCATATGTCATGTAATGCCAACTGAGTGACAGCATCATTATTTTTGAACAAAAATAATGAACTGTCATTCTGTTGGCATGAAGTCCGCATCTATATTTTATCTAACTTAAACATCTTCCTCTTGTATTAGTGACAGTAGCTGTTGTACATCTGAAGATGTCTCCCACAGTTGGATTAATTAATTGAGAGGGGTTATGGGATCAAGCGGCAAGGTCATCAGTCCCACAATTCCAAAGTTAGTCACAGAAGAAAGAGAATCCGATAAAAGTGGATGGATCCAGTCACAGGAGTCAAATTATAAAATAATGAACATTAAACACACACAGTAAAGACATAAAAGGTGAGACCAAATCTAAAAACTGGAAAAAAAGGGGGGCAGTCATGGGGTCACAGACTGTAAAGACTAAAAGAAGTCCCAACCACAACTAACCAGCCTCTGCTCAAAGAGTAAAGTATCTGGAAATAAAAACCACTTTCGCAGAGGAAACTGAGGACCAGTTCAAATATCCATGGATCATCTGCTAGTGTTAAATTTAAGGAATCGGGAAGACTATACTTAACACGAAGGGTCGAAAGAAAGGGACATTCCACCAATATGTGAAATGATATCAGCCTGGCTCCACAACCACATTGTGTGGGTGGGTCGTAATGTACGAGGAAACAATGGGTGAGTCGGGTATGACCAATGTGGACACCTTCCAAGAGGAGTGGAAGGAAGAGCACCAAACTGCAGTATACTCCTTGATTGTGTGGAGTTTATTACTATGAGCAGTAGTGCTCCAGACGTCATTCCACTTCTGGGAAAAAGAGATATTTGGTGTAGATTTGCGTATCCACAGCTGGAATCATTAAAGGAGATGGGGTAAGTATCTGCTTCTCTAGCCAAACAGTCAGCCAGTTCATTCCCTGGGATGCCCACATGACTTGGGACCCAGAGAAAGACGACTGAACAGGCGGAACACTCAAGGGCAGAGAGAAGGTCATGGATAGAAGAGGCCGAAGGATGACAAAAGTAGCATCGGCCGATAGCCTGGTCGCTGTTCATGGAGTCTGAACACATTAAAACACTGTGGAGGGAGGGCTGAGAAACAAGGAGGAGGGCCCTGTGAACACACTACATGATCCCGGCAATAAATGGTATTCAAAGCCAGTAGGAGACATGAAAGCATACCCCACTTCATCGATTGTTACAGAACCGTCAGTGTAAAATGCGGTGGCACTCTGGAACTCTGCAAAGATGACACATACAAGACGCCGGAAAACTATCATAGAAGTGACAGAAATCTTAGGACCCTGGAACAGATCGGACCTAATCCATGGTCTAGGAACCATCCATGGGGAGGCATGGGAGGAAAGATACGAGGTGCAGACCAGTGAGTGGAGATGGAGATCCTGAGAGAGGGAAGTGAAACGCATGCCAACCAGCAATCCCACCCAAGGGTGGGTGTTAGGAGGGTCATATCCCTCGTTGGCAAAGATTACAGGGTACACAGGATAATAAGGGAATTGGTGAATGGTGACTGCTTTAAGAAACAAGGAGTTGGCTCCTTCATGATTGTGGAGAGGGAATCCCTGCTTCTTTGAGGAGACTATCAACAGGACTAATGTGAAAGGCACCAATAGCCAGACGCAGCCTGCAATGATGGACAGGGTCAAGCAGTTTCAAAGTGGAAGGAGCTGCTGAGCCATAAACCTGACTACTATAATCTAGTCTGGACAAGACCAGAGCACAGTAAAGATGGAGAAGAGTGGAACGGTCTGCACCCCAAGATGTGTGGGCTAGGAGATGGAGAGAATTAAGCTTCCGCAAACATGTAGTCTTTAGGTGGACAATGTGGGGCAACCATTTCAGCTTGTTATCCAAAATAAGTCCCAAGAAACAGGGCTGTGCTATAGCATTGAGGAACTGGTCACCTAAATAAAGCTCTGCATCAGGGTGTACTGCAGGTCAATGACAAAAATGCATAACCTGCATTTCGGAGGGAGAAAACTGGAATCCACAGCAGATGGCCCATGCAACTGCCCATCGGATGGCACCTTGAAACTGGCACTCAGCAGATGCTACCGAGTGGGAGCTGCACCAGATGCAAAAATCATCGATGTACATGCCGGGATTGCCATTGATGGCAATGAGGAAGAGTGTGACACTTAGCACTGAACCCTGTGGGATACCGTTACCTTGAATCTGAGGGGTGCTGAGAAGTGCCGACTCGAATCCAGAAGAGCCGGTGAGAGAAAAACTTGCAGATAAAAATCAGAAGGGGACCACAGAAGCCCCAGTCATGGAGAGTAACTATAATGTGATGGTGCCAAGCCATGTTGTATGCCTTATGTATGTCAAAGAAAACAGTGACAAGGTGTCAGCGAAGAGTAAAGGCCTGTCAGATGGCTGATTCCAATCTGAGTAAATGACCAGTTGGAGAGTGTTCTGCCCAGAAGCCACATCAATATGGGGACAAAAGGTCCTGAGGTTTGAGTACCCAACATAATCTGAAGCTGACCATCCTCTTGAGCAGTTTACAAAGTACATTCGTCAGGCTAATTGAGAGATAGCTGTGGAGAGACGTTGGGTTCTTCCCGGACTTAAGGATGGAGATAACTTGACTGTCTCCCCATTGTAATGGAAAAGCACCCGGGAGCCAAATGCAGTTGAAGACCCTGAGGAGATATTCCCTCTCGTGAACTGCAGTCTCTCACCATTGTGACGGAAAAGCACCCATGAGCCAAATGCGGTTGAAGACCCTGAGGAGAGGTTGCCTCTGGGGAATATCATCTATTTGTGGACGGGGCCGTGTCTCAGGAACAGGTGAGCGACTGCAACAATTACCATTCATTGAAGGGTGCATTACAGGGCTCAGCATGGTGCAGGATGAAACAGAGTGAGGTCTGTTTAATTCTGCATTTCTGCCGGAGAAAGGGAGCAGGATAGAAGGTGACGCCGATGCCATCGCAAAGTGTGCCCATGAGGTGTTCTGTGAGGACCAATGGATCAGTGCACAGAGCACCTTGGAGGTTAAGACCCTGGACAGTTCACTGTCGCAGAGCTTGGAGCAAACTTGCAATGAAGAGGCACACATCCCCAGGGAGGAAACGTAGTGCTCCCGGCATTCCTTTTTACTCTGCTTAATAAGATAACGAGCTTTAGCATGGAGATGCTTCAAAGCGAGGAGGTTGGTCTGTGAAGGGTGTCACTGAAATCACTGCAGCACCAGTCGGCGGTCCTTGACAGTGACTGCGACATCCTTTATCCACCATGGTACCGGTCAACAATGAGAGGGGGCCTGTGGATCAGGGAACAGCAGCGCCAGCAGCATGAGGAATACTGGAAGAGATGCATTGTATGACTACATCAATGGAATTCGAGAGGGAGGTGTCTTAGTGCACAGTAGATGTATATGAAGGCCAATTGGCACTGCAGAATACCCAACATGGTGGCAGCAGGGGAACAGGCTCACAGGAAAGTGGTCACTTGCCGTGAAGGTCAACATGGGATGACCAATGTAAGGAAGTCACAAGGGAAGGGGAGGAGATTGTGAGATTAATAGCAGAGAAGGTGCCATGAGCGGCAATGAAGTTAAGTGGGTAGTGGAACCATTATTGAGGACACAAATTGAAGTACGCGATAAGTTGGTCATTTAAGAGACCCCTACCCATTGAAGTGACATTCTCCCCACAGTGGGTGATAGGCATCGAAGTCCCCAAGGAGGAGAAATGGGGCAGGAGTTGCTGGATTAAGATAGACAGTTCAGGGAAAGGAAGTGGTCCACCTGGAGGGAGGTAGACATTGCACAGGGTGATTGTCAGAGCTGTCTGCACTCAAACCACTATTGCTTCCAAGTTGTTACATAGGGGTATCCAGTCACTAATGATATCGGAGCGAACCGAAGTGCAGACCCCACCAGATTCTAATCTGGGGATGGCACGGTTCTGATAGAATGCCCGATAATCACAAAATGTTGGAGAGTGGTCGTAATGGAAATGTGTTTCTTGAAGAACAAGACAGAACGCAGAATAGTAGAAGACAAGATGTTGCATTTCTGGTAGGTTTCGATAGTATTGGTTGCAATTCCACTGGATGATCATGTTGTGAGAGTCCAAGTTAGACGTAAAGAAGCTGAGAGGAGGTTATGTCACTAGATCAGTAGTCGTCATCATCAAGGATGGGGTGACATCCACAAATAAAATATCGGACTCAAGTTGTGAGGGGGGAGATGGCACCTCCGGGAGGCACTGGGGGTGCCTTGTCACGGGTTTTATGTTTCTTTTTCTTCTCTTTCAGAGGTGGAGGAGGGCAGGGCACAGAGGGAGTACATTCATCTGCAAGATCTGGAACCAAAAGAGAGCGGGTGAACTTGGGGCGCACAGACGGTGCATCTCATGGCTGAGTGGTGGTAGGAGTCTTCCGGCCTGAGAGATGGCAGGGTGAGGGGTCCCAGGAGGGACCCCGATCACCAACAGGTGCCGAAGAAAGGGGGCACTTCTTTAGCCAGGGAGGGGGAGTGGCTCCCGGATGGGAGGTTGTGGGAACTGCAGAGGAGGGGGGTGGGGGTAGGGGGAGAGGGGAGGAGGGATGGGGAGAAGGGATGGGGACGAGGCTGGGGTAAGGAAGAGGTAGGAGGAGGAAATGAAGTAACAAAGACAAAAGTTGAAGATAGTGACAATGGACGGAGTCTCTCATACAGCATAGGTGGAGGGAGTACAGCTTCACGCCACATCTGTAGCACATAACCTTGACCTTCTCTGGGAGGGTATCCTCCTCAAAAGCCAGAATGAAGGCGCCAGTATTGGAGCTGTTATCTCTGTGACCCTTCTGCACACATCAAACAAAATTACACCATGCCACTCCAGATTAGCCCGGAGTTCCTCATCAGTTTGCAAGATGAGGTCCATATGAAAAATCACTCCCTAGACCATATACAGAGATCGGTGAGAAGTAATAGACTGTGGAACATTGCCAAGACGATCACAGGTATGAATGGCTGTGGGCAGCAGAAGCAGCTTTGATCAATGTGGAGTCTGATTGCATCCTACTAAGAGACTCCATTTCACCAAACTTGTCCTCGACATTTACCACGAAAAACAATGGCTTTGTGGCAGTGAATGTGTCCCCTTCTGTCCTAGTACAGATGAGGTAATGGGGAAAGGGTTTCATACCAAGACAGTGAGCCTTGCCCGCCTCCCATGGTGTAGCCAGGGAAGGGAGGGTTGTCAGGTCATACAGAGCAGCATTCAATGCGCCTTCACCATTCGAAGAGATGGCTGTTTGAGAACGGCCAGATTTTTGCAGCTTGATACACCTCATGTGCCAAGCATCCGCCCTGATATCACCAAATGGGGGCTCTGCCCATGGGTGCCACCCAGCCACAGCAAGGGCTGTCTGGCCATTGCTGGGAGTTCTGATGCTTCAGGAAGATTGCAACCACTCCTTGGCATACATGGGGAGGGAACATTTCAGGTATCAGTAGTGTGATCCCAGTCCCACCACACGGACTGGTTACATGTGCTGATGACATAGCAGGTTGGAAGTGGTCTACAGCAGGGAAGGGAGAGGAGAAGGGAAGTGGGAGAGTCATCCACACTGTAGCTGCTAGGGAGGAAGTTCTTCCCCAAATGGCTCACACTAAAAACAGGAAATTTTGAAGTGGAGGTCAAACCTCAAAGGGGGACCTAAACACCAAAAAGGATTAAAGAACAGGCAAAAGGAATAAAATTGCAACCAATACAGAAGACCAGGTGGATAGCCAGGTCAACATAAATCAGAACACCGAGAGAGGGGCAGGAGGGAGCAACAGGGAAGGAGCGAGGATAGGGAGGGAGGGCAGGGCGCCACACACAAATTCACAAAAGAACTGTAAGCCCCCTGGGGAGGTTCTGCAGTTGGAGATGAAACATCTACCATGGACTCTCAGCCTGAAATCTTTAACTGAAAACAACACTGGCTACAAAAACCTGTGGCATTTATGCCACATCCCTTCCCATGTTTACTACATTTTTGTTACTTTGTTTTAATGCACAGTATAGGAAGATTTTGTTACAGGAGGCTAGAGAGTACGTAGGGTCACAAAGCAGTCTCATCAAACAACTCGCCAGGTGATCACATAGCGAAAGAACGGCTGGGCAAGCAAGAGCAGTATCATACTGGAGCAGAAAGAGAGAGTGTGAATTCACCTGCAATGCTCAACACCAAGTAGTGAATCTTTTATTATTTATATTTATTGTTTAAATGTTAATATGCAGCTACAACTGTGCTAATGACATTACTTGCACCGACTACTTGTTAATAATAATTTCAATATTTCTCAGTTCCTGAGAAAATGAGGGTTACAGTTTCTAGTTACTGTCAGTGCTTATTCATGGAAAGAATGGGCCAATTACAAGAGTGTCCTGAGAGGGTAGGTGCCAAACTGCTTAGATAGCTCACTACTGGTCTATGATCAGTTTCTGAGCGGTTAATACATGAATCTGTGTATAAAATCTGATCTCATGTAAAGGCGTAACAGTTTGTTAAAAAATTGCCTCAGATGATGTACTTGTGCAATGTTATGTTAATCCAAGGAAGTCTACAATCAGTTTTTGAGGTGGCAACATATGATTTGGTGTGTGAAATGCAACTCAGTATAAAAACAGAATTAACTGTTAAAGCTACCCCAGAAAACATATTTGTGCAATCTCATGTTGATTCTGAGATTGTATGAAGCATTTTTGTGACATCTGCAGTTCTCTGAAAATAATGATTAAAGACTGGGAGTCTTGTTATGAATATTAGTGACAGGCTGGCTGTAGAAATAATTTTACTAATTTTAAAATTAATGAAATAAAACAAAATTAATTGGCATCTTAACATGTTAAATTATTATTCTGCTTTGCATCTAAACCTATGAACTTGTCACATTATTATTGACTGTTTATGGCACAAGTGTTAGAGCTTGTGAGCAAAGGAGAAGAAACCAAGCAGGATGGCATATTTAGAAGATATGAGGTAAGCAACTTACTGTCAGTTGTGCTATGGAAAGTGATTGTGGATATTTCTAGCTAAAATCCACCATGTTTCATAATCCTGGCACATCTTTAAGGTGGGAAGTTTCATTTACTGTAACACACTGTGTAGATTGCAGAGGTCAAATCTGTGTTTAATGTGAGACTACATTTTGCCATCGACCCTAATATTTGTTATGCTTGGCACCCTTGGTGTGGAAAAATAGCTTTAAACAGTGGTTAAATTTAATAAGATGCATTAAACCCTCAATGTTCAGTACAGCCTCTGCAGAGTGGATATGTAAATTTTGGGTTTGCAGCTGGAGGGACTGCACAAGAAAAAAAAGCTCAACAACTGTGTACCTCATTTTCCTGTTATGTTGCCAGATTACTGCAACAGTTTTGAAATTTCTGAAGGTGAGGAGAATGTTTCACTTGACACAAGTGAACTGTATTTACAACCGCATGGAACTAGTGATGCTATAGGAGCAGATCCACCAGATGCGATGAGAACTGGTGGCAACTAGCAGCATGCTGTTGTATCCCCATCTACATATTCTGTATATCAGCAGTGTAATGCAGTGTTGCGACTAGAACAAGGTGGATGGTCTAACATTCAGGACTGTAGAACTCAATGCAGAACTGTTAACTAATAGGCAGAAGAATAAGTTTGATGGCTTGCAGAAAGGCAGATGTGAAACATCAGTTGCTGTGACTTCTTAATGGTTATTAACTTGTCTGGGAGAGAATTTAACTGAAGAAGAAAGTCCAGTTCTGAGGCATGGAGGTACTTGTAGTGACAGATCTTGCACTCCAGATAGTATTGCACCACAATTGATAAGCTGAGCTCAAAAATCTGTAGTGTAGTGGCTGTATGGGTAGGCAGTATAAACTACATTGAGGTCCACCAGGGGCCGCAGTTGCCAACCTGGAGGTATCAAATGCGTGGTTAGCGACTGGTCAATATCTCATTAAATACTAAAGCACTGAGCTATGGGGGGCAGTTCTCTCCAGTGCGCCAAGTCGTGCACAGTCTCCAGTTACTGCCAAGTCTACAAGCTGCAGTGTCTGTCAGTTGTCTCCAAGACTTAGGCTCCGTAGGCCAGCTTTGGACTCTGCTTAGGCATCAGTCAGAGCCACAGTGGCAGGACTTTAATATTTGAAAGGTCTGGTAATAACTTCAAATGCCTAAATGTACTCGACATTTCACAAGAAGAAGTATCATTTAAGTTGAGTATTTCTTCATACTAAATAAATATTATTTTATTACTAATTGTTGGTAATCTTTCTGATTGAAGATAACCTACGCTGTCCTCCCGCAATCCCAACAGTAATTTTGCAGTAATACCACTAAAGGTTCCCACGCAGGACATTATAACAAATGCGGAGGCAGGAATCCATCTTATTACTACAATACACTGTGAAATTAAGATAGAGACAGTAAGGATATTATGCAAAGCAAAGCCACATAACAGTAATGTGTCAAGTAGAAATGAAGGTGGTGAGGGAGGTCAAATCGGATAAGAGCATGAATGTACTAACAGCTGCCAAGGGTAATGCCATAGTTTAGATGAATAGCAAAGATTACCACAAGAAGATTAGTGACCTTTTGGATCCCACTGCTTATAAAAAGCTCAGGAAGGATCTTACAATGAAAGTTTTGAGAACCACCAATCAACTGGTAAAACAGTCTTCTTTTTCATCAGCTGATACAAAACAACTCTGCAGAAAGGAAGCTTATCCACATAGACTGTATGAACTGCCAAAGGTGCATAAGTCAAAGGTTCCTCTCAGACTAACTGTGAGTGCCACAGTATCTTCCACCCATGAGGTGGCTCGATATCTTGTCTGTTTGATGCAGCTGTATACTGGTAGAATTGACAATTACATTAAAAACACTGTGCATTTCACTGAAAACCTGAAGGAAAATGTCACCCCAAGTGATATTCTTGTTAGGTTTCAATTTAGCATCCCAGTTTACTATGGTTACTGTAAACAAAGCTACTTCAAACATAGCAGATTTGTTCCAACTGCCTTACCATAACTTATTTCCAGTACAACAATGAATTTTACGCACAAATTGATAGGGTGGCTATGGATAGCCCTCTTAGTGCAGCGGTAGCCAAGTTATTTATGAAGTTCTTTGAACAGCAGGCACTGCAGACAACCAGTAAAAGACCGGCTAAGTGGCATATTGCTATGTGGAGAATACATTTGTATTATGTACTCATGATGAGGAGGAGCTGGACGTCTTCTTCGTGCATCTTAATGATATTAACCCAAATATAAAGTTTAAGATGGAGAAAGAGAGCAATGGTCAAGTTAATTTTCTGGATGTATCTGTAATCAAACAGGTGGATGCAACTCTGGGCCATAAGGTATACAGAATGGACACACACTGATCGATACATCCACAAGGAATCAAACCATCATCCTAGACAAAAACGAGTTGTCATTAGAACATTGGTGGACAGAGCCAACAAAATCTGTGAGCCATATTTGCAAGATGAATTACATCACTTAATGTCAGCCTTCAAGAAATATGGGTATGCTAGTAAAGAGATTGATCGAGGAATCCATCAAAGAAGAGAAGAAGCCAGAAGTACTGACCAATAAGGGCTGCCACCTGGAAAAGTTTTTCCCCAGTTCATTAATAAAATTATGGATTGCATAGGGAAAGTTTTGGTCAAATGTGATGTCAAAATAACCTTTACAATACCAACAAGATTAGTGGATATTTAAGAATGAAAGAAGATGCACGGCAACCCTAGCAATACCTGAGATATATAAAATATCGTGCAATTGCAGACAATTGTAAACTGGAACTATGAAAAGAAGTGTCAATAAATGGATAGGCGAACACAAAAAGAACTTTCACCTGGGGCACATCGAAAAATATCCCATAACAGAACATGTTTTTCGAGATGGGAACCACGAAATTATATACATTATCATGCGTGCATGTATATATGTATAGAAAGGCAATAGAAATTTTTTTAACAGAAAAGAAGGAGGTCTGAAGTTGGACAAAATATGGATCTTGACTTTGTGCCAACAGAATGACAATATATTATTTTTAATAGCAATGCTATCCACAGAGAGTCACACAGTCTGCGTCATGTGACATAAGGTGGTGCCTTTTCTAAATGCGAAGCCCATTAAGCTTAGTGGAGGCAGCTGTTTTACCTCAGAAGAACTCTTCTGAAGTTGGAGACAAAAGTCAGGAAGCAGTTTTATACATCGACCACGGCCTCTCAGCCTGGAAGTTTTAACTGAAGAAGATGCTGGCCATGAAAGCCTACATTGTGCGAGTAACCCAAGTTTATTTTGCAACAGGCAAACTGAAGAAACAACATGCATGCAAAGATTCAGCGTTCAGTACAAGTGCTGTACACTGCAATAATTATTGTTTCTCATGTTACTATGATCAGTACCATCCTGATTTGTACAGTGCTCCATTGGTCACACTTTACACTTGCCCCACACATATATAAAATAATACAAATAAAATGACTACACTACTTGATTGAAAGTTCTTGTACATTCATTTTTTCCAATCTCATTATGAACATTTTTCTCAGGATAAAGAATATGAAAATAACAAATGAGTCATTGAATAATGACAGTTTGCACAGTCATAATAATTACAAAAAAAGTGCAGGCAGGAATATTCCATCCACTTCGGACTTATTGAGTACTAGGGACCATAAAAATACGTAAAGAAACTTAAACTTTTCAAACTTGTTTTTTCTCGAGCATGGCTGAGACTTGCATCTTCCTGTTTGCATATGTTGCAGTCATAGTCATGCACTGCACATCCTGTCAATATGAATCAAATCAGTGAGGGTAACTTCATACGGTCCCCTTGTCAGCTCTTTTGTGTAGCTGAAATTGGTGGGACAAAGACTGTCTTATGTACCCCTGTAACCCCCCCCCCCCCCCCCCCCCCCTTCCACACAAAAAATTTACAAAGTGTGAGGGCTTGTGACCTGGGTGGCCAAAAGCAATTAACGAGATCTTGTTGTCAACCTACTCCAATCTAAAGTTTTGGAATTGTGGTCTTCAGGTAACACTGTATCACAGGGTGAAAGTGAGACCTGGTGCCATCATGCATAAAAATGGAATCATTGGAATGTTTGTGACACTCAGAAAACAACCAATTGGGCAACATGTCCAGATATGACATTCCTGTCAGCTTCATCTGGCAAAAAGAAAGGACTATAAACTTTGTGAACAGAAAAGGTACAAAACACATTCAGGTTCAGTGAATCTCTCATGTTTGACAATGACACCAGAATTACGAGTCCCCCAAATTATTGCATTATGACAATTTACTTTACCTAATAGATGAAATATTGACATGTCCAAAAAGATGAGTCATCCAAAGAAAGTGTCCTCTGGCATACCCTGGAGAACCTAAAGGCAAAATTCGTACCTCCTGTTATGGACACTGGGACACAACTGCTATAATAACAGTAACCTGTAAGGCTTCATATGCAGGTGTCCTTTCAGAAACGCCACACTGTTGTGTGAGGAAGTTAAAGTACCTGGCTTGCCCAGCTTGCAGACATCCGAGGGCTCCATGTGAATGCATCTTGGATATGCTTGACATTTTCGTCAGTCGTGCATGGCCAACTAGTGCTCTTGCCTGTGTATATGCTACCAACTTCCAAGAATTTTGAATGTGTCATAAATCTGCTTGACAGAGTTGGCTTCTTTCTGAATAAATGACAGAATGCTTGTTGCACTTGAATAATGGATTGACTTCATGCAAATTCTAATATAACAAAATGGTTTCTTTTGTCATCTAGCCACCATATTGCTAAAAGCAAACAACAGTGCAGCTGTGTCAAAACTGAATCTTTCTTTATCCTGAGATATGTGTAATGTGTTTTATCTTTTATAGTTTTTCTGTAACAAATAATTGAAATCTGTTCTTTTTGTATCATTTGGTATATTGGCTGCACTCCAATCTTTTGCTCTCCTCAACTGTAATGCTTTGGTATTTCTCTCTGTTTAATAAGCATGAATCCACGTTTCACCCAGATGAGCTTCTCGCCATTTGCACTCCAATGCAACTGAAGTCTGAAGTAACATTTCATCCAAGTAAGCTTTTGGTCATTTGCATTCCAATATGAAGTAACACAGTTGTCAGGGGACATATTTTACCCTCCATATATATCCATGTAAATAGAGAGAGAGAGAGCTATGGAATGACTGACTATGCATGGAAAGTTTGGAAAAGCACATAACACAACATTATACTGTACTATATATTGTACAGTATTTAAACTGAAAGAACATTACACATAAAACACCTAAAAACTTACCAAATACAGAAACTAGATAAACATCATTCAAATGATTACCAACAATAACACTATAGAAATTACAAATAAAATACTATGTTACACAACATTTACTGCAAAATACGTGACACCATCATCTGCTTTACCACTCATTTCATACAGTAGCAATAATGCCTTTGTCACCTATCATCTCTAATTTTGGTTCCTAGTTGACAATGAGTGTCCAGTTGTTTTGGTCTTCTAGATCAATGTTGCACTGGAGAACATCATAAGCAGACTGGATATCTTTGCTGTCATTACACTCGTTGCAGCATTTTCATGAACTGAACATTTGGACCAGCAATTCTTAACAGGGGCCAGTCTGATGTTTCGCTACACCTGCCCTACAGTATTCAGATTTAGAGATTTCAAGAATATTTTCATTTCCTCACTTTAATCTGTTGTTTTTAGGCAGTAACAAATCTATTATTTTTAGGATGTGTATCACATTTTTACTGCACTTTAATTTTTCATAAAATTATCAGGTGACATTTTATAAAAAGAATAGATTGTTACTTACCACACAGAAAAGTCATTGAGCTGTAGACACAATGGAAAGCTTTCGCACAAAAGAGTCCTCCTTGTGAAATAGGAAAAAACACACATGCGCACGTGCGTGCAAGCACAAACACAAACACTGTTTCTGGCTGCTGGGGCCTCAATGTCTCCTTTATGTGCTGAGTAGCAATCTATTCTTTGCTTATTATTATTATTATTATTATTATTATTATTATTATTATTATTATCATCATCATCATCATCTCATCCTGGACTTCATTGCTTAACATGACTTTTTCACAGACTTTGTCGTTGCTTATATCACTCAGAATGCCAAGATTTTTTTCAAATTCACTGCACAACAGAATTAAAGGATCATACTTCCCTTTGCGACACTAAAGTTTGAAAAGTGGGTCAACAGTATGTACAACCTTCCCTTGTAATGGGCAAGAGTATGGCACCCTACAACATCACCCTTGGGCTTGACAATGTTTGAAACAGCAAGGTGTCGACATATGAAAGAAACGCCACAGCTCAGATGTTCTGTGACCTGTAAGGTGGGTTAATGATATCACATTGGCACCAAATTTCATCACAATTCTGCCTACTGTCTCTGTGGATGTCACACAGTCGGTAAGTTGTCACACCTCCTCTCACCCACATTTCACGCCTCCTCTTGATGCCTCTGAGATCAAGATCAGAATTGCGATGACCGGCATTGAAATCACGTGGTTTTCTAACCAGTGGCCAGGAAAATATTCCTGATGTATTGCCGCTCTAAACAGGTGTGGAAAGGCCGCAGAGGGTGGCATAAATGACACTACTGGAACCACACCTTTCCCAGGGGCATTGTGTCCCATACATTTCACAGTCGAAAATGACAGTTTTCAGTATGTTGAGCAACTGGAAGATGTTCTTCACAACTTCTGAAACTGCTGACATCCTTGAATGTTTCAATTCCTCTCCATTGACATTGTGGGCCTGCACACTCATCAAACTTTATCACACACATCTGGAGCGCACAGCACAATCCAAATTTTTGCTCTTGTGTACACGTTGAACCGCTGAGGACTGTTTAAAGCTGTTTGATGAAATTTGAAAGTGATCTGAAGCTGTTAAAGCTGTTTCTGCTTTCTCAGCACTCCTATTTTGTGTTGTCCTGTGGCATGATCACAGCGGATGCACAGTGACACATCCATAAATAAAATGGCGAAGGGTCCCTCTGCAAAACCCTCAGAGGCACCCGCTCACCTCCATTGTGAATTTTAAAAATGTACCTGTACAGTCAGAACCCATGACAAAGTCCAAGGCACTTGCAGACTGACAACATTCCTTTGGCATATTCCTACTATCAAGTGCAAGAGCAACAGTTTAGTGGTGGAAGACCAGCAGTGTAACCCATCTGCACGAGCCTGAGAATCTCATCACGGATTCTGTCTGCACAGGTACATTTTTAAAATTCACAGTAAAGATGGGCAGGTTCCACCGAGGGTTTTGCCGAATGGGGAGGTCTTGGAGGAACCTTTGCAATTTTATTCATGCATGTTTCCATCTTGCATCTCCCTGTGATCATGCTGCAGGAGGACACAAAATAGGAGCACTGAGGAAGTGTAAGCGCCCTACGCAGGCACCCTTTACTTCTTCAGATCATGTTCAAATTACAATAAATGGTTCTGAATGATCCAAAGTGGTTCTAGTCTCTACACGAGGTCAAAAACTGCAGTAACGCTATGCTCCAAATGAGTGCGATAACATTCAATGGGGACACAGCCCCAAAATGTGTGTACAGAAAGTTTGAAATGCCTGAGTGTGTCAGCAGTGTCAAAGGTTTTGAAGAATATCTTCCTGTTGCTCATCACACTGATAACTGTCATTTTCGACTGTGAAATGTTTTATTAATGCCATTTATGCCACCGCCTGCAGCATTTTTGTACAGATTCTGAGCGGCGTTGTGTCTGGAACCTTTTCCTCGGTCACTCAAAAGAAAATCATGTGATTTCAATGTTAGGCATGGCAGTTCTGATCTCTGTTGCAGAGGCGTCAAAAGAAATGATGAAATGTGGGTAAGAGGGGGTGTAACGAGCTTCCAGTCATTCGACATATTCACAGTGGCATTGGGCAGAATTGTGGCAAAATTTGGTAGTTACATGTTATTCGTTAAGCTACCTTACACACCACATGAACTTCTGAGCTGTGGCCTTTCTTTTGCAACACCTTGTGGTTTGAAGCATTGCTGAAACTGAGGTTGACATCGGGAGGTTGCCAAGCCTTTGCATCATTACAGGGGATAGTTTTACGCTCCTCTGAGCCAAATTTCAAATTTAAGCACTGCAATGGGTGGGAATTATGGGGTTTTGAAAATGTGATCCTTTAATTCTGTTGCTCAGTGTAGTTTTCATTCCTTGCACTGAAGAAAAACAGGCCTTGGGTAGAACCACGAGAGTGAAGATATTTTCGATTTATTTATTGGGCAATATTTCCAAGACAAAAATATGAAGGCCAACTCTGAGTATGTGTGTCTGTTAGTGCTATACTGTAAGAGTATTTATTTCTACCTTGGATATGGATGTTCCTGCTCACGTTATCTAATTTGTTCCCATTTTATGTAGTACATCAGTTTAGTTTGTTGAAAAATAGATATCCAGTCCTTGTTGCAACAGATGATAAAATTATTCACAGGCTACTATTTCAGTAGATTTTAGCACCACTTCTACAAACATTTTGCTCTCAGGATCACTTGTGACACAGTGAGACAGTTGGCACACTCAGGCCCTCTAACTTCTACGCTTAGTTGTCATAGACGTGCTTCCAATTCTAGTTTCAACTACCCTGACAGCAGAGAGTACTCTTTTGTGAAACACGTTATAGTATATGATATAGATTTATTTTTCTATATCAGCGATCAAGTGATTTGGATCTCCAATTGCAACAACTTTCTGTTGATGCAGGGTGAAAGTTTAGAACACGGTTCACATTAGTCTCTTCTATTGTTACCATTTATTCATCTGTTCCAATTCCTTCTTAGTGTTTCCTTTCTCTGTTCACATCTGCTTACTGATTTACTGTTTGTCTTCTACCATTCATTCAATTATCAATCCTATACCTAGCTCTTTCATTCTTTTCCTTTCCTCCGGCCTCAATACAGGTGTATCCCTCTCACTCTGATGTCTGAGTGACTTGCCCTTCCCTTTCAACTTTCCCCAACTTAATCCTCTGTGCTCCCCAAAGATGGAAATAATAATTCTAAAAGTTAGGATCTTGCTATCACTTTTACGAGTGTGTATTTTGTGTGTGTCTAATAGCAATACTAAACATTTTGCCTTCAGAAGGTAAGTACTGAGTAGCAAATTTGTTTCGTAATTTATTAGTGATCTGTCTTTCGCAGAAACATCGTTGAGGAATGGATAAGCACATAGGCAAAAAATTTAGCACAGTAGCCCATAGTATCACTTGATTTTGTTTGTAATAGTTACTCTCCTACCAGTCTGCTATTCCAAATGTATTATTATCTTTTTATTTAAATCTGGGCAATTTCATCATATGATTTGATGAAATTTACCCAAAAAGACATTCTTTCAATCTGAAGAGGTATATGCAGTAAAACACAGTGACAAGATTTTTAACAGTGACATGCATGCACACTAAGGATGTTTCTTAATTTAAAAGTAATCAACAAGTATAACACTTAAAGGTGAAAATAATGGGAGACATAGCTATACCTGTACAAAAAAATTCATCTACACTCCTGGAAATTGATATAAGAACACCGTGAATTCATTGTCCCAGGAAGGGGAAACTTTATTGACACATTCCTGGGGTCAGATACATCACATGATCACACTGACAGAACCACAGGCACATAGACACAGGCAACAGAGCATGCACAATGTCGGCACTAGTACAGTGTATATCCCCCTTTCGCAGCAATGCAGGCTGCTATTCTCCCATGGAGACGATCGTAGAGATGCTGGATGTAGTCCTGTGGAACGGCTTGCCATGCCATTTCCACCTGGCACCTCAGTTGGACCAGTGTTCGTGCTGGACATGCAGACAGCGTGAGACGACGCTTCATCCAGTCCCAAACGTGCTCAATGGGGGACAGATCCGGAGATCTTGCTGGCCAGGGTAGTTGACTTACACCTTCTAGAGCACGTTGGGTGGCACGGGATACATGCAGACGTGCATTGTCCTGTTGGAACAGCAAGTTCCCTTGCCGGTCTAGGAATGGTAGAAAGATAGGTTCGATGACGGTTTGGATGTACCGTGCACTATTCAGTGTCCCCTCGACGATCACCAGAGGTGTACGGCCAGTGTAGGAGATTGCTCCCCACACCATGATGCCGGGTGTTGGCCCTGTGTGCCTCGTTCGTATGCAGTCCTGATTGTGGCGCTCACCTGCACGGCGCCAAACATGCATATGACCATCATCGGCACCAAGGCAGAAGCGACTCTCATCGCTGAAGACGACACGTCTCCATTTGTCCCTCCATTCACGCCTGTCGCGACACCACTAGAGGCGAGCTGCACGATGTTGGGGCGTGAGCGGAAGACGGCCTAACGGTGTGCAGGACCGTAGCCCAGCTTCATGGAGACGGTTGCGAATGGTCCTCGCCGATACCCCAGGAGCAACAGTGTCCCTAATTTGCTGGGAAGTGGCGGTGCGGTCCCCTACGGCACTGCGTAGGATCCTACGGTCTTGGCGTGCATCTGTGCGTCGCTGCGGTCCGGTCCCAGGTCGACGGGCACGTCCACCTTCCGCCGACCACTGGCGACAACATCGATGTACTGTGGAGACCTAACGCCCCACGTGTTGAGCAATTCGGCGGTACGTCCACCCGGCCTCCCGCATGCCCACTATACGCCCTCGCTCAAAGTCCGTCAACTGCACATACGGTTCACTTCCACGCTGTCGCGGCATGCTACCAGTGTTAAAGACTGCGATGGAGCTCTGTATGCCACGGCAAACTGGCTGACACTGACGGCGGCGGCGCACAAACGCTGCGCAGCTAGCGCCATTCGACGGCCAACACCGCGGTTCCTGGTGTGTCTGCTGTGCCGTGCGTGTGATTATTGCTTGTACAGCCCTCTCGCAGTGTCCGGAGAAAGTATGGTGGGTCTGACACACCGGTGTCAATGTGTTCTTTTTTCCATTTCCAGGAGTGTATTTTTTATTGCATGACTATCAGGATTCACAAGTAAATTAGTCTGAATGACTGTAGCAGTAATATTATTAAATACAGGTAGATTTCTTAAGCAGTTCTTTACTGCAGTGAGAGGGAAACCACTGTAATGATAATTTCACTTACCAATATTGGGATCTTTTGCAAGTTCTTCGTATGAACCATATGCAGTTGGAATAGAATGGTGCTTTGCAAAATCTTGAGCTCTCTTCAGCTCCCTAGCAGCAACAGCCACTACTTTATGCTCTTCCTGTGGGAGAGTGCTCAGTGCAGTAACAAAATCATGACTGATTTTGCCAGCACTGGCAATTCCCCATTTGGTTGCCATCTGTAAATGTTAAAATTTGCAATTATTTGAATGACACATATATCACAAGGGAAAAAAAAAATCACTAAAATCTGGAACACACTGTCAGTGATCCATGAAAGACTGACTGAATAAGAGTTTGTACAGAAAAGGAAATGTTGATTGTGGGTTAATTTCTGTGTAAAGTTAATTATTCACTACAATGCACATAATTTAAGAGACAGTATGGTAATTTATTACAGTGTGCGATTTGCAGGGGGGGGGGGGCGTTCGGGGGGGGGGGATTTCGCCCCCCCCCCCCCCTCCCTCTGCATCAGACCATCCCCTCCTCTGGTTTTAATTTATGTATAATTTAAATTTGTGGAGCCGAATACTGAAAGTTTTTAATACAGTCTTAATATTAATACTATTAATATGTTTGCTTATTAATTTTGAAAAAAAATGTTATGCAGTAGGTAAGCATTTCAAAGCATTTAGAACTAAATGACAAGACGACGCACGCCACATTTTCGTAGCATGCCACAATGTTGCAAGACGTCACCCCAGCGTAAACGAGGCTTTAGAGCCAGGTTTGTATTGTATGGTGGATGTGACATGTTGCGTACGAAACTAAAACTTGCAATCAGATCCATACAGTGTGGAAAATTGTGAAGAGGTGTCATCCTGCAGCAAAATAACGCTCACCCACATTCTGCCAAACCAACAGCCGATTAAATAAAAGAGTTGAGATTCGAGGTGCTGGAACATCCCCCATACAGTTCAGACCTGGCTCCAAGCGATTGTCAAATGTTTGGACTCTTAACGGAAGCACTACAGGGAAGAAAGATTTGAAAGTGATGAAGACGCCATTGCTGCAGTGCAATATTGGTTACAGATAAATGTATTTTTCTGATGAAATAAAAAAATACCTCATAAAACGTTGGGAAAACTGCATTGAAGCTGAGGGATGTTGTGTAGAAAAATAACACATGTTTCAGTTTTCTATCGTCAGAATAAGTACAGCTTTTCACAAACGTACCTTTGCTATTTGAACTCCTCTGATATACCTGTACATAGATGATTTTGTAAATAAGCTTTACCTATAATGTACTTTTAAAGATGTAACAAGGAATGGCTTTCCTGATAGTGCATACGTGTGAATAGTGACTTTCGGCATTAACAACTATTTATAAATAACTGTTTAACCATGGGTAACACCAGGGTCCAAGCTAGTAAAATATATAATTATACTAACCCCCTAGGACACCCGCCCCCCTCTGGTAAAAGCACAAATCGCACACTGATTTATTGTAAGTGAATCCTACATGCTTTATTGTGCTATGGACAACCCTCTACATATCGCTCCTGTAGAGATCGCAGAGGCAAGGCTAGGCTAGGCTAATTACAGTGTGCATACAGGCACTAAATCAATCATTCTTTTGGCTTGAACAGAATGGTAAGAGCCCTAATAAGAGGTACAATGGAAAGACACAATCAAGCAATGGATACTCCACATTGGAATATGAACATTGAAAGAAAAAGATAGCTTGATACTTACCATAAAGATGACACGTTAAGTTGCAGAGAGGCACAATTAAGACAGGCGCATTAGCTTTTGGCCACAGCCTTGACAAAAAAACACCCTCCGACAGCTTGGACCAGAATGCAGCTGTCATGTGGAATGGAAGCAGCAATCTGGAGGGAGCAAGGAAGGGGAAGGGGAAGAGATAGCAGTGTATGCGTGGGGGGGAGAGAGCAGTGCTGTCCAGTCGACTATGCAGGAACTAGACTGCCAGCAGATGTTGCATCCAGCATCAGGAGGCTATGGGGTAGGGAGGTGGGGAGGGGAAACAGAGCGAAAAAGGAGAGGAGCTGGGAAAGATGATGGGAGCACACAAAGTGGGTGGGAGATGAGAATAGGGAGGTGGTGTTATGACAGCGTGAGTGGAATCTATTAGGTAAAGGGTGTGGGAAGAGGACGTTACCGTAGGTTGAGGCTGGGACCAGATAATGAATAACCTTACAACACATTCTCCACTCCCAAAATCATTCCACCTTCAACGTACAGAAACATATTGTCTCCAACACCCTCCACCTAACAGTTTACACACTTTCTGTACTGCCTCCTCATTCTCAATTCCCGCCCTTTTTGTGTCCCACCATCTGCCAATGCACTCTCCCACCTTTCCCCATTCCTCTACTTTTTCATTCTGTTCATCCTCCCTTTCCCCACCTCCTTGCCCCACAACCTGCTGATGCTCAACCTCTTGGCAGTCTAGTCCCTGCATACACTGCTGGACAGCACTGTTCTCTCCCCACACATGTACACTCCTATCTCTTACCCTTCCCTGCCCTGCCCGCTCCAAATTGCTGCTTCCATTATACGAGACAGCTGCATTCGGGTCCGAGCTGCCAGAGATGACTGTCACATGTGCGTGAGGTGTGCTTGCTTTTGTGAATGAATGTGTGTGCGTTTCTCTTTCTTTTTCTGATGACGGCTGTGACTGAAAGCCTATGTGCAAGTATGTCTTAATTGCGCCTGTCTACAACTTAACATGTCATCTTTAAGCTAAGTTGCAATCTACATTTTCTTTACAATGGAAGGTACCCTCTGCCACACACTTCACGGTGGTTTACAGAGCATAAAAGAACAGGACGGGCACAACAAAACTGGCCCAGAATTTTTTTTAACGTGACTGGTGCAGGACTGACCCTTGTTAATGAGCATCATTGTTTTTATTCATTACAGAGCCCTTTTCGTGCCATTTTTCCACCACATTTTGCACTGCATGGTCTATCAAAACACTTCCAGTGTTTACACCTTATACAACCAGTTCCACATATGTTTCTCAAGAGTTGTGCTCTGCATAACACTTGATAATTAATGTGCTTTTTTGTGTTGTATTCAACTAGTCTCTCATTCACTGAAACATAATGACACAGCGCATTACTTGAAACAGAGGATGTGGGAGATGTGCAGTCATGCGACAGCAACAGACTGGTGCATCAAAATGATGGTTTCCAGAATTTTTTGTTATTGGTCAAAGTCATTTCCTTGACAGTCTTATAAATATTTTATGAGGCAGTTTTATTTTTCCCTCCTCGGTAGATAATGATGAGAATAAAAAGAATGGTTTAATTTATTTTAAAGAGTTATTTACATTCTTGACAATGATAAACTCTTTTTTGCTGTCATTCTACCCATAAGCTTTCAGTATTAGTGTGGCATTATCTGGTATTTAATATATATAAGGTCAATATTACTTGTTCATCAGAAAAAAGTTTCAATTATAATGTCAGCACATTAAAAAAATGGATAAGAAAATCTTCTGCAGCCAAGATCGCTTGGCATTTTTATTTTATTTCACAATGACCGGTTTTGACAGAACCTTACTGTCATCTGTGGAACTTCATATTTACATGCATGTATGCCACTAATACAATCACAACACTTTCCACTCACTGTACTGGTAGCATGTGTGCATCTTAACAACAAATTCTGAAGAGCTGATGAAGACAGCAAGACTCTGTTGAGACTGGCCATTGTGAAATAAAAATACCAAATGGTTTTGGCTGCACAAGATTTTCCTATTCACCAATGACAGATAGCTCCCGACAAACATGTGCAACCTATATACAGCGTAAGAAATTATTTTTGCACTAAATTAACTTCTTAGATAATTGTATAGCTTTCTTTTTCCCCCTCGCGGAATAGTTCTTCATTAAGGTTAGGAGAACATCTCAATTGTTATTGTCCCCTCTTAGAATCAGAGACTACTGAATTTGGAATTATGTTATACCACAACCAAAAATAGGCCTATTTAAATTAGTATCTGAAGAAATTTGAAGGAAAGGAGGAAGATGAGTTAAATGCCCCTTCAACGATGTTGCCACTATAGACAAAGGGCAAGCTGTGGTTGAGAGAAGATGGTGAAGGAAAATGGCTGTGCTATTCCAAGGGAACCATGCTCAACAATGGTCCCAGTAAGACAGTCACCCCTCTAACTTGTGGCTGATCTATACCAAAGACTGAGATCTATGCTACAGTAGAAGGTGACAACCTGGTTATTAATTAGTGAAGGAGAAATTAAGATTGTGCTCCAAGACTGTCCTGCAGTGTTGCCCAAGGTCTATTACATTTTCCTTTGTAAATAAATTTAAAATATTTATAACAGACAAATGACCAATAACTTAAGTATTATGATTAATGTCACATAGCTACATACAACATATGCCAACTACAAATTTGGTGAAAGGAGAGCCACTGTAACTATTATTCTGACATTCACTCTAATTGATTTAGGAAAAGTACAGAAAACTTAAAACTGAATAGCAGATGCGGATCTGAATTGCCATCCTAGTGAATAATATTCCAGTGTCCTACCACTGCACTATTTTGCTAAGAGAAGCAAATGGAAAACGAAGCAGGATTTAGAGAAATGTTTGATATGAGTCATTGGCTTTGATCAATGACATAGGAAACATGCAACAAATGCTGGAAACAATATGGTGACTATAACAAAATGGGCAAAGCTACAGATCTGTCTATCACCACAGCTAGGTTTTCTGTTTGTATCAGAACTGCCTTCACCAACTTACAACCAGTCAGCTGTCAACCTAACTTATACCTTGAGCTAAGCTATAAATCAATGTGTCACCACAAACAGTTCTTTTTCCACATTTGTTGGCTTCAGCAACTAACAACAAAACTGTGAATATATGCACCGAAAGATGATGTGACAGCAGCCATTAAAATTACGTCATTAGCCAAAGCCAAACTCTTATAAAACAAAACTCTTGACCTGTTGAAGCAAAAGGTTTCACAAACAGTAGAAACATTAACTGTTAATTCATTTTTGGTGTCAACAGTACATCAAAATTCATTGTATAGAAAATAGATACCACAAAATCTCTGAGTGTCTTTGCAGTTAAACCTCAACAAAAATTCACATTCCTTCAAACACACAAACAAATTATTTTAGCTATGCCCTGAACAAGAGAAGCAACTAAATCAGGTTTGTACCAAGTTTAGAAGTGTGATTAATGATGGATTCACCAAGATGCTAGTGGCATTGTGTTTACATTTGTGGTCTTTTCTTGTGCTCAAATACGTGTTACATCCACAAAGTTTCCTGTTATGAACAGCTGGAGAACTGTGTGTTACTGGTATGTAAAAGATTTTGCATAGCACAGCTTGATGTTTCACGACTCAACTTACACATACCTGGATGGGCCATACTCACTACATACTTAAAACAAAATAATGAAAAATGTTAACATTTGTGCTGTTATTTCTTCCTACAATTTCCTAAAAAATTATTCATCTGTAGAATAAGAGCTCATGAAGCAGGAAAAATGTAGGTTTTAAAGTTACAAGAATCCTTTTGGCTGAATAAGCTATCATTGGGCAAGTAACAAAATTGTTTTTGTCACTTCATTTTCGCCCATACAACTTTAAAGATGAATATGATCACCTTTTTACTTTTTTAAATATATAATTGGGTCATTATTATTCCTTCTCAACAGTAACAGATTATAAAATATTTATATTTACATGCAAAGACAACTTTACTGTGGAATAAATAAGTAGCTATTTACTGCTTAGTTTTATACCCCTCTAGATTAAGTAATAGGCCCTTTATGGACAGAAAATAATTATACTGGTGTTTCATTGAGCCTTCAGCGCAATTTTCATATTATATGGTAGCCATATTTTGTGTAATGTAAAGGATATTTACCCACAGTTTATTTCATACATTATAGAGTGACATTAGACAAAATATAACTACTCTGGTCTTTCATGTGCACACTTCTATATGTTGTTTTTTACAGAAATTCTTCAATGCTGTATCTGTATTCAGAGTAACACTTGATTCATCTGAAATACATCCTACTTGGTATCTTCTAAAACGGAGGACCATTCAAACATTATCCATGGAAAATATAATTCAAACTATGGATTTGCGACTACCGTGCAATACCAACAATAGGCAGTCGTTAAGTATGTGCGCACCGTATGCTCTCTAATATGAGAAAAGAAACTTACTGCTACATAATTTCTTACTTGTTAGAAGGAATTAGTCTCACTCCAGGGCGAGAGCAATCTGCGTTTACAACAGAGAATTTTAGCCTTGTAGCTAACTATTTAAATCAGTAGCAGACGCTGGTATCATTCGTTATATAATGGAGGCGTATAATATTCCACGATGATAAACTCTGACCCAATAGTTCTATATCCAGTTCGAATGCAAATTTCTGGGACTGTAAGAGCAACAATCTGCCTTCGCTAGAAGAAACTGTGACTAACTGACTTAGCGAACACAAGCCGATTGTCGAATTTTCGGCAGACGCTTGCGAACTGTAGCATTACATACCGGTATTAAATTCACGTTTTCCCTTCTTCTAAAACACAGGACTGATGGTGTATTTGCGGCCCGGCCGCGAACAGAGAACCTTCTCTAACGAATAGCGTTATTCCATATTACGGCAGCAGCTTCATTGTACCACAGTTGCAGCTTATAACATTAGAGTAGTTTATTTCATTCTAATTGATTGGATTAAATTTAGCTGGCCTGAGTATTAATAGCATAATGATACTGTTAAAACAGTACCGGTAGGCATGTAGATCAAATTTTCTATGATTTCCTTAACTTTTAGTTAATTTATACAATGGCTTGTTCCATATTCCTCAAGAGGCCTTGACAGTACCTATGAGCATGGTATTCACTGTAATAGATTATGTGATAGGGTATTATTTGCAACTCCATGTAATGACAAATCTATAATTTTACAAAAATCTTAATTGTAATGGACCCACATCCATGCATTCACAAGTCACAGGAAGCCACATTTGCTCAATAACAAGTCTTCAAACTTTTCAACACACCACAAATGACTGTCAACGCTGTGAAGTGCCATATTCATTTAGCCAACGGAACTGTAGGTGGCTCTGTTGTACTTCAACATTGCACCCTTAGGCTAATTAAAGTAACAAAACCAATAAAAGTAATATTTAGGTTTCCACTTCAGCGGCGATAAACATTCGAATCTATGAACTTTGTCATCAGTCTTCTAAAAACCGCCAAATGACTGTCAAAGCTGTGAAGTGGCATATTCATTTAGCCAACGGAACTGTAGGTGGCTCTGTTGTACTTCAACATTGCACCCTTAGGCTAATTAAAGTAACAAAACCAATAAAAGTAATACTTAGTTTTCCGCTTCAGCGGCGATAAACATTCGAATCTATGAACTTTGTCATCAGTCTTCTAAAAACCGCCAATATGAAAGTACCAGCACGCAAATCCGTTCTTTATAAACATTAATGCCGGTTACAGTTAACCGTCCGTGACAATACACTGCCAATTTGAAAGCAACAGTGAAGAGTATTATTATTATGTTGTTGTTGTTAAAGGCGAGAAGGGAGTAACAAATGTGGTTCTTCGATGACATTTCAAACTGTGCATCGCGTGGCTTGCAGAGTGTAAACGTTGATGGATATGAGTGGTGCATTCTGTAGAGTATGTATAAATAACGTGTTGAACGACGAACCCGGACTCGGTCACCCGAGCTACCGATAACTTGTTCAGGCAATACTATAACAGCGTGAGGGGAAAGCACAAGGGACCTGTGATACGTTACGTCGACTCTCCATGTCAACAGGTTGTTATGTTGCGTAACATACACAAACCATCTTTAACACAGTCATGACGCGCTGGCAAGACTCCAGCAGCCTCACTCCTCTGTTTTTCGTCGGATCGTAAGTTATCCAATAGCAGAAAGCAGTAATATTGCACAAGCTTATGTGAACAGTGGGGAGAGGGGCGAATCCCAGGGGGGATACGAGGCTGCAGCCCACTCCCGATAACCACACTTCTTTCTTCTTGATCTTTAATCCTTAAAAAAAAAATCTAAGCCACATAACTTTAAGACTTAGGGAATACGAAAGACTGCTCGTTACTGTTTTTGTTTGCTCTAGAGAATTTAGTAATAAAGTGACAAAAGTTATACGAGTTCAGGCGTCTCCGGCTCTCGACAAGATTTCTGGATTCAGCTCTGTATGAAAATGAAAGTAATGGGCCATTGGTATACAACAGTGTGTGTTTTCGTAGGTTTGGAGACTACTCTGGGCCCATTTCTCGTTCAAAAATCAAATGGTTCAAATACAGGGGCACTATGGGACTTAACATCTGAGGTTATCAGTCCCCTAGAACTTAGGACTACTTAAACCTAACAAACCTAAGGACATCACACACATCCATGCTCGAGGCACAGTTCGAAACTGCGACCGTAGCGGTTCCGTACTGAAGCGCCTATAACCGCTGGGCCACAAAAGGCCGGCTTTCTCGTTCCTTAAACCACTTATTACACACTACAAATTGAAAGGTTTTATTGACATTATTACCAACTTCCACCACAATATCGTCCTCAGAGATTGTTGAAAGAAATGGCCTAAACAGTTATTTGTTGGTATAGGTACTTTTTAACGTTGCTAAGTGAAACAGGCGAACAGAAAGAATTCGCGAAATGTATTCGTAGTTGCAAATACGAACAACCATTTGCATAAAGGAATGATGATAATGAAAATTTGACCGAACCGGGACTCCAACCCGAATTTCACGTTTATGCGAGCGGTCGCCTTCATCACTTCAGCTATCCGCGCGCGACCAACGGCCAGGCCCAGAGTAATGTATGGCGTCGTTCCAGGGTCACAACCTGTATTTGAACACACATTAAGTAGTTCCCGCAAGGGAAGGACATTTTTAATTGAAATTTTCTGACTGGCATCGGGTGATAAACGATACAGCAGTGCCTGTGTTGTTCAAGAATAGGGAAGGACATTTTTAATTGAAATTTTCTGACTGGCATCGGGCGATAAACGATACAGCAGTGCCTGTGTTGTTCAAGAATGTGGCTATGTTCCTTCGGACATTAACGCATGTTCGGAGCAACGTTACATCGTTCTTCTTGACAAGAAACGCACTGCGATTTCGTAAAAAGAATTCCTTGATTTAAGGTTCGGGATACTCTAGCTCTCTTAGTACTGTTTCTGCGATTCCACTATACGTTCCTTTTTCAGATAGTGAGTCTTTATTTGGTTGTCAATCACAATTCTAAGTATTTCTGTAAAGTTTACATGCGTTTTTTAATGTTTAATGGTGTGCGGCAGCGAATACTGCCACTCGGGTGGCAGTAGCATCATACGGATATTCCCGCTCTGAATCGCCCTCGTTGTATTTAATAATTCAGAAATATTCATGGAGAAACTAAAGTGTTTTGTGAATTCAAAAACACTTTGTATTAAACAGGCAATATGTACAACGTGATTTTGAAAAAAAAAAACGTTTAAAAATGATAATAAAACGAAATTTAAAAATGCAATGTTTTGTTTTACACGGCCAGATATAACAGAAAACCTGTAAACGGCGACGGCACGAATTTAGAGACCTATTTCGACATCTACCGAACAAAAGCAGGATGACAGACTGTTTCCTTATACTGCTCATGAATTCACAGATTTCACACCCACTGCCTACTGACACTAACCTGTTACTGGAAGGTTCTAGCGATGTTCGATGGAAGTTTTTTCACCTCATTATTTACGATTGATAAGCATAAGGAAAGTAATACAAATGGTTCAAATGGCTCTGAGCACTATGGGACTTAACATCTTAGGTCATCATCAGTCCCCTAGAACTTAGAACTACTTAAACCTAACTAACCTAAGGACATCACACACATCCATACCCGAGGCAGGATTCGAACCTGCGACCGTAGCCGTCGCGCGGTTCCAGACTGAAGCGCCTAGAACCGACCGGTCACATCGCCCGGCTAAGTACTATATGGAAACAACACGTGCTACTGGTCACAGAAGCAGAACCGCCACTCCTCGGAGAAGAATATGGAAATATTTATATCTTGCATCATAAAAATAAAATACATAATAGGCTGTAGCATATGATTACTAGCGCGATCAGGGGACTGTAGAAATTGCCACTTTTTTAAAAAAAGAAAAGAAAGGTGTGAATCGCTGGGAAGCTTAAGCTGTATTACCAAAATTGTCTTCAGCTCTGTTATTTCAAAAGTGATGATGGTAGGATATTCCTCACACATCCTTGACTGTGTGTGTTCGTCCATACATATCGTAGGTTCAGACTGTATTTAAGCCGGCCGCTGTGGCCGAGCGGTTCTGCGCGCTTCAATCTGGAACTTCGCGACCGCTACGGTAGCAGATTCGAATCCTGCCTCGGGCATTGATGTGTGTGATGTCCTTAGATTAGTTAGGTTTAAGTAGTTCTAAGTTCTAGGGGACTGATGACCTCATGTTAAGTCCCATAGTGCTCAGAGCCTTTTGAACCAGCCCGTATTTAACCATATGTAGAAAAAAGCTAACGTCTTTTGCAGTTACTTGAAACACTTTTGAAATCTGAAGTCATCCTGCATCATAACAATGAATGGAAACACGACAAAATATATTCCAAACTCTGAGGCATGTTCACACGTGACTTATGCAGTAGGTGGTAAAATTATAGGTCAATATCTACTACCGGTATTATATATATATATATATATATATATATATATATATATATATATATATATATATATATTGGTGTTTCAAGGTACACCTCAGTAGCGGATTTCTGAAATACTTCTATTTCCGACATTAGATTTAGATCACATGGTAAAGATGGGACCAAGAGGAATGTTCGACCGATGCAAGTTGTCAGCTTTGGCCAGTGACGTAATGTTAATAGCTGCTGTCACGTCATCTTTCGGCGCATATATTGACAGTTTTGCTGATAGTTGGCGAAGCTGACGAATTTGAGAGCAAAAAAAAAAAATCTAGTTGCGGTGACACATTGATTTTTAGCTTAGCCCGAGGCACAGGTTAGATTGGAAAGTGACAACTTGGTTGTGAGTTGGTGAAGCCAACGAATGTGATACTAATAAATCCTGGTTGTGGTTAGAGACTGATCTGTACCCTAGCCCGTTTGGTAAATCGCCAATAACCACGTTATAGTCACTATATTATTTACGGCATTTGTTGCATGTTTCCTGTGTCACTCGTCAAAGACGACGACTCGTATAGAACATTCCTCTATATCCAAAAACGTCAGGTGTAAGTATTAACACTGCAGAAACGTTTTTAAAAACATACAAAAATAATGTAGCTGTGAAATTATTAATTACTGTGCAAGAAATTATGGGGAATCTAAGAATATAGCTATTCGATACTTAAGTAAATCTTTCACATGCAGCTATGGTCCTTTAAACAGTTTCATACCGTTGAAGACTAGAGAAAGCTATTAGTCTCCAAAGTTTTTTTTTTTTTTTTAATTTGAGCAACAAACCTCTTTGTAGCCTCCTTCTTCGAGCCTCCATCGCATTTTCGGGACACTACAGTAAAATCATCCACATTTAGACTGTAAAGTTCTGAAAAATTAGACTTTCTGACCCTTTTTCCTGAGTGATCAACGCAACATCGACCAGCATCATCATTTCTGGCCTCACCTGTTTTTCAGTAAATATAAAATATTGATAGCTATTCCGAATTACTCCACCTTAGACATGGAATTATAAGAAAAGAACTTTAAACAAAGCTAGTGAGACAACAATGAATTATTGTGACGTCATCAGCAACCGGTTAGGCTACGCTCATATTTTCGTCAAAATTACCAGGGATTTTAGTTTGGCTTGTGGAAAAGAAGTTTACAACGGTATATTTTGAGGCCTAAAATAGTCAACAACACAAACGATATCTAGAAGACAGTAACTTCATTCATTTACTTAAATTTCTTGCTAGGACTACTACTCATCGTCTGATTGTCAAATCACAAGCAAAACCAACAATTACAATACAAAACAAATCATGACGCCAACATTAAAATGCAAATCGTGTTAAACCACCAAGCTGTTTCAAGTAACCCCGCTCAGCCTACTGACTTTTACATCGCAATGAATAGAAGGAAGTTGATCTTATCACTGTGATACCAACTTTCGATACCATACTTGTTAGGGGTTGCAGATATCGATCGGGGTCCGAAATAGATATCGCTCGACCCGCGAGTCGCAACGAGCCCCGCTCCGCGGCCTGTAACAAGTATCTAGCGAGTTCTCGTCCACTCTTGCTCGGGACGTCAACTAGGAATGTAGCATAGCCTTCAGCTGATGGAAGCAACCTCTAACAAGGCCCTTAGTCAAGCATGGCATAAGTAATGCCTCTCTAGATATGTTTGTAATTATATCCCTTAACTACTATGGTCATTCACAGGAACACAATTACTTATGGAGGGGTCTCTGAGGCCGCATTTTTATATTTTATATATTAAAGCAGAATTTTGCAAAATATATATAGTTTCTTGACTTCCTGTCATTCATTACACTTCTTAGAGATGGCCTTTGTATAATTTTTTTTCAAACAATGCAGTGTTTTAAACACTTCGACAATTAAAACAAAGCGAAATCTGGAGTATATTTTTATTTTACGAGTTACGAAAATAACAGCAAATAGTTAGCTCTCTACTCACACACAGATTTTCATCAGTGGGATTATATTACAAACTGGCAATATAACTAGGGGGAAAATCCAAAGCCGGCCGGAGTGACCGTGCGGTTCTAGGCGCTACAGTCTGGAGCCGAGCGACCGCTCCGGTCGCAGTTTCGATTCCTGCCTCGGCCATGGATGTGCTTGATGTCCTTAGGTTAGTTAGGTTTAATTAGTTCTAAGTTCTAGGCGACTCATGACCTCAGTAGTTAAGTCGCATAGTGCTCAGAGCCATTTGAACCATTTTTTGAAAAATCCAACCTGACTTTCGATCAACTGAGTGCGAAGTCATCTTTCAGTTTACGACTCATCATTGCAATGTAGAGAGAATATTTCAGTCCATAAGTCTATGAATGGAGAAACTTTTCCACACTTCTAAAATTACAAGTAAAAACTAAGTACTTGTTCTCATGTGCCACTGAATCATACTTTAGTCAATTTCCACCTGCAAACACTTAACGCAGACCTTCCTAGAACTCTCCAAACAAATCGGAACACAACACTGTTGACATGGATACCTCGTTTTCCTCTTCAGACGAAGAGGGCAAAAGGCACACGTTTTTCGACTTTCGAATTCTTCTTTCGGCGTCTGAGGCTCATCTTGTAAATGAAGTATTCTTCTGAAGGTGTCACTCAACTCTCGTGGCAAGCGTCCAATAGAAATTCTACGCTTCATGTGAGGTTCAACTAGGTCTCTTGCTAGAGTCTACATCAAGCGCAATCTCGTCATTACTTCTGCCTCTCGATAAGCTCGATATTTCACATAACAATTTAAACCGCAAAAAACATCCACTAATGTGAAGAAAATGGCCAAAGGTCATCTTCTTGTCCGGTGACTTGACGAATAAGCTGCACACCTTTAGTCGAGACAGTCCAGACCACCTTCTGTTGTATTATAAAACACGATGATCTCAGGTTTTCCTGGCTCAGGATCATTGTTTACTGAATGGTGCATAGATGAGATCAGTATTGCATCTTTGGACTTCTTGGGCACGAAGGAAACCAGATGTATTCACACCACGTTTCTTATTAGGTAAGAAGTTCAGTGGGGTCTCCTTTTTGTTCTTTTTCAGCGTACCAACGTATGTGAGACCGTTTTTTGAAAGTTCATTGACTAGTTCTACTGATGAGTACCAGTTGTCACCTGTAACATTTAGCCTTGTGTTTTCGATGGGTTTCACCAATCGAAGAACAGCCTGTGTGGCAACACTGTGACCTTTCTCATGGATGGGAAGGGTGTGTCCGTCGCTGCCTTTTCCAGAATAAATGTATGCATTGTACAAGTAATTCGTACGAGCGTGAATCAGACACTGAACTTTCAGGCCATACTTTGCCGGTTTGTTTGGCATGTACATTCTAAACCCACGCCTTCCACGAAAAGGCACAATCATTTCATCGGCACACACTGCTGCGCCTACAGAATAGCAAAGTTGACTGCTTTCGATGAAACGCAAAAAGATTTGTGAAATTGCTGCTGATTTGTCTATTTCCTTTCTTTTCACCCGATCATCTGGATTGTCAACTCGTAATGCACACAATAAAAACAGAAATCTTTCTTTACTAACAGTGCATCTGAAAACATCTCCGCTTGTTCCATCGGTTGCAAACAAGCTGTAAGCAGACTCGTTCCTCGACTTGAAAATGACTGAATACACGAATATACCAATTACAGCCTTCAATTCAGTGGCATCAACATCTTGTAGATTGGATAAGCAATCGTTATCTTACTGTGCTCTAAGCTAAGATATTTTCAGATTTGTCCATCGAATGATTTCGTCTATAATGTCTGGTGTAAAGAACAGTTTCCATACCACCAAAACAGCAGGGTTTTCTCCAAGACTTTTCGCCATCTGTCGGAGTCCAGGAAGCTGCAAGACGATGATGTGTTGCCTTGTTCTTAAGTTAGCTGCTGGCTGCTTTTTTCTCCATCGAAAACATGTATTCTTACCAAAGAAGTAAGCTCCATCGTCATCAGCTGTCACATCTTCATCACTTTCAACTTCCTGCTCTGAATTAGTGTCGTGATCTCTAAATATCTCAAAAGCCGGGTCATTATCGCTGTCATCAAAGTCTGCATCCGAAGATTCAACAGGGCGTTCTTGAACACCCACGTCTGTCTCACATAACACACGTTGCATATAAGGCCCAGCTTTCCCCGCCATGGGGAAGTAGTGGCATGCAACAAAAACGCGGTAAGCAAACACTATGGTACGTCTGTGAGACCTTCAAGAGGCTACTAATTACGAAACACAATGCATGAATGCTGACACGTATAGCTTGACAGCCAATAGGAAGGTACAAAGAAGAGTCCGTTTGGCCATGCAAGGGTGTGAGAAATATCTCGACAAAAAAATTAGTACCGGTCTGAGAGACGGTCGATAGTAGTTAAGGGATATGTATGCAGCATATGAAGAAACCTGTAACACAATTTAAGTATAAAATATGTTTCTATTTAGCATGGGCCACCTGTCATCATAATAACTGACGACGAGAATCGTAACAATTACAAAACCTAAATTCAGTTGCGAATTATCTGCACACTTGCACACGTAACGTCATTTGTTATTCAATGAACATGGATTTAACTCGTCGGAGATTTTCTCATGGACTGGGCGTTGTGTTGTCCGTATCATCATTATTTCATCCCCATCGACATGCAAGTCGCCGAAGTGGCGTCAACTCAAAAGACCTGCAACAGGCGAACGGTGTACCTGACGGGAGGCCCTAGCCACACGGCATTTCCATATCCATTCAAGGAGGCCAATTAAACTTATTTAATTCGAAAGATACTATACCATAGACGCGCACAAAGAAAAAAAATCATGTGTGTACGTAGCCGTTAAGAGTGGTAAAGGAAGTAGATGCTTTCATCTTCATAACTCTGATGACACCTTCTTCACCATGCACTAAAATCTCCAATACGTGATCAGCTGCTTTATTTGTCGCACCATTTAAATGTGCACTGAAGGTAATTACACATAATTTTGGCAGTTACAATCGCGGTTTGATGAATTTACGGAGCAGATTTTGTAATGCAACGTATTTCGTGTCAGACGTTACTGTATGTGGCAGAGCGGCACTGTATTGTGATAGGGAAAAATTAATGGCTCTGAGCACTATGGGACTTAACATCTGAGGTCATCAGCCCCCTAGAACTTAGAACTACTTAAACCTAACTAACCTAAGGACATCACGCACATCCATGCCCGAGGCAGGATTCGAACCTGCGACCGTAGCGGTCGCTCGGTTCCAGACTGCAGCGCCTAGAACCGCACGGCCACTTCGGCCGGCCTAGGGAAAAATTAACTTGTCAGCATTAGGGAAAAGTTAACTTGTCAGCGTTAACAGAAAATTTCTTTTTCAACGCAATTTATCAATGACGTACTTCAAATGATCCTAGAATTCACGATAAATCAAAGAATTAGAATTCTTAATATTCGTGGCTACAATGCAGCACTTGCTGCAGTCACTTCTGAGGCCAAAATTCAGTCATAATTTTATGTGAAGTGCAGCACTTTTTGTATTATTGGTCAGATCCAATGACTTCTGCGCATGGCCGTTTACCATGTTATGCGCAATTATATTTTTGTGATGTCGACACTACCGTTCGCTATAGGCTGAATACACAATCAGCTCAGGTGTGTACTACCGATAACAATGAAACGTATGGAACCGCTGTTGAATCAGAACACGCTAATCCTTTTGTGCGATCTTTCACTGCGATGAAAGATTGTTGGACAAGAGTGGAAAATGAAAACAGAGAGATTTTTATGGTTGTTATCATTAAGAAAAATTTAGACCTTCAGCGTGAAATGATGCAGTTTAAACTGATGTGTCCGCTATTTTTACCATAGCTGATGATGAGCCACTATCCGAAAGAAATACGCGTGATTTTTTAAATACTGGTACAGTCAGAACCATCTTGGTTTTAGATTCCTCACTGGGTCCATTAACATATCCATTATCATTTCGTAGTGGAGACACTGGATGACATGCTAATTTGTTCCGTAATACACCAAATGTGTCCACTGTGAGACAGCATGGAAATACAGTTATTATGCTGCAATATGCATGCTGTCTCCTTTCAATTAGAGGTGGTTTCAGCCTTTTACATCAGTCACAAAAATTATTTTTGCAGTAGATTGTTGATATGTATGTGCACAATTGGTCGAATTTAGACCACAGACAATACTAGTATGTAGAAATGTATTGAGTCAAGCATATAATCGTCTAACAGGACATCTCGGCGTCGCCTAAGTCTTCACATCCTTACCGGATGGGGCAAAACGATAAAGATACGTCTAGCAACGCTGAAAATCATGAAACAGTCAAAGTTACCTTTTTGTAAGAATTTTAGCTTTGTCATCTTTTGACGCTATCTTACCACCAAATAATTCCCTTATTTCATGTATGCACTTGTTTTTGTACTGGCTTCCGCCTCCAAATATGCGCATGTTACTTCTGAGCAGGTCAACAATCAATAGTAGATACAAGACTTTTTCTTGGTCAGGATGTCGGTCGGATATGACGGATGACGGGATTGTGCGTTAAGCTGTCTTCGGTCGAAGATTTAATCATTTGACCGAAAAATCGCTAAAAAGACCTTGAAACTTAGTCCCACCGGTTGTTTTGGACCGAAGCAGAAGCCATCCTCACATCCACAAATCAGCCCTTTCTCCTTCATACAGCACTACTGTTGTGTACATAGTTCTGCGTAGTCAGCGCGTACACAACTTTCCCACTAGAGCGCGCCCCTCTAAGCACAACAGCACAGGTGCAGCGCTCGTCCGTCTCCGCACTACGAGATGGCGCTGCCATAGAGACGGACCAAATTCTGGTTCCGCCGATCCACATATTAATATGTAATGCAGCCAATGAGATTGTTGCTAACGTAGAACCCTTTCTCCTCGCGGAACATATTCGCGCAGTGATACATGAACGCGCGAGGTATTATAACGAGTGTACAGACCTCCGATTAGTCAGTCTGCATTTGTCTGCACCAGTCTGTGCCAGTCTACATTTGTCTGTACTAGTCTATAGTCAAGTTTCAGTCTGCGCCTAATAAGATTACCATGTTCTGTACATAGCCATGAAGATAAATCTATAGACACTTTTGTCAAGTATCAGAGATATATGTGAGAATAAGATTAACGTACCCATACCAAAGGAACTTCAGATTGTCAATTGTAAATAGCATCCAGAACCAAGTTGAGTAATTTTTATGCTTGTTATTATTTTAATAAATGTGTGTGAAAATTAATCAAGTTCTATTTAAAGTTGGTCACCGTCAATCTGCTACTCTAAGTGTGCTAGTGGCATTTCTATTGTCTGACCTAATGGCAGAAGATAAACACGCCACGATAAGACCACAAGATATTTCTGACACTCGCCTACTTCGTTAGAGTGACGAGTCAAATAATCTGATGGTGTGTGTACCGAAGGTCTTACAGTACACACACCACAACTACTGAGTAAACTAATTCATTCAGCACGGGTAATGTGTTCTCTCCTACGATTCAGATCAGCATCATGACAACCAGCTTTGAAATAACGCAGTTTTCTTATGCATGGCCGAGGAAAACAATTCAGACACACCGCCGTTCAGAATCGAAAAGAAAAGGCCTCAGAGGGTGGCATAATGGGAGTCAATCTGTGATTAAAAGAGCAATCTTTTCCCCGTAACGCAATAACGCTGCGAGAAGCATAAGATTTCTGAGAGATATCGGCGATTATCAAAATTCGATTTCAAGCCTGGAGACCACTCCCAAGAAACTATCGAACAACAGTTTTGACGTTCGCTCAGTGTTCTGCTAAATACGCGAAAGGGTGAACCATTTCCAATAGTTAAAAAAAGGGGCATACGTACATTTATGAAGATACGTAAAGACTTCCATCGAACACCACTAGAATCTTGCAATAACAGCAAATCTCTTGCCTCATGTCAGCGTAAGCAAGCTGAAGGCGTGAAATTCGTAAATTTCGTGATCAATGTACGGTAACAATCTCTGGTTGTGATTGGTAGAGGTTTGAAGAATTTCCTATTTAGGTTCATGCTGTTGCTGTTTTCTGTTGTTGTGGTCTTCAGTCCTGAGACTGGTTTGATGCAGCTCTTCATGCTACTCTGTCCTGTGCAATCTTCTTCATCTCCCAGTACTTACTGCAACCTACATCCTGCTGAATCTGTTTAGTGTATTCATCTCTTGGTCTCCCCCTACGATTTTTACCCGCCACGCTGTTCTCCAATGCTAAATTTGTGATCCGCTGATGCCTCAGAACATGTCCTACCAGCCAGTCCCTTCTTCTTGTCAAGTTATGCCACAAACTCCTCTTCTCCCCAATTCTATTCAATACCTCCTCATTAGTTATGTGATCTACCCATCCAATCTTCAGCATTTTTCTCTAGCACCACATTTCGAAAGCTTCTATTCTCTTCTTGTCTAAACTATTTATCGTCCATGTTTCACTTCCATACATGGCTACACTCGTTACAAATACTTTCAGAAACGACTTCCAGACGCTTAAATCTATACTAGATGTTAACAAATATCTCTTCTTCAGAAACGCATTCCTTGCCATTGCCAGTCTACATTTTATATCATCAGTTATTTTGCTCCCCAAATAGCAAAACTCCTTTACTACTTTAAGTGTCTCATTTCCTAATCTAATTCCCTCAGCATCACCCGCCCTAATTCGACTACATTCCATTATCCTCGTTTTGCTTTTGTTGATGTTCATCGTATATCCTCCTTTCAAGGCACTATCCATTCCGTTCAACTGCTCTTCCAAGTCCTTTGCTGTCTCTGACAGAATTACAATGTCATCGGCGAACCACAAATTTTTATTTCTTCTCCATGGATTTTAATACCTACTCCGAACGTTTCTTTTGTTTCCTTTACTGATTGCTCAATATACAGATTGAATAACATTGGGGATAGGCTACAACCCTGTCTCACTCCCTTCCCAACCACTGCTTCCCTTTTGTGACCCTCGACTCTTATAACTGCCATCTGGGTTCTTTACAAATTGTAAATAGCCTTTCGTTCCCTGTATTTTACCCCTGCCACCTTTAGAATTTGAAAGAGAGTATTCCAGTCAACGTTGTCAAAAGCTTTCTCTAAGTCTACAAATGCTAGAAACGTAGGTTTGCCTTTCCTTAAACTTTCTTCTAAGATTTGTTATAAGGTCAGTATTGCCTCACGGAAACCAAACTGATCTTCCCCGAGGTCGGCTTCAACCAGTTTTTCCATTCGTCTGTTAGTAATTTGTAGCTGTGACATATTAAACTGATAGTTCGGTAATTTTCACATCTGTCACCACCTGCTTTCTTTTTGGGATTGGAATTATTATATTGTTCTTGAAGTCTGCGGGTGTTTGGCCTGTCTCATACATCTTGCTCCTAAATCTGACTGCGACAAATGGAAATGAGCGTATGGCGTCAGTGGCTGGGAGTTCCCTGACGGGAAGTTCGACCGCTAAGTGCGCCGGCACGGTGACTCAGCGTGTTCGGTCAGAGGGTTAGGTGCCCTCTGTAATAAAAAAAAAACTGAGTTAATGCGTCAATGACGAACTGAAACGGGTGTCTTGCGACGTCCGCCCCGAGCAGATACACTCCTGGAAATGGAAAAAAGAACACATTGACACCGGTGTGTCACACCCACCATACTTGCTCCGGACACTGCGAGAGGGCTGTACAAGCAATGATCACACGCACGGCACAGCGGACACACCAGGAACCGCGGTGTTGGCCGTCGAATGGCGCTAGCTGCGCAGCATTTGTGCACCGCCGCCGTCAGTGTCAGCCAGTTTGCCGTGGCATACGGAGCTCCATCGCAGTCTTTAACACTGGTAGCATGCCGCGACAGCGTGGACGTGAACCGTATGTGCAGTTGACGGACTTTGAGCGAGGGCGTATAGTGGGCACGCGGGAGGCAGGGTGGACGTACCGCCGAATTGCTCAACACGTGGGGCGTTAGGTCTCCACAGTACATCGATGTTGTCGCCAGTGGTCGGCGGAAGGTGCACGTGCCCGTCGACCTGGGACCGGACCGCAGCGACGCACGGATGCACGCCAAGACCGTAGGATCCTACGCAGTGCCGTAGGGGACCGCACCGCCACTTCCCAGCAAATTAGGGACACTGTTGCTCCTGGGGTATCAGCGAGGACCATTCGCAACCGTCTCCGTGAAGCTGAGCTACGGTCCCGCACACCGTTAGGCCGTCTTCCGCTCACGCCCCAACATCGTGCAGCCCGCCTCCAGTGGTGTCGCGACAGGCGTGAATGGAGGGACGAATGGAGACGTGTCGTCTTTAGCGATGAGAGTCGCTTCTGCCTTGGTGCCAATGATGGTCGTATGCGTGTTTGGCGCCGTGCAGGTGAGCGCCACAATCAGGACTGCATACGAACGAGGCACACAGGGCCAACACCCGGCATCATGGTGTGGGGAGCGATCTCCTACACTGGCCGTACACCTCTGGTGATCGTCGAGGGGACACTGAATAGTGCACGGTACATCCAAACCGTCATCGAAACCATCGTTCTACCATTCCTAGACCGGCAAGGGAACTTGCTGTTCCAACAGGACAATGCACGTCCGCATGTATCCCGTGCCACCCAAGGTGCTCTAGAAGGTGTAAGTCAACTACCCTGGCCAGAAAGATCTCCGGATCTGTCCCCCATTGAGCATGTTTGGGACTGGATGAAGCGTCGTCTCACGCGGTCTGCACGTCCAGCACGAACGCTGGTCCAACTGAGGCGCCAGGTGGAAATGGCATGGCAAGCCATTCCAAAGGTCTACATCCAGCATCTCTACGATCGTCTCCATGGGAGAATAGCAGCCTGCATTGCTGCGAAAGGTGGATATACACTGTACTAGTGCCGACATTGTGCATGCTCTGTTGCCTGTGTCTATGTGCCTGTGGTTCTGTCAGTGTGATCATGTGATGTATCTGACCCCAGGAATGTGTCAATAAAGTTTCCCCTTCCTGGGACAATGAATTCACGGTGTTCTTACCTCAATTTCCAGGAGTGTAGAACGAACGAAAATGAACAAAATGAGATTAACAAAAAAAAAGTGCAAGTCTTATTGAGTGCGACGCCACATTGGGCGACTTGCGCGTCGACAATGAAATGATGATGACAGTACACCACACAATCCCTGAAGGGGGAAAATCTCCCGGGAATCGAACCCGGGCCCCCGTGCGCGGCAATTCAGCGCGCTGACCGTTCACCTATTGGGGCGGACTGACTGCGAGAAACAAAAGTATTATATTTTTCTAATTTTATAATGACTGTTTTTATACGATTTTTTTTTCAAAATCGCACTCAGGGTGTTTTTAAATACACAAAACAGTTTAGCTTCTCCAGAATTACTTCTGAGTTATCAGGTATAATGAGCCCGCCTCTGTAGCCAAGTACGCGCACGGAGTCGACATATCCATGTGACGCTATGAGTCCCACAGCGCGTTTCACGACATTCTGTTCCGTCCAGGGGATGGAATAGAGATTACCTTGCCCTTCCCACTTTGTAAAAGCAAGAGAAAGAACACCCTGTTCGCTCGGCTAGTTTCAGTGAATAAAATGCCTATGTATGTAGTCGTCACAGACTTCTTATTTCGTGCACTGGTGGGGAGCGCCAAAGATGACCTCGGTTTGAGGAAGGCCAGCGTGTACCAGATTCCGTGTCAGTGTGGCAAGTCGTATATTGGTCAGACGATGCGTACCGTCGAGGATCGATGCCGTGAACACCAGAGGCACACTCGACTGATGTATCCGAGCAAGTCGGCGGTCGCTGAACATTGTTTGTCGGAAAATCACGCTATGGAGTATGAACTCACGAGGATTCTGGTACAGACGTCGAGATACTGGGACAGCGTTGTTAGAGAGGCCATCGAAGTTCGCACCAATGACGACCTCATAAACCGTGACTGTGGCTATAATCTTAGCAAGGCTTGGGAACCAGCGATTGGGTTAATCAAGAGTATGTCAAGCAAACGTATAGTTGTGACGACCACGGCGGACAGAGCCATCACACCGACGTCATCTCAGACGCCGTCGCAATGTGTTCCACCGCGCGACCTTGGCGCGGGGCGCGGACGGCAGAGGGAGCGCGCCGCGGGCGGAGGGTATTTAAATCGGCCGCCGCCGCGACTGAACCCAGTTCCCTCTGAACAGCCATAGCGTACGGATCTCCGTGCCAGCACGTTCACAGGAGCTCAGTCCGTCAGTTCACCTGATGAGGGCGACACGTATGATCGCCGAAATATTGTGCCCGTTGGACACTGTAGACTGGCAGTACACCCGTGGATATTTTGATTTCTTATTTCGGTTTATGGTCAACAGCCTTAATATCCATACAAGTCAATCTAAGACAAGGTGACACACGGGAGACGGGCGGTTTTTAATGAAATAATACTCAGCCAACTTTAAAATTAATGCATTTTTATTTGCACAAAATCAAAGCTCATTATTTGCCATTTTAGTTAACAAAGTTATTTGTGAAAAATAATGTCGTCAAGGTGATGTCCATCATTTCGAATGCAGGACTCAAGTCTCTTCTCAGAATCCTCCATCACACGGACTAAAATCTCTGCAGGGATGGCAGCAATTTCTTGAATGATTGCATTCTTCTACTCGTCCAAATTTCGTGTTTGTGGTTACAGACACAGTTCTTAAGGTGCCCCCACAGAAAAAAGTCTCATACTGACAAGTCGGGAGACCTGGGAGGCCAAGGAACATTGCCAAAACGTGAGATAAACCGGCCAGGAAACATGCGTCTAAGAACTGTCATTGAAGTGTTTGTGGTGGGTGATGTTGGCCCATTCGTCATCTTCTTTGTTCTGGCTTCAAGAATGTTTCAAGCATACGAATGTATCTAACTGAGTTAACAGTAACTGTGGCTCCATTCTCTTCAAACAAATAAGGCCCAATAATGCCAACAGAGCCAAGAGCACACCAGAGTGTTACTTTTTCTGAGTGTAGAGGACGCTGGTGGATAAGGTTTGGATGCTCTGGAGCCCAGTAACGTAGGTTTTGTTATTCATGGTCCCGTTTAAATGAAAATGAGCTTCATCGCTCATCAATAAAATTTCGTTTCCATTCGATCCCAAAATCACTTGCATTCAAAAAATGTTCAAATGTGTGTGAAATCGTATGAGACTTAACTGCTAAGGTCATCAGTCCCTAAGCTTACACACTACTTAACCTAAATTATCCTAAGGACAAACACACATACCCATGCCCGAGGGAGGACTCTAACCTCCGCCGGGACCAGCCACACAGTCCATGACTCCAGCGCTTCAGACCGCTCAGCTAATCCAGCGCGGCAAACTTGCATTCTGTAAGCGAAGTCTTCTCGTACAGCAAAATCAGTTTCCTTAAGTTGTTGGACACTCAGAATTTTGTAGGGATGGAATTTTAATTCTTTATGAAAAATTCGTCTAACCGATTCACGATTGATTCGTAAGTCACTGGCATTAAGCCAAGCTGACCGTCCTGGGCTTCTGACTGCCACTTGCCTTATCCTTTCAACATTTTCTGGTGTCGTTACTCTGTGTCTCGGGCCAGGGTGCTTCTCATCCAGTATGTTTCCAGTTGATCTGAAGTTTTCCACCCATCTGAGGATTGTATTACGGCTCGGAACAGCTCCATGTCGACCGACATTAAACTGCGCATGAAACAATCGCTGCGTAGCAATAATAGACTCACCACTTTCCAGGAAACTGTCATAGACAAACACTCCCACTGCTCCATAGTGACTGAGTAAATGATATGGCGTCTTGTGTGGATCAGAACTATCCCCACCACGACCACCTCCCAACACCGCGCCCTCAATACTACACAGTTCAAAACTGTCCGTCCCCCGTGTGGTACCCTGTACTTAAATTAGTAAAACAAAATTTTATTAGACGTTATCTTCATGTCCTATGTGGAAATAAAATAACACATTTAAAAATATTAGTGCGCATTGCAAAAGGCATTAGAGAGCCTATATGCGATTATACGGTGGAGACACACTGATCAGTACTATGGGCCTCGCGTTTCTTTAAATCGACGCTGCCAAGTGTACTGTGATTCTTACGCAATAGTACGTCAGGGAAACCATCCACGGCAAGGCACGATATTCGATGTACGACAGTAATCTAACAACAGTTGTGTGCGGTATTTGGGGTAGTATCTTATGGTGGGTACCCCGCAGTCAGTGCAGTGAGAAAAACAGAGAACTACCCTATTGCATGCATTATACAGAAAGCCCCTCCAATGTACTGTAGGTCTACGAACTGTGCACCAGGCTACATGCTCAGGGATTGGTTCCCAAGCTACAATATTGGCAATACCTGAGGATTTATGAGAAAGCTATAGTCAGTAGTAATGGAAATGAGCTAGGCGCGAATCCAGGGTTCGGTTTGGGGGCAGAGAGGGGGGGGGGGGGGGGTGATACGTTGCAACTTTTTACTATATAGGCGCTCTACTTCTTACTGTTCCCCCTACTGTTCCTCCTCTTGACGCATTCATTTATAACATACCGTCATACCCACATGTGACGTACGTCAGAAGAGATGCCTAGAATTTTAATAGTAACTAAAATAAAGGACAAAATGTTTTAATTTAATCATAATCACTTTTCTAGATCACTGATTAGTAGTAATTTTGCTTATGTGGGTGGCGAAATTATGACTCCGATTACAGGTCCCCCCCCCCCCCCCTCCTCCCCACCCTTGGATCTGCGGCTGAAATGAAATTCGAATTTAACGTTGAGTTTCTGACGAATATTTCTCTCTGCTAATGGCTACTTTGGGTCAGATCATATACCGATGATTGTCCATCTTGATATGATCTATGAAACATACCATGTCTATGGATGCATGACATGAAAAATGGAGCAAAGAATATTCATCTTTAGATCTTCTAAATTCTAAACTCTCTTCATCCTAACATTTGTTTCACGACAGAAGAAAAAAAAAATGGCGAAGTTCCTTCTCTAGTTGTAAGTACTTATGAAGGGTCAATACAAGGACAGGTAAATATTAGGAAACGCATCACTTCCGGTGACTGAAACACTCTGAGAGGCACTGAGGAAAGTTGCAGGATCTCAATAGCCTGCAGTAGGTTATTATTACCGGTTCTAAAACACTCCATTCTTATCACATCTGGTACCAGGTTACACTCTTGGGCAAGGTCCCATCCTCCCGGTAAAGGGCCAGGAATTGATCAAAGTCACCCAGACGAATCCCTCCAGGCAAGTGCGTGATAGCAGTTACATGACATAAGACTGGTGGGAAGCGCCAACATGTCTCTCCTAGCCAATGGGGTCACAATTAAATGGCAGGGGACTCTCCACCTCCCCCTGGATCAATGAGATCATATCTCCAGAAAGCTATATTGTACTCATATCACACAGAGCCAATATCTTACGGAAATACTTTTTTCGTTTTATGGTTCGATAACATAGTTTATCGTAGAGAAACTGCGAAGAAGGATGTATGTCACCCGCTTGAAATATATTTCTTACATTGGAGTATTAATAGCGCTCCATTCCATATGACTGATAGATCGGAAACACAAGTGATCTGGCGTTATAGCCCGTTTTAAGTGCGGAATGTTGCAGCATTAGGAGTACGTGTGTTTATGTTCTCTCTTACCAATACCTTCCAGGTACCGATCCTAGACTCAAGAACAATACTTTGGCGTTGATAGCTTGGTTGATTTACGTAAAAATGCGTCGAACTGCATCCGTCTGGACCTCCATCAATCACAAAAATCATTGGTTTCTTGTTCTTCTCAACTGTTTGCTATTATATCACGCCACTTTGAACTCTGATATTATACGTCGACAAACAGTGCTAACGTCTTCGATATGGGCGCATCTCGAGAAATCTTGTGCACTTGGGTGGGTGAGGTCTCAGGAAGCTCCATTCATTCACGAGACGTGGGTTGTAGAGGTCTACTGCTGATTGGTTGCAGATTAAATCGGTAACGGTGCTGCAGGGCGGTTTGACCAATGACAGTGTAAGGAGGGTCTTTCACTCTCTAATTTTACCCTAAGCCAGCGACAATGGTCTGTGACTCCCATACGCAGAGAGATGCATCGTAAATTAAGCACTATGTTCAAGGTGTTAGAAATATGTTGAGCGCTGTCTGATATACATTGCTGATGTATGTGTTCGATAATTACCAATGAATGGACCTACTGCACTGTCATCTATCCACGTTCGCAATGATACTCGCAAAGTGGAGAAAGGGTGGTTTAGCTATGATACTGAAATTGAGATACATGCTAACGGATCATTGCTTGGTGCTGAAATTACTCTACAATTGCTAAAATTGTTCGCACTATCAACATGTAATGCTTATAATTAGACTACATAGACGGTGTCTTTTCCACCCCATCCGTCCACTGGCACGCTTTTGGTTACCACATATGGTTGAATGACATCGCTTGTTCGAGTTGGAGAAAAGGTTTGGTGAATGGACAACACCTTTTTAGGTGGATAGCACCGAAACGGTGATCGCGTACATGACTGCAATATGATGAATCAGTCGAAACGGAACGTAGAGTCATCAGATATTCCATGACTATGGCAGTTGATACTAAAATGCAGACTTTCAGGGCCGGAAATGTCATGTCCATTATAATTATTCGGGCTGTTATGCTGTGGTCGGTCGGAATTCTGTGTCAATTCCCAACGTTTCGTCCCTGCATGCGGGGGAAATCTTCAAGGGGGTCCGTAGCCCGATGGAAGGTCCAACACACCCGCTGGCTCGCTACTGACTGCCGCTAGATTCCGTGTCCGCGCGCTCCCGCGTCGAGGCGTGACGTCACGTGTTTTGTGAACGTCAGTGCAAGTGTCCGCTGCCGTAGATCTCCGTTGCCATCACCTAATGGTGGACGGGTGGTGCACATCTTCTTTAACACCGGCATCCGTATACCGTTTCATTTCACGCCCTCCTCCTTCCGATTGATATTATTAGGGTGTTTGGCGACTTCGATTGCCTCCCTGTAAAGCCTTTCGTAATATCCGCTTGTGACCGCTAGTACTTGCGACTCCTCGAAACGAATATGGTGGTTACCTGGCTGGAAAGCATGCTCCACAACAGCTGATAGTTCCGTTTCTCCTCTTCTACAATTTCCCTTATGCTCTTCCAAATGTTTTGAAACAGTTCTTTCAGTGGTACCCACATAAACATCTCCACAGCTGCATGGGATCCTGTACACTCCAGCTTTTTCCAATGGTTTGCGAGCGTTCTTGTCAGGCTTAAGGTATTCCTGTATCTTCCTGGTGACCTTGTAAATTACGGTAATATTCCGCTTCGTCAAGATTCTTCCTATTCTTTCCGTTACATTTTTAACAAACGACAGGAAAACCTTAGATTTTGCAGTAGTCTGTACGTCACTATGGTTTCTGCGTGGCTGTCTCAACGCACGTTTTATTTTGGCGGACGAATATCCGTTCTTCATAAGTGCTTTGTGGAGATGTTCCATCTCAGCGTCGAACAACTCAGGCTCACAAATTTTTCTAGCTCTATCCGCTAACGACTTGATAACGCCCCGCCTGTTGTGAGTGGTGGTTCGAATCCCAGTGCAAATAACGGTCCGTGTGCGTGGGTTTGCGGTATACTGTTTGGCCCAAACTACCATTTTCGTTTCTAAAAACAAGCACATCGAGGAAATGTAATTTGCGTCTACCTCCTCCTCCATCGTAAACTGAATCCTCGAGTTTATACTGTTCAGATGTTCGTGGAACCAGCTTAGTTCCTCCCTGCTATATCTCCAAAGCACAAACGTGTCATCCACGTATCGGAAACATACATTTGTTTTTTTGCTGGCAGTACCTAAGGCCCGTTCTTCGAATTTATCCATAAAGAAGTTTGCAATTACGGGACTTAGGGGGCTTCCCATAGCCACGTCATCCGTTTGTTCATAAAACTGTTCACTCCACTTGAAGTATGTTGTCGTCAAACAACACCTAAACAGTTCTGAAATACCGGCAGGAAAAATTCTATCCAGCTGTTCCAATACATCATTAAGTGGAACCATGGTAAACAGCGACACCAGATCGAAGCTGACCAATATGTCCTCCGGCTGGACCACTATGCCATTTAATCTGCTGATGAAATGTGTCGAATTCTTTATATAAGAGCCCGAACGGCCCACATGTGATTTTAACAGTGTAGTCAAAAACTTGGCCAACGAGTAGGTGGGCGAGCCAATGGCGCTTAGTATCGGTCTTAACGACATATTTTCTTTATGAATTTTGGGCAATCCATAAAGCCTCGGTGGTAGGGCAACCGAATTGCAGAGACCTTTCTGTACATTCTCTTCAATGGAGCGCTTTTTTATTAACCGCGACACAGTTCTAAGAATGTTGTTAGTGGGGTTCTTATTCAGCTTCCTACTTGATTGTAGATCCAGTAGATAAGCAATTTTACTCTGATAGTCGGCCACATACATAACCACCGTTGTGCTTCCTTTGTCAGTTGGGAGAATCAAAATACTATCGTCGTCATTCAGGAGTTTTAAAGGTCTTCTCTCACCCAGAAGAGAAGATGGTTGTGACGCGCGCTGCCCTAAATAGAGGTCTGTGAGTGCTTTGACAGCTGATGGCCGCGTCGACGGTACGTGCAATCATGTCATCATCGGTGTCTAGCGGATAGGAATTTCTCAGGTGTTACGTATGAATGGGGGTGCCACCACCTCATGCTTGTGGAAGTCGAGCAGGAGCCTGTGTGTGGTTTGACATCTGACTGATGCGTCACTTATTGCTACCACCTGTGTACCCTACTGGACAGGGGGTGGTGGACTATGCTTGCACGCGCTGATTGCATTATTTCGCGAGCTGCTCTGTAGGCCGTGCTATGCGCTATTTGGACAGTTTGTAAGTAGGCTGTTTAAGTATTTTTATTGGTAACGCCAACACCACGTAGCGCTCTGTATGAAAAATCACTGGCTGTGCCGTGTGCAGTCTGTGGCTGGTTTGCATTGTTGTCTGCCATTGTAGTGTTGGGCAGGGGCAGCTGGATGCTAACAGCGCGTAGCGTTGCGCAGTTGGAGGCGAGCCGCCAGCAGTGGTGGATGTGAGGAGAGATATGGCGGAGTTTTGTAATTTGTAAGACTGGATGTCATGAACTACCGTATATATTTTGACTATTAAGGTAAATACACTGTTTGTTCTCTATTAAAATCTTTCATTTGGTAACTATGCCTGTCAGTACTTAGTGCCTTCAGTAGTTTGAATCTTTTATTTAGCTGGCAGTAGTGGTGCTCGCTGTATTGCAGTAGTTTGAGTAACGAAGATTTTTGTGAGGTAAGTGATTTGTGAAACGTATAGGTTAATTTATTTAGGGCCATTCTCTTGTAGGGATTATTGAAAGTCAGATTGCGTTGCGCTAAAAATATTGTGTGTCAGTTTAAGCACAGTCTTCTACATTTTTTCAAAGGGGACGTTTCAAGTTTACGTGTGCTGAGCGTGTCTACACATCAGTGTGAAGAATTATTTAGGAGCAGTTTGCTCTTGTGTAATGAAATAACGAGTTGGTTGCGTGTCTGTGGGCTGTGCAACATGGCCCCAGGCACATCAGGATGGATCTTTTGTATCAGTGTGATAGATATACTCTATCGTTAAATAAGTTGTTTCAATCCTTACTCTCCCCAGCAGCCCAGAGCAGGCTGAGTAGTTTTGCCACCATTTTCCATAACCATCTTAGTTTACGTCAGGAAACGGACGAAAGCGTCATCTGCTGGTGGTACTGAGTACTAGACCTCATGGAGAACACACTGTTTGCCGCTATCATGGATAACTATACTTCAGTCATCAGTTGGTGTCATGGTGGCGTCCTCTGGTGGCGACGAAATGTACTAAGCCACTTGGGATCTGGAGCTCGTGGTGAACCCACTAGGTGGCGCCATCTTAGATGACGGTACTTGCATCATCACCTGATGTCACTACAGCCTCATCTAGTGGCTTCAATATGAACTAAGACAGTTGGGCTATGGACGCAGTGGCGAATACACTTGGTGGTGGTGCTGCCTCTAATCGTTTAAATAAAGACTGGTGTACGATTTCAACAGTTGACGATTCGGAAGCAGACTGCTTTAGAAGGATTATTATTTTGACAATTTAGGAGTTGTTCAGCTATCTGGACATAAATGTATTGCATTATTTATGAGTGGTTCGCATATCTGTAGGTTGTGCAATGCATTATTTTTGATGGTTTACTATTAGCAAGAGTGTGTGTAGATCCTTATACTTGAGTTATGAAGGAGTAGTTTGCAGGTCTGTAAGCTGTGGGGCATGTCAGAACTTGTGTTCTGTGATACATATACTCCATCCCTAAATAAATTGCTCTCAAATAAATAATGTACAATCCTTCCTCTCTCCATCAGCCTAGTGCAGGCTGAGTTCTTTGACCAGCAACCCTTAGAAAGAGGTTGCGCCCTGGGGGCTTAGGTAGTGGAGGTGAGCTTTGTTTGCAACAATTTTCTTAGGTTGGTAGTGAAAGCCCAAGCGACTTTTCTTTACTGTCAGAATTCAATCTTGGCGCTGGTTCCTAGGAAGAGGTGGTGGTCTGGACCTTGAAAAGTAGTTGAAACTTGGTAGTTGAAAGTATAGTGATCACTTTTTCCTACCTATATGAAGTCGAAACACGTGACTAATGCCATAGCCAATACGAGTGCAGCATTTTAGGGGGTGCTAGGTCATGAATAGACACCGTATTGAGAGTGGGAAAATGTGGAACCTGTCATTTCATCATTGAATATTGAAATTCTAAATTGAATTATTGAATATGATTAAAATTGAAATGGAATTAAGTACTTAGCTAATTGACAGGTTAGATGCACAACGTTGGTGACACTTTTGTTAGCATATTTACAGAAGACTATGCCTGGTGCATGTATGGAGGTGGCGGCCAAGGGTGTTTGACGTAGGCAGTCGGACGCCCATGGGCTGGTGGCATGGCATGTGTCTGGTTATAATTCGTGCGCGCGATAGAGAGCAGACGATCTTGTGTCATCACGTGACTTCACAGTAGCACCCTCTGGTGGGCACCATATGAACTAATTCAGTTGGGCTATGGAGCTCAAAGTGAACACAGTGGGTGCCATTATCTTGAATACCAGTACTTGCGTCATGATCTGACGTTTGGAGAGCGCTCTCTGGCGGCAGCAATATGAACTAAGAGCTGGCCGGTGTGGCCAAGCAGTTCTAGGCGCTTCAGTCAGGAACCGCACGACCGTTGCCTCGGGCATGGATGTGTGTGATGTCCTTAGGTTAGTTAGGTTTAAGTAGTTCTAAGTTCTAGGGGACTGATGACCTCCGATGTTAAGTCCCATAGTGCTCAGAGCCATTTGAACTATTTTGAACTAAGCCACTTGAACTCTGGAGCTCGTGGTAGATACATCGGGTGCACCCATCTTGAATGACGGTAATTGCCTCATCACATGACGTCAGCAGAGCACCCTCTGCTGGCACTGACATGAACTAAACCAGTTGGATTCCAGACTCAGTGGCAAACAGACCTGCTTGTAATTCATTAAATAATAAAGACAAGTCCTTTTTCCCCGCCATTTTCCTAGGTGTGACGCATTATCTTGTTGGATTTGAAGTTCCCGCCATTTGTCTGTGGGAGGGGTGGCGTTGCACTTTCCTGCCAAAATTCAAACTTCCCGGCAAAATCCGCCATCTTGGATGGCGTCATCGCTGTCATCTTTGATGACGTCATCACCACCATCTTGGATGACGTCATCTCCGCCATCTTGGACAGCGTTACTGTGTCCCAAAATCACTCTTGTTCCAATACTTACAGATACTACAGTCTGAAGCAGATCTGCGTCCATTCACATCTATCAGCCCAACATGCTATTATCATTATTCTGTATGAGTCAACAGAGAAAAATTGCGAACTATAAAAGCCCCAATAACATCATCCAATATAGAACTCACCTAGGCACCAATGTTGGCCCGATGATGCATAGCTGTGGTGGGGGTCCAGTGCGGAGAGAGAGATGTTGCAATGCTTCCCAGAATAGCACAGGTTGCATTCCTCGTAGCAATTCTAATGGGACAGCCCATCCATCACTGAATTCACCCGTCAAACTGCTGCTGCTGCTGCTGTTGGTGTGGGACGATCCTATTAAATATACAGGTATTAATCCACTGCAGAGCCTAGTTTACAGTTTCATCACCTGTATTGTAGGAGGATGATTGTATCCCAATGACTATACCGTAAATCGCAAGAGACGCTCCCTGCGGCCCTGTCTCGTCGTTTGAAACATTATTTTTTTCTGTGGTATCATGCTTTGTACACTGCCTTACATTTTGTTTTTCTGCCACAACTACAAGGTCTGTGTCAGGTTCTAAACTGACATTCACACGTTCTGATCCATGGCCTCTCACAGAAAACTAGACATCGCACAGTGTAAATCATATTGCTACTGCGGCTAACATAACATGGCACACACAGTGGATGATTCTAAATAAAAGACAGTTACAGCATAAGTAAAGTGGAAGAATTCGGTTGTGTTGTGTGGAGTTTCTAAACTACAGTCCGAAGGTGATCCATGAGCTCTACATTTAAGCTCATCACTGATAGTGATGGAATAGTAGATCACTTTATGTTCCATTTTGACTGATTCATCATATTGCAGTCATGTACTTGATCACTGTTTCGGTGTTATACACCTCAGAGGATGTTATCCCTCCACCAGAACCCTTTCTCCAACTCGAAGAAGCGATGTCAGTCAATCATTACTTGCAAATCAACAGCGTGCCAGTGGATGGATGGGAAGGAAAAGACACGATCGATGCACTCTAATACTAAGCATCACAGTTGATAGTGTGAACAACTTTAGAGTAATTTCAACACGGACCAATGATGTGACAGCATGTTTCCCAATTTCAGTATAATAGCTAAACCACCCTTCTCCACTTTGCGACTATCATTACGAATGTGGATAGATGATTGTACAGTTAGTCCATTCATTGTTAATTCTCGAACACATGAACCGTCAAAGTATATCAGACAGCGCTATACAAATTTCTAACACGTCGAGCATAGGGATTAATTTACTATCTATCTATCTGCGTATGGGGGTCACAGAGCATTCTCGCTGTCTTAGGGTAAAATTAGAGAGTGAAAGACTCCCTCACACTGTCATTGACCAACCCGTTGTGCAGCACAGTTACCGATTTAATCTGCAACCAACCAGCAGTAGACCTGTAATTTCCATGTCATGTCAATGAATGGAGCTTGCCGAGTCCTCACCCATCCAAGTGCGCAAGATTTCTTGAGATGCCCCCATGTCCAGTTGGTTAGTACTTTTATCGATGTGTAGTAACAGATTTAAAAGTGTCGCGATGTAATAGCATATGGTTAAGAAGAACAGGAAACGAATGATTTTTATGCGCAGTGGATCTGCAGATGGATGGAGTTTGAAGCATTTTTACATAAATCAACCAAGCTATCAATTTTAAAATACTATTCCAGGATCTACGATCAGTACCTGGAAGGCATTGGTAAGAGCGAACGTAAACTCACACACTCCTAAGGCTACAATGTTCTGCACTTAAAACGGGCTATAATGCCAGATCACTTGTGTTTCCGATCTATCAGTCATATGGAATGGAGTGCTGTTAATATTCCAATGTAAGAAATATATTTCAAGCAGCTGACATACATCCTTCTTCGCAGTTTCTCTACGATAAACTATGTTATTGAGACATAGACATTGTCTCTGTGTGATACGAGTACAATATAGCTTTCCGGAGATGTACAACGCCCACTGTTGACATCCGATCACAGGTCGGAAATTATACTAGCCTGCATCAGCCCTATATAAAATGATCCTTAGTAACGACGAGTACCTCTTACAAGGAAACAGATAAACGCATAGCAGCAACGTCCAACATGTGTAAATTAGAAGTCATTCCGTCACTAACTCTGTAAACAGCACATGTGTCAGGCAAATATATACACGGTGATGGCAGCACCTCAGAAGCACCTATTGATAACTTAGTTATGAAGCTGAAGTCTTGAATTTACAGCCAAGATGCGACAGGGGCATGGAGTACATTGCATAAATCATAGTTCGTTTAGAGGAATGCGTCTCATTTCATCACACATGAGATGGAAGTCCTCTGATGACCGGAAGGTTTACTGTTAACTATCGCAATTAGACAGTGCTTTAAACAACATACAGAACACATGGATGTGTACGAGTAGATCTCATGCTATGTCACGCGACTGATGCATCCTGACAGAACAGTGGAAAACTGACCTGCAGCAACATCTTCCTCTATAGAATGCATCATCAGTCCACTTTTAAATCGTATTCACGAGTGGAAATTCCAGTTTTCTCAATTTTTTTCGAGTTTTCGAGTAAATGACTTTGCAGACATGACAAGTTTCTTGTTAGTCAGTGGTTTACAGCACGAACCCACCTGACTAAAGTTTCGGGTTTCTAACGAAATAATTTCCATTCTATATCTTCAGAATTATATCGTGCAAGCAGTACTGCTATGCAAGCGATATTGTTATGTGGTTGATATCGAGAACTACTATGGAAATGGTATGATATTCTAGCAAGCCATGCGAAATTATATATGTTGTTGTAATTCCAGAGTCTGGAGATGCATGTAGAAAAGCGAGCAAGCAAGCAAGCAGATGCAGATCAGTCTTTAGCTATACATATGAATGATGTAAAAGGGCTGACGTCGTATTGCGCAGTATTCGAATTGCATATTTACTAGATCGATACAGTGCGTGGTGATATATTAATGAGTCGGAGATTGGTTTCACGTTCTAATATTCAAGCTCCTGTCTTTGGTGGGAGAGCAGTGTAATTGAGTAAGAGTCTTTTCGTATTTGACGATATGTAGGGTAGTTTGTGAGGTTTAATTGCCAGTGCAATATGGCGACTGTGTAAAACAACCGCTGAAAGTCTGGTCTGCAGAAAGAAAAAAAAAAGGTTGGACGGTGCTTCCACACCGGCGGCATCAGTAATTCAGAGGGTAAATTCGATAACAGCTAATCACACTGCTCCAGTCATTTCAGAAGACATCCTTTGTGCTGGGATAAAGGGGTCTTTACATAGTGGTGAGAACATTTGTGTATGTTGAAAGCAGGAAGTGTAGGACGTGATGGAGGGGTTGATAGGACCATCAGGAGGAATGCATTCGGCGTTATTTTCGTAAATAGGTTCTGTTAGGACAAGAATATCCATGCATACAAGGTCGTAAAAGATCCAACGAAGGCGACCGTTCACTATTTCTGAGACACTATACAATTTTCTAGAGGTCGACTTGGCTCTTATTTTACATAGCCATGTGAAGTCAGAATAACATTGAGAACCTTTTAGATGGTGAGTCGCCACATTTTGCAGCAAGGTGTCAATCACGCTAGGGTAGCAGGTAAGCACAGCTGGATGCAGCTCATATGTTCCATTAGTATCACTAGGGAGAAAGCAGCCTATGCTACTATGGAACAGATTTCAATAGTGCGATCTGTGACGTCAGTATCTGTAGGTATAGCATCAGCAACGGTAAACACACGTGCTGCCCAGAAGCGTTTCGCATATGGGATTGGTGTGAGCATGCCTTGGAGTTCTGTGGCAAGGTGGACAGGAGTGTGTGCTGTACCTCACGTGATTGGCGAGGACGTAGCGCTGGAGGAGGAGATGCTGCAGAACTGGGCTGCTGCGAACAACCTGGCTGCTGCAGCCCTAACCCACTAGCCTGGAGGAGGGCGGCCCATGGACACCAGAGCGATGCTATGGTGGCCGCGGCTGCTATGGGGCTGGGGCCTGGGGCAGTGGCAGCGTATGGTGTCGAGTGGAGGGATGTGTTTTTTATCAGCGATCTTTTGTTTAAACTGTATTCCATCGATTTCACCTACCAATAGGATGATGCAAAGTAAAAGAAACTGTCCTATACATGTGAAAAATATCTATTTAATGATTTTTCATAATTTTTTATATCAATGTGGTGTTAGTAGTACAATAGTTAAGGGGAGGGTGCACATGAGTGGGTGAAATGAAGCAGCACAGCAGGTTAAGTGCAGAACACTAGGTTAATTTGCATAACTTTTATGTAAAACACATTACAATTGTTTAAGGAGGTGGGTGACAAAGAAGAATGCGCCAGAAACGACTTTCAAATGCATGTGAAATTTGAAAAGTGTACCAGGAAATGGTGGGAGGACATAACTAATTACTCAATTTGGTATCAAAGGCGGTAGAATAGTTTAACTAAATGTGGGTGACATGGAAAACCACTTAACAGGACAACAGGTTAAGTGTCAACAAAGGGCCAAACATTAGGTTAAGACCCCTAGAGTACAGTGCCGAACATTAGGTTATGTAACATGTTTGCTTGGCGTAGTTCCTTCTCACAAGACCTACATGTTTCGAAACAGCAGAGAATCATGCGCAAGAGAAATCCAACCCCCACAAATTGATTTCTTTATAAATAAACAATATACACTTGAATTTCCTGTTATGAGACCCTTCCTCTCCATCACCATTCCACCACCTTGGATTACGCCACAGACCAGACGACAGTGCCCTCTGGTGGCAGTACTGTGTACTAGGTATGGACCTTGTGGTTAACACATTGGATGGAGGTACTGCCTCTAATTGTTTAAAGAAATAGTGCATGCAAAATAGAGACTTATGTCCAACACATGTTGAGTCCTCTTCCTGTCATTTCCTGGAACGAGGTGGTGGTTGGATGACTTAGGTTAGTGGAGGTAGCCCAACTGCCCTTTCTTTCCTACCATTTTCTTAGGTTAGTAGAGGTAGCCCAAATGACCTATCTTACCTCCAAAATTCAAACTTCCCGCCAGTTCCTAGGAAGAGGTGGCAGTCGGATGACTGAGGTTAGTGGAGGTAGTCCATGTGACTTATCTTCCTGCCATTTCATTAGGTTAGTAGAGGTTGAATTGACCTGATGGAATTTGAACTTCCTGCCATGGAGGCTTGGCAGGAGGGTGTGGCACTTTCCCATGAATTAATTCATTAATTTAATTAAGTAGTCAATCAATTGATAAGAGTGAGCGGGGGGCTTATTCCAACAACTGAGACCTGAAAGCGGGGGGAGGGGGGGGGCGGGGGGGGGGGGCGGAGAGTGTTGGGTGAGGGGGAGGGGGTGGAGGGAACAATACCTTAAGTGCCTATCAATCAAAACGAAAGGGGGGTGACATGGAAAAGCACTTAACAGAACAATGGGTTATGTCAATCAAAGGAGAACAATAGATTAAGTACCTGTCAATCAAAGGAGAACAATAGGTTAACCCCTGAGTGCATACCTGCCCCAGATGTAGGTCGCAGGTTCGTATCCTGCCTTGTGTATCGATGTGTGTGATGTCCTTAGGGTAGCTAAGTTTAAGTAATTCTAAGTTCTAGGGGACTGATGACCTCAGATGTTAAGTCCCATAGTCCTCAGAGCCATTTGAACCATTTGAATCACACTTCTTCCTTTTTCTTTGGACCAATAGGAACAAGATCCCTCTCCTCCCCCAACCATCATGCTATTAAAAGTTGTGCTTATGTATAGGCGATCCTATTTTCAGTCAGCCAGCACTCGCAGGTTGAATGAAGACGTGTAATTATACTTAAGGTATCTAAACAAAATAAAGCCTGCAATATTATTAGTATGGGCGACATTACTATAAGTTTCGTATATGAACTAAGGGAAAATTCGAATATTGACATCGCTATTAACGTAACTTTGGCTGATCCATAGACTTCCAGACACACGCTGTACAGCTACCAAACTGCAGCATTTTTTAAAAAAATTATTGCTACCATAACTTATCTGTGCACAAATATTCAGTGACATCGGACATACATGTATTCTGTTACAGTGCAAAGCCAAGGCATTACTACTAAGCTACCATAACACGATATTTATACAAATAAGCCCTGCAACATATTTAGTTTGTTGCGTTACTATGACACTCTTAAATACAGTCCTGAAAGAACAATGAATGTGGACGAGAGCCACCAGGGCCCCGAGGCAGAATAAAAAGACATATAACTCTCGCAACATTAGTGTGCAATGTCGCTATAAGACTCGTAAACAGATGCAGAAATAATCCGAAATATGTATGTCCTCGCCACACACAAATCTGATTTGAGTAATGGCCATTGTGCAGCAAAAATAAGCTGCTTCTACGTACAAAGTCATAGACTCACAGAGGTGACAATACCTCTCTTGCTGTACTACTGAAGGGTTCGCGAATTATCTGCCAGTAAGCATATTCTCCAAACACCAATTATTAAAATCAACCTACGACCAACGTGGTTTAAATTGCAAGCTTCACACACACACAATCATTGCTTAAAAAATCGGGCTGCACATACCTCATAACAATAGAATCACCACCATTTCTTCGTGATTCCTGCGACCATTACAAAGCTCCAAGCAGCCCACAGGTGTCGAAACAACGGTACTCTCAGCGTACGTTAAACAGCTAGTCTCTGGGTCCATAGCCTCAAGGTGTGGGCATTGGCTGAGGGCAATCGGAAGAATTGGCCTACGTAAACTGATTGATGGGGGAATCATTGACCTGCATGTGTGGCTAGAGTTAACGGTCAAGGAATTCTTCCCCACCAAAGCACACAGATCTTCATCGCGCTGTCCATTGGCTGCTCTCCTCTGCAGTTGTTATACAAACGAGATCTGAGCAGCTGCCACACGCTAGTAACCACGTCTCTAATTGCAAGAAGCACTTTGATAAGGCTACCAGCGTGTCACTTGGCGACAGCATGAAGCATTCAGCTGGAGCTGTATGAATAAAAACACAGACTAAATAAATTTTTGTTACTTGTTTGAGCTACTGGATTTACACATAGTCTTATCATCCAAAAATGCATTATTTAGTAGCAGAAATACACCCCACTAGTACTCATTACAATAATGGTTCAAAAGGCTCTAAGCACTATGAGACTTAACATCTGAGGTCATCAGCCCCCTAGACTTAGAACTATTTAAACCTAACTAACCTAAGGACATCACACACATCCATGCCCGAGTCAGGTTTCGAACCTGCGACAGTAGCAGCAGGACTGAAGCGCCTAGAACCGCTCGGCCACAGCGGCCGGCCATTACAATAATGTCTGTAGATGTAAAGAGTTGCACGTTAAGATTTTACCACGAATCCACTTCTCTCTTGGTTCACGTATGTCATAAGAGCTTCGACAGTGTCCCGTCTACAGCATAGTTATTGGTGATGAAGTACAAATCAGCTAATATCGAAGTCAAGTTCCGCCCATGATGCTCTAAAGAGGATATGCCTGTAGATAAGATATTACTAAATCTTTTTATCATTCTCTTCTAAGGTGGTAAATGCGACATCTTGTTTGGAAAAATGCCTGTGACCCTTGCATGTGATATTTTCCTCTGTTGGGGGTAATTTGTTTAGGGATCATTCGTTTAATATAGGGTGCGAGATAATTATATTCCACGTCTATTAACCAAACCTGATATTGGTTTTACACAGATGACCAATGTGGTTTTATAAGCTTGCTGGTCACACTTTGTAGCAATAACGTACATGTCATCAAGTAGAAGACTTTTCCGAAAAAAAAACCAATAACATAATGCTGAAATTGGTACCAGTAGGTTCAATCAACACTCTAGTATTACGGGAACTCAAATCAGAAATGCTCTCTTCGTCTAGATACTATTAAGAAGTGACATTCTTAGCCAGTGTGTGTGTGTGTGTGTGTGTGTGTGTGTGTTTCAGAAAAAGAGACATCATGTCTGCGTGATCCTCTGACAAGAATAAGTGATTTATAGTTTGGACAATCATTTAAAAAAACGCAATGAATCTTTGTCTAATAAAAGTTCAGAAGTTTGCCTATGTAAGTTCAGCACAGTCAGTAAAATAGGCTTCTATGGAAATAGTTTTTATGATATGTATATAGCCCATATCTATTAATCAAATCTGGAAAGTGTCTGTCGATTAGATCCTATATTTTATTGTGACACACGACGAAAATCCTAAACATGTTACACTACTGGCCATTGAAATTGCTACACCAAGAAGAAATGCAGATGATAAACGGGTATTCATTGGACAAATATACTAGAACTGACGTGATTACATTTTCACGCAATTTGCGTGCATAGTCCTAAGAAATCAGTACCCAGAACAACCACCTCTGGCCGTAATAACAGAGCTTGGATGGCGTGTACAGGTACAGCTGCCCATGCAGCTTCAACACGATACCACAGTTATCAAGAGTAGTGACTGGTGCATTGTGACGAGCCAGTTGTTCGGCTACTATTGACCAGATTTTTCAGTTGGTGAGAGGTCTGGAGAATGTGCTGGTCAGGGCAGCAGTCGAACATTTCCTGTATCCAGAAAGGCCCGTACAGGACCTGCAACATACGGTCGTGCATTATCCTGCTGAAATGTACGGTTTCGCAGGGATTGAATGAAGAGTAAAGCCACGGGTTGTAACACATCTGAAATGTAACGTCCACTGTTCAAAGTGCCGTCAATGCGAACAAGAGGTGACCGAGACGTGTAACCATTGCATCTTATACTATCACGCCGGGCGATACGCCAGTATGGCAATGACGAATACACGCTTCCAATGTGCGTTCAGTCCGATGTCGCCAAACACGGCTGCGACCATCATGATGCTGCAAACAGAACCTGGATTCATCCACAAAAAGGGCGTTTTGCCATTCGTGCACTCAGGTTCGTCGTTGAGTACACCATCGCAGTCACTCCTGTCTGTGATGCAGCGTCAAGGGTAACCGCAGCCATGGTCTCCGAGCTGATAGTCCATGCTGCTGCGAACGTCGTGCCGGCCGATATGGCCGTGCGGTTCTAGGCGCTGCAGTCTGGAACCGTGCGACTGCTACGGTCGTAGGTTCGAATCCTGCCTAGGGAATGGATGTGTGTGATGTCCTTAGGTTAGTTAGGTTTATCTGGTTCTAAGTTCTAGGGGACTAATGACCTCAGAAGTTGAGTCTCATAGTCTCAGAGCCATTTGAACCATTTTGCAAACGTCGTCGAACTGTTCGTGCTGATGGTTGTTGTCTTGCAAACGAGCTCTTCTGTTGACTCAGGGATCGAGACGTGGCTGCACGATCCGTTACAGCCATGCAGATGAGATGCCTGTCATCTCGACTGCTAGTGATACGAGGCCGTTGGGATCCAGCACGGTATTCCGTATTATCCTCCTGAACGCACCTATTCCATATTCTGCTAACAGTCATTGGATCTCCACCAACGCGAGCAGCAATGTCGCGATACGATAAACCTTAATCGCGATAGGCTACAATCCGACCTTTATCAAAGTCGGAAACGCGATGGTACGCTTTTCACCTCCTTACACGAGGTATCACAACTACGTTTCACCAGGCAACGCCGGTCAACTGGTGCTTGTGTAATAGAAATCGGTTGGAAACTTTCTTCGTGGCAGCACGTTGTAGGTGTCGCCACCGGCGCCAACCTTGTGTGAATGCTCTGAAAAGCTAATCATTTGCATATCACAGCATCTTCTTCCTGTCGGCTAAATTTCGCGTATGTAGCACGTCATCTTCGTGGTGTAGCAATTTTAATGCAGAGTAGTGTATGTACGTGACAGATAATTACAGATCCGGAGGCTAATTGAAGGTATTTATTTACAGCACAATAATGACTTTAGCACTGCATGGTGGAACACATCTGGAAAGGCGACGTTTCAGCGAGCCATAGCTGCGAGTGTATAATAAAGCTTGTTTTCCTGACTTGGTTCTATAGGAAATAGCGACTGCAGTTGAAATTATCTCAATCGTCTGAGAGAGTAACTTCGAATTCCACCATCAGGTTGGCTGCAAACCACTTGCCAGTATTTTTAGTGGAGTCTATTTCCACATTAAAATTATAGGTATACCGCACATGGATTTTTATAAATCATTCTAGTAGGTTCTGATCACCTTCAAAAAAATGGTTCAAATGGCTCTGAGCACTATGGGACTCAACATCTTAGGTCATAAGTCCCCTAGAACTTAGAACTACTTAAACCTAACTAACCTAAGGACATCACACACACCCATGCCCGAGGCAGGATTCGAACATGCGACAGTAGCAGCCTCGCGGTTCCGGACTGCAGCGCCAGAACCGCACGGCCACCGCGGCCGGCTCTGATCACCTTCTTTTAGGTTGAGTATCGAGATATGATATTCCATCCTGCCATTACCGAATTATCCTTTAAAATTACACTCTTCCTCAACATATACACAGTCAGCAGAAAATATAACACTTTTGTATTCTAATTGTGGTAGTCATGATCAACAACATCCAAGGTAGTATTACTTCCCCAGTTGACAAATCGCAGACCGGTCAGAGGATAAACATTGGAGTGCAACTCAGCATGGCAATATGACTACCAACAGCAATGCATTTTTGGTAATGATGATTATTCACGCTAGTGGCATAAAACCATCACGTAAAGGACATGATAACACTATCGGTTATGTGACTCTCTGCTCACACATTCTATACAGGGCTGGATTTGCTGTCCAATTACATTATTTCGTTTTTGTCTTGCGTATGCTCCAGAACACATGGGGTTGAATGCTAGTCCAGCAGTTACAAGCAATATGCACACAAGATGGCAGCACTTTCGGTTATATCCTGTCAGTCTTCTAACATCAAACTTCCCATCATTTAATCTGTAGCAACGTCAATATGCAGTCAATATGTTTCGGTTCAGGAACTATACTGCTTCGCCGATGACATCGTATTTCTGTCAGAGACAGCAAAGGACTTGGAAGAGCAGTTGAACGGAATGGATAGTGCCTTGAAAGGAGGATATAAAATGAACATCAACAAAAGCAAAATGAGGATAATGGAATGTAGTCGTATTAAGTCGGGTGATGTTGAGGGTATTAGATTAGGAAATGAGACACTTAAAATAGTAAAGGAGTTTTGCTATTTGGGGAGCAAAATAACTGATGATGGTCGAAGTAGAGAGGACATAAAATGTAGACTGGCAATGGCAAGGAAAGCGTTTCTGAAAAAGATAAATTTGTTAACATCGAGTATAGATTTAAGTGTCAGGAAGTCATTTCTGAAAGTATTTGTATGGAGTGTAGCCATGTATGGAAGTGAAACATGGACGATAAATAGTTTGGACAAGAAGAGAATAGAAGCTTTCGAAATGAGGTGCTACAGAAGAATGCTGAAGATTAAATGGGTAGATAACATAACTAATGAGGAAGTATTGAATAGGATTGGGGAGAAGAGAAGTTTGTGGCACAACTTGACCAGAAGAATGGATCGGTTGGTAGGACATGTTCTGAGGCATCAAGGTAGTATTGGAGGGCACCGTGGAGGGAAAAAATCGTAGAGGGAGACCAAGAGATGAATACAGTAAGCAGATTCAGAAGGACGTAGGTTGCAGTAGATACTGGGAGATGAAGGAGCTTGCACAGGATAGAGTAGCATGGAGAGCTGCATCAAACCAGTCTCAGGACTGAAAACCACAACAACAACTGCTCTACACTGCATCCAAATATTTTTACGATTCCAAATACATGTGACTTGCAACACAAATTAATTGGGATGGGGGACTGACACAGCGTGCAGAATGAAAGAACATTACCGATTCATCATGCACACACAGGACTAGTTAGAGTATCACAATTTTGTTCCATCACCATGTGTCTCTAGAACGCACCATCGAGCCGCTATTAACGTGTGTGTGATGTGACTTCCTCTCTCGAATCTACTTGTTACAGCCGCTCTCTTTTACGATTACTCCTCTTGATGACTGGGTGTTGTGTGATGTCCTTAGGTTAGTTAGGTTTAAGTAGTTCTAAGTTCTAGGGGACTGATGACCATAGATGTTAAGTCCCATAGTGCTCAGAGCCATTTGAACCATTTTTTTTACGATTACTCCATCTCTGTACTGATTCTGCATTTAATTCCAGGAATGTGTAGGACATCATTCCTCTACATTCCTCCCTCTGTATAAATAACAAAATTATTTTTTCCAAGGTGTCTATGACGGACTGTATTTCTCAGCCTTTAGCGCAGATGTCTGTCAATTCGGAGGCAGATGGTGCTATGATTCTAATAGGTCTCTTTTCTTTGTAGGCTTCTCTGAAAGCATCCATCCAAGATGTCTCCAGGCAGTTTCATCTAGTGCTTATGTCACAAAACTACGCTCTAAGCATAAATACAGATATTCTGATGCTCTGTTGGTTACATCACCACGTGTGACGTGCTGTTTTTTTTTTTTTTTTTTTTTTTTTTTTTGATCATCCACCCAGCTAGGGTATCTATAAATTATCACTAAGATGCTTGCACATGTACATCAGTTGCTGTAGAGGTAGTGTTAGAAGAAGAAGTCGAATTTATGCGGCTGCAGGCTCGAAATTTTATGGATCATCTGGGAATATTGTTTGGGGTGGATCCACCTGGACAAAGTCCGGGGTAACAGTTGGGTTGAATCCATGTGCATAATATAGGGTAATTCACGGATAATGTTCGCTATGTATCCACCATCGTGTGATCTGAGAGAAGGGGGTAGCCCTCTAACGGCGGATCCTCCTACATTAGGTCTGGCGCTGCTGACTCCCCTACCACCACTGCTGCCGCCCTGATGATGACGGCCAAAGAAGCCTGCAACGTCAGCGTGGGGGGAGGTTTGGGGGACCCTTGCAGGAGGCCAAGACACTAACACTTACGATGCTGGTCTTGTACGTAGCTACCACTACCTGCGGACTGGCTAAAATACGTGGTTTTTTGGAAGTTAGAAGTCGTGTGTACAAATATGTAATTGGAACTTCAACACTTTACGTTTATTGGTCTTTTTACTTTAAATCGCATATTGTAGCATTTCTAGAGTCAGATCTGAATCCACAGATGAAACTTCAATTTAATAAAAATTATTCCAGAGAAAAACTGTAAAGAACTTCAGGTATTCAAATCATATGCCCCAGTAAGCAAACAAGTGTTCGTTCTATTTAGACTGAAATTGACTGTAAAACAAATTTGAAAAAAACACAGAAAACACAAGAAAAAAGCAATATTTTGCGTTCGTAGTGGGTACAATATGAATATTGAATTGAAACGTAGAGAGATACATACCCAACATTGCACTCGCAGGAATCATATGTTAGGACTGATTTCCCGATTTACTTGCAGGATAATCCTCCGTAACAACACAACCTGCGAGAATAATGAAATAAATTTGTAATCCGAATCATCATCAAATATTTCATTCTCATCATCTATTGAATCATCAAGGACCTTGAAAATAATCCACCTGAGACGCGTCATCACTTCAGTGCACATTTTGCACACAAAATCGACACAAAAGCACACAAACCGCACGAAACAGAGAGAACGTGAGCACCAGCTAATGCCTACGAGACAAGAGATGATAACAAATTTTTAAAAAAACGACAAATTTTTCCAATGGCACCGCTACTACCATCTAATGGAAACTACCAAGGATGCAGACCTGACAGACGTTAGCGGGAGTTGGAAATATGCGTTTGACTGCGTGGAAGATCATCATAAATGGTGTGACATAATATTACGTCCGTCGCTTATCCCAATTTCCAGGAAGCGCTGTAATATTACGTCAGCCACCCGATAAGTACTAAGTAGCATAATTACTGTGCTATGTGTTTATATTTGGGGGAGGGGAGGGGCTGTCTGCAACAGGAATAACGTCAACACTCAATCCCTAAAGCAATCCATGTACATACAAGTGTGTCTGATCGATAGTTCATAGAAACTCTCGCTAGGTTAGAACTCTGTATTGAAGCTGGATGGTATAAAAATAGTAAGCTACAAATGGTGATGTGAGCAATAAGAGCATCTATACACTTCTACATTTACATAAGGAATATAGTAAAATATGAAGAAATATCGATAATATCTGGATAAGACATGGTCATACAGGATATCTGTATTTGTACTTAGTGTGTAGACGAAACTTTTAGTGACATGAGCACTAGATCACACAGCCTGGAAAAATCTTGGATACTTTCCTCGAAAGCTACAAGGAAGAAGGAACTGTTAGAATCATACCACTATCTACCCCCAAACTGACAGACATCGGCGCTAGAGGATGAGAGATCTGCCTCCAAATTGATAAGACAACTGCACTAGAGGATAAGAGATACAGTCCGTCGTAGACCATTTGGGAAAAAATATTTTGTTATTTATACAGAGGGAGGAAGGTAAAGGAATGATATCACACATACTCGTAGAAATAAAGCAAAATAGTTATAGAGATTGTATATTCGCTGAAGAGAGGATCCATAACAAGAAGATATGAGAGAGGGAGACATCACATATGCCTTAATAGCTGCATGATGGTGCATTCTAGAGACACATGGTGACAAGACCAAATTTTCATTCTCCTGCTAGTCCTGTGTGTGCATGATGAACTAGCAGTGTTATTTTATTCTGCATGTTGTGGCAGTCTCAATCCTAATTAATGTGTGTTCCAAGTCATATGTATATGTAATCGTAAAAATATTTGGATGCAGTGTAAAGTGGCATGATTCCTGAACCGAAACATATTGATTGCATATTGACATTGCTATAGCTGAAATGATGAGAAGTTTGCTGATAGAGGAGAAAAAGAGGCTCTGTGGACAACGTGGATAGCATAATTTTTATCTACATAACTTAAATTAGCTCATAATACTATTGTTTAGTGTTTGTCTCATTTTTAAGCCCGTTTATCATAAATTTAATGTTTTCTTCCGATTGTTCCCTCCAGCAGGATCAGCTTTGGGAAATTTACTGCTTTCGATGCATATGACATGGGCTGTGTTGGAGGAAAGTGAGCTCACATCGGCCGTGGATGATAGAATTGACAGTCAGTGTAGATACCGCTTCATGCCTCATCGCCATGTCTGTTGCGGTAGGTTAGTCTCACCTGAAACGCAAAGGTCGCCCAATAGTTTTATCTATCATCCTGCAACCCCTTGTCGCCATCCTCTGTTTAACGTTTTACGGTAATACGTTATTATTATTCTAATAATACGCAATTACTGTTTTGGTATAAAGTGGCATGCCTGCCTTTAAAGTTGATTTTCTCCATTAGTATGGGTTTTTGGTAACATCTTGCATACTTAAAAAAATTCACAAATACCCTACCCCCATCCTTGGCTTATTCACGTTGCAGCACACGTAAAGGAAGTTAAATACATCAGCACTCACAGGATATAACTGAAAGTGCTACCGTCTTGAGTGTAAGTTGCTTGTCGTTGCCGGAACCATGGCCCATCCCAGTGGTCCTTGGGCATCCTCAGCACACATAGAATAATGTAATTGGATTACAACTCCAGTCGCTTGTAGAATGTTACGAGCAGAGGATGACGTAAGTGGTAGTGTCATCATTTACCTGATGGTTTTATGCTACTAGAGTGAAAAATCATCATTAGTAAAAAAGCATTTGCTATTGGTGGTCATAATGCCATGCTAAGCTGCATTCCAATGTTTGTCCTTCACATTTACGAAATACTAGGACTGACTTGAAGTCTAAACTGGCATCTTCAGGAGAATTTAAGTACATACTGTTGACTTCTGTGGCTGCTGATACATTCCATGTGGTCTCGTCTGGTAATTGGTTATAAAGCTACATTCCAAATGTCTACAGTTTTAGTTAGTTAACCAGGAAATCGATTACATGAGCTACGAAACAGTGATGCTGACAGTTCTAAAGTGGAATGTCTCTAGGCTGGATGATTGTCAATTCGACTTAAGCAACCCAGTATGGGACACAACACTTCCGCATAAGGATTTATTGATGGCATTAAGAACACGGAAAATTCTGGTCACTGTCAATATGAGGACGCAGAGAACAACTGTGCATCTCTAGACTGCCTGGCTGTCTTATTGACAGATCTATAGAACCAATTATACCTTCGTAATTCGTAAAGGGGACCATGAGTGTTGAGTAGACTTAGACAATTACCAGATAAAGTTCTCTTATACGCTGCTCTCACGTTGTTCTGTAATATGTCGACTTGGGAAATAATACTAGGTTATATGTTGTTGATCATGACATCTTTTCTGGTTATGGCTCATAAAATTAGAATACATAAATTAAATGTTACATTTTTTAGCTGGATGTGCACATGTTGTGGAAGAATGTAGTTTTAATGGTTTATTCGGTAATGGCAAGATGGAGTAACATGCCTTCGTAGTTTACTTGAAAAAGACAATCAGGACCTATGAATAATGGTTTATAAAACCATGTGCTGTATGACTGAAACATAACGTCGAAATCGATTACAGTACACTAGAAACAGCGATTCTGGCAGGTCCTTTACAGCCGATCTGATGGTGGGATTTCAAGCTGATCCGCTGGATAATTGAAATCATTTCATGTGTCCTCATTCTTAGAACAAAGGCTGCGAAACATGTTGTATTGAGCTCTTGCAGCTATGGCTAGCAGAAACACAGTCTTTCCAGATGTATTAAAGTTTCACCATGCGGTGCTAATGCCAGTATGATGTACACTCCTGGAAATTGAAATAAGAACACCATGAATTCATTGTCCCATGAAGGGGAAACTTTATTGACACATTCCTGGGGTCAGATACATCACATGATCACACTGACAGAACCACAGGCACATAGACACAGGCAACAGAGCATGCACAATGTCGGCACTAGTACAGTGTATATCCACCTTTCGCAGCAATGCAGGCTGCTATTCTCCCATGGAGACGATCGTAGAGATGCTGGATGTAGTCCTGTGGAACGGCTTGCCATGCCATTTCCACCTGGCGCCTCAGTTGGACCAGCGTTCGCGCTGGACGTGCAGACCGCGTGAGACGACGCTTCATCCAGTCCCAAACATGCTCAATGGGGGACAGATCCGGAGATCTTGCTGGCCAGGGTAGTTGACTAACACCTTCTGGAGCACGTTGGGTGGCACGGGATACATGCGGACGTGCATTGTCCTGTTGGAACAGTAAGTTCCCTTGCCGGTCTAGGAATGGTAGAACGATGGGTTCGATGACGGTTTGGATGTACCGTGCACTATTCAGTGTCCCCTCGACGATTACCAGAGGTGTACGGCCAGTGTAGGAGATCGCTCCCCACACCATGATGCCGGGTGTTGGCCCTGAGTACCTCGGTCGTATGCAGTCCTGATTGTGGCGCTCACCTGCACGGTGCCAAAGACGCATACGACCATCATTGGCACCAAGGCAGAAGCGACTCTCATCGCTGAAGACGACACGTCTCCATTCGTCCCTCCATTCACGCCTGTCGCGACACCACTGGAGGCGGGCTGCACGATGTTGGGGCGTGAGCGGAAGACGGCCTAACGGTGTGCGGGACCGTAGGCCAGCTTCATGGAGACGGTTGCGAATGGTCCTCGCCGGTACCCCAGGAGCAACAGTGTCCCTAATTTGCTGGGAAGTGGCGGTGCGGTCCCCTACGGCACTGCGTAGGATCCTACGGTCTTGGCGTGGATCCGTGCGTCGCTGCGGTCCGGTCCCAGGTCGACGGGCACGTGCACCTTCCGCCGACCACTGGCGACAACATCGATGTTCTGTGGAGACCTCACGCCCCACGTGTTGAGCAATTTGGCGGTACGTCCACCCTGCCTCCCGCATGCCCACTATACACCCTCGCTCAAAGTCCGTCAACTGCACATACGGTTCACGTCCACGCTGTCGCGGCATGCTACCAGTGTTAAAGACTGCGATGGAGCTCCGTATGCCACGGCAAACTGGCTGACACTGACGGCGGCGGTGCACAAATGCTGCGCAGCTAGCGCCATTCGACGGCCAACACCGCGGTTCCTGGTATGTCCGCTGTGCCGTGCGTGTGATCATTGCTTGTACAGCCCTCTCGCAGTGTCCGGAGCAAGTATGGTGGGTGTGACACACCGGTGTCAATGTGTTCTTTTTTCCATTTCCAGGAGTGTATAAAAATACCTATGATTAGCCTTCGAATTTACACCTATCTTTTTATTTGGGTAATCAGTCTTCTGACTGATTTGATGTGCCGCTGCCCCCCCCCCCTCCCCTCCTCCATGAATTTATCTAGTGTTCCAACCTCTTCGCCTCAGAGTAGCAAATGCATCCTGACGCATTCTCATCGCTACCTGTGTCTACAGTTTTTGTTCTCTAACGCTACATCTACTACCATGGAATTTATTCCCTGACGTCTTAACAAATGTCCTATCATTCAGTCACTTCTTCTTATCAATGCTTTCCACATCTTCCTTTCCTCATCGATTCTGCAGGGAACCTCCCCATTCCTTACCTTATTAGTCCGCATAATTTTCAGTATTCGTCTGTAGTACCACATCTCAACCCCCCATGAAATCTGACCATCACCTTGCCGTTGGTGGGGAGGCTAGCGTGCCTCAGCGATACAGATAGCCGTACCGTAGGTGCAACCACAACGGAGGGGTATGTGTTGAGAGGCCAGACAAACGTGTGGTTCCTGAAGAGGGGCAGAAGCCTTTTCAGTAGTTGCAGGGGCAACAGTCTGGATGATTGAAGGATCTGGCCTTGGAACACTAACCAAAACGGCCTTGCTTTGCTGGTACTGCGAACGGCTGATGGTTCAAATGGCTCTGAGCACTGTGGGACTTAACATCTGAGGTCATCAGTCCCCTAGAACTTAGAACTACTTAAACCTAACTAACCTAAGGACATCACACACATCCATGCCTGAGGTAGATTTCGAACCTGCGACCGTAGCAGTCGCGCGGTTTCGGACTGAAGCGCCTATAACTGCTCAGCCACCGCGGCCGGTGTGCGAACGGGTGTGCTGAAAGCAAGCGGAAACTACAGCCGTAATTTTTCCCGAGGGCATGCAGCTTTACTTTATGATTAAATGATGATGGAGTCCTCTTGGGTAAAATATTCCGGAGGTAAAATAGCCTCCCATTCGGATCTCAGGGAGGGGACTACTCAAGAGGACGTAGTTATCAGGAGAAAGAAAACTGGCGTTCTACGGATCGGAGAGTGGAATGTCAGATCCCTTAATCGGGCAGGTAGGTTAGAAAATTTAAAAAAGAAAATGGATAATTTTAAAGTTAGATATAGTTGGAATTAGTGAAGTTCGGTGGCAGGAGGAACAAGACTTCTCGTCAAGCGAATACAGGGTTATTAATACAAAATCAAATAGGGGTAATGCAGGAGAAGGTTTAATAATGAATAAAAAAATAGGAGTGCGTGTAAGCTACTACAAACGGCATAGTGAACGCATTATTGTGCCAAGACAGACACGAAGCCCACGCCTACCACAATAGTACAAGTTTATATGCCAACTAGCTCCGTAGATGACGAAGAGATCGATTAAATGATGAGTAAAAGAAACTATTCAGATAGTGAAGGGAGACGAAAATTTAATAGTCATGGTGGACTGGAATTTGATAGTCGGAAAAGGAAGAGAAGGAAACGTAGTAGATGAATATGGAATGGGCGTAAGGAATTAAAGAGGAAGCCGCTTGGTAGAGTTTTGCACAGAGCATAACGTAATCATAGCTAACATTTGCTTCAAGAATCATGAAAGAAGGTTGTATACATTGACGAGACCTGGAGATACTGGAAGGTTTCAGATAGATTATATAATGCTAAGGCAGAGATTTAGGAACCAGGTTTTAAACTGTAAGACATTTCCAGGTGCAGATGTGGACTCTGACCACGATCTATTGCTTATGAACTGTACATTAAAACTGAATAAACTGCAAAAAGGTGGGAATTTAAGGAGGTGTGATCTGGATAAACTGACAGAACCAGAGATTGTTGAGAGTTTCGGGGAGAGCATTAAGGAACGATTGACAAGAATGGGGGGAAGAAATACAGTAAAATAAGAATGGGAAGCTTTGAGGAATGAAGTAGTGAAGGCAGAAGTGGATCAAGTAGTTGAAAATACAAGGGCTAGTAGAAATCCTTGTGTAACAGAAGAAATATTGAATTTAATTGATGAAAGGAGAAAATGTAAAAATGCAGTAAATGAAGCATCCAAAAAGGAATACAAACGTCTCAAAAATGGGATCGACAGGAAGTGCAAAATGGCTAAGCAGGGATGGCTAGAGGACAAATGTAAGGAGGTAGAGGCATATATCACTAGGGGTAAGATATATACTGCCTACAGGAAAATTAAAGAGACATTTGGAGAAAAGAGAACTATTTGTATGAATATCATGAGCTCAGTTGGAAACCCAGTTCTCAGCAAAGAAGGGAAAGCAGAAAGGTGGAAGGAGTATACAGAGGGTCTACACAAGGGCAATGTACTTGAGTACAATATTACGGAAATGGAAGAGGATGTAGATGAAGATGAAATGGAAGATATGTTACTGCGTGAAGAGTTTGACAGAGCACTGAAAGACGTAAGTCGAAACAAGGCCCTGGGAGTAGGCAGCATTTCGTTAGAACTACTGATAGCCTTGGGAGAGCCAACCCTAACAAAACGCTACCATTTGGTGAGCAAGATATATGAGACAGGCGAAATACCCTCAGACTTCAAGAAGAATATAATAATTCCAATCCCAAAGAAAACTGGTTTGACTGGTCTGAACTATTAGTTTAATAAGTCACAGCTGCAAAATACTAACTCGGAATTCTTTACAGGAGAATGGAAAAACTGGTAGAAGCCGACCTCGGGGATGATGAGTTTGGATTCCATAGAAATGTTGGAACACGTGAGACAATACTGACCCTACGAAGTATCTTAGAAAAGAGATTAAGGAAAGGCAACCCAATCTTTCTAGCACTTAAATTGGAAGGCTAACTAAAGGCTGCGTTTTTTTGGCAGGACACTAAGAAAATTTAACAGACCTACTAAGGAGACTGCCTGCACTAAGCTTGTCCGTCCTCTTTTAGAATACTGCTGCGCGGTGTGGGAGAAAGGCAGCACGTTTTGTATTATCGCGAAATATGGGAGAGAGTGTCACAGAAAGGATACAGGATTTTGGCAGGAAATCATTAAAAGAAAGGCGTTTTTCGTTGCGACGGAATATTCTCACGAAATTCCAATCACCAACTTTCTCTTCCGAATGCGAAAATATTTTGTTGACACCGACCTACATAGGTCGGAACGATCACCACGATAAAATAAGGGAAATCAGAGCTCGTACGGAAAGATATAGGTGTTCATTCTTTCCGCGCGCTATACGAGATTGAAATAATAGAGAATTGTGAAGGTGGTTCGATGAACCCAATACCAGGCACTTAAATGTGATTTGCAGAGTATCAATGTAGATGTAGATGTAGACTTAGATAAAGCTTTTGGCGATGTTGAACGGGATTCTTTCAAATTCTGAAGGTGGGAGGGGTAAAACACAGGGAGCGAAGCGCTATTTACAACTTGTATAGAAACCAGATGACAATTATAAGAGTCAAGGGGCAGGAAAGGGAAGCAATGTTTGGGAAGGGAGTGAGACAGGATTGTAGACTAACATCGATGTTATTCAATCTGTATACTGAGCAAGCAGAAAAGGAAACGAAAGAAAAATTCGGAGTAAGAATTAAAATCCATGGAGAAGAAATAAAAACTTTGAGGTGCGCCGATGATATTGTGATTCTGTCAGAGACTGCAAAGGATCTGAAGAGCAGTTGAACGGAATGGACATTATGTTGATAGTATGGTATAAGATGAACATCAACAAAAGCAAAACGAGGATAATGGAATGTAGTCGAATTAAATTGGGTGATGCTGCGCGAATTAGATTAGGAGATGAGACACTTAGAGTAGTAAATGAGTTTTGCTATTCAGGGAGTAAAATAACTGATGATGGTCTAAATAGAGAGGATATAAAATGTAGACTGGCAATGGCAAGGAAAGTGTTTCTGAAGAAGAGAAATTTGTTAACATCGAGTATAGATGTAAGTGTCAGGAAGTCGTTTCTGAAAGTATTTGTATGGAGTATAGCCATGTATGGAAGTGAATCGTGGACGATAAATAGTTTAGACAAGGAGAGAATAGAAGCATTCGAAATGTGGTGCTACAGAAGAATGCTGAATTAGATGGGTAGATAACATAACTAATGAGGAGGTATTGAATAGAACTGGGAAGAAGGGAAGTTTGTGGCACAACTTGACTAGAAGAAGGAATCCGTTGGTAGGACATGTTCTAAGTCATCAAGGGATTCACCGATTTAGTATTGGAGGGCAGGGTGGAGGGTAAAAATCGTAGAGGGAGACCAAGAGATGAATACACTAAGCAGATTTAGAAGGAAGTAGGTTGCAGTAGTTGCTGGGAGATGAAGAAGCTAGCACAGTATAGAGAAGCAAGGAGAGCTGCATCAACTCAGTCTCTGGACAGAAGATCAGAACAACAACACCACATCTCAAATGCTTCGATTCTCTTCTGTTCGGGTTTTCCCACTGCCCCTGTTTCACAACTATACAATGCCGTGCTCCAATCGAACATTCTCAGAAGTTTATTCCTCAAATTAAGGCGTATATTTGATGCTAGGAGAAGTCTCATGACCAGGAAGGCCGGTATACCAGTGCTAGTCTGAGTTTTGTGTACTCCTCACTCCGTCCATGAAGGGTTATTTTGCAGGCACGGTAGCAGAAGTCCTTAACTTCGTCTAGTGTGTGATCCCCAATTCTGATGTTAGGTCTCTCGCTGCTCTCATTCCAGTTACTTCTCATTACTTCAGTCTTTCGTCGATTTACTTTCAATTCACATTCCGTACTCGTTAGAGTCTTCGTTTCATTCAATAGATCATGTAATTTTTCTTTGTTTTCCCTGAGGATAGCAAAGTCATCAATGAATCTTAATATCGATATCCTTTCACCTCCAATTTTAATCCCCCTCTTGAAACTTACTTTAATTTCCATAGTTGCTTTTTCGGTGTACAGATTAAACAGTAGGAGCGAAAGACCACATTTGACACCTTTTTGTTCTGTGCACTTCGTTCTTGGTCCCCCAGTCTTATTGTTCTCTCTTGGTTCTTGGCCACATTGTATATTACCCCCTTTCCCTAGAACTTAACCCTACTGGTTGACAAATCCTATGAATGTTTCTCAGTCGCTTCCATTGTTAAGACAACCGTCAGAACTGCCTATCTGACGCCTTTACCTTTTCTAAGGCCAAACTGACCTTCATCTAACACATATTCAGTTTTCTTTTTCATTCCTATGTATATTATTCCTGTCACCAGCTTGGATGCATGAGTTGTCAAGTTGATTGTGTGGTAATTTTTGTACTTGGCGGCTCTTGCTATCTTCTAATCGTATGCATGCTGGTTTGCCTATAACCTGATACTTTCTAACCAGTCTCGCACATTCTACATTCCAACGTGAATAGCCGTTTGTATCTATTTGCCCAGTGATTTGATAAATTCCGATGGAATGTAATCTATCCCTTCTGCCTTATTTGATCTTAAGTCGTCCAAAGCTCTTTTAAATTCTGATTCTGACTTTTCCTCATCCCTTCCGTGCCAATTCCTGTTTCTTCTTCTATAACGTCATCAGAAAGTCCTCCTCTTCATAAAGGCCTTCAGTGTACCCCTCCTATCTATTCGTCTTCTCTTCTGCGTTTAGCAGTGGAATTCCCATTGCACTCTTAATATTACCTCCTTTGCTTTTAATTTCACTAAAGGCTGTTTTGACTTTTCTGTCTGCTGAGTCAGTCCTTCCATCAATCATTCCTTTTTCGACTTACTCACATTTTTCATGCGACCATTTCACCTTAGTTCGCTGCGCTTCCTGTTTCAAATGTGTGTGAAATCTTATGGGACTTAACTGCTAAGGTCATCAGTCTCCAAGCTTACACACTACTAAACCTAAATTATCCTAAGGACAAACACACACACCCAAGCCCGAAGGAGGACTCGAACCTCCGCCGGGATCAGCCGCACAGTCCATGACTGCAGCGCCTTATACTTCGTGTTAATTTCATTCCTAAGTGAGCTGTATTTCTGAATGTCCATGAACGTTTTTGTACTTCCTTCTTTCGCCGATCAACTGAAGTATTTCTTTTGTTGCCCATAGATTCTTTGCAGTTACCTTCCTTCTGTCTACTTTTTCTTTCCAGCTTTCCTTTTTAGGGGTCTCAGTTCCTCTTCAAATAAACTACCGACTGAGCTATTCATTATCGCAGTATCTGCAGCCTCAGAGGACTTCCAGCATATCTCTTTGATCCTTAGTGTTTCCGTATCCCTTTTCTGTGCATTGTTCCTTCCTGACTAGTGTCTTAAATTTCAGCCTACTCTTCACAAATTACAAAATTATTATCTGAGTCTATATTTGGTCCTGGGCCTGCCTTACAATCCAATATCTGATTTCGGAATCTCTGCCTAACCATAATGTAATCTAACTGAAATCTTCACGTATCTCCCGGCCTTTTACAAGTATATCGCCTCTTGTGATTCTTGAACAGAGTATTCGCCATTATTAGATTAATTTATTGCTCCATAACAATTTCTTCTACTTCTTCCCCTACAGTCGCATTAAAGTCCCTCGTGACTATACGATATTTATCTCCCTTTATGTACTGTTTCTGTTGTGGTCTTCACTTCGAAGACTGGTTTGATGAAGCTCTCTATACTACTCTATCCTCTGGGAGCCTCTCCGTCTCCGAATAACTACAGCAACATAGCTGTTTACTGTTTTCATCTCTTGGTCTTCCTCTACGATTTATACCCCGCACACTTTCCTTCAACACTAGACTGGTGATCCCTTGATGTCTTTGAATTGGTCCTATCAACGGAACCCTTCTTTCGGTCGTGTTGTGCCACAAATTTCTTGTCTTCCCGGTTCTATTCAGTACCTCCTCATTAGTTACCTGATCTAACCATTTAATCTTCAACATTCTTCTGTAGCATCACATTTCGAAAGCTTCTATTCTCTTTTTGTCTAAACTGTCGTCCATGTCTCACTTCCATACATGGATACACTCCAGACAAATACTTTCAAAAAAGACTTCCTGACTCTTAAACCTAAATTCGATGTTAACAAATTTCCCTTAATCAGGAACGCTTTTCTTGCCATTGTCACTCTACATTTTATTTTGCTGCTCAAATAGCAAAAACTTATCTACTACTTTAAGTGTCTCGTTTCCTAATCTAATTCTCTTAGAATCACCTGATTTATATCGACTATATCCATTATCCACATTTTGCTTTTGTTGACATTTATCTTTGTTTTCAAGAGAATTTCCACTCCCTTCAACTGCTCTTCCATGTGCTTTGCTGTCTATAACAGAACTACAATACCATCGGCAAACTTCAAAGTTTTAATTACTTTTCCCTGAACTTCAATTCCTACTCCTAATTTTTCTTTCGTTTCCCTTACTGCTTGTTCAGCATACAGACTGAATAACGTCGGGGAGATGCTACAACCCTGTCTCGCTCCCTTCTACATCTATATCCACATCTACATAGTGAAGTGTTTCAGGTTGGATTGGGCTGCGTGGTGGTTTGTTATACTTCACCTCATGCACCAAACACCTAAATAAGTTAATACTTGAATACTTACTTTTCATATAATGAATGTTGCTTACTGAATATTCGGTCGCCGTTAAGTATTATTAATCAGGGCACAGCTAGTCGGTGCCCTGAATCCGTGTGCCTTCTTCCTCCAACTTGGCCCAGACTTCACCTCCTTACAGGATGAATATAAAGCTGCTGAAAATTAATTTCTCTTTCTCATTCGTTCCACCACATAAATAAGAAGTGGGATGCAACTCACCTTCTTATATTATCTTCAAAATTACAACTCAATACATGATAAACGACAGCTACCAACTCGTATACTGCCTCTCTGTATTTTGTGTACACAGTTCCGCGTAGTCAGCGCGTACACAACTTTCCCACTAGTGCGCGCCCTGCTAAGGAGGCGCAGCGCTCGTCCGTCTCCACTATACGAGATGGCGCTGCCATAAAGACGGACCAAATTGTGCTTCCGCCGATCCGCGTATTAATATGTAACGCAGCCAATGAGATTGCTGCTAACGTAGAACCTTTTCTCCTCGCGGATCACACTCGCGCGGTGATACCTGAACGCGCGAGGTATTATAACGAGTGTACAGACCTCCGATTAGTCAGTCTGCATTAGTCGGCATTTGTCTGTACTAGTCTATAGTCAAGTTTCAGTCTGCACCTAATAAGATTATCATATTCCTGTACATAACCATGAAGAGAAATGTATAGACACTTTGTCAACTATCGGAGGTATGTGAGAATAAGATTAACGTACCAAGACTAAAGGAAATTCAGATTGTCAACTGTAAATACCATCCAGAAGCAAGTAACGTAAGGTTAATGCTTGTTACTATTTTAATAAATGTGTGTGAAAATTAATCAAGTTCTGTTTAAAGCTGGTCACCGTCAATCTGCTACTCTAAGCGTGCAAGTGGCATTTCCATCGTCTGACCTAACGGCAGAAGATAAACTCGCTACGATAAGACCACGAGACACATTGCTGACACTCGCCTACTTCGTTAGAGCGACAAGTCAAATAATCTGATGGTTTGTGGACCGAAGGTCTTACAGTACGCACACCACACTGTACTACGTACATAACAGATCTGATAATCATCATCATCATCATCATTTAAGACTGATTATGCCTTTCAGCGTTCAGTCTGGAGCATAGCCCCCTTATAAAATTCCTCCATGGTCCCCTATTCAGTGCTAACATTGGTGCCTCTTCTGATGTTAAACGTATTACTTCAAAATCATTCTTAACCGAATCCAGGTACCTTCTCCTTGGTCTGCCCCGACTCCTCCTACCCTCTACTGTTGAACCCATGAGTCTCTTGGGTAACCTTGCTTCTCCCATGCGTGTAACATGACCCCACCATCTAAGCCTGTTCGCCCTGACTGCTACATCTATAGAGTTCGTTCCCAGTTTTTCTTTGATCTGATATTCAACTGTATAATTTACTATTACAACACACATTGTCTTTGACATTTTGCGTTCTTAGATTTCATGGAGCTCTTTCCCCCTTACCGCCCGCTCTATCTCCAACTCAGCAGGTAGGATCCTCTGACTGCTATCCATTTCCGTACAGTCACTGGATCGTCAGCTCTGGTATTAGCACCTACGATTTTAAAAGACTTCCCAATAGTCGTGTGCTGACCTCTTATCGACTACTCTGTCACGAACATCTTTTCTCTGGCATATGAATTTAAGGACATGATACCTCTCATTAAAGCAATGGAATGTATCCCTGCAATAGATACTCCGCAAACCACCTTGAGGTGCGTGGCGCAGGGTGCAAAATACCACTACTAGCCATTCGCTCCCCTGTTCCACCCGCAAATAGAGCGAGGAAAAAACGACTGTCTGTATACCTCCGTATGAGCCCTAGTTTCTCGTATCTTATCTTCACGTTCCTTACACGCAAAGTATGTTGGCGACAGTAGAATCGTTGGGCACTTATCGTCAGCTGTCGGTTCTCTGAATTTTCTCAGTAGTGCTCCTCGAAAAGAACGTCGCCTTCCCTTCAGGGATTCCCGTTTGAGTTCCGAAGCACCTCCGTAATACTTTACATGTTGTTCGAACCTACCGGTAACAAAACCAGCAGCCCGCCTCTGAATTGCTTCGATGCTTTTCTTTAGTCCGATCTGGTACCGATCCGAAACTCTCGAGCAGTTCTTAGGAATATGCTGCCCCCATTTCGTGCCCATCGACTCTTGTAACTGCCACCTGGTTTGTGTACAAATTGTAAATAGTCTTCCGCTCCCTGTGTTTTCCTCCGCCACCTTTAGAATTTGAAAGAGAGTATTCCAGTCAACATTGTCAAAAGTTTTCTCCAAGTCTACAAATGCTATAAATGTAAATTTGCCTTGCCTTAACCTTTCTTCTGAGGTAAGTCATAGGTCAGTATTGCCTCGCATGTTCCTAGATTTCTCCGGGTTCTAAACTAATCATCCCCGAGGTAGGCTTTTACCAGTTTTTCCATTCTTCTGTAGGGAATTCGTGTTAGTATTCGGCAGACATGACTTATTAAACTGATAGTTCGGTAATTTTCACATCTGTGAGCAAGTCTTTACTGAATTACCCGTTCAATGTCCTCATAAACTTCCTCTATCTCATCTTCTGCTTACGACGTGGGCATGTACACCTGAACTATTGTTGTCGGTGTATTTAGACAGGAGCCAACACTGTTGTTCACAATGAACCAGACAACACAGACCTTAGAAGCTGTAATAATACTACCTGAAGCAATGTATGAAAACACTTATAAATCTGAATTTCTCCCAAAATAAGAAGAACACGTTATTTGCTGGGAACTCTCCGACTCAAGTCATAAAACTAGTTTGATATTCCATATTTCATTAATATGGCGACAGTGCAGAACTGTATCGAACATGTTAGCTATATAAACACGTGTATGTACTAGCATCCGGGGTTCTACGCATCTGCTGGGTTGTGGAACATTGAGGTATATTGAACTGTACTAAAATAGTTCCGTGATGATTCTGCATGAGACAAGCACTTGATAGGTTTCCGAAGGTATATAGAGTCAGGTGTTAAGGAAATTCACGTTCGATTACGGTTTGGAAATTCTGATTTCCTGTCATCCCGAAAGAAAAGCATGCTAACCTCAAAGAGATGAATTCGTAGTTAGGTGGTGTGACCTGCAGACTAAAACTGAAGAAACTGCAAAAAGGAAATATTGAATTTAATCGATAAAAGAAAAAAATATAAAAATGCAATAAATGAAGCAGGCGAAATGGAATACAAATGTCTAAAAAACTACACTCCTGGAAATGGAAAAAAGAACACATTGACACCGGTGTGTCACACCCACCATACTTGCTCCGGACACTGCGAGAGGGCTGTACAAGCAATGATCACACGCACGGCACAGCGGACACACCAGGAAGCGCGGTGTTGGCTGTCGAATGGCGCTAGCTGCGCAGCATTTGTGCACCGCCGCCGTCAGTGTCAGCCAGTTTGCCGTGGCATACGGAGCTCCATCGCAGTCTTTAACACTGGTAGCATGCCGCGACAGCGTGGACGTGAACCGTATGTGCAGTTGACGGACTTTGAGCGAGGGCGTATAGTGGGCATGCGGGAGGCCGGGTGGACGTACCGCCGAATTGCTCAACACGTGGGGCGTGAGGTCTCCACAGTACATCGATGTTGTCGCCAGTGGTCGGCGGAAGGTGCACGTGCCCGTCGACCTGGGACTGGACCGCAGCGACGCACGGATGCACGCCAAGACCGTAGGATCCTACGCAGTGCCGTAGGGGACCGCACCGCCACTTCCCAGCAAATTAGGGACACTGTTGCTCCTGGGGTACCGGCGAGGACCATTCGCAACCGTCTCCATGAAGCTGGCCTACGGTCCCGCACACCGTTAGGCCGTCTTCCGCTCACGCCCCAACATCGTGCAGCCCGCCTCCAGTGGTGTCACGACTGGCGTGAATGGAGGGACGAATGGAGACGTGTCGTCTTCAGCGATGAGAGTCGCTTCTGCCTTGGTGCCAATGATGGTCGTATGCGTGTTTGGAGCCGTGCAGGTGAGCGCCACAATCAGGACTGCATACGACCGAGGCACACAGGGCCAACACTCGGCATCATGGTGGGGGGAGCGATCTCCTACACTGGCCGTACACCTCTGGTAATCGTCGAGGGGACACTGAATAGTGCACGGTACATCCAAACCGTCATCGAACCCATCGTTCTACCATTCCTAGACCGGCAAGGGAACTTACTGTTCCAACAGGACAATGCACGTCCGCATGTATCCCGTGCCACCCAACGTGCTCCAGAAGGTGTTAGTCAACTACCCTGGCCAGCAAGATCTCCGGATCTGTCCCCCATTGAGCATGTTTGGGACTGGATGAAGCGTCGTCTCACGCGGTCTGCACGTCCAGCACGAACGCTGTTCCAACTGAGGCGCCAGGTGGAAATGGCATCTCTACGATCCAGCATCTCTACGATCGTCTCCATGGGAGAATAGCAGCCTGCATTGCTGCGAAAGGTGGATATACACTGTACTAGTGCCGACAATGTGCATGCTCTGTTACCTGTGTCTATGTGCCTGTGGTTCTGTCAGTGTGATCATGTGATGTATCTGACCCCAGGAATGTGTCAATAAAGTTTCCCCTTCCTGTGACAATGAATTCACGGTGTTCTTATTTCAATTTCCAGGAGTGTAGATCGATATGAAGTGCGAAAGACTAAGCAGGAATGTCTGGAGGACAAATGTGAGGATATAAAAGCACATACAGGAAAATTAAGAGACCTCTGGAGAAAAGAGAACCACATGTATGACTAGCAAGAGCTCAGAAGGAAAACCAGTCTTAAGCAAAGAAGGGAAAGCAGAAAGATGGAAAGAGTTTATAGAGGGTCTATACAAGGAAGATGTACTTGAGGGCATTATTGTGGAAATGAAAGAGAACATAGATGAAGATGAGAAGGGAGATATGGTACTACATGAAAAATTTGACAAAGCACCGAAAGATTTAATCGAAACAAGACCCCGGTAGTAGGCAACATTCCGTTAGAGCTACAGATAACCTTAAGAGAGCCAGCCGTGACAAAACACTTTCGTCTGGCGACCAAGATGTATGAGACAGGCTAAACACCATCAGACTTCAAGAACAATATAATAATTCCAGTTCCTAAGAAATCAGGTGCTGACAGATGTGAAAATTACCAGACTATCAGTTTAATAAGTCACCATTGCAAAATACTAATATGAGTCCTTTACAGAAAAGTCGAAAAACTGGTAGAAGCTGACCTACGGGAAAATCGGTATAGATTCAGGAAAAATGTAGAAACATGAGAGGCAATACTGACCTGAGAAGGCTCTCAAAGAAGGTGGGTCAAGAAAAGGTAAACCTACGTTTCTAGCATTTGTAGACTTAGAGAAAGCATTTGACAATGTTGACTAGAAGGCACTCTTTCAAATACATGGAGCGAAACCAGATGGTAGTTATAAGAGTCGAGGGGCACGAAAAAGAAACACTGGTTGGGGATGGAGTGAGGCAGGGTTGTAGCCTATCCCCTATGTTATTCAATCAGTATTACTGAGCAAGCAGTAAAGGAAACAAAAGAAAAAATCGGAGTAGGAATTTAAATCCATGGAGAAGAAATAAAAACTTTGAGGTTTGCTGATGACATTGTAATTCTGTCAGATGCAGCAAAGGACTTGGATGAACAGTTGAACAGAATGGATAGTGTCTTGAAAAGAGGATAAAAGATGAACATGAACAAAAGCGAAACGAGGATAATCCAATGTAGTCGAATTAAATCAGGTGATGTTGAGGGAATGAAATTAGGAAACGAGACACTTAAAGTAGTAGATAAGTTTTGCTATTTGGGGAGCAAAATAAGTGATGATGGTTGAAGTAGAGAGGATACAAAATGTAGACTGACAATGGAAAGGAAGGCATTTCTCAAGAGAAATTTGTTAACATCGAGAATAGATTTAAATGCCAGGAAGTCTTTTCTGAAAGTATTTGCATGGAGTGTAGCCATGTATGGAAGTGAAACATGGATCATAAATAGTTTGGACAGGAAGAGTACAGAAGCATTCGAAATGAGGTGTTACAGATGAATGCTGAAGATTAGATGGGTAGTTCATGTAACTAATGAGGAGGTATTGAATAGAACTGGGAAGAAGAGAAATTTGTGGCACAACCTGACTAGAAGAAGGGATCAGTTGGTAGGACATGTTCTGAGGTATGAAGGGATCTCCAATTTATTACTGTAGGGAAGCGTGGAGGGTAAAAATTGTAGAGGGAGACCAAGAAATGAGTACACTAAGCAAATTTAAAAATATTTAGGTTGCAGTAGTTACTCGGTGGTAGGCAAATCTAACACCTTCCATGAAAACCCTGACATGATAAGCAAATCCAGTAGTATGTCACATAGTTCCGAATAAATCGTGACATTAAATTAACCAAAGTAATATGAGTAACGAGTGAGCAAATGGAATACCACAGACTAACACAAGAATGCCTAAATGCATGTCGTACCTTCCCACCGTGAGACCGACGCAGTTCCGAGGGGAGAAACGAGAACAGAAGCCGAGAGCACAACCGTGTTAAACTAGAAGGCCCTACGATAAGGGACGGACTGGACACCCATGTCGGCAGCCTACTGCTAAGACTACCACGCGCACGTTTTAGCGTGAGACTTTTTCGCGTCTCCGTTACGTCAAGGACCACCCCCCAGTCCATGTTAAAAGCTAGAGCCCTTCAGAAAAACAGTATAGATCTTACGATAACACAAAAAGGGCCACTACCACCCGCAAGTTTTAGCGTGAGACTTTTTCTCGTCTCTGTTATGTCAACGACCACCCTCCCCCCCCCCCTCCCCCAGCCAATGTTAAAAGATGGAGCCCTCCAGAAGAACAGTATAGATCTTACGATAACGCTAAAAGGACCACACCAGCTGCAGGTTTTAGCGTGAGACTTTTTCGCGTCTCTGTTACGTTGCAAACTTTAAAAACATTGCCCCACCACGAAAAGTATAACGTTTCTCATTGGATAGACAGAATTTTTGTAGGCGGAGCTTAAGGTTAACATTGAGACCCTGACTGGTCAGATGAAAACACAGCCAGATAGTTTTTTTTTAAACCAACTTCGGTAAATTGTAGTAAGGAGAAGTTAGTGGAGAGTTAGTTCCGAGACGGCGAGCTGGATGGCTGCTGCGCCGGCCGCCGCCCCCCTGACGAACACCGACAAGGTAATGAACGCACGCGATGCCGCATTTTTGAGCGCATAAGGTTTCACTCAGAACTGCAGAAGTCTCATCTGTTGCACCCCCTTTTTGCGTAATACTAGTGTCGATCGTAAATTGAAGCTCATGGTGTTCACATTCGCCACTTGAAGTAAAAATCTGAAACGCGATGATTTTTCTGTTATGTTATTATTGAGAAGCCACATCAGCCACTGTAATTTACGACAAGTTAGATAAGTAATTAAAGATAATTGAGGGTCACTGTAGATCATTTTGATAGTTTTCTCTTTTGTGAAACTTAAATTAAACCTAGATTATAGATGTGATATGGCATAGGTCATCCTTCGATCCATTGTAGAACTTGGAAACCCATTCAGGGAATATTCGTTCACATTTTTGTTGAACGCTGTTGGTTTTTACCATCCTGTATTAAAACACTTCCTTTTATCAATAGTGTAATTTATAAACAATGTTTTGTGAGTAGAATAAAATTTCCAGTGGTAAACTTAACTGCTTTTTCGACGTTATTTTACCAGCTAAATAAAAAAAATAGGAAAGCCTTGAACCCCTTTCACTAAATTTAGTTAGCATTAAGATTCTTTTACAGGGAGTGCAGTGGAGCTGACGCTGAGATCATTTAGTATTTGGTTATATCATCGCTAGTCTCACTGAACTCTTCTGAATTCTACACGTCATGTGTGGTCTGGCGTCTCCTTACCAGCAACAGGTCACAGGTTCAAACTAGTCAATTCCCTAAAAAACACCCTCAGAGCGTCGTTGCGCGAAAGTGGTAGGGAGACACGACATAGAACAAACAGACACCACCATGAATGTTTAGAATATTTTAAAGTGGAATCAGCCAGAAAATACTAAACATATCTTCCGGTGGATTTCTAAGTCGGACGTCAAAATATCACGAGCAGAGTGGTATCTGTCATGCAAAAAGTCATAGCAAGAGTTGCAGCTGAAATAGACATTTGCTTAGTAAGTGACTGATTCTCGGCTATGCCCATTCTCAGACCAACCTTATTGCGAAACCGGGCACCGACTAAATAAACATCAATTTGAGTTGCAACTCTGACTGTCTCTTTTTGCTACACAATCTAAAATGAGTTGCTGTTTCATAATACCCAGCACGCTGAAGTGATGCAAAATGGTATCGTTTCAACACATATCGGAAACGTATATTACTTACTGCTACTTCTTGAAAAAATGGGAATTACTACTGAATAGCATACCGGTATACATTACAATGTCGGTTTTGTGTTCTCTAGGTGTGGTTTTGTGCTTTTTGATACGAATATTGTGCTGACAACACTCAATTTGACGTTGAAAACAGCGAATATAGTACTAAAATCACTGAAATTAGTACTCAAAGTTAAGGACAACATGCTATCTGCCAGAAACTCTTCAGTCCAGCAATAAATCCGACATGATAAACTTTGCTCTTATGGTAACATCTCGGAGCTGTACTGAAAGCCGACCCAGAGACACGAACTTGGTGTTTCAACAGATACTTTACGTCATAGGAGAGAGGTTTGAGATATGTCCGCCATTGACTGAGTCTCTTCACAGCGTTCCATATTGCAACGTGCAAGCCGCATAGGTTCAAGCCACTTGGATGTTCTAAAGTTACTTGACAGACAACTTCTAATTCAGGAAGACGCATAGTCTCTCCTCGATTGTTCCATATGTTAGTAGAATAGGAAACGGAGCGACTGGCAGTTATACAGGGTGTTACAAAAAGGTACGGCCAAACTTTCAGGAAACATTCCTCACACACAAATAAAGAAAAGATGTTATGTGGACATGTGTCCGGAAACGCTTACTTTCCATGTTAGAGCTCATTTTATTACTTCTCTTGAAATCACATTAATCATGGAATGGAAACACACAGCAACAGAACGTACAACGTGACTTCAAACACTTTGTTACAGGAAATGTTCAAAACGTCCTCCGTTAGCGGGGATACATGCATCCACCCTCAGTCGCATGTAATCCCAGATGTGCTGATGCAGCCCTGGAGAATGGCGTATTGTATCACAGCCGTCCACAATACGAGCACGAAGAGTCTCTACATTTGGTACCGGGGTTGCGTAGACAAGAGCTTTCAAATGCCCCCATAAATGAGAGTCAAGAGGGTTGAGGTCAGGAGAGCGTGGAGGCCATGGAATTGGTCCGCCTCTACCAATCCATCGGTCACCGAATCTGTTGTTGAGAAGCGTACAAACACTTCGACTGAAATGTGCAGGAGCTCCATCGTGCATGAACCACATATTGTGTCGTACTTGTAAAGGCACATGTTCTAGCAGCGCAGGTAAAGTATCCCGTATGAAATCATGATACCGTGCTCAATTGAGCGCAGGTGGAAGAACATGGAAAATGAGCTATAACATGGAAATTAAGCGTTTCCGGACACATGTCCACACAACATCTTTTTTTTATTTGTGTGTGAGGAATGTTTCCTGAAGTTTGGCCGTACCTTTTTGTAACACCCTGTATAAAACGTACTCTACGACGTGTTGTACATGGCTTGCAGGTTACATATAGTCGCTTTTGTAGCGTCTGTAGCTTAGCAGAAGCAGCGTGAACGCCTTTGGCTTGCAGTAATACGCTAAGTTCGCATGTTTAGCGGTACGTTAAACTCCACTCATCCCTGGTATAAACAGACGACAGTCTAGTATTCAGACGATTTTAAGCGACTCCTCATGTAAATCATAAGTATTTTACGTTGTAGATATAACATCCAACATCTGCAGCGGATTTCTTATGGTACTGTCTTCTGTGGTTGGGCATCATGTGGACCTGTGAGCCGTAGGACTTCAATGTCACCATCGCGAAAGTTGATCTGTGGTATTTTTTTTTTTTTCTTAGAATTTGCGATTTCGGTCATTCAATATTTCTAAGATCGAAGTTTGATGATAAGTGTCGCAGGTTTGCAATCGAAGATAGATGGTAGCACAGGATATCCATTCAAAAATTCTGCAGAAGATGTGCAATTAGTTAACTGTCAGCCGTATACAGCGCATGCCTCCACAGCACTTCCGAAACATTTCTGATGAACGCAGTGACTCCTTCAACAACACGCTTGCGTTGGAACCCTTTTGCTGGACAAGGCTGCGAAGTAAACCAGATGCGACGGGGAAGTTTCTTTTGGAAGTCTGATACAGCGTTTTACAATTGGACGTTCCCTGCACCTAATTGCATCACCTTGCAGCCAGTAGCATTGCAGTTAACATAGCGGAGGTGCCATGACTATACGTAGTAGACTACATGAAAGTGAACTATATACTCTTTCAAACGAAAGTAACGCACTTCAAGCCTCTCACCACAGATTTCTCACCCTTCGGGAAGACAGAACACAGTACGCTACACTGGACTGCGAATATCCCTCATCTCAGTGGACATAAAAGACAAACAACTGTTCCAAGGCATTTCTAAATCATTTCTGATGAATACCAGTGTCAGTAGCATTGGTCTGCAGTAGAAAGATTGAGTCCTATATCATGATGGTGTTTGTAGTACCTTAGCTTATCGACAGTGCCGGAGACGGAGATTAGAAAATTCCTTCGGGTACCGGGAGTGGTACTCTGAACATCACCACCAATGAAGGACATCAATGTCGCCGACCAATGAAGACTTCCAGGATGGTGTTATAAGTGGCGGGCACCTGTGTACCAGTCTTCTAGTCGACGTCTGCGTCGTTAGGTGGTGCCCAATGTTACACCAAGTTATTATACAGTACTGGCCATTAAAATTGCTACACCACGAAGATGTCGTGATACATACGCGAAATTTAACCGACAGGAAGAAGATGCTGTAATATGCAAATGATTAGCTTTTCAGAGCATTCACACAAGGTTGGCGCCGGTGGCGACACCTACAACGTGCTGACATGAGGGAAGTTTCCAACCGATTTCTCATACACAAACAGACGTTGACCGGCGTTGCCTGGTGAAACATTGTTGTGATGCCTCGTGTAAGGAGGAGAAATGCGTACCATCATGTTTCCGACTTTGATAAAGATCGGATTGTAGCCTATAGTGATTGCTGTTTATCATATCGCGACATTGCTGCTCGCGTTGGTCGAGATCCATTGTCTGTTAGCAGAATATGGAATCGGTGGGTACAGGAGGGTAATACGGAACGCCGTGCTGGACCCCAAAGGCCTCGTATCACTAGCAGTCGAGATGACAGGCATCTTATCCGCATGGCTGTAACGGAACGTGCAGCCACGTCTCGATCCCTGAGTCAACAGATGGGGACGTTTGCAAGACAACAACCATCTGCACGAACAGTTCGACGACGTTTGCACAGCATGGACTATCAACTCGGAGACCATGGCTGCGGTTACCCTTGACGCTGCATCACAGACAGGAGCGCCTGCGATGGTATACTCAACGACGACCCTTGGTGCACCAATGGCAAAACGTCATTTTTTTCGGATGAATCCAGGTTCTGTTTACAGCATCATGACGGTCGCATCCGTGTTTGGCGACATCCCGGTGAACGCACATTGGAAGCGTGTATTCGTCATCGCCATACTGGCGTAACACCCGGCGTGATGGTATGGGGTGTCATTGGTTACACGTCTCTGTAACCTCTTGTTCAAATTGAGGGCACTTTGAACAGTGGACGTTACATTTCAGATGTGTTGAGAGCAGTGGCTCTACCCTTCATTCGATCTCTGCGAAATCCTACATTTCAGCAGGATAATGCACGACCACGTGTTGCAGGTCCTGTACGGGCCTTTCTGGATACAGAAAATGTTCGACTACTGCTCTGTCCACCACATTATCCAGATCTCTCACCAATTGAAAACGTCTGGTCAATGGTGGCCTAGCAACTGGCTCGTCACAATACGCTAGTCACTACTCTTGATGAACTGTGGTATCGTGTTTCAAGCTGCATTTCCACTTTTTCTCTGCCTCGTGAGGATTGGGTGTTGCTGTCCTTAGGTTAGTTAGGTTTAAGTAGTTCTAAGTTCTAGGGGACTGATGACCATAGATGTTAAGTCTCATAGTGCTCAGAGCCATTTTTTTGCATTTCCACCTGTACCTGTACACGCCATCCAATCTCTGTTTGACTCAATGCCAAGGCGTATCAAGACCGTTATTACGGCCAAAGGTGGTTGTCCTGGGTACTGATTTCTCAGGATCTATGCACCCAAATTGTGTGAAAATGTAATCACATGTCAGTTCTAGTATAATATATTTGTCCAATGAATAACGGTTTATCATCTGCGTTTCCTCTTGGTGTAGCAATTTTAATGGCCAGTAGTGTAGTTAGCTCTTTCGGTGTACTTAGGAGCACACCCATGTCGAGCCTCTGCTCGTATGTACGCGCGTCTGCCACAAATTGTCGACACTGAAGCAGTTCTTCTGCACAAAACCACAAAATTATATTTATTTAAAGATCACTCGTGTCAACTAATTTTTGTTTGCCTGTCCAGATTTCTACAGCGACAGATCCTTTGGTCACTTTCCACCTATCATTAGCAGCGAGTACGTAACATTTGGCTTCCCGGAACATAGCGGTCACGGCGTCGAATCTACGAAGCCACTTCGTTTTACCTCCTGTGTCGCCCGTTTTCTATAGCTTTGTGGACATTTTTGTTTGAGTTTTCACCATTTGTGGTTGCAGATGTTTCTGTTTCAGATCCGTGCTTGCGATTTTTGTTCAGTTTACTTGTTTGTGCTACCACATAGTGATTTAGCTTTAGCATTTTTTGCTTTGCTATCGCTACCCCACCCCACGCATGCCTGCCGCACACTTAGCGGCGCCACAATTGCAAGAGCATTTGGCATCTATGTTCGATCTAACACAGCTTCCTCAGTTACAGACGCAACAAATGACTTAGCTTACTGGGGCGATCGTCAGAGGCTTAATTCAAATGCACATTGCAGCCAGAAGGAACCACAATCAGTCGCCACCAACTAATGCAGCGCCACAACTTACGCAGCCATCGTTTGCGCCTCCGCATCGCCCTTTGAAGAGGTTAAAGAAGACTGGGTTGAGTACTTGGCCCAGTCTGAAGCTCGTCTACCTGCACGCCAGATGCCAGGTATTGTGTCAATATATAGGACGTGCCGAAAATCCTCCTCCACTTCGCGGCCAGAATTTTTGAATTACGAAGTGTTAATTCACGCTTTGAGTAGATACTATGATCAGAAAGTCCGTATGGTGGCTGCCAGTTTAAATTTTTGTGACTAAAGAAGCAGCCAGGGGAGACTTAGAGAGAGTGAATGACAGATTTACAAGGGCTCACATACGCAGTGTAAGTTTAAATATAAGTGTGGCAAGTATTATAGCGACCTCATGATATGTGAAGCCATTACTCAGATCGAGGCTGAAAATAAGGGAGAAGATCACAAGTAACCCGACCCTTCCTTGCTACAAGTTTTCCAAATCATTGACTGTCAAGACTCCTGTGACAGTGCTGTAGCGTTTTCCGGCCGTCACGTTTTTACTGTAGCGCCTAGAAATAGCATCGCGCGGCCACGTAAACAGGCCGGTTCTATGGCCGGTATTACACTATCAAATTTCTTTTTCAAAGATTTGATCAAAGATGTGATAAAATATTCCGTCAAATATATCAAAGATCTTTGACGTAGCGCTAGAAGGGGTATTACACTGTCATATTTTTCGTCAAAGTTCAAGATGACTGACAAGAACAACTTGTTATTAACCGCAGCAGTTGCATGTACCACAATTACACTTTGTGCACATGCGGAAGAGAAGCGGGGAAAAAAAAGAAAACATACCTGGGTGAAGCCGTGGGTTTTACGACGACACGATAAAAGCATTCAACAAAACTTGTTACCTGAGCTTATAGTGGAGGACGTCAAGTCGTACATCAATTACTTAACAATGGATGAGCATACATTTCTGTATGTGCTCAGTGAAGTGTATCCTCATATCACAAAGCACAATATTCACTTAAGAACGGCTACATCTGCAGAATACAGGCTCACTGTAACACTCCGGTTCCTTGCTACAGGAGAGGGTTAGGTTAGATTAGGTCAGGTCAGGTCTCCAATCTTATTAATCTATTTTTGTATTCAGGGTGCATCGCGTAGCACCTAATCAGCTTCATTCATCTCTATTAATTTTGTACTTATCGGCACACACCAATTGTATTTACCGGCAATGATTATAAAAATACTACAGACGACAGAACGCTGCAGAGATGCTAGCGCTCCATGTGGTAACTTGTCACATTGCAGTGAACAGAAGACAATCGACTTCTTTGATCAAATCTACAGCGAGGCCCTAGATTTGATCAAATATTGGACGACAATTGACAAAGTTCCCTATTACACCATCAAATATCTTTGACAAAGAAATTTGACAGTGTCATATCGGCCTAAGTCGGTCTCAGCATAGCCAGCCACGAAAACAGCCATGACAGCAAGGTACCGGCGTCAAATGTTGCCCGTGCTGCTCCTCGGTGCATAAGCTTCACTTACGCCCATCATGGAACGCAACTTGTTTTTCATGTGGTAAGAATGGACATGTTCAAGCTGTATGCTTACAGAAAAGGAAGGCTCCCTCTCCTAACACATGCACATAGAAGCCAAACTTTACTGCACATGCTGTGCATTTTGAACCAAACAAAGCTTCTACTGTGTAACAGAAATGTGGTGGTTCTCAGTTCAAGAAATCAGTAGCCTCTTCTTCGGTGCAACGCCGCTCACCGTGGACGTTGTGATAGGCGGCTAAACCATTCAATTGCAATCGATTTCTTTGCTCGGTTGCAATACTTATGATATTGGCAAGTCCAAACTGCAGAAATCGCACACTACCCTTACAGCAAATAATGGGTAAGACGTTCTAGTGGTAGGTTCTTGCAGCCTTCCTGCCATATACCAGAATTTCCAAATGATCGTGTCATTTCAGGTTTTGCATTTACAGAACAGTGCAAATATATTTGGCCTTAATTTGTTTGATTCATTTGCGTTGTATGTGGTGGACAGTTGCTCCCTTTCATACGAACGACAGTGTCGCTCAGTTGTGTGTGGAATTCAAAGAATTATTTGCTGATGGCTTCCGCAAAGCCTCTAATTTTGTTGCGCATGTCACCATCAAAGAAAATACACAACCTCGCTTCTTCACTACTCGCGCTGTACCTCACATGTTCCGTGAACAGTTTGCTCGTGAGCTTCCACAGTGGCAGGACAGTGACGTCACTGCACCCATCACGGCCAGTCAGTGGACGTCTCCCTTAGTACTCGACTAGAAGTCTTTCGGCAAACTGCGTTTTTGTACGAACTTAAGGCAACAGAGAACCCTCAAACAACGATTGATTCATTTCCTTTGCTTCGAGTTGACGAACTTATGGACCGCTTGGGAGCAAGTCGTTACTTCCCTAAGATTGATTTATACGATGCCTACCATCATATCCCTTTACATGAACAGTCCAAGCAAATGTTTGTCATTAATACACACAGGGGACTCTTCATCTTTCTTCGTTTGCCTTTCGTTAGTGTATTTGCACCTGCAATTTGCCAACACTATTTGGAACTATTAACTGCGTCTGTGCCTTCGTGTACAGGTTATTTAAATGATTGATGGTATCAGGTCGCATAGCAGACGAACACCTTAGTAATTTGCGCACACTATTCCAGGCGTTATCTGAGGTAGGCCTTAAATGCAACCGGGACAAGTGTGTGTTCTTTCAAACTGAGATAGAGTGCTTAATTCTGGGGCGTTCATTCGACGCAGTCACACATGCAGGCCATTCGTGATTTCAAACCTCCAAGGAATGTAACTGAATTACAATCAGTGCTATGGAAGCTGACGCATTACGTCGCTTCAATCCGAATGCAGCTCAGATTGAGCACTGTTGCACCGCCTTTGCCACAAGGGTGTACCTTTTGTGTGATCCCAGGAATGTGGCATTACCTTTCGACTCAAAAACGATTTACGCAATCATCATTGCCTAGATCATTTTGATCCTTCCAAACCTGTAGTCTTGGCAATCGCTTGCTCTTCGTACGGCACTGGTGCTTTACTCTCACACAGGAGTGGTTCAGCTGACAGAGCAATAGCCTTCGCCTGCAAACAGCTCAACAACACTCGGAGCAGCTATTTGCAAACAAAGAAGGAGGCTCTTGCCATCATCTGTGGTGTGACTAAATTTCATCAATATTTGTATGGAAGAAACCTCTACTTAGTCACTGACCACAAGACTTTGCAGTCACTTTTGAAACCAGCCATTCCCATTCCGAATGGCGCAGAGCAGAAATTGCAACGTTGGGATCTCATCTTATCCCACTACCAATGTACAGGCCTACATACAAGCATGCCAATACTCATACGCTTTCGCGTCTTCCTTTGGGACCAGCTTCCATTAGATCACTGGAAGATCGACCAGGCCACGACAGTGGCTCGGGGCTTGCAGATGCTGTTGTCCTACATCTGCAATAGTTGGCCTTGCAATGTGAAACAAATTGTCAGCCTGGTGGTTCGCTGATACTGTGCACGGCGGCATGAATTATCTGTGCCACAAGATGTCCTAATACTAGGCACTAAATCTGAACAATTGTGTGTGACGATTCTAAATGTACTCCAGAGATACGTTCTTAGTTTTCTTCATCACAGTCCACACAAAACAATTAGCCAACCAATATTGTACATGGTTTGACATGGACTCGCAAGTTGAGCAGATGACGGCTATGCGACACACTTGTGCAGCCTGTCCTCAACAATTCTTTGATTAGCCAAAGCCTGAAGCGCCTTGGCAGCACTTGCATTTGGATTTTATTGCAATCTACTGGTACATTCGTTGGCTGACTGTCGTCGGCACAATAGCAAGTCTCCTTTTGCGATTCCCGAGCACTCTACGACGACATGTTGCACTCTTCAAGTCTGGCAGTGTGACAGAGGACAAGTAACTCTCTCACCCATTTTTTGCATACGGAAAATTATTAAGGATTTTATTACGACCTGACGCACCTTGAGCAAGACTCCAGAAAGTTAACAGCTTGAGCAGGCATTGATGGACCCTAGTAGGGCGCTAAAAGCATGAGGAATTTTTATGATTCTTAACTAATAGAAATGGCTTGTTGGGAGTTGTAAGCAACTGGCGACTAGCCCATCCCTTAGTAAATTTTGCTGGACAGGTCCACAGCCGTACAGGGCAGCCCCTCATCAGGACAGGGCTCCATCAGAACAATGCCACGATACCTCCCGTGGTGCCAGCAGAAGCCTGGGCAGGGGCGATGGTCTAAAGGAAAGCATCTACATAGGGGAGTCATGACCAGGCATTTTGTGGAGAGCCACATGTAACAAAAATTCACGTGTTTTCATGTTCACCGATATTGAAAGAAGGCTTGTGAGCCACTCCTGTCGTATAAGAAAACTCTGACACCTGAGAAGTGTTTAGGGATGGAATCTTTATTACACCTCATAGCTAGGAATAACAAGCTCCAAGGCACAGGCGATTTAGATAAGAATCTTTGAGATTGTATCTGTTTGCTTGTTGCCATGGGAAGACACACAACTTCGGAGAGAGTCATTTTTTCCCTCTCTGTGAAGACTTAAAGAGGCCAGTAATCGGCAGTTTCTTTTTTTCAGAGATGCAGGTTTGTTAACTCTTGCCCTGGTTCGACATGAGTTTGTGCTGTCGTCGGGCAGGGGAGACTTAGCGCCTCTAGAGCCTTGTGATTGGCTCAAAACGGTGTGAAGGCGGTGTCGTTTGTGCACTTTGCGGGAAAACGGAATTTTTTCTGGATAGGTGGGAAGCACTTGGGTGTGGGACTTTGGTCGGGTGAGGACTTCTGGCATAAGTGGTTGGTACTTGGTACCTGTGCTGGGACTGACTTCACTTGCAAGTAGTTTAGACTGGGGAGCCTGTGGTGAAGTTCTAACCGCACCATCAGTGTGGCATCAAACGTCTTGGGACTACTCATTTGCGAAGGGCACACTTATTCGTTTTTGGGTTACCACATTTGACGTTTAGTAGCCTTGTGTGCTCTGTCATATAAGTGAGCCACATTGGTTCTTGGTATGACCAACAAACGGGGGTGTCACAGACTGAAATCTACTGTGATTTCAGGGCTCTGGTAGAGAGTAAATTACGATCCATCTGCCTGATCGCTAGACTGTGAGATTTTGTATTTCTTTCGCTTTTAGGGACAGAGTACTTGACTCACTGATCACAGTTAACCTGTCTTTGCCAACCAGGCGCCACCCAGCTGAGTGTTTAATCATCTGTTAGCTGTTCAGGGAATTCAATCTATAGCTTGTTTAGTATAATTTATGCCTTGTTTGGTAAAATAAATATTGCTAGTACACTAAATTTTGCCAACATTCTCAATCTATTAAACAGTCCAAATAGATTACCTTTCAAGTCCATGTTTTCCCTTGAGAGTACCAGAGTTGCTAGTGACTGGCAATTGAGGTTGACGTCAATTTGTGTCTGCACAAATCGAGGACTTCTGTACAGTCAACAGGATTCCTTACATGACCAGTGGAGCTTTTCGTCCACAATCCATAGTAGAAGCAGACTGCTTGGTTCGCACTTTTAAGCGGCAGAGGGAACAACTATGTACCCAATACACACTGGACCAAGTTTTCTTGCTCGTCTTCCTACCGCTCCCAGCCTCGCAATGGCGCATCGCCCGCGAAGTTGCTCCATGGACGGCGCCATCGCATCTTACTCCAGTTGTCGCATCTACTGTAGCGGCCGGCGCCTACTCCGCTCGTTGGGCACAGTATCAAATTAATGACCCTGGTTTTTTTTCCAATTCATACAGCTCTCGGAAGCGCTGGAAACGCGACATCGTCGCAAAGTTGCTTGACAAGTGCATATTTTTAATACAGGTTGGGGTGCGGATAGGAGCTCAGCACCAGCCAAAGTTTCGGTTCCTGTCTCCTCAACAAGTCCTGCAACCACGTGATTGTGTGTCACTTGTGTCATACGTCTGTGCGTGAGTTTTCCGCACTCCTAAACGCCCCTAGTTCCTCTGTTTCTGATGTGGTAGTGAAATGGAAACGTGAAGGGACACATACAGCACAAAAGCATACAGGCCGACCTCGTCTGTTGACTGACAGAGACCACCGACAGTTGAAGAGGGTCTTAATGTGTAATAGGCAGACATCTGCCCAAACCATCACACATTAATTCCAAACTGCATCACGATCAGGCCCACCCTTGTGGCCGAGAGGTTCTAGGCGCTTCAGTCTGGGACCGCGCGACCGCTACAGTCGCAGGTTCGAATCTTGCTTCGGGCATGGATGTGTGTGACGTCCTTAGGTTAGTTAGGTTTAAGTAGTTCTGAATTCTAGAGGACTTATGACCTCAGATGTTAAGTCCCATAGTGCTCAGAGCCATTTGAACCATTTGCATCACGATCCACTGCAAGTGCTATGACAGTTAGGTGGGAGGAGAAAAAACGGATTTCATGCTCAAGCGGCTACTCATACGCCAGACATCACCCTTGTAAATACCAAACGACAGCTAGTTTGAAGCAAGGAGCGTAAACACTGGACGATTGAACAGTAGCAAAATGTTGTGTGGAGTGACGAACAATATTACACAATGTGGCCATCCGATGGCAGGGTGTGGGTATGTCGAATGCCAGGTGAACGTCATACGCCAGCGTGTGTAGTGTCAACAGTAAACTTCGGAGGTAGTGGTGTTATGGTGTGGTCGTGTTTTTCATGGAGGGGCTTGTATCCCTTGTTGTTTTGCGTGGCACTATCACAGCACAGGCCTACATTGATGTTTTAGGTACCTTCTTGCTTCCCAGTATTGAAGAGCAATTCGGGGTCGGCGATTGCATTTTTCAACATGATCGAGCACCTGTTCATAATGCACGGCCTGTGGCGGTGTGGTTATACGACAATAATATCCCTGTAATGGACTGGCCTGCACAGAGTCCTGACCTGAATCTTATACAACACCTTTGGGATGTTTTGGAAAGCCAACTTCAGAAGAAGTTTTTGCTGTGAATTTCCACCACGTTATTAGCAGGTGACATTCCAGCACATTAAACCACTATGAAGACGCATGTTATTTGTAGTCCACACAGCCCTATATTGTTACCCTATAGGTAGAATCAGCATAGACATGTCTAAACGAGAGGCAGATTCCGTCATCTGTTTATGGCCATCTGACCTCCACACCAGTACTATAGAAGATATTTTCTCGCCTGAAATGTATCACAGTAAACCACTTAGCAGGAAAATAGTACAAAGGGCGTTCAAAAAGTTTTTCACAGTCATCTCTAATTGTTTTATTTTTTGCAGGAGGAGAATGAAATTTTTTGTGAACATACTTGGAAGATTTAGCTAGAAGTTGGTATATAAAAGTATTTTCTTTTATTTACAGGTGAGCCATAGTGGACCGTGAAGTAGATGTCAGAGTGCGACAACGGTCGGTGATGGAGTTCCTCTTCAAGACCGGCGATGACTCTGCCACATCGATTCACCGGAAGTTGCTCCCTGTTTGTGGGGAGGACACAGTGGCTCGCAGAAGTATCCAGCGGTGGTTCCAGAGCTTGAAAGAAGGTGATTTCTCTCTGCTGGACAATCCACGATGGAGTAGAAAAAATGGTTCAAATGGCTCTGAGCACTATGGGGCTTAACATCTATGGTCATCAGTCCCCTAGAACTTAGAACTACTTAAACCTAACTAACCTAAGGGCATCACACAACACCCAGTCATCCCGAGGCAGAGAAAATCCCTGACCCCGCCGGGAATCGCACCCGGGAACCCGGGCGTGGGAAGCGAGAACGCTACCGCACGACCACGAGCTGCGGACAATGCAGTAGACCATGGACAGCAGTGAGTGATGTGGATAAGGAGACCACTGATCAAATAATCCAAAATGAAAGATGTGTGACGACACGACAGCTTGCTGAAATGACTCCTTTGGCATTGGGTAGCGTGGTATCACAGATACAGTCAGTAAGGTACAGAATAATCTGTGCACATTGGGTGCTGAGATTATTGACAAGAGAAATGAAAACGATAAGAAAGCATGTGTGCGAGGGTCTCATGAAGACCTTTACTGAAAAGTGGAAACAGTGTTTCGAAGTCGTCGCTAACCAGGATGAAACGGTTGTTCCTGTGCGAACCTGAGAGCAAAACCCAATCCATGGAGTGGCGTCATCCGGGTTCCCCTCAGAAGAAGAAACCAAGACTTTCTCGAACAGCAGGCCGAAATGCGATGGCCTCCTGCTTCTGGGATCAGTGTGGTCTCATTTTCATTGACTTTTTTGGAACTTGGCTCTACAATTAACCTGGATCATTACTGTTTGTTATTGGACAAGCTGCGAGGTGACATCAAGGCCCACAGACCACAGCTTCAGGGTCAGATCATGATATTACACCATAACAACGCAAACCCCATAAAGACGTTATGAAGCAGGAGAAAATGAGGCTAATGGGTTGGAAAATTGTTCCTCATCCTCCCTACAGTCCGGACTTGGCTCCGTCTGATTTTTACCTCTTTGGTCGTCTGAAGGCCCTCCTGCGAGGTAAAACATTTGATAGTGAGAAAGACCTTATTTCCTGTGTCAAGCGATGGTGTAAAAGTCAATCCCCAGAATTTTACCAATATGCATTTACATCGTGGATAGAGCGTTGAGCCAGATGCGTCACAGCTGATGGAGGCTACATTCAGTAGGCTCAATGTATAGCCAAATGTTCCGAGTACGTTCACAAAAAATTTCATTCTCCTGCTGAAAAAAATTAAAAAAAATTAGAGATGACTGTGCAAAACTTTTTGAACGCCCTTTGTATTTTTATGACGTTATCTTTAAAGTACTGACGAGTACGTACCTGTTTCATCGAAGTGTCTTATACCTTACACTGTAATGACAGCATAAATCAGTCACTGACAAGAACACTTTAACGTGTAAGTTAGATCAACAGAAGTTACAAGCGTGCCTCGTAATGCTACACAACAAATCTTTAAGTATTTTGAGAAATAATAATACCTGGCACTGTTACGGTACATGTACTGTCATGAAACAAAAGGTCTAAGAGCTAGATTTTCTGGTAGTGCTTCTCGTAGTTTCTTGCAGCAAGTGACCTTTGCGGGATATCTTCCTATCACATACCTGCAGCGGTGGGAAGTCTCTGCAACACTTTCGACTGTCAAAAGGGTAGATTTCCAACGAGATAACTGAAAGATGTTTGAAATCGTAAGAAAATAAGCATTGGCTCTAGGAAGAGAGTAATAAATAACATGTAGAAGAGCATATTGGAATGAAAGTACAAGAGAGGGATGGTTGGATTGACAACGGGTAAGACGGTAAAAGTCCTACTAACATATAGTTGATCACGTACATCGAAGAAGAACTGAGAGCTACTGCAAGATTTCAGCCAGTTCCTCCATCAGCACATCAGTTTTAACATCGGCCAACTCCAGTTTATACAGGGTGTTACAAAAAGGTACGGCCAAACGTTTAGGAAACATTCCTCACACACAAAGAAAGAAAATATGTTATGTGGACATGTGTCCGGAAACGCTTACTTTCCATGTTAGAGCTAGTTTTATTACTTCTCTTCAAATCACATTAATCATGGAATGGAAACACACAGCAACAGAACGTACCAGCGTGACTTCAAACACTTTGTTACAAGAAATGTTCAAAATGTCCTCCGTTAGCGAGGATACATGCATCCACCCTCCGCCGCATGGAATCCCTGATGCGCTGATGCAGCCCTGGAGAATGGCGTATTGTATCACAGCCGTCCACAATAAGAGCACGAAGAGTCTCTACATTTGGTACCGGGGTTGCGTAGACAAGAGCTTTCAAATGCCCCCATAAATGAAAGTCAAGAGGGTTGAGGTCAGGAGAGGGTGGAGGCCATGGAATTGGTCTGCCTATACCTATCCATCGGTCACCGAATCTGTTGTTGAGAAGCGTACGAACACTTCGACTGAAATGTGCAGGAGCTCCATCGTGCATGAACCACATGTTGTGTCGTAGTTGTAAAGGCACATGTTCTAGCAGCACAGGTAGAGTATCCCGTATGAAATCATGATAACGTGCTCCATTGAGCGTAGGTGGAAGAACATACTGACGAAACTAAAATGACCTCTAACATGGAAATTAAGCGTTTCCGGACACATGTCCACATAACATCTTTTCTTTATTTGTGTGTGAGGAATGTTTCCTGAAAGTTTGGCCGTACCTTTTTTGTAACACCCTGTATAGTCCGATTGCGGGTCTATTAGATGCTTACTTGCTGACTTAACATAGTATTCCTCCTGCTACCACACTGTAACCCTCATATCGGAGATGGTTTGCAGCCTTGAAACCGTCTCTCACAGAGATGACTTTGAAGAAGAATTTACCACATAGATAACTGTTAAAGATACCACCTATCTTCCAAGAACTTGCCAGTTGGATGCGTCGTTTTACCACGAAACTGAAGGCTGTTAGTCACTTAAGAGCAAATCAAGCATAGATGACTAATCACAGTCGATACATATAATTCTATTTGTAAATGATTGTGATTTGTCATATATGCTTCTTCTACTCTAAAATGTTAAACAACCTTCAACGTCTTGTTAGAACAAGAAGTCCACCTAACAAGTTCTCAGAAATGTACGTGGTGTCTTTAGCAGCTAATTACGTGATAAACTCTTCAAGTTTATCTCTGTGAGAACCAGCGTCAAGACAGTGTGGTAGCAGGAGGAAGGCCGGGTAAAATCAGCAAGAAAGCATCTATAAGATCCTTGAATCCATACTCATATTATAAATGCAAAAGTAACACTGTCTGTTACGCTTTGACTACTAAACCGCTGAACCTTGTAATTATGTAATAGGCGTATTTAAACTGTTTTAGCATGTAATTATCTGAACTGTTTCTTATTTAAATTGTTTTGTTAGTTAAATTGCATTGTGTATTATTGAGAAAGAGCGGGAAACCGCGCATAGATACATTTTGAGAAAGAGCGGGAAACAGCGCGCAGTAATACATCTGTAATGGTAGCAGGGATTGTCTGCACCAAAAACCATTGTTGGCGGCGAGACCGCACTTTTGTAGCATTGAGCGTTGGAAGCGAGCAGTTGCGAGTAAGATGTGAGACGAGGCAGTCGTAGCTAGCGAGACATGAGAGGAGGTCGCTGTAAGCGAGGTATGAATTAACACTTTGAAAGAAGCGGTGTGCTCGCCAGCCACTCGCTATACGTAGCGCAATGCTAGTTTTTAAGAATTTTTGTAAAGAACTATGCCCCTTGTAATTGTTTGTCAAGATCGTTCTCAGAATATAGTTATGTAATTTTGATGCAAAATTAGGTATGTAGCGCAACGCTACTTTTTAAGAATTTTTGTAAAGAACTATACCCCTTGTAATTGTTTGTCAAGATCGTTCTCAGAATATAGTTAACTTCTACCAGATTAAATGCATTAAGAATTTTCTATCCCAAAATCATTCACGTAAATGCTTTACGGAATTTATTGTTATCTTAAAAGAAAAGTCTAAACTGAGCTTCAGCTTTTATCAAATCTAAATTAACTTCAACTTAAAGAATTCCAGTCACAAAGTATTATGAAACTCCACCAGCAGCTTATAATTATGTTAAAGAGAAGTAAGTATATTCATTCCACAGTTTGCTGTAGCAGTCAGATGGCGATCCAGTATAAATAATTAAAGGTAAGAATCAGTCTTAATAATTTCAGGTAACGACTGAGGGCCACGGCGACAACACATTTTATGTTTCGTCGTAATAATCAGCAGGTAGTCTTGACAGAGCAGCAGTTAAAAGATTTTAAGAGACGCAGCGTTCAGTCAGCAAGCAAACGTACATCCAATATTAGACGGGAAGGTTTCACTTGGCGATATCCATTCAGTACGACATTTTAGTGAATCTACTGTGGATATGAATATACTGACTTTGATAATAGTGTGAATAAGTTACTGTTAAGTGGCGCAACGCATATACTAAAGTGTATAACTTTTATTCACAGGTCATCGGCAATTCTGTTTGCTTTATTGATTCGGCGTTGAAAAATGTTTGTTCAGTGTTGAATCCGCTTTGAACAGTGATATATTTTGTTGCTTGTGATGATTATAGACAATGTCCCGCAGAATAATTACTCGTTCTCAAACTGATAAAACTGTACAAAATACTGACGAGAGATTCTTTTCTGGAATAGGCAGTAATAATACGTGTGAAAACCCTGATTCTGAAACGTTAGGTGAACAGACATTTAATAACTGTAACAATATGGAAGCGTTTAACGAACAAGTAACTTCAGAAATGCCCACAGACAATGAAACGGTAGTGCAAAATAATTTGGCATTAAATGCAACAGACGGTACACAGTCACAAATTCCGCATAGTAGACATAACAGTTTCAGTAACGAAACCACTACAATGCAGTCAGACAGAGAGACTCCATTAAGCACTGATTTAGATTCAAACGGTACACAGCTACACAACCTGCGTAGCAGATCCAACAGTTCTCATGACCAAAATTCCGAAATTACGGAAAACGTGACGCAGTCACAATCATCTGAGGATGTTCAAATGAACACAGATCTACAGCCTTTAACAACGAATACAAATACACACAGAAGTCAATCCGAAACGGATCCAATAATGGCATTTTTGCTACAAATGAGACAAGACATGAATCAAAACTTTAACAGAGGGTCACAAGAATTAGAAAAAAGGTCACAAGATCTAAAAAACGAAATTAAGGCAGAACACGCACACACAGATCAGAAATTAGACAACATGTACCAAAATCTAAAACACGAAATCAAAGTAGAAATTCAAACAGTCGCTGAAAAATGTTCACAATCAACACAAGAATTACGCGACAAAATTCAAGAAATATCCGATAACCAAGCAACATTTGCAGTTAGTATACGGGAAACAATGACAGAAAACTTTGCTAAACAAAACGCTCAGATTGATGAACGTTTTAACAATCACACAGAAAACTGTTTGATACGTCACCGTAAACTGGTGCGATCGCAGGATAAAGAACGAAAAGAATTACTACAAACAATCACTAAACAGCGTCAGGACGATAAAAAGAAAGTGTTTGCCCAGGGCAAAACATATGTAGACAATCACATACAGTCGATCTCGGAAGAAATCGAAACGGTCAAAGAAACAAATAATCAAATACAAGACAGGCTTACAGAAATCCAAACACAGACAATCGATGTGAAAACTTCTACAGACACTGAAATCCAGAATGTTAAAGATAAATTAACAGAGGACGTTCAGACACTAACTGACAAAATAGAACACATAGAAATTAACCATGACACAGAAAATTTAAAGGCAGATTTTAAGAAAGTCACCAAAAGCAACCGTAAATTACGAAACGAACTGACAGAAAAGATCAATGAACTCACTACAAGAATAGATCTTTTAGATACTAACAATGACGAGAGATCAGACGACACTGCACCAGTCCCAGTGCAACAGAACTCTAATAGTAATAACACGCCATTGACAAATATACAACAAACTATCACAGATCTAAAATCGCGTAATGATTCATTGCATCAGCAAATAAATTCTCTACAGCAAGAGATAGCGGACGCACAAGAAACCGCCGCACATAATCATTTTCAACAGAACACACACCGTTACGAAATGCCTCAGATCCATAATACATATAATGTTGGTAGACTTCAGAGAGTAAGAGATTTTACCCAGGAAGAAAGACACCCGAATCCATATTCAAGACAATACGACAACACTTACACACAGAGACATGACAGTTTTGATCACAAACATTTTCTTTCAGTTAGAAAGTTTAAAACATTTAAAAACGACAGGGCGCAAATACATCCGTTGGATTTTATCCAACAGTTCAGGGGAGCACTTCCACCATCATGGCCAGTACAACATAAGTTAGAATTTATTGTCAGTTTTCTTGAAGGAGAACCAGCACGACGAATGCGACCAATTGCTAGACAATGTTTTTCCGTAGAAGCATTTGAGGAAGCATTTTTATCAGCATATTGGTCTGACACTACACAAAACAGCATCAAAGATCGGCTACTTAGTTTGCCAAACTTTGAAAATTCTACCTTTCCAACAATCACACAATTTTTCGAGTACATGGTGGAACAGAACCAGTACCTCAACGAGCCATACAGTCAATCGGCATTAATACAGCTTTGCATTTCAAAACTGCCCAGAGCTTTGAAAGTGTCATTACTGACAGGGCAACAAAAGGACAATGTATCCGCTTTTAGAGACATCTTACAACTATTAGAAGCACACCAGGCAGACTACGCATTTGTTAACAAAAAATTTTCACGACAGAACGGAAAACAAACAAACTCAGCTACTTTTGAACAAACACGATTTGGTAATAACAATCCGAGTAAACGCTTTCGCAGCGAAAATGACAACGAAAACAGGAGTAATGAAAAACATTATACTGACACGGTAAATTTATATTCAGGACAGCAACAGAATCCGAGACTTAACACGCAACCGAATAGGTCAAATTTCCATATGAATCATCGCTCAGATAATGCGACCGGGGAAGGCCATTACGCGGGTCGACCGCAAAATGAACAAAAACAAACGTTTCTAGGGGGTGCAGGTGGGCTGCCGTACAGTCACAGTTATAACGACAGGAGAAAAGAAAACGAACACAGACCGCCGAGGACGTTCCACAATGACAATTTTAACGGAAACTACAACAGGGCCCAACAGCTGCGTTACCGTATGAATGTACCAGACACCAGATTTCATCCACCAGACACTGCTAATAATCAAAACGGCAGAACTGTACAGTTGATAGAACACATACCAAACTCCCAAGCTGAAAATCACATATCGGAAGAATTATGACTAGAGGAAACCTGCAATGAATCTCTTAATGTCGATACTATGAAATCACACAGAGAAAACATAACGACCGAAAATGCCATTACATTTGACGACGTGAGAGACACATTGTTACAGGAAAAACCAATCCTACAGAAAACAATATATCACCCAATAATAGAGATAGATTTACAGTCGCACAATATTTTAGCGATAATTGATTCAGGTTCACCTATGTGCGTAATTAACGAAGACACATATAACAGATGCAATAGCAATAATGATTACCCAGTATTTCCTTTAATCAGAACGAAGGTCAAGAGAGCTTTTGCAGGAAAAGGCATTGAAGTTAAAAGACAGACACAATTAACATTTGTTTTTGCAGGGGAAACGTTCCACAGTGATTGTTGGATAGTTCCGAATTTAACAACAGACATGATATTAGGAATAAATTTTCTTGTTCAGTACGATGCGAAGATTGACTTCAAATCGTCATACCTCACACTACAAAAGGAAAACAGGGAAGTGATCGTAAGATTTCAAAACACAGTATCCTCCGAAGAACAAAATATGCACAGGATCGAGATTATTACTGATTCTCAAGATAACGATTGTTATATCGCACTATACACGAACACACTTAATAATGACTTGGTAGAGGAACAGGAGTACAATATGTTCGAGACAATTACACGCAAGGTAGACAACAGTGTAGCAAAATGCGACGCAGAACGCACAGAACTTGAAAATATTCTGGTACAACACAAAGCAGTTTTTGCCAATGTTCCAGGAACAATGACAGGATTTATGTACGAATTTCAGGTGAAACCACACGAGACTTTCAAAGCAAAGCATTATCCAATCCCACACATACACACAGAAGCAGTTAAGAAAGAATTACGAGCAATGATCGATAAAGGAATAATAGAACCAGCAGCCAGCCAATATATAAATCCACTACACATTGTTGAAAAGAAGGATGGATCACTACGTTTAGTTTTAGATTCACGTCAAGTTAATAAAATAATCATTACAGAAACCGACCGACCACAGACGTTAGAAGAGTTACTGCAAAAATTTCATGGCACCTCCATTTATACTACACTCGACCTCAAATCAGGGTTTTGGCAAATCCAACTACACCCAAATTGCCGAAAATATACGGCATTCCTTTGCTTTGGGGAATGCTATCAATTTTGTAAACTTCCGTTTGGACTAACGATTTCGTCTGCCGCCTTTATACGAGGCATGAATACTATTCTACCACAAGATCTGAAAAACAAAATTACTACATATGTCGATGACATTTTAATTGCAGCAGAAAACTGGGAACAACACAATCATACTCTTCAACAATTACTGAATACGTTCGAGCAGAATGGTATAACTATAAACTTGCGTAAATCTGAATTTGGTAAAGCGTCAATAAAATTTCTAGGGCACATTATCTCACAAACAGGTATCGCACCAGACCCTGACAAATTGCAAGCACTGAAAGACATCGACGTGCCAACAAACAAAAAGGAACTTCGGAGCTTTTTAGGTCTTATCAATTATTTTAAAAAATTTATCCACTACAAAGCATTAGACACGCCCTTGCTATACCAGCTTACAAGTAAAAACACACTTTGGTCATGGAATGAAGACGTTGAAGCTGAATTCGAGAACTTGAAAGAAGCATTATTAAAAGCACCTTTGTTATCACACCCTGACCCAACACAAAACTTTTCCGTTGCAACAGATAGTTCAACCACAGCACTAGGAGTACATATTTTCCAAGAAATAAAGGAAGAAGATAAGACAGTCGTGAAACACATTGCTTTTGCAAGCAGGATACTTTCTCCAGCAGAGCGCAATTATTCTGTAACAGAATTAGAGACACTATGTGTAATTTACGCTTTTAAGCGATTCCGTCATTTTCTATATGGCCGACATACAACAATATATACCGATCACCGAGCAATCCAGTTTTTATTGTCAGCAAAACTTACGCACGATAGATTAAGCCGCTGGAAATTATACTTACAAGAGTTTGATTTTACCATTATACACATTCCAGGCACGCAGAATACTGTTGCCGACGCATTGTCGAGGTCCATTCACAATAAACGCATGGAGAAAGAAAATACCTTTTGCTACAACAACCATAGTATTATGTATATTAAACAAGTAGCTTTCGAAAACTTTATATCAGCAGCATTACAGGATATAGAGAGAGAACAGCAGAAAGATGAAACACTGAAAGAGATTGTAACGCTTTGGAAAGACAGAAGTAACGCTAAAGTCAGACTTCATTACACTGTACATCAAAATATACTCTTTATTCGATCATACCGAGACGGTAATAATTGGCTTTTATGCATTCCGGAAGGAATCGTAAATAAACTGATATGGTATACACATCTAAGTTATGGACACTACGGAGCGACGAAATGCTTTCTGATTCTGCGACAAAATTGCCACTTTAATAACATGGAAAAACACATAAGAAAAGTAATAGCATCATGCAAGATATGTCAAAAAGCTAAATCATCAACAGTGTCACACATTCCACCATTGTATCCCATCATACCGGTTAAGTTAAGACACATGGCAGCAGTGGATCTTTTCGGTCCAATCCCCAGAACAAATAATGGTTATAGTTATATTTTTGTAGCTGTAGAACTAACATCCAAATTTGTAACATTTTCTCCACTAAGGAAAGCAACAGCAAGAACAGTATCAAGATCGTTTGTAAGAGATTTTCTATCAGTAGTAGGACGTGTACAGAAGGTTATTTCGGATAACGGTCCGCAGTTTAGGTCAGACGTATGGAAGAAAATGTTAGAAAGTAAGAACATAACACCTATTTACATATCAAGATATCACAGTTCTTCCAACCCATCAGAAAGAATAATGAAAGAGATCGGGAAGTTATGCAGAATTTATTGTCATAAAAGACATACAACATGGGATAAATATATTTTACAGTTTCAAGAAGTGATAAATGCAATACCCAATGAATCTACGATGCTATCACCAACCGTAATACTGACAAATAAAGACCCACCGAACAAAATTACCGAACTAATTACTTTTCCTAAGACGCGTAGGCTTCGACATTGTGAAATAATAGACACAGCATTAGCAAACACTAAAAGAGCTGCAGATCGGCGGAAGAAACAACAGAAGCAGGTAAGTCGACTACAGAAGTACGAGATTGGCGACAAAGTACTGATTCGCACTCATTTTCTTTCCAACAAAGGTAAGCACAGATGCCGTAAATTCGAACTTCTGTATGCAGGCCCTTACAGAGTTCGTAATATTCCACACGCTAATGTAGTGCATGTGGAAACGCTACGTAAGAAGAAATCATTAGGGAATCATCATGTATCCAACGTGAAACATTTCTTGATTTAAATTTTTGCATTTCAGCTGACGAAAGGACGGCGTGACACGTAAGTATGCAACAATGGTAGTTTCAGCGCGCTTCAGTAACAAACAAAGCCGCGACACGCAGCGGGCCGCTAATATTTCACCGTACCTTAAAGAACACAGCAGTACTTAATGATGCTACGCCAGCCAAGACAAATAAAAACACGAGAAACATTTCCTAACTTAAAGAGAACATGCAGACAACGACACGACGTATGAATTTGTGCACTGAGAGCTCATAAATGAAAGAAATTTTTTTTATAACGTGACATAATTACTTAAGAAAATGTCGATTTTTGCAATAGCTAAACTGATAATATAGATCGTTCATTAATCAACTATTTTAGTGGTAACATTAACATGTACTCTTTATTCCAGAATGCAGCATTGTTGTCACACGTCATCAAAATGAAACGTAGTTTTAGTTAGAATAAGGATGTGAATCTTTAGGTCACGCAGATAGCTGACGCTAATTGTCATTACAGAAATTTTATAGGTCATGCCGGGAGCTGACGTGATTTTGCAGCAGTTAATATTATGATAAAGTGTTTTATAGGTCATGCCAGGAGCGGACGAGAAGTACCAGAAGATGTTTATTGAAGTCATGCCGTGCACTGACGATAATTAATACTGAATGTTTTATAATAAGTCATGCCGTGCGCTGACGTTAATTAATGCTGAATGTTTATAACAGGTTATGCAGAGAGTTGACACAGATGCAGAAGAAGAATGTGTATGTTATGTTAGTATATAAGAAATGTATAATGTTAAGAAATAATTTTGCTAGCATGTGACACATTGCAACACTATGGATGGGGACCACACATTACAATGTCTAACCAGAATAATGTTTACCTTAATTTTCAGCTGCAAAAGAATACTTTAAATAATTTTATGACAGTAATTTTATTGTATATTATGACCTGACATTTGACGACTCATAACTGACGACTACACCCCTGAATGGAAGATAAAATTTTAGGACAGTAAGTCAAGAAATGCATTGTCAACAAAATTTATAATTAATGATGTAAGAAACTAAGATATGTAAATACAGAATAAGTAATAATGTACTTGTCTATAACAAATCTGTATACTATCAAATACTGAATAAGTAGGAACTTTTATGTCTTTTATATATGGGAATAATTTTCTGGAAGAATTCTTAAATTAAAACTACATATTGTTACAAATTACGACACAACATATTTTGTCATAGGGAAAATTATTTGGTAGTCAAATTATGGTACTAACAATGTCCGTGAACCCATTGCCAAAACAATTTTACCCGTACCTTAATTCCTGTGCATCCCAATGGTTATTGAGCACAGAATCAGTGAATTGTGAAACACGTGACTTCAACCAATGATGTTCTCGACGAGGTGTTTGCATACCTAGATGCACACCACAGCCCGATGTATGTCAATTGGTGCCTGCATACCTAGATACACACCACAGTATGATGTACGACAATAGGTGTTTGCATACCAAGATGCACACCACCAACCTTAATGGACCATTGGAGATGGAACTTAATCCTGATGTGGCTGCGGCAACTCAGGCTATTCGACGACGTACTTAGTGTTTGGGTACACTAAAACTATGGAGCAAGGCGATGATGGAACCACATGGCGAAACCTGGTGTTGTGCTATGTGAGGGAAAGGAACAGACTTTTGAGTGCATTCACAGACAGTTGCCAGTGCTTTGACCATGCTATCCAATTCCTTTTGTACCTTCCTTAATTGTGGTACTAAGAGATGCCAATTTGAATTAAATGTTTCATAATGTAAACTTTCAATTGCTTCATATGATCTGTATATTGATTTTCACGTTTACTCTTATTCTTGTTGTTAAATTTAAGGGAACCAAATTTTACTTGATGTACAATTCCTACTAAAACCCTTTCTATTTACATATTCTCTTTATTAGAGATAGACAAATCATTTCGTATGACATCATTTGTGTATACACTTTGTTCAAACTATTTTCTATAATCAAATTTTATACTTATGTTGAGTCCATATGACTCAACAACGTAGTAAAATTTTAAGAAAGCCGAGTAGCGGCATATGTAATTATGTAATAGGCGTATTTAAACTGTTTTAGCATGTAATTATCTGAACTGTTTCTTATTTAAATTGTTTTGTTAATTAAATTGCATTGTGTATTATTGAGAAAGAGCGGGAAACCGCGCATAGATACATTTTGAGAAAGAGCGGGAAACAGCGCGCAGTAATACATCTGTAATGGTAGCAGGGATTGTCTGCACCAAAAACCATTGTTGGCGGCGAGACCGCACTTTTGTAGCATTGAGCGTTGGAAGCGAGCAGTTGCGAGTAAGATGTGAGACGAGGCAGTCGTAGCTAGCGAGACATGAGAGGAGGTCGCTGTAAGCGAGGTATGAATTAACACTTTGAAAGAAGCGGTGTGCTCGCCAGCCACTCGCTATATGTAGCGCAATGCTAGTTTTTAAGAATTTTTGTAAAGAACTATGCCCCTTGTAATTGTTTGTCAAGATCGTTCTCAGAATATAGTTAACTTCTACCAAATTAAATGCATTAAGAATTTTCTATCCCAAAATCATTCACGTAAATGCTTTACGGAATTTATTGTTATCTTAAAAGAAAAGTCTAAACTGAGCTTCAGCTTTTATCAAATCTAAATTAACTTCAACTTAAAGAATTCCAGTCACAAAGTATTATGAAACTCCACCAGCAGCTTATAATTATGTTAAAGAGAAGTAAGTATATTCATTCCACAGTTTGCTGTAGCAGTCAGATGGCGATCCAGTATAAATAATTAAAGGTAAGAATCAGTCTTAATAATTTCAGGTAACGACTGAGGGCCACGGCGACAACACATTTTATGTTTCGTCGTAATAATCAGCAGGTAGTCTTGACAGAGCAGCAGTTAAAAGATTTTAAGAGATGCAGCGTTCAGTCAGCAAGCAAACGTTCATCCAATACTAGACGGGAAGGTTTCAACCTGTTTTGATAAAATTTGGTAAGAATACAGCTTGAACGCCGAGGAAGAACATGCGCTACTTTAGAAAGTGCGTAGTACAACATATTTATTGATTTGGAGAATGTAACGCGACATAAGGAACAATAATTCGTCTTTGAGAAAGCTATTGACTATTCGGCTTTTGAACTTCATCATATTAGTGAAAATGCTTTTGTTGTTTGATATTTTCTACGTAATACGATTCAATGTAATCAATACAATGCTTATTGAATTCTCAACACGTTTAATCTATACTAATACCAATATTGCTAATTGCGTAAGTAACTCCCTATGTTATGTTTCCACGACTACCACTGAACCGATTCCGATGGCATTTGGTATGGAGATAGCATGGTCCCTGAGGAGGACCATAGGCTGCTTTAGAAAGTTGAATGTTTTTGAGTATTATTAACATTTTTAAATATGGTATACGTGAGCGGCGCGATGGTCGTTGACTCTTAGTGTCTATAGATTATTCCGTGACACTGCAAATCCAATGTTATTGTCGTCGTGGTTTACAGTATTGAGTTCCTACACCACCTGGCATAGCTGGAGAGTTTTGGTTGAGATACAACAAGAAAATCGGATGGCAAGCCCGAGGATCATATTTAAAACTATTGCTATAAACCTGACAAACGTGTCTGTTTTGCCATACAGTTCGAAGAAGCTCAAGCTGCGAAAGGTACTCAAATACAAGAAACGTCAGAGCAATTTCATATCCGCCGGAACTTGGATGCAGTACGTCTGACCGCCTAGAGAGCTACAGAGACATTAGAACAGTCACAAGCACGTCGCATTTTCGACGACTGAAGACACACAACGACGGCGTCATTTAAAGGCTGTACGACAAACAGACAGTCGTACTTCTACACGTCGAACGTGGGAGGCTTTTGGTGAGACTGGATTTGATTATGATCTATTAACTATGTTAATTATAAAATAGTCATCATAGGGTATGAATCAAAAATGTAGGCACCATAACGCATTAAAATGGAAGAAAGAAACGGTTCACATGTGTTGCTTTCGTGGCAATATCTCACCTCCAGTACTAGGTGAAGCATAGAAAGCCAGGGAAACTCTAGTTCTGTACAAATGTAATGAATCGAGGCATTCTTTTAAGTATAATTAGAAAATATAATGCATGTTTTCAGATTCGACATACAAAAAATAACAAACACATTCATTATGTACCTACATACTGACAATGAATACTTTTTTATACATACGTCTTCATACCAATATGTACACAGACATCTTGTAATATTAATTACTTACTTACTCACACTACTCATCATAACAAAACTACAGATACGTGAGTGACGCAGCAGGTAATGGCTAGTATACCATACAAATTGTGGAATGTTCCGAATAGGATAGTTTAGAATGCCTCTGACTCCTTTCGTACACTGCACATAAAGCATTTGGGTGTTTCTTATCAAACCCAAAAATTTCTGTCAGCCTTATGTAGATTTACCCACTTAAGATTCCAATCTGCTGGCATCTATGACAACCCTTCTTGCGTGTATAATGTGGTTAAGTCCTTCCAGCGACATAAGACGCCTCCGTCAACCAGTTTCACACATACGGGATGACTTTGCCTTGTATGAACCGCTGCTTGCTATAGTGTAAGACACATACGTATCGTTCGATATACGCTTCCAAGTTGCATGTCGTCCTAGATTGTAAACCTATGACAGTTTCTCTTCATCTAGTGCGCAGCAAGGCATGACTTTCACCATTCACGAAGACTGATATGCACATCTAAATCATTGCAACATATAATTATGAGACTTTCACGTTTCTTTTACTAACTACAAACTGTGAACTTGGAAAACCTAGTATATAGACAATGATTACTTTAGGTGGGATACAAACAGCTGGAAAACATTTTCAACGCTAAATTCCTTGAGTCCGACACAAAACCGAAATAAGAAGTTATATTTATTTCAGCATCGTTTACACTAACAAAAACAAAATTACAAACCTTACGCAAAAATGCATTAGTTCCGGACGAGACAGCGCACAGCGGTGACATCTAGTGGCCCGATATGATAACTATATTTTGATCACCTGCTTAACTCGTAACACACGCATGCAAAGAAGTATGAGATGATCTTGGGCCGAAGAAGGCATTTAATGAATCATAGGTTTGGAATCTTGGCATAAAGGAAATATTTTTGCTGTGGAATAAACAATTTCATTCGTCGCAGAACTGAATGTGAGACTACCGCTACTTACAATTGACGTCTTACAAAAATTAATTTAATCACATATGCGTAATACTCTGCAGTTTCACATTCTTTTTCGATGACAGAGATGCACAAGAGACGTTTATTTTATTTACATATGCTTCAATCAGCTCCGAAAACTATTTATTAGCCAATAAGAGTAAACAATCATCAGAGACACCCTCCACTACACTGACTCATCGGTCCATGGACCAATTTCGAACTTCACAAGTGTTTTCAAATAAAAAATTACTAAAATGACTCCTAAAAATGTCAGACATTGTAGAAGACAAGAATTTTGCACGCTCATTGGGAAAAAACATTTTGCTTTTTTCATACCCGTACTTTTTTGCAGATGTATGAAAGTGCGAGTCATGATAAGTTTGATCAGTTTGTATTAACACTTTCGCTGCCGCTTATAAGCGTCACAAGCCATGAGCCAGTGCGGTTGACGCTTATAAACGTTCGCGCTCACTGCGGGATTACTCAGTCTAGTTACAGCGTCTAAGCTAGCATCAAAGCGTTTAAACTTTTGTTTCGTGTAATTAGTTTTCGAACGTATATATTTCGTAATGGCGTCTAATGAACCAACACCTGGAACTTCCAATGTGAATAGGAGCAGAAAAAGTGTTAAATTGACAGAGGAACAGTTACTTAACTACACGATAGTGATTTTCTGTGTAGAAAGGACGAGGCATACCACGGAGATTGTCAGTTAGAGGCTGCAGAACTGCAGAGTGATGATAGCGAGGAAGCACAGCTTTCGAATCGGTTTCGTGACAGTACCGAATCTGACGACAATACGGATCACGACGATTGTGTGGAAATCGACGACCAAAAAGAGCCCCACCTGTCACACGGAGATATACAGGTGAGTCCTGGCATAAAGAACCACATAATATGCACTATCATACACTTACGAAGGAAGAAGTTTTGCAAATTCATCCTGCTGGCAATTCTCCTATGGATTTCTTCAGATTATTGGTAACAAACGAATTGTTGCAACTTGTAGTTGACGAAACGAACGATTACGCAGTCAACATATTACTGAGCGAAAATACAAAAGAGGGATATAGGATATGTAAACGGAAACCTCTAAGTATAGGCGAATTACTAGTTTTCCTGGGTGTTTCGTTACAGATGAGTAATGTTAAATATCTGCGATTACAAGACTACTAGAAGAAAGAACCGCTGTTTAAGAATAGATGAAAAGCGATGATTATAAGCCGAGACCGGTATTTGGTCATATTACGCTCTCTGCATTTTGCAAAAAATCCGCTTCCAGGAAACCCGAAACCAGACGATCGTTTATATAAGATACGACCTATATTGGATTATTTTAACACGAGATTGTCTCAAATGTATTACCCGGTAAGAGATTTATCAATAGATGAATCAATGATTCTTTGGAGGGGAAGATTGACATTTAGACAATACATAAAAAGGAAACGTAATAAATATGGCATTAAGATGTACATGCTCAACAATCCAGACGGTTTAATAAATAAGTGCGCTGTGTGCACGCGAAGTAGTGGAGATATTGGGGGGGGGGGGGGGGGGGGGGAATGTAAAGCTGAAAAGGTCGTTTTGCATTTGATAGCAGAAAAGCCGCATGTTGGTCATCACATTTACTTGGACAATTATTATAACAGTTTTCATTTAGCTAAAACTCTGTTGAACCTTTCCACAGGTACACTGAAATTAAATAGGAAATATACCCCCGAAGACGTTGTATCGGCAAAACTTGGGAGAGGAGACACAATTACGCGGTATTCTAATGGAGTTATGATTGGAAAATGGAAGGATCGACGAGAGGTTTCCTAAATTTCCACAGAACATGTAAATGTTATGGAGCAAGTGACGAATACGTGCCAGCAAGTAGTCACGAAACCTTTGCCTATTATTAGGTACAATGCGTGTATGTCTGGGACTGACAAACAAGGTCAGATGTTATCGTATTATTTATGTGAACGAAAGACTATCCAGTGGTCGAATAAACTATTCTTTCATGTCACTGATATGCTAGTTTTCAATTCTCTGTATCTGTACAAGAAATACTCAGGAAATAAAATGACGTACGATTACAGAATGAACATTATAAAGGCCTTCCTTCCACCAATGGACGTTCCACGAAACGAGAGCAAGAAAAATCGCAAACACACGTTGTGTAAAAGCGGGAAGCTACTGCAGGGAAGGAGCAAGTTATGAGGAAGCGGTGTAAAGGCAAGCGCACTGATACACCATACGAGTGTACAACCTGCATAGACAAACTTGGATACTAGTTGAACTGCTGTATAATTTCCCATAAGTAGCAAAAACGCGATAATATCGGGGAAATTCCGATTGTCGAAGACAACTTCTTTTATTTCTTTTGACATTGCATGGTTTCTTTTTATGACGTGAAAATAATAAATGTTTTTCACGAGTACTCAAAAAATGAGGTTTTCTTTTGTGTTAAGTCGACTTATTTCTTGTTGCGTTTTAAAGCACCCACTTCAGGTATTTGCGACAGAATTTGTTGTGCTAAATTTGTTTTAATAGCACCGCAATTGAAGTGATTGGGGACACGAGAGAAGCCTCCACGTAGGGTGTGTTTCGCTTGCTAATTTCTACACGTCCGGGCGTCCCCTGGGCGTCTATGATAAATGTAACGACTAATTCTCTCATACCAGGAGCAAACACGCAACTACACTGACGACGTCTACCAGAGTCAATCTTAAAAATTGGCATTTGAAGTAAATATAATTTCAAATGAATCCAGTTTTCTTTTTTTTTCCTTCTTAAGAATTTGCGTTTTGGAATCCAAATTTTTCCTGAATGCGGTGGATTTGTTGCTTGTTTGAAATTGTTGCGCGGCTGCACCGATGCCGCAGCGAAAATGTTAATTTTACACTCATTGTGCTCAATTCTGCTTATGGCCCAACAAATAACAATTATCTGCATTTCTTTTTGCAGAATCTACTGCATCTTTAACTCCATCAGCGGCTACATTAAAGATAGATTGACACAAACTATAAGGTTCCTCATCTGCAGATCTTTCTGTGTAATAAGAAATGCTGCAATATCGAATTCACAGTTACTGCTTTGTGTTGCGGATAACAAGCTGTTTGTCACAACTGTCCTAAGAGCACTGCGAAATTTTGATGCATCTGAGGTAACACTGTTACCCCCTTTACCGCTCACTATGGCAAATGCATTTTCAATACAATCCTGTGTCACTCTTCTGGTAAAAAAAAATTTAAAATTAAACCTTTCATTTAATTCTGACCACAAGGACTTTAGAGCGGTGATATTATCAGTCCAACCTTGAATCAAATGTGGATTTTTTCTATTATTAACAACAAATAGCTGCTTCAAATTTTCCTGATTTTCCAACATTTTCTGTAAATGTTTAGAATCATTGCATAGTGGTTTCTACACTCTCCGGGATTGCTACATTTTGATGGATTAAAAATGTCAAATACGTTATCACACATTCCAATTACATCAGCTGTAACAGCAGCTGAGGGTGGCAAAGAACAAAATCTCCAATGTACATGAATACCACAAGCAACAGAGTGACTTACAGTTTCACTGATAAAGACACCCTCATTGGTGAGAATGGAGGGAGTGGGAGGCATAGTTTTGGGGGCTTGGGGCAAGTCTAGATACAGCTACTGAGTCTCTCTTATAAAATTCTTCAATGTGAAAAAAAAAACCTTTTCTCCGTTCACTTCAAAAATGGATTTTCTGAGTTAATCCCTAAGAGTTTTCTCGTTTTTCACATTATTTGTACCTTGATCTCAAACTGGTCCCGGTGCAGGTTCGAGTCCTCCGTCCGGCATGGGTGTGTGTGTGTTTGCCTTAGGATAATTTAGGTTAAGTAGTGTGTTAGCTTAGGGACTGATGACCTTAGCAGTTAATTCCCATAAGATTTCACACACATTTGAACAAACTACACTTTTAGGTATTAGATCACTATCCTGAAACTGAACCAATATGTTAATCAACATATCTTTTATTAACTCACCTGACATGACTTCTCAAGACAAGTAATAATCTATTATTTGCTTAAAATTTAAGTACAAACCTTTGACCATCACTACCACAGCTTGGTTACATAACTGTCGCTCAGTTAACTTTGACTCACAACAAATTTCTTCACCAACGTCCTCAAAACCTTCGAATAACTCATTTTGTGCACTATAAGGTCAACAGTGACTTATGTGACATTTCATCAAGTACTACTGACACAATATTTTTCCTCTGTTTTCGTTTCTTCAGCTTTTAGTTATAACAAATCAAACACTAAGCTATTAATACTTGCTTTAACCTCTGAATTTTGCAACAAAGTTCCGCAATGTTCTTGGAGTAAGTAAACAAAAATATTTCTGCAAAAGCCTGTACGATTTTGAGGAACAGAAATGAAGAGCTCCTGTCTTGTTCTGTATGCTTTCTTCCCTTAGGTTTCCTGTTTCTCATAATTTCCAGTAGGTTGATAAACGTGCCTGCCACATCATGAGAAACGTTGCATTTAGCAGTGTTGCACTTCATAACTTTGCGTTTTAAAACACACAACTCGGATCTCGGAGCACGAGTCACTCCTTTCTGTCTCGATACTCTTTTCTGTAACATTCTACACTTTAAAATTAGGTGACACTATCGTCCGCTTCAGCCTGAATGTCAGCGACTGATTCTTGTTGCTACATTTCCTCTTCTTGCTTTCTCTTCTTTGGGCTTGCTCTGAAATTACTTTACTTTCTATTGGGCAAAACTGGAGGAACACAACCAGGCCAAATACTGAAACGAGGAGAAAAAAAATGTTATATGTAACAGCAGTAAAGTAAGAAATCATTGGACAGACGTTAAATACAGCCATTTTATTGCTTTAAAAACAATTCTTACCCTTGCCTTAACAAATTCTTGTTCCTGAAGTCCTTCTCTACAAAATGTTCAGAGCATACTGCATGACTCCTATTTGAATGCTCTGGCCCTTCTTTTCTAAACATTTCGTCAAGATCTGCCTTCCTACTACGAATAACCCACTGTTTCAATATAAAAATAACAAAAGCCAAGTTAGAAATAAGAAGTACAACTAACTAACTCAAAGACACTAACCACAAATTTACATTATTACTTACATTACTTTATTCCTCGGGAATCTGTAGATAGACTTTCAATCACTTTGTTGCTGGTAATTATTGCAACCATATATGGTACAAATAACGCCTCTACTAGCCATTTTCAGCACATGAGCAGACAAAAACTATCGTTCAAGTAAACTGCCCTACGTTTGTTTACATACGACAATCTGTTAGTATTCGTTTCCAGCCACCAAGGTACGCTGCAATCGCTGTTACACACTCTCGGCTAGAGTTTCCGCTATATCTTTACACGCTATTATGTTAAATGTCCCAAAAGTGCATCAGGGAGCCAAATTTTTCACCTGCGTTCTTTCTTTCACATTCCGCCGGAAACATACCCTCCGCTCGATCGTGGACTATAGAGCAGTATTTGTAATTTGCACATCCTCTCTACCAACGCCGTACATCAGAAAGTCCTTTACTCCCAATATTTTTGGCTGATGGTCTTGTGCTGTGCTTAGCTCTCTCCTGTATTGTTGGGTCACGCCTGGTCCCACTGTTGTAACATGCCATTATAATCTCATTATTTTCTCGCGCGGCATATTGTCGCCGTCCTCCCGTGAAGGCTTCCGGCTTAGTCCGGCAATAAGCGATTTCCGGACACAATTCCTGAATCGTCAGGACCCAATGCATCACTCTGTTACTCATGTATCTGACGTTTCCTAGGAACGTTAGAGTATGGTGGCCTGTATATAAACGAATTTTCCGGTCGAGCAGGTAATTACTAAACTGTTTTGTCGCACAGACAATGGCCACCATATATCTGTGCGTCCAGCAGCTTCTGACTACATGTGGCCACAACATGTTCGCATCTTTGTCTTCCTGTTGTAGACATCCTCAAAAGTTTTTTGCACTTCCGTCTGTGAAGACTTGGAAAGGTGCCGAGGCGCCAAACAAATACTATCATGAAACACAATCTTAACCTCCTCGTTTCCCCAGCTCCACTTCATGCCCTTCTTCAACAGCGCTTATTGAAGACTTAAAATTTGCGAGAAGTTGACAATATGCCCCCTCTACAAGGAATCAGCCCAAAGAACTGTCTTAATTTTAGCACGTGGGATGGCAGTTTCATTTTCGTGACGTCCAATAATGTGCACTTTTGCAGACGGATGCCTTCTGGCGAGATCTGGAGGCCGAGGTACCCCACAGGTTCACATATTCCGACGCGGCCTGCGATACAGACCCCGGTTGCCTGCATCGCCTATATTGCTTCTCTGGTAGCTGTTGGTTGCTTGCAGGCCACTGAGTTTCCTTGCCGGCGGCCGGTCATGCTTTACTCTAAACCTGTGGACCGCTCCCCCGAAACCTTACTGGTAGGAACGAGAACGTATTCCTGCATTCCATAATTATCTTCTCCACCTCCTGTCTCTGCTGCAGGCTCAACCATGGGTCATCGTGAGTACTCCTAGTACTCCCATCAGATCAAACTCTGCGCTATCCATGCACACTTCTGGCTGGTTGTCTGTACACAGCGCGCCAATCTACCGTGTCCCTTGTTTCTGAGTGAGACGTGATCAATTTATCTCGCCACTTCGATGAATGAAAACACCTGCAGTCCTCCGAAAACCGTCTCACTTTTGCACATTTTACTACCGTGGACCGAACAACATTGTCTTCCACTGCTGGCGAGTGGGCGTTAGTTCTTTTCTGCCGCGCTTTGTAGAGCTCTTTTATCACTGAGCAATCGTTTTCGCATTTTACATTCCACATTAGCTTCTCTGTTGCCGTGGGGGCTTCACCTTCAACCTTTTCACTGTCTCCCGCGCCCTTGTCATGGCATTATACTGTCGTTTCTCTCTACGTATTATTATGTTTCTTTTGGAGCGTGTCTTTCGTACTCGGATGGACGGCTTGGGGTGTCAAGGGAGCGTACTCATTAACGGCCTCTGGTCCTCTAAATCTGAATAGTACATGTGCGAGTGTCTTTAACCCACGACCAGTCGCATCATGTACAGATTCTCTTTCGTCGGCTGTGTGCGTGGAATTGTCGTCACGACTTGCAGATGGCAAACTAACTTCATCTGGAACCCCTGCTTCCTCTAATAAATCATCTTTCAGCTCCGGTGGCCCACCAATGAAAATTACCTCGTCCTCTTCACATTTTACTAAATTAATTGTCCCCGCCGTGCCTACTGTTCCCTATGCGACCGGATCATTGAACAAACTAACTAAGGTTTTAGTGGTTCAGTCAATGATCAGTACTTTGCTCGAGAGTACGCCATTACCGATTACAAAATCCAGCTGCATTCACCTGGAAGCCGCTTCTTCCATCGCTTAGCGACGCCAAGACCTGCTTCTCTACCTTCACCGCAATAGCCGGAATACAAAAATTCTGGCATCGACGAGTTCGTATTGGGACAGTGTTATTAAGGAAGCAATGGAAATACGTAGCTCGACGAATCTTTGTTTGAGACACGGGCTTTCAGCTCAGCACACATTGAAGTCGCTTCGAGCAGAGAGGAGTTCTATTGGTCATATGGCGGATGACGATTCGCCACCAACATAAATTTTCTGTTGACAACGGGAGGATAATCAAGGCGCCTACGTGGACGCGCATTTTTGCTTGCGGCTTCTGACAGAGGTCGCTGGGGCTGACGATGACAGCGCAGAGTAACAGCGGCAGCCTCCGCCCGTGCGCCCAAGTCTTTGGTTCTTCATCCTGCAGGTGGCGTTGCTGTCCTTCCAGCTATCGGTTCATATCTTCGCTATTGGCCATCGAATTTGGCGCCTCCACGCATACACACTTCCTGCCTAAGACTGGCATAAATAGGGAGCTCTGGTCCTGCCTTAGCAGTGTGTTCGTCGCACCTGAAGATGTCGGCCAGTTGCGCTGACGAAATATTGTGGAGTTTTCTCTATGACATCCAACGTCTCGCCCGAGAACCATATATACAGATTTGTAGCAATGCTGATATAATCTGCTTTTGCCATATGAAGCTCCCACCAGCCCTCCAAATGTGGGAACAATAGAGAATCATTCAAAGGCACTCTACTAGGCTTGGAATTCACACTGGATGAACAAGAACACAAGGGAATGCAGATTTGGGCCTGATTCCAGAGACAACTGGCAGGTAACTGTTACGAAGAAAGCATGCAAACGGTGATAAAAACTGCAGGTGACAGTGGACACAATCGCAACCATCCCTGGCATAGCAGGATGCTGGAGTAACCAGTACTCTCGTGATAATGGAAAACAGTTTGGGCAACATAAGTTTATTTCGAAACAATATTGAGTACAAAACAGGTCATTGAATGGCGCCCACCAAACCCTAACAGGAATAATCAACAGCGAAGTCTGGGCAGCAATGACTAGTGGTATCAGTGGGACAGGCAATACAAATGCCCACAAAGTCAATTGGAAAAAAGCCGCATCAATGCCCATAGGCAACACAGAACTGAAAGGGATTTTGGACAGTGGGAGTGAAATTTCAGTTATCACTGACACAGTCTTTGAAAAGTGTACTTTCAAATACAAATGGCTGGTCCCCTCAGTGAAGAGAGCAAAAGCGAAAGCAGCCACTGTAGGCAATATAACAAAAGACAGATGAGGTTAGACTTCAAGTGGCAGGGACACACATTAAACAGCGAATTTTATGGTGGTGCCAAAATTGGCAACTGACCTCGCATAAGAGTAGATTTCTTAAAAGAACAACAAGCCATACTCTATTTCAGGAGAGGTATTGTGACATTACAAAAAGGGCAAGGAGATCCAGTTGCCTTTCGAAGAACAAGCTATTCATGTCCAAATCTTTGCAAACTATCTGAAGCTTGGCTACATGCAGGAATGCTCTGCAAAAACCTGCATGATTAACGTCACCAAGAAGCATAGAAAGACGAGAGTATACAAGAGATTGCAAGTTAAATTGACAAAAGGATTGAGCACAAACCATGTCCAATGGCATGTTAAGGATGAGCTGTGCGACATACTTCACTCCAACATGGAGATATCTACAATGGAAGTGTGAGTCATTAATGATTTACAGTATGTATTTAAGGTTAACGACCACAATAAGTTGTTTATTGCTCCATATCCAATACCACTGGTGTAAAAGAAGAAAGTAGAAATTGAAATACAATGGATGGTCAATGACGGAGTAGCTGAACAGGCTGTGTTCACGCATAACAGCCGTCTCCATGTGGTTGAGAAGAAAGACTGGTTGATACAACTGGTACATGATTCACAATGAATCAATAGGATCATCACGCCAGAGACACATTGACCAGTGAAACTTGAAGAGTTGCTCAAAAATTTCAAGGGGTGAAGGTATTCTCCTCCACTGACCTCTGCTCGAGTTTTTGGCAAGTGAAGTTGCATCCTGCAAGTAGGAAGAAAACGGCATTTCTTTCATTTGCTCTTTGTCCTGAACATTTCCTCATCTGCCCCACTACCATGCTTCAGTAGGGCCACTCCTGTGTGAAATTCTATTGTAAGGTTATGTACTAAAATGATAATTTTAGTACATAACCTCTTCCACCTCCATCCCCCACCCCTCATCATCACTGGTGAAAGGTTGCATCTATTTAAAAGTCTCATTACATTGATTTATTACCTGGAAATGTATTTTATAACATTTCAGTGGTCTTCAGTAAAGGGACTAATAGTTCCAGTCTGTGAATATATGATAAATGCACAGCCTGCACACCGCTCTGCATGCAGCAGGTGTGTTGTGGGCACTTAAAGCTGTGTGCTGGCTTGTGCGTCTCAAGTGGCCACCATCAGAAACTCATGGAATGAACCAGTCCTCTTCGCAAAGTCAGGATTAGTGGCCTGTGGCACAACTCACTTCTTGAGGTGGCCGAGGGCAGTTTGAAGTGCTTGCTGAGACACCACAATTTATTGCAGAAAAGTTGCAAGTCTGGGAATGTGGTTTGACCTCCAGAAATTCAGAAGTGTTAAAGTACAGTCCGCTTCACCCACCATCACCTGACGTCAGACAGGAGTTTTTAGGACAAACTAGCATGGAAGATGTGCTTTGATTGGCCCGGCCCATGATTCATGACATTCCGGGGTGGGGATTTGTGAAAGGTGGCATTGACACATTATTGGCAGAAAAGAGTAACATTTTTCCTGGTTGGCGTTTACAGCCAGTTTGGCACAAACTGCGAAATTGGGAGTTGATGGAAGAGGACACTCACGATTTGATGGTGGATTGTGGGCTGCTTGTTTAAGACGTGATGGCACTTGTAGGCATCCAATTCTTGCTGAGTAATATTCAGATTCTCCACTACGGCTACGGTCCTCTGGCTTACTGCCACAGCAGATTGGTGAGAGTATACAGCAGCACAGCTGACTAGGTGGAGGTTAATGTTTATATAGTAAGCACACTGTTGCCACAGCTCTGCTAAGTCCAATTCGTGCTTCAGTATCGTTTGACATGGTATTCAGTTGATCATAGGGGTTTCAAACTTAATCATTGGGTTGTATTGGATTAATGATTTAATGTGCAGATAGAATGCAGTACCCAACCCAGCATTTGCCGGCCGGTGTGGTCGAGTGGTTTTAGGCACTTCAGTCTGGAACCGCACGACCGCTATGGTCACAGGTTCCAATCCTGCCTCGGGCATGGAGGTGTGTGATGTCCTTAGGTTAGTTAGGTTTAAGTAGTTCTAGGGAACTAATGACGTCAGATGTTAAGTCCAATAGTGCTCAGAGCCAACTCGCCTACTTTGTTTGTCGTCGTATACAATTAACTTTTTTTCTGTAGAATGTTGATATCAATACTTTGTAATTGGTTAATATACGAGGGCTATACACAAAGTACATTACGTTTAGGAATTAAAAATAAATAAAGTATTGGAATTTTTTTTATTATATAGAGATGAAAGCTACACTTAAATACTACTTTTGTACATAGTTGCCATTTAAATTAAGGTACTTATCGTAGCGATGGACGAGCTTGGAAATTCCTTCATTGTAAGATTCTTCCGCTTGCGCCTTCAACCACGTGGTTACCTCTTCTTGAAACTGTGCGTCATCATCAAAATGCTGCATAGCCAACCACTTCTTCATTGCTGGGAATAAGTGGAAGTCACTTGGTGCCAGGTCGGGACTGTACGGCAGATGAGCAAACAACTCCCACTTAAAAGATTCGAGAACTTCACGAGTGGCATTTACCGTGTGGGCTCGGGCATTGTTGTGCATTAGCAAGATCTTTAAGCCCAACTTTCCCCTGTGCTTGTTTTGTATTGCTCTTCTGAGGTTGTGCAGAGTTTGGCAATACCTTTGAGAGTTTTTCTCTTTGCAGGAAAACCACAAAAATCACACTTTTTCTGTCCCAAAAGAGGTAACCATATGGTTGAAGGCCCAGGCGGCCAAATTTTACAACGAAGGAATTTCCAAGCTCGTCCATCGCTACGATAAGTGCCTTAATTTAAATGGCAACTATGTAGAAAAGTAGTATTTAAGTGTGGCTTACATCTGTATATAATAAAAAATTTCCAATTCTTTATTTATTTTTAATTCCAAAACGTAATGTACTTTGTGGATAGCCCTTGTAATAATCAGTTTATGTTTCATTTGCATTTTTATTTGAAAGAGTATGTAGTTCCTTCCAAACCACTGATTTATTCTGTTGATTGGATGGATATTTATATAGTAGGCAAATTGCAATTTCACACCTTATGATTCTATGTTAGGGCATTTCAAGATAGTGATTCCATTGCATAATGTATAGTTAACGTGGAGTCTTAAAGAGAGTGTGACAATCTGGGTAAGTCTATTACTCTGATAGATTTCACAGTTTCTCACACGAAAGGATATTGCAACATGACCACTGTTACCAGGACGTAATTTTATTTTGAATTCTAATTAAAATTGTGGCTAATCTGGTTATTCAAAGCCTACTGTAAGAATGGTAATTCAGCAAAACAACAACAGAGTTAATCAAAGTGACTAGCCTGGAACCCAGTGACAGGTGCAGGTTGCCTATGTAAACAGCCTCCATATGCAACAAACATTTTATTTTATTTGAGGTGATTATTAACTGATTTTAAAAATTTTAAATGCTGCCATAATCTACTCACCAACAGGTTATCACCTGCCGAAATCTGTTGTGTTGAATGTTACAGGTCATATTATCACCTCAACTCATTACTAATCACCTCAGTGGTTACAGATGGATAAAAAATTATTATTATGTGTTTTATTATTTTATAATTTTTTGTGTATAAAAATTGTTGTAGAGCTGGTGAGTGAATGGAGCTACAATTCATTCAATGACTAGTGTTTCCTGCCTCACAGTGGTATGTGCAGCATGGGAGTTTGCACCATGCTGCTGCTGGCTGCTATGACTGAAAACGATGGCAGGAAATCACAACGGGTCAACTGTTAAAAGAAAATGGTTGCATAATTCAATTGTTCATTCTGAATGGTTTTACATGATCTTAATGAGTAGTACCACTTGGGCAGAGCACTAGTTTAGACACTGTACTAGTTTGGTAATCTGGGCAAGGGAACTTGTTACTCCATGGATAGATGGGTTTGACAGTGCAAAGTATGATTAGTCAACTGCTAAATTTTACTTAAGTGCAGTCTTGAGGTGACACACAGTCAGGGCAAATTTTCTTGGCTAAAATTAGCCCAGGTTCCACCCAATAATTTGATTCGGTCGGGATTCTCTAATTAGAATCTTCTGCGGAACTTTGAGATCTTGTTCACCACAGTATTGTACTTGGAGCATTAAATACAGGGTGGCGCACAAAATGTGTTACCATTTTGTTTTTGAATATAAACTTTATTGTCAATACAATCTGAAAGGAACATATACTACAAACAAAGAGCTGTCCATGGAGATTTGTTCTAACTCGGCACATGCTCAATATGTCCATTTTGTTTCCTAACTTCCTTCAAACGAATGCTGGAGTTAGTGATTACCCTACGGCACATGTCTTCCGTAATTTCACTACAAGCTTGAATAAAAAGTCTTCTGAACTCCATTAAATCATGTGGACGTTTCGGGAAAATTTTTTCCTTTAGGCACCCCCAAAGAAAAGAGTCACATGGGTTGAGGCCTGGACTATTGGGGGGCGAATTTTGTCCGTCACTGAAGCGACCTGGACACCTGAGTGAAATGATCCGCATGTCGAAATGCTCGTGTAAAAACTCCAACACAGCGTTTGCAGTATGTGGCCTTGCTCCATCTTGCATGAACCACTGTGTGTTGAAGAGCAAGGCAGTAGCAAGAAGCTGTGGAATTTAATGGATCTCAGAAGACTCATTCTTCAAGCTTGCAGTGAAATTACGGAAGACATGTGCCGTAGGGTAATCACTAACTTCAGTGTTCGTTTGAAGGAAGTTAGGAAACGAAATGGTGGACATATTGAGCATGTGCTGAGTTAGAACAAATCTCCATGGATGGCTCTTCGTTGTAGTATATGTTCCTTTCAGATTGTATTGACAATAAAGTTTATATTCAAAAACAAAATGGTAACACATTTCATGCGCCACCCTGTAGTTAGTTTGTGGTCTTGTGTAATTTAGACTCATACCCTATGTATGTTAATAAGGCAGTAGACTGCTTATGGTATTCAGTTGAACATTTGTATGGTATTGGCTTTAGTTCGAATTTTGTTCCGTATTTCAGGTTCGTTGATTGGGGGAGAGGGCAAACAGCAACGTCATCGGTCCCATCAGATTAGGGAAGGACGTTGACTGTGCCCTTTCAAAGGAAACATTCCAGCATTTGCCTGAAGTGATTTAGGGAAATCATGGAAAACCTAAAGCAGGATCACCAGTAATGGGTTTGAACCATCATCCACCCGATGTGAGTCCAGTGTGCTAACCACTGAGCCAACACTTGAAGAATGGTAGTACTGTACAGAAGCCTCTCAAGTGGAAGACCGGTTTTCGTTTGTATGTGAAAGGGTAGTATGAGTCTGAAAAGAGCACTGAATACCATAAGTCAGCTAAAGTGTATCATCAGCAATTTGTAGTCTCTATCCAAATTTGGTTATACAACGTAAAAGTGGTGGTGCAAATTTTTTTGCCCAAAAGAGAACACAATTGAGACCCGAAATGACAACAGGGGTATTTATAACGGGGATCATTAACCTGGAACCATGAACAGCATCTTTATTCTCTTCCAAGAATTCGCTGTCAAGTGGCCAAACTTCAGTAACATTACAGGGATTGAGTTGTATCCAGATGCTAATATTTGAACAGGATTAGCTGTCCTTCCTCGTGTTGAATATAGAGTCAAAGCGACGGTGACACTAACTGCTTCTGTTTGTTCGGTAAGATTGTTAATGAGACCTGGGGTACACCGCGCCTCAAGCACAGCTTGATACATAACTGAAAAGTAAGTAATAGACTCACTTTGTAAATATTAAAACTGGATTTCCTGGCTTGTGATTTTCCCCATTAAAATCAATCATGATGCTTGTCTTGGAAGACCATAGTGAGAGAAGAGGGAAAAAGTTAATTTTTTTTTTTCCGAAACACTGAGCAGAGTATTAAGCAAAGTGCTGAACAGGCAGAGATAATAGCAAAGTTTTTTAAGAAAGTATTTAAACATGATATCAAAGAAAGAAAGAAAGTCATAAGTGGGTGAATTCTCTAGTAAAAATATGAATAACCTTTCTAGAAACTATACAGAACATTGAAAAGAAATAAGCAGTAATAAAGAAAAACTACATAATTGTTATCCACAATCTCTTCAGTGTTCACTAAGAATTGTTTAATTATATTTTTATCTACAGGAAATTTGGTGGTTTTTGCAAGGCTTACTACGTCGGTGATATGATTGGTGGTTAATACTGAAGGCAGCATAGTAGTTTATGTTCTCTTGTGTTTCGGATCAATTTTCTCAGTATAAGAAGCTGATATTAGTATTCAAATTATTACTTTCATAGATCGCTTATCACATAGATTATCTGCAGAACTATAATTAGGAACCTTAAGCTTACCAGAAAAATATGTAGATTGACAGTGCTGTTAATGTCATACTGCGTTAGTCTGGATTACAACGTGAACAAATACGAAGCTGTTGGAACTTGGAATACATAGATTTCTGAACCAGAATCGTCTAGATTTACAGTAGTTCATAAGTTGTTGTTGTTGTGTTTAATTACAAATATGTGAAACTGGTTAGAATTTCTGGAGTTCACACAGTTGCAGTGACATTAGTATTCTTACCAACTGTAACCTAATTACACAGGCAGTATAGGTAGATCCCTACACCTGGACCATTTCTAAATAATCAGGTTGTAATTACATTAAGCTTATGATCAACTATAAAAGGTTTACATACAACTGTTGGTACTGTATTTTATCATGACACTAGAACATACAAAGCATTTAATATCTGGATCAGATAGTTACCACATGTATCAGTAATCTTCAAGCAAAAGCAAAAATCTGGAATATTTTTATAAAACATACGTAAGTCAGATATACTTGCATGTAAGGTTACTGATAAGAGTGATTGAACTGAATAAAAATGATTTCTGTGTTTGGAGGAAGGATGGATTATTTTATAGTACGGGGATTAAACTCTATGTAGCATCACAAGGTATAACCTCATGTTAAAAGTTTAGCACAATACGACAAGTATTACACGTAGAAACAGTGTGTTTGTCTTGAAGTGCATAACTGATGGCATACGAATACTCTGACTTTATTCGTCCATTATTTGAGGGTGAGAGCACTTAATGGGTTCCAAGGGACTTAACACATAATTTCAAACCTTTTCTAAACTTTTCCTCACTTAGATGCTTAATGTCAAATATTTAACATATAAATACTTTGAATATTCAACATGGCCCGAGCTGTCAGTCGCATATGTGTAAGGTGTGCCTGCTTGTGTGACTGAATAGTGTGTATTTCTCGTCTCGATGAAGGCTCTAGCCAAAAGGTTGTGTGTAAATGTCTTAACTGTGCCTGTCTGCAACTTAGTGCGTCATCTCTACGGTACGTAGCAATCTACATTTTTCTACGTTGTCGATTTCCCACCTGGAGTTTCCATTGCACAAAGAAGTAACTCATTTGTAAAGTAATCAATGTTTGAAACAGTTTTATGCATGGAACTTCACTTGTTTAAAGAACTGGTGTTTACAGGTAAAATACTAATGTAAATATAAATGAGACTTGCTCTGTTATACAGTGACATGGGCATAACATACACTATGTGATCAACAGTATTCGGACACCTCCAAAAACATGGGTTTTTCATATTGGATGCATTCTGCCGCCATCTACTGCATATCAGTAACCTCAGTAGTCATTAGACATCTTGAGAGAGCAGAATGGGGCACTCCGCAGAACTCATGGACTTCGAATGTGGTCAGGTGATTGGGTGTCACTTGTGTCATAGGTCTGTATGAGAGTTTTCCACACTCCTAAACATCCCTACGTCCACTGTTTCCAATGTGATAGCAAGGTGGAAACATGAAGGGACACATACTGCACAAAAGTGTGTAGCCCGACCTCTCTGTTGACTAACAGACTGCCGACAGCTGAAGAGGATCGTAACGAGTAATAGGCAAACATCTATCCAAACCCTCACACAGGAATTTCAAACTGCATCAGGATCCACTGCAAGTACATCTACGTCGATACTCTGCAAATCACTTTCAAGTGCCTGGCAGAGGGTTCATCGATCCACCTTCACAATTCTCTATTATTCCAACCTCGTATAGCGCGCGGAAAGAATGAACACCTATATCTTTCCACACGAGCTCTGATTTCCCTTATTTTGTCGTGGTGATCATTCCTTCCTATGTAGGCCAGTGTCAACAAGATATTTTAGCATTCAGAGGAGAAAGCTGATGATTGGAATTTCGTGAAAAGATTCTGTCACAACAAAAAACGCCTTTCTTTCAGTGATTTCCAGCCCAAATCCTGTATCATTTCTGTGACACTCTCTCCCATATTTCGCGATAATATAAAACATGCTGCCTTTCTTTGAACTTTTTCGATGTAACTCCATCAGTCCTATCTGGTAAGGGTCCCACACCGTGCAGCAGTATTCTAAAAGAGGACGGACAAGTGTAGTGTAGGCAGTCTCCTTAGCAGGTCTGTTACATTTCCTAAGTGTCCTGCCAATAAAACACAGCTTTCCCCCCCCACAACATTTTCTGTGTGTTCCTTCAAATTAAGTTATTCATAATTGTAATACCTAGATATTTAGCTGAATTTACGACTAAGATTAGACTGATTTATTGTGTAACCATAGTTTAACGAGTTCCTTTTACCACTCATGTGGATGACCTCACACTTTTTGTTATTTAGGGTCAACTGCCATTTTTCGCACCATTCAGATATCTTTTCTAAATCATTTCACAGTTTCTTTTGATCTTCTGATGACTTTATTCGTTGATAAATGACAGCGTCATCTGCAAACAACCAAAGACGGCTGCTCAGATTGTCTCCAAAATCGTTTATATAGATAAGGAACAGCAAAGGGCATATAACACTACCTTGGGGAACACCAGGAATCACTTCCGTTTTACTCAATGACTTTCCATCAATTACTACGAACTGTGACCCTCCTGACAGGAAATCACAAATCCAGTCACATAACTGAGATGATATTCCATAAGCACGCAATTTCACTATGAGCCGCTTGTGTGGTACAGTGTCAAAAGCCTTCCGGAAATCCAGAAATACGGAATTGATCTGAAATACCTAGTCAATAGCACTCAACACTTCATGTGAATAAAGAGCTAGTTGTGTTTCACAGGAACAATGTTTTCTAAACCCATGTTGACTGTGTGTCAATAAACCGTTTTCTTCAAGGTAATTCATAACGTTCGAACACAATATATGTTCTAATATCCTGCTGCATATCAAAGTTTACAATATGTGTCTGTAATTCAGTGGATTACTCCTACTACCTTTCTTGAATATTGGTGTGACCTGTGCAACTTTCCAGTCTTTGGGTACGGATCTTTCGTAGCGAATGGTGGTAAATGATTGTTAAGTATGGAGCTAACGCATCAGCACACTCCGAAAGGAACCTAACTGGTGTACAGTCTGGGTCAGAAGACTTGCTTTTATTAAGTGATTTAAGCTGCTTCACTACTCCGAAGATATTTACTTCAACATTACTCATGTTGGCAGCTGTTCTCGATTCGAATTCTGGAATATTTACTTTGTCTTCATTTGTGAAGGCATTTTGGAAGGCTTAGTATCTCTGCTTTGGCAGCACTGTCTTTGACAGTATCTTCATTGCTATCGCGCAGAGAAGGCATTGCTTGTTTCTTGCCGCTAACATACTTCACATATGACCAGAATCACTTTGGATTTTCTGCCAGGTTTAGAGACAAAGTTTCGTTGTGGAAACTGTTATAGGCATCTCACATTCAAGTCCGTGCTAAATTTCGAGCTTCTGTAAAAGATCGCCAATCTTGGGGATTTTGTGTCTGTTTAAATTTGGCATGTCGGTTTCGTGGTTTCTGCAACAGTATTCTAATCCGTTTTGTGCACCAAGGAGGAACAGCTCCGTAGTTTGTTAATTTATTTGGTATAAATTTCTCAATTGCTGCCAATACTATTTCTTTGAAATGAAGCCACATCTGGTCTACACTTATATTATTAATTTGGAATGAGTGGAGATTGTCTCTTAGGAAGGTGTCAAGCAAATTTTTATCTGCTGTTTTGAATAGGTATATTTTTCGCTTATTTTTTGAGGATTAGGGAATTATAATATACAATCTCACTACGACAACCCTGTGTTCACTAATACCTGAATCGGTTTTGATGCTCTTTATTAACTCGGGATTGTTTGTTGCTAAGAGGTCAAGTGTGTCATTACAACCATTTACTATTCGCGTGGGCTCATGAACTAACTGCTCGACATAATTTTCAGAGAATGCGTTTAGCACAATTTTGGATGATATTTTATGTGTACCTCCAGAATTAAACATGTATTTTTGCCAACATATCGAGGGTAAATTAAAGTCACCACCAACTATTCTCGTATGAGTCGGGTATGTGTTTGAAATCAAACTCAAGTTTTCATTGAACCTTCCAGCAACTGTATCATTTGAATTGGGAGGTCGGTAAAAGGATCCAGTTGCCAACAATGACCTCTGCCCATACTAACTATGAAAGTTATGTGGAAGGTGAGAAAACTTTGATTTCATGGGTCATCTTTTTCATGGCACCCCTTGTTGTTTTGAGTGGCACTATCACAGCACAGGCCTACATTGATGTTTTAAGCACCTTCTTGCTTCCCACTGTTGAAGAGCAGTTAAGGGATGGCGACTGTATCTTTCAACACAATCTGGCATCTGTTCATAATGCACGGCCTGTGGCAGAGTGATTACATGACAATAACATCCCTGTAATGGACTGACCTGTACAGAGTCCTGACCTGAGTCCTACAGAACACATTTGGGATGTTTTGGAATGCTGACTTTGTGCCAGGCCCCACCGACTGACATCGATACCTCTCCTCGGAGCAGCACTCTGTGAAGAATGGGCTGCCATTCGCCAAGAAACCTTACAGCACGTGACTGAACTTATGCCTGCGAGAATGGAAGCTGGTATCAAGGCTAAGGGTGGGCCAACACCATATTAAATTCCAGCATTACTGATGGAGGGCGCCAAGAACTTTTAAGTAACTTTCAGCCAAGTGTCTAGATACTTTTGATCACATAGTGTATCTACATGTCACATGTTAATACAGGTAACCAGTCACAGGTGTGTCAGAAAATTCCACACAGATATGGAGATGAGAATTATCAGAAAAAGGGAAACATTCGAGGAAGATGCCTCAGTTTTAAACTAGTACATGCAGCTGTATTTAGGATGGTTATGTAAACAAAATCACACATGTCACCAAATGATGCACCATCATATTGATGTTCAGAAAAATGCAATGAAAGATATGATATTATGGAGTCAAAAGGACTCATTACAACAAGTGTGTCTGCCCATGAAAGCTCACTTTCTGCTGTGTGAGCAAATAAAATTACTTTATTCTGATCAGTTTACCACCTAAAGATGAAGAGTAACCATCAAAATACTTTGTGCTTATCAAGTAAAATGACTGATGCAGAAATATCTCTACTTTCTAATTTGACTTTACAGTAGCTACGTCAAAATAGTCAATTTTGGAAGAGAATGTGTAACAATTGGTGAATAATTTCAAATAATATATTTAATAACCTAAATTCCAAAATTGTGCAATACAGGAACAAAAAAGCACTGGATCACGACAAGGTGTAAGTAGCTCCTTACATATTACAACAGGTTTTTATAGAAGAAAAATGTTAGTTTTGAAGCTCTTTTATGATGTATAAAACTGAAAAACTCGACACCAGGTTGGTTACTCACACTTGGGGCTTCCAGATGTGAGGAGGAAGATGGTGTCAAGAAGCTCCTGATGCTGAGCAGGAGGAGGAGGAGGAGGGCGGAGGGGGGTTAGAAATACAATAATAACTTTTCTTTCTTTCCTCGCAGATGAGATATACTAATCGTAAACAACAGTTTAACCACAGGTTTTAAACATAGATATTTTATAGGCAATAATATTCATGTAATTACCACACTTAGTAAAATTAAGTATTTTAAAATCTGTGATTTATAAAACTCAGTCAGTGCTCAGTTAAAAAACACCGAATTACATGAGATTTTATGAAGTTCATGAAATTTCCCAGGATTTCCCAGATTTTTCAACTTAAAATGTAATTTCCTGAGTATTCCCTGTTTTCCAGAAGACCACCGCCCTGAACACTGTCAAGATGAACTGTTTGGATAGGATACTGAATTCTGGGCAAGCAGTCTAACAACAATGCCAATGACATTAATGTGGGTGAAACAGTTAAATGTCAAATGGAGAACGTGAAGCTCCTGCTGCAGACAAGGAAACCCTGCTAATATCTAGTGTGCAAAATTCGAGAATCAAACAGGAGAGGGGGGTGGGAGTATGTGACACTGGTAAATGTGGGACATTCTCCTAGATACAAGAAGTGTGGTGACTTGGGGAATACAGAGATAAATGAAAAACTACTGACCTGAGCAATAAATTTGAATGCTTAACTTTGATGGAGATTACAAAAAAAATTACCATTAGATTTTAATTTAGTTTTACTTCTTGAAGGGTGTGTGTGTGGCAAACAACCCCCCCCCCCCCCCAATCAAATCCACCCTTGATCCAAATACGCAGATCTGAATGATTTGACTAATTCTAAAGAATGTATTCAATGGTAGTTCAGAGAAGCCTTATGCACATTACCAAAGTGTATTTGTGCAAATAGAGAAGAGTCAAACAATGGAAAGTCCAGAATGCAATGAAAAAAATGCCGTTCAGAAAAAGATCTCTTGTGCCTCCTCTTTCCAGTCATCTACCCCCACCTACATACCTCCCATCCATCCACAAAAGAGCACTCCTCTCCTGGCTCAGTACCACCCAGGACTGGAGCAACTGAATGCCACACACTGCTCGTGTTTCAACTACCTGTTGTTGTGCCCTGAAATGAGAAATATGCTCTCTCCTACCCTCTCCACCTCTCCCACAGTGGTATATCTGCTGTCCACCAAATCTATGCAATATCCTAGTCCCTCCCTACACTACCCCTGCTCCCAACCCTTTGCCTCAGTCTTTTTTTCCTGCAACTGACATAGATGCAAAATCTGTCCCATACATCCTCCCAATGCCACCTACTCCAGTCATGTCACAGACATCTCCTACTCCATCAAAGGTAGGGCTACCTGTGAAAGCAAATATGTGATCTACAAAGTAAGCTGCAACCACTGTACCACTTTCTACAAGGGGCTGACAACAAATTCACTGTCTGTTTGCATGAATGGCTGCTTCCAAACTGTGGTCAAGAGACTGGACCATCCAGTTGCTGAACACGCTGCCTATCATGATGTGCTTCACTTCAACGATTGCTTCACAGCCTGCATCATCTGGATTCTACGTATCAGCATCAGCTTTTCTCAACTGTGCAGGTGGGAACTCTCCCTACAACCTATAGTTTGCTCCCATAATTCCCCTGGCCTCAACCTTTGCTACTCCCATAAGTAGTCTTCTCATTGTGCCTGTCCGACACAACATCTCTTGTTGTAAGTAACAATAAAGGTGTTTGACAACATTATTTAATTGGACAGATAAAAAATCTACTCAAGTGGTGGCAGAACACACAAATAAAAAGGCTGTTGTAATTGGCAAGCTTTTGGAAGTTTGTTTTAGGGTCTCATTCTTAGACATACCCTGCAGTCTTGCAAAGACAGTTTGAAACACATGCTTGTATCTGGAAACTTCAAGTTATGAGCTATACCCAGGAAGCACAGAGTAAGATAATTGATTTTTCTGTTGTGGTTGACTAAAATGAACATTTCAGGTACCCTATTCTTACATAAACTGATAACATGAGAAAGAACGTCAACACTTCTCCACTACTTTCACCTGCCACAAAAAATCCTTACTAGAACAATAACTGGTATTTTCAAGAAAATAAGACACAGTTACATTTTACTTTTAATTTAAGTTTTCAAAATACTGATGGATAAAAATAATTACCTTTTTACATACTTATTGTTGATATTTTATGACGCACATTTATTGCAACAATACATAATTTATTAGCAAAAATGTAAAATAGTAATGTTTATATACACCAAGGAAATTTGTTTAAATACATTTCTCTTATATAAGTTATCATTCATACTAGTACAAAATACTTCTGAGCAGTTATTATATTTAGTGACAGTCAGCAATTCATACTCCTCATAAATGCAGAGGCCATGAGAATAACACTGTACAAATACTGTAAATGACACACGGCTCCATGAAGGACAGATCACAGTTCTCCTTAAAGGTACACAAAAAACAAACCAATAAATAAACTGGACAGTCAATAAATTTATGAAGACAACAGAGACTGAGAAAAGGTCACATACTGTTCTATTTTTCTGGTGTGATTGATGAAATGATCACATTACACAAAGTGTGAGAGATGAAAAGTGTTCATGATTACAGATGACATGTGCCTATATCTTTGACTGACCCATGAATTCAACATTTAGTGTTTTCCTCAGATGTTCAAAATAAAAGGTTTGTCTGATACTTTAAGTGATAAAACTTTCTACTCATACATCTCGTATTTCACTCCCAATATTTTCCTCAGTTCATCTTCCAATTCTGCCAACAGTATGCTCTCATCATGTGTTATTTTAGGACTCTCCAACAGTCCTGTAACATATCAAATGACATGGTTATAATTTCTACATGTACAACAAGTTGTTGGATAATGCATAAACTGCATTCAAAATATAAGGAGCATTATGGTGTTCAGTATCAAATCCAAAATGTTAAGAACAAAGGCTTTCTTCTAAATTGCATCATCTTAACTTTTGCTCCAACTGATTAAAACACAGGTAAAAGGATGAATATTTGTGCAGAAAATCATCTCAGTCTCACTTACAATTCAGACAAATAATGAAAGTACAAGAAATGCAACATTATACAGAGACAATCCTCTTAAATATTTAAAAAGTAATCTCCATTTGCCTTGCAATATCTCTATAAACCCAACAATTTATATAAAAGTTACATAGGATTTTATTACAGGAAAGCACAATGCCAGAATCATTTTAATATTGGAACTTGTGCAATAGAAATAAAATACAGCAAGAAAGAGCCAGCAACAACACTCCATGCCCCAAGTTGAAATTTAACAACTAGAGTCAATAATTTTGAAGCATTTACAGTTATTAACAACAATACTGAGCATGCAAAAAACACATCAAAGCAAAATTTGCATATATTATAAAATAAAAACACAAAAAAGGCATAAGATGAAACAAAGATGAGTGCAGAAGAAAGATGGTGAAAACAAAAAAGGACAGAAAAAAGATGATGTAAAATTGGAAAAAAAACTGCATTAAATGAAGGCTTTAAAAGGAAATGAACATTGATTAAAACATAAAGAAAGCAAGAAGTGGAAAGCAGGAGGCAATGAGAACACTACATAATGTGAGGTTTGGTACTACGAAAGTAAGATGAGGGACATGTGAATCAGTGAAGAAGAATGGAATGAAAGCTGATACAATGTGGGCCACTTTATGGTAACTTGATGTCAGTAAAATAGAATTTGTTGCATTAATGATATAGAAACAGACACACTGCATTCTATATGGATCTGAAACAGCTACAGCAATATTGTTCTGCCACCAGGCATTTCCCACAAACCTGCAGACCGATAGTGTCTTTATGTATCTGCTTTTGTTTTGACTGACTGAACAGATTCCTCTACAACTACCATTAGAATTTTAATGTTATAGAAGCATAGAATCAAATAGAAGTGTTGATTAATAATTTACCCCTTTCATTATTACTTTACTGTCAAACTGAACTTTATCAGGAATAATGACTCTTTAAGTATGTATCTTCCTGTCTTTTTGCAGGCAAAGGTCCCAGGTTTGAATCCCAGTCTGACAGTTTTAATCAGTGTAAAGATGGCCGATAGCTGGGAGAGAGAGAGGCAGCAGGTGCACAAGATAGAAATCTGACATCTATGAGTCCATTCTGGTCACAGATGGGAAAATGGTATGTAACATATGATGGTGTGGAGAGGTGGCTTGGCAGGGAGAGATAGAATAGAGGAAAGAGGTAGGCTGTGAGGAAGAAGATGTGGATGCAGGATGAGTTAACTTATAGATATGGGGCAGGGGAGGTGCTGCATGTGGGGGCAGCAGGGGGTCAGGACAACTGCAGGACCAAAGAATGTTAAGAAGTTAAAACTCCCAGCCATACAATTCAGAGAAGCTGGCATTGCAAGGAATGGTCTGGCTGACATATGCTACGAAGTGGGCTTTGAAAGAGCATGTTGTGCTCAGTAGCATGTTAAATCCCTGGATTGTCAACTCTGGTTGGTGGTGGTCATACATTCAAATGGACAACTAGTTGGTAGTCATGCCCACATAAAATGATGTGCAGAAATTACAGCAAAACAGATACATGACATGACTGCTTCCACAGGCGGCCCTGTCTCTTGACAGAATAGGATAAGCGTGAGATGGGACCGGTGTGCGTGTATTGGACAAGTTTTACATATCGGTCTTCAAAAATCGTATGCCCCATGTAGCAAGGGGTGGGAGCAAGTATGTGTAAGGACGGCCTAGGATGTTATGTAGATTTGGTGGGGTGTGGAATACCACTCTGGGAGGAGTGGGGATGATTGTAAGTGGGGGTTTCTCATTTCTGAGCACAATGATAAGTAGTTGAGGCTATGTGAAGGATATTGTTCAGTTGTTCCTGTCCATGATGATACTGGAAGATGATCTAGTACTTCTTTGCAGCTTGCTCCTGGGGTTGTTTGAGGGGGGAGGGGTGCCTGTCAGTGAAAGCCTTACTAAGACCTTTCTCATCATGGACAATGGATTGCTTGGCACTGCAGATGTGCCATCTATGTGTGTGGCCAGACTATAGGCAATGATATTTTGGTGTGGAAGGGATTGCATCTGTCAAAATTAAGATATTGTTGATAGTTAATAGGCTTGATATGGACAATGGTTTGGATGGAGCTATCTGAGTGATGGAGGTCAACATCCAGGAATGTGAGATACTGGCCTGGTGAAGTGGATGGGAGAGGTGTTGAGGCTGTGGAGGAATGAGGATAGAACATCTTGGCCCTGAGTCCAGATCATATTTTCTCTAGGTGGCCCATAGGCAGGTTGACATAGGATGCCACATAGGTGTGCATGAGCATGCTGTATGTTTGTTATTTTCTCCTCAAAGGAGAAGTTGTTACATGTGAAGATTAAATAGTTAGGTGTGTAAAGAATGAGGTGATTGGTTTGAGGTTGTAATAACACTGACGGGAGGTAGTGTTCAACATAGCAAGGCCATCCACATGGAGGAGGATGATGATGATGATGATGTATACAGAGATGGTGTGAACAGTCACAAGTACTGTTCTAGATATCAAAAACGAGATGGGGCAGTTGAGAGTCAGGAAGGAAAAGTGACATGCCTTTGATATTGAAATCTAGGCTGTGGGCAATGGGTTGGAGGTATTGGTTACCAAGAGCCAAGACCTTTTGAGCTGAGCATTGTAACCAGCTACAATGGAGTATCCAGGACCGTTATATTTATGGTGAAGTTCTGTCTTGCGTGTGTGTCTAGTCAAGGCTTAGTGTCTTCACCATCTGGTGATCTGTTGCCTTTATTTCTCAATTATTTATAGTCCACCAAGGACTTTCCATTCCTATATGTTCGTAAATGAGTACTTTCAGATATGCTAATTGTAACTTACTAAAATCAACTGACAAGTGGCAAAAACTGTACACATATACAGACTTCAATCTTGTTTATCTCATCTAGCCATCCTCATTTGGGTCTTCCCAAACCAGTCCAAGCAAATGACTGTACTTACTAACCTGCTATGGTCAACTGCTTCCACTTTCTTACCCATTATAAAGATATGCAAAATGAAGCAAATTATTACACAATACCATTGATGGTAGTGTTGTAGCTGTTAATTTTGTCTTGGAATTTCATAGTTCATTGTGTTACTATCTTTATCTACCTACAAACTATTATGAAGTGCTTGGCAAAGGAAGCTTCCCATTGTACATGTTGTCAGGGATTTGCATTTCTGTTCACATAAGGAGCACAGGAAGAATGAGTGTTTAAATGCTTCTGTGTATGGTGAAACTATACCGTATTTACTCGAATCTAAGCCGCACCTGAAAAATGAGACTCGAAATCAAGGAAAAAAAATTTTCCTGAATCTAAGCCGCACCTGAAATTTGAGACTCAAAATTCAAGGGGAGAGAAAAGTTTTAGGCCGCACCTCCAAATCGAAACAAAGTTGGTCCATTGTAATATGAGAGACAATTTAGGTCGAATGAATGACGATACAGCTACAGTAGTTGGGTTCGAGTCATAGGCTTAGCAGTTAAGCTTTACCAAATAGCAATTGCTATGCGTCAGGCGCTCTGTCCGTATTTATACGGGTACCCTTCCTTTTTCACGTGCTCCGTCTGATTTGAATTGTTTGCTTAATTTTCTTTGATCTGAAAAGTGCCGTTCTCTTTGTTATATGTGTTTACGTCACTCTAAGATGAAAATGCATTACTGTACTGTGTGATGCATTGTTTGTTGCCTTCTGATAATGTGTGTTTACGACCTGTCGCCGCTCGTGGCATGGCATGCTTTTGTGCACGCTACCGCTGCTTACAATTAAAAAAACAAAAGAGAAGAATCGTCTCATTAGCGAAACAATGGCAAGAGACTGCTAAATGTTGTTACTTACACTGCTGCTTTCTTCGATAATGATCAATAAGAACCAAATAATAGATTGCGTATGATAGAAGATGTTCTGAACGAGAGTTTAGCGAAAATTTTTCTCCGTTTGAAAATCTTCGCAGACGCCTCTTTAGTACATTACATTCTGCACAGAAATTAGATTCATCTTAGATTTAAAAATCTAGTCTATTGCCGCACTTCATTTCTGACTGTACCACTATTAGGCATAAGAATAATACAAATATAAACATGACATGATATGATATGTGTATTCTTCCGCGTTTGCTGTTGTCTCACTCTAGTTTCGTAGTTTATTAGATAGACAGGATTTAAATGAGATAGCAGCAAACACGAAACAATACATGGAAAAATGTTTATATTCGTATTATTCTTATGGTGAAGAGAATACAGCATGTGATTCACAATACATAAAAGTTCCTATTAGCAACCATCTCTTCTCACAGGTAGGAAAAAATTCAGACCGTAGAGTTGGCCATACTGGCAAACATCCTAAACAGTCTTGCCAGTCGGATTTTCGTAATACATTGAAATGCTGCAACATTCGAAGATGAACAATATGGAATTTGTTTTTACTTCGTTGGATAATGTACGAAAATGCAGTGGTCAAAACTCGGGACAGAGAAAAAAGCTCATGTTCCACCTTTTTTTTTATATTTATTTACTGACGCAGAGGTTTTGGCACCCGTATTTATCTTTGTGCCTGCAAAGCATGCCTGTGTAGCGCTACATATATTCGGCGGCAGAACTTAGTTGTGGCAGCACCTACCAACTTTTTCAGAACTTCTGCTTACTTTGCACTCGATTCTAAGCCGCAGGCGGTTTTTTCGATTACAAAACCGGAAAAAAAGTGCGGCTTAGATTCGAGTAAATACGGTAATTGTGAGATCTTCTTTCAAAAAAGTTATGCTGTTTCTGTGACCTTATGTAACTGACACCGAATAATAATGAGCTACTTCTATCTCATAAGATCATATCACTCCTTTCAAACCACTGTCCTATCCACTTCCATTAAACAAAAGTATGTAATTAAGATTGTAAATACATGTTTATAAAACTGATGAGACTCTAGCAAAAACAAAGGATGTATTTTGTCTGCAGTCCACTTATACATGGACAAGAAGCTGAGAACTAAGATGCAGAGTGTCACCCATGCCATAAGCAAGCCACAGGGCATGTTAACAAATGAATTGTAGACTCAGATATGCAAGTGTAGTGCACAGAACAAATATGGACAACCTACCACTAATATCAGGAAAGAATGGAGACAACTGTGAGGTGATGATGAGAGAAAACTGCAAATGAGAACTGGACTATGAAGTTATAAAAACAGATTAACTCTTTCGCTGCTGTAGATGTGTATGCATGTCCCGTTCCAATGTTCCCCAGGTGCTGTGGACATGGATAAGCACACCACTAGGGTTTTCCTACTGTGCTATTGACATTTGTGTGCGTCCTGACCTGGCAAACTCTCATTGCTGCAGACACGTTACTTCCGTATCTCAGTAAATAAAATAAGTTTTGAGTATTGACCATACAAAATGTGTATCTCTTTGAGCACTATAATTTTCAAAAAACCTAGTTTCTATATCTTCTCTGGCTGCTGTTATAACCACTTTATTACAGATTTGCAGAGACAGAAATGGGTGTGTTGTGTGCAACAGTCTGTTGGGTATGAAAAATCAATAACTTGAGAACAAAATGAGATATGATTCTGCTCTCAATATTAAATAAAATTTCAGTATTTTATCTACATTATGTATACTGCAATGTATGAGCTAAAATCAGCCATACACAGTTTATGCACTGCATACTTACCTCTGCAAACTCTTTAAAATTTCATGCAATATTTTACTTCATATGATGCAGCAGAGTAACCATGACATATAATGAAAATAAATTTAGTTATTTATTGAGTGAAGATATCAGACACTAAGATGTGCAAAAATACAATTTTTCAGTGAATAGCTTTCTTCAAATCTGATGATAAGTATCTCAGAGTGGCTGGAATGCCATTTGGTGAGCAGTGCATACTGGGAGTGCTTACTAAATCATTGGGAGATGATAGACAATAAAAAATCTAAAATTCATATCACTTGCTCACTAAATTGTATGCACATTCCTCAAAACATCCATTCACAGTCACATGGGAAGATAAAAAATTTAAAATTATTAATACAGTCTTGCTTAAAATATTCAGTTCAGGACAATCAAACTAATGATAAAAATCAATGATGATGTAAATAAAACAGAAAGAAACTTCCACATGGGAAAAATATATTAAAAACAAAGATTCCAAGACTTACCAAGCGGGAAAGCGCCGGCAGACAGGCACATGAACAAAACACACAAACACACACACAGAATTACGAGCTTTCGCAACTGGCAGTTGCTTCGTCAGGAAGGAAGGAAGGAGAGGGAAAAATGAAAGGATGTGGGTTTTAAGGGAGAGGGTAAGGAGTCATTCCAATCCCGGGAGCGGAAAGACTTCCCTTAGGGGAAAAAAAGGACAGGTGTACACTCGCGCACACACACACACACACACACACATATCCATCCGCACATACACGGATGGATATGTGTGTGTGTGTGTGTGTGTGTGTGTGTGTGTGTGTGTGTGTGTGTGTGTGTGTGTGTGTGTGTGTGTGTGCGCGCGCGCATCATCCCCCCCCCCCCCCCCCCCCAATATCTCCACTACTTCGCGTGCACACAGCGCACTTATTTATTAAACCGTCTGGATTGTTGAGCATGTACATCTTAATGCCATATTTATTACGTTTCCTTTTTATGTATTGTCTAAATGTCAATCTTCCCCTCCAAAGAATCATTGATTCATCTATTGATAAATCTCTTCCCGGGTAATACATTTGAGACAATCTCGTGTTAAAATAATCCAATATAGGTCGTATCTTATATCCATCCGTGTATGTGCGGATGGATATGTGTGTGTGTGTGTGTGTGTGTGTGTGTGTGTGTGTGTGTGTGTGTGTGTGTGTGCGAGTGTACACCTGTCCTTTTTTTCCCCTAAGGGAAGTCTTTCCGCTCCCGGGATTGGAATGACTCCTTACCCTCTCCCTTAAAACCCACATCCTTTCATTTTTCCCTCTCCTTCCTTCCTTCCTGACGAAGCAACTGCCAGTTGCGAAAGCTCGTAATTCTGTGTGTGTGTGTGTGTGTGTGTGTGTGTGTGTGTGTGTTTTGTTCATGTGCCTGTCTGCCGGCGCTTTCCCGCTTGGTAAGTCTTGGAATCTTTGTTTTTAATATAATGATAAAAATCAAATTCACTAGCTTGTGACTAGCTCATTATTTACCAAATAAAGGGTATGTTAGCCATCCTAAAGCACACTAAAATCTCAACCCTGACAATACAGAGAGAAGCATTGAAAGGAGAGAAGGTAACCAAACACTGTAGAGTCGGGGCACTGAACAGTTGATATACACATAACAAGACTGAAATTGATGCTAAGGTTTCAGAGCTAACAGTTCAACAAAAACAAACACACACAAATGGGATAGTGTGTGATTTTTTGACAATGGTGCAGTTGTTAGATTTAATGAGATAAACTATATCTCAGGTAGGTTACTGTGGCTTTCTATTTAGAATGCTACATTACAATGTTCAAAACCTTGTTCTTCCCAGAACTTTGATGACACAGGTGTGCAATGAGGAAAGTATGATTTCAACAGATTGGTACAACTGCATACACAGCTTATAATTCAATGGCTGTCTTGGACTACAACCATACTATATGCACGTGCTTGTCTCCTAGGTACCTCGTGACTTGCTAAGTGCTTGGATGCTCTGAGGCCACACCAGAGCATTGATGCTAGTCATTACAGGTGTGTTGCTCACTTGTACCACTGAAATGTATCTTCCCGTGTTGAGTCAGAAAATGCTGCTGGCAGAAAATATTTCTTTGAAATATGAATTGTTATGGAAATTATGAACTGTGTACATAGTATTAGTTGTGAGAGGTGTGACTGTGCTGAATTCATGTTGTACAAAGAACTATAGCAGTTCCCAGACAAACTTTTGCTTACTACAATTATAGAGCTAGTATAGTGTCGTCTGTATTAGCTCTTTGCAGTCGGGGAAGAAGGCCAGTGTTCACTCTGTCTGCTTTCCGGGAGGGTCTCATCCGAGATGTGGAGGAGGCCCTACCGGCAGCGATAGAGAGCACTGGGTGCACCCGACTGCTACCCTTGTAGCCACTTCCGGCGTGTAGTGCACGCCTGACCTATTCAGGGGGACCCGCCACTCCCCCAGAGGCTCAGACGATTCTGCGGAGAGCTGGGGTGCAAATTTCTCGACCTCCGCTATCGGGTGGAGAAATGTAGGGTCCCCCTGAATAGGTCAGGCGTGCACTACACGCCGGAAGTGGCTACAAGGGTAGCGGAGTACGGATGGAGTGCACATGGGGGTTTTTTAGGATAGAGAATTGCCTCCCTAGGCCCGACAAGACACCTCCCGAGACGCGGCAAGGTAAGAGTAGGCAAAATGCAACAGGGAATAACAATATTAATGTGCTAATAGTAAACTGCAGGAGCATCTATAGAAAGGTCCCAGAACTGCTCTCATTAATAAACGGTCACAACGCCCAAACAAAAGGACTGAAAGTTGGCTGAAACCAGATGTAAACAGTAATGAAATCCTAAACTCAGATTGGAATGTATACCGCAGAGACAGGCTGGACAGTGAAGGGGGAGGCGTGTTTATAGCGATAAGAAGTGCAATAGCATCGAAGGAAATTGACGGAGATCTGAAATGTGAAATGATTTGGGTGAAGGTCACGGTTAAAGCAGGGTCAGACATGATAATTGGATGTCTCTATAGGCCCCCGGGCTTAGTGGCTGTTGTGGCTGAGCACCTGAAGAATAATTTGGAAAATATTTCGAGTATATTTCCCCACCATTTTATAGTTATGGGTGGAGATTTAATTTGCCAGATACAGACTGGGAGACTCAAACGTTCATAACGGGTGGCAGGGACAAAGAATCCAGTGAAATTTTTTTAAGTGCTTTATCTGAAAACTACCTTGAGCAGTTAAACAGAGAACCGACTCGTGGCGACAATATATTAGACGTTCTCGTGACAAACAGACCCGAACTATTTGAAACAGTTAATGCAGAACAGGAAATCAGTGATCATAAAGCGGTTACTGCATCGATGATTTCAACCGTAAATAGAAATATTAAAAAAAGGTAGGAAGATTTTTCTGTTTAGCAAAAGTGACAATAAGCGGATTACAGAGTACCTGACGGCTCAACACAAAAGTTTTCTCTCAAGGACAGATAGTCTTGAGGATCAGTGGATAAAGTTCAAAACCATCGTACAATATGCGTTAGATGAGTATGTGCCAAGCAAGATCGTAAGAGATGGGAAAGAGCCACCGTGGTACAACAACCGAGTTAGAAAACTGCTGCGGAAGCAAAGGGAACTTCACAGCAAACATAAACATAGCCAAAGCCTTGCAGACAAACAAAAATTACGCGAAGCAAAATGTAGTGTGAGGAGTGCTGTGCGAGAGGCGTTCAATGAATTCGAAAGTAAAGTTCTATGTACTGACTTGGCTAAAAATCCTAAGAAATTTTGGTCTTATGTCAAAGTGGTACGTGGATCAAACCAAATGTCCAGACACTCTGTGACCAAAATGGTACTGAAACAGAGGATGACAGACTAAAGGCCGAAATACTAAATGTCTTCTTCCAAAGCTGTTTCACAGAGGAAGACTGCACTGTAGTTCCTTCTCTAGATTGTCGCACAGATGACAAAATGGTAGATATCGAAATAGACGACAGAGGGATAGAGAAACAATTAAAATCGCTCAAAAGAGGAAAGGCCGCAGGACCTGATGGGATACCAGATCGATTTTACACAGAGTACGCGAAGGAACTTGCCCCAATTCTTGTAGTGGTGTACCGTAGGTCTCCAGAAGAGCATAGCGTTCCAAAGGATTGGAAAAGGGCACAGGTCATCCCCGTTTTCAAGAAGGGACGTCGAACAGATGTGCAGAACTATAGACCTATATCTCTAACATCGATCAGTTGTAGAATTTTGGAACACACATTATGTTAGAGTATAATGACTTTTCTGGAGACTACAAATCTAGTCTGTAGGAATCAGCATGGGTTTCGAAAAAGACGGTCGTGTGAAACCCAGCTCGCGCTATTCATCCACGAGACTCAGAGGGCCATAGACACGGGTTCACAGGTAGATGCCGTGTTTCTCGACTTCCGCAAGGCGTTCAATACAGTTCCCCACAGTCATTTAATGAACAAAGTAAGAGCATATGGACTATCAGGCCAATTGTGTGATTGGATTGAGGAGTTCCTAGACAACAGAACACAGCATGTCATTCTCAATGGAGAGAAGTCTTCCGAAGTAAGAGTGATTTCAGGTGTGCTGCAGGGGAGCGTCATAGGACCGTTGCTATTCACAATATACATAAATGACCTGGTGGATGTATGAGCATACAATACTGCACATTCAATGACATCATGAGAACTGGACTTCCCACTCTAACGGACAAATTGAGGCCATTCCACAAGCTCTCTCAGGACAATACCTCGGACATACTATCCAATACAAGAACACACAGATACTGATGTAATGCATTCTGTGATGTATCTTGTGAATGTTATCTGAATCTTTGATTTGCAATGTCAGCTGGTATTGCTCTTTGACTTATGAGGTACAGCATTTCTGCACTTGTACAACCTCTGGACTATGTGTGCTGTTGGTTTGTGTAGGAACCATTTATTGGTGAAAATATATTTTCATAAAAAAAACAACTCAGAATTATATATGCAGAATGAACCAATGAACAAAAATTTGTACAAAGGCTGTGATTCGAACCTCGGTCCCCTGCTCGTGAGGCAGATGTGCTAACCACTACGCCACCCCGACACAGTTGCTTTGCAGCTGTTCAAATTTGGGCAGAATGACAAGTGGGTTCAGGTACGAATGGGAAATTGGACTGAGGAGGGAGGTGTGCTAGGGTAGTCTGTGCAGTTGTGCAATGTCACTGTGCTGGGGTGGCACAGTGATTAGTGCATATGCCTACAGAGCAAGGGATCCAGGTTTGAACATCATTCCTGGAACAAATTTCCATTCGTCACTTCAGTCTGCGTACATACATCGCAGATGTTTGGGACTTGGAAAGGTCTCTGAAACCATATGGTTTATTTTGAGAACCACAGTTCTTTCTGCTGGAACACCTTGCAAGTAGCTTTATCTTTTGTGTAAAATTTATAAATCCATTGTCATATTACGAGTGGAAATTATACCTTATTTGTAGTACAATGAAGTTCAAAATAGGCATCTGGTTACAGCCATCAAATGAAATTCCAAATCTGAGTACATTTACTTATCTGGTATTGAACAAGTCATCGAACAATTTAGTTTAAGAGACTATGACTTACAGCTTTTAAGTACACTGTGTCACATGATTAAAGGGTCACTTTTTGAACCCATAATTTTCTCTCATTGTGATGCAGATGTTTGAAATTTGGCTCAAAGGTGCCTACAGCCATGCTCCTTGATGGTGCAATAGCATGGCACCCTGTAATGTCAATTTTGGACTCAGCGACAGTTCAAACAGCATGGTGACAACACATGCAAAAAAAAAAAAAAAAAAAAAAAAAAAAAAAAAACCATAGCTTACAAGTTCCTGTGAGATGCAAGGTGGTCTAATGATGTCACATTGGCTCCAAATTTCACCTCAGTTCTGTACAGTGTCACCGTGGACATGTCGCACTCCTCTAATCTACACTTCACCCCTTCTTTTGATGCCCTTGTGACGGAGGGCGAAACGGTGATGCCCAGCATTGATTTCACATGGTTTTCTTATGGGTGGCCAAGGAAAACATTTTAGACATACTTCCACTCACTCACAACCAACATGAAAAGGCCTCAGGAGGTGGCAAAAAGGGCATCAATGAAACCCCCACTCCCCATGGGGCACATACTCCCACAGATTTTGCAATAAAAAAAGGTTGTTTGCAGCACGATGAGTAACAGAAAGTTATTCTTGACAACATTTGACACTTGTGATACCCACAGAAAGATTCAACCCTTCTGTAAGGACATTGTGGGTCTCCAACCACATTAAAAGTGATAAGGCCCCTTTGGAGTGTAATGTGGCCATAATTTTCACTCTGGTGTAGTGTGGAACCAGTAGGGACTGTTAAAACCATTTGACAGAATCTGAATGTGGTCCGAAGCAGCAAAAGAGTGTTTATCCTTCCTGTCGCATGATCGTGAAAACGAGGGGGGGGGGGGGGGGGGGGGGGGGGTTGGCGGCGGCATTGCAACAATGACATGTGTATGAATAAAACGAGATCTCCCATTTTGGCAACACTCTCAGTGCTACTTGAGCATCTTCATTAGCATCTTCATTGAGCACTTCAAAGATGTACCTGTACACCTTCAGCTGAGAGGCACTCTGCTGCTGTTCTAGTGCCTGAGGGCATACAATCCCTTCAACACCCTATAGGTTTCACATGCTATCAGGGACAAAGATAGTAATAAATCAGAAATGAACAATTGCCTCCCAACAAAATCACTCGGAATCTGCTTTAATCACAATGGTGGCTTGTGCAATTATCGATCATGTTGCAGTAGTATTCAATGGAGTTTTCAAACTCGTTTTCTTTGATTGAGGCCACCAGGCAACAGTTGACAAATGTCAGTGATTATGGTTACAGAAGTAGGAAACAGAATGTAGTGCACAATGCATTCTTTAGCCCCTTATACACACGAAAATACATTTCATGGATGGGTGAACATTTGTGTACAAAGAGTTTGCTTTTCTGTTAATACCAATGCAGTCGTTTCATGTTTCAATGACAATATGGAGGTGCCATATTTCAAAATCAGTAAAATATTTGGATAAGAATAGTCACTCGTGCTCCTGAGACAACAAGCAAACAGAGACGTACATATAGTCACTCGAAATTGTTGCTAGTTTCACTTACATAACACACACTGTAGTTCCAAGCTTTGCTTATTCCATGCAAATCGAGCACAATAGTTGATTGGTCACTATTCCTTACATATTTCAACTCTGGGGATGACCGAAGTGTATCATACTAGATCAGAATGTATTCTTAAACATCCTATGGGTGACCTTTCTGCATTGTGTTTAATCACTCACATAACAGTGGTCCTCTTTGACATGGCAATCTCACAGTAAACAGAACAATTGTTTGAAGACACTACCACAACCTCTGAATTTCTATTAAGTCTCAAAAATCAAATATAATGAAAGTGTTAGTTGTTCTATACTCGATACAGCATAAAAAACCTCTTTGAATGTAGAGCTTTAAAACACATATACAAGTGCAATATACCAAATAAACAATGATAGCTGATAAACTGTCTTAGCAAAATATTGCCACACTAATGAACATACATGCTATAAACTTATGCACTTATCTAATAAATAATTTGTGGTACAGGTAAAGACCATGAACAGACATTTAAGTGGATGAAATTAACAAAAAAATAACTAACCCACCATTTACAATGTCAGAAATTGGCTTCAAAAGGCAAGTACACCTAAAATGAGCCTTTTATATTCTAGTTGCAACACAACTTTGATAAAATGAAGCAGTTTTACCATTTCATGTTACCAATTTCAAAAGCTTGTTTCTCAGAAGCTAAACAAAGTTACATATATATTAGCCTGCTTATCTGTGGTTTCATAAAAAATGGCAAAACAATCATAAAACTTACAGAAACTTTCTTTCCTGTGAAGTGCTTAAAATATATCATACCTTCTCTCAGGCATCGCCTAACTTCCATAGCCTCGTAGCGCAGCCCTGCACTGTTTATGAAATTAAATGCCTTTGATGCTGTTGGAAGAATAAAATCAGATGTCTTGTCTGGTGCTGCCACTCTTGTAGGACACCAGAAATTTGGTATCTGTACAAATAACATCAAACAAATTAAGTAATCTGAGTAAAAGCATAGTGATGTAAACATTTTAACACAAGGTGTGCAGTGACAGTGTATTTCCTAAAAAGTCATACAAAGTCCAACTCACATGGTTGTTAAAAACTGTGGCTTACTAACAACATATGAGTAGCCTGTGAGGCAATTCTACAAATCATTAAAACACTCCATAAAATATTTACAGTCAAGGTATTGTCCTAGTTAACTATGACAATGTTAAAATATTCAATTCACTGCCTAATAATATCAAAGACACAAGAAGTTGTATTTCTTTCTCAGAATGGATAGAAGAGGTATGTGCCTGACGACCCATTTTTACTCTACAGGCTTTTATTTTTTGCAGTGACAAAATAAAATCTTTTATGTGAAGCTCTCTCATTATACACAGAACTGGAAATACCTTATAATAATTTCCTTATTGTATATAATTTTTAATCTATTATTGCATCATTTCTGTGAAAATATGCATTTAATCTAAGGTGGCAGAGCAAAGGAGCGTTTAACTTGGCACTCCTTTTTAATTTTATTACTACTAGTGCATAGTTATTGTTGAAACTTCCTGTCAGATTAAACCCGTGGGTTAACCAGGGACCGCTGCTTTTCTCAGGAAAGTGCTCTACCAACTGAGTTAGCCACACATGACTCACAATCTGTCCTCACAGCTGCAAAACTTGAGGCACTAGTACTCCTTTAAGTTCATTCTGCAGCGGTGTGTGCCAGGACCTGAAACTTCCTGGCAGATTAAAACTGTGTGCCAGATTAGACTGGGACTTGAAACTGGGTCCTTGGTCTTTCGCAGGTGCTCTACTAACTCGGTTATCATCATTGTGTTCATTACTTCCTTTACTCTATGCATTGATATTTATATTCTGTGTATTGTTCATTCCACACCCAAGCAACGAGCTCATACGTAATATGAATCAACCCGGCCAGTGGTTCTCCACCTTTCTGATACCATTACCCTTAAGTTCAACCAGATATTAGCTGGTCTCCCCAACCCCCTCCCATTCTACCACCATTACATTAGTGCCTCACTAAACTTTAGAATGAAAATGAATTTTCTTTGAACATTTATTTTTAAAATGAAGAAATGGAAATGACGTTTAGTTTTTGTAGATATTTATGAAACCACGAACTATTAAGTCAATGAGACAACTGGCACTGCTTATTTCCAAGCCATTTCTTTCAGAATAATGAAATAATTCTCAGTATATTACAAGTGCTCTTTCAGAATAATGAAATAATTCTCAGTATATTACAAGTGCTATCTTCAATTTCTTCTCGGAAAAGAAAATTTAACTGTCACAGTAAGGGTAGCCATTTGTTACAAAACATTCCTCCTCTGCACTCCCATTTGAAATCAACCAGGTTAAAATTTGTGCACTTCACTTATTCATACAATGTAGGCTTTCATGGCTGGTGTTGTCTTCAGCTGAAACTTCGGAGCTGAGGGGCCATAGTTGATCTATAAAATTTCAACCAAATGTTTCGTCTCCATCTGCGGGAGACATCATCTGAGGTTTTCTGGATGACTTCAGATGATGTCTCCCACAGATGGAAACAAAACGTTAGGTGGAAATTTTATACATCGACCACCTCCTCTCAGCCCAGAAATTTCAACTGAAGACTTCACTTGTTCTTTGTAAATCACATGATTGCTGGACCCATTACTTCTGAACTGGTAGAAATTCAAATACTCCAGGCTGCCAATATTTTGTGTCTGACTAATGCCACTAATGAATGATGATCATAGCAACAACAATGTGTAGGGCCTACAGAAATGTAGTAGCCATTGCATTGTTACTCTTGTCTTGTGCTGGCAATTAGTGTGATTAGCAGTTGTGAAGTGAATACTGAACAAATTTCTGGTCAATTGCAGAGCTACCTAAGATTCGTAGAATGCATTTTCATGACATACTTTAAGCATATGCGTTGTATAAGTCTCAGTTTTACTGTTACAGATGCGTTGTATAAGGTACAAATTATGTATGCAGTAAGTGTACTATGCGAGGGAGGTATTAAAGGTATGATCACTGGTATGTAATCAGTACTACAGTCTTACAAAACAGTGATAACAGTAATGATCTTTTAAAAGTAATTTGGTTTCGTACTATTTGTTTTTACCCTCCAGACAATTTAATTTTAGCCCTTAGGGACAATTACCCCCAGGTTGGGGACCATCTTACGAGAACTTAATATATTAACAAATAAAAACAGATGGAAAGCATCACAGAATACAAAGAGACAGCAGTGGTTAATATTAAACACAATCAGAGTTTGGCTCTTTCGGTGAAGCAAGTAAAACTGCTTGTGTGGTACACTGACAACAAAACACATTTTACCTAATCTTTATTTGTAAAGAAAAATATTACGCAACACAAAGTAGTTACATTCAAAAATGCTGGTAGTTTACACTGAAGAAAGTGAATATACAGGAACTATAATAAATATTAACTGCAATATACTACATAGTCTGGACACCATAGATCCATCAGGTGTACCCTCCCGAGAGGATGGAAGGAACGTGCTTTGACATTATACTAATGTCCAAGGCAAACAAAATATGTACAGCCGTGAAAGAAAGATTCAGAATCTGCCCTTCTGCTCAGGAAAGAGACAGCTATTAACTACTCATATCCAAGTTCTAAATAAAGACTAAGCAAGAGGCATTAGTTGCATGTATAAATTTGACACCCAAGATAAAGAGGTTTTTCATTTCATGAATATATGGCAAATCAAATGACAAGGTGGAAAGGCATTCAAGAGAAAAACATGCAAACCTGACACTGTGACAGTGGAAGTATTAAACCTGTTTCTTAATATATAGAACTCACTATCAATGGTTGCAGCTCAATGGAAGCACACTATGGATGGCAATGCAACACAGCTGATCACAACTGAAGCACAGCAGCCACACTTCCAGCAAAGAGCACCTGTCTGGTTGGTTGGTTTAAAAGGGGGGGGGGGGGGGGGGAATCAAACTGCAAGGTCATTGGTCCCTTGTTCCCAGTAGAACAATTAGCCAAGGGAAAGAAGAAAGCAAAGACAATGTACAGCACAGTGAAAGGAGAAAGGAAGAACCAGAAGGATAACAAACACTACAATGGATAAAACAGGACAAGAAAACCACAGAGAGACGCAAGAAACAGGGAAAAGAGATTAAAAAGAAAAAAGCAGATTACCATGGCTGGCTGACAATAAGAATAGAAAAGGAGAAGCCAGCCTCTCTGCAACATATTAAAACCTCCGCCCTAAAAGCCCTAGGGTGGAGGACACAGAGGGACGAAGGACATGTGCTAAAACTCAGATCAAATGATGAAACGTAAAACTAAAGCTGCTGTTGACGCATTCTTGCCCAACACCGAAGGTAGGGTGCTGGCAAAGTTAAAAGTCCGCCGCAGAACGGCTAAAAGTGAGCAATCCAGCAAGAGGTGGACAACTGTCATTTGGGAGCCACAGCGACATTGATATGGGTCCTTTGCGATGGAGGAGGTAGCCATGTGTGAGCCACACATGGCCAATGCCGGAGTCGACAAAGGACAACAGATTCACTGCGAGAAGGAAGCAGGGACGACTTCCAGACATTTGCTGTCTCCTTAATGACACCAAGTTTGTTGTGCATACTGTTATGCCACTCCGTCTCCCAAAGCCGAAACACCTTGCAGCATAAGACAGAACACAGATCAGTTTCAGAGATGCCCATCTCAAGGAGTGATTTCCACGTGGCCTGTTTGGCCAGCCTGTCTGCAAGTTTGTTGCCTGGTATTCCGATGTGACCTGGGGTCCACACAAACACCTCTGGAAAATTTGGAAATTTATGGTAAGTCCTATGGGACCAAACTGCTGAGGTCATCGGTCCCTAAGCTTACACACTACCTAATCTAACAAATTAACTTATGCTAAAGGCAGCACACACATATCCATGCCCGAGGGAGGATGAGATGATGATGATGATGATGATGATGATGATGATTGGTTTGTAGGGCACTCAACTGCATGGTTATCAGCACCTGTAAAAATTTTGCACCTTTGCTCAGCCCAATCTCGCCACTTTCACGAATGATGATGAAATGATGAGGACAACACAAACACCCAATCATCTCAAGGCGGGTGTAAATCCCTGACCCCAGTGAATCGAACCCGGGACCCCATGCTCTGGAAGTGAGGACGTGACCACGAGAGACCACGGGCTGCAGACCCGAGGGAAGGCTCGAACCTCTGACAGAGGCAGACGCACGAACCGTGAAACGGCGTCTCAGACTGCCCAACTACCCCGCGTGACAAACACCACTGAATGGCTGGACCGTTCCAGGGCAGAGATGTACCTCTAGATGTTCGCTACCCAAGGATGGCAATTGTACTGATGTGCACGAAATATGGCCACAAGCTCTGCAGTGAATACACTGCAGTCAGCGGGCAAGGAATACTGTTCTACTGTTCAATATGGCCTCTGTGGACATAGGTGAAGCCAACATTACCATCAGCCATCAAGCTGTCTGTGTAAACAACTTCAGAACCCCAGAACACATCAAGAATCAACAGGAAGTGACAGCGGAGAGTGGTGGGATTAATGGAATCCTTAGGGCCATGCAAAAGGTCCAGACGAAGTTTCGGCTGATGTGTACACCATACGCCATGGAGGTGTATGTGAATGGATCTCAAGTAGAGGTGGTAAAGGGAAGGACTCCAGTTCAGAGAGAAGGGATCTCACACGAACCGCAGTCGTAAGCCCTGACTTGGGCCGCCGATGCGGGAGATTAACTGCCACGGGTGGGGAAAGGAGATGGTAAATGCAGAACTCATCCGCATACAGAGAAGGGGAGAGCGACAGCCTTACAGCTGCTGCTAGACTGTTAATAGCCACTAAAAATACAGCCAAAATCAATACGGAGCCCTGCGAAACGCTATTCTCCTGAATACGGGGGAACTATGGTAGGCACCAATTTGGACACAGAAACTACGGAGCAACAGTAAGCTTTGGATAAAAATCGGAGACATGTGGCAAGGATATGATGTCACCAGGTTGTGTCGTGTGCTTTACGTAAGTCAAAAAAGACAGCAATCAGATGTTGAAGTCTGGAAAAGGCTATTTGGATGACAGACTCGAGGGACACAAGATTATCAGTGGTAAAGCGACTCTGGCGGAAGCTGCCCTGACATGGAGCCAGTAGACCACGTGACTCCAGGATCCAACCCGACTGTTGACACACCATATGTTCCAGCAGCTAACAACAAATATTGGTGAGGCTGATGGGCCGATAGCCATCCACATCAAGTGGATTTTTATCAGGTTTTAGCACCGGAATGATGGTGCTCTCCCGCCATTGTAACGGAAAGACGCCATCGCTCCAGATCCGGTTGAAGATGACGAGGAGATATTGCTTGTATTCAGATGAGAGATATTTAATCATCTGACTGGATCCAATCCGGCCTGGGAGCTGTGTTGGGACAATGTGCAAGGGCACTGAGGAACTCCCACTCCATGAATGGGGTGTTATAGCGTTCACTGTGGCATGTAGTGAACGAGAGGACTTTCCTTTCCATGCACTGTATGAGGGTGCGAAAGGCTGGAGGGTAGTTCTCCGACACAGAGGCTTGGGCATAGTGCTCAGTAAAGTGCACGGCAATCACATTTGCATTGGTAGAGAGCACGCCATTGATGTTAACGTCAGGGACACCTGTTGGGATCTGGTACCCAAAAGGACGTCTGACCTTCGTCCAGACTTGGGAAGGTGACATATGGCATCCAATGGTCGACACGTACCTCTCCCAACACTCTTGTTTCCGTCATTTTATAAGCACGCGAACGCGGGCACAGAGCTGCTTAAAGGCTATTGAGTGTTCTAGGGAAAGATCCCACTTATGTCGCTGTAGGGCTTGCCGATGCTCTTTAATTGCCTCAGCGACTTCCAGTTTCCACCAAGGGTCTGTCTTTCGCCGGGGGCACCCTAGAGAATGAAGGATCGTGTTTTCTGCTGCAGAAATTTTTGTTGTAGTGACCTGCTCAATCACGACATCAATGGCACCACGTGGGGGAGACTCAATGGTGAGAGTGGAGGTGAAGGCTACCCAGTCTGCGTTGTTTAAAGCCCACCTGGGCAGGTGTGCAAATTTTTGACATCTCTGCCACGGCCAGTAAGCATGGTGCTACGCCGTAAGGGGTTATGGGCGATAAAATCTCCCAAAAGTAGGAAAGGTTTAGGGAGTTGATCAGTCAGTACAGCCAATATGTTCGGGGGTACCACACAATCTGGAGGTAGATACACATTGCAGATAGTTATTTCCTGCATTGTCCGTATCCTGACAGACACAGCTTCAAGAGGAGTTTGAAGGGGCACAGACTCACTACATACCGAGTTCAGGACGTAAATGCAAACTCCACCTGACACACTATTATACAGTTCTTGTAATATTCCCTGTAGCCATGAAGGACAGGGGTCCACATTGCCGGGGACCAGGTTTCCTAGAGGGCAATGCAGAAAGCAGGTGGATCATTCCATGTGCAGTGTCCCAGTTTATAAGATGATCCCAGCTCAGTCATCTTCAATTTTGATGAAATTTGTACAGGATGTACCTGAGGGACCTACATGACCTTATGCAAAGCTTCAGGCTCACCTGTAACTTGGTTATGAAGCTAGAGCCATTTTCGTGAAGACTGCTTTTACAGAGACTGAAAAGTCATGAAGAAATCGTCTAGTTTGGCATTCCACTGTTCCTAATGTAAAAGAACTTGACTTACTTCTGGGTGTAGTGGTACAACTTTGTGTGCTGTACTTATAAATGTTGCAAGTAGAGTTCAGAAAGCAATGCATTTGACATAATCTCAGTTCAAAGTGGGCAATGAATCATGTTGCGAGAATTTTTCACCATAGTTTAACGAGACATAATTAGTGGAGAAAGTGTGCTATGGACCTGGTCTTTTGCCAAACTACTGTCTGTCTGGGTGTTTAGTATATCACAAATTTTGTCCTGGCTTGTGTGTTTAATTACTGTGCTACCATCCTGTAAATTTGCTAAAAAACATGAATTTATCAAAATATATCTGTGTTCAAAGTCATGTACCTCAAGATGGACACCTACCACATTAATTCATTAACACCGTTCAACAGAGCACATTTCATTCTATTAGAAAAACTTATTTTCATCTTGATGTCTCTTTGGATAAGGTGCAAAAAATTCGCCTAAACTACTGACTTTTTTGGTAATTTGGAAAATCCTTGCGCTGGTCCATGGCTGCTATGTCACTACCAATCTGAAGACTGGTAACGCCATCACCAAGGGGCCACGCCCGATAGCCAAGCAAGGTCAGCCATGGGTGGATTTCTTTATTGCAGGTTCCCAAGCCTGAAAGTGGGCGTCTAGCAGGTTCCCAAGCTGGAATGCGAAAATCTAGCAGGTTCCCAAGTCTTGAATGTGGATATATAGCGCGTGCACAAGCCTTTTTTGGGCCTCTCTGCAGTTCCCAATTCTTCAATTGTTAAATGTTTTAAATTTTTTGCTGATGTCCAAAACTATTGCTTCCAGCAAACTGTATCATCGCCCCATAATTGAAGCAGCTGGGACTGGATGACTGCAATTATCTGTTGTTCTGGGATCCAGCATATGTCTCTTCTAGTAGGCCAATGAAATTACTGAGCAGTTCCATGAGGATGCATGAAATTAATCAAGGCATCTTTTTCTTCACATGAAACTTCAGAGATATTTCCTATCCACCATTTTCCATCATAAACACAAGTAATATACAGGCCAGGTTGTAGTTCCTAATGGCAACATGTTTAGTAGCAACTTCAGCATGTTGGTTAACATTTGCTATGAAGGACAATTTATCAATTGATACTCTGTGAATCTTGAGTAGCTTTTCATCAACTGACACAAAATGGTGATTGTCTCTTGTACCAGACACTGTACATCCATCCTCAAAACGTTTCTCTCGATCAATTTTTGCATATTCAATAATTTCTTTTTTAATATAAATAAATTCAATGCCATGAACACTTTTTTTTTTTTTTTGCAATTATTCAAACAGATCAGTTGGTGTTCAGATTTGGTTGTCAATTGGGTGCTGAAGGCTAGCTCTTGCTACTAAACACTTTACTGTGCCCCCAATTCCATCATATGGTGATTTCCCATGGCTTGTTCTGAAAAAGATTCCATTCTGCAGTAATGCCAAAATCTTTTTGATAATGGCAAAGATTTAGGAAGCTCTTAAAATTTTTGTACTGTATTGCAGAACCGTCGCTAAAATAATGAATATGCTTAATTTCTTTAAAAATGCACTTAAGGGATTTGATCAAGTTAAAAACACATGTATTGCAACTGTGTCACGTCGGAGGCAATCACTGATTACGCAGTAGCTGACACTCTTTAGGTCTTCATTACCTTTGTGGTAAATGACAAATGGATGTATTGTAGCTTGACTATTTTCCCAGTGGAATCCCTGCACTGCACCTTGGACATTAAAGGAGTAATTTTCTGCGAAATCCATTAATATAATCAATTCTCCTGGTTTGAGACCTTCTTTAGTGAACTGCAAATGCGTGCTCTGATGCTTTGCAATGTAGTGGTGAGTAGTAAGGGCCAACAGTTTTGTAACTAATAGTTAACGAATTCTTTAACTGTCATTTCACTGGTTTCAAGTGTGTACCATATTTACTCGAATCTAAGCCGCACTTTTTTTTCGGTTTTTGTAATCCAAAAAACCACGTGCGGCTTAGAATCAAGTGCAAAGTAAGTGGAAGTTCTGAAAAATTTGGTAGGTGCCACCACAACTAACTTCTGCCGTCGAATATATGAAGCGCTACACCGGCATGCTTTGCAGGTACAAAGATAAACACTGGCGCCAAAATCTCTGCGTCAGTAAAAAAAAAAAAGGTGAAGATGAGCTTTTTTCTCCGCCCTGAGTTTTGACCACTGCATTTTCATTCATTATCCAACGAAGTAAATACAAATTCCGTATTGTTCATCTTCGAATGGTGCAGCATTTCAATGTACTATGAAAATTTGACTGGCAAGACTGGGAGGTTTGTCAATATGGCCAACTCTACGTTCTGAATTTTTTCCTACCTGTGAGAAGAAATAGTTGCTAATAGGAACTTTTACAAATTGTGAATCACATGCAGTATTCTCTTCACCATAAGAATAATTCGAATATAAACAGTTTGCCATGTATTTGTTTCGTGTTTGCTGCTATCTCATTTAAATCCTGTCTGCCTAATAAACTACAAAACTAGAGTGAGACAACACCGAATGCGGAAGAATATACATATCATGTCATGTTTATATCCGTATGCCTAATAGTGATACAGTCACAAATGAAGCACGGCAATTGACTAGATTTTTAAATCTACAATGACTAATTTCTGTGCAGAATGTAACGTACTAAAAAGGCGTCTACAAGGATTTTCAAACGGAGAAAATTTTTCGCTAAACTCTCGTTCAGAACATCTTCTATCATACGCAGTCTATTATTTTGTTCTTGTTGATCATTATCAAAGAAAGCAGCAGAAAGAAAAATAAGCAATGAATTCAAACTAGATGAAGCATGTGAAAAAGGAAGGGCACCCGTATAAATACGGACGGAGCGCCTGACGCATAGCAATGGCTTGGCTACCTGGTAAAGCTTAACTTCTTACGACTTGAACCAAACTATTGTAGCTGTATTGTCATTCATTCGACCTAAATTGTGTCTCATTTTACAATGGACCAACTTTGTTTCGATTTGGAGGTGCAGCCTAAAACTTTTGTCTCCCCTTGAATTTCGAGTCTCAAATTTCAGGTGCGGCTTAGATTCGAGTAAATACGGTATCTATCAGTGTGAGTCCATTGTTTGAACTAAATTGTATCATCAGGATCAATATTTGCAAAAGCACTTTCCAAATATTCATTTAGAGTTTCTGTTCCTGGACATACTTCACAACGATGAAGCATGCAATCCACAACAAACATTTCTTTTAAGCTGCTAAGTAATAAGGATTTCTGTTTTTTAACCTTTTCTCCATCTATCCGAACAGTAATAAAGTCCTTTTTTCCTGAAGAAACCGAACTAAACTCTTCATCATAAAAATGCTCTATCTATCACTCTTGCCTTCACATCCTCAGAAAGCTTTTTCCCACATTTACCTTTGAGCTGTGCCAATGTTCCCTGTTCAGCTTTTACCTTTCTAGGCTTCCTTACCATTCTTTCTGAAACACAAAATTCTTCCATAGTCTTTTTGGTAGACCAGCTTTGGGGAACTAAGGTAAAAATTTGAATTTTCTCTTTATTATTTGATATATGTAATTTTTCCTTCAATTCTTGGATCAGCTCAATGTAATCTGAACAAGTCAAGCATTGCTTGCTTGTGGATGGTTGCTCCAATTCAGTGGTATCAAGTCCTCTCACTTCTGCAATTTTCTTAATACTTGCACCTTCAACTTCATGTATTTTGCCCTTTGCATATCCTTTCGTATCCCTTGCACCAATTCATTGAAATTTTAATGGTGATATTCCAACAGATGTTAAGCTTGTATTAAAATTGTGACCAACATTAGTCATCATCATCATCATCATCATCATCATCATCATCATCATCATTATCATCATCACCTGACTGGTATGTTTCGTCCATTTGTGACTATTTCAGTGTATCTAATTCTTTTCTACAGGAAGGGCACATTTTTTAGCCTGGTTTAATATCAGACATGGTTATCATTTTTAGTAGGTCAGGTGCTACTATGTTGATTGAGCACAAGCTTTTTCGTGCAGTGTGGTTTTTCTTGCCAAATGGGTTGCAGCATGATATTTGCAAAAAATCATATCTTTTTAGGAGTAAAGCTTCATGATGATGGAAGCATAGTTGAGTATTTTCAGTAGAGTGTAAACCACTCCGTCTAGTAAGTAATTCTTATTGTTCTAAGGAAAGTTGCTTTACAGCTTTCAGTCCTTTCAAGGCACTATATATTGTTAAATGGCATGGGAAATCAGTATTTCCGAAACTGCGTACATTAACTTGATCTTGTTCTTCCATTTTAGCAACAACTTGATATGCTTCAGACACTAAAATCTAATTGTCGAGTCCTAAATAAAGAAAAGAAATAAAATTAATAAGCATTCAGCTTCCCAAAAATTATGTAGCAGTCTTTAGTACAGTTAAATGGTTAAATTTAACAGTGCACCTGTCACAAACAGGTTTAAAAACACTGAATAAACAGCAAAATGAATATTTAAACAATGAAGACATAAGCAACAAAATTCTAAATTTTAAGTGACATTTTTTCACCTTATGCAAAGAGACATCAAGATGAAAATAAGTTTTTCTAATAGAATGAAATATGCTCTGTTGAATGGTGTTAATGAATGTAATGTGATAGGTGTCCATTTTGATATACATGACTGAACATGGATATATTTTGATACATTCATGTTTTTCAGCAAATTTACAGGATGGTAGCACAGTAATTAAACACACAAGCCAGGACAAAATTTGTGATTTACTAAACACCCAGACAGACAGTAGTTTGGCAAAAGACCAGGTCCATAGCACACTTTCTCCACTAATTATGTCTCGTTAAACTATGGTGAAAATTTCTTGCAACATGATTCATTGCCCACTTTGAACTGAGATTATGCCAAATGCATTGCTTTCTGAACTCTACTTGCAACATTTGTAAGTAGAGCACACAAAGTTGTACCACTACACCCAGAAGCAAGAGTCTAGCTCTTTTACATTATTAACAGTGGAATGCAAAACTTGACGATTTCTTAACGACTTTTCGGTCTCTGTAAAAGTGGTCTTCACAAAAATGGCTCTAGCACCTCAACCAAGGTGAGCCTGAAACTGTGCATAAGTCCATGTAGGGCCCTCAGGTACATCCTGTACAAATTTCATAAAAACTGAAGATGGTCGAGGTGGGAGCCCTAAGACACTTCACATGGAATGACCCAGGTGTAAAGCTTCCCTTGGTCTTGGGGGTCTTCTTTCTGGATTTATCTTGCTGATCCTTGGGTTTCTCTGGCTGGGATGGTTTCACTGTTTCAGTCTCCAGGACTGAGCATGATCGTGTAGACCTACGACCAGCTGCTTTTGGGCACTTCAACCACTGGTGGGTGTTATCTTTCCCACTAGCACAAATGTGGGAAGGGAGTAACCCAAGGTTCCCATTCATAGCAAGAGGAGCCGAAGAAGACTTAAGTTGCTCCAGCTGAGAAGTGGGGACTCATGTCCCCGATGGTTGGGGGGACAGTGCTCCTGAGGTAGGTGGTGTGGGAGCAGCAGGGAGGGAAGTGCCCCCACCATCAAGGGGGCAGGTGTATGCTTCCGGCTCTGCTGAGAGCCAACTGGAACTCGTGGAACTGATGGGGCTACAACTGCTCTTGTAGCAGCGGCATAAAAGAGGAGGTCATAGCCACAGGACGTAGGTGCTCAAATTTCCTCTTGGTCTCATTGTAGGTCAGTCGGGTCAGGTCTCGTACTCCATAATTTTCCTTTCTTCCAGTGGTTGAAGTGCCCAAAAGCAGCTGGTCGTAGGGCTACACGATCATGCTCAGTCCTGGAGACTGAAACAGTGAAACCATCCCGAATGTGAGTCCAGTGTGACACAGATGGGAGGCGAGGCACATGGAGTATTGGGATGGGATGGACGTTCACAATCTCGACATCTGATGCTGGAAGTATAGCAGGAAGACATATGGCCGAACTACCAGTGCTTAAAGCACCGCATTGGACGAGGGATATATGGCTTGACATCACAGAGATAGACCATCACCTTGACCTTCTTGGGTAATATGTCATCCTCGAAAACCAAGATGAAGGCATCGATGGGAACCTGATTAACCCTTGGACCTAGATGGACGCGCCAGATGAAATGAACTCCTCGTCACTCTAAGATTGACAGACTGCAAAAGAAGGTCCCTGTGGAATATAATACCCTGGACCATATTTAAGCCCTTATGAGGCATGATGGTAATGGAAACATCCCGTAACTTGTCACAAGCAAGCAATGCCCGTGACTGGGCAGAGGATGCCGTTTTTATCAAGACTGACCCTGACCGCATTTTGGACAAGCTCTCCATCTTCCCAAACTTGTCCTTTAAATGCTCTACAAAAAACTGAGGCTTCGTTAAGACAAAGGAGTCCCCATCAGCTCTCGTACATACGAGGTACCGGAGTGAAGAAGGTTCACTGCCATCCTTCGCCTGGTGTTCGTCCCATGGTGTGGCCAGGGAGGGAAACAATTTAGGATCATACTTCCTTGCATTGTACTGAGACTTGGAATACTTAGAGACTGCTGGTGTTTGATCACCAGCAAGTGACGACGTGGTACGCTCCATCGCATGTCATCCACCCTGATGGCACCTACTCGGAGCAGGGGCCCTCCTCACGGGCACACCCAGTCGCAGCAAAGGCCACCTGGCAGGATGGCCATTGCCGGGCGTCCCGTTGCCCCAGAGTGACAGGTATCTACTCCATGGCATACGTTGGGAGTTAACGGCGCAGGCATCAGCAGAGCGATCCCTATGTAGTCAGGAGGCTACAATCAACAGGGTACAACGGACTGGCTACCGTGTTGGATATGAGATGCAAAGAATTCCATTGTCCTCATTGGCGCACAAGACGACACTGCATAGTGGGTGTAGGAAAACACAACCAGGAAGGTGCTCTCGCTCAAGAGATGGAGGATGAGCAGGACTGCAATGCCACGACGAGAAAGTTGGCTAAAAATCTCAATGCACGATTGACACACTGCACCATGTAAGACACCCTTCCCCAACTGGCTCGCTCTTTAGGAAAATTTGGAAAATGGAGGTCGAACCATACAGGGGACCATCACATAAAGACTGAAAGGTGTGAGACTCTTTTCAGTTGCTTCTTACGACAGACAGGAATACCTAGGCCTATTCTAACCCCAGGGCCTGCAGGGGTGGGCACCTACGGTGGATGCTGGTCACTATAGTGTACTAGTAGGGAAACTCTGGAGAGTTGCCAGAGTCACCTCTGCCATCCCAATTAGTTAGCTGTGTAAGCCACTAATGGATAATGATGATTAGCACCATATGACTAGGTCATAAGGATTGCTACCAGCAATAACTGGATGGTAATCACTGGTTCCAACATAGGAGTCACTACTGCCATCTCCACCACTGCTGCGTAACAACTAAGCAGCAATGTGGTTGACAGAGGCTACCAACCAACATCCCAAGCCATCTAGTCTGCCCCTGATATGATTTCCCTTGGCACAGCTAGGACAAAGGTGGAATATTTCAGTTCCACATGTCACCTACAGGTTTGTGAGTTCTCATGTCCCAGCCAGGCACTGATGACAATGAAACATGTATTGAGGGTGCCAAACCTGGTTGCATGGCACCACTGTACATGCAGCACTGTCCAGTGCGTGGGGCCTATTTTGTTTGAAGACACTTAAGGGGACACATTGAAAACTGAGTCCTTAGTGCACGCTGCCTTTTACGACAACTATTTAAACAGACCTAGTCATTCTTTCTAGATGTCCTTTGATACTTTTGTTTTCAGTTGAGCTGCTGGCACTGTGAACTCTGATGTTCAGCTACTTCATCAAACTAGATCAGATATGCTCTGACTGGATGCTACTTTTAGATGATACGATCCTGCAAGATATAAAACACGCCTATCTTTCAATACTACTTCATGCTACTGTAGAATGTAATGAAATTACATACCTTTAAACTTCCTTTGGTCCCAACTATAAATCCTTCATTAGGGAGATATGTTCGAGCATTTGTACTCAGCACTGCTGTTTTACCACCTTCATATGTTAATACACAGGCCATGCTATCATCACATCCAAATTCATTCAAGTGTCCGAGAGCAACAATATTTTTTGGGTGTACAGGACCAAATACGAATATAGCGAGCTGTAGGCAATAAACTGCCAAATCAAGTACAGTACCACGGCCAAGCTCCTTTGATCTATAATGAAAAATAATTAAATGTGTTATTAATTTGCACCACACTGGAAATGTGTTAGATGTATTTCAGAATCATATAAATAAACAAAGGTAATCTGCACTCTTACAAGAACTTCAACCATTAAGATGAAGAATTAGTGAACATTTATGAGAGAGTATTTCTATTTATCGTCTGCACTTTGGTGTAAATGATGTTTGACAAGTTCTGAATGGTTGTTGGCTTGTTAGCGTATGCTTTACATTTTGTCTGCTACTACAGAGTTCACCTTTGGCATGTTAGTGTACAAGATGTCCTGAAAGCAGCTAAGTGCTCAATGCAAGTATTTTGCCTGTATGTTTACTTATTATGTTTATTAGCTGAGTTCTGGTAGTAAAGTCGCGTGTGTGACATAAATTGGTTTCAAAAACCTAACAATATTAAGAAAAGGAAAGTTGCTATTCACCATATAGCGAGAAGATGCCGAGTCGCAGGTAGTCATAACAAAAACTGCTTTTTGTTGCGCCTATCTGTGACTCAGCATCTCCGCTATATGGTGAGTAGCAACTTTCCTTTTAGTAATATTGTTACATTCCATCTTGTATTTTCCATTGTTTGATTTCAAAAACCTAAGTAATTTCAACTCAAATTCAAACTTGTTTTTTGTGTTAACTGTATCAAAGCTCATAAATGTCATGATATATAAAGTATTTTGACCACTGTGTGTTACAGAAAACATATTTCATAACATACCATTAGTTGAAATCTATATATGTGCTACATATAATTTTAGTAATAGTAACCTAATAAAGAAAAAGGGTTTACCCAAAATTTTAGTGCATATCTACATGTATCATCAGTATAATCACATATTTCAAATTTTTGAAATAAATGAGTGCTGCACATAACATAGTTCAAAAGAAGTCAGTGTATGTGAGTTACTGTTACTGTAGCATACATTAAAAACTTACAGCCATGTAACTGGCTCTTTCTACTGATCACCAGACCTGCCGCAGATGTACTCAAAACTTTAGAGAAAACCTCAGTTTTGCTATAATCAATCTTCTCTAATTATAGTATCTTCATTGGATGATACTTTAATCATCCAACACTCAACTGGGACAATTACAGTTTTGAAAGTAGTGAGAATGACAAAAATCCCATGAAACATTACTAAATGCCTTCTCTGAAAACTACCTAGAATGGATAGTTCAGAAGCCTACACCATGATGGCAACAAGAGAGCCAAGCTCTTTGGGCAGATCCACACAAACTGAAATCAGTAACCATGAGACAGTTATAGCAACAATGATTACCAAGGTGTAAAGGGGAGCTAAAACAAGTAAAAAGATTTAAAAGTTTTGCTAACTAGATAAAGAGGTTGTAGAATCATCATTTAGCTCTGGACAAGAGCAAGTATGAGAACTGTCGCTCAAGTTTAAATGAAAAGTTGACTATGCACTGTTCAGATATGTATCTAGTAGAATAGTTCATGAATGGGAAGGACATTCTACGATATACAGTCACTATAAAGAAACTTCAAAAATAACAGACTACTACACAATAGGTGTAAAATACAGCATGTGGCTATAAATAGGGAAATGCAATGCATGAATCCTTCAACAATTGCTGTAGCAGAAAATGCAAAAGATGCAACAGTGTTTGCCCAAATATCAGGTGCTACATTGAATTTTCTGTGCACAGCTTCAAGAAATAACAAACACCTAACCCAGTTTTCACAACAATTTCCTGTTGTCAAGCAAAAATACTGAACTCAGTAGTTTTCAAATGTTTCTTTACAGAGGAAAATCCCGTGTCCATTTTAATTCTCACACTACAGCAGCAAAGACAAGAGACACTGACATTAGTGTCAATATTGTTGCAAAACAGCTGAAATTATTGAAACCAAGTAAAGCTCGAGGGTCTGATAGAACCTCTATCAGATTACACGCTGAATTTGTGGCTGACTTAGTTTCTTTTTAAACCTTAATACACTGTAGATCCCACAAACAAAAAACTATGCCTGGAAGTTTGAAGAAAGCTCAGGTGACACCTATCTACATGCCACTCTCATGAATGATGAGGACAACTCAAACACCCAGTCATTGAGACAGGTGAAAAATCACTGACCCCGCTGGGAACTGAACCTGGGACCCTCTGCTTGGGAAGTGAGAACGCGACCACGAGCTGCAGACGGCAGCAGAAATGATCTTTTAAACTACTGGCCAATATCATTGATGTCCATCTGTTGTAGAATCCTACAACATACAATGAGTTATATGTAACAGAATGACCTCCATGCGAACCAGCATAAATTCTGAAACATCGACCGTGCAAAACCCAACTTGAACTTTTCTCACACATCATCATGAAGGCCATATGCCAAGGCAATCAGTTGTGGGCTGCATTTCTTGACAGTAATACACCACAGTTTGTTAATTAACTATCATTATATGGGATATAGAACAAAATTTGGGACTAAATTGAGGATTTCTTAAAGGAGGATGCAACAGGTTTATTTGCACGGACAGTCATCGACAGAAACAGAAGTAAATTTAGGCATGCACCACAAGACTGTATTGGGACCCTTGCTGTTCATGTCGCATACTGATAACCTTGCAGATAGCATTAATAGTAACCCCAGACCTTTAACTGATTGTGTAGTGGTTATTTATAACAAAAAACTGTCTGAAAAAAACCCTTACTAATATTCAGCCTTGATAAGATTTGTCAGTGGTGCAAAGATTGGCAACTTGTTTTAAAATGAAATTGAATGATCACACAGGCTCAGCCATACAAAAAGCAAAAGGCACAATTTGGTTTATTGGTATAATAGTATGGAAATGCAATCAGTTTACAAAGAAGATTGTTTACAAATAATTTGTGTGACACATCCTAGTATTCTGCTCATCTGCTGGGACACATACCAAAAAGGACTAACGGGATATTGAACATATACACAGAAGGGCAACGAATGGTTGCAGGTTCGTTTGATCTGTGGGACAGTGTCGCAGAGATGTTGAAGTAAGTTAACTGGCAGACTCTTCATGACAGATGCAAACTATCCCATGAAAGCCTACTCTCAAAGCGTCAAGGACCATTTTTAAGTGATGACTCTTCGAATATACTACTGCTCCCTCAGGAATACTATTTATAACTGAATGGAACAGGAACAAGCTGTACTAACTGTTATGAAAGGAAGTATTTTCTGCCAAGCACTTCATAGTCATCTGCTGGATATGGATGTAAATGTAGATTTGAGGGAACATAATCCCACGTTGATAAAGTGGGAAAATGGGGATAAAGTGGGAAAATGGGGATAAAGTGGGAAAATGGGGATAAAGTGGGAAAATGGGGATAAAGTGGGAAAATGGGGATAAAGTGGGAAAATGGGGATAAAGTGGGAAAATGGGGATAAAGTGGGAAAATGGGGATAAAGTGGGAAAATGGGGATAAAGTGGGAAAATGGGGATAAAGTGGGAAAATGGGGATAAAGTGGGAAAATGGGGATAAAGTGGGAAAATGGGGATAAAGTGGGAAAATGGGGATAAAGTGGGAAAATGGGGATAAAGTGGGAAAATGGGGATAAAGTGGGAAAATGGGGATAAAGTGGGAAAATGGGGATAAAGTGGGAAAATGGGGATAAAGTGGGAAAATGGGGATAAAGTGGGAAAATGGGGATAAAGTGGGAAAATGGGGATAAAGTGGGAAAATGGGGATAAAGTGGGAAAATGGGGATAAAGTGGGAAAATGGGGATAAAGTGGGAAAATGGGGATAAAGTGGGAAAATGGGGATAAAGTGGGAAAATGGGGATAAAGTGGGAAAATGGGGATAAAGTGGGAAAATGGGGATAAAGTGGGAAAATGGGGATAAAGTGGGAAAATGGGGATAAAGTGGGAAAATGGGGATAAAGTGGGAAAATGGGGATAAAGTGGGAAAATGGGGATAAAGTGGGAAAATGGGGATAAAGTGGGAAAATGGGGATAAAGTGGGAAAATGGGGATAAAGTGGGAAAATGGGGTGGTCATTTAACATTGCGACATTAAGAAACACGGCGCTCTGGAGACATTCAGCATAAGGTGCCATAAGTGTTCTGGCCGTGTAAGTAATTGTTCCATCCTGTTGGAACCAAAACTGCAAATGGATCATCACATGGCTCACTTATAGCACTACAAATTGTTGCAACACAGCGGTCTGATAAAACAGAGCATCATCTACTCCATTCTTAAAACAATAGTGTAAAAAATATCCTGCTCAGACATGCCACACCACACAGTAACTTTGGCATTATGAAGTGATGATTCTTGAAATTGATAAGGATATACAGGGGCAATACCTTAAGGTTGATTGTCTGCGTAGCCCAAAAGTGAAAAGTCGTCTCCTCACATATCATGAAATTTTTTTGAGAGAATCAGGTTAGGCGCTTGCTATCTTTGGAAGCTACGTACATAAAATGCAATGTACCCCCAGATCTCCAGGCAAAACCTGTTGAGTCACTTGCAACTTATCTTTTGTGGGCTCCATTTAGTATCCACACGCAACATCTGTCCTCCAGCCTTGCTGGAAGAGTTAAAAACCTCACCAACAAAGTGATCTTGCTGGAGTTCATTTGAAAGTAGCTCTCACTGCTGCAAAGTTATCTGGACTGTGAACTATAGGAGGACTACCAAGAAAACTGATGTTTTAAACAGAAGCTGTTTACCTGAACTGCTAGGCTCAACTTATAAGTGCCTTCTACTACAAAACTGGTCCCGTCCACCTGATGTCAGAGTGTCCACAAAACAAATTCTGTATTATTATGAAACTATTATCACATTTGAAAGATGTTTCTACTGCAAAAGCATGATGTGCATTCATCCAATGCTCCAAATGCACTGGTTACAGGGAGCAGAAGTGGGTTGAAAACCAACACATCTGCCAAGGTGGATAAAATCTGCTTTCAATAACAGTGCTTAAATATTAGCAGTCTACAAAGCTGTGACTACTGATGGTATACACGGTCTAAACAATGTACACTGACATGAAGTTCAAATTCTTTATGTTTAAATATAATGTTCAAAACGGGTTAATGTTTCTATCACACATTGGACAACATTCTAGAACAATGTTTCTCAACCTTTCTCAGATCCATTACCCCTGAACAAGACTGCATGTCAGCTGATATCCAAACAAAGCTTAGTACACAACTAGCTACTAGAAAAATTAACACTACTAATTCTGAAGCTATGAAATATAACTAAAATTTAGTTAATGTTCAAACAAATATAACTCCTCTGCTTTTCCAGCTTTTTTAATGAGCAAAGAAATAGCGATCACTTGGGACATTTGGTAATGTCCATTTCTCCTTTTCTGTATTATCAGTTTGATCTAAGCCTACATCACTTGCAAATCTACAAACACATATTTTAGTTGTGGCATATAGAATCCATATACTTGAAGGTTCAATAAATTTTCACCAAAAACCTTTCGTGAAATTTGTTACCACTTGTCAATATACACTCCTGGAAATTGAAATAAGAACACCATGAATTCATTGTCCCAGGAAGGGGAAACTTTATTGACACATTCCTGGGGTCAGATACATCACATGATCACACTGACAGAACCACAGGCACATAGACACAGGCAACAGAGCATGCACAATATCGGCACTAGTACAGTGTATATCCACCTTTCGCAGCAATGCACGCTGCTATTCTCCCATGGAGACGATCGTAGAGATGCTGGATGTAGTCCTGTGGAACGGCTTGCCATGCCATTTCCACCTGGCACCTCAGTTGGACCAGCGTTCGTGCTGGACGTGCAGACCGCGTGAGACGACGCTTCATCCAGTCCCAAACATGCTAAATGGGGGATAGATTCGGAGATCTTGCTGGCCAGGGTAGTTGACTTACACCTTCTAGAGCACGTTGGGTGGCACGGGATACATGCGGACGTGCATTGTCCTGTTGGAACAGCAAGTTCCCTTGCCGGTCTAGGAATGGTAGAATGATGAGTTTGATGACGGTTTGGATGTACCGTGCACTATTCAGTGTCCCCTCGACGATCACCAGAGGTGTACGGCCAGTGTAGGAGATCGCTCCCCACACCATGATGCCGGGTGTTGGCCCTGTGTGCCTCGGTCGTATGCAGTCCTGATTGTGGCGCTCACCTGCACGGTGCCAAACACGCATACGACCATCATTGGCACCAAGGCAGAAGCGACTCTCATCGCTGAAGACGACACGTCTCCATTAGTCCCTCCATTCACGCCTGACGCGACACTACTAGAGGCGGGCTGCACGATGTTGGGGCGTGAGCGGAAGACGGCCTAACGGTGTGCGGGACCGTAGACCAGCTTCATGGAGACGGTTGCGAATGGTCCTCGCCGATACCCCAGGAGCAACAGTGTCCCTAATTTGCTGGGAAGTGGCGGTGCGGTCCTCTACGGCACTGCGTAGGATCGTACGGTCTTAGCGTGCATCCGTGTGTCGCTGCGGTCCGGTCCCAGGTCGACGGGCACGTGCACCTTCCGCCGACCACTGGCGACAACATCGATGTACTGTGGAGACCTCAAGCCCCACGTGTTGAGCAATTCGGCGGTACGTCCACCCGGCCTCCCGCATGCCCACTATACGCCCTCGCTCAAAGTCCGTCAACTGCACATACGGTTCACGTCCACGCTGTTGCGGCATGCTACCAGTGTTAAAGACTGCGATGGAGCTCCGTATGCCACGGCAAACTGCCTGACACTGATGGCGGCGGTGCACAAATGCTGCGCAGCTAGCGCCATTCGACGGCCAACACCGCGGTTCCTGATGTGTCCGCTGTGCTGTGCATGTGATCATTGCTTGTACAGCCCTCTCTCAGTGTCTGGAGCAAGTATGGTGGGTCTGACACACCGGTGTCAATGTGTTCTTTTTTCCATTTCCAGGAGTGTATTTTTGGTATGGTGTCCTTGCAGGGACCAAGGGATTGTATTTTGACTTGAATTTCACATTCTTGATCATAAACACTTTTTGTTTTTACCCCCTTACAAAATTTCATAATATATTCAAGGGGGTATTCAACCCAAGACTGGTAACCATTGTACTATAACATTTGATTTAATTATCTAACAATCACATTTTGTAGTAATGATGTGTCTGTCTTTAGAAAGACTGTATCGTCTCAAACAAAGTTAATAATACTTCATAAAGTTGCTAAGTTTCTGTGTTGAGCTTCACTGAATGGCAAACACAGACACAATATGTTCTATCCAAATCTTACATCAATTTGCCAGTGTAACATGCTGTATCAGCATTGGTACATGCAAGTACACAACATTTACAAAAGTAGACAATTTCTGACATGGAGCTTGAGCATAAGCACATCTAATAAGCAGGGAAATCTAACACTTAAAAATACTGGAGTGATGGAAATTTCATAGAAACAGAGTTCTGCTGGCTTCTGCATAAGAATACTCTCAGAGATACTTGTGCACCCAAGATTTATTTGCCAATTTTTATCCTATTAGGTCCTATGATATTTCATCTAGGGTTAGCCAAAGGATATTTTTAACCTTTAAAATGCCACCAGAGCGATCTGACATGTTAGCTCATGAATTTGGTACTGGCCATTGTCACAGGGTGTAAGAGTAGCAATATTGACACACCACAACAACATATATTTCCTAACAGAAAAATGAAAGCTAATTCAAAACAGAGTGCTACATCTGATTTGGAAAGGTGATTGAGTGAGTTGAACTGAACTTTGATTGACTAATGTACAGTATTCTCTTGAGTCAATTTTGAATAAGCCTACAAAAAAAATTAAAATGTAAGCTATGAATTTATAACAATTCTAATTTATTTTTCAGTTTCAGTAGCACATTTTTTGATACAAGATGTGTTTTGATCCTCTCTGAATCATTTTCAAATCTATTTAGTTGCATCAGAAACATGTCGAATCTGTGTCAGAACATTGTATCGGAGTACTGAACACCAAAATGAGGTTCTGACCCAGACTCAGCGGATTCCTGACACAACTACATAGATAATAAATGAGAATTGTTTTAAAGTTGTTCTCTTGTGACAAATATGTTGGCTATAGTGTACACAATAAACCTAAGATTTTTAAATTTTAGGCTGAGGCTTTCACATGCAGCTTTCTGGGAGGACCTGTAGGAGAGGTGCGGTGGGTGGTGGGAAAGGCAACGCACAATGTTCAAAACAACTGCTAAAACTGTTTATGTAACTATGTAATTAATACTTAACAATAATAAAAGGTACCAGCAATAAGGATAACAATATTTTTACCTTGGGCGGTCTTCCTTCTCCAAAGGAACACCAAAATTCGCTATGACCTGGACAATGTCACCCAAAGTACCTGCATTCATTTCCCTCCTAAGCATGGCATAAGCAGGAAAACAACGGGACCAAACTGCCTCCATTAAAAATAGCTTCTTCTCTCTTGCCAATGCAATGAGTTCTTTTGTTTGTTTAGAGTTAATAGTGAGCGGCTTTTCACAAAGTATAGGTTTTCCATTCTCCAACATCAATTTTCCAACATGGTAATGTTGTGGATGTATGGCTCCAATGTACACAACATCTAAAAAAATAAAAAAAATAAAAAAAACAGAACAATTAGATGCATTTAACTACACAAAATGAGTCTGATGGCTTGTCAAATATTTCAGAACAAACATCTTAAAATACACAAACTACCTCAGCAGTGGGTCAGATCTGAAGCCAACTACTGAATCTCTCTCAAATGTAGAATGGTGCACATCCTATAAACAATTCACCTTACGCTACTATCTTTAGGAGAGATAGGAGGGAAAAACTGAACTATGAAATTAAGAAATTATAAATGGAAATCTGGCTTAAGCTCAATAAGATTCTGGTCACTGAAATCAACAAATTCTGGAAGACAAAAAATTACTGCCTTGTGTCCAGATATACTTTCTTACTTTTTGTGCCAGGTGAGCACCTCACACTTTTGTCTAGCATGTAAACACACAAAAGACAATACCTGGTACCAAGTTCAGTACATCTACACAAGATATTGATTGTCGCAAAGTTGTATCTCCCAGTACCTACTGCAACCTACATCCTTCTGAATCTGTTTAGTGTATTCATCTCTTGGTCTCCCTCTACAATTTCTATCTTCCACGCTGCCCTCAAATACTAAATTGCTGATCCCTTGATGCCTCAGAACATGTACTACCAACCGATCCCTTCTTCTAGTCAGGTTGTGCCACAAATTTCTCTTCTCCCCAATTCTATTCAGTACTTCATCATTAGATACATAATCTACCCATCTAATCTTCAGCATTCTTCTGTAGCACCATATTTCGAAAGCTTCTATTCTCTTCTTGTCTAAACTATTTATGGTCCACATTTCACTTCCGTACATGGCTACACTCAGTACAAACACTTTCAGAAATCACTTCCTGATGCTTAAATCTATACTCGGTGTTAACAAATTTCTATCTTCCAGAAACGCATTCATGGCATAGCCAGTCTACATTTTGTATCCTCTCTACTCTGACCATCATCAGTTAGTTTGCTCCCCAAACAACAAAACTCATTTACTACTTGAAGTGTCTCATTTCCTAATCTAATTCCCTCAGCATCGTATGATTTAATTCGACTTCATTCCATTCTCCTCTCTTGCTTTTCTTGATATTCATATTATATCCTCCTTTCAAAACACTGTCGTTTCCACTGAACTGCTCTTCCAGGTCCTTTGCTGTCTCTAACAGAAGTACAATGTCACCTGCAAACCTCAAAGTTTTTATGTCTTCTCCATAGATTTTAATTAATACACTGAATTTATCTTTTATTTCCTTTACTGCTTGCTCAATATACAGACTGAACAACGTTGGGGATAGGCTACAATCCTGTCTCACTCCCTTCTCAGTCACCGCTTCCTTTTAATGCGCGACTCTTATGACTGCCGACTGGCTCCTGTACAAATTGTAAACAGCCTTTCGCTCCCTGTATTTTACTCCTGCCACTTTCAGAATTTGAAAGAGTATTCCAGTCAACAGTGTCAAAAACTCTATACGTCTACAAATGCTAGAAACCTGGGTTTACCTTTCCTTAATCTATCAGAGGATAAGTTGTAGGGCCAGTATTGCCTCATGTGATCCAACATTTCTATGGAATTCACACTGACGTCCCCCCAAGATCGGCTTCTATCAGTTTTTCCATTTGTCTGTAAAGAATTCGTGTTAGTATTTTGCAGCTGTGACTTATTAAATTGATAATTTGGCAATTTTCACACCTGTCAACCCCTGCTTTCCTTGGAATTGGAATTATTTTATTCTTCTTGAAGTCTGAGGGCATTTCACCTGTCTTGTACATCTTGCTCACCAGATGGTAGAGTTTTGTCAGGACTGGTTCTCCCAAGGCTATCAGTGGTTTTAATGGAATTTTGTCTACTCCCAGGACCTTGTTTCAACTTAGGAATTTCAGTGCTCTGTCAAACTCTTCACACAGTATCATATCTCCCACTTCATATTCATCTACGTCCTCTTCAATTTCTGTAATATTGTCCTCAAGTACATTGCTCTTTGATAGACCCTCTATATACTCCTTCCACCTTTCTGCTTTCCCTTCTTTGCTTAGGACTGGTTTTCCATCTGAGCTCTTGCTACTCATACATTCTTCTTCTACTGTATTTCTTTCCCCTGTATTTGCTGAAACACTCTACAACCTCCTTTATCCACATCCCATCTCCTTAAATTCCTACCTTTTTGCAGTTTCTACAGTTTTAATCTACAGTTCGTAATACAGATTGTGGTCAGAGTCCACATCTGCCCCTGGAAATGTCTCAATTTAAAACATGGTTTCTACATCTCTGCCTTACCATTATCTAATCTATCTGAAATCTTCCAGTGTCTCTAGGCCTCTTCCACGTATACAACATTCTTCCATGATTCTTGAACTAAGTTTTAGCTATGATTAAGTTATACTCTGTGCAAAATTCTACAAGGTGGCTCCCTCTTTCATTCCTTTCCCTCGGTCCATATTCACCTACTACTTTTCTTTCTCTTCCTTTTCCTACTGTTGAATTCCAGTCCCCCATGACTATTAAATTTTCATCTCCCTTCACTATCTGAATTTTTTTTATCTCATCATACATCTCGTCAATCTCTTTGTCATCTGCGGAGCTAGTTGGCATATGAACTTGTACTCGTGTCTATCTTAGCCACAATACTGCGTTGACTATGCTGTTTATAGTAGCTTACCCACACTCTTGACATTCCACACTCCGATCTGTACAACGCCAGTTTTTTTTCTCCTGAGTAGTCCCTGCTCAGAGATCCGAATGGGGAACTATTTTACCTCTGGACTATTTTACCAAAGAGGACGCAGTCATCACTTAACCATACGGTAAAGCTGCATGCCCTCGGGAAAAATTACAGCTGTAGTTTCCCCTTGCTTTCAGCAACGTACACTACAGATTTACAGGAAATGTTGATAATTTTGTGAGGTACAGCACTTAATGTGAATTTTGTTTTGTATCATACTAAACAAAAATATTTAAATGCAAAAGTGCACATAAATTTCACCTGAAAAACTTACTTTATAACTTATATACTTAAGATAGTGATGTGAAACTGAAACCATCTGCTTAAAAACAATGTTTCTTTTTCCCACATGTCATTTTAAGTTTCTGTGGTATAGTGTAATGCTCAGAAAATCAGAAAGGTTTTCCAATGACAAAAGATGCTTTCTGTCTCCTCTGTTAGGGTGAGACTTGGTTACTACAACCAATGTAACAGATTTCTGGAACCATAAGAAAAAATGAACAGAATGTTGAAGTATGGTAATTAAAAGTGATACAACATGCTCCCTACCTTTGAGATATGTACATGGAAATGGTACTGAAACATAGCTGAAGCTGATACCATCATGGCACATGCCCTTACATTTGTGTCTCTATCTGCCTTAGTTTACTATTGAGTATTTTTCATGTAGTCCCACAAATATCATGGTTAGTATAAGCACTTAGTATTGCATTAATCTTAAATTTCTTAAGAAATTAATAAAAGATTTGCAACTGTTGACTAACAATAATACAATAAATATAAACTTATGGCACAAAGTCTGGTACCACGTGCCATGGAATTTGAACCCCCGCCAGACGTCATGGACGCCGAAGACCCCCTAGAGGTCTCTGCACAGCCGTAAGCTGTGGTGGCGTGCGCCTCCTGACCCGCATTTAGTGTGAGGGTGCCACAGTGGAACACATGGTTCCACCGGCCAATAGTGGTGCCCCCGATAGAGTACGTAAGTGCCTGCCTCTCGCTCAGCCAGCCAATCTAGCCTTGTGTACGTCTCGCCTCGCCTTAGACAGCTTGTTTACTTTCTTGTGACTCAGTTGTTTCGACCTTGTTGTTGTTCGTTCTCTTGCCTCCTTTGATCGTGTCCATCCTCTTTCGTTGTGTTGTTGTTCGCAGGCCACTCCGCGGGTCCCACCACACTTTCCGTTACTTCAACCCCGCAACTGTTCCAGTCACCATTACAACACAAAGTGTTTCCTTAACATTGGAAAGAAGTCAGTGACCAAGTCCCAAGCAACCAGTAACTCTAAGAAGTGATAGACACCCTGGAAACGGAGGCTTCTTGGCAGTTTAAAACTGTGTGCTGGATCAAGACTAACTTGGGGCCTTTGCATTTCGCAGTAGACCAGTACAGAACTTGCGTGCAAAATGCAAAGGTCCCAAGTCTTGATCCAGCACACAGTTATAATCTGCCAGCAAGTTTCATATCAGCACACAGACTAATGCAATGTAAAAATTTCATTCTGAAAATCCAGAAAACTAATGATATTGTGAAGAAACTCTGTTTCTGAGCAACTGGATGACTGGAACTATGGCAAACATTGAATAAAGATAGTAAGGAGTTTTACATGACAATTTCCTCATGATAAATTTGCTGCAAAAAGAATGAAATAGAAGTTTCACCATGGGTTTGTAAAGAAAGCAGCAGTTGTGGAGTTGAGTACATTTGCTAGCAAGCAGCAGTTTTCATTTATACAAAAGATTTACTACTGCCATTCAATAAACACTGCTCCACAATTTGTGTCTCAGTTCATGCTTGTCCTTAGGCATTAGAGTTTGATGACACCACAAAAAATATTCCTTTTTTCATGTACTATTTTTCTACATAGTCCCCATCATGTTTTGTGGCCTTACATCAGCATTGCTTGAGAGCATGTATTCCTTGTCAGTGTACTTTCTTGTGCTTGCATCTATGTTTTCACTGCATGAAATACACTCTCATCATCTTTGAAGTGTCTTCTACATAGACAATCCTTCAAAGGCACAAACAGATGAATGTTCTTGGTGCCAGATCTGGGCTACAGGTTGGGTGAGGCAATGATGTTCAACCAAATTCTGCAGTGTTTTTCCTGGTTCTGAGGCTTCCGTGTGGGCGTACATGGTTTTGTTGAGGCACAATTTTCTTTAGATTCTTGTCACACTCTACACTTCAGAAATATTTCTTGAATTTGTTCTGTCTTCATATATGCCTCTGAATTAATGGTTGACCCCTTTGGCAACACATCCACCAGAATGACATCAGCACTATCCCAAAACATTGTCACCATGACTGCCATCAGAGGGAGCTGCCTTTAATTTCTTCTTTTTTGGTAGCTGAGGATCATGCCACTCTAGTGACAGCCTTTTTGTTTCCAGTTCGAAGTGATACACCCAGATTTTGTTACCTGTTACAAACTGTGTAAGAATAGCCTCTCTATTGGTCTCAGACTACTCTGAAATCAAATGAAAAAACTTTTGTTTGAATCTTCTTCTTGTTGGCACACGTACGTGTGTGTGTGTGTGTGTGTGTGTGTGTGTGTGTGTGTGTGTGTGCGCGTGCGTGCGTGCGTTTTGAGTTTATGGACGCTGAACAGGCAGGTTTTCAGCACTCTTACACTCATTAAAGCAAACGAATGCAAATAGAACCTTTAAAATTGTTGCATGCCAATGAACTAAAATTGACCACATAATCAACCCATCTCACGTACACTTGGGCAATTCACAAAAGTGTAAAACTCAAACCACATTAATTTGAACATTATTTGAAATAGAGGGTAGATCCATTGGCAGATCTGCTGCGGCTCAAAGGTCAGAACATAAAACACTGTCCAATAAAATGTTATGAAAGAAAAGTTGCTACTCACCTTATAGCGGAGATGGTGAATCACAGATAGGCACAACAAAAATTACATTACATTCTTCTATAGGGTTTCGAGTTCCTCTCATCGTGCCCCGAAATGAGAAATGTCCTACCCACTATGCACCCCCTCCCGCCCAAGCGGTATTCCACCGTCCACTGTCCACTGAACCTACACAATATATTTGTCCATCCCTACACAACCCCTGCTCCCGACCCCTACCTCATGGCTCATATCCCTGTGTAACAGACCTATATGCAAGACCTGTCCAATACATACTGCCACCATCACCTACTCCAGTCCAGTCACAAACATCACCTATCCCATTAAAGGCAGGGCTACCTGTGAAACCAGTCATATGATCTACAAGGTAAATTGCAACCACTGTGCTGCATTCTATGTGGGTATGACAACCAACAAGGTGTCTGTCTGCATGACTGGCCACCGACAAACTGTGGCCAAGAAACAAGTGGGTCACCCTGTTGCACAGCACGCCACCCAACACGACATCCTTCTTTTCAATGACTGCTTCACAGCATGTGCCATTTGGATCCTTCCCACCAACACCAGCTTTTCCGAATTGTGCAGGTGGGAACTTTCCCTGCAATATATCCTACATTCCCGTAACCCTCCTGGCCTCAAACTTTGTTAGTCATTGCCCTCACCCATTCAGCCCATTCCCTATTCCCATTCCAGCACTACACAGCCCTCATTCCACCATCACACCCAGTCTTTTTAATTCACTCTGTTTCCACTACTCCCTCCCTCCATCTAATCTCCCAACTGCACATAGCTGCCCTATCCTGTCTCCACCTCGTCCCTGTGTGCTTCCCAACGGGAAGTGTCCCCCGCCCTACCCTAGTGTCTGTGTGGGTGCGGTCTATTTTTGACAAAGGCCTTTGTGACAGTCTTTTTGTTGTGCCTGTCTGCAACTCAGCATCTCTGCTATATGATGAGTAGGTACTTTCCTTTCATAATATTGTTACATTCCATCCTGGACTTTCCACTGTTTGATTTTTGTACAATACAATGTGACACACAGTGATCTATTTGCCATAAGCACCACACATTGGACAGTCCTCTCGTTTGAGAAAAATGCCATGCATCATATGGCTGTGTTCTTATGCGAAGACAAGTAAGGAGGACCTTGTCTCATTGATGTGGCTGAAAGGATGTACACCATGGTCACACTGTGGGCGGTATTAGTCAGAACTTATTGTTACTCAAGCCACTCATTTTCCCACTAATTCAAGACACTGGATCTCAACAGTGAGGCTATAGCATGCAGAGAAATGGCACACTGAAATATCTGAGGATCACGACATGCCTTCTTGGATGCTAGATCCACCTTTTTGTTACCCACAATACCCATGTGCCCTGGTACCCAGCAGGAAGACATCTCCTTCCCCAATCATTGTAGTTGGAGGAGGGCATCCTGTATGTTCTGGACTACTTTATCTGCTGTGTACAAACACTGTAGAGAGTGAAGGGCACTCAAGAGTATCTGAACAGATGAGAAATTTAGCACTGGAAGAACATCTCATCTGATCCAGTGCTCGCAAGATCACATATAATTCTGCATGGAAGACAGCAAGGCTTGAGTCATATGGACCTTAAGGACACAATCCCAGAAAACAACAGAGCAATGAACGGAGTCCTCTGTAAAGACAGCTAAACAGTTGTGGTGCTCGTATAAATTGTCAGAAAATATTGTATTAAAAACAGAAGTACGAGTGCACGGTGGCAGATGGTTAAAACCCTGGATTTTAGGTTGGACTTGCTCTACTCCAAGTGACTCCAGCACATGGATCCCAAATGGCCTTGCTGCTCGCACACAATGGGTGAAAAGGTGCAACAGAGGGGTATACCGATGCCTCTTCTTAGTCTTTTTCTTCTTCTTTATCCCGGCTTCTTGAGATGTTTTGTGAAGAGACACGATACAACAAGTTCCGTAATGGTATCGGACAATCAATGAAGTTATACAACAGTTCATAATTTAACTTTTGAAACTGCCGGTTCATTGGCATTTATGGAAAGAAAAACACTCTCATACTTTCATGCAGCCAACAAACTTCGTGTAACATTTTGTGTATGTAATGGGCCGTACTACGTTGCAAATCATTGTAATGAATTAATTAAGCTGCTTTACAGTGTTGTTAGGCAATGTAATCAACATCGTGATACGTGTTTCAATTAAAACTGGACAACGATATTTTGAATAAACTTGCAGTTCAGTTTTTGGTAAAAAATCAGCACTTTTCGCAAAATTAATTTCTAACTTGATGTATCAAGTCAAAACACATTTGCAACTATTACACATGATTTATTGGACAGCTCGATCAGCACTGGCGTGTACCATATTTCAAACTGAGCACACAGGTTTCACTTTTCCCTAACAGGCTAAACGACTCTTTTTGTAATAATGCGATGTGTCTATCTCATGTACAGTTTAAATGAAACTGGATTTACTCTCCATTCAGGACAAGATCACAAAATAAAATTTACCACATAGGTCAGTGAAATGTACCCGTGATCTTTTAGCACCCTAAATTATAACTCGTCTCAGAGTAAAAGCCACACATAAATTTGCACTTTTTTTATGCATACAAAATTCAAAATACCTTTATATTGAACAAATAAATTATGGCATGTAATTACTAATTAAACATTTCTGATTCTGAATAAACTTCACGAACTTGTATTTCATAATCAATAAAATTTTACGCCTGAGAGAAATAATTAGTTTGCTAAAGCGGATCCAGATTACAAGCAACTTGTGTCTGGATGATGTCACAAATCGACACTTGTTTGGAATGAACGAAATACCTATACTGAAAAATACTGTCTGTTGAACAATTTACTGACTTTTATAACAAATTTGGCACCGCTTGCATAGCTACAGGGGGACATGTAACAGTATGGTATATGGATAACAAGTTGCAACTGATGGCTTGCTGTTGCAACACTGGAGAAGGAACAGAAAACCACAACATTGTCCACAAATAAGAAGCACTTTGCAAGACTCCTTACTGTGGACATTATACTGTTTGTGACAATGGCCAAGAGGGTACCACTGAAAACACTGCCATGAGGGACATCATTCTCCCACTCAAAATGATCGGATAGTGTGTTACCAACTCAGATCCTAAAAAACTGCTGAGACAGGAAAGATCGCATGAAGTTGGGGAGGCGCCCACAGAAGTCCCATAGATGCAGCTGTACAAGAATACAGTGTCTGAAAGTAGTATGGTACACCTTACGGGTACCAAAAAATATGCCGATACAGCGATGTTTACATAGGAAAGCTTGCTGAATAGCACCTTCCAGCAAGGCCACTGTTGACTGTGGACTGAAATCTCCAGAATCCACACTGAGAATAGCTAACGAATTGCCTGGTCTCTAACAACCATACCAGATGACAATTAACGATTCGTTCCAGGATCCTTCCTACACAGCTGATTAAAGAGATACTCTGATAACCAAGGGGTTTCCTGGTTTAAGGAAACATATCAACATTGCCTCTCTTCAGGAGCTGGAGAAATGACCTGAGTACCATATCACATTAAAACATTAGATGAGTATTTACTTTTCGACACTGCTGCCAAATGTTAAAGCACGCAGTACCAGATTTGATTGTGACTGGTTGCAGTATCATGAGTCTCAGACAGTGCTGATTCCACCTCCCACATGGAGAAAAGGCAGTTGTAAGACTCAGACTTCTGGGAGCTGAAGTAGTGACGAAATGCTGGATCTTGGCTGGCACTGGCAGCAGTTTTCACAAAATGCTCTGCCAGCATCTGAGCGATGTCTCCAGGCATTGTTTGGTGACACCCCTGTTTTAGCATTGCCGCTATTGGTAAATGACTGTGTTTACTGGAAATCCTCCGGATGGCTTCCCATACTTTAGCAGAACAAGGGGAACAATTGATAAGAGTCTAGGAACGCTTCCTATGACCTTTTCTTGCTCTCCTCAGTTACCTGTCAAGCTTTGGCTCTTGCGACTAGAAAGGCTATGAGGTTGTCTGCTATCGGGCAGCATTTGGACCATTGAAGAGCTGCATACCTCTCCCACATCGCTGGACGGGACTCCTCTGTCCACCAAGGTGCAGGTTGCCTCCAAAGATGACTTGAGGACTTTGGGATTGATAGGTCAGTGGCATGAAAGACCACTTGTGTGATGCGGTCCACCCATTCCTGGACGCTTTCGCAGTGTGTAAACACACCCTGCTGGCTGAATAGCACCCATTTCGCCTTGCTGACCATCCATTTTGGTAGCTTCTCTTCAGGGAATGCTCCATCCACTATGTGAATGCAGAGTGGGAAATGATCAATAGGATGCAGTTCATCAATGAACTCCCACTGAACTGAGTCTGCGAGGGCTGGGGAGCAGTAAGAGAGGTACATGGCTCAGAATGACCCAGTAGTAGTACAGATATGAGTGTGAATACCTGGGCTGAGGATGTACAGCTCATGAGAAAAATGAGGCTTTCCAAAACCAACCCCAAAGGCAAGTAGAGGTCGATCCCCATAAGACATGATGGGCACTGACGTCCCCAGTAGGAAAAATGGCCATGAGAGTTGTTTCACAAGATCTATGAAGGTCTCTGTCTATTGCATCTTGCAATAGAGGTAGGTATAGCAAGGAAATAGTGATCCTCCAACACACATGAGTTTCAACAACTGCTTGCAGGTCAGTAGCCAGGGCGAGAGTAGCAGAGTGATGCACATTATTGATAAACGTAGCAAGCTCTCCCTTGGTGCTGTCCTCAGTCAGGTCATCCTTTCGGCGAAGGGCACAGTACTGTAGCACAGAGGTGTCAACGGCTTTAAAATGTGTTTCTTGTAAACACAGGCACAGGGGGACATAGCTGTGCTAGCAGTTTCAGTTCCTTTATGTGTGTCCTGAACCCATTAATGTTCCACTGTAATATGGAAGCCATCTATCGTGGGGTTGTACTTTCGCCCTATCTTTCCATTGGGGAGGGCATTCCTTAATGGCTGTGGGCTCATTCCTTGGGCAAAATGATTGGCCCAGACCGACATCAAGGCCCATCAGCTCTATACCGAAGAGTCAAGAGAGATGTCCGATAGGATGACATCGACATCATTGGACTGTTTGCTTTCCAACTCCATCAGTGGTGGATGGTTGGCCTTTGATTTTTTTGCCATGGGTAGGCTTCAGAGCCAAAACTGCAGCAACAGAAGTTGTAGTGGTAGTGGCAGCACAGAACAGGGGACCAGAGTAAACCTTTTGGGGAGCAGGGTGCTCTGCAATGTTAGCAACCACAGACTTGCCTGAGGTTTTGAGAGGAATTGTGGGCTGTGAAGTAATTGCAGCAGCCCAAGTGCACTGACAAACACAGGTACTAGTGCTAAGACTAAGTACCTCTGCTTGTGTAGCATCATCGGTTTTCTGTACTCACTGATTAACAACCGAAGCACAGGAGGTAGCAAATACTGGCTTCTGTTCTGCAAGCAAGACACAGCAATCCCTACTCCAGACAGTGTGAGCCCCAGAGCAATTTACACTTTGGAGGAGATGAACATCTGACTCCTTCATGGGCAGCCTTACCACATTTGCCACAAGTGGCTTCTCCCTTGCATCCAAGAGTGGTGTGTCCAAAAAGCTGGCATTTAAAACAGTACATTGGGTTGAGGACTTAGGGCTGCACAGTTAACCAAAGAAAAACAGATTGAGCTAGTAAGCAAACCAGTCACTTTCCAAACTGATACAGGGCCAATGGCTACAATAATCAACAGATCCCCTCCACTGCGCCACTTCACAACAAAGTTATGAAGTTTTAGTAATGACCTCATTTCCATGACAAGATGCTTTTGGATTAGGCTCTGTCTTTGCCCCACAGTAACCACAGCGAGGATTCTGGAAGTTGTGTCCCCTGTGGCCTGTACACTGCTTCGCCAAGACTTATTCCATAACTTGGGCTTTGAGATCTGCGACACCTCCGAAACCATCCACACCCTGGGCCTCTGACCCTATACCACTGACCTCCTGGCGAAATTTGGGCCACTGTTCCAGAAGTCATCAATGGGGGTTTTGAGGTTCCAGGCAAATACTCCATTACCCACTACGGTCAAAAAAAATTTTAAGGCATGCTGTATCGAGTTTGTTTTTTGGGATAAGCTTCAACTGGAATTTCAATACCTCCAGGACAAGGGCGTCTTCATTTCAGTCACGCATAGCCAATGCGGTTCTCTCATCATGACTGTGGGAAAACTGTTGGGTGCTGTCCAAATTTGTGGTAACTTCAAGGACACTGTGAACACCCAGTCCTTAGATGCTCCATATCCCATTCTCAAGCTTGAGGACATTGCTTCCTGTCTCACTTGGGAGAGCATGAGGGGGAGGGTTATGGTGCTCATTAAAATCAATCTTCATATCACCAGCTCCCATGGGACACCAACTCCCAGCAGATTGCAGTCAAACATTCCTTTGGGATTGTTCCAATATATGCAGCTTCCATTCGGCATTGCCAGTGCCCCAGCGATCTTCTAGAGGTACTTAAAGCAGCTTGTAAAGGATGTTCCAGAGACAATAAGCTACCTCGGTGATATTCTGGTCACTGGAAAGACTACAGCACATCTCGTCCGGAATCTCGACAAGCTCTTCTCCACATTCACAGCGGCGATCCTTGACAAATATTCTTTTTTCGTCCGCTAGGTTGAGTATTTATGACATATCTTCTCCGCATCCGGCATACGGCATATGCTGCAGAATGTGTCTGTCAACCAACAATTACTGGCTTCCACGGATCCTTACCAGCTAGAGTCTGAACTACTATATATGGTTCACTTCCCATGCCGTGACCATTGTGGAGCTACTACACCACTTGCTCCATAAGAATGTGCCATGGATGTAGCCTACCCAATACGATATTTTTCATGACCTGAAGCAGGTCCTTTTCCAGTCCACTTGCCTAATGGCATACAATCCAACGAAACCACTGGTGTTAGCGGCTGATGCTTCTGACTACAGTGCCTGCACAGTTTCTTCCCACACTGAGAATGGCATGGAGCGATCCATCGTATTTGCATCCAAGACTCTCATGGCAACACAGAGGAACCACAGCCAAATATAAAAGGAAGCTTTGGCCATCACCTTTGGCCTCAAACGCTTCCAAGATTACATCTATGACTGCTGTTTCACATTTGTGACAGACCATAAATCTATACTGTACCTCTGCTAGTCTTCAGCAACAATACTGATCCACATGGCACACTGGCTGGAACAGGTGCTCTGTTTCTCTCAGGATTTACCAATGATATTCAATATCACCCTAATGCTGTCCATGCCAATGCCAATTTCCTATCATAATTACACCTGTTGGTCACAACCCAAAATTCAATGAGACTCCAGAAGTATGTTTTCATGTGTACAGTGACACTGCAGATGTCATAGCCCATCTCTCGATTGACACACATCTTGTGGGACAACACATGGTGAATGATCCTGTCCTCCAGGAGGTTTTGTGTTATACTACACAAGGATGGCCCACGGACATTAAACGTCTCACACATTGGACTCCAAGCCTTCTGGACCAAACTGCATGAGGCTTCATTCTTACGTTGTGTTGTGTTATGTTGATCAGGGTGCCTTGGGCCGTGCTCAGGTGTTCACTCACAGCACACACTGGTATAATGTTCTTTGGCTTCTCCATGACGGCCATTGGTGAACCATTCTGACAAAGTGCCTCACCTGGTAATACGTCTACTGGAGGGGTATCAACGCAGAATGTTGCCAGAACAGTGAAAGGAGTGCTGCACAATTCCAAGCAAGCATGTGGCGCCTCCCCTCCCACCCCGGTTGGTGTTTTCAATTACCCATCCATGGTGCCATGATGCCTCCTTGGTACTATCTTCATTTGGATTTTGCTGGCCCATTCCTCAGCTCTATGTGGTCCCTGGTTGCGGATATGAGCACTGGATCCCCTTAGTGTTTCACATGCGGTGCACAACTTCAGTAACAATGATCCAAGTGCTTGTTTGCCCTCGAAGGCCTTCCAAAATCCACGGTCGTTGACAATGGCCCCCAATTTACATCATCAGAGTTTTGGGACTGTTGCTCCTCAAATGTTATACTAGTAGAACAGCGCCTTAACCATTCTGGATCAATGGATGGCATTGGTTTTCTCTGTAGGATCTGGTGTAGGTGCAGATATACGAACAAGATCATCAGCAGTGGCAGCCTGCCTTCATTCTCTGTTTGACTGCACTTGTGATGGTCAAAGTTCAGCTGCTGCAAGAACGCCACTGTTGCCGGCATATCAGTCAAGTCCAGGCCTGTCACGGATCCAATGTAACAATGGACACACTAACTCCTTCAGTTCTGGATTCCCACAATGAAGCACTGTTTGCACCATCTGGCCACTGCCCTGGCCTAAGACCTCCCAAAGCTAGATACAGTTCATTGTGACACTCATCCTACGCTAACAGAGGTAGATCCAGTTCTGACCTCCGACGGCAAAGAGTCCAACACTGTCAAGACCTCTGAGGCCTACCGTTGCCACGACACACCAATGGGCAAGAGGACTGTATGGTGCCAAGGGGCACCAGCCACAACATGCACGACAGCTGTGATGCACATGCGTGTCGCAGAAAGCATTGTTCACATGGTCCGTAGCAGCCACACAGAATTTTCAGGTACATCACCAGGAGGCATACCGATATCTAAGTGCCTACATTTGGTCACGATTTACTAGGGGGCAGAATGTCATTTTTGGGAGAATAGGTATTAAGGGAAACACAGGGACCACTGCAGACAGTTCCCATCAATGAGAGCTGCCCGATTCATGCATCAACTGCTTGCAGTTCCCTCAATTAAGCTCTCTTTGACATGCCATCAATGACAACACTGTAACACTAAGAAGTAAGCTTCTATGTTGGAAAACAGCTCTTCGAGTGATGGTCATTTCAGTGTTTAGTTCTGACTCCACAGAGTTAGCTGAGGCCCAAGGTGTATACATGGACAAAGAAAAAAAAAATACCAGATTTTTCCCGGGTATCCCAGTTAAAAAATATGCATTTCCTGGGCAGAAATACACTTTTTCTGTGCCAAGTGACAGTAGGTTTTCCGTTGGAGCTGTAAAACCTATCAATCCTTTGAAAGGTTAACGTTTTATACATTGGTGTAGAACTTCGCGGCACTTTAGGGGGAGAGACAATAAAAACAAATAAATAAATAAAATAAAAAAGGAGGGGGGGGAGGAGAGAAGTTTTGGAAAGACCTTTGATATGCAGCAACATATATGCTCGATATTTTTGTATTTGAATTGCACCAAACACAGTACGTTAGTTTCCAGAGCATTGAAATCAAGATTGTGTTTCCCTTTTGTAAGCCAATCACATCTCATGCCATCTGATCTTGCCAGCCAATGACAGCAGATATTCAGAGCATATGTTGTGTGTTGTGGTCAGTGAATAGCAAGATCACTGTTAAGTAGCATGAACACACAAAGAGGAAACGTTAATGGTGTACATTAATACAGATAGTGTAGCTACAAGACTAAAACTAAGCTTTCACATGTAATATTGGTCTTTTTTTGCATGTGTTACACTTTAAGATGCATAACACAAATGTACCAGTCAAATTTAAAATAAAGACGTAAATGTCTGATCTTCTGGACTCTAAATTCTTCTAAGGGGCTCGTCCTCAAAGAGTTAAGTTTTAAACAATAGTCAAATGCTCTGTGATTTAAGAAATTCATCCCACATTCTCACATGTAACATAATAGATCTTGCGTAAAAGGAAACTTACTTTGAAAGTAATGCTTTTCAAACCAACATTCTCAATACTTTCCCGAGACCGTTAAAAATTGGTTCATTTTAGCAGTTGCCACAGAGCGCCAGAAAATAGGAATTATTGCGAATGTGCTGCTGCAGTGTGTAGGAAGCCCGCATGTTTGTTTGTATAAAGCATTAGGAGATCTTACATTACACCATAAACGAAACAGGACATCACCAGGATGCATACCAATAGCTACAGACCATCAGGTACCTCACCAGGCAACAGCCAGAGGTCACATCAAAAGATCATGCCTACATCCGCTCACAAGTTACTAGGGGCCAGTATGTCTCTTTCAGGAGAAAGGTATTAATGGAAACCCAGGGACCACTGCAGACAGTTCCTGTCAATAAGAGCATCGGAATTTCGTAAACCATACTAAAATGCATAATCCAGCTTTAAGTGTAAATTGGTTTGTCCTGATTCACAATTAAGTAGGTCCCACCTGGTATTATGCTTTTCAGGGTGGTTTTTGGGATATACATTTTCTTGGAGTACTAGTAGTGTACTATCTCATGTTTGGTTCTTCATTATGGCATAATGCCATACATGGCAGAAGATGAAAGTGTGCACTTGAAATTTAGCGAACAATTGGAACTAGCCAATATTGTGGAATGAAACATTTTGTTTCACATAAATTGATTGCCTCAGTGGAAAAGATTAATAAAGCCAAATTTCTTTAGCAAACTGACAAAAATGACTTCACTTTTCTGCAATGTGATTAATGCTCGACTGCCAAAAACTTGGAAATAAAATAAGATCAGAAAACTGAAACTAATAAGATATTTTTGCCTTCCATAATTATGTGAATGTATTTTATTTCACTTGATACCTTCCAGCTGCAGAAATCCGTTTTGTTTTCATTTGACGTAGGAGCTGTAAACGAAGAGGAAACAGCGAAATCACTTAACGCAAAAACGGGTCACGTGGAGACTACCCCTCTCCCCACTACAACTGAGACAACCCTGCACATGCATGAATCTGGCAGCCAGGGCGCGCGTGAGAGAAATTTTTCTCGTTAGCATCTGGCTGCTTCCTGTCACACTTCAAGTAGCTGAAACGGGAGGAGGTACTGCTCATAAGTGAGTCAACTGCGCATGCGCATGAGACCGCTGGAACTACTAAACAGGGAACTAATGTAAACAGTTGTGACGTTACACTCATAGAAAGGAGTTTATTGTTACAAAGTATTACGTAGTCTTCGCCCTAAGACCTTTGACACATTTTTGCTGTTTGCAGACACTTGTGCATGCACTGTTTGCAGATGCTTGTGCATGCACAGTGTTTTGTTACTGTAAATGGGGCATTTCCTTTGCAAATAAAGTTTTATCTTTTTCTCTTGTTTATGTTTGATTGCTGCAGTATTATTCTCCAGTAGCAGGATACAATAATGTTCTTTGCTATAGTAACAATTCTTACAAATCAAAATTACAAAAATTTGACTGAAAACTAAAGAAATGAAAAATTCCTGGGTTTTTCCTGGTTTTCTCCAGGATGAAAAAATTCCCAGGTTTTATTTTGGCTTTAACTGCAGGGGAGGCAGTTTTAATTTGTAATTATAAATCGTGACAACTTTGGTTTTCAGAACATAAAGAAGCTGTAGTACTCCATTCAATCAGTAATAATAGATATTGAGATAATAATGTTTTTCAGAGAATTATTAAATGGTTCTCTGAAAATGGACTCTCCCTTACTTTTGAGAAAACACACTATATACTTTTTTGCACAACAGTCATACCAACAATTAGGGAAATGGGTAGAATGCTTCAGTTTACATATCGATGTAAACTTGAGCTGGAAGAAGCAAATTACTGAGCTCCTCAAACAATTATTTTCAGCTACTTTTGCTCCACATATGATTACTAGTCTTGGAACCAAACAAATCAACTTGCTGACATATTTTATGTATTTCCTCCCAATAATATCTTGTAGAATAATTTTCTGGGATAGCTCATCACTTATAAAGAAAGTACTGATTGTATGAAAGTGAGCAGTAAGAATAATATGTAGTATTCACCCACCGACATCATATAGGTACCTCTTCAAGGAGCTGGGTGTTTTAACTGTGCCATCACAATATTTATATTTACTAACAAAATTTGTCATAAATAATCCATCAGACTTTGTAATTGTAATGACCATACCTACAATACCAGAGAAACAAATGTATTTTATTAACCATTATTAAAGCTGTTAGCTCAGAAAGGAATTCAATGAGCAACAACAAAATTTTTTGATTATTTTCCCAAGAACATTAAATGTCTAACAGGTAACAAAGCACGTTAAATGTGACCTAAAATCATTTCTCTTGGACATTTCCTCCGATTCCATGGATGAAATTTTATTTAAATACCGGTAGCCTGTGGGTGGGGGTGGGGTGGGGTGGGGGAAATAGTTTCCAGGTGTATGCATGATCAGGACTAAAAAATAATATGTTCATTAATGTTAGGGTAGACATCCTGTAAACTGATTTGCTGCTGCACATCACAAATGTGGCTGCCAATATTTGCTGCACCAAGTAGTTTTTATCTTCTTTTATCAAGAATCATTCAAATGATCTATGGAACATGTAACTAACAAGTTACAAGCTACTTGGTGCAGCAAATATTTGCAGCCACATTTGCTGTTTTTGTAAGAAGCAAGTGACAGTTAATTATTGATTATTAAGAAGCATAAGAGTAATTCCCAATAGCAAATTTCTCTTCACGTATACTTTGAAGCATTCAATATTACAGAAAAGTCTTCCTCTATGAAGGAATATATAGAACACAATGTATTTACATTTATAGGAACTTGGGTTATAAATGGTAAAGATGGCACTTTGTAACAATATTGAAATAGACATGCACACTCACCAACATTTGGGTCTTTCGCGAGCTCTTCATAGGATCCATACACAGAAGGTATTTTGTGATGATTTCCAAATATCTGCGCTCTTTCAAACTCCCTGGCAGCTACAGCTACTACTTTGTGCTCATCATGAGACAGAGTGTTTAAGGCAACAACAAAATCATGGCTGATTCTGCCTGCACTTGCAATTCCCCACTTTGTTGCCATCTACAAATGACAATACGTTACATTATAAACTGTGAGTTCCCTAAAAATTACATACAATAGAAGCAAAACTAAGTACTCTTAGCTTGGTGAAATTACAAGAGTAAAACTAAACTGGATAAATCACCAGGATTTTTTTTAGACGCTTATCAATGTTGTCTTGTATTACAACACATTTAATTTACTTTTGATTAATTTCAAGGTATTTTACACTAGTATGGCCAAATTTATCACTCTTCAACCTGATAAGAATTCATTACAACTTGTTTGTAATGGATAAGATTAATCTTTGTTACTGGATGTTTCCCCTCCCTTATAAACTGTGTATCCTGCTGCGGTGAAGGTAGCCTGTGTGCCTCAATGATACAGACAGACACACCATAGGCGCAACGACATCGGAGCGGTATCTGTAGAGAGGCCACACAAACATGTTTCTTGATGAGGGATTGTGGCCTTTTCAATAGGTGCAGAGGCAACAGTCTAGAAGACTTGACTGATCTGGACTTGTAACATTAGCCAACATGGCCTTGCTGTGCTGATACTCTGAATGACAAAGCGAGGGGACACTACAATTGCTACTTTTTTCAAGGGCATGTAGCTCTACTTTATGGTTAAACTACAACAACAACCTCTTAGGTAAACTATTCTGGAGGTAAAAAATTCCCCCATTCAGATATATGGGCAGGAACTATATAGGATGATGTTGTCATCAGGAAAAACAAAACTGGCATTCTATGGTTTGGAGCAAATCAAATGTTAGATCTCTTAAATGGGTACACGGATAAAAGAATTTAAAACAATACATGTATAGGCTGAAGTTAGATATAGTGTGAATTAATGAAGGGCAATGGCAGGAAGAAGACGATTTCTTGTCAGCTCAGTACAGGGTTATCAACACACGGGAAGCTTCAACCACAGTAGCAGAGTACATGTGGCGTGACATGCACATGGGGCTTTTTTAGGTAAGAGAAACCTTCCCTTGGGATCACAGATTATTTGCCTGATACATTAGCCCCCAATGTCCTCAGAGAATGTTTGTTGCACAGATCAGAGACAGAAAAGGTTAATATGATTTTAGTAGACTGCAGGAGCATCCAAGGAAAGGTCCCAAATTACTATTGCTTATTAAAGATTATAATGCACAGATAGTATCAGGAACAGAAAGTTGGTTGAAACCAGATGTTAAAGACAATGGAACCCTATATTCGGACTGAAATATTCCAGTGAAGGGCAGTGGCAGGAAGAACAGGATTTCTTGTCAGCTCAGTACAGGGTTATCAACACACGGGAAGCTTCAACCACAGCAGCAGAGTACATGTGGAGTAACATGCACATGGGGCTTTTTTAGGTAAGAGAAACCTTCCCTTGGGATCACAGATTATTTGCCTGATACATTAGCCCCCAATGTCCTCATTGTAAGGATAGTTTAGTCACCAATGGTGGCAGTGTGTTTGTTGCAGTAAGGAGTTCGATAAAATCTAGTGAGATATCATGGATTCTAATTGTGAATTAATCTGAATGAAGTATCAAAGATCAGTCAAAAATGGTAATCGGATGCTTTTATAGACCACCTGGGTCCGGAGCTCTAGCGGTAAAGCGTTTCAGACAGAACTTGGAGAATATTGTAAAAAAATTTCCTGCTCCTGCAGTTGTAATAGGGGGTGACTTCAACTTGTGAGGTATAGATTAGGAGCATCATGCTATCACAACTAGTGCCACAGACAAGGATTCATGTGACATCGTTGTGGATGTCTTGTCTGAAAATTACTTTGAGTAGACAGAGAACCAACTTGTGAGGGTAAAATCTTAGACCTCCTGTCAACAAACAGAGCTGAAATTATTGAATCAGTTAACATAGAGGAAAGTATCAGTGATCCAAGGCTGTCATAGCATCTATGACAGGGTACAAATTTCAGAGTAACTGAGCAGTCAGCATCAAATATTTATGACAATGATGAAGAAGTGGAGAACAAATGGAAAAAATTCAAAGGCATTGTGAAATATACTCTTGGCAAGTGTGTTTCAAGTAAGATATTAAGGTATCGGAAAGACCCACTGTGGTTTAATAGCTGTGTTAAGAAACTACTATGTAAACAAAGAGAACTTAACATCTCAGATTCAAGAGAAGTAAAAACCCAGCTGACAAACAAAAGCTGAATAATGTGGAAATGAGTGTAAGAAGAGCAATGAGAGAAGTGTTCAATGACTTTGAAAGTAAAACTTTGTCAACCGATCTGACCAACAACCGTAAGTGGTTCTGGTTGTTGTAAAATCAGTATGCCGGTCAAAATCACATATTAATCAGCCTTTTGACTGGTTTGATGGAGCCCACCACGAATTCCTATCCTGTGCTAACCTCCTCATCTCAGAGTAGCACTTGCAACCTACATCTTTAATTATTTGTCGGATGTATTCCAATTTCTGTCTTCCTCTACAGTTTTTGCCCACTATAGCTCCCTCTAGTACCATGGATGCCATTTCCTCATGTCTTAGTGTTGTTGTTGTTGTTGTTGTTGTTGTTGTTGTGGTTTTCAGTCCTGAGACTGGTTTGATGCAGCTCTCCATGCTACTCTATCCTGTGCAAGCTTCTTCACCTCCCAGTACCTACTGCTACCTACATCCTTCTGAATCTGATTACTGTACTCATCTCTTGGTCTCCCTCTACGATTTTTACCCTCCACGGTGCCCTCCAATACTAAATTGGTGATCCCTTGATGCCTCAGAACATGTCCTACCAACCGATCCCTTCTTCTGGTCAAGTTGTGCCACAAACTTCTCTTCTCCCCAGTCCTATTCAATACTTCCTCATTAGTTACGTGATCTACCCATTTAATCTTGAGCATTCTTCTGTAGCACCACATTTTGAAAGCTTCTATTCTCTTCTTGTCCAAACTATTTATCGTCCATGTTTCACTTCCATACATGGCTAAACTCCATACAAATACTTTCAGAAATGACATCCTGACACTTAAATCTATACTCGATGTTAACAAATTTCTCTTTTTCAGAAACGCTTTCCTTGCGATTGTCAGTCTACATTTTATATCCTCTCTACTTCGACCATCATCAGTTATTTTGACCCCCAAATAGCAAAACTCCTTTACTATAATAAGTGTCTCATTTCCTAGTCTTAATTCCTTCAGCATCACCCGACTTAATTCGACTACATTCCATTATCCTCGTTTTGATTTTGTTGATGTTCATTTTATATCCTCCTTTCCAGACACTATCCATTCCGTTCAACTGCTCTTCCAAGTCCTTTGCTGTCTCTGACAGAATTACGATGTCATCGGCGAACCTCAAATTTTTTTATTTCTTCTCCATGGATTTTAATACCTACTCCAAATTTTTCTTTTGTTTCCTTTACTGCTTGCTCAATATACAGATTGAATAACATCGGGGAGAGACTACAACCCTGTTTCACTCCCTTCCCAACCACTGCTTCCCTTTCAAGCCCCTCGACTCTGCCATCTGATTTCTGTACAAATTGTAAATAGCCTTTCGCTCCCTGTATTTTACCCCTGCCACCTTCAGAATTTGAAGGAGAGTATTCCAGTCAACATTGTCAAAAGCTTTCTCTAAGTCTACAAATGCTAGAAATGTAGGTTTGACTTTCCTTCATCTTTCTTCTAAGATAAGTCGTAGGGTCAGTATTGCCTCACGTGTTCCAACATTTCTACGGAAGCCAAACCGATCTTCCCCGAGGTCAGCTTCGACTAGTTTTTCCATTTGTCTGTAAAGAATTCGTTTTAGTATTTTGCAGCTATGACTTATTAAACTGATTGTTCGGTAATTTTCACATCTGTCAACACCTGCTTTCTTTGGGATTGGAATTATTATATTCTTCTTGAAGTCTGAGGGTATTTCGCCTGTCTCATACATCTTGCTCACCAGATGGTAGAGTTTTGTAAGGACTGGCTCCCCGAGGCCGTCAGTAGTTCTAATGGAATGTTGTCTACTCCGGGGGCCTTGTTTCGACTCAGGTCTTTCAGTGCTCTGTTAAACTCTACACGCAGTATCGTATCTCCCATTTCATCTTGATCTACATCCCCTTCCAATTCCATAATATTGTCCTCAAGTACATCGCCCTTGTATGGACCCTCTATATACTCCTTCCACCTTTCTGCTTTATCTTCTTTGCTTAGAACTGGGTTTCCATCTGAGCTCTTGATGTTCATACAAGTGGTTCTCTTATCTCCAAAGGTCTCTTTAATTTTCCTGTAGGCGCTAACTATCTTACCCCTAGTGAGATAAGCCTCTACATCCTTACATTTGTCCTCTAGCCATCCCTGCTTAGCCATTTTGCACTTCCTGTCGATCTCATTTTTGAGACGTTTGTATTCCTTTTTGCCTGCTTCATTTACTGCATTTTTATATTTTCTCCTTTCATCAATTAAATTCAATATTTCTTCTGTCACCCAAGGATTTCTACTAGCCCTCGTCTTTTTACCTACTTGATCCTCTGCTGCTTTCACTACTTCTTCCCTCAAAGCTACCCATTCTTCTTCTACTGTATTTCTTTCCCCCATTCCTGTCAATTGCTCCCTTATGCTCTCCCTGAAACTCTGTACAACCTCTGGTTCTTTCAGTTTATCCAGATCCCATCTCCTTAAATTCCCACCTTTTTGCAGTTTCTTTAGTTTTAATCTACAGGTTATAACCAATAGATTGTGGTCAGAGTCTACATCTGCCAACGGAAATTTAAAACCTGGTTCCTAAATCTCTGTCTTACCATTATATAATGTATCTGATACCTTTTAGTATCTCCAGGGTTCTTCCATGTATACAGCCTTCTTTTATGATTCTTGAACCAAGTGTTAGCTATGATTAAGTTGTGCTCTGTGCAAAATTCTACCAGGCGGCTTCCTTTTTCATTTCTTTGCCCCAGTCCATATTCACCTACTATGTTTCCTTCTCTCCCTTTCCCTACTACCGAATTCCAGTCACCCATGACTATTAAATTTTCATCTCCCTTCACTATCTGAATAATATCTTTTATTTGATCATACATTTCTTCAATTTCTTCGTCATCTGCAGAGCTAGTTGGCATATAAACTTGTACTACTGTAGTAGGTGTGGGCTTCGTATCTGTCTTTGCCACAATAATGCGTTCACTATGCTGTTTGTAGTAGCTCACCCGGATTCCTATTTTGCTATTCATTATTAAACCTACTCCTGCATTATCCCTATTTGATTGTGTGTTTATAACCTGACCAGAAGTCTTGTTCCTCCTGCCACCGAACTTCACTAATTCCCACTGTATCTAACTTTAACCTATCCATTTCCGTTTTTAAATTTTCTAACCTACCTGCCCGATTAAGGGATCTGACATTCCACGCTCTGATCCGTAGAACGCCAGTTTTCTTTCTCCTGATAACGACATCCTCTTGATTAGTCCCCGCCCGGAGATCCGAATGGGGGACTATTTTACCTCCGGAATATTTTACCCAAGAGGACGCCATCATCATTTAATCATACAGTAAAGCTGCATGCCCTTGGAAAAGATTACGGCTGTAGTTTCCCCTTGCTTTCAGCTGTTTGCAGTACCTGCACAGCAAGGCCGTTTTGGTTAGTGTTACAAGGCCAGATCAGTCAATCATCCAGACTGTTGCCCCTGCAACTACTGAAAAGGCTGCTGACCCCTCTTCAGGAACCACACGTTTGTCTGGCCTCTCAACAGATACCCCTCCGTTGTGGTTGCACCTACGGTACGGCTATCTGTGTCACTGAGGCACGCAAGCCTCCCCACCAATGGCAAGGTCCATGGTTCATGGGGGGAGGCATGTCTTAATAGGATGTCCTATCATCCTGTCCCTTCTCCTTATCATTGTTTTCCACATATTCCTTTCCTTTCAGATTCTGCGCAGAACCTCCTCATTCCTTACCTAATCAGTCTACCTAATTTTCAACATTCGTCTGTAGCTCCACATCTCAAATGCTCCGATTCTCTTCTGTTCCGGTTTTCCCACAGTCCATGTTTCACTACCATACAATGCTGTACTCCAGGCGTACATTCTCAGAAATGTCTTCCTCAATTAAGGCCGATATTTGATATTAGTAGACTTCTCTTGGCCACGAATGCCCTTTTTGCCATTGCTAGTCTGCTTTTGATGTTCTCCTTGCTCTGTCTGTCATTGGTTATTTTTCTCGTTGCCTTTGTCTTCCTTTGATTTACTCTCAATCCATACTCTGTACTCATTAGACTGTTCATTCCGTTCAGCAGATCATGTAATTCTTCCTCACTTTCACTCAAGACAGCAATGTCATCAGCGAATCTTATCACTGATGCCCTTTCACCTTGAATTTTAATTCCACTCCAGAAACTTTCTTTTATTTCTATCATTGCTTCCTCGATGTACAAATTGAACAGTAGGGGCAATAGGCTACATCCTTGTCTTAGACCCTTTTTAATATGAGCACTTCATTCTTGATCGTCTACTCTTATTATTCCCTCTTGGCTGTTGTACATATTGTATATAACCCGCCTGTCTCTCCGTATAGCTTACCCCTACTTTTTTCAGAATTTTGAACATCTTGCACCATTTTACATTGTCAACGCTTTTTCCAGGTCGACAAATCCTATGAATGTGTCTTGGTTTTTCTTTAGTCTTGCTTCCATTATTAACTGCAACATAAGAATTGCCTCTCTCATGCCTTTACCTTCCTTAAAGCCAACCTAATCGTCATATAGTGCATCCTCAATTTTCTTTTCCATTCTTCTGTATATTATTCTTGCAAGGAACTTGGAAGCATGAGCTGTTAAGCTGATTGTGCGATAATTCTCACACTTGTCAGTTCTTGCTGTCTTCAGAATTGTGCGGATGATGCTTTTCCAAAAGTCACATGGTATGTTACCAGACTCATACATTCTACACACCAACGTGACTCAATGATTTTAGAAATTCTGATGGGATGTTATCTACCCCTTCTGCCTTATTTGATCTTACGTCCTCCACAGCTCTTTTAAATTCTGATTCTAATACTGGATCCCCTATCTCTTCTAAATCGACTCCTGTTTCTTCTTCTGTCACATCAGATAAATATTCCCCCTCACATAGGTTTTCAGTGTATTCTTTCCATCTATCCACTCTCTCCTCTGCATTTAACAGTGGAGTTCTCGTTGTACACTTAATGTTATCACACCTGCTTTTAATGTCACCGAAGGTTGTTTTGACTTTCATGTACGGTGAGTTTATCCTTCCAACAATCATTTCTTTTTCGATGTCTTCACATTTTTCCTGCAGCCATTTCATCTTAGCTTCCATGCACTTTCTATTTATTTCATTTCTCAGGGACTAATATTTCTGTATTCCTGAGTTTCCCGGAACATTTTTGTACTTCCTCCTTTCATCGATCAATTGAAGTATTTCTTCTGTTACCCATGGTTTCTTCAAAGTTACCTTCTTTGTACCTATATTTTCCTTGGCAACTTCTGTGATGGCCCTTTTTAGAGATGTCCACTCCTCTTCAACTGTACTGCCTACTGAGCTATTCCTTATTGCTGTTATCTATAGCCTTAGAGAACTTCCACTGCATCTCGTCATTCCTTAGTACTTCCATACCTCACTTCTTTGCATATTTGATTCTTCCTGACTATTGTCTTAAATTTCAGCCTACTCTTCATCACTATTACATTGTGATCTGAGTCTACATCTTCTCCTGGGTACACCTTACAATCCAGTATCTGATTTCGGAATCTCTGTCTGACCTAAAAACAAATGTAAAGCTGCCTGGAACATAGTCAAAAGTGAGATAAACACGGGGAAAGAAGATATCAATAACCCAATTACTTGCAACACTCTCAACAAACACTTCATAAATTCAGTAAATGCCCATGTACCAAAAAGTGATAATTTAACTGGTGCAGAAGTTTTTCTTTCACAATCACAGAAGAAGAGAGATAAAAGTTTTAACTGGAGTAGAATAACTGCTACAGATATAAATAACTCTGTAAACATATTAAAAACAAAGATTCCAAGACTTACCAAGCGGAAAAGCGCCAGTAGACAGGCACAATAAAATAACACACAAACACACACACAAAATTTCTAGCTTTCGCAACCAACGGTTGCTTCTTCAGGAAAGAGGGAAGGAGAGGGAAAGACGAAAGGATGTGGGTTTTAAGGGAGAGGGTAAGGAGTCATTCCAATCCCAGGAGCGGAAAGACTTACCTTAGGGGGAAAAAAGGATAGGTATATACGCACGCATGCACACATCCAGCCATACATATACAGACACAAGCAGACATATTTAAAGGCAAAGAGTTTGGGCAGAGATGTCAGTCGAGGCGGAAGTGCAGAGGCAAAGATGATGTTGAATGACAGGTGAGGTATGAGTGGCGGCAACTTGAAATTAGCGGAAACAAGTTGAACAACTCTAGAACAGAAGACTACTGTGGATTCAGTAACTTTGTAAGACAGGAAATTAGAACTCCTCTTCTCTACCTTGCAAATAAAATCCATGATGATGGCATTTTCCCTGATTGCCTTAAAATTACGGTTACACTCCCCATACATAAAAAGGGTGACAGAGAAATGCCAGATAACTACAGACTAATATCAATTGTCCCTATACTGGCCAAAATCATAGAGCTACTCACAAACACAGATTTACATGTATTTTGAGAGCAAGAAATTACTTAATGACAGCCAGTTTGGATTTAGAATTAATCCATCAACCATAAAAGCTATTGAAAGCCTGATAACTGAAATCTACAACGCTTTTGAAAGGAAACTGATCACCTGTGCTACACTGATAGACTTAAGCAAAGCATCTGATTCAGTGTCACATGAGATAAATTCTTAAAAAAAAGAATATTATGGTATTGCAGACAAACCGCTTAATTTGAGTATGTCATACCTAAATAACAGGCAATAGTGTATATTAACAATGAAATGTCAGACCTAATGAAAATTAAAAGAGGAATTCCACAGGGCTCCGTTCTTGGACCCTTACTCTTTATTATCTATGTTAATGATTTCTCAAACTACACAGCCTGCAAAAATGTTTTATATGCTGATGATATGAAAATGATCTCCAAAAGCGAGAGTATGCAAGAGGTGGTAAACAAAAAATAATGATCTTTTTGAAAAATGTAGGGTGTGGTGCATTGCTAACCAGTTATGTATAAACAAAATAAAAGCAGAAGAAATTTATTTTAATCTGAAGGTACAGAAAACAGAGACTCACCGTGTCAAACTACTGGGACTAAGCATAGATCAAAGATTCTCATGGGATGACCATATAAGCTATCTGACAGGCAAACTTGCACACATAATATTCCTGCTATATAAACTAATATATTCTGTCGGTAAAAGTTTATTGATGCTTTGCTACTATGTATTCTTTCAGTCACAGCTACAATATGGGATTCTGTTATGGGGTAATTACCAGGCACTAACTGTGTATTCAAATGGCAAAAACAAGCAATTAGATGTATACAAGGATTGGGTCCGAGAGAAACGTGTAGGGAGCACTTCAGTATAGTAAACATAATGACACTCCCAAGTCTCTAATGTATAACTGCTTAATACACGTAAAAGGAAATGTACAACAATTTACACAGAGAATGAATTTACATTTGCACAGCAATCGAAACAATTGCATGCTTGATATACAGTATTCTAGGCTGTCATTGACACACAACAGTCACAAACACCTAAGTCTGAAGTTATATAATAAACTGCCACAATCCGTCAAAACCCTCAACCTCTTTAAAATTTAAGGAGGTATTACACACATGGGTCCTCGGAGTCTCTTGCAACGGCATACATGAATAAAACGTCCTCGGTTTTCGAGCCGCGACATTTGAATAAAATCCTCGAGCTGTCGATGGCCATCTCCACAGTCATTGTCAGGAGTTCACTGACTACCGGGGCTGTTACGGTCTCTCGCTTATATAGGCATGATGACATCATCAGCACCCAATCAGATCGATCCAATGTGGCGCCCTCGCGTAAGTCTACCCGGGCAGCTAGCAGAGCTATTGCCCGTGGCACCACCAGTGACGTCAGGTGGCGCCAGGTGCAAGTGCCACGTTTGAAACTTCTGCTCTCTCATTCCGCATCTATCAATGTCAAACGCCCATCCCCATGCCCTGCTGAGTGTGTATCCCTCGTCTCTACGGTTGCGGAGTGTTGTACTGAGCACAAGCGCTATATAAAACAAAGGGAGCTTGACAAATTGGCCATAGCGGAGCACTGCCTAGAAAATGGACTTAAAATACAGTTAGAAAATACAGAAGTGTTGGCTCATGCGTCTACATATTGAAACTACGTTATAAAGGAAGTGGCCGAGATTTGCTTAAACAACAACAATTTCAATAGAGACTAGGGATACAAACTCATGGGGACGGTGTTGGACATCGAAAGAAAGCAGAGACAAATGCATGAGGGAGCGGCAGTTTCAAACGTGGCGCCTGCCCCTGGTGCCACCTGACGTCACCGGTGCTGCCACAGGCCATAGCTCCACTAGCTGCCCGGGATGACATACGCAAGCACGCCACATTGGAGCGATCTGATTGGCTGCTGCTGATGTCTCATGACAATGTAAGCGAGAGACCATAAAAGCCCCGGCAGTCAGTGAATTCCTGACGACGATGGCGGAGATGGCTGTCGAAAGAGCGAGAATTTTATTCGAACTGACGTGGCTGGAAAACTGAGATCGTTTTGTTCATATTACCCACATGGCTCAAAAATAAATCATACTACCCAACTGAAGAATATCTTGGAAGTAATTTGGAACGAATGTATAAACAAAAAAATAATGTAACTACCATTAACTAAATGTGTAAAACCGTATAATTAATTCTTGAACGCAAACAGTATAATGATTATTGCTGAAATTGCCCGATTAGTAGAAGTTTATGTATTTATAAGTATTTATGTATATGTAAAATGATGATACGAGTAAATGTACAGATTACTACCTACTAAAAAGATGAATAATATTCTCATACACCTTCTCTAACTCTTCATCTTCAGCTTCTGGCATCGGCATGTATACTTGAACTATCGTTGTCAGTGTTGATTTGCTGTTGATTCTGATAAAAACAACCCTGTCACTGAACTGTTCACAGTAACACACTTTCTGCCCTACCTTCCTGTTCATAACTAATCCTACTCCCGTTATACCATTTTCTGCTTCTGTTGATATTACCCTATACTTACCTGACCAGAAATCCTTGTCTTCTTTCCACTTAACTTCACTGACCCCTGCTATATCTAGACTGAGCCTTTGCATTTCCCTTTTGAGATTTTCTAGTTTCCCTACCACGTTCAAGCTTCTGACATTCCATACCCCGACTTGTAGAACATTATCCTTCCACTGGTTATTCAATCTTTTTCTACTGGTAACCTCCCCCTTGGCAGTCCCTTCCCAGTGATCCGAATGGGGGACTACTGGGGAATCTTTTGCCAATGGAGAGATCATCATGACAGTTCAATTATAAGCTTCATGTCCTGTGGATACATGTTATATATCCTTATGCACTGGTTTCCATTGCCTTCTGCACCCTCATGCTGTTGATCATTGCTGTTTCTTCCGCCTTTAGGGGCAGTTTCCCACCCCAAGGTTAAGAGAGTGCCCTAAACCTCTGTCCACTCCTCCACCCTCTTTGACAAGGCCGCTACCAGATTGAGGGTGACTTCTTATGCGGGAAGTCTTCTGCCACAAATGCTGATCAAACTTTAAGCAGTGACAGGATTTGAACCCAGGACCAAAGATGTTTTGATTATGAATGAAAGACACTATCCCTAGACCACAGGGTCTTACAGTGAGCATACTGGCCCAAAATGAAAGATCGGAGACAGAATGCCAAAATTTGGTCCTCTGAAACTGTTTCACCACAGGAGATCGTAACACTGTCCCTCCACTCAATAGTGGTACGAATGTCGAAAGAACAGATATTGAGATAGCTGATTGCAGAATAGAAAAACAGCTACAATTGCTTAGCAGTGGAAAGGTGTCAGGATCAGATGAGATACTTGTAAGATTCTACAAAGATGATGCGAAAGGAGAAGGTGTAGAGTTCAGAAAAGTCACAAAGAACCGTAGGTCAGGGGAGACTTACTGTCCATAAGTCTCTTCTGGCCCAGGATTCTGGGTAACTTTTCCGAACTCTAGCTCTTTTCAATGAATATACCAAATAAGTGTCAGATCAGGTGATCATGGTGGCTGTGGAACTGATTGACCTGTACCAACGGTTGAACCAGTTCCACAGCCACCATGGTTGCTTGTTCTGACAGTCCTTATTTTCTGTGGTGTAGTATGAAGAGTATGGAGTATGGCACACATATAACATCAGCAGAAGGGTCATTCCATGTAAACGAGGAATCACTATCAAAAAATTAATTTTTCTGTGGGAATATTTTCCCCTGTTACATGTGTAGGTTGGGCACTGACTTTTGTTGGCTAGATCGATTTGTCCCTCCAAAATCTATTGTTTACTTGTGGGAGCCATTGTTTTGAAGACTAAATTGTTGAGTTTGTTCATGCAGAAGATTTGATCAATTTCAAGGAAAGGAAAAAAATCATGAAATTTGTAATAATACTTTATTGTTTATATATCACATTAAAGTGCATAACTTCTTCTTCTTTTTGGTATATTTTTAAAAGCAAACAATTTACGCATGATAAATACAAAAACATTTATATAACCTAACCCAAAAGTGTAACATGAGTTACGAAATGTCATTTTTCTTATTTTTTTTATGATTTCGACAAAATACATTAAAGGGTAGAAACTTATATGCCATGCTGTCCTTCACATAAGTGTACCTGATAATTTGGTGTCTCAAATAAATTTCCTCCTGGAAGCCTTCTCCTGGTATAGCATACTTAATTCATGTAATGTGAGTTACCTTTATTTACCTAACATGAGTTACCATAATTTTTGTAGGATTTATTATAATTTTGAGCAGTCAGATTGGTTATGAATTACATACAATACAACTAACAATATATCTCAACATATTTAATGTATATTTATCTCTGTATGCCACATAAAATCCTATAGGGAATAGTTACTTCTACTTTACAACAATTTTCAATTTTTGCAGAATGCCTTTAAGTGCAGCTGAGAAGAAGAAGAAGAAGGTAGAAATTGGAAGATGGGCAGATATGAAGATTATAAAATCAAACACAAGGAAACTATGAAAAAATTCAGGAAAAAGAAGACGGAACAGGAAAAATGTTTGAGTTAAAGAGAACAAGAAAGGATTGCTGCAGACAGGAAACGGAATGTTAGATAAAGAGTTGCCAAGTACAGGAAGCAGCTAAAGGAAGTTTCTTCAGCTAGACCAAGTAGTTCTCCCTCTCCACCACATAAAAATAGGTCTTCATTGATAAAAGCCATACCAAAAGAGAAACGTGCAGTTCCAGCATCACCCACAAAACCAAAATGTGTTATTAGAAGGTTGTATCAAACATTTTTAGAAGTAGAAGGAATCTCTAATCAAAAAATAAGTGATGAAATACTAAGTGCAGTGAGCAAATCCTATGAAAGGGATGACATTAGCAGACAGGCCCCTGGACGCAAAGACATTGTGACTGTAAAAGATGAGAAAGGTAAGAGTAATTTGCAAGTACAACACTTGATGTTTCCTTTGAAAGAAACCCATGCAATGTTTTGTGAAAAAAATGGCAAAGTGATTGGTAAAAGTAAATTCGCAGAATTAAGACCCAAACGTGTCATGCTTGCCAATAAACTTCCACACAACACGTGTCTCCGCAGATATCACGAGAATTTCATCTGTGCTATTAACTCTCTTCATAGCATAGTACCTCAAATACCTAAGTACACCTGTAACTGGCCAGAATTTTGTGTGTGTGCGCAAAGCCTACAGCTGATTGTTGGTTGGGAAAGTGCATGAAATGTAAAGATTTATTGGCAGCTAAACTTCTTGATTTATGTACTGGTGTACAAGAGTACAGCCTGAAGTGGTATGTGTGGCAGGACAGTGATGGCAGAATTTTGAAAGTAGAGGAAGAAAGTAAATTACAGAATCTTATTTACCATATTCTTACCATGGGACCTAAATTTTTAGAGCACTGCTACTTTAAGAGAGAATAATCAAAGAACTATCAGAGTGATAAGGAATCAGTGCCATCTGTGATGCTAACTGCCATGATGCAAATCAATATTTCTGAAAATTTTACATGCGCAAGTCAAGATGACATTCAAAATGCACATTGGCAGCAGAATAAATTAGTATTTTTACTGCCTTGATTTGGCATTCAGGTACTTCTCAACCCTATGTGTTGGTAGCTGATAATCTGGATCACATGAAAAATACTGTCATTCCCTATGTTGATAGACTTCCTGAAGAACTACCAAAACATATTAGGTAAGTTACAATCTGGTCAGATGGTCCTGCTTCCCAGTTTAGAAACAGATATCAGACACTATAAAAGTTCTAAGTAAGAGTCATGCCAAAAGAATTGCATGGAAGTATTTTGCAGCTTCTCATGGGAAGGGGCCAGTGGATGGAATTGGTGGGGCTGTCAAACACCAAGTTAGGTCTCGTGCGAAAAGCAGGAAATGTGTTGTAAACAATGCAACAGATTTTGTAAAAGCATTGTTGAATTCTTCTTCTAATGTGGCAGCAGTTCTTATGGGTGAAGAAGACTTTAGCCAAAGAAGCAAAAACTACATCTCTCGGCCTTAATCGAGAACTGCAAGCCTTTCTTGAACATTTCTAAAATTCATCACTTGAAACTCTATAATAATGAAGTTGTAGGACACACCACTTTATCAGCTGCAGAGGAAAACAATAATAGAACAGAAAAATCATTAGATATACAAGTAGGTGACATCGAAATGGTGCAAAAAAGGGCAGCTCGTTTTGTATTATCACGTAATAGGGGAGAGGGTGTGGCAGATATGATACGCGAGTTGGGATGGAAGTCATTAAAGTAAAGACGTTTTTCGTCGTCGTGAGATCTATTTACGAAATTTCAGTCACCAACTTTCTCTTCCGAATGCAAAAATATTTTGTTGAGCCCAACCTACATAGGTAGGAATGATCATTAAAATAAAATAAGAGAAATCAGAGCTCGAACAAAAGATTTAGGTGTTCGTTTTTCCCGCACGCTGTTCGGGAGTGGAAAGGTAGAGAGATAGTATGATTGTGAACTGCAGAGTAGTCGTGTAGATGTAGATGACTAGGTGGTGGCAAAATATGACAATTCATATTTTCCAGGTAATGTTACTAAAACTGAAAGTGTTGAGTTGAAAGTTGATGTTATGATGAAAGATGGGAAGTTCTGGAAGTGGCCTGAAATTAACAATGAGATATACAACACTAAAGACAAGCTTGTCAGAAAATTGAACCCTCCAAGTGTAAATTCCCATGGTTTTTTTTCAAGTTTGACTGTGATCTGTGACAATGTAATGAGTTACTGTATGTTGTAATGTGAGTTGTGTGTTCATTAAGTTTTAACGTTTATTTTATAAAGGATTAAATGTTTGGAACTTTGTTAAAATACTTATAAGATCTTCTGGTATTGTGTGTAAAACTTACAAGAAATGTTCACATAAAACCGAGCAGACTTTTGTATTTTCTTTATCATATAGTAATGTAACAGTTATTGTGATATAGGTTTATAGAGCATTCTGTATAAAGAATGTTTTGAGGTATAAAAAATATTTAATAGAAACATTTCCTTCTGTTAATTGTCCAAAACTTTCATATAAACATCACTTAGTAACACGAGTTACCATGGAATGACCCAGAAGACCTTATCGCTAGGGTCCACAAAGCAACTGAAATACACCAAAGACAGAGGCACATGCGAGTGAGGCTCAGCACTGCTGATGTAGCTCTACATTGATGTAGAAGATACACAGTTCGAAGCCTATTTTTAATGAAAACAGTTTGATGTTCTACTTATGTTGGGTTTATTTACATAACGTGCAACACACCCATCTGAGACTTTGATGCTCCCCAGTGCACAAGTCATGTGTTTCCAGATATGGATTCCTTCTTGAAAACCGATTAGTGTGCCTTCCTGCACAATATACTGTGTGTTGTCTTTTTGGGATTCTTTGTATACATAATATACAGGGTGGTCCACTGATAGTGACCAGGCCAAATATCTCATGAAATAAGTAACAAACGAAAAAACTACAAAGAATGAAACTCGTCTAGCTTGAAGGGGGAAACCAGATGGCGCTATGGTTAGCCCGCTAGATGGTGCTGCCATAGGTCAAACGGATATCAGCTGCGTTTTTTAAAATAGGAATCCCCATTTTTTAATTACATATTCATGTAGTACGTAAAGAAATATTTATGTTTTAGTTGGGACTTTTTTCACTTTGTGATAGATGGCGCTGTAATAGTTAAAAACGTATAAGTACATGGTATCATGTAACATTCCGCCAGTGTGGATGGTATTTGCTTCATGATACACTATCAGTCAAAGTGGACTGTTTACCAATTGCGGAAAAGGTCAATATCATGTTGATGTATGGCTATTGTGATCAAGATGCCCAACGGGTGTGTGCTATGTATGCTGCTCAGTATCCTGGATGACATCATCCACGTGTCTAATCCGTTCACCGGAACTTACGTTACTTAAAGAAACAGAAAGTGTTCAGACACATGTAAAACATCAATCACGACCTGCAACAAATGATGATGCCCAAGTAGGTGTTTTAGCTGTTGTCACGACTAATCCACACATCAGTAGCAGACAAATTGCGCAAGAATCGGGAATCTCAAAAATGTCAGTGTTGAGAATGCTACATCAACATCGATTGCACCCGTACCATATATCTATGCACCAGGAATTGCATGGTGATGACTTTGCACGTCGTGTACAGTTCTCCCACGGGGCACAAGAGAAATTACGGGATGATGACATTTTTTGCATGCATTCTATTTAACGACGAAGTGTCATCGGCCAACAGCGGTAACATAAACCGGCATAATAAGCACTACTGGGCAACGGAAAATCCACGATGACTGCGACAAGTGGAACATCAGCGACCTTGGCCGGTTAATGTATGTTGCGGCATTATGGGAGGAAGGATAATTGGCCCCCATTTTATCGATGGCAATCTAAATGGTGCAATGTATGCTGATTTCCTATGTAATGTTCTGCCAATGTTACTACAAGATGTTTCACTGCATGACAGAATGGCGATGTACTTCCAACATGATGGATGTCCGGCACATAGCTCACATGCAGTTTAAGCGGTATTGAATAGCATATTTCATGACAGGTAGATTGGTTGTCGAAGCACCATACCATGGCCCACACGTTCACCTTATCTGACATCCCCTGATTTCTTTCTGTGGGGAAAGTTGAAGGATATTTGCTATCGTGATCCACCAACAATGCCTGACAACATGCATCAGTGCATTTTCAATGCATGTGCGAACATTATGGAAGGCGAACTACTCGCTATTGAGAGGAATGTCGTTACACTTATTGCCAAATGCATTGAGGTTGACGGACACCGTTTTGAGCATTTATTGCATTAATGTGGTATTTACAGGTAATCATGCTGTAACAGCATGTGTTCTCAGAAATGATAAGTTCACAAAGGTACATGTATTACATTGGAACAACCGAAATAAAATGTTCAAGCGTACCTACATTCTGTATTTTAATTTAAAAAGCCTACCTGTTACCAACTGTTCGTCTAAAATTGTGAGCCATATGTTTGCGACTATTACAGCGCTATCTATCACAAAGCTAAAAACATGGTGCAACTAAAACATTAATATTTCTTTACATACTACATGAACATGTAATAAAAAATGGGGGTTCCTATTTTTAAAAAATGCAGTTGATATCCGTTTGACCTATGGCAGCACCATCTGGTTTGCCCCTTCAAGTAGACAAGTTACATTCTTTGTAGTTTTTTCGTTTGACGCTTATTTTGTGAGATATTTGGCCCGGCCACAATCAATGGACCACCCTGTATGTGACTGCATAGCTATGCTTGTTCTTACACTGTATATATTCATGTCATGTGACAGAAAAGTTGTGGTTGGATGACTAGATCATGGGTCCTTTGCTCATTTGTGACTGGCTGACTAGACTGTCACCTGTACTCACTTCGAATGGCTGACAGAAACAAATCTAACAGCAACCATCCTGATTTCAATCCTTACAAAGTTAATATGTTGAACCTGGTGACTGTCAAATTTATACTAGTGAGTTATGAAATTATGCAGTTCCAGTGTACTGCATTAAAGATCTCGCCAAAATTTGTAATTTTGGGTACGGTATGTTGTGCTAATGTGGAAGGAAGTGGGGTTACAGTATATAAAAACTTAACCAGAAGCAGCTGTATGAATATCAACAGCTCAGGTGGCATACCAGTACTAAGCAAGGAAGATAAAAAAGCCGAAAGGTGGAAGAAATATATAGTGTGTCTGTATAGGGGAAGTAAATTTGGGACAATATTATAAAAAAAGAGGAGGAAGAATGTGAAGATGATATGGGGAATGCGATACAGTGAAAAATCTAAAAGAGCATTGAAAGACTTAGGTGGAAAAAAGGACCCTGTAGTAGATGACATTCCTTTTGAATTATTGAGAGCCTTGGGAGTCAGTCATAAGTGTTAGGAAGTCCTTTCTGAAAGTATTTCTGTGGAATGTAGCCTTGTACATGACAAACATGGACAGTAAGCTGTTCAAACAAGAAGAGAATATAAGCTTTTGAAATGTGGTGCTGTAAATACTGAAGATTAGATGGGCAGATTGAACAACTAAAGAGATGGTTCTGAATGAAACTGGGAGAAAAAAAGAAATTTATGGCACAAACTGACTAATCGAGGCATCAAGGAATGGCCACCTTGGTAATTGAAGGATGTGTGGTGGGTAAAGTGTTTCTCAAGAAAATGATTTAGAAGTTGGTATAGGTATGTCTTTAACTGAGTTGTAACTTCCAGTTTTTCTTATGTCTACCTATGAGAAGCCATTCACCTTACAAAATATTAATACTAGCTCCAGGTATAGCTCCCCCCCCCTCCTCCCCCGGCACACTCTAAAAACTATCATATGGGCACCTTTGCCAATAAGTGATGGAAGAATTAGTTAACATAATATAAAAAGTTTCCAATGAAGTATGTATCATGCATATTGTTCAGTCTACAGAAAAGTTTGATAATTACAAAGTTCAAGCATCTAAAAATTAAAAATATCTGCGCAATTTATAATTACACTAAATTTCTTTAGGTACTGGTAATTAATTCAATGCCCATCTAAACAAATGGAAAAAATTTTCCAAGTAATTTGGTAGCAAATTCTATGCATCCACAGACATAAAATCTTATTTTCAAAAGGCAAACTTTATCAGTATTTGTGTAACTGTTATATTTACATAGAGTAGCTAATATCTTTTAGAAAATTCTAATATATATCAGTTGTCAGTTGGCAAAGATTCCCATTTGATGTTATAGGCCCCTAATTGTTCCACAATTTTAGATTCTGTGCAAGGGATATTTATACTCAGAATGACACAGTTACGAGTGTTATTATTTTTGAATTTTAACTTCTTGTTATTAATGTCATGTTTCATAGGGCAGTTGGTCTACAGTGAGTGTGTTGAGAACAAGTATTTGACCAAACATTTTTTCTGAAAGGCACCTGTGAGTGCACACACTTATTTTATTTCATGAAACTATTCTCAGACATGGCAGCAAGGCAGATGAACAGATAGTTAATCAAACAGACGCTTCTTGTCCAACTTTAGTAACAGTGTCAGTTTTCTATTCAATAACATGGCATGGGGATTAATGTGTGTTGAATATCCACTAGTATTGTCCACATATATGAAGAAATCATGAAATTTAATATTGTTTACTAAGTATATGTACGTTACAGTTACATTATAACACTAGATAAAAACAATCATTGGACAAGGGTTCATATAGTCAACAATACTGATAACCAACTATAAATTTTTGTGTGTCAGCAGTGACAGTAAAATATACTACATCAAGTCAGGAAAACTAAGTCGACCACCATTGTCCTAATTTATGGATTCCGACACCATAGCTCTGAAGCCAAGAGTGTAAGACCAGAAAGATTATATTCCATTTTAATACTTTTCTGCCGTCGGTTTTTCTTAGCAAGTATGCATTCCACTAACGTGATTACTTCAAATCTAACTTCGCATATAACATGCAATATCTCAAAATACGCTATTGTGGACCGGCACTTTCTTGCGTTGACCCCTTTTGACATCAAAACGGAATGAGATGAATGTACTCCCAGTAAAACACGATAATCACTGCTGAAAATCAGTTGGCCTACACGTCGAGCACATTCAATAAGAAAATCTAACAAGGGCAATGAAATTGCTTTTAGGTTAACTTTGAGTTTCTTTACGCTAGCAGCAGGGTGTGTGAAAAACTAAATGACGTTGGTACTCACGGACATCTGTACGAATATACCAAGAAGCACGTTACAACAAACCTACATAATGCAACTGCCAACTAGCCCTATAGTGAAATCCGATGAACTTTATAATTTTCTCTAGTGGCAACTAGATGTTAGAAGCGAAAGAGGGTATCTTAAATTCAAACAATCTACAGCTAACCTGCATGTAGGCATCCCATACAATAACTCATTTTTCACGGTAATACAAATTCTGAAATTCATAACAGATGGGCTAAATCGCTCACACATTAAACGAATATCATATAGCTGTTTCAAACCTTACATGCGACTACAGCTTAACTCTTCTTTTTTTGCAACAACTACCAACACAGCATGAGAATTGTTTGCAAAATTAACAAATTCTGAGAATCGAATATTACTGTCAGTTTAAAGGTTATGTAATTGTGTCGATAAAGCTGTAGTTCCTAATTTCGGACACATGGAAATTAGATCTTCCATGTGCTGGTGTTACTCAAAGCCAGCACATTTACCACTGCTGAAAATGGTTTCCTCTACCAGCACTTGCATGTCATAAAGCAACAGCTAAAATATTTCTACAGTTAATATTTAACTGCAACGCAGTTGTTACATTAAATCGTGGTCTGTGGTTGGCGTCACTGTTGTAGCTAATCGATCTTAAAAACCAAGCATCGACATAATTCGAAAAATGGTACGCGGTATATATGAAACTGACTATGAACCGTACATACAAGTAGCCAGTATTTTAATTATTTCAAAAAGTAGAAGACGATAGAATCCAACTTAAAAGGGTGTCTGACCAGTATTTAAATTATTTCAAAAAGTAGAAGGCGATAGAATCCAACTTAAAAGGACGTCTGAAACGGTAGGAATACTGAGAAGTAGAACTTTGAGACGTACAATATTAATTATATCGATTTTGAAATTCTAGTGAAAGATATAAAATAACACGCCAATTACATGTTTTTATGTTTTCCGAAATACTGTAGGATATCTCAAGTCCAAAGTTTTATCTCTAATTCCAAGAGTGTCCTTCAGAAAAAGAGAAATTCGTTGATATCGAATATAAATTTAAATATTAGGAAGCCTTCTCTGAAGGTATTTGCCTATAGTGTAGCTTTGTACAGAAGTTAAAAGCGGACAATAAACAGTTCAAATAAGACTGTAACAGAAACTTTTGAAATTTGGTGCAACAGAGAATTGCTGATCGTTGGAAGGGGAGACCAGATAACTAAGAGGTGTTTAATTTTATTGCGGAGAGTAGAAATTTATGACAGAACTTGACAAAAAGGTGAACAGTAAATCTGTATGCACATACATACTATGCGAATTACTATGAAGTATATGGTAGAGAGCACTTACCAAGGTATCACAAGTTAAGATTTCCAATCCCAGTTGCGCAGGAGAAAAGACCGCTTAAATGCCACTGTCTGTATTGTAATTAGTCATATTATCTCTTCCCATTCCTATGCAGACAATTCACAGGCAGAGATGAGTAGCTCTAGATTTTTTGTTATATATTAGCTCTGGAAGTTTTTTTAAGTAGGATTTCTTTCGATAATTGCTGTCTGTCTTCAAGAGACTGCCAGTTTAGGTTTTCAAACATTCCTGTAAAACTGTATCATGAGTCAAACAACCCTGGGCCCATTTGTGCTGCACTTCTTTGTATATGTTCAGTATCCTCTATTTATACCATCTTGTATGATTCCTACACACCTGAGCAATAATCTAAGATGGGATGCAAAGTGATTTCTAAGCTGTATCTTTTGTAGACTCACTGCTTTTTCCCAGTACACTATCAGAGAACTGTGACTGAACTTGTAAGATCATTCCATTTTATATTCGTACTGTTGACCTTCAGATAGGATTGCTGGTGTACTTTGCATTCTTTCACTCAGTACTGTCCTAGGATACAATCTTCTGAGGCAATGCAGCTAATGTCAATAAAGTTTTATTCTAGAGTAGTGTGCAATAAGAATTTTTTTAACAGTTAATAAATGAACATCATGCAGAAGTGTCTTTGGGAGTCCAGGGATCGTGCTATTCTGACACTTACATGCCAATATTCCATAATGGTATTTGTGGCTAATAATAAGGATAAATTTAGGATTATCTGTAAATTTCACAACCATAATATTACAAGTAAAAAGAATTTCTGTATAGAATATGCATCTATACTGTGGTTGAGTACAGAATTTTACACGCAAGGGTGAATGTCCATGACAGGTTGTTGAGTTGTTGCTTTGGTGCAGTTCTCCATACTAGTCCATCCTGTGCAAGACTCTTCATCTTTGCATAATTACTACAACCAACACCAATTAGATATTTTTTTGTAGCACCACATATCAAAAGCTTCTATACTTTTATTGTTTGAACTGATGTTTATTGTTCACATTTCACTTATTGTATTTTACCTAAGTTCAGTAATTGTCCATTTACAGAGAGCTATTATTTTAAAGAAAATATTATTTACGTTTTCAAGTGTTGAATTTACTCAAATAGGCTTAATTATAATACTCACATAGCCAACAAAGAGAACTATTTTTGAGTCTTGAATCTATGATGGAAGATCATTTGCATACAACAAGATCAAGAGTAGGCCCAATATTCATTCCTCATTGGTACATCTGTAGTGATTATTTCTCACTCAGAAGATGCGGTTTTAGTGACTGCACTTCCTGACTTTCTTAATGCAACACTTTGCATCCTTTTTGTTATACAGACAGAAAACAAGTTATCTCTTGTATGAGCTTTTGGCCACAAAGGCCTTTTTGGAAAAAAAAGAACCACTCTCTCTCTCTCTCTCTCTCTCTCTCTCTCTCTCTCTCTCTCTCTCTCTCTCTCTCTCTCTCTCTCTCCATGATGCAAATGCAACTCACACACACATGACCACAGTCTCTAGCTGCTAAAGTCAGAAGGGTCTTGGTGGCCAAAAGCTCATTTTGTTACAGTCTTTTTGTTGTGTCTATCTGCTAGTCAGCATCTCTGCTATATGGTGAGCAACAACTATCCTTTTCATAATACCACAATGTTTGAACGTCTCTAGGAAAATAGAGCATATTGCACAATGAAATGCTTTTGACAAGTCACAAAAAATACCTGTTGGCAATATTTTGTCATTTAAATAAAGTGTAATCTGATTTGTGAGGTATTCTGCACAGAGTCAACTTTGAAATCCAAATTGAGACCAATTAAGTATCTCATTTTGAGAGAGGTGTGTTATGGTTCTTGCATGCATAATGTTCTCCAGTACCTTCAAGAAGGAGATAAGTAGTGAGACTGGTTAGTTATTAACATCTGACTTACTACCTTTCTTGTTACAGGTCTGATAATAGTATATTTCAGTATGTATGGAAATATCCTCTGTGGGAATGATGTGTTGTAAATTTGACGGAATACATTGTGTATTTTAGCACCAGTACTTTACTTGAGATATTTTCAACTCCATGAAAGTTTTGAATCTTAAGAAAGTTTATTATGTTCTTAATTTCTTTGGCAGGGCATAGAATAATCATAATTTGATGAATGAATGAGTAACTTCCCCTTGCATATATCACTGTATCCCTTGAACAGCCCATACCAATCTTCTGAGCTGCTTCAAGGAAGTGATTATAAAACACATTAGCTATATTTTTTATTTGGCTGTTTTCTTTAAAAACGTAGTCTTCACATTTCTAAATCAAATTTAACTGTTGTCATTAAGATCTAATTTTATTGTTTGAAACATTGTTTTCACCCATTATAAAGAGTTTTTTTGAGTTCTTAATCACTTTCTTTAACTGAGCACAGCATTACTTATAATATGTAATTAGTTTTGCTCTTCTGTTTGTCCTAACCATTTCAAACAATTTTCCTTTCTTTGGACATAATATTTTGATTTGCTTCAGAATCCAGGACTTTTTCGATGTCTTTCTAGTGCCATACTTTGTTGTTTTCTTGGGTAAGCAGCTTTAAAAATCTATAGAAACCCAGTTGTAAATTCATTAAATTTGGAATTAACATTTGTCACATGCCATTCATTGACTGTATACTGTAGATCCTATCAAGAGCGAGAAGTCAGGGATGTGGAATGAGTCAAGGTATACAGCAGCACAATACAAGAACATAATAGAAACTTAGTCTGTAGACTATATAAACAATAAGTTTTACTGTGCTGCTTGGCATTATCTTAACGTACACTATCTAAACTGAACTGAGTAAATTAGTAAGAAAGTTGCTAGTCTGAAAAAAGCTTCTGTTTATCTGCTATTAATAACTTATCATTTACTAGAATACAATGATATTTTTCAAACAAAAAATTTTCTAACATCTGTAAATACTGAGTCCTATGTACAGTACTTTATTTGTCACACAGTTTTATAACAAATGCTACTAACTGCCATGTAGTTAACAGAACTTTTGGATCCTCAAATATTGATATTAAGATAGTTTGTGGAAAGGATGACTAACTAGATATATTTTAATTTTCTTTGGAACTGGTAGAGATTCCCAGTTTCTTGCTGATGTTAGAGAGGAGCTTGTTGAAAGTCTTCCCATGAGAGCACATAACTACATTATCAGTGCTAGATGAGTAGGCTAAGCCCACATGAAAATTATTTTTATGTCTTGTATTGTGGCTGTGTAAACCAAACTTCAGCTGAAAATGATTTATCATGAGCAACAAAACCATCAAGGAGTAAATATTTTGGGACGTGACTGTAAGAATTCCAAAGTCCTTAAAATGGCTTGTGCAAGGTATACAATTATCTATTTTATACAATATTATTACTGCTCACTTTTACTGAATAAACGCTGTATAATATGAATCAGGATAGACTGCTCTATTCACAAAGTAGAGGAGCCCTAGAGCAGTGGACATATACATTCAAAAGTAGACTGTCGGATAAACTATCAGACAAAGTTCTTTGTCAGATCAAGTAGCACACACCACACACACATGTATGGGCACTGTTGCCTCCAGGCACTTACAATAAGAATTATTTTGAATAAAGATATTTCCTCTGTTACTTATGTTTCAGAGAAGATAAGATGTTCAGTGCAAGAAGGATATAAAGTTGTTTATGCACATTATAGTAGTCCCAAAACAAATAATTAATCACAGGGTAAGATTTTTAAATGAATATAGTATTCCTGAACTATAAACTTTGAACATTTTCCTTAAAGAAAATGTTTATACAGGAACTAGAAGAACTGGCAGTTATGCTAGCACAGTCTGCAGCAGTAATGCTGCAGCTAGATCAGGTGATTGGATTGTAGGCAAGTCTTTCAGGTCAATGAAAAGCTCCAGGAGATGTACTTAATCTGATAGTTTTAATCTAGCTGTGTCCAATAGCTACAGCACTTTGGGGACTGAGGACAAAAGTATTCATGCAATGCAAGAAGTTCAGAAATTGTCTGACAATATAGGGCATAAGCTGAGAGCTAAGTGCAAGTATAAATTTTTTAAGAAGAACAAAAAAGTCATACTACTGGGTAGAAGTCAGAAGGGGTGAATGTCAGACATGAAGTGATTACCAGGTAACTAGTATTTTTAAGTTAAGAGCAGGGCTTAGACATATCACATGTGAATTAGGCTCTTTGGGAAACGATCTTGAAAAAGATCACGTAATAATAGCGAGGGGTTGACATGCTGCTACCTAATTTTTCTACCATTGTTAAACTATGAAATATTTAATCAGCAATAACTTTCCTTTATATTTCACTGTAATTTCTATAAGTTAGATACATGACATGCAAAGTTGGGAATGAACATTCCCTTTCATGTTAACTGCTGTGAAGTCTAATTTCAGTTTATCTTCTGTGAAGTGAAAATGAAGTTGGATGGTCCTCAGGTTTTAATATTATTAAATCAAATATGTCACCTCTGGGGTTTATTTTACAATTACAAAGAAATGACAATGTGAGCCAAATTAGTTTTCCAAACAAAGTAAACAAACTGAAATAATACCAAAGCATCTGGTCACAAAAATATTTATAAGTTTTTAAAATTCCTATCTTTGTTATGTATTAAGGTGTAGTTAATTTTATTACTAGTTTACAATATTTTAACAGTCTTGATGCCACAACTTCTTTTACAATCTCACTTAAATGTCTTTGCATCACAGTTTTTTTACAAATATGAGCTTTTAGTTACAAATCTGTTATGTTTTTATTTGAATTACATTTTCTTCCATATTGCGGAAAAGTACAAATTGTTTGTTAATATTCAGTATCAACACTCTTTCATAGGTCGTTGTTGGCTGCAGCTTCATTCCGAGTATGTGTAACTTCTTACTGCATAGAGAACGATTCCGACTCAGCTTATGGATGTGTTTCCATTGACTGAGCCGACCAATCCTGCCATAAAACATGCACTCATATGAATTACACTGAATGGTTGTAGGAGGGTGGGGTTTTAATTGATGGAGCTTTCTTACTTGTTGCTTGGCCTCTTCATACCTGCAGTGTATAGTTTGCATATAGTTTTCCTCCACAGTAAACAGTCCAAGGCACATTCTTCCCATGGTTGTATGTTTAAATCAGCCATCTTTGTGATGTGTTTCTGCTGATCATCAAAACACTTAAGAGGGGCTGCATGAGGTCTACGGCCAAAGCAGAGTACTCCGTAAAGAATTTAGAGGGGAAGCCTGGTATCACACATGCAGTGAACATAGCCTAATCATCTCACCTGATGAGGAATGATGGTTGCCTCAATGCTGTGCTTTTTTTCCAGAACTACGGTAGTGCTCACATAGCCCTGCAACTTAATGCTCAAGATGTATCTCATTTTCAGTTAGTGGAAGTGTTCTATTTTTTTACATCACAGCGATAGAGTGTCAAGTTTCACAGCCATATAGTAGCATGGAAATGACAATAGCTCTGCACAAAATGATTTCAATATGCAGCTTTAGGTCTTTATTCATGAAGACTCTGTGCATTAAACATCTGAATGCTGCATGAGCAACCCCAATTCTTTTATTGGCGTCCTGTTCACAGGGACACCATTCAGACAAGATGCTTTCAAGATATGAAAAGCGATCAACATGTTCCAGGATTGTTTCTAAGATGAAGATATTGAACTCAGGGAGTGTTATTCCTGGGGCAGTTTGTGTAAATACCTTCATTTTTTTCACATTGTTGATAGGACTAAAGTGATCACATGCAGTATTAAAGCAGTCAACTGACTATTGTAACTTTGCAGGTTTTGGAGCAGAAATGTGGTGTCATCAGGTAACCTGTGTCCTTTTTTTGTTAATAAAGTCTTGCCAAACTGAAGAGACCTCTATCAAAACAAAACTTCATCTTCATGCCTTGCTTGTTTGCAGATGATTCATACAACCTGGCAACCATGTACACTGCAAAGAGCATTGAAGTGGGCACATAGATTTGTTTCAAACCCTGAGTGATTGAGAACAAAACTGATACAGAGTTAACATGAAGGGCCCACCCAGATATGCCATAATGAAAAGCTTGAACAAATTCCACATAGCATTCAGGCTAGGCACTGAATCAAAGGCTTTTTCCAAGTCATAGAACACTAAATGTAGAGACTCTGTTGCTCTCTGCATTTTTCCTGGAATTGTCTAGCACAGAAACATCATATCTGTTGGGCCTCTGAAGGTTCGGAAACCACAATGAGATTCAGGTAAAATTCTCTCTGAAATGATTTGGAGTTGATTTAATAGACTTCTTGTAAGAACTTTATCTGCAGTTGGAAATAGTGATATACCATGGTAGTTTCCAAATTCATCATGATCACCTTTCTTAAGGATAGTGATGGTGGCAGCATTTCAGGTACTTCTCGAGTTTCCAAAACTATGAGGATGAGTGTAAAAAGGCTAGTCTTCAAGGATATACCTCCATTTTGTATCCATTCCCGAGTGATGTTGTCAGGACCTAGAGCCTTTTTTGATATTAGGTACACAACAACTTAACATCATGTAAAATTCCTTTCCAGTCACTAGTCTTCAAAGGAAATATCAATTTATAGAAAGTTTCACAGTTAACATGATGCGAACAATTTGTTGCCCCTTTCGTTCATATTTTTATCAGACATTATTAGTTTTACCTATTATGGTTATTCATTACAGACCTAAACAAAATGCTCAAATTACCAACCAAAAGTGTCTATTTTCTATTCACAATTGTATATCAATGCCATGAAATGAGAAATTTCAATAATTATAAAAGCAAATATATTGCCGCAGGAGAAGATGAGTAGTACCATGGTGTAGCGGTTATGTACTAAACTGTTGATTGGAGGGTCATGAGTTTAAAACTCACCTGGACTGTACCATTTTAATTTCTGTATTTGGTTCAAGTCTATTCTAGAAGTATCCACAAATATCAAGAATCATTGTACTGGAATGTTCTGTAACTGTATATACTGTATGTGTTCTGGCCAGTGGCAGTTCCCTCCGCACTCTTGTATGTGCAAGTGCTGAATAAACCTTAGTTAAGTGAAGTTAGTGTTCATCATTCATCTAAGTACAACTTCTTCTACGTGACATTATTCTGGTGGAGGCACTGGTTACTGGAACTTGTGATAGCACACATTATCGACGACACAGTGGCTCTCATCAGGCCACGACAGAGCTGCAGGTTACATGGTGAGAAACCTGAGTTCAAGCCATATTCAACAGATCACAATCTACTGGAGACACAAGAAGAAGAGGACGTTATGATGACAGAAACTGTGTGCCACCACATGAGACATCCTTCTGGGTTTTCTGGTGATGGTGGCCAAGATCCAAACAAGTGGCTGAAGGTATATCAGTGTATAGCCAAATATGGGATGACACTGTGTGTTTGGCTAACATATTTCTCTACTTGGAGGGCACTGCCAAGCAATGATATGAGAACAATGAGGAGAAGTTCACAAGCTGGGAAGTATTCCAGGCAGAACTGCCCAAGTATTTTGGTGACACACAATGACAGAAGTGCAAGGCTGAAGATAAATTAAAGTGCAGGGCACAGCGTCCACAAGAAGTTACAGCATCCATATTCAAGATGTCTTGCAGATTTGTAAAATAGTGGATCCTAGAATGAAGCAGGATGATAAAATTGCACATCTCATGAAGGGTGTTGCTGAGGACATGTATCAAGCCCTAACCCTGAAGGAGGTTTCGACTGCAGACGACTTCATAAAATGGTGCCAGTATATCGAGACAATGCATAAAAAAAAAAAGAATTACACACAAGGAGTTTGAACAGCTTCCAAACATCGCATTGATGTATGTGATGTAGAAAGCAACTGATTTCACAAGTGTTCATCAGATAGTGAGAGAGGAAGTTCAGAAGGCACTTGGATTACACGGTGAGCAAAAATCTGAGACACTTCAAGAGGTCATAAGGGAGGAAGTGGAACAGTCATTGAGCCCAATCTCTCATCCTTCATTTCCCTTTAAAACAGTGAAACAGTCAAGACGCAGGCAGAGTTACTTTCCTACAATTCTGCATGAGGAACCTGTTTGGGCAGAAGGAAGACTGACATCTGGAGGACCCAGGATAACCAATGAGTATCTTTCCACTGCAGACGATCGGGACATATGGTGCGCTATTGTCAAGAAAGGCAGTGGATATTTGATGATGCCTGCGCCAGAAGACAGCAGACAGATCTTTGCTGATGCCAACTCCGGGACGATGAAGATGAACAACAAGATGTAGGTGCAGGATGACATAGGTCACCATCGCCGCAAGCTAGCCACTGGAGAGGATGCTCTCCAACACGCCAATCAAGGTCTCCATCGCCGTTTAGGAGCTCCAGCCAATCACCTAGCCGCCACAACCTGGAAAACTAAAGGGTGGACCTTCCTTGGAGGTGAGGCTGCTGAAGAGAAAAATCCTTCGCCGTCGATCACTACTGAAATGATAGGAAACTATGTCGATATGCTCGTGGATGGCTGACCAGCCCAAGCTCTTGTGGCATCTGGAGCATCATATTCAGTCATTTGAGAGAAGTACCATCGCCAGTCACAGAAAACAGTATTCATCGACAACAAAACATCTCTGCTGAAGGTGGCTAATGGGAAATGTGTAATACCTACCGGAAGATGTACCATTCGTGTGGCCCTTAGAATTTGTCATCTTACAAGAGCATAGTCATGACATAATTCTCAGATGGGGCTTTTTGAAAGCTTCTTAGGCCATTATAGATTGTGGTCACTTGAAGATTATGCTAGATGAGATGAGATACTGTGGACAGGAAGATGTGTATCTGAGTGTGTGGAGACTAGGTGTGCTGGGTGAAGTGATCATTCCTGTAGTCAGTGCCAGAAAGGTAACTGTTACATGTCATGCCATGCATCAACACATGGATCTTGTAGCTGAATGTAAGAGAAGCATATCACTGAAGAATAACTTGGTCATCCCAGCCTTTATCGTCACATTAAGAACAGATTCAGTGAATTGTGGATAGTTAACTGTTACCAAGAACCGCATATCCTTCCAAGACACATGTGTATAGCAAACACTGAGCCGTTAATTGAAGAACAGATGAGTGTCATAGAAACCTCTCATGCCAAGTCTGTGGCCGAAATTAGTGCTACCACTACGAGACAAGATCTTCTAGCACGACTATCACCAGATCTCATGAAGGAACAACAGAAGAAGCTACTTGCCATTCTTCAAGAGTTCTCTGAATGCTTCAATTCACAGGTGCAGAGCAAATTAGACAAATCGATGGTGAAGCACCGGATTGGCACAGGAGACCATCAACCAATAAGCCAGAGAGCATACTGAGTGTCATCAATGGAACATCAAATAATTTGCGATGAGGTAGAGAAAATGATGAAGAATGACATCATTCAGCCTTCTCAGAGCCCATGGTCATCAACAGTGGTCCTTGACAGGAAGAAGAATGGCAGTTGGCGCTTTTGTGTTGATTACAGGAAGCTTAATAAGAACTAAAAAGGAAATTTACCCTCTTCCCCAAATTGACAATACACGAGGTTGTCTGAAGGGGGCTGAGTTTTTCTCGACCATGGACGTGTACTCGGGATACTGGAAAATCGAAGTAGATGAGGCTGATCATGAGAAAACTGCATTCATCACCTCTGAGGGCCTGTATGAGTTTAAGATAACACCGTTCAGTTTGTGTAATGAACCAGCAACTTTTGAACAGATGATGGGTAGTCTTCTACACAGCCTGAAGTGGACAATGTGTCTTTGTTATTTAGATGACATTATAGTGTTCTCAGAGACATTTGATGAACATATAAAAAGGCTGAGGGCCATTCTTAAGTGTCTCCAACAAGGCGGACTGAAACTTAATCCAAGAAAGTGTCTCTTTGGAGAAAAAGAAATCAAAATACTTGGACACCTTGTGTCAAATGAAGGTGTGCCGCCAGATCCAGAAAAGGTGATATCTATAATGGAATTTCCTATTCCTAAAAGTATTAGAGATGTGAGGAGCTTCCTTGGATTATGTTCTTATTACCATCATTTTATCAAAGACTTTTGTATCAAAGCCAGACCACTCCAAGAGTTGTTAAAAACTGATGCTAAATTTATCTGGGGTGGTGCTCAACAAGATTCTTTCGATGTGCTGTGAAAAGCTCTGATGACTGACCCCATATTTGGTCCTTATGATGAGAGAGCACCTACAGAACTACACACAGATGCCAGTGGGTACGGGTTTGGTGCTGTTCTGGTGCAAATTTCAAATAGAAAAGAGAAGGTTATAACCTATGCTTCTAGGACACTTACAAAAGCTGAGAGAAACTACTCAATTATGGATAGAGAATGTCTTGCTGTGATCTGGGCCATGTGCAAATTTCGACAGTATCTCCCTGGAAGGCCATTCACAGTATTTGGTTGACAGGTCTTAAGAATCCAACAACTCACCAGGTGGGCACTATGTCTTAAGTCTTAAGAGTATGACATTACCTCACCCCCCCCCCCCCCCCCTCCCCCACCCAGTAGCTGAGTGGTCAGTGCGACAGAATGTAAAGTCAATCCTAAGGGCTCGGGTTCGATTCCCAGTTGGGTAAGAGATTTTCTCCGCTCGGGGACTGGGTGTTGAGATATCCTAATCATCATCATTTCATCCCCCTTGATGTGCAAGTTGCCCAGGTGGCTTCAAATTGAAAGACTTGCACCAGGAAAACAATTTATGGGAGGCCATAGTCACACATTTGCACCATAGTGTACAAAAGTGGAACAAAAGACCAAGATGCTGACTGTCTCTCAAGAAACCCTGTGCAAGACCAAGACTTTGATGAAGATAGTGACTGTCTTGCTGCACTCCAGGATCTCTCTGTTGAGCAGAAGAAGGACGGCATGATATCTCAAATTATGCTTGCCTTAAATTGGTCAGAGGATGTAAAAGGACAATTTAAGGCAGTTAATGGATTACTTTGTAAGAAAAACTTTGATCCATTTGGAAAGAGGTGGCTACCAGTGATTCCTAAACACATGCGCTTATATGTTCTACAGAAATATTCCATGACAAACCTGAGGCTGGATATTTAGGATTTGTTCAGACCTACAATACAATGTGCAAGATATTTTTCTGGCCAGGTTTATTTAGCAGTGTCCGTTACTATGTCACACTGTCAGGAGTGCCAGAGGAGAAAGGTTGTTCCTCAGAAACCACCTGGCTGACTCATACCAATTCCACTAGCCAAAACACCTTTCCAGCATGTTGGGATTGACCTCCTCAGACGATTTCCAATGCCTGCTAGTGGCTAGAGATGGATTATTGTTTGCACTGGTTATCTGACATGCTGTGCCATGTGAAAACAGCCGAAGCATCCGAGGTAGCCAAATTCATCGTGGAAGATATTGTATTAAAACACGGTGCCCTAATGTCATTAATTACAGATTGAGGGGAAGTTTTTCAATCGAATCTTGTGACAGAGACAAACTGTCGGTGCAACATTAGTCATCACGTGACAACTGCCTACCATCCGTAAACTAGCAGGCTTATGGAATGCCTTAATAAGAACTTGGCTGATATGCTATCAATGTTTGTCAATGTTGAGCAGAGCAACTAGGATGAGGTGCTACCTTTCGTGATGTTTGCCTACAACACCGCCAAACAAGACACCACAGGATTTACACCATTTTCCCTGCTGCATGAGCATGAGGTAACTACGATGATGGACACTGTGTTTCCGTTACATCCTGATAATGTGGACGACAACTACATTGGCCAGGCGTTAACCAGAGCAGAGGAAGCTCAGCAGTTAGCTCAACTCCGCATGCTGCAGGCTTAAGAAAATGATCACTGAAGGTATGATGCGAGCCATGGCCCTGTTGTCTACCAGCCTGGTGACCTCGTCTGGATCTTCACTCCTGTTTGGACAGTTGGTATCTCTGAGTAGCTCCTCAGGTACTACTTTGGACCTTATAAGATTGTGAGACAGTTGTCTGATGTTACTTATGAAGCTGAAGATTTTGACCCTGACACAAGATGACGACTGATCAGGGATACGGTCCACGTCCTTTGAATGAAGCCCTATAAGGATCGTGCAACCCAGGGTAAATCGAAGCTCCAGTGACAGGCAGCAAGCGGAAAGATGATGTAGAGTGTAGCAGCTAATGAAGTTCTAAGAAGATTACCACCAGGGCGAGAATCAGTCATCAGGAGTCAGAGTATGCAGGACCGATGACTTGTTCCTGGACTATGAGGACGTAGCACCAAGATGCTGTTCTCTTAAGGAGGGAGCAATGTCAGAGAAGAAGCTGAGTAGTACCATGGTGTAGTGGTTATGATCTAAACTGTTAAGGGTCATGAGTTCAAAACTCACCTGGACTGTACCCATTTTAATTTCTATCTTCAGTTTGGGTACATTCTAGAAGTATCCAGTAATGTTAAGAATCATTGTACTGGAATGTTTTGTAGCTGTATATATATTGTATGTGTTCTGGCTGGAGACAGTTCGCTCTGTGCTCTTGTATGTGCAAATGTTGAGTAAACCTTTGTTAAGTGAAGTTAGTGTTCGTCATTTATCTAAGTACACCTTCTTCTACATGACAATATCAAGGTTTTCATCAAAGATTGTGACTGATAACTTGTAATGGATTGTCTAAGTCAGTTACAGTTCATGCTGCATGTAACATTTTGGGATGCCACTGACTCACTTATAGGACTAGGGAGGAAGACAGGTTTGAGGCACATTTATGAAACACATGACAAGGGACCCCTCAGGAAGGTTTGTTGTGTCTCTACCATTTTGTGATGGTACAGGCTAAGTAGGAAGATGCCACATGCATGTTGCTTAGAATACTCCTCACATTAGCATGAAGATTGTGTTATTCTTTGAGTGGTGTGATAAGCTTGTAACATGGCAGATGAGAAGATAACGCTACAAAATTATGGATCCTAAGGATGGTGTTCATTCCAATACACTGGTCGTGTATGAAACACATATTTCTGTAGATAACTGCTAACATGTTCAACCTTGTTTCCACTTGGATGTGAGTACATAATTACTTTGTGGTCAGGTAGACATGTTTTTGACTTGCAGTTCATTATTTTACATAAATTTACTTTTATAGAAAAGTCCAGAAAGACTGACATGTCATCAGTTTCTGAAATTGCTTCTTTTATTTGTATATCCTAGAAACAACACATGAATATTGTTAAAAGATAAAACAAAATTCATGTACATTATAGTACAATTAATGATTCTGCAGTTAAAACATAATTAAGAGCTATTCTGGTCTGACTGTTTGCAGAACATGTTTTGTTAATTTTCAGATTGAAAATATTCACTGACTAGAACCAAAATTATGTCTTCTATTTTATGAAGTATTATGCTCTATCAATCTTTTAAAAAAAATTATAGATTCAATTACGTTGTCATTCTAATATTACCTCATAAGATTTTTATTGCTATATTCATATATATGTCTAAACAGATGTGCCCACAGTGGCAGCAGCAGTGGCAGTGGATGGTTCTTGGAGTTGTGTGTTTATTTTTTAGGTAATTCAAGATCATGCATTGTTTAATTTGTGAAATTATGAAAAGTTATTGGAATGTGAAAATGAAGTGTTGTTACAATTTGGTGCTACTTCAATTAATAAACAGAAGATAAAATACATTCAGCTGCCTCATTATGGTATTAATTATGTATCCAGGCAACTATTAATTCAACCTCAAAAGCTAAGTAGAATGTTACTGGGAAAACACACAGAGGAAAAGGTCATTCACACATAAATGTGATTGATGCAGCTCTCCTTATTCAATTGCATCATACATAGTCCTTCTAAATGCCTCTCTGATATGAGATTGCTTGCGCTACTAGTTGCCAGAAGGACCCAGTCTGACCAAAGCAGTATTCATTCTATCCCACTGATTTCCATTGTGTTCACTGGGTCTTTGGTTTTTAGGATAAATTTATCCACAAGACAGATCTGGCCTTGGCAACCAGAGAAATTCATCATGTGCATGTGAGCTGTGCTTGCATGAGTGTGTGTGTGTGTGTGTGTGTGTTGTCTAATTCTGATGAAGGCGTGTTTGACCGAAAGCTTTGTTTGACAGTCTTTTTGTTGTGCTGATCTGTGACTCAGCATCTCCGCCATGTGGTGGGTAGCAACTACCCTTTTCATAATCTTATAATTATTCCATCCTGAATTTTCCATTGTTAGACAGAACTGTAGAATAGATATAATTACAATTTCTTCAGCTCTTAGTAAAACAAAATATTACAGCATACTACAGCTTGGACAAAACCAAAGATATTATAGAATATGTATTTATTAACCTTTCTCAACAAATTAGAAGCATTACAAATAAAAAGCACAAACTTTTCATACTCACACAGGAAAATGAAAGAATTGCTGGAATTTAACCAGACTTGTTCTGCAGGAAAATGAAAGATTTAATGGAACCAGACTTGCTCTGCATATCAGAGTATCACCTGCAAATCACTGAAATCGAGCGTATTCATCTAGATGGATACCAGCTAATAGCATACTGGTGTAGAACTAATAAGAAGAAAAAGGGATGGCTCTACATGCAAAAATTGGAATTAATTCCAAGCTCTTCATGTTAACTAATATTGTGTGTCAGCATTAATATTTGTGAACAGATTTATGTCATGTAAGTAGAAAGAGGGAACAGTTATATTTACATCTCTTAGCAGGGACAATAAGGTTTTCTTGGTCTGGCATTGTACATTGATTCCATTATCATTCCACAACCAGACGTAGAGTCATCATTTTAAAAATCATTGGCAAGAATCTTTGCTGCTGTCTCATGTATAATTGTTTTTGGCTGATACTACTGAAGAGATGCTTCTCTACAATATACATTGGCAGGCTTGATATTCATTGACTCGAAGAACTTGTCTATACATGTTATCTACACTAGCTGCAAGCAAAACACACTGGTGCAGAACTGCAGAATTACGGGTCTAACCATTAACAAGCTGGTCAGTAAAATGTCATTATTGGACTTGGTGGAACGTTCAGACAAGTCTGTTGTCAAGGACATGGATCCAAATTACTTGATAATAATATGGTGAAGCATACAGTAAGGGCTGGTTGTCATTGAGGGTTCTTTGGTTCCATGTTATCCAACACTTTATACTAATCACAAAATTTGTGTAACGATCTTTGTGTTTAGGATGACTGGTGAACCTTTGTTGTACCCAAGAAAAATATCTTGCTGCTATGTAAAAGGTAACCTGTATTATCACAAAATGGTAGACACACAACAAACCCTCCTGAGAAATCCCTGTCATGTATTTCACAAATGTGCCTCAAACCTGTTTTCCTCCTTAGTTCTATAAGTGAATCAGTGCTTCTAGATTCCAAAATTTTTCAAGATAATTTTACCATCAGTGTTGGTTTTAGCAAAGCTTGAGACTACCAACTAGTGACAAACTTGCACATAAAGTATATTGTTATTGGAATGACACAAACCAACCCAGCTCAGTCTCTTTGAGAATGAGATTTTCTACAGAGCAACTGTAATCACTGAATATAAAGATAAAATTCTACACTTAACAGAACATAATTCCTTCCAGGAAAGTAGAACTCTGGATCAGTTAACTTGACATTGTTCTATGTACTGCAATCAATCCTTTGTTCTACTAACAGTTATGTTTGGAAAAAACAGGTTTGTCACAGTCACTCTGAAATCATTTATTTATGAACCAGCTTGCACAGAACAACAGTGCTTTTCTTGCAAAAGAGTGGCTGCTTTTCTCAGGAGCACACTGCCCTGTTCCCTTGCAATATGATACAAAATACTATTATCTTGGGCTGTCCTTCAATGTGCAGAAACTCAACTTATCTTGTCAATCATGTAAGGCTCTGAATTTAGGATCCATGTTGTTTTGACAGTCTTTCACTGTAATGCTTTGAATCTACTGAACATCAGCGCAGACTGGCACTCAATTTAAATTGGAAACCTTGCAGCAGATTTTGTGACAAAAGATAAGCTGTTGTGCTTTAAAATGTTCTTGTACTTGCTTATTGGAGCTTGCTGGAATCCATTGCACTTACTGAAAATGTGTGACTGACGGCACATAAACACAGCAGATTTTTCTTTGTAGCTCTGTCATGACTGCATAAATTTCCTATTGACAGTTGTAGGGTACCAAACACATTTTATAAATTTCATTATTTTTTGGGACATATTACTTCCTCCCACATGTCTTGGGAAATGACCCCGGTGAGAAATTAAGGGCTAATAATGAGACTTACCCCCCACCCCCATGAACCATGGACCTTGCCGTTGGTGGGGAGGCTTGCGTGCCTCAGTGATACAGATAGCCGTACTGTAGGTGCAACCACAACATATGGGTATCTGTTGAGAGGCCAGACAAACGTGTGGTTCCTGAAGAGGGGCAGGAGCCTTTTCAGTAGTTGCAGGGGCAACAGTCTGGATGATTGACAAATCTGGCCTTGTAACAATAACCAAAACAGCCTTGCTGTGCTGGTACTGCGAACAGCTGAAAGCAAGGGGAAACTACAGCCGTAATTTTTCCCAAGGGCATGCAGCTTTACTGTATGATTAAATGATGATGGCGTCCTCTTGGGTAAAATATTCCGGAGGTAAAATAGTCCCCCATTCAGATTTCCAGGCGGGGACTACTCAGGAGGATGTCGTTATCAGGAGAAAGAAAACTGGCATTCTACGGATCGGAGTGTGGAATGTCAGATCCCTTAATCGGGCAGGTAGGTTAGAAAATTTAAAAAGGGAAATGGATAGGTTAAAGTTAGATATAGTAGGAATTAGTGAAGTTCGGTGGCAGGAGGAACAAGACTTCTGGGCAGGTGACTACAGGGCTATAAACACAAAATGAAATAGGGGTAATGCAGGAGTACGTTTAATAATGAACAGGAAAATAGGAATGCGGGTGAGCTACTACAAACAACATAGTGAACGCATTATTGTGGCCAAGATAGATACGAAGCCCACACCTACTACAGTAGTACAAGTTTATATGCCAACTAGCTCTGCAGATGATGAAGAAATTGAAGAAATGTATGATGAAATAAAAGAAATTATTCAGATAGTGAAGGGTGACGAAAATTTAATAGTGATGGGTGACTGGAATTCGGTAGTAGGAAAAGGGAAAGAAGGAAACATAGTAGGTGAATATGGACTCGGGCAAAGAAATGAAAAAGGAAGCCGCCTGGTAGAATTTTGCACAGAGCACAACTTAATCATAGCTAACACTTGGTTCAAGAATCATAAAAGAAGGCTGTATACATGGAAGAACCCTGGAGATACTAAAAGGTATCAGATAGATTATATAATGCTACAACAAAGATTTAGGAACCAGGTTTTAAATTGTAAGACATTTCCAGGAGCAGATGTGGACTCTGACCACAATCTATTGGTTATGTCCTGTAGATTAAAACTGAAGAAACTCCAAAGGTGGGAACTTAAGGAGATGGGACTTGGATGAACTAAAAGAACCAGAGGTTGCACAGATTTTCAAGGAGAGCATAAGGGAACAATTGACAGGAATGGGGGAAAGAAATACAATAGAAGAAGAATGGGTAGCTTTCAGGGATGAAGTAGTGAAGGCAGCAGAGCATCAAGTAGGTAAAAAGACGATGGCTAGTAGAAATCCTTGGGTAACAGAGGAAATATTGAATTTAATTGATGAAAGGAGAAAATATAAAAATGCAGTAAATGAAGCAGGCAAAAAGGAATACAAACGTCTCAAAAATGAGATCGACAGGAAGTGCAAAATGGCTAAGCAGGCATGGCTAGAGGACAAATGTAAGGATGTAGAGGCTTATCTCACTAGGGGTAAGATAGATAGTACCTACATGAAAATTAAAGAGACTTTTGGAGAAAAGAGGACCGCTTGTATAAATATTAAGAGCTCAGATGGAAACCCAGTTCTAAGCAAAGAAGGGAAAGCAGAAAGGTGGAAGGAGTATACAGAGGGTCTATACAAGGGCGATGTACTTGAGGACAATATTATGGAAATGGAAGAGGATGTAGATGAAGATGAAATGGGAGATACTATACTGTGTGAAGAGTTTGACAGAGCACTGAAAGACCTGAGTCGAAACAAGGCCCCCGGAGTAGACAACATTCCATTGGAACTACTGACGGCCTTGGGAGAGCCAGTCCTGAGAAAACTCTACCATCTGGTGAGCAAGATGTATGAGACAGGCGAAATACCCTCAGACTTCAAGAAGAATATAATAATTCCAATCCCAAAGAAAGCAAGTGTTGACAGGTGTGAAAATTACTGAACTATCAGTTTAATAAGTCACAGCTGCAAAATACTAACGCGAATTCTTTACAGACTAATGGAAAAACTAGTAGAAGCTGACCTCGGGGAAGATCAGTTTGGATTCCGTAGAAATGTTGGAACACGTGAGGCAATACTGACCCTACGACTTATCTTAGAAGCTAGATTAAGGAAGGGCAAACCTACATTTCTAGCATTTGTAGACTTAGAGAAAGCTTTTGACAATGTTGACTGGAATACTCTCTTTCAAAATCTGAAGGTGGCAGGGGTAAAATACAAGGAGCGAAAGGCTATTTACAATTTCTACAGAAACCAGATGGCAGTTATAAGAGTCGAGGGACATAAAAGGGAAGCAGAGGTTGGGAAGGGAGTGAGACAGGGCTGTAGTCTCTCCCCCATGTTATTCAATCTGTATATTGAGCAAGCAGTGAAGGAGACAAAAGAAAAATTCGGAGTAGGTATAAGAGTCCATGGAGAAGAAATAAAAATTTTGGGGTTCGCCCATGACATCTTAATTCTGTCAGAGACAGCAAAGGACTTGGAAGAGCAGTTGAACGGAATGGATAGTGTCTTGAAAGGAGGATATAAGATGATCATCAACAAAAGCAAAACAAGGATAATGGAATGTAGTCGAATTAAGTCGGGTGATGCTGAGGGAATTAGATTAGGAAGTCAGACACTATAAGTAGTAAAGGAGTTTTGCTATTTGGGGAGCAAAATAACTGGTGATGGTCGATGTAGAGAGGATATAAAATGTAGACTGGCAATGGCAAGGAAAGCGTTTCTGAAGAAGAGAAGTTTGTTAACATCGAGTATAGATTTAAGTGTCAGGAAGTCGTTTCTGATAGTATTTGTATGGAGTGTAGCCATGTATGGAAGTGAAACGTGAACGATAAATAGTTTGGACAAGAAGAGAATAGAAGCTTTCGAAATGTGGTGCTACAGAAGAATGCTCAATATTAGATGGGTAGATCACATAACTAATGAGGAAGTATTGAATCGGATTGGGGAGAATAGAAGTTTGTGGCACAACTTGACCAGAAGAAGGGATCGGTTGGTAGGACATGTTCTGAGGCATCAAGGGATCACCAATTTCGTATTGGAGGGCAGTGTGGAGGGTAAAAACCGTAGAGGGAGACCAAGAGAAGACCACACTAAGCAGATTCAGAAGGATGTAGGTTGCAGTAGGTACTGGGAGATGAAGAAGCTTGCACAGGATAGAGTAGCATGGAGAGCTGCATCAAACCAGTGTCAGGACTGAAGACCACAACAACAACAATGAGACTTACTGACACTCTTTCTTCCCTTGTGCCATTCAAGAGTGGAACAGGGGAGGGAGGAGATAGATTATTGGTGGTACACACTGTCAGGTGGCTTGCGGAGTACTGATGTTGATGTGTCTGACGATTTTTTTCTACAAGGTTAAGATTCTTGTAAAGTTGCTAGCATTTCCACAAAAGACAATTCCATATCTCATGATTGCCTCAAAGTAACTATTGTACTCTATTTTTTGTGTCTGTAATGGTTACAATGGCTAAGACTGACATAGCAAGTAACAGGCTGTTTGACTTATTTTGCTTGTAGTCAGTATGTGAGGACCATGATAGTTTTCTGCCAAATTGATTTCCTAAGAATTTAACATGTTCAGCTTCATTTAACTCCTGACCCCTGTGCATAATGTGAATATAATTTTTTTCAGACCATTTTAGAATTGCTCTACCTAATTCTCAGGACAAGCTGTAGTCAAAAGTTTTTATTATTATTATTTATTTATTTACATTTTCTTTGTGTGGAGCCATCGTAATGATGGCTTTTGCAAACATTAGACTCAATACTATGGTTATATTTATACTTATAAAATACACTATATTCTGTAACTGTTGATTCTTATGTGTATTTTTTACAATCTCTATCTTAAAATTCATTGAAAGTATATAAACATTTTTTTGTTAGAAAAGATTTTAATTTTGTTTTAAAAACATTTCCCATGTACGTTCTTAGAGAGTTTGGTAGCTTGTTATACCAAATCAAATGACTGATATATGGACTTATGTCAGTCATTTTTAATGTTGTTCTATTACGGAAATAGTTACACTTTGTTCTAGTGTTGTGATCGTGTACATCACTGTCCTTGATAGCTTCTGTTGGCTGACTTATAAGAAATATAACTATTTTGAAGATGTACAGAGAATGTATTATCAGATATTTGTGCTCCACAAACACTTCATGACATCAATCTCTTATGTCCCATCCCATGTGTAAGTCTTATTGCTGTTCTTTGTAGTAGTAGTAAATGTACATTAGCTGCACAGCCCCATAGATCAATTCCGTAATTGAGAAAGGGGTAAACTGTTCCATAATATACTAATTTCAATGCTTGGCTAGGAACCATCTTTGTGAGCTGGCTGAGGAGATACATGACGGTACTGACTTTTCCACATACAAAATTAATATGGTATGTCCACCGCAAATTTTCATCAATATATTCACCCAGGAATTTACAGTTACCATTTTCTGTTGCAGAGATATTACACACACTATTCATATTGTTGTGATGAGAACTGCCTGTTTTAAATATCAATAGTTGAGATTTGGTGACATTCACCTTAAGTCCCTGGTCATTGAAGTATTTTGTTACTTCTGTTACACCACTAGTAGCAAGAGATTCTAGCTCTTTAGATTCGCTCCCATAGAATAAGATTGATGTGTCATCTGCATAGCTTACAATATGGGAGTTAATGAGTTGTGCATCGCCGTTAATATACACTCCTGGAAATGGAAAAAAGAACACATTGACACCGGTGTGTCAGACCCACCATACTTGCTCCGGACACTGCGAGAGGGCTGTACAAGCAATGATCAAACGCACGGCACAGCGGACACACCAGGAACCACGGTGTTGGCCGTCGAATGGCGCTAGCTGCGCAGCATTTGTGCACCACCGCCGTCAGTGTCAGCCAGTTTGCCGTGGCGTACGGAGCTCCATCGCAGTCTTTAACACTGGTAGCATGCCATGACAGCGTGGACGTGAACCGTATGTGCAGTTGACGGACTTTGAGCGAGGGCGTATAGTGGGCATGCGGGAGGCCGGGTGGACGTACCGCCGAATTGCTCAACATGTGGGGTGTGAGGTCTCCACAGTACATCGATGTTGTCGCCAGTGGCCGGTGGAAGGTGCACGTGCCCGTCTACCTGGGACCGGACCGCAGCGACGCACGGATGCACGCCAAGACCGTAGGATCCTACGCAGTGCCGTAGGGGACTGCACCGCCACTTCCCAGCAAATTAGGGACACTGTTGCTCCTGGGGTATCGGCGAGGACCATTCGCAACCGTCTCCATGAAGCTGGGCTACGGTCCCGCACACAGTTAGGCCGTCTTCCGCTCACACCCCAACATCATGCAGCCCGCCTCCAGTGGTGTCGCGACAGGCGTGAATGGAGGGACGAATGGAGACGTGTCGTCTTCAGCGATGAGAGTCGCTTCCGCCTTGGTGCCAATGATGGTCGTATGCGTGTTTGGCGCCATGCAGGTGAGCGCCACAATCAGGACTGCATACGACCGAGGCACACAGGGCCAACACCCGGCATCATGGTGTGGGGAGCGATCTCCTACACTGGCCGTACACCTCTGGTGATCGTCGAGGGGACACTGAATAGTGCACGGTACATCCAAACCGTCATCGAATCCATCGTTCTACCATTCCTAGACCGGCAAGGGAACTTGCTGTTCCAACAGGACAATGCACGTCCGCATGTATCCCGTGCCACCCAATGTGCCCTAGAAGGTGTAAGTCAACTACCCTGGCCAGCAAGATCTCCGGATCTGTTCCCCGTTGAGCATGTTTGGGACTGGATGAAGCGTCGTCTCACGCGGTCTGCACGTCCAGCACGAACGCTGGTCCAACTGAGGCGCCAGGTGGAAAGGGCATGGCAAGCCGTTCCACAGGACTACATCCAGCATCTCTACGATCGTCTCCATGGGAGAATAGCAGCCTGCATTGCTGCGAAAGGTGGATATACAGTGTACTAGTGCCGACATTGTGCATGCTCTGTTGCCTGTGCCTATGTGCCTGTGGTTCTGTCAGTGTGATCATGTGATGTATCTGACCCCAGGAATGTGTCAATAAAGTTTCCCCTTCCTGGGACAATGAATTCACGGGTGTTCTTATTTCAATTTCCAGGAGTGTATATAAGGAAGAGAAAGGGTCCAAGGATTGAGCCCTGTGGTACACCTTGTAATACAGGTTCACTGGTGGACTGAGAGTTCATGATTTTATTATCTAGTTTGTATGACAATTTAGTGCTTTGCTTATGAGTCAACTGGTACGTGGTTAGAAGATTCATGGCTTGATCCCCAATACTATAAGATTTTAGCTTTTTAAGAAGTACCCTATGGTTTACCGTATCAAATGCTCTTTTCAGGCCCAAAAATATACCTGCAGTCTGCATCTTCTGGTCCAACAGACAGTAAACTTCATGGATGAACTGTGTAACTGCTGTGGTTGTACTTAGCTCTTTTCTGAAGCCATGCTGCGAATCTACAAGCAGTTTATGTTTTGTGAAAAAGGCACTTAGCTGAGAAAGGATAATGCTTTCGAATATCTTACTAAAAGTGGGAATTAATGATATTGGTCTATGGTTGGAGACTTCTTCCTTACTTCCCTTTTTATACACTGGTTTCACTACACTCATTTTTAGAACTGTTGGATACATGCTTTCTCTAATGCTGTAATTAATCAGGTGAGTAAGAGGTTTAGAAAATTCTTTTAAGCATCCTTTAGTAATAGCACTGGATACGCCATCCCATCCAGATGAAAATTTTTCTTTAGCATGTATATTGCCCAGCGAACCTCCTGCTCATTCACTTCCACAAATTCAAATTCGGTACCCTGGGTGAGATGGCATCTGATCTCTATCTGTGAATCTGTAACATGCATTGATTGTTCACCAGAAATGTAGTAGTGATTAAAAATATTACATAGAGTATCAGTTTTTTATGTTACCATCAGGTCTTATGCTGAGTGGTTCCATGTTCATCTTGTTAGGATCTTTTTGGTATTTGTCAATCAGCTTCCAAGATGCTTTGCTTATGTTGTCAGACTGTTCTATTGATTTGCTGTTAACCTGCTTTCTTAGATTGGCAATTTCAGTTTTAAAAGTTTGCTTGGCCCTATTGTATTTTTTGTTGAAAACCTGCATAGTAGTAGCTTTATAAAGCTGGTTTAGATCATGTACTTACTGCCTGATCCTAATCGATTTGTTGGGAGTTTTAGTCTAGGATTACTTCCAGTTTGACAGTGTTTAACTAACTTCTGTATTTCTCTGACTGGACAACTATATTCATAACGATGCAATAGGGTTGAGTAGAATTCATTCCATTTCTCATCCGACCCTTTTACCTGGTGCACAGAATCCCATTTCTCATTCGCTAGTTTGTCTTTAAGAGCATTAATATTTGAGGTATTCAGCATTTGTTTCTGTAGCACAATTTTTGTTATTTTAGGCACAACTGAATTTTTGTATTCTATCACCTGACAGAAGTGGCCAGAAAAAGAAAATCTAAGTTACTGTAATTTACCTTATCTATAACATATTTGTTGATTATAGCATAATCTATTCTAGTGGAACATGTGTCTGTCACTCTGGTGTCAGAGTTCACTATATTTACAACGTCGTATGAGGTCAGTACATCACTGAGTTTCAAGTTTACTATACTATTTGAGTTTGCATCTATATTAAAGTCACCTAATATAGTAAGGTTTAGATTAAATTAGATTAGTTTTTTGTTCCATAGATCTGTGCTGAGAAGATCCTCGTGGATGTGGAACATGTCTTTTTTTTTATTTTTTATTTAGCGGAAATTATAATACTAATAGTGTGAGTATATACAATACACCATTTGTTTCTATTAAAAAATTCGTCAATGGAGTAGAAGGAGTTGGCCACTAGTAAGTCTTTCAGGCTCCTTTTAAACTGATCTTTATTTGTAAATTAATTTTTTATGTTTGCTGGCAAATTATTGAAGATGAGTGTTCCTGAGTAGTGGATCCCTTTTTGAACTAAAGGTCATTAGAACCAGCCTGACCAGCAACACTACTAAGTCTATCCATAAACAGCATTACCTCAGCATTTGGTGGCCTATACACTCCAATCATTTTAAGCTTTGGTAGCTTAAGGTCACTACTGTGGAGTACAATACCTGTCATTTCAATTGATCCTCCTTTGGTGTGGTGTTCAAGAAAGGAAATTTTTTTAGTTCTACATTCTTATTATCATAAATTGCCACACCACCACCTTTATGGTTTTGCCTACAATAACTACTTGTTAGTAAGTAACCTTCTAATCTATAGTATATTATTTCACTGCATTTTTGCCCATGTTCCATTATTACTAGTACGTGTGGCAAGTGTTCCTCTATGAATATTTGTAGAATGTCTAGTTTGTTTCTGAGATATTGCACATTTAAGTGCATTAACTTTAAGGGTGTTATCCCTTCTTGTTTATTTACCATTTTGCACGAATCAAAATTGTTTGAGTTACACTTTTTATGACATTTTGCATACACTAGTTTTTTGGAACTGACCTGCAATGACTGAGCACTTACTTCACAGCCTGGCTTTTCTTTGCCCGCATGGGACTCACTCATATCTGAAATACATCCCTGAAAACTATTATTATGGTCCTTTATTCTAAAAAAGTCTTGCTGTTGTAGCCTAGAGCAATTGGAGCTTTCTCCACACTGTCTTTCTCACACAGTTTGCTTATGTGGGAAACTAGCTTGGCCTTCCCTTTCCTGTTTAAGTGGAATCTGTGTTTTTTATGTCCATCACGACTCATCTTACTTAAGTCTATCAAATGTACATGACTAAATTTATCACACAGTTTCATTAGCTCGGAATTGTAGTGTCGAATCTTTTTGTTTACACATGACCACAGTGGTAAATCATGTTGCACTGGCACGTTTGTGATGACAATGTTTGTTTGAAATAGTTTTGGTAATATGTTACAAAAGCCTCACAGGGCTGTCTTGCTTTCGTTTTTGTATACGTCGTTGCCGCCGCCAATAATCACAATGTGAGCGTCTTTGTCCAATTGAATTGTTTCTGTTGTAATATTCTCCTACACTGCATTTAACATTGCACCAGGCTTGATTTTCACAAAAACTGAATGCTTTGAAGGCATACTTTCATGAAAACATTTGGATAGATCTTTTCCATGAATGTCGGTATACAGAAAAATCTCTATTACCTCAAGAATTCTAATATCCTCTAGTCTGACATTAAATAGCAGAACTCTTATACTTGTGGAAGACATAACACACTTCAAGAATAAAGAAAAAGCAATTTAGAACATTATTACACAAGAAACAAATAAAAATAGTTACCCAAATAGAACTGAGCCCCAGAAAATAGTTCTGGCAGAATAGTGACCTTTCAAATCATTAGCCATCAAATCCAATATATGTTTCCTCACAACAGCAGCAGATGTTTCACCTATTGATAAATAACCAAATATAAATTTACTTCTGCAGAAAGTCACTAAAATTCTACTGGCTGTGATAGTGTTTGCAGCAAAATACTAAAATGTCATGCTGAGTTGATATGATTAGCTTTGAACAATCTTCATAATCAATAAATAAATAAGGGCTTACTTACTGGCAGATTTAAATAAATATGTTGTAGTAATGACTATCTATAAATCTAGGGTTATGCTAGTCCCCTCTAATTATGGACCTATTTGAGGAAATGGCCTATGGTACAACACTGGCTCTTTTAACCTGTCAACAATTTGCCACTAATTAAGGATCATTCATAGAGAAAGCAATATAAGACCTCATAAATGAGGTCACACCTAGGGAAGGAGTACAGTGTCAGAATAACATTGACCGGTGAATGTACCATGTTTGAAGATTTGGAAGTCAATAAGTCTATTAGCATTATGCCTCCAAAAACCATAACACCTGGGCCATTAAAATGATAATGTTTGACAATGTGCCTGGGGGTATTCCCAACTCTCATCTTGTGAGGGTACATCCATCATTTTTATGGTCCAAGTGTTATGTTCTACATCTACATCTACATTTATACTCCGCAAGCCACCCAATGGTGTGTGGCGGAGGGCACTTTCTGTGCCTCTGTCATTACCTCCCATTCCTGTTCCAGTCGTGTATGGTTTATGGGAAGAACGACTGCCAGAAAGCCACTGTGCAAGCTCGAATCTCTGTAATTTTACATTCGTGATGTCCTCGGGAGGTATAAGTAGGGGGAAGCAATATATTCGATACCTCATCCAAAAACGCACCCTCTCGAAACCTGGACAGCAAGCTACACCACGATCCAGAATGCCTCTCTTGCAGAGTCTGCCACATGAGTTGGCTAAACATCTCCGTAACGCTATCACGCTTACGAAATAACCCTGTGACGAAACGTGCTGCTCTTATTTGGATCTCCTCTGTCAACCCGATCTGGTACGGGTCCTACACTGAAGAGCAATACTCAAGTATAGGTTGAACGAGTGTTTTGTAAGCCACCTCCTTTGTTGATGGACTACATTTTCTAAGGACTCTCCCAATGAATCTCAACCTAGTACCCGCCTTACCAACAATTAATTTTATATGATCATTCCACTTCAAATCATTCCCCACAGTGTTTGTTCCGCTATCGTATAATCATACAACAAAGGATCCTGTGGGGAGGCATGAGGGTACTAACCCCCAATGTTAATGTAACACTATACTTCTTCTCCATGTGAGTCTTTCAGGGACGCATTCAGTCCTGACTTCATTTTTATGGATGACAATGCTCAACTGCATTGAACAACATAGGAGGAGGGGCAGTTATTGGCATGAGAGTATATTTGCCCAATTGACTGGCATGCTCATTCCCCTGACTAAAATTCCATTGAGCATGTATAGGATGCACTGAAGAGGTGTACTTCATGCGCTAACTACCATCTAGCTGTTGTCAACAGTGCTGATGGAGGAATGAAAACCCCTGCCGCAAGAACTCCTTACCAACCTCATGGTCAGCTGGGGAGCATGTTGCAGAGAACGCATTGCTGTTCTTTTCTGATCACAAGCACTATTATGAACAATGTCCCACCTTCTGTAATGTCTAGGGAACGATAATGAATAAGTGTGATTATTGTTTTGATTAAACATGTCATTTCTGTGCATCTCACTGCATGTTTCTTTCAGTTACATTCTGCAGTACACTGTAGCACTTCTTTCTGCAGTAACATTTTAAATATTTCACATAAAGTATGTGAAACATTTATGGTTGATGATACAAAATCATAATGATGCTGGTTTCATTAGTTTTGGCTATTAAGAACTATTTACATTTTTCTCAAGAGCTAGTTTTTTCCTAAACTATGTATTTACAATAAAACATTCTTGTGGGTGGCTTCAGTAGTGCATGTGTATACTTTCTGCAAAATTAGTAGAAAACAGAGTTAGTACTAAAGAAATAATAAATCAAATCATCATGCCTAATGTGCCAGTTTCATTGCATGAAAAGCAAAATTGTTGGAAGCAATAAACTTTTTTCGTTTTATTGGGGGTGTCAGTGAGAAAAGGCTTTGTAAAGATTTGAAATTATGTGTAAAATTTGTTGGAAGCCAGTCAGTGCTCTCATTCTCAAGTACTGAATGAATGTATTCTGGATAATTTGCTCATGGCGAGTTATGCTGCCTCAAGACACATACACAGTTTCTAACTGTAATACTTGATTTATTGTGTTAAATTTTTAATGAAAGATTATATGTCTTAATAAGTAGATTGTGACAGCATTTTAATTTGTTTGATAATGATATGAAACACTTGTTACCTCTGGAAACAATTAGACAGACAACATTAAACTCGGTCCGAGTACCATGGCAAGTGGAGTTTTTTTATCTTCCTATGGACAACATGGAGAATGCTGTATTTAAGCCAAACTGAGAATCTGTCAACCAGAAAAATATGTCAGTATTCTATAACACCCCAAAACTTTTGAAAAGACTGAATGGAGCTAAATGAGACTTAACCAGACATAATGCATTTATTTTCAGTTTTGTAGAGGGATGCTACTGCAGCATATTTATCAGAAAAAATGCCTTACATCATTGACTGGTTATAAAAATAGTATAAGGGGTGGCCTATTAAGTCAGCACAAAATTTCCATTCTTTGCTAGAAACATCATAGCAACTGGAATTATCACTCCTCAATGACCAGTTTAGTTTTGTAGTCTTCTTAGAGGTTGCATTTTTTTTAAAAACTAATGTATGTTGTTGTGTACCCAGTATCTGATGAAATGTCTAATACATCTGTATCATTAGCTTTATAAATGGATGCAATTTTTGCTGTCTCTGTGATGAAGTATTCACTGAATCTGCTGTCCACTGATTTCAATCTGTTATCATTTCCATTGCAGTTATTTTTGAGGCTGTGAGTTTCATTCAGGTCTCTGCCTATCTTTATTTCTTGTTTAATTATATTTCAAATTCCTATTGTTTTATTCTTGGAGTGTTCTATTGTTTGTGAATAATACAAATATTTTCATTTTTCGATAAGAGCTCTTATAATACGAGGCATATTCAGCAAATAAGTGTACTGTGACCATTACAGAATGAGATTTTTTGTGCAATGGCAACACTGACTAGTAGAGGGGGATCCCTTGATCACAGCAACCATTGCAGGAAAATAGTAGTATGTACTCTCACATTGTAGAGGCAAGTTGTGTGGAAGATGTTGGTAAAAAGTCCTGTCATATTTGAGCCATGTGCTATGATCCACTTCCTACTTGCGAAAGGAATAACATTTACCAAATTTTTTTGCAAATCGAAATTGTACAGTTCTGGCGGTTATGGAGTTTCAACTTTCTTAATTTCTGTGCCACAGAGTGTTATCTATAATAAGATGGCTCTTCATTCTTCTATTAACTCTGGCAGCTTTTCCACTTTCTCGTTTTGGAAACTTTAGGAGCTTTCATAATATGAGGCACATTCAACAAGTAAGTGTACTGTGACCATTATAGAATGAATTTTTTGTGAGATAGCAACACTGACTAGTAGAGGGGGATTCCCTGATCAGAGCAACCATTGCAGGAAAATAGTAGTATGTACTCTCACATTTTAGAGGCAACTTGTGTGGAAGATGTTGGTAAAAAAATCCTGTCATATGTGAGCCATGTGCTATGATCCACTTCCTACTTGCGGAAGGAATAACATCTGCCACAATTTTTTTGGAAGTCGAAAAAGTGTACAGCAAAGGTGTTAGGAATATAATGAGTGTGTTTAAGTGGCATAGGGAGTTTGGTGGAAGCAGAACAAATGTTCATGATGAAATAGGGAGTTGGAAGACCTTTCATTTTGACTGATGAGGTGATGCACAAAATAGAGGAAACTGTTTATGAAGATAACTGATTGGCAGTGGATGAAATTTCTGCAATGTTTCTACCACTCTCCAGTACTCTCTTATGTGAGACACTCACAAAAACACTAGGATACCAGAAAATCAGCACAAGATGGGTCCCAAAACAGCTGATAGAGGAACACAAGAACAATAAGTGTTAAGAGTGTCCTTCAATTTCTTGAGCAACTTGAATTGTAAGGTGAGTATTTAATGAGCTCTACTGTGACTGTAAATGAAACCTGGTTGGAACATTACATGCCTGAGTCAAAAAGACAGTTATCACAGTGGCATCACACCAATTCCCCATCTACCAAAAAATTCAAAACCATAATTTTGGGCAAGAAAATCATAACCTTAGAGTCTTAGGACCAAGAAGGCACGATTTTGGCCCAATTTCTGCCTCAGGGTGAGAGCATCAATGCAAAATGATGTTGTAAGACCCTAAAGAAACTCAAAAGGAGCATTCAAGCGAAAGGAGGGGAATGCTGATGAGAAGTGTGTGCTTGTTGCATGGTAACACCTGTCCCCCACACAGCCTTAGCCACTAAGGCACTCTTGGACTCTGTAACATGCCAGGCTGTATCCTTGTATTAGTGCCACTTAAAGTTCACGTCACAACCGGATGTATTGAAACATTTCCTCACCCAGTAGATAGTGCGCAATGTTCCCAACCTGCGTTTATTTGCTTATTCAAGATTGTCTGCCTGCTAGCTGTGTCCATCTCCCTTAAATCACAATGAAATTAAGAAGCCAGGATCTTAGATTAAGTTTACCAAAATCAAAAGTCAAGACATTATTCATTGTTGAATATTTATGACAACCACAGTGTGATTTATTTGTTATCATTCACACACACAATATTCATGTGACCAGGCCTCTTACACTTAATCGTCACATTAGGTAGGTCAAAAACTTCCAGTCTTTAACAATGTTCACAATTACACATTTTTGGTACTGACCGGAAAAATTAACCGACTTGCTGCACTTTTGTTCCATGAGAATCTGACCGAGAACTAACTGAGAACTACACCAGCTCGGACCTTATATAGACGAGTGCTTGAATATTTGACTATTTCTGTTAATATATTATAGTTTATAATTTCCCAGGGTTAAAATTATCCTTTCTAATTGGGTCTGAAGTTAACTGTTGGGCTTTATTACTTAAATAACATGAGTGAGCTGTATCAATTTAAATACGCGAAACTAATTTATGCATCCGCAGTAGGAATCCCCGACTTATAACCATGGCAGCCGTCTTGAACAATAATTTTTACTTATCCAAATTTACTTAATTAATTCACTTACAAAGTAGAGACTGGATTCATTTTACGTAGAAAAATAAAGGTAGCAAAAGCATCAAAACAGATCTCGGAATTATTTAGTAGATTGGTCACAATTGGCACTGAAAGTCATACAGGCTACAGATTTCAAGTCTTTAAACACTTTGCTGGAATCAGTAAAATTTAGGCCTTCTTTTGGATGCAGTCTTATAGCTGAATTCGATCTATTGGCTCACTCGAATTTTACTTAATATGTATTGCACAACATATGTCATTGTTCATAACTTTTAATAGGATGCATTTCCAATAAAACTAATTAGCTCATTACTTTCAGAATAGGCATTAAAATGTACTGAAATAATAGATTTTACTAGGGGAATTTTATTTAAACTATTTCTGAATTCTGTACGATGAGGCTGAAGTCCACAGAATCTGTCATCGGAATCTGAGTAGTGAACATGGAAAAAATAAAAGTTCATTGCTTAAGTAAGTTACTGAAGGAGTGTAAAACCAAAACAGGATAGCAGTGGGCAACCCTGCTTTGTTACAACTCATTTGATTGGGATGTTTTGAACCAAACCCCATATACCCCAACTTGGTGCCTTCGGGTTATCATATTTTCACCTTCCAAAGGTAGACATTGAATGTAATTAAATTTTCAACTCATGAGTGGGTGCACAAAGAGGTTATGAAGTGGAGAAAGGAGCTGGTAGGAGAGTTCTTTGAGGAGGCCATAAAGAAGCTTGTGCTATGGCTCACCACGCCCATTAAATGGGATGATGATTATGTGAAAAAATAATCTACAAGTGTATCAAAAATATTTTCTAATTTTTCTTAAACATACTTTTTGTAAAAAAAAATACCTTATACATAATGACTGCCTGTTACTTCTACATTTGTGTTGTGTCTATTCTGTGAAAATGCATGTCATAAGATGTTTGCAGGAATTTCTTATCATCATTATACCCTATGCTGTCTTTATTGTACATCTTTTGTCAAGCATGATCTTTCTCAAGTTGTATGATTGATTCAATTTGTATAATGTGTCCGATGGCTAAATTTTGTGCGTGTCTATGTATAGTCCCTTTCTATCTTAGTATTTTGCTAGGAAGATTGCCTTCTGATCAGATAATGTATTGGCAACCATTTTCACCATGAATGCACATCAAATAATGCAATTCCTCAAATAAAATTAATGTGTAATTGACAGATTGCAGTGATGAGCATAGCATCGTAGACTTGCAGCCAGACATGCTTGACAAAGCTCTGCACGTACCTATAAATCAGGCAACACAGCGATCATGTGGCATTGAAGAAAGAACTGATTGGCTAGTGGTTGGCACCCATCACTTGACATGTCAAAATGTCAACCATAAATTTATTTAATCAAAGTATATTACCATGTACATGACTGCAGTTTATCTAAAGTAAACATATTAAGCATATAATATTTCAATAAGAGATATATGTATGGCATTTGATTACAAAAATTTACCTACTTATCTGACTGAATATGATTATTGTCAAGGGGTTTTTCAAGAGTTGCAGATCATATTTTTAAAACTACAGAATGAGACAATGACTTAAAGCACTAGTAGCTTGTATTATCAAAAATTTTCAAAGTCATGTTTGCATCCATCAATATAATTTGTTTCATTTCAACTGCATATTTGCTCAACTAATATTCCATGGCAAACACTCTCATAACTTTATGTAATTGTGAATGGCTAACAACAACTGTCATGAATAACTTAATGATGACTGATTAACTTCACCTTCTGCCATTCTTATATAAAAATTTAAAATGCGTAATATTAAATTCATTATTAGACCTCATGGTTTTCCAATGTTATTATGAGAAATTATATGTTCACAAAAACTTGACTGTGTCAGTAAGTTTTACATTAAAGATATAAGTATTTGGAGTTATTTATTTCCTTAGACAATTTCTTTTTTATACAAAATTGTTCAAAATATTAATGTATAACAGTTACTGTTATACTACACAAATTTCTATTAAATTACATCATTATAACATTTATACATTTCCAATACAATTAGTTGCTTTGTACATTACATTATACATTAATAACTGTAGGTATGTTTACAATTTTGGTAACCAGTTTTGTTTTTTGATAGTGTTTTTCTGAACTTGCTATATGATAACATTCTATATTTTATGCAGAAACTGTATTACACAATTGAATTACTATTTTTTTAACTCAACTTTATTGTTTTAAATGAATGGAGATGCATAAATACACTATTTCAGTTTATCCAGATTCATGCTTTTGTTACTAAAATAGTATATTCAGCTATGATACGCAGACAACACTCAAGCATTCAAAAGAATGTTAAATACTGAATAAAAAAGGTGAGAGGAATAAATGCAGTCATAGGTGAATATAACATAATATTCAATATAATGTATTGAGAAGAGTATTAAAAGGTGTTATTGCAAACTCCAGTACTGAAACTAAATCTGTTGCATTATAACACATCATCTTGCTGCCTACTCATGGGTTCACCTGAGAGGATAGGCAATTTTCCTTAGTTTTGTCAGTAATATAACATATCTAGTCAGAGTTAGTTGGTTGCTAGGAAACTCCCATACTGTAGTACGCATCAACAAATTAACAAGTGTTATGAGTTTCATATCAGTGGGAAGTTGGTTGGAAGTTACATATGACCACCTTTTCAAGAATTAAAATTATTTTTATTTGGTATGATGTTACTATAGATCATGTTTTGCTGCTATTATGTTTCTCCATCTGAGGTATTTCTTTTGGGCCTTGTGTGGGACAAGAGCCGTTGATCTGCACTTGTCACTGGCACAAGCATGGCAAAGAGACCTCCATGCCATACACTGCTCCAAGGAACATTGATGACCCAAATGTCCAAGAGACAGGTAGAAGAAAAAACTGAAGCCATTAGGGATGACATAGAGAATCCAGTATTAAGAGACAGAATTTAAAAGAGCTCTGGAAGACTGGAAATCCAAGTGGAGGGGATAGACAACATTCCATCAGAATTACTATAAACATTGAGGGAGATAGCAACCAAATGACTATACAGACTGGTATGTAGAATCTATGAGACTGGCAACATATCATCAGTTTTGGACAAATGTCATTCACATAAATCTGAAGATAGCAAGGGCAGATAAGGGCAAAAACTACTGCTCAATCAGCGTAATGGCACATGCATCTAGGCTGCTGACAACAATAGTATACAGAAGAATGAAACATCATGGAATAACTTCCATGACAGTAGAGGAAACTGTAGAGTGTAAAAACTGTAGGGGAGACACAGACTGGAATACATCCAGCAAATAACTGTAGGATGCAAGTGGCACTCTGAGGTGAAAAGCTTAGTGTAAGAGAGGAATTCATGACAGGCTGCATCAAACCAGTCAGAAGACTGACACCTAAAAAAAGAAAAAAAAAGAAAGAGAGAGAGAGAGAGAGAGAGAGAGAGAGAGAGAGAGAGAGAGAGAGAGAGAGAGAGAAAGAAAGAAAGAAAAGAATAGAAAAATGCTGATTTTATCAATTAAATGTTGGACTCAGTCCAAGTCAGAGTCACTGTACATTAAGAGAAAAATAAATTATGCATTTTTGTACAAGTTATTGGGCTACTCCTTTAGTAGAGCTGCAAATTAACAAATAACTAAGACGTATCTTTTGGTAGTCTGACAACTTTTACTAAATAAAGAAGTGTTTGACAGTTATGGACTCACTCACACTGTCCTTTAACCCCTTTCCATAAATGCTCATGAAAGTAGCATGAGAATAGCTGACCAGATTCACCTCGTCCAAGATGTTCATTCCCAGGTGCCAGGCCATAACAATCTACTCTTTGTCAAAGTCTCTTTATTTGTGGGTTCACACACTTACAGCATGTATCATAATTTGCATGATTTCCAATTTGCCCCTGCTCCGTTAACATACTTTCCTTACCACATCATGTGTCTGTCGTGACATCATGGTGCATTCAGGCTTGTGGTGGCATAACATTTTGGCTTGTCCGTTAAGGCAATTATTTTGTTTGAGTAATACCAGAATAGTGAAGCATATATGAATTTACAAATAGGAGATAAACAGCAACTATTTTATTTAATATAACTGAGGAAGCAGTGGAATTTTTTCATAGTAGGAGCTTTCATTTTAGTTGATTATATTATATTCAGCTGTCACACATAAAATAACATTAATCACTGTTGTGACAGTTTATTATTAATGCAATGTACACATTAAGATTCTCTTTTTGCTTTTGTGTTGTAAATATACGACTATCTGTTCCATGACCTTGAATGTTCTCCTTCTTGGCGATATTTGTGGAATGCAATGAGTGAAGAAATTAATAAGTGAATGAGCAAATGTAAAAGAAAGAGTTAGTGATTAACATAGGTTATAATAACTGCTTCAATTTAGTGCTTAATCTATCTTCACCAACTGTAAGTACATATGTTCAAACAGTCAGCAACCACCTGCACAGAAGAAATTTTATGACTTTAGCAGTCTCAAACACTTAGAGGACTTCTTCATAAGGTTAGGGCAATTGTGTTAGTAGTGAGCATCAAAAATAAGCTGTTGTATGCAGCATGGTACTGTAGTCTCATGGATAACAATACATTCTAATTGTGTGAAGAAGGGTAGTAGGAGCCTGAAACTGATAAAGAAATAAAATTTCTTTTGTACAACTGCTACACTTTGTTAATGTGTACTTTAGCTTGTTCCATATCCTTCAAGCCTCAACTTTACGATGGGATCGACGCAACACAATGAATAAATGGATAAAAAGAAAGAGTGAACTTAATAATCATTTTGTGAACATAAATGCACTTATAGTAATATGGAAAAAGTCTATTAATGATGAACAAATACAATAACAGAGTTTGCTTTACAGATTTGTTAACAATGTTGAGGACTGCAACTACACTTGAGAGATTAGGGAACATTTTGTAGTATATATTAACAAAATCACTTCTAGTCATTACACAGACTCAGTGTATTCCATTCCTGCTATGATTTACTCTTCTGTTCCTCTTATAGACTTTCGGAATGTTTTGCTGAGCTTGTCATAATTTCCTCTCTTGTATCAATCACTTCTTCTCAAGCAGCACTTACACAAATCGTCCTCGATTATTTGTTGTATTTATTCCAATCTTTGTCTTCTCCTACAATTTATATCCTGTACCTCACTCTCTACGGCTTCAACAATGAGAGACCTTAAGAGAGCAAGTTTGCAAATAGCCTTGAAAATCAATTATAATAAAACTAAAATAATGTGTATCAATGCATAAAAAGATAATTTACAAACTAAGAATGAAGTCATAGAACCAGGTGATGTACTTTTTGGTTAGAGCAATTTAAGGCAATGACTGTAAAAAAGAGTAAAAATTTTTGGGATTGCTTTGGCAAACTAAATACGGTTTCAAAATCTACACTTTCAGTGTATTTGAAAATGAAAATTTAGAATCAGTTTTGATCTACTGCTGTGTGATCTGAACATATGAAGTGAATCTCATTCAAAAACACAGCATGATATGGAGAGATGTCAGGGATTACTGGTACTACGAGAAGTAGGGAAACGAACAGATCATGTAACAGACTGAAATGGAAAACATAATTTGTAATGAAAATGTAAATAAATGGTTCACAGACTAAGGTAGCCCTTTGCTGTATAAGAAAAAAAATGAGACAAAGATTAATAGTAAGTGGCTAGAAAGAAATCAGAAGCTACATAGTTCCATTTAGCTGAAAAGAGTCCTTCACCTAGCTATGAATATCACAATGGCTAATTGGTGTAAATGTTATGATGATGATGGTGATGAAAATAAATGAATGTTACAGTTGATACAGTGTATATAGGTTCATTATGTATAATTCATGATTAACTATGTCTATACATTAAAACTAAATTTCAAAGAGACAGAATGACTGGCAAGTACTTACCCTCATGAGTTAACATTCCAAGTACCACTGATAGTATTCTATAAAGTGAAAGAAACTTGTAGCATTCTGAACTATTAGTTCCTTCCATGGGAGAGGTTAGAAATAAGCAGTAGATTGTCTAGACCCTAGAATGAAAGAGATAGATCTGTTGTGATGATGAGGGAAAGTAAAGATGAAGGGAAAGGCAGCAGAGATAGAAAAAAAGTTAAAGAGAAGTACATGAATAAACCCTAAGGTAGCTGCAGTGCAAAGATGACAGAAAGACAGAGTGAGAAGTAAAGTTGGATTAAGAAGAAGGGAAATGAGAAGTGAAATGAATAGTGAAATTGAAAACTATAAGGAAATTGAAAATGTAGTTAGTGAAACTCAAACATGGTCAGGGCCAGGGGGAGAGAAGGGTAGCACTAAGATAAAAAAGTAATAAAGGGAAACCAAGAAAATAAGAAGAAAAAATAAAAATTTATAAAAAATAATAATACAAGTGAAAGAAAGAGAAGAGGGTATTGCATGTCAATTGAGGGTGGTAAGATGCGAGGAAGTGTTGGAGATAAGGTTCTCACCTCTGGAGTTCAGGGACAATAGTGTTGAGTGGAAGATCGAATAGCCCATGTGGTGTAGCATGCAGTCAGATACCTTGATTAATGCCGTAGAACATCCTCAGCAGCTGGTACGACTATCCCCAACGTGAACATTCCTTCTGTATTCATTCATGTGCTCAAACAGTTTAGTGGTGACTTTTCCTGCATAATACACAGTGCAATGAATACATTTTAATTGGTAAAGAATGTTTGCTTTTTCACATGCTCATCTGCATTTGAGAGAGTTGGATTTACCAAGGTAAGGCAAGAGTAGGTGGGTGAAGGTTTTACTGTGGGAATGATTACAGAGGTAGGAACTTTCGGGTTGGGATAGTTGTCCAAGGATGTCATATGATTGGTGGAAGACTCAGATAGGGTACTAACTGCCTTGGTGAAACACAAAGTCTGCAGATTCCAAAGGGATTGAAGGTAAGAAACTGCAGTCTTAAGTACAGGCATCTTTTAACAGACCCTGCAGTATGCCAAAAGCTTTTTCACTACAGTATCATTAATGTGCAGAGCCTGTGACTTAAAGTGTGCTATCTGTAAATTGTCACTCCTCACTTGCTGGTAGTTTTATAAATCTTTCGGCTCTTAATAGTTTTTCAGACACTGCTCATATTGGAAAAAAATTGTGATAAGATCTTATGGGACCAAACTGCTGAGGTCGTCAGTCCCTAAGCTTATACACTACTTAATCTAACTTAAACTAATTTACACTAAGGACAACACACACCCATGCCCAAGGGAGGACTCGAACCTCTGATGGGGGGAGCCACCTGGACTGAGACAAGATGCCTCAGACTGCATGGCTACCCCGTGCAGCTCATATTGGAAATGCCCATCCTCATCCAGTGATTAGGAACTTGGGGAATCCAAAATGGTCTTTGACTGGGAAACTTTTTCTTTATTTTATGATATTTTTCAATCTGTTAGGTCAGCATCAGATACACCTACCTTCTTAAACTAGTAAACAAAACACAGAAAGCTCATAGGCAAGGTAAGCACAATCAAAAGACAGAAAAAACATGACAGTACTGACCTGTAGTATAAGTCACCATCAGCAAACCAGACTGTTTCTGTATCATTTGATGGTGCCCATCCTGGGTACAAGTTTTTAAAGTTAAGTTTACTTATTAATTAGACAGACAAATCCGATGGTGGTCTAACATTGTCCTCAGAGTCTTTTGAAATGGCATACTTCAATAAAACCTTTTCAGTTTACAAGCCATGTCATTTCAAATGGAGCACTTGAGCTTTCAATAACTACCTCCACCATCATCACTGGGAGTTAAAAATCACAAACTGCTGGGGCTTGCATGTTGTTCTGCTTATATAGATGAAATAGTAGTGTCTTGAACCTTCCAGAGATGGCAGAAGTAATGCATGTACAGAAGGCAAGCTCTGTTCGCTGTGGACCCAGTGACATCAGGTAGCATAAAGGGCTGGCATTATATCTGAAATGCTGCTCCCATCCCCCTGCATCTTCACTTTTGCTCAGTTTCCTGTACTACAACAAATGGTATGAGATGACAGATGACACAGCCATGAGATCTGCACTGTCTCCAGCTGTCATGAATGTCTTCATGGAGTGCTTTGAAGAGCAAGCTCTCGCCTCTGTGAAGTTGTGTCCACTTTGATTCCTATGGTACATTACAAACCTTATTGATATGTCCTCATGGTGAAAATGTACTGCAGCAGTTCATCAGACACGTGAATGGTACCCATCCCAACATTAAATTTACTGCTGAGATGGGGAAGGATGGCAAGCATCCATTCTTGGACATCTAAATTGAGGCTGGTTTGGTCATTCAGTGTACATGAAATCTAAGCATACTGTTCGGTACCTTAATGCCAATAGTTTTACCACTCTGTATGCATAAAGTGGTCCTGAACACTTTGGTATCCAAGATAAAGATTATTTCTTATGATGACCACTTAGAGTCTGAATTTCAGTAGCTGAAGCACGTGACCAGTGAAAATGGTCACAGCAAGGGAGAAACTGCAAAATCTATTGGGTGCCACAAAAGTAGACCTGTGATTCAGCAGGAGAGGCAGAGCTGGCTGCACTCCTTCCATACTGTGGGGCAATGGTTGGCAATATGGGATGCATGCTGAAGGGACATGGACTTAGACCAGTGTTCTGGTCTGCCTCCAAGACACAAGATATGTTATGTCCCATTAAAGACAACAAGGTGTTTGAGATCATGGTATGTATGGTGTCCCGTATGAGTATGGTAGCATTTACAAAGACAAACTATTCACACTGTTGCCGAGCAGTGATATTAAATAAAGGGAACTTGAGAAGTTGACCATTGCTGAACATTGCCATGAATGTGAACTACAATTTGAAGATATGGGAGTTTTGACTAAAAAAGCATCATATTGGGATTATCTTACAAAAGAAGCAGCTGAAAGTGGAATAAACAGCAATAACTTTAACAGAGACAGGGGAACACACTTAGCAGGTCAGGGGGGAGAGCTTTGGACATTGAGAAAAAGCGAAGGGCAGTGGGAGCAGCAGTTTCAAATGTGGTGCAGACACCTCATGCCACCTGATGTTGCTTGGTCCCACAGCAGATGGACCTGCTATGAACTACCTAACTTTCCTTTCACACATGCATCACTTTGGCCCTCTCAGGGAGGTTCCAGATGATGCTATTTCATAAGCAGAACGCTATGCCAGCCCTGGCAGTCAGTGGTATTAACTCAAGATGATGGTGGTGGTGGTGAAGACTGTTATTGAAAGCTCAAGCGTTTTATTTTAAGTGGTGTGGCTTTATTGATGATCTAACAAATCAAAAAACAGTTTTCTAGCAACTTTTTTGTGAAAGCTGGCATCTCTTTTCAACTTATGCCCACAGGTTGTTCAAACCTGATTTGAATTGCAGAAAATGGCAGACATTAGAAGAAGAATAACTGCTACTACAATGAACCATTACTGCACAAAACACCAGCTCCTCTCTTGGCTAGGTGTTATTTCTAATTGAAATAATTTTATGCATTTCTGATCAACTTCCTTCCAGAGTTGCATCACTGAAAGAAACAGCATTCACTAGAGGCACACTGATCCAGAGGGAGTAGAAATGTTGGAGATCCACAGTCTCTTACTAACTTGTGGCAAACCATACCCACTAAGTTACACTGTAAATCACTATGGTCTTGACTGCCAGATACACTCTCAGAGGTGTTTAATCACACGTGGTACTGTGCCATCCATATATCAAGGACATCTCCATTGTGACATCTGTGCTCTTGGAGTTCTAGTGCTAGCTACAAAACAATATACCCACAAATTTCTTGGCATGACACTAGATTCAGAGTTAAACTGGTCTGATCATGTGAATGATATTTGCAAAAAGCTATGTACTACCATATATGTCCTAAGAAAACTGACATCTTTTTGTAACATCACCACTCTGAGGCCAATATATTTTGCACTATTTGAATCCCATCTAAATTATGAGATAGAGGTATGGGGATCCAGCAGTAAAGGTAATATGAAAAGTGTACTTGCCTTACAAAAGAAGGCACTTAGAATTATGGGAAAGAAATGCGCCAGGGAGTCCTGCAGAAATTTGTTTAAAGAATTTAAAATACTAACTGTTCATAACCTGTATGTGCTGAAGATAATCATTATGGCAGTAAACAGTAACAAAACACTTAATAAAGAAATACATGATCACAACACTAGAGTTAGAGAGAGGCCCCACTTCATCTCTCATAGAACAACACTTTATGAGAAAAGCCCTCACTATGCAGGCATAAAACTACTGAATTGCTTCCATCCTAATATCTCCAAATTGCCCATTACAAAAATTAAAATTAAATTAAAATTATGGCTGCTAAACAATCATGTATATTCAATAGATGAGTTTCTAGATTTAGTACACTCGTATGATGGAAGACCATCTATCTAAAAATATATGTAAGCTCAGATCTTAGACTGTGTCACAAACTGTAAATATTTGAATGTCAGATATGAATACTAAACTGTAGATTCCTTAATCTAAGTATGGCAATAAGAATTTTTTATGTATAGTCCATATATGTAACTCTGTTCTCTCAACTAAATTTAGAAAAAGTTGTGTAGATAAAAGTGCCAGCCAATAATATGTAACCCTAGTAAGTAAGGCTCTGACTTATCCAGAAGACTGGAATGAAAAAAAAACCTTTTTGTAATCAGTTGATGTTGGATCAAAATAAATAAATAAATAAAAATAAATCAATAAACATAGCCTCTGCAAGAAAGTTTTGTCTCTTCTATATAATGGTCACAGGGATTTCACACAGAAGAAACTTTAGTGAGCCTCAATGTTCACTGGCCATTGATAAGAATATTGAACTCCTCTTAGATAATTGGATAAAATGATATGAATCAGTACAAGAAGAGCTCTCTCTGTCTATAGCTGGAAAACTGGCAGAAGATAAAAGGAGTTATGATATTCCTTTTCCTCCATAGTTGGATAACCAAAGACCCCACCCAGTTAATTGCTGCAAGTGTTGCATCTATGAAGCCTTTCCATTTACCCAAAAATTTTCTTTTTGACAGTTGTTGAAAATGTGCTCCAGTGTTTGTTTCAAGGTTCCACAGCTGCAGTGTTCATCATTGGTAATTCCCCATTTGCGTAACATTGCTTTGGTCATGGCATGACCAGTCTTCATACGGTTGAGGGAGCTCCATATTTTTCTTGTTTAGCTCACACCCTGGAGTTGGGTCATTGGATCTATAGTACCTAACTTCTTATGACCTTGGAAGGATGTCACTGAGTTCTCCATTCATCTCTTAGATTATATCTTTCTGGGACAAGTTGGCCAGTGTTTACCCATATTGCTTTTCTAGATTACAATCAAGTATTTGGTAAGTTGTTCAATGTTTCATGAATTGGTAAGTCTCTGGGTGTTTTAAGTTTCTATCATTCATGTGTTACTAAGGAGATTTGGAAGGGCAATATTAGTGAGTACTCATGGCCATGGTGTTGGTGTGGATGTGAGAGTTCTTGTCATGGTCCTCATCACATCCATCAGAGGATGAAAAGAATGTGTGGGGGACAGCAGGTCTGTCAAAAACCATAGTTTTGGTATGGTGTGCTAAGTTACGCATTGGTTGTGATTCAACATGCACGTCCCCATATCATAAATGTCATAACACAGAGGTTACACCAACTCAAGTGGGAGACAATCAAGCACCTACCCCATGAAATAGCTATAAAAGAATTTATGAGTATTTGCTCCACCAAAACTTTCTGAGTTCTTGGCAGTGTAGCTAATGATTTGGTAGCGCAAAAAGAAATTCTAAGAAATCCAGGTTGATATGATGTCTCTCTTTCAGAATTAGACTTTTACTGAGTAAAACTAACAAAGCTGGCTCAGAAAAATCCGTTGGAAAACTGAGACCCTGACAACTCATTTGCCACTGCTTGTATATATTTCTAACAACCACTGCTTACACCATCCATTATTTGAAACAGAAAATTTGTGGATTACAGTCAAAAACTTGCTGGTGTATACCAACTGACCACATCCAGTTGTGCATTAATTTGTTCCTCTCACACAGCAACATGAAGTTTTGCATGGATTTTTAATTTTTGGTTTGAAATTCATAAAATATGTTCAACAACAATGCTTTTATTAGGAAGATTATAAGTTGGAAAATGTTCCTAACATTTGCGTGAGTTTATTCCATAAATACTAATGAAAAGCTAGTTTCACTTCTCCTAAAAGGTATTCTAGAATTACAAAATCAGAATCGTTTACGTTTTATATTCGAGTACTGGTTAAAAAGTCAAACTTGAGCTAAGATATATGGATGTTTGCTAAAGTTCAAATGAAGTTAATGATACTATGTGGTTTAGTATAGCAAAATTGAGTTCTAAAAGACCAGATAAATGAAATAAGATAGTTACAAAACTTATATAAGCTTATAATTGGCAGGCTGATACCTGAGGCCAACACTTCATGTTATACTTACCATAATGATGATATATTGCTATGTTTCAACACCACTCCCCCTCCCCAGATTATTGTAGATGAGTATCAGATATGATACTCTGTCAAAAATTAAACTTCAGTTAATTGCCAGAAACAAAGTACACAGGTCTCCAAAAACTAACAATCATCAAAACTTCAGTGATCATCAACCATCAAATGTTACAGTGAGTGTACCTTATCAGATATGCAGAAAGTATGAACACATGCTCAAGCATAGCTTAGCACAAAGATTCAAATTTAAACCTTGTCCATTTCCACATAATTTGAAAAAGAAGTACATAAATCAATTACACAAAATTATAAAAAATACATTCCTCTGTGTTATATACTAGTTCACTGCTCGAGAAAATATGAGTCCACTTGTGGTACTACTGTCTTCGGGGTTCTTTATATTACTCTGTTGCTCCCAGCACAGAGTCTGTGTGTTCAGTTATTTCTGCAAAAACATACAGCTGACTTTTAGTCACTATTTACCACCTGGCATACACAACATAGTGTACTAGGAACCAGAACAGGAAACAGTTACATACAGTTGATGCTCAAATACCTAGATACACAATGTGATCAAAAGTATCCAGAAACCTGGCTGAAAATGACTTACAAGTTTGTGGTGCCCTCCATCGGTAATGCTGGAACTCATTATGGGTGTTGATAACAGCTTCCACACTCACAGGCATACATTCAATCAGGTGCTGGATGGTTTCTTGAGGAACAGGAGCTCATTCTTCATGGAGTGCTGTACTGAGGAGAGGTATCGACTTCAGTCAATGAGGCCTAGTACGAAGTTGGCATTCCAAAAAACCCTAAAGGTGTTCTATAGGATTCAGGTCAGGACTCTGTGCAGGCCAGTCCATTACAGGGATGTTATTGTCATGTAATCAATCTGCCACAGGCCGTGCATTATGAACAGGTGATCGATCGTGCTGAAAGATGCAATCGCCATCCCTTAATTGCTCTTCAACAGTGGGAAGCAAGAATGTGCTTAAAACTTCATCGTAGGCCTGTGCTGTGATAATGCCAAGCAAAACAACATGGGGTGCAAACCCCTCCATGAAAATATGACCACACCATGACAGCACCGCCTCCAAATTTTACTGTTGACAGATGATGTTCACTGGGCATTTGCCATACCCACACCCTGTCATCGGATCACCACATGGTGTATCATGATTTGTCACTCCACAAAACTTTTTTCCACTGTTCAATCGTCCAATGTTTACACTTCTTACGCCATGCGAGGTGTTGTTTGGCATTTACCGACGTGGTGTGTGGCTTACGAGCAGCTGCTCGACCATGAAATCCAAATTTTCTCACCTCCTGCCTAACTGTCACAATACTTGCAGTGGATCCTGAAGCAGTTTGGAATTCCTGTGTGATGGCCTGGATAGATGTCTGCCTATTACACATTATGACCCTCTTCAGCTGTCAGTGGTCTCTGTCAGTCAACAGACAAGGTCGGTCTGCACGCTTTTGTGCTGTACATGTCCTTCCATGTTTCCACTTCGCTGTGAGTTCTGTGGAGTGCCCCATCTGCTCTCTCACAATGTCTAATCACTACTGAGGTCGCTGATATGGAGTACCTGGCAGTAGGTGGCAGCACAATGCACCTAACACGAAAAACTTTTGTTTTGGAGGGTGTCCAGATACTTTTGATCACATAGTGTATAGTGATTACATTCAATAGTACCAAATTTGATTATTATTACCCAAATATAGTTTCGTAGATGGTAGCTTTCTAGCTAGATAAGTTTTGGTCAATTTTAACAATACAGGTGCATGTGTGGTTACATGAACATTCTCAAATGTCACCTCCAAGACAGAATAAAAGTTATAATACTATGTAGATGGCACGATAGTTTGTGCTTTCATTGACATAAGCAATTTTCAGTTTCTTTTCATGTTTGCATATTCATTTTGACATAACACTAGCTATCTCTGCCAAGCAGTCCGTAACTCACATAACATCAAAAATTAAGTAATTAAATTTATTTGTCCAGAAGGAGGAAATGCAGTGCAAGCATATGCTTTTGTGCCAGTGTCCCTCTCATATCAGCAAGTGTATTTACATAAAGTAATAAATTAACAATTAATAAATTCCTTCCTTCAGCTTCTCAGTACTGTACAACTATGATCACCTAAGGTAGGGAATACTGTACAGACACATGCCTTCGTGAAAGTATTTGCTACACTGATATGTGATAAAACTTCATATAATGAAAAATCAATATGTCCTGCATGCAAATTATGTAACTGACAGTAATTAATTCATTCAGATGTGTCTCTAGAAGCGATAGCTTATATGCAAATTCTTTTCAGTCAATTCCTTTTCTGATCTAAGAATGTTATGTTACAGTAGCTCAACAACTATCATTTACCAAACTAATGCTCCTCTCAAATTCCATAAATGTACTGTGTAAATAGCATTCATTGTGTCTTGAATACAAATAGTCCTTTGACATAATATGTGTAAAGTGTACTCATCATGTCTCATTAGCAGGCTTGCATTGCAACAGCTCTGTGATCTCCCATAAGTCACATAAGGTTTGCAATTAAAAACCTCTCAAAACACAACAAAAGTGAAACATTTGTATGAAAATGCATTTCTCAACAAACAAGTAAGCTCAAGTATAAGTTTACAAGTGTGCCACTGAGGCCATGTGTCTTTACAACAGCAAAATGCGAAATACCGGTGTAGTAAAGTGTCATAAAACACAACAAAGCTCTCCAATCATCCTGGTCCCTGACCACTAATCTTACAATATGTGAACTGTGAACAACACATTTATACAACAAAAAATTGTGAGGCAAACTGAAGAGCAACTTGATTGAGAAGTAGCAGCTCCGGTCTCGGAAACACATACGGCCGGGAGAGTGGTGTGCTGACAACATACCCCTCCATATCGACATCCAGTGATGCCTGTGGTCTGAGGATGACACGGCGGCCGGTCGGTACCTTTGGGCCTTCATGGCTTGCTTGGGAGGAGTTTAGTTGTTTTTATTATTATTATTTTTTTTAAGCGTATCACGAAATGAGAGATTTGAAAGTGACCCGATCTTCAAGCTTATTTTGTACCCAAACAGTACATTTCCGGACATGGGTTTCTTATCAGAACTTAAACTTCAAAGTCATTTTACAAGCCATAGAAACCAGCAATAGGAATTTTGAGTAACCCTGTGTACCATGATGGCTGTATACACGATGAAGTTCCTCTTCATTTCAGTGTTAATGTTCGTAGGCTTCTAGATAATGGATTCCGTGACACATGTGTAGGTAGCAGTGGGCCAAAAACCCACAAAACCCACTGAGACTTTTATTTGTGGGGTAATTTTAAAGTTCTTGTGTACAGAATACCAGTAAGAGACATACAGAGTCTTTGTGGTGATTGTGGAAGACTGTGAAACAATATACAATTCTCCAAGGAAACATCAGCACATCAGGTATTCAATGCGAGGTTGGGTTGATGCATGTATACTTGCTAACGGAGTGCATTTTGAACATTTCACACTGTGCTGATATGTTTTTTTCCTGTGTGTTTCCCATGGTTAATGTATTGAAGTGTTGTAGAAACTTAGCTACAACATGGAAATAAAGCACTTCTGGAGCCATATTGAAAGGTATGTGCTAAGGTCTGATCAGGGTAGCTCCAGAAAATAGTCGGTAGTTGCCAACTGCAAGGTGGAACGAGTATAATATCTTTGAGTGGGAGGCTCTTTGATGGTTAAGAGAGCTGGACACGTGCAGTAAAAAACCGAGAAGTCGCACTTAGGTGCAGATGTTACTTCCGGACTTTTCTGAGTCCTTATTATTTTTTGTTTATGCTACACTGATTACAGATCTTTTAAACAATGTTTTTGCCTTTGTACTTTGTGATGCTAATTATGTTGCCACTTACTATATGTATATTGTTCTATTTATACATACTTTAGATTTGTCACATTATTATTTTCTGAGACATGACAATACCTCTCCTTGGCTGAGATCAGCATTTTGTCCATTCCTAATGCCTGTTCCTTAAGTGTAATAATATTTTCATTGTACATTAAAATAACATTATTGTGTTTTGTTTCCATGACAATTATGTTTTTGTTGCACCATAACTATCATCATTTTCAGTGACAGCAATTACTATCCTCTTTATTGTCTCCGCCTATCATTTATTTAGGTAAATTTGTTTACTCTTTTCCTCACAAATAATTTCCATTACTGACATTATTTCAACACTTGATAACAGATTATCCTTGTGGTTTACACAAAAAACCTAGTGGGGTAGAGGGTTGGTTATTCTTTATCTGACACATCATGTGGCATTGGTGCCCCGTATCCTTGAGCTCTGTAGAACTCATTCTTCCTTTCTGAGTTCTCAGTCTACTCTTCTTTCTATTCTAAATATTTTTCTTATTTTTCTAAGATATCTGTGTAACTGTCCTCTGATAGGTAAACAACTTTTTTTAATAATTATACTGAAAGGAAATAAGATTTTTGCTGTGAAGTTAAAATACTTATTCAGACTTTATCAAAAGTCTTATTTAAGAAGGTTGTATAAAATTTGTTATGGCATTACCTGTCTATACTTAATGTAAAGTTAACACTAAAATGACTACTGCAATTGTGCAGGTTATTGTAATCATTAATATTATATATATATGTCTATGAATCACTTGTAAATCGAGTCTTTATGACGATTTCAATACAGTGTTTTTACTGAGTATGTGAAATTCTAAAATGACTACTGTAATTGTGCATGTTATTGTAATCATTAAAATTATATATATGACTGTGAATCATTTGTAAATAGAGTCTTAATGACGATTTCAATACACCGTTGTTACTGACCACATGAGGTTCTATTCTCCTTAAATACATACAAACATTTATTTTGTAACAAATGTCCAATGAATAGTGTTATTATTATTGTATACTACTTTTAGTAAGAATTTTTTTTGTACATAGATTCTATAAAACTAATTACTGTTATAGCTACAGAGTATGTGACGTTATTGTTACTGTCAAGATATATAAAAATTTTGCAACAAATGTCTACTGCATACAGTTATTGTATATTATTTTTCATATTAATTTCTTTTAACTTAGCATCAGACTAAGCTGTCACCTGACAGGACATATGTTCTGCATCTATGAGAATCTCATGATTGTGTTTAAGAGTCAGAGTGGACTACCACCTAACATAATGAGTAGCCTGAGACTACATAAATATAAGTGAAACTAAGACTGAACTGTCACCTGACATAATAACTAGTCTGTGTCTATGAGAATATAACAAAAGTCAGTTGAGCTAACTTCTCATGTAAAATGTGTCCTATAACAAATGGAATATAATGACTTTAAGGGTACATCAGTGTGAGCTACCCCTGACATAACATGTGTTCTACGACTGATAGAATATCATAATTGTAACTCAATGTCAGTGTGTCTTGTCACCTGACTTGACATATACTTTACAATCGATTCCACCATGGCTCAGTGTGTCCCATCACCTGATGCGCATTCTTCTTCAGTCTTATTGTACTACTGATCACTATCAAAGTCAGTGTGTTCTATCACCTGATGTGACATCTATTGTACAATTGACATTATTTGTGGCTCAGTGTGTTTCATCACCTGAGGCCCCATATTTTACTATGGTTTAGAAGTAGAATCTGTGTAAGCTGTCACCTGACATGACATGGGTTGTATTTATTTTACCTCATGTTCTACATTTCTGTTTGATAAAGTTGACGGTATTTGAGGTATTTCACCCCACATTACTATGCTTCTATACAGAGTCTTTGTGTCCTTAATACTATTTTGTAACTTTTAATACTATTTTATACACTTCTCTTTGGAAATTTAAGTATATTCTGAATTTTACCCCACATTCTACATTTGTGTGTTATAACTTTTGAAGTTATTTGAGACAATTCAAAGTCTAAATACCTTATCAATTTTACCTCACATTGTTTTCCTCAATTTTGATGGTATTTGATACACTTCTCTTAATAACGTAATGTCTGTTGTCTTTGCCCTGCATTTATATGTTTCTGTTTTTTACATTTTGATGTTCTTTCATTTACTGCAATTTGACAATCTAATGATATTATGCATTTTACTTCTCATTATATGTTTCTATTGGTGAATTTTATTGCTGTGTAATACTCTTTTAATTGGAATGCTATGTATGTTTTGTATTGTATCTTACATTGTATTTTATTTTACGAATTTCGTGGGGAAATCTGTGCTAACTGCACAGATCCCCCACAAATTCCTGGTCCAGTGGACCAGGGGGTTATCAAAGGTATGAGCTAAGGTCTGATCAGGGTAGCTCCAGAAAATAGTCAGTAGTTGCCAACTGCAAGGGGGAACGAATATAATATCTTTGAGTAGGAGTCTCTTTGATGGTTATGAGAGCTGGGCACGTGCAGTAAAAAACCGAGGAGTCACACGTAGGTGACCAGAGGAAGCAGATGGGTGCAGACAGCTTAAGGGGGAGGTCACAGCTAGGTACCCGGAGGAAGCAGACGTGTGGTGACAGCTAAAGGGGGGTCGCGCTCGCTGCCCCAGACCAAACCTTAGCACGTAAATCAGAGAAGATATATAATTTCAAATTGGTTTTGTTAGATAATGTTCAGAGTGAGGATTAGTATGTCCTAGGTTTGACACAGTAAGCGTTTGGTAAAAATTTTTGTAAGAGTGTTTCGTGCTACGGTAGGTTTTGTGTATGACTTAGAATTTTAACAATATATATTGAGATAAACATTTTGTTTGAATCTAAGAGCCTGAATCATAATCCAAATCCTTTGCTTAAATTGAATATGAAAATGAGTAGAAGAGTAAAGTTACCCATCAATTAAAGAACCAAGTAAACGTCAGGGTCAAAAGTTAATTTTTCAGTACCAGCTTAGTGCCATTGCACAAATGGCATTATTCTCTTAAATTTTATTGCTGAGACAGATACATGTTGCATTTCTGGCAAAATGGAGGAGTGCAAGAAACAAGTTCACAGACACAGTCAGATGCAGGTTTGCTGAATAATTAATCTAGAACAATCTCATCAATGATACTTTCAATATCCATTGTGATACTTCCGCCAGTGGCCACTTTTGCCAACTTCCAACAGCTGCAGCTGAGGACAAGGGAACAGTCAGACCCCATTGAGTGGCCGGGAGAGACGCCGACATAGTGGCTTTCTGCAGCAATGCTGGGAGTAGGCTGGTGAGTATCCTTGCCTCGCTTATGACTGGAAACCTTGCAAAGAACTTGGCGCATAATGAAACACGTGCAGATAACCGTGAACACCTGCAGGCACTAAAATAAAGTGTAGACACATGTGGAAGTGTGTGAAACCTCTGGCTGGCAACAAGCCATTTCGACCTGCCTTAAAAATCGAGAACATGTCAAAACTTCATGCACACCCTACAGGCTCTGCGATGGAGAGCAGACACAAAGCTCGAAGAATCGCACAGGGAGGCGTGTGAAACTAAAGAAATGTGGAAGAGGTCAGGCTGCGTTTTTTTTAAATTTAGATTTTTTTTTATTTTTCTTATATAAAGTGTTTTGGACAGTAAGGAGGTTATTATAAGCCCCGAATGCCAGCATATTTTTAGACGAAGCACAAATATGAGACTGTCCAGGCCTCACACAGAGGTAGCCGTTACAAAGAAGTGTTGTGTGACATCTCGTAAAATCGGGTGTACTGCCGGTGGTCCGCGTCTTCCCAACACGATGTTTCGACGTCGTAACTCGGCGTCTTCATCAGGTGTTCCCTGAGACTGGTTGGCGAGTTGACCTCGTCCCATATTTATGCCTGGGCGGTGTGTGGTGCTCCCTATGCCGTCCGCGCCCGCTGTGGCCATTTCTGTCGGTGGTATCAGTCTCTAGGCGCTTCCTCTTCGGTCCGCGCCCGTTGCGGCTCTCTTCTGAGGTAGCGGACGTCCCAAGGCGTTCCCTATTGGGTCCGCGCCCGATAGGCGCGATCCTAGCACTATCATGGCTCTGCTGAAGCTCCTTATGCTGTCCGCGACCGCTGCGAGTTTCTCTCGTGGCCGAGCCATTGTCCTCGCCTTCTGTACCCGGTATGCGCCTGTGAGGTGCGCTTCCTGTGGCATCCGGCTGTTGTTGGAGCTGCATATTATGATGGCCATCTTCCAAGGAGCTTGCTGCCGCCTGGTGTCGCGTATGCCTTTCTGTTCCGTTACTTATACCCTTGGACGTCTGTAGTTCATTCCTGGAGGATGGAACTTCCTTCCGTTGTTTCTGTAGTAGTTCCAAAGCAGGATTCCACGCATACTAAGCTGATATCCTGCTTCTCGGTTGATCAAGTTCTCCGTCATCTTGATTTCAATCGATTCATTAATGACACTAGCCCAGAATCGGGGGGTCTGAGCCAGGATCCTAGTTTTGTCATACTCCATGGTGTGCTCAAGGTCAAGGCAATGTTCTGCTATTGCAGATTTAGTTACCTGTCGTAACCTGGTGTGTCTCTGGTGTTCTTTACATCTTATTTCAACTGTTCTTGTAGTTTGACTGATGTAAGCCATCCCGCATTCACATGGTATATGGTAGACACCAGGTTTCCTTAACCCCAAATCATCCTTGACAGTTCCAAGGACCGTCCTGATCTTGTTAGGTGGGCAGAACACACTCTTGATATTGTGTTTCTTCAGGATTCTGCTGATCTTGGCAGATATAGGCCCCGCATATGGTAGAAAGGCTACTTTCCTGGTCTCTTCTTCCTGCTCCTCTTCTGTTGCCTCAGGTCGTCTGGTGGGACGGAGCGCTTTGCGGATGTCCCTGGTGGAGTATCCATTGTCTGTGAACACTCTTTGTAGATGTTCTAATTCCGATGTCAGGCTGTCTGTGTCAGAGAGTGTTTTGGCTCGGTGCACGAGTGTTCTCAGCACTCCATGCTTCTGTGCTGGGTGATGGCAGCTGTCAGCCTGTAGATATAAGTCAGTGTGTGTTGGTTTCCTGTACACACTGTGGCCTAAGGTGCCGTCTGCCTTCCTCTTTACCAGGACATCGAGGAACGGGAGCTGACCATCACTCTCTAGTTCCATGGTGAACTTGATGTTGGGGTGTCTTGTGTTCAGATGGTCCAGGAACTCATCCAGTCTTCTCTTGCCATGTGGCCAGATGACGAATGTATCATCAACGTATCTGAAGAAACACGTCGGCTGGTAGGCAGCAGTTGTGAGTGCCTCATCCTCGAATTTCTCCATAAACAGATTCGCCACTACCGGAGATAAGGGGCTGCCCATGGCCACTCCCTCAGTCTGCTCATAGAATTGGCCTCCACAAAGGAAGTACGTCGATGTCAAAATACGCTTGAAGAGATCCAGCAAGGCTCCGTCAAATTTCTCACTAATAATATCGAGTGTGTCCTGAAGTGGTACCCTGGTGAACAGAGACACCACATCAAAACTGACCATGATGTCTGTGTCCGAGATCCGTAGGTTGTTGAGACATTCCACAAAGTCCGAGGAGTTGCGGATGTGGTGGACACACTTTCCCACATATGGTGCCAACATCTTCTTAAGGTGGGAGGCTGTAGGGTAGGTGGCTGTGCCGATATTACTGACAATCGGGCAAAGTGGTACACCCTGTTTATGGATCTTAGGTAATCCATACAGTCTGGGTGGTACCGGTGCTTTAGCTTTTAATTGTTTGACAACCTTCTCAGGCCATCCTGTTTCCTTAAGAAGAGACCGGGTTTTTCTGTCCACTCTATCGGTGGGGTCATTCTCTAATAGATTATAAGCAGGGTCCTCCAAAAGTTGACAGATCTTCTGGTCATAGTCAGTCTTCAGCAGTATGACAGTCGAGTTCCCCTTGTCCGCTGGTAACACCACCAAGTCTTCATCTTCTAGCAAACTCTTGAGCGCCATCCTCTCGTCTCTTGAGATGTTTGTTTTGGGCGGCCTGGCTCTAGTTAGCGCCCTGCATGTCTCTCTCCGAATCTCTTCTGCAACACTTGATGGTAGAGTGTTGACCACTTGCTCCGCAGAGCTGATGAAGCTGGAAACTGGTAGTTCTCTGGGAGTGACAGCAAAGTTAAGGCCCTTACCGAGTACTTTCAAGGTGACATCATCAAATGTGCGACCGCTCAGATTTACCACTGTGCGAGTGTCATATGTTGGTTGCACTCTATTATTCAGGCGCTCAAATTTCGCCATTTGTCGAGCTGTAGCATTGTGTTTGATGCATGCCGCCAGCGCCCACGATGTACCATCTATCCTGTCCCAGTCTTCAGGTGCCAAGTTGCTGGCTACATCCAGATGTAGACGTAGTAGATCCCTGGAGGTGACGTCCAGTCTATGCCGCATGTCCCGGATCCTTTCCCTCACCATGGCTATACTGGCACGATACTTGATCCTATTAGCCGCCCTGGATGTGATATGATGTTTAATCTTGGCAAAAACAGGCACCACGTCTCCTTCTCTGCATCTGAGCAGGAAGTTGAGAGAGCTCAACATCCTCTCTTTGCGCTGTCGTAGCTTGTCCAATAACTTCATTTTCATGCACGTTTCCTCCCGTAGAGTCTTGCAATGTAATTTCTAAGACTTTCCCGGCGATTTGTTGACATCTCGTAAAATCGGGTGTACTGCCGGTGGTCCGCGTCTTCCCAACACGATATTTCGACGTCGTAACTCGGCGTCTTCATCAGGTGTTCCCTGAGACTGGTTCCCTGAGACTGGTTTACGAGATGTCAACAAATCGCCGGGAAAGTCTTAGAAATTACAAGTGCTGTGTGGCTGCTTTCACTGCCAATGTGCGACCAGTGCTGGAACCTCGTGACAGTGGAAACGTGAGAAAGACGCAAATTCTCGAGCGACACACCAACCAAAGCAAGAAATAAAAGTTCCACCCTGCACTAGGTGGTGCAGTCATGAAAAGATGACAAGTCATTGCGCGGCATTGAAAGTTTAGTCTGCCAATGACATGGCCGGAAAGCGAAAAAATTCTTAGCAGAGTAATGGAAATGAGGTGACAGTCGTTGAGACAGTGCAGAAGCGGAGACTCTTGCACCCATCTGATACTTTGAATCTGATTCTTACTGCCACCCTAATGTTCATCATTACTTCGTGACTCTTTTCGACTTCCATGTTAAATAGACGAAACAGAATTTCCTTGCCCGACATCCGCCTCCCGAGACGGCGATAAAGCTGCTGCGGCCACGAAACCCAAGACGACCTGTCAACGTGGAGGGCCGTGTGGGCCCTCGCTACACGGCATACGGACCCCGGGATGGGTGCCGCACGGCGCAGACCCAGCGTCTGTCGTCGGCATCAGTGTGGTTTCTGTTCGCAAGAGTTGAAAAACACACCTAGTGACATTATGGTGTCTGTCTGCAACACTGAAAGGGGACACACAACTCTAAAAAGGGACACACAACACTGAATACTCAGTTAAAACTGCACTATAGAGGAGGCACGATGGCAGATGGAGAGGGGGGGGGGGGAAAGAGGACCTGGACTGATGAGCTGATGAGGGGGGAAAAGGGGGGAGGAGAGCAAAATAAAAAAGGGGGGAGTCGACATAGGGAGAGGACACGTTAAAGGGCGGGGGGCAGGCCAGAAACAGGAAGGTGTGGGGAAGGAAGAGGAGGGGAAAGCAAAAGGACCCGGGGGAGATAATGGAGTCAAAGAGAAGGTAGGTGGGGAAAAACAGGATGGAAGGGGGGGAGAGGGAGCCAGGGAAAAGGACAAGGTGTGGGAGGGGAAGATGAAGGTCAGAGTTGATAGGAAGGATAAATGGAGGGAGAGAGGGCATCATCTGGGAGGGTATCTTGCAATTTTTTTTCTTTAGTGTAATTTCATTCCCCAGAGGCACAGTACACCGCTCTTCAGCCAGTTGGCTTTACAAAAATACACAAGGGTGATTACATAAAATGGGGGGATAAAAAGAGGGACATAAAAAACATGGTAAATGGAGATGATGGGAGTTAAAATTTGCACTAAGATGGGGTCATGCACTGGGGGATAGTTAAAAAGTAGAAATAAACTTAAAAGAACACAGCTGGCAAATCAAAGAGCATTTAAAAAAACTGGAGGCAAACACAAATTAAAAGTTGGCCACAGGATAAAAATCACACAGAGCATGACACTTAAAAAACGACTGGAAATGAGGGAGCACTCATGAAGAATAAAAAACAGCTGGTAGGGACCTGTGGAGGGACTGGAGGGTGGACAGGAGGGAAGAAAAGGGGAGGAAGATGCGGTGGGGGGCTGGGGGGAGGGGGAAGAGGAAAAAATGAGTGCAGGAGGCACACCAAGAGGCAGGAGACGGGCAGGGCGGGACATGAAGAGGGAAGACAAGGCAGGAGGGAGTGCAGACACGGGAGAGGGAGGGGACGTAGGAGGGGGGAAGCCGCTCAGGAGGTGGGAGGGGGAGCAGAGGGAGCCCTGAGGAGGAGGGAGCTAGAGCTGGTAGGAGGGGTACACGTCAGGGCGAAGTTCATCATCCGGGAGGGGTGGGTGCTGGAAGTTGCGTTGCGAAAGGAGGTGGAGGATGTGGAGATGGGGAGAGGACGGGATATCTTGCAAAATTACACACTGTATAAATGAAGCCCCTATAGTGAACCACCATATGGCGACAAAACCTTTAAGACGTAATAGATACCCCTTGATACAAGGCGAATATACAATTTTGACAAGGTTGTCAAGTAACGTCAAAAGGACGTAGGTTTTATAATTCCGCACAGCAAAATAAGCTTTCACCTAAACATGTGTGCTACTAACAGTTGACTGAAGTGGCTGGTGACCGTTCTCACTTAAGAGAACTAGTTGGCACTAGGTAGTGTACGCTTCGTGGCACTGCCGTCATGGCTGATACGTCATTGCAAATAATAATAATATAATCAATTACAGAATTTATACATTTTTCTGAAAACTGTAAATTTGTTTTGAAGACTCAATGCCGCCTGAATAAAAGGCACAATGAGAACAGAGACAACTTTGAGGTAACATGCCTTTTAATTAAGCATATTTATCTAAAATATGAGACTCAGACATGTGTCATGACTCTTCTCCAGCCGAGAGCTGAATTTAGATACCAAGCTCCGGCTGCATCACTCCGTTGTTCTCCTCACTAACATATGGTTTCTCTGCGTAGGCTACGATCAGTAAGTCCCGGATGCCGACGCTCCAGCGCCTACAGAATAAAGTTCCCAGGTGGAGTCTTCACGCCCCTCCTCTCACCAGGATAGTCACTCTGCATGAGGAGACACATACGGACCTTTTCAAGGCGACCATTCGCCGTAAGGCTCGCCAACTGTACAGCAAATTGGAGGCCTCCGTGAGACGGTCGCTGGACTACAGACCATCGGCAGCACAGTTCCACGGCGCTGGCACCGACACCCCGTTCCGCTCACTATCCTGGAGGACTCAGATCAGTAAGTCCCGGATGCTGACGCTCCAGCGCCTACAGAATAAAGTTCCCAGGCGGAGTCTTCACGCCCCTCCTCTCACCAGGATAGTCACTCTGCATGAGGAGACACGTACGGACCTTTTCAAGGCGACCATTCGCCGTAAGGCTCGCCAACTGTACAGCAAAGTGGAGGCCTCCGTGAGACGGTCGCTGGACTACAGACCATCGGCAGCACAGTTCCACGGCGCTGGCACCGACACCCCGTTCCGCTCACTATCCTGGAGGACTCAGATCAGTAAGTCCCGGATGCTGACGCTCCAGCGCCTACAGAATAAAGTTCCCAGGTGGAGTCTTCACGCCCCTCCTCTCACCAGGATAGTCACTCTGCATGAGGAGACACATACGGACCTTTTCAAGGCGACCATTCGCCGTAAGGCTCGCCAACTGTACAGCAAAGTGGAGGCCTCCGTGAGACGGTCGCTGGACTACAGACCATCGGCAGCACAGTTCCACGGCGCTGGCACCGACACCCCGTTCCGCTCACTATCCTGGAGGACTCAGATCAGTAAGTCCCGGATGCTGACGCTCCAGCGCCTACAGAATAAAGTTCCCAGGCGGAGTCTTCACGCCCCTCCTCTCACCAGGATAGTCACTCTGCATGAGGAGACACGTACGGACCTTTTCAAGGCGACCATTCGCCGTAAGGCTCGCCAACTGTACAGCAAAGTGGAGGCCTCCGTGAGACGGTCGCTGGACTACAGACCATCGGCAGCACAGTTCCACGGCGCTGGCACCGACACCCCGTTCCGCTCACTATCCTGGAGGACTCAGATCAGTAAGTCCCGGATGCTGACGCTCCAGCGCCTACAGAATAAAGTTCCCAGGTGGAGTCTTCACGCCCCTCCTCTCACCAGGATAGTCACTCTGCATGAGGAGACACGTACGGACCTTTTCAAGGCGACCATTCGCCGTAAGGCTCGCCAACTGTACAGCAAAGTGGAGGCCTCCGTGAGACGGTCGCTGGACTACAGACCATCGGCAGCACAATTCCACGGCGCTGGCACCGACACCCCGTTCCGCTCACTATCCTGGAGGACTCAGATCAGTAAGTCCCGGATGCTGACGCTCCAGCGCCTACAGAATAAAGTTCCCAGGTGGAGTCTTCACGCCCCTCCTCTCACCAGGATAGTCACTCTGCATGAGGAGACACGTACGGACCTTTTCAAGGCGACCATTCGCCGTAAGGCTCGCCAACTGTACAGCAAAGTGGAGGCCTCCGTGAGACGGTCGCTGGACTACAGACCATCGGCAGCACAGTTCCACGGCGCTGGCACCGACACCCCGTTCCGCTCACTATCCTGGAGGACTCAGATCAGTAAGTCCCGGATGCTGACGCTCCAGCGCCTACAGAATAAAGTTCCCAGGTGGAGTCTTCACGCCCCTCCTCTCACCAGGATAGTCACTCTGCATGAGGAGACACGTACGGACCTTTTCAAGGCGACCATTCGCCGTAAGGCTCGCCAACTGTACAGCAAAGTGGAGGCCTCCGTGAGACGGTCGCTGGACTACAGACCATCGGCAGCACAGTTCCACGGCGCTGGCACCGACACCCCGTTCCGCTCACTATCCTGGAGGACTCAGATCAGTAAGTCCCGGATGCTGACGCTCCAGCGCCTACAGAATTAAGTTCCCAGGTGGAGTCTTCACGCCCCTCCTCTCACCAGGATAGTCACTCTGCATGAGGAGACACATACGGACCTTTTCAAGGCGACCATTCGCCGTAAGGCTCGCCAACTGTACAGCAAAGTGGAGGCCTCCGTGAGACGGTCGCTGGACTACAGACCATCGGCAGCACAGTTCCACGGCGCTGGCACCGACACCCCGTTCCGCTCACTATCCTGGAGGACTCAGATTCGGGCTATGACTGACGATAGGCCCAATGCGACCACGTTTTTCTGTCCGTTTCGTACACTTACTAGCAGTGGCCTGTTCTCGTCCAGCCACTTTTTTCCTTCACCTTCGAGTTGGCGCTTTACTTCACCCCTCCTCTGTACTTCCACCGTCGGAGAGTGGCACGGAACTTAAAGTTCCACCGACACACCTTCAAAATGCTGTGCTCGGCCGTTATTCAGCCGTTGTTTCGGGTCTCCCCTCGCTTGTCCACCGAGTCAGTTGGATCGGATCTGAACCGGTGGCGCTGTTTAATAGTAAACTGCCACAAAAAACAAAAACTGAGTCATGAGATAAAACGTACGGAATGAACCATAAAGCGTACAACTGTGTCGCTGCCACCATCGCTGCTATGTCATTGCAAATAGCAATAATATTATCAGTTACAAAATTTATACATTTTTATGTGGAATAGTAAGTAATTTATTTTCATTTTATTTTTTAGAGTTAAGCCCAGCGTGAATTAATGGCAGCATGAGAGCATTACTGACGTTTACGTAGAACGTCAGACTAAAACCTGTATCATCAGATAAGAAATACAGAATGAAACATAAAGCGTACAGATGTGGCGCTGCCGTCATGGCTGATTGTCACTATAAATAGCAATAATATTATCAATCAAAAACTTTGTACAATTTTTCGTGAACAGTAAATCATTTTTTTATTTTTTTTTTTATGAGAGATGAGGCCTGGTTGAATTAATAGCACCGTGAGAACAGAGACAACTTTGAAGTGATATGCGAAAATGAAATTAAAACCTTTGTTATGAGATGAACAATACAAAATGAGCCATAAAACGTACAGATCATCAGTAACTAACCGAAAGATTAATGAAAATGCCAGGCTTTTGTACGTAATGTGCATGTCATTCACCGAGGGCATAAGGAGGCTGGACACACTGACGTAAACACGTCGGGTCGGATTTCGTGGAACGCACGGAGAAAGCTGGCCGCAGCCTCAACGGATCAGATGTCCAGCGCCCAGTTTGCAGCGGCTGGGAAGAACAACGGAATGCTCTACCGCTCTGACCAGAAATGTGAGGAGCTTGTGTGCCGGCGCAGCGGACCCGGTGGGGAAGCTAACCAGCTTCCCACTTCATCCTATCTGAAACCGCCACTCCTCAAACTGACAGACTGCGACGTGGATTAAATCGGATTCAGAGCCAATAGTTTCATCATGGTGCCAATAAAGAGTGACAGCCACCAACATTTCGCTCACCGTGATAATCGCACGTGACTTAGCTCAGTGTCCACGTTAAAGAATTATCGACACTACGTAAGCAAGACTGCTTAGTAATTTTGGCTTCTAGGTTGGAGATGAAAAACTATCTGTTTCACTGTTTTTAGAAATTTTACACGTGAAATGTTCACTGACTCATCATGACCCATCTCAAACGGCCAAGGATACGAACTTGAAATTTGGGGAGACGTAGATCTTATACTGTAGATATCGTTTAAAAAGGAATTGTTAGAAATTCCACTCGTAAGGTGATGAACAGGAAATGAAAGGTTATTTGAAAAGGAACTGCTGAAGGATTTTTAAAGTGATATCTACGAAAATTGGTATATGACTTCTTGGTTAGAAATTGAAAACAATACGTGTTTCAATGTTTTTGGAAATTCAACCCCCTAAGGGAGTGAAATAGGCGATTAAAAGTTGTATGAAATTATTTCATTAAGACAGCATTTTCAAATCTAAATCAATGAAAATCTTTATTTGGTTTCTCTGTTAGTAATAAAAAAAACATGTTTCACTGTTTTTGGAAATTCAGCACCTATGAGAGTGAAACAGAGGGTAGAACTTATAAGAAAAAAACTTCGTTTCATTAAAAAGATTTGTTAAAGCTAAATCTATCAAAATTAGTATTTCACTTCTCGGTTTAATATAGAAATATGTGTTAAGGGATGGAAGTTTCTATGGGCATATCACCACAAGAACACAACAGGCATGTTTCACAAACACCTTGCTACCAGAATCGCTAAGCTAATGTACCCGTAAGATGAGTTGTTCAACGAAAGCGCCGCTGGTTTAGCGACCCAGGCATCCGGCTGCGAAGCGGATAACTTGCGTTCGACTTCGAGCTGCATTCTGCAGATATTTTAAAATTTCTGTTTTTCCCGTTTCGAAATTGGTAGGCATGGGAGGGTTAATTAAGTAAGTAAAGCAACAGTGAGTAATAACTAGGTATGCCTTTAAATTACTCAAACGACTGTCCTTGTTGCTTTACAATGACTCTTTCACTCACTCTTGTTACATGTCCTCAGTTTCCTTCGAACAGCTAGTTGGATGACACTTGTCATATAAACAGTTGAAGTAAATATGTATACTCGCGGTACCAATAACATCTAAAGAATGCTGTCTTCGCGCAATTACATTGTTCTTTCAAATGGTTCAAATGGATCTAAGCACTATGGGACTTAACATCTGAGTCCCCTAGACTTGGAACTTCTTAAACCTAACTGACTTAAGGACATCACAAACATCCATGCCCGAGGCAGGATTCGAACCTGCGACCTTAACAGCAGCGCGGTTCCGGACTGAAGCGCCTAGAACCGATCGGTCAAAGCGGCCTACTATATTGTTCTTTGTTTACGTTTAAAACTACATCTACATCTGCTCAGATCCTTCGCAAGCCACCATACGATGCGTGGCGGAGGGTACCCTGTACCACTACAATTCCTTTCGGAGATTACTTTTGATGCATATCACGCATACGTCAACATTGTCTGAAAAATCGTTGCTGTAAGTTAATCACGAACAGTCCTGTGAATCGTTATTGCATACGCTCAGTTGTGCAAATCCGGATTCGTTTCCAGAAATAGACTGTGATTTTGAATCCTGGAAATAAAGTTTTGAACTTGGGGACAAAACTAATAATTGCCTGGCATAAAGTTGTGCAGTTTGGTGGTATTTCTTCTTCCGTGCAAGTCGATTTACCCTCGTTGTCATCGATAATCACGATACCGTACGTGACGATCTCAGTTTGTCCATCCCAGGAATACAATATCAGACAAAACTTGTTACCCGCAACGTATAGTTTTAAAAGTTTCTCAAATTAATCAATATTTTCTTATGAGCACAGAAATATTTAAGCAAACATTTTCCAGACGCTGTGGTGTAACATTGCGCCGTGTACTAATGCGTTATTTTATGTACACTACCAGTGACCTGTGGCAAGGATTAGTTCTGCTCCCCTATAAGATAACGTTTGCCGAATGCTCTTCTTCACAATAATCTTATTCGTAATTGTCTTAATAACAAGAGGCTTAAAATTTAAATTCTTTGCTAATCCAAGTCGTGTGAGAAATTTACTTGCCTGTTTTGTTATAATCCCTTACTAATTTAATTACCTTATTTACCCTCGTAGTCCTACCAGCTTCGATGCGGAAAAAATACTATTGGAAATAAAAACAACTGCAGAATGCAACAGGGTATCTAAGACAGGTTCTCTGCTTCACAGCCACATGCCTCGGTCGCTACGCCAGCGACGCTTTTGTTGAACAGCGCATGCCTTAGAAGTTGAAAAAGGTTCTTTCCTCGATTTACCGAAAAGTATGCGTTTGCGGACTCCATTTATGTTGATGGGAAATGCTCCATTTTCAATTATCTATCGATTACGCGTCATAAACTTTAGTGGTAGTTTTCTCAAAAACGGGGGGTTATGAGCCAAAATATCTTTTATTGTTAATTGCGGCCAAGCGACTTACCAAAATATGAATCGAATCGGTTGGCCGTGTGTGAGGCCTTTCCCTTGCAAGTGTGTTTATTTCAACACAAAAGAACACTAATTGAATGATTGAACGTGGATATCATAATTTCTTCCCAACAAAACTTCCATCTGATCATGCAGATGAATTTATTTCGTTGTTTCTATGACTTGTATTTTTTATTTTGTTTGCCACAATAAAAGTTCAACAGGATATGTTTTGAAAGGTACATATTTTTGGGCTATTTGTGTGAAATGTGACACAGGGCCAGAATTCGAGAAGACGGACGTGACAAATCTTCGAAAATATCTCTCAAATTGACTAGTAGAGCCGACTTAACAACCGAGGTCTGAACCAATGCAATCCTCGACTCCCCAGCTTAATGCAAACGGTTTCGTGCAGTAATCTTAGATGGACTTCACAGTTGCTAACACGGTGCCTACATGCTGGTCTGTGTTCAAAAGATTGGGGACTGTACAGTATCTCGGCAACGTCCTCTAAAGGTCCGCTTCCGCCGTGACTGAAAAACAGTGCCGAAATCGACGCCGCGCCTAGGAGGCGCTCTGACAACCCAACAAACGCAAGTTACGTAGTGCTTGCTACGGCCACAATGCTTTCATTTCACTCGGTATTGCTAAATCTAGGGTTCAGCAGCGACAGAGACAACCATTTCTACAAAAAGATGGAACTTCTATAGCAAATAAAGAGTCTGTATTTCAGGAGGGCGTAAGTGCCCCCTCTTGCTCCCCTAGCGTAACGAATTCGTGACTCGTAATGTGTGAGTCGCAGCAATAGCTGCTGTCAGCTGTTCGCTGGAAGTGTTTAAAAGTGGTTTCAAGGGATCCGGAGTCAGCGATCATTTTCAGCAATCAGCCAACCTAACACTCGAAATTTCGGAGCATTTACCGCAGCTTGAAGAACGGAAGAACTACAACCTCGTCTCTAGGTGCTGACCTCAAGACTATAACGAATGTCTCCGTGTACACACAGACGTAACGGACAATGAGAGGTGAGTGCACATGCTTTGCTGAGGCGACATAGGCGTGGACGTAACCCGTTTACAAGTAAGGAATGCTGACAGTTCATATGACACATCATATGAACTGTCAGACATATGTTGTTTTACACGTAGATTTAAGTAAGATGAACTTATTATAACTATCTGTAGGCACAACAACTAACAACTCCCGTAATACAGGTTGGACATAAAGCACACTGGGCTAAAAATAACTATTGGTGCAGAAGCTCAATAATGATAGGTCTACAGACTGACCATAAGGAAAAATGTCAAATCGAAACACCTTCAACCGTCTGAAGTCCTAGTTTTATTTCGCTACCAATTTTAGCATTACACTGCGCCATCTCCAGGGCCCTTGACCGACGTATGGGAAGAACCCACCTCTTGTACAATCGAAATACGGGCTAGCATACAGTCACGTATATCGTAGACTTGTTTTTAACAAAACTAACCCTTCCAACATCAGTTGCAAACTCTTAACAACCTGCGACTGAACCAATGCAGACCTCGTCTCCTCAGTTTAATACGTTGCTGTCCAGTCATCTCAAATGACACGTCGGTCAGGGAGCCAGAAGGTGGCGTAGTGCAACGTTGAAACCGGTAGCAGTATAAAATACAAGTGGAATTTTAAATGGCTGAAGGGATTTTACATTTTTTATTGAACAACCGAGGTCCTGCAAACGTTCTATTTAAAGATGGTCTTCCAGAGACTTGAGCATAAGAACTTTCCCCCATTGTAAATATTTATTTCTAAGAAACTGTGCTTCACTGCAAAATACGAAGGATCATTTGTTCGAAACGTCATAATTGTCTCCCACTGCTATGTAGAAGTTTGAAATTTCGCTCAAAGATGGTTACAGCCTTCGTGTCGTCACATGCAAAAAAGAGGTAAGATTTCACAGGTTCGTGTGAGGTATAAGGTAGGTTAATGAGTGGTATGAGACAACATCAATTCGGCTTCAGAACTGTCAGATCAATAGATGATGCCATCAACCAGGCCCTATACGTAGTTAATACTACAACACAGAAATACGCCATGGCAATAATGATTGACATCGTCGGGGCATTCGATAATCTCTGGTGGCCCACAATGTTTCAGAGGTTAAGACATCTGGAGGTACCGCAGTCACTGTACAACAATTTCCTAGACTGCTGTAAAGACCGAGTAGTCGATTGGCAGAGGGACAGCCGGAAAGTAATTAAAAGAACTACCAAAGGCTGTCCTCAATGATCGCTCTGCGGCTCCATGTTCTGGGACATAACAATAGAACCCCTCCTACAACTTCTGGGTGGGGATGACAGGTCAGACGGAATTGTCGCCTATGCAGATGACCTATTAGTTGTAGTCACAGAGCCCAGTTGAAAGAGAAAGCCAGTGGAATACTACAAACAATTACACAATGGTGTAACATAGGGTAACCAAACGTCCCAGAAAACCGGAATTGTCCCGGTTTTCATCCCTGTGTTCCGTTGTCCCGAGAATTTGCTTAGGGGCGCTCAAAAGTCCCGGAATTCAGTTTTTAAAAACGTTTCGTGAAACTTTCTCAAATTTTTGGGATTTTGCTATATTAAAGGAAATACAGCACAAGAAATTAATATATTTTAGCTTATTTGTATAAAACCTCCATTGTCCCATACTAGTAATCACAGTATCAATATTTTTACATCCAGGCAATAATTTACTTTAAGCGGTACTTTGGCCAACAAGTAGTAAGTTGTATTATTGCAACAGAGCTATGAAACCGTCCGATTGTCGCGCCACTTACTCACACACTCATTGTCAGAACAGTGTAGTCGTTGATGTTTTGTCAGAAAAACTGCAATCGTTTTTTCTCGTATTAGTGATATTATTGCTGCAGTACTGTGAAACGAAATGCCGAAACGTGCCTGCAAGTTCAGTGACTGTTATTCCAAGGAATGGAATTTCATTAAGAAAGGTCGTTTTGATTACGAAGCAGAGTGTTCCGTACGTAACTGTTTTATTAGTATAAGTCATGGTGGACGTTCCGACATAGCTGATCACATCACGTCAAAGAAACCACATTAACAGATACAGTGTACCGAGCTGCAGTAAAAGTCTACAAAATTATTTTGTAAAACATCAGTAAAGTGAAGAGACGAAAGTTCGAGCAGCCGAGCTTACACTAGCCTACCACACGGTAAAACCAAACTTATACAGCTAGTGATTGTACTAATAAGCTTAACAGCATTATGTTTGGTGATTCTTCCATTGCAAAATAGTTTAGTTCAGCAAGAACTAAAGTGTTAGCCTTAGTGAAAGGAGTTATTGCTCCCCAGAGCGTAAAGGAAAGCCTTGAATACATCAAAAAGTCTTCTTTCTGCGGGATATCCACTGATGCCAGCAATCATAAGGCCACTAAAATATTTCCGTTTGTTGTTCAGTTTTTCGATATTAATCAGAGAATTCAGACCAAACTTTTGAAGGTGAGTTCCCTACCTAATGAAACATCTGACGAAATTTCAAGATTTTGTATGAATACTATCGAAATGTTTGATCTTGAGAAAAATAAATGTGTCGCATTTTATGGAGACAACACCAACACAAACTTTGATGGTTTAAAAAGACAAGGCAAATTCAACGTATTTATCAAATTAAAGGCAACATTACATGAAAACATTGAAGGCATAGGGTACTCTGCACATGTTTTACACAATAGCGTGCAGACATCTGCTGACAGTTTAAGCTCTGATGTTGAAGCTATCGTCATGAAGGCATACTCACACTTTTACATGTATACTGTTAGAACAGAGAAGCTTAAGGAGTTCTGTGATTATGAGGGAACTGAATACATGAATGTAATGTGTCACTCGAAAACTCGCTGGTTATCACTGTTTCCAGCAGTTGAAAGAGCAATCCGACTGTTTGAACCGTTAAAAGATTTTTTCCTAAATGAAGACAATATTGGTTCAGTTTTTCAGTAACCCTTTCAGTGTAGCCTACTTATGGTTCATTCACAGTCAGCTTAGCACTTTGCAGCATGGGATAAAGGAAATTGAGAGAAGCACGAAAAGTGTAGTAGAGGTAAATGATATTTTGAAAAATACTCTGGAAACTGTTACTAAGAGGAGAGAACAGCAGTTCATTTCTTTTAATGTTAAATCTGGCCTTAATAGAGCAGAAGTATCAGAAGCAGCGGAAAGGAGTTTTAGAGAAGAAGTTAACAAGTTTTATGACACTAGTGTAGAATATCTCAGCAAGTGGAGCGCCTCATATTTACCGTCATCTCCGGTGTTTGATTGGATGTTACTGAAGAGAGGGCCAAAATGGGAAAGTGTTGAAGAGACAGTTTCTTATTTGAAGAGTAAAGAGATTGAAATCGATGATTCCATTCTCTTTGATCAGTTCGGCATACTGACAAATTTTGTTGAGGAAAGTCTTCACAGGTGGAATGATGAAAAAAAAAACACCATTGGAATGTCATGAGAAGTGAGTAAGTTTTTTTAAAAGCTGTGACTGTCTTCAGCATTAATCTGAGTTGGTAATAATTGCAAGGTATTTATTTGCAATCCCAGCCCATAATGCCAATGTGGAAAGAATATTTTCGTTCATGGATATCTAGTGGACTGATGAAAGAAACAGAATGGAGGTGGACTCCCTTGAAGCAATCCTGCAGATCGTGTACAACTACAAAGTGGATTGTGCCGAGTTTTATCACTGTGTCTCAAAGAACAAAGACAGGATCAAGAAGGCTGGAGGCAATGAAAAATACCCTTTTCTACAAGGACAGTCAATTCCATCCACAAGTGCTCAGAAATATTAAAGCTCATGTTAATATTAATTGATTAAAAGTTGAATGGCTGTAAAATCGTAACACATTTCTTTATTACTGTATACGTTTATTAAATGACATTAATTATACAGATAATCTAGGTTATATCAATCTTTTGTATCCTCTTATTAGTTATAATAATCGGGTTAACAAAATGTATCAACAAAACATTAATATTTAAAAATTAAGAAACCTGGGTACATGTGGAATGAGGTGTCCATTGGCACGCGGGTGAATGTGGTCCAAATGGTTCAAATGGCTCTGAGCACTATGGGACTTAACATCTATGGTCATTAGTTCCCTAGAACTTAGAACTACTTAAACCTAACTAACCGAAGGACATCACACACATCCATGCCCGAGGCAGGATTCGAACCTGCGACCGTAGCGGTCGCGCGGTTCCGGACTGAGCGGGTGAATGTGTCCTGGTTTTCACCGAAAATAATTTGGTCATCCTAGTATAACAACAATAAACTCATAATAGCCGAAAACAAAACAACATACACATTACTGAAAGGATTACTCCAAAGGAATCCTTCTGTTAAAATTGGGGACACAAACATCAAACGAGCACACGTTACGCGCTATCTTGGGGAACACATAGATGAAAAATTGAATTTCCACGAACACATAAGGCTAACAACAGACAAAGCAGAAAAAATACTACACAAACTGATGAGGCTAAATTCGAAACAGTACAGATGACTTCTGCCAGCTTCGCAGGTAGCACGTGGGCACATAGACTGAACCTGGTCATCAACAAAGCATCGGTCAGACGAGCGCAGAGAAGTGTCCTACTTAGGCTATCTGGAGCCTTCGGCACCACCTCAGCCGATGCACTGTGTGTGGTGCTCGGAATATGCCCCATAGATATCACGATCTAATACAGAGCTGCAAGGTATTGGTTAAAGGTGGGGAGACTAGATAAGGTACACACAATAACCGGTGTACCGATAGAGACGAAAGGTCACCTTAAAAGTTGGCGCTTGGATACATGGCGAGGTGAGTGGGATGTAACTGATAAGGGAAGTAGGCTGCACGACTTCCTCCCTGACATAAGGGAGCAGTTGAAAATGAGACATATCGATCCCAGCGGACATGGACCTTATCCCACGCACTTAAACCGCGTGTGTGTGAAGCACACACTTACCATGCACATGTGAGGAAAAAGATTCCCCAGAACACACTGTCTTTTACTGAGGGCAATACGCGAACAATAGACATACACTACACTTAGATTACAGTGAAACAGACATAAATATATACACAGCAATAAGAGACGAAGAACAATGGGCACAATTAAACGTATTGACAAACAGTATTTCAAAAACAAGACATGAAGAGTGCATGCGGACACGACATAACAGAGATGCCTATGTGCAACGTTACAATAAACTGCATAGGGTGGACAGCGATGCCCACAATGAAAGCGAAAACAGTGACAATGAGGAGGAACAGGAGGAGGAAGACGAGATGTGACAATAAGTAAGCATAAGGTGCTGGAGATCTAACCAAGAAATCACCAAATGCTGTACACGGATGGGCACCTAAAGTTAATACATGCAGTCTCCAAATTTGAAAAAAAGTCATCTGTCTGAGTAATTGAAGCACTCTTGTCGTCAATATTACTTACATGTTTTCATCTGTTGCAGAAGGGCATTGAATAAGAGAAACTGTGTCCAGCACGGCTGTAAACACCGCTGTTTCACACAATAACGGGCAGGCTACCGTCCCAGGCCCTTGTAATTATTTTCATGTTGTTCTTGTTTTGATTCCTCTTGCAAAGCTTACTCATTTCACAAACTTGTTAATTTGTTAAGAAAACAAATTAATGATTATATATTGTTAAACAAACAGGTTGTGAGTAAAGAAAGTTACATTGCTGGGTCCTTCCTCCCACGCTTTCCTCAATACAGTAAATACCACGTCTCAAATCCCTTACTTCTAGAAAATGTGGAGAATCTAATGAATGAGTTGCGAAATAGGTCAAAATTCGCAGTTGTCCTGGGTAATTTCAACATCATCTTTAGAATTAATAATAGTACACAAAAGAACTAATTACTAATCTCTTTTCCTCATGTAATCTCGAAGCTATAGTAGCAGATATCACTAGGTATGGAGATGAGTGCGAGACAACAGTTTATCAGGTGTTTATTAACAAACATACCTGAAATTATAATGTTGAAGTAACAGATACTGGCTTCTCAGACCACATGGAAACTAAGTTTCAAATAAAAGACATGATTAGCAATAAACTCACCAGTGTAGAATATATAGAAACAAGATCTATTAAAGACAATAACCTTCTGATTTTTAATAATCTGTTACAGATGGTTAAATGGGACATAGAACCAAACTAAACTGTAGATACTATATATTATTCATTTTTCACAGAATATAAATACTACTCTGGTGCTGTCTTCCCCCTAGAAAAATAACAAACTACTCCAAATCTAAGTAACAGATAACTGCAGGAATTAAGAAATCTGCAGGCACTCATGTTTTTCATTTATTCTGAAACCCTATAGTAGCCACAAAATATTTGTGTCGGTAATATTTGTCTTTCACCACAATAGCGAATCAGAATTATTGTGGCTCAACTATTTTATTTTAACAAACTAACTTTGGCAGTGTTTTAATTTATTGAGTTTTATTACTGTAATGACTTATACACCTGGCAAGCCTACTGCAGAATTAACCGAGTGTATACTTTTTTCAGTATAATGCACAGTTATATGATTGTAGAGTATGTGTAGCCTACAGTAGCGACATCTGGCGAGCTTGCGACACAAGCATTTTCTGGCTGCTGTGCGGCACTTGGTATTGAACAATAGTGCTGTTAACAAAATAACTCTAATACATACGATACTTCATTTGCGGGTGACGATGCTGAGCTGATTTTGTGTTTATCTTGCGACGATTCCACTATGGCTCCATTATATGAGGAGATCTTTTTAAAACAGGTATGCCTCGTCGTATCTAAAGGTTTTTTGTTCGAGTCTTTGATCACAATATCAATTCTTTTGACGATGACCGGTTTCAGTCCGTAATGACCATCCTCAGATCTTTTTTACACCATCTCGTAAAGTAATAAGGCCATAATGGCATCGTCAAAGCATATAAATATAGTCAGCACAGCATCGTTACACAGATCTAAAATAAGGTGTAGAAGAGGCCACATCATCCACACAGTAATTACTGTAACTGGCTCAGCATGTGACGATGCTGTGCTGACTATATTTACATTCTTTGACGATGCCATTATGGCCTTATCACTTTAGGACATAGTGTAAAAAAAGATCTGAGGATGGTCATTACGGACTGAAGCCGGTGATCGTCAAAAGAATTGATATTATGATCAAAGATTGGAGTAAAAAACCTTTGACAGTATTGGATCATTGTTCATATACGCGACTATGTCGCAGGTGGTGATATAATTTTCACATTTATGTCAGTAATACTTGTGATTATGGCCCATTTTATTGATTTTAGTTGTAGACAATCCACTAGTTGTATCTGTATTTTTTCCATGTTTTGCTGTAGATCTGAAGATGGTCATTGCTGACCGAAACCGGTAGTCCGAGGACATTACATGTTGTGATCACATACGGAAATATGGTTGGTTCAAATGACTCTGAGCACTGTGGGACTTAACTTCTGAGGTCATCAGTTCCCTAGAACTTAGAACTACTGAAACCTAACTAACCTAAGGACATCACACACATCCACGCCCGAGACAGGATTCGAACCTCCGACCGTAGCGGCGTACGGAAATAAAGAAATCTATTCTACATTTCCTGGATCACTGTTCAATTCGGAACCATGTCGCAAATTGTGAAAGATAGATTTACCGAGTTAGATGGTTCAAATGGCTCTGAGCACTATGGGACTCAACTGCTGTGGTCATTAGTCCCCTAGAACTTAGAACTACTTAAACCTAACTAACCTAAGGACATCACACACATCCATGCCCGAGGCAGGATTCGAACCTGCGACCGTAGCAGTCGCACGGTTCCGGACTGCGCGCCTAGAACCGCGAGACCACCGCGGCCGGCTACCGAGTTAGAAATTAATATAGTAATTTATATAGTGATTAGGAGTAACCAATTTAGTACCATGTAATTGTTTTAGAGATTAAGGATAGAAGTAATTAGAATACAGAATTGGGCTGGAGCATTACTCAGAAAACTGGGTCTTCTTCTTGGAGGGGCAGTGTAGTATCGCTAACCAGTCTTTGAGCAAAAGTTATAAGTATTTAGCAAAAGCAATCAGAAGTATTGTGGAAGGCACCGTGTAATAATGTAACAGCCGTGATTCGGTAGCCACCAGTTTGGCGTCTGAGTCACAAAATAGACACACAAGGGTATCGCGAAGGCAGGATAGCCTAGCGCAACAGTAAATTGTAGCGCACAGACTGCCAACGGGGCGATGTCGCCACTCCAGGGCAAGTCTTTCATTGCGAGCGATGCGACTAGATACTGGGTTTTAGTGAAACAATTGCATGCCAGAGCGATATAAATAAGTTTGAATTTAGAGGCAGGCAATCAGTTCTCTTGCCAACTGCCTTGCCACAGCGGTAACAGTGGTTCCCGTCATATCACCGAAGTTAAGCGCGGTCGGGCTGGGCTAGCACTTGGGTGGGTGACCATCCGATCTACCGAGCGCTGTTGGCCAGCGGGGTGCACTCAGCCCTTTGAGGCAAACTCAGGAGCTACTTGATTGAGAAGTAGAGACTCTGGCCTCAGAAGCTGACATGTGGCCGGGAGAGCAGTGTGCTGACCACATGCCCCTCCACATCCGCATCCAGTGACGCCTGTGGGCTGAGAAGACACGGAGGCCGGTCGGTAGCGTTGGGCCTTCATGGCCTGTTCGGGAGGAGTTCAGTTTTTAATCAATTCTCTTCGCCAGAGAGCAGAAGCACCACTACGACACCAGGGCTATGCCAGACAGCGAGACGACTAGGCATTGCCAGCGGGAGGCACGGGTTCGAGACCCGGGCTACGCATACTACCGGCACCAAGTCCTTCAGGGACTGTTAATTTGCCGTCCGTGATTCCTGCCACCAACGATGAATTCCTAGTGGGATTAGGCGCCACCGCACCAGCTGTCGTCCGACTCGGGCCACAGGGCAACGAGTCGTACCCCATGCGCAGTCATCTTCGTGTACCGCCGTGGTGGTGTGAGCGGAGCGAGGAGCCGTGCGGGCTCCACAGTATTGAAGAAAATACTCCGCTTGTGACATCAACGGCCATGCCTCTAAAGGTTGATGGCCTACCAAGCACCTGATCAGCAACGCAGGGTGCTGGCTCAGCAACTAGGGTGGAATCCTGCATTGGCCAGGGATAACAGTCGTAGTTGCTTCACTGCGTCATGTGTTGAATTCAGTAAAGGTAATTATTACCTGTCAACATTGTTTCCGCTGGTCCACCAGGCCACGACACACACACACACACACACACACACACACACACACACACACACACACACTGCACGTTGCGCTTCCGTTATATAGATGAAATGAAATCAATGAATCTACTGTGTCAACCATAGGAATGAAATTTCATATGATAAGAGGAGATGCTGGGAACACACATACGAGGTGTCACGAATTCACATACATCGGCTGTGGATATCAGCCTTCTGTGAGACCAGGGCAATTGTCTGGGCTATCAGGATCCCAACGCCCTACTGCAGAAGACATCACAGAGCTAGCCATTTTAACTCCTCGATAATCCTTATTTCATACATGGTGCACCTGGCCAGATTATGTTTCATTATAAAGTGCTCTGGATTTCGTATGACCGTCACTTAATCTTTATCGATACACTCTGCAGAACGACCACATCTGTTATTTTTCATTCTCAGTATAATACCTGTGCATCAGGAGCAGCTATTAATAAATCGTTTCCGAGCAGACAAGGATGGTTTCACGAAGTGAATCCTAGGATGTTCGTTTAGCTTTATTTCTTTATCTAAGAATGCTAAAAAGTTGTTAACGGTTAGCTAATTCAGATGTTCAAATGTGTGTGAAATCATATGGGACTTAACTGCTAAGGTCATCAGTCCCTAAGCTTACACACTACTTAACCTAAATTATCCTAAGGACAAAGTCATACACCCATGCCCGAGGGAGGACTAGAACCTCCTCTTGGACCAGCCGCACAGTCCATGACTGCAGCGGCCCAGACCGCTCGGCTAATCCCGTTAGCTAATTCCAATTCTACCAAAGGAAAATATTTTTACACTGAAGCGCCAGAAAAACTGATATAGGCATGCGTATTCACATACAGAGATATGTAAACACGCAGAATACGGCGCGGCGGTCGGCAACGCCTATATAGTACAACAAGTGACTGGCGCAGTTGTTAGATCGGTTACTGCTGCTATAATGGCAGGTTATCAACATTTAAGTGAGTCTGAACCTAGCGTTATAGTCGGCTCACGAGCGATGGTACACATCTCCGAGGTAGTGATGAAGTGGGGATTTTCCCGCATGACCATTTCACGAGTGTACCGTGAATATCAGGAATCCGGTAAAATATCAAATCTCTGACATTGCTGCTACCGGAAAAAAATCCTGCAAGAACTGGACCAACGGCGACTGAAGAGAATCGTTCAACGTGGCAGAAATGCAACCCTTCCACAAATGGCTGCACATTTCAGTGCTGGGCCATTAGCAAGTGTCAACGAAATATCATCGACCTTGGCTTTCGGAGCCGAAGGCCCACTCGTGTACCTTCGATGAATGCACGACACAAAGCTGTACGCCTCGCCTGGACTGTTGATGACTGGAAACATGATGCATGGTCGGACGAGTCTCGTTTCCAATTGTATCCCGCGGATGGACGTGTACAAGTACGGAGACAACCTCATTAATCCATGGTCCCTACAGGTCAGCAAGGGACTGTTGAAGCTGGTGCGGACTATGTAATTGTGTGGGGCACGTGCAGTTGGACTGATATGGGACCCCTGATAGTCTAGATACGACTCTGACAGGTGACACGTTAGTAAACATCCCGTCCGATAGCCTGCATACATTCATGTCCATTGTGCATGGGCAATTCCAACAGGACAATGCGGCACTCCACACGTCCAGAATTGCTACAGAGTGGCTCCAGGAACAGCCTTCTGAGTTTAAATACTTCCGCTGGACACCAGACTCCGCGGACATGAACATTATTGAGCATAAAATTACCAAATATGCAACAAGCAGTCGCAAAATCATGTTTTATTTATTCACTTTTCCAAATCGATTTCAGCTGATTAACAGCCATCATCGGTGCTTTCAACCAATATGTGCCCTGAGTAGTAATACTATCTTAAACATAAGCTTTATGTTTGACCTCTGCTTAAGACAGTGTTACTAATCAGGGAACATATTGGTTGAAAGCACCGATGATGGTTGTTAATCAGTTGAAATCAATTTGGAAAAGTAAATAAATATGTTTTTGCGACTGGTTGCTGCGTATTTGGCAATTTTATGGCTTACGGTCGCTGCACGACTTGGGAACCACATGGAGCCCACCATTTATTATTGAGTATATCTGGGATCCCTTCCAACGTGCTGTTCAGAAGAGATCTCCACCCCCTCCTACTCTTACGGATTTATGAACAGCCCTGCAGGATTCATGGTGTCAGTTCCCTCCAGCACTACTTCAGACATCAGTCGAGTCCATGCCACGTTGTGTGCCGGAACTTCTGCTTGCTTCTCGGGGGCCCTACACGATATTAGGCAGGTATACTACTTCCTTTGGCTCTTCATTGTATTACTCCCTGAATTTTTTTTAGATGTGTCGTATTTAAAACGCTGGATTTCTGATGCTGCATTTCATCCACGTATTAGCAACTTTCGGTTGACATAGTTTCACTCTCCTTGTTGGTAGTTTCTTCAAGATATTATTGTTCTTAGAATGTGTATGTCTTTCAGAATCGTTATATCATTTCTCGGTTGTCCCAAGATGATGTATAGGTGAGCTGCGGTGCGCCTTTTCTGGCACACCACCTCTTTGGAAGACTATCGATTACCCGGCTGTACTGCGATCTTTGCCCCTGTTGTGATCTGCGGTCGGGGAGTTGGTCATGGGACTGGCTACGAGGCGCTAGGACGTGCTTGAGGGGGCGAAGGAGCAAAACACACGGGCTCGGCCAGCGGCGGCGCGGCCGGTCTACCTTGCAGGGCGGTTGCGAGTTTGTGGTGCAGCTGCCTGATGTCAACTCCGGGCGCTGCTCGTCGCATTGTTTTGGTGCCTGTTTTCTCGAGCAGACCCATTCCTCGAGACCATCTGGAACACCGCTCTCCATCGGAGCTGTAAGTGGTTTTGGTGCCTTCGTTTCGTGGAATCATTTGCGTTGTAGCGACTGTCACTTCTTGGTTGGCTGGTTGCCCTAATGTATGTGTTGTTGAAGTAAGAGCAGCCGGCAAGAGGTGTGATCGCATGGAGACCAGCAGTCACTATTTTCTTTAAGGAAATCAGCGTCCCCAAAAGATGTAGTAACTGTTAGGTACTGAAGATATAAGGTCATAGTCTGGTTGTAATTTTCTGCATACTAAGCTTACACAATTGGCAGTTACATTGCAGACCTATGCAAGGAAATTAAAGTGCACAAAACCTAATTTGTGGTGATGTTGTGCGTTTGAATAACGTAATATTATCTTGAAATTATTTCCATTTCATCTTTGTACACATTGTCAGTCTAAAGTCTGACACTATTTTATAACACTGAATTTGTGCACAAGTCTTAGTTTAAATGTTTTACAGCATTGATATTGCTGCAAAATGTAAGTCGTCTTATTGAAAGCACTTATTGCCTTTTCTTTAAATTATATTATTATTTATTGTTTCTTAACTTATAATAATTGATGTTTGCTTGGTGTTTGCAATTTGTTCAATTATGTGTGAAATCTTATCAGACTTAACTGCTAAGGTCATCAGTCCATAAGCTTACACACTACTTGACCTAAATTATCCTAATGACAAACACACACACCAATACCCGAGGGAGGACTTGAACCTCAGCTGGGACCAGCCACACAGACCATGACTGCAGCGCCCAGGACCGCTCGGCTGATCCCGCGCGGTTCTTCGTGTTTGCCGTGTTTTCTGAGGTCTGTTTGTGTTCGAGGTTTCTGCGAGTTGGGGTGTGTGGGAACGGCGCCATGTTCTGCTTCGGTGCACAGACGCTGTGACGTGTCCTCTAACGGGATGAGACTCGGGTTTGGCCCCGGTGTTTTGGACGGCTGGTCTGCTGCTTCCGGCATTTTAAGTTACGTCACCTTTTGCCCAGGGCAGCCTGGCGTCACTGCCCTTTTGGTAGTTATTGAACCTATTTTATATATATGTAAAAAGGATTTCTTTAATTGCTTGGGAATCAATTGCATTAATTAACTTCTTGTGCTCCTTGTGACATTTGGGTTCGTAACGAACTGGAAAGCTTGTACATCACTTTCATATTATTGATTATACACATTATATGTGACACCTTTTAAAATCACCTTCAGATTGTAGTTTGTTCCTTAAGTATTGAAATCTCCAGTAAATTGTTGTAATTGTACATTTTCATATTGCCTTAAGAACAGCCACGTGTTGATTGCCTCTGATTTGTTTTATAAAAGCTTATTTTGAATAAATTATTAATAACTGATCTGCTAGTTGTTTGTTAAGGAATGACATAGTAGGGGCCTTGATCTGCCATGCTAAGGGTACCCCTCATCCCGATTTCCTAAGTCACAATAGGGAATAGGCATATATCTTTCCTAACGATATGCTGAGTATAACGAAGCTGCACTTCAAGAAAAATGGCTTGGTGAACAGCTGATGTCCTTTATTGAAGATCGATACTGCCGAAAATATGATGTAGAATAACAATAAATAAAATGAAACACTGTCAGAAGGAATCAAGAATCTGCAGAAGAGTAATGTGATGAAGGAGAAGAGGAAAACAAAATAAAGAGAAAAGCAGTTCCGCCACTATTACCGCTGGCTAAAGTATACGAATGTGCTTCACAGATGTCAGAAGTGGCTATTGACAGAAAGAAAAGGCCAATTTTCAAGGAAGTGGGTTGTCCAAGCCTCACAGATGAAAGTTGGTGTGACTGTAAGATGATCATTTGAGTTACATCAGTGACAAAGTATTTAAAAAAACTTCATACTTCATAAAATAAATGCATTTTGTTGTTTGATTTTATTTTAATGTAATAGTTTCATTTTAGAATGTTTATATGTTTTAAATCAATGAAAACAGCAAACAGACTTAATTCAACAGCCTTAAACATTTTACAATGCAAATGTGCTTTGCATTACATTTATAAAATAAAATGAAGTAGTATTTATTTTTCCCATGTGTCATCTTATATTGTTAGCATCCCGATGTATCTCATACGGCTGGGCGGCAAAAAATGTAAACATCCAAAGAAACGATTCGTTAATATAGAATAAGCTGTCGATTATCCGAATTAATGAGCACCCGAAACGGCACGGATAACAGAAAGACGAGGATAACCCAAAATACACTTCTCTACAAGGGACACTGCTATTTATATTATTTACAAAACGTGGTATATATCGCATATGAAAGCCCACTGCGTCACTTGCGACTTACTAACCGGTTACTGACAACCTCTTATCAAGATTACATTTGAAACTTTAATAACAGACCAAGAAATTTCAGTGCCTCTGTGTGCATGATAACGTGATCCTCTTTCGCATCGTCTGTGCCGTCTTCTACGAACATACTTCACTGTATCTGGTCACTCGGCTGCTCGAATCCCAGTGCGTAGGCATCACTATTTACCCACTCGCGGTTGTTTCCGCTACCTGTTTCTTCATAAAGAAAAATTTGCATTCTTTATAACAGGATACATCAGGTGCTGTTTATTAATTCTTCGAAAATCGCCGAGCTACGCACGGATAGTCCGCAAGTCGAGTAGTCGGTAGCTTTGTGTATTACCGTCAGTGGTGCCAACCAACTCAGTAGATGTTTTGATGCTTGAAATTTCCCATCGTAAAGAGTTTCCCGTGTACTTTTGAAATTTCCGGCGGATGACGTCGATTTCTTGCCACGAAACTTCGGCTCACAACCATTCAGCCATCTTCAGACGAGTGTTTTGCGCTGGAGACTGAAAGTTCACATCCCTAACTATGTACCAACAATTGATGTGGCTACGCATGCGTCAAGGCTGACGCTTCATGAGCGACCTATCTCAAGTTTCGCGCCCTGCTCGACTATTGCTTCATTTATGACGCACAGACGTATGCGTAATGGTGTTACTACGCACACGTTCTCTGTCGGAATGTGCGCTCGTGGATTTAAAATTAAAAAGTCAAATTTATAAAACTAACCGTCGCTAGACGTGTCATTAGTTATATAATTTTTTCTTTCTGAGGAAGTTACAGAAATCACCGAGTCCCATGCCTGATGCAGTTGAAACCCGCCATAATGAGTAATAATATCTTCAGACGAACGTATTTACACGATTCCTAAAGAAGTGAATCGCAGAAAGATCTCGTTGAGGCCGAGATTTCCGTGGGAGAATAATCCCTGTGGAGGCATAATACTCAGGTATGGCTCACTTACTGGGCGCTTTTGTTTAACGCTCCTTTCATCCACTGTGCGTGCTGCCTAACCAAAGTAGGCTTTGCCACGGTGGCGAGGTATTCTGTGGATTCCAGCCCTCTGTAATCCCAGATCGTCCTTTGCCGAACCGAGCTGAGCAAAAGCATTTGGGGCTGGGCGAAACATTACTTTGACATAATGTTTCCTTAAGATTCTGCCTAATTTCGACGAAATATTGCCAACTTATGAGACAAACGTCTTGAACCGCTCCTTCTCCTCCTGATCTTGTGGTTGGTCACGTTTCTTCTTCCTCAAAGCTGTGCTGATATGTGGAGAATATCTATTATCTTGGCACGCAGATTGTTGGCATTCCAGCTCCTTTGCAATCATCACGGCGTTGGGACATGTAACGTACCCTCTCTCTGTTATTGTTTTTGTTTTTCTGTTATTGTTTTTGTAGAGATATGAAATCATTGTAGTGGTTTGCTTAGTCGGCCGTACTCGGAATTTTTTGACACTAAATGGAGCCTGAAACTTGCGTAATAAATACTTCGCGTGAAGTGCGATTTGCGGCATAAACAAAGATTAATTGCGGAGATGCAATTCACAGAATATTAACAGAAAAGCTTTTGAACAATGCACACGACTGACTAGACACATTCAGAGGGTCCGTACGGTACATTCGTGTACGAGTGGTTGCGATCTGATGAGAAAGATCTATCTTAATTTTTTGTGTGTAAAATAATTACGTCGTAACACACTCGGAGATTGCGAACGTACAATCAGGGTAGAGGCACGTACATTCTATCATTCCCCGTGGCCTGGGTATTGCAATTATTTAAATTTAAGAATATTTCTTTTTCAATTGGACTCCTATTTTTATACGAAAAGGAAGATTGCAGCTTCTGAATGTCTCGCCAAAAACACACCGAAATTAATCTTAGCGGCCACCAAAGAAAAGTAGTGAGCACAATCACGTACCTCTATTGTTGAGCAGCGCCGTCGTAAAGATCGTCGACTCCATCTAAAATTCGCCTTCTCGAATTAACAGAATAATTTGTACTCCATTGGTATGGGATTTAGGCTTGATCTTGACAGAAATTATAAGACACATTTTTCATCATTTAACATCTTCATTTAAGACATGAAACTATACAGTAAGTCTTTACGCCAGCACATCAAAACAAAAAGGTAGTTAATACTAGAAATAATAAAAGAATCTCGAAATTAGTCCTTTGTCTTTCAATGATAAAAAAGTTTTTTGGAGTATTCCTCTGGTATGACAGTCGAACAAATTTTCTTCTTGCATCTTTGAGATGAAATTACAACATTTTTTAGTTCCTTTTCACACAGTGTACCAGCGTTCGAAGGACGGCCATAGCTGCGACGAGTGCTAACAGCTAGACGCCTGCAAATACAGGTCTGTACGTGTGGGCTCACGGTAAACGGAATGCCCTAATGATCCGCCCAGTTGCCTACTGACCAAACGTCGAAAAACGGCTTACAGCGGCACTTCTCCAGTTCCATCCGAAAATATGGTATTATCGTGGACTAAATTCAGACGGTGTAAAAAGCAAGGCAGTTCTTCACCGTGGGGCCACACTACAATACTATCATCCACATATCGCCAGAAGTTGGCAGGGGTAAAATACAGGGAGCGAAAGGCTATTTACAATTTGTATAGAAACCAAATGGCAGCTATAAGAGTCGACGGGCATGAAAGGGAAGCAGTGGTTGGGAAGGGAGTGAGACAGGGTTGTAGCCTATCCCCAATGTTATTCAATCTGTATATTGACCATGCAGTGAAGGAAACAACTTTGAGGTGTGCCAATGACATTGTAATTCTGTCAGAGACAGCAAAGGACTTGGAAGAGCAGTTGAACGGAATGCATAGTGTCTTGAAGGGAGGATATAAGATGAAAATCAACAAAAGCAAAACAAGGATAATGGAATTAGTCGAATTAAGTCGGGTGATGCTGAGGGTATTAGATTAGGAAATGAGGCATTTAAAGTAGTAAAGGAGTTTTGCTATTTGAGGAGCAAAATAACTGATGATGGTCAAAATAGAGAGGACATAAAAAGTAGACTGGAAATGGCAAGAAAGCGTTTCTGAAGAAGAGAAATTTGTTAACATCGAGTATAGATTTAAGTGTCAGGAAGTCGTTTCTGAAAGTATTTGTATGGAGTGTAGCCATGTATGGAAGTGAAACATGGACGGTAAATAGTTTGGACAAGAAGACAATAAAAGCTTTTGAAATGTGGTGCTAAAGATTAGATGGGTAGATCACATAACTAATGAGAAGGTATTGAATAGAATTGTGGAGAAGAGGAGTTTGTGGCACAACTTGACAAGAAGAAGGGACTGGTTGGTAGGACATATTCTGAGGCATCAAGGGATCACAAATTTAGCATTGGAGTGCAGCGTGGAGGGTAAAAATCGTAGAGGGAGACGAAGAGATGAATACACCAAACAGATCCAGAAGGATGTAGGGTGCAGTAGGTACTGGGAGATGATGTAGCTTGCACTGGATAGAGTAGCATGGAGAGCTGATTCGAACCAGTCTCAGGAGTGAAGACCACAACAACAACATCGCCAGAACCTGTGGCTTACATTCTGGTAGATTAAGTGCCCTCTCCTCAAAGTCTTCCATAAATGAATTTGCTACCAGAGGGAGGAGAGGACTACCCGTGGCAATACCGCCAATTTGTTCAAAATATTCACTGCTGAATAATCATTAGGTTAGGAAAGGGCATGATGAAACCGTGCTGTTATATCGGCCGTGAAATTGCCGCTGATGAGTGACACTGAAGATTATTTGTTTCACTTGACTTTACGTATTTAGTTTCAGAGGTGTAGATGCACTGGTGACACGGTGAGGACTGGCGATGCACCGCCTGGCTAGTCCTCGGCGAGGTCGACGTACTTGAGCAGGCAGCCGGGCAGCGGCAGCTGGAAGACGCCGTCTGGCAGCCGGTGCTGGCGCCACAGCGCGAGCCGGATGGCGCAGCGGCTGAGGTGCTTGAGCGTCGGCGGCACGGCCAGCAGCGCGGCCGCGTCGCCGCCCTCGCACGTGATGTACACGTGGTCCGACCACGCGGGGTGCGCGCGCGCCACGCCCGGGTACGGCAGCGCCAGTGGCGCCGCGCGTAGCGCGTACCGGAAGCACAGCGCCGCGTCGCCGCCGTCCCGTCCCCACTGCGGTATCACCACCAGCGGCCGCGGCGGCATCTCTCTGCAACACGGGCACGCACTTAGGGTACTTTTCCTATGACTTCCGCAAGGCGTTAGATACAGTTCCCCACAGTCATTTAATGAACAAAGTAAGAGCATATGGACTATCACACCAATTTTATGATTGAAGAGTTCCTAGATAACAGAATGCAGCATGTCACTCTCAATGGAGAGAAGTCTTCCGAAGTAAGAGCAATTTCAGGTGTGCAGCAGGGGAGTGTCGTAGAACAGTTGCTATTCACAATACACACCTCTGGAAATTGAAATAAGAACACCGTGAATTCATTGTCCCAGGAAGGGGAAACTTTATTGACACATTCCTGGGGTCAGATACATCACATGATCACACTGACAGAACCACAGGCACATAGACACAGGCAACAGAGCATGCACAATGTCGGCACTAGTACAGTGTATATCCACCTTTCGCACCAATGCAGGCTGCTATTCTCCCATGGAGACGATCGTAGAGATGCTGGATGTAGTCCTGTGGAACGGCTTGCCATGCCATTTCCACCTGGCGCCTCAGTTGGACCAGCGTTCGTGCTGGACGTGCAGACCGCGTGAGACGACGCTTCATCCAGTCCCAAACATGCTCAATGGGGGACAGATCCGGAGAACTTGCTGGCCAGGGTAGTTGACTTACACCTTCTAGAGCACGTTGGGTGGCACGGGATACATGCGGACGTGCATTGTCCTGTTGGAACAGCAAGTTCCCTTGCCGGTGTAGGAACGGTAGAACGATGGGTTCGATGACGGTTTGGCTGTACCGTGCACTATTCAGTGTCCCCTCGACGATCACCGGAGGTGTACGGCCAGTGTAGGAGATCGCTCCCCACACCATGATGCCGGGTGTTGGCCCTGTGTGCCTCGGTCGTATGCAGCCCTGATTGTGGCGCTCACCTGCACGGCGCCAAACACGCATACGACCATCATTGGCACCAAGGCAGAAGCGACTCTCATCGCTGAAGACGACACGTCTCCATTCGTCCCTCCATTTACGCCTGTCGCGACACCACTGGAGGCGGGCTGCACGATGTTGGGGCGTGAGCGGAAGACGGCCTAACGGTGTGCGGGACCGTAGCCCAGCTTCATGGAGACGGTTGCGAATGGTCCTCGCCGATACCCCAGGAGCAACAGAGTCCCTAATTTGCTGGGAAGTGGCGGTGCGGTCCCCTACGGCACTGCGTAGGATCCTATGGTCTTGGCGTGCATCCGTGCGTCGCTGCGATCCGGTCCCAGGTCGACGGGCACGTGCACCTTCCGCCGACCACTGGCGACAACATCGATGTACTGTGGAGACCTCACGCCCCACGTGTTGAGCAATTCGGCGGTACGTCCACCCGGCCTCCCGCATGCCCACTATATGCCCTCGCTCAAAGTCCGTCAACTGCACATACGGTTCACGTCCACGCTGTCGCGGCATGCTACCAGTGTTAAAGACTGCGATGGAGCTCCGTATGCCACGGCAAACTGGCTGACACTGACGGCGGCGGTGCACAAATGCTGCGCAGCTAGCGCCATTCGACGGCCAACACCGCGGTTCCTGGTGTGTCCGCTGTGCCGTGCGTGTGATCATTGCTTGTACAGCCCTCTCGCAGTGTCCGGAGCAAGTATGGTGGGTCTGACACACCGGTGTCAATGTGTTCTTTTTTCCAGTCCAGGAGTGTAATTTTTCTCTTTCTTCTTTGTTATCTGTTTTAACTTTTATTTGTATTCCACTTATTTTTTGTGTGTCTGTTGCCATAATAAACACGTTACAAGCGATTGCTATAAATAGGAAATCTATTTTGTAAAGTATCTGTTAATTATAGCTGCATTTAGCTAATGGAAAAGAATAAACTGGAGTTTTCTCGAAATTTTTTATTAATCCAAACAATCTGTTAATGGATCAGTTTCTTGTTCTTTTTGGAAATCCAGGTTAATATAATTATAAATTGTTGCTTCCAGTCTTGTAAGTCCACTTTCCTTAGCTTATTTACAGGCAAATGTTTCCTTTAACCTTTGGTCTAGACAGTTAAAAAGCCTGTTATATTGTTTCCAAGTTATTTGTTAGCTCCTGGACTTGCCAATGACCAAATTTATTGTAGGGCTTTACTCTGAAATTAGAATTCATCCATATTAAGCAATCTCTTCCCACAGTGTTTTTGTTGTTAACTATTACATTACAATCTTCTTATACTCTCCTTGCATACAAAACTTACAATATTTTGTTAAGTATTTGCATGTTTCTTCTTTGTTAAAATATCTGCAAAATCTTGTGATATGCCTAAATCCAATAAATAATAGTGTTTCTTCTGTTGTTCTTTTAAAGTTTCTGGTAACTCTCTTAAAAGTATTTCTAATTGAGCATCAGTCAATTCTGTCTTCTAAGGAATAGCAACAGGATTCTTAATTTTTGTTTTATAATTCCTATATCTTTGCTAATAATTTGGTTAACAGCTTTAATCGTTTCTGCATTGGAATCTTATAAATATGGAATTTTTGCTTTGACTAAATCTCCAGTCAAATTAAATTTCCCAAATTCTAGATCTTAAAAACTTGTTACAACTTCCATAAGCTTCTTTTTTTGCAAGAAATTTTCTGTATAGCTCACCTCCTTATAAAGCTATAAAATCTGTTATTTTCAGGATCGTAATGTTATTGCAGAAAGGTTCAGTAATTGGCACAAATTCTTCTAACTCTTTGCTCGTTTTGTATAGATTATATCTCTAATATTGTAATAAGATTATTATTATTATTTAAATTTTAAGTAATAATAAGCCAAACCTTTTATTTGCTAGTTTTGTTTTATTTCCAAGAAGTTCTGTTGTAGAAATTTTTTATTTGTAGTACACATTTTATTTGTATCAATCACTTTATTTTCAGCTTCTATTTATACAGAAAACCTTCTATTAAATTTGTGTAAAAGTAGCTGGAATCAGAGATGAAATATTATTATCATAATATTTAGTTGTTTTCAAAAACTAGCTGAAAGTATAGTGATGTGATTTTCATAACTATATGTTTTTTTTTAAATTTCTCTTTATATGACACTAATCTTGTGGGTGATGGCCATCCAACACTGAATGTTATATATCAAAATGAATTTCTAAAAATTAATACTAGTGCACTCAAAATGCCCATTATTTTACCTGAAATTTAATTTTATTTTAGTAATGGTATTTATATATGGATTTTAGGATGATATTATTAGGAATAACCCATAATTTTTAGTGCACTCAAAATTGGTTTGGACCGAGATAGTAGTAAGTGGGTACATTGAGAGTAGTTGGCATATTTTTATTGCACTCACTTTTTAAAAATTAATTAAATTACTTATATTACTTTATACACATTATTTTATATTATATGTATAATATAATAGAATTAATTTGTGGAAAAGTGTTTGCAATAACATGCCAACTGTGCTCAGTGTTCCCACCTACTACTTGTAAACATTACTTTGAAACAACAGAGCAAGAGTAGCTGATCTGTAAAAATAGAGGCAGTCAAAGCTATTTAAAACCATTTTGATAAAGTTGTAAAGGCTCTGGGAGAAACTGTAACTTCTTACTTATCAACACCAGAAACAAAATCTGATGCAAAAAATATTTTAAAAAATATGAGAAAACTCAAATTCATTGCTTCAACTCGTTTCTGATGTGCAAGATTAAAAATATAGAGCATGTCAAGCAGTTTCTGCAAAGCAAAGACCTCACTATTGATAAAGCTGCTCAAAATACTCAAGGCCTTTTGAGATTTCTTAAAGCTTTTAGAGACTCCTATATCTTTGAAGAAACTGACATCAGAGTATTAGCAGAAAATAATGGAATATCTATGGAATCCTTAGGAAATGGGAATTGAGGGAAGAAAAAAATTGTCACAGAGCTGTGTGAGGATGAAGTTCCAAACATTCAGAGGGAGATTTGTTCAGATAGCCTTCATAAGAAATAGTTGACAAAGTGGTAATGGAGCTGAGTACCAGCTTTAAGGCATTGGAGAAAATTAGTGCAAAGATGTGTGGTGTCCAAATCAAAGAAATGGAAGCACAGAACATAAATTACAAAGCAATGGAATTGGCAGATATCTTTGTAGAAGATCTTAACAAGAAAGAATTTATTTGTGTGATGCACATTAAGTTTAATTTCTAAAAGTAAATTGATAGAGGGGTATCGCAACTTTATTAGAGGCTTCAAAATATTTTTTACCATAGCAGTTTCTAATTTCTCTAGACAAAGGAGTTTCAGAAGGCTTAAAATAATTACAAATTATTTGAGGAGCATGACTCTTCAACAGAAGTTAGAAACCTGAGTATAATCTTTAGAGTGCATAAACGAGCTGCTTCCATAAATAAGTTGAGATCATAAATATTTTTGCTCCGAGGAAACCTCAGAGAGAAATGTTATTTCGAAATGTATTACATAATTCCGGTTATAAAAGTGTTGATGGCGGGGGGGGGGGGGGGGGGTGAGGGGCGGCGGCAGAATGAAAGGTGGGGTGGCAAATTTAAGCTTGGACACTTTGGCAAAAATCATAGTTCCAGCCCTGCTTAGGTGTAATGGAATGTCAGATACTTCAACACAAGTCAAGCAATGCATTACAGTAGTTTACTATTCTAGACTTGAACATGATCAGTCCCGTTCTGTCAGATATATTCACATCAATCTTACATGATGTACTGTGGACGTGTGATAAATGATTCCACTCAGTACTGCCCACTCTACAAGTGCCAGTAATTCTTGAATGGAGAGAGATTTGTGCAGAGTACCAGTGCCTCCATTAATGGTGAGAAAAGTTCAGTAACTTTCTGGTCATTAATTAATTTCATTCAGTTACACGCCTTTACAATGAGCTGTTACCGGCAGATAGCAGCAACGTTGAAAGGCGTCAGTCAGTCTGCCTCTCATATAATTCAGTGGTCTTCTGTTATCAAGTTCGGCAGTGTATTCTTTCCCTGCGTGAATGCTTATATTTTCCATGCTCATATTTTCCATGCCAGGTAGGAAGAACATGCTGGGAACCTGAATTGGTGAGCCTTTATTCCCACTTTAATTATAACTCACAGTCAGTAGAACATGTACCTATTAGTACCTGTCCCAAACATGAATGATCGGTAATTTTGATTGAATGTGAATGTAATGACAAATGCACGCAAGTAGGCAAATTCAGAAGGAAGCTCTTGTATTAGCTCTATGTATTAGTAGCCTGGGAAGGCAGCTGAACATTGTTTTCGAAGCCAGCACCGGATGCGTCGTTCTGACACAAAACTGTGTTACCAGAAGTGGCAGCACGTCTACAGTCATGAAGCCTTGCGGTTGGCTGTTTGACAGTCTGAGCATTGGGACGATGTCTTCAAAATTTCGTCTGTTGAACGGAACGGAAAATTTGAGGCAGGAAGAACCAGTTTGGGGATGGGTTAGTACTCCCCACCAAGTTTTGCCGCTGACTGTACACAGAGGCTGAAGTAAACGGGAGAAGTGATCTGGGATGCAGATAAGACCAGTCTGTGATAAAGTACATAATGACAATTTTGAATAGGAGTGAGTTTGATTTCGAGTTTGGCTGCTCCACAGCGATGGAACTCCATCACAAGGAGCAGTGCGGGAGTCTCATGAGTGTTGAATCCGGTATCATTTTATGTAAACTCAGATGGAACTGAATTCAGTGTTTGATCGGTCACCAAGCACTTCACGTAACGAGCGCCCAGTCGATTGTTATGATTCTTTTCACTGGGAGTCATGAGCTGGCATTGATGAGTCATTTAGTAATGGGGAGTGGTGGATTTTGCTTTCGAATCTTTGAGTGCGATGAATTCGCGTCCATGTTACATTTCTTTGATTCATACAACTCTCTGCTGACAAGTGATGGGTACATTCATGTGGAACAACAGATTTAGTGTTTTGTTTATGTTCCGTGTAAAAGTGATGTCAGGAGTTCGCTCCATCTGCGACGTAAAAGTTAATAATACAGCTACTTAGTTTGTTAAACATCGCCACAAAGTACATGCGTGAAGTGCCAGTTGAGCTGCTTAGCCCACCTCTTAAGATGCTACGATTCTGAGCACCAGTGACCTACAGGGGAAGGGAAGCTCCCCAAACAATCATGTTTAAGAAAAATGATGTCATGTTACGGATGTCTTATTGAAGAAAAACTATTAGGGGTGGTCCAATTAAGCATGAAAGTGTGGGTATCAGACCACAGATGAATACATTAATGAAGGTGCTCATTTATCTACAAAAGAAACTAGCATTGGGTATAACTATTTGGTTTATTACCATAAAGCATCAAACAAATGAATTACGCATTGAAGAAAGTATGTAAACGTTTAATAAGTGGACAAAGAATTGCAGTTACGAAATCTAGCTTTGGCACAAGTGGATGATGATAATGATGTTGGTTTCTGGAGCGCTCAACATCGTGGTCAGCAGCGCCCGTACAAGTAAGCAAACTTTCCATTTCTTGTCTCGGTACTTCCTGAATGATGATGAGATGATGAGGACAGCACAAACATCCAGTCCCCAGGCGGAGAAAATCCCCACCCAGCCGGGAATCGAGCTTGGGACCCCGTGGTCCAGAGGCAGCATTGCTAGACACTAGACCACGAGCTGCGGACCTTGGCACAAGTGGGTGGACACATGCAAGCATGGTGTGAACTATATCACAGCTACGACCAGTGACTGCAAGAATGGTTACTGTTTAAAGAAGGAACCCAGAAAAGTAAGTGCAAACACCGGTAGACTCATGAAAGTGCAAGGTGGAAGCAGTTATCTGGCTGCAGATATTAAAACTGTGCAGTTAAACTCCTCTATTGATGATTACATCACCAGCTCATTCTCATCACTCGTACTCGGTGTTAGAGCAGAACACAGTGTCATCAACTGCTGGAAATTCTGAGTCCAGCTCGCCCTCTGTACCCAGTTCTCAACATGGAAACGTCTTTCTGTGCGATAGCTTGGCAGCAAACATATGATCTCTTTGCAGTCTGTGCAGCAAGTCCACTCTCTTCCGTCATCTGGCAGCAAGTGTTGTCTCTTTGGTAGCCTCGTAGAAAGCGCCATCTGACTTAACTCCTTGAAACTATGCTGTTTCTGCCAATGTACGAAACACACCGTCATTTGCAGCAGAACACCAGTAGCGTCCTAACCAGAGAAAAATTTGTCAGTAAGTTTAACAAACTCCTACTCTCAGGGTTTTGTTAGGGTTATCCAGTGATGGTCTGGATTTGGTGGGGGAGAGGTTAGGCAGAAAATCTCTCCCACTCTATGACATATTTCTAACCCAAACCAACTGAAGGGCTTAGTGTGCATTCTGCAGACATAATTACTGTGTGCCAGTCGGAGTCCTGGTAGACCTTGATGACCTGTTTAGATGGAGCTTTTTTTTTTTTTAAATCAGGGTGCTCGTTACTAGGATTAAAAAAAAAACAGTTTTTTTAGCATGACTACACAGATACCGCTGGTCTCATGTTTAACTGTTCTGGAAGCTACATCTGGCCTCACAGGTTATCTTTCCAGAAGCATACCTTCAGGCACCTCACAAAACAGAGTTTTATATCAAATAGGCCATCCCAGGTCGCCTGCTGTGCTCAGATGGGACATGGCGAATTCAACTTTCCCTTCCTGTTTGGCTGGACAGCTTTAAGCTTCAATCATGTTTATGACATCTACTGGTCCTTTGAAGTAAACTTGTATGTTGAATGAGCCAGATGGAAAGACCCCGTCAAGGCTGCAGAAAATAACAAATCCTCGCTCACTATAACAAATGGAAAGGAAGAGAAGAAGTAACTTACTGTGCAATCAGTGGCAGTATAGAATATTGATATAGTTATGATGTAGCGTCAAAGGAATGATTACATTGACTAATAGGACGTGCATGTTACACTGTGAAATATCTTGCATGACAGTTTGGGGATAAACTGCCACATAACACATGCCAGCACATTTTCCCATGTTCTGTAATCTTTAATATCCTGTACCATGTGAGAGAAAATTACCTAATACGTTCAACAAAGTGTGATCCAGATTCTTGATTCCTTTCTGGAGTTCACTAATTAAAATTCTGTTGTGCAGTTTTCTCTTTAGGGTAGAGACTAGAGCTAATATTTAATTAAAATTTATGAAACTTCGGACAGTTTGGCAGTCAGAGCCGAATAAATAACGTTAACTATGGCGTTTGTGCACAGTTACATTTACAGGTACACACATACTTGGAATGCCACCTTACGGCGTGTGGCGGAGGGTATGTTGTACCACTGCTAGTCGTTTCCTTTCCCGAGCCACTCACAAACAGAGCGAGGGAAAAATGTCTGTTTAGATGCTACTGTAAGAGCCCTAATTTCTCTTATTTGTGATACTAATATGAAAAAAATACATTGCTGGCAGTCCAGTTGTTCAGCAGCCAGCTTCGAATGCCAATTCTGTAAATTTTCTCAATGGTGTTCCTCAAAAGAATGTAGCTTTCTCTCCAGGCATTCCCATTTCAGTTCCTGAAGTAATGCTATAAAAGTTGATCGAACCTACCAGTCAGAAATCTAGTAGCCCCTCCTTCTAAACTGCTTTAATGTCTTCCTTTAATCTGATCTGGTGGGGATCCCAAACACTTGCGCAGTACTCAAGAATAGGTCGCATTAGTATTCTGTATGCTGTCTCCTTTAAAGTTCGCGCTCCGTTACCCAAAGTCCTTATTACTAGGCTACGTGAACTTTGTTATAAAAGATGAAGCTCACTTTTAATGTGCCACATTTCTCAATCCAACACTTTTCACGCCAACACTTCATAAAGTCACAAACAACATCATACTTACCAACTAAACACTTAAGTCATTGATTATAGGAACATATTTTACATACAAGTTCACTTTATAACTGTAACTAAGTTATCATTTAATAAATTAACAGTAACTTTACTATATAAACACATATCGTAGTGATGTTATTTTGTCTACTCACATAAGAGAACTTGACAGGAAATGCTGGGGAACAGTGTACAGACATATACGTATATTCTGCCCATGTGTGTCTCTTGCATTAGTAGTATCAGTAACTCATATCTGTATTTATCCCATCAGGCATGTCTGGGCACTGTGTAACCAGTGATTCACAAGGTGCTGTGGAGTTTCTGTATAACTTCACGAAACCCCAAGTAGTTGCCTCTTGTGATGCAGTGGGGTAGATAGACTAGGGAATCACCTCCTGACTCTCCAGTTTGCAGACCTACGTAGGAGGTAATTGCACCACCACAATCTGGTGAGCTGCCTTTCCTCGCAGCTGTTTCCTCCCCTCCAATTTCCAACCCTTCCACGTCATCCTCTCCAGCTGTTCTACCCCAGAACTCAATTTATACCTTAATACGGCTCTACTGCATTTGCACGTGATAAACACATTTAATGTTTGCTCTTAAACCACTTCATTTAACAACGAACATTAATTTTAGACTCTTAAAACATTATTTTTAATAACTGCAATTTTTCTATCTCCTGGGACATGGATACTATAAGACCCAGAGACAAAATATATAGGATCTTTTTTGTAGGAAATTTAACGGATTTTAATTTTATACAGGGAAAAAGTTTAGTTCGAAGCCGCGCTTTTCGAATTATCCTAGAAAAACGTAAAACAGTGATCTTCAAACGCCCCTCCCCCTCTCCCCCACCATGAACCCCCACACCCACACTGCACGTGTCGGATTTTTAGTATGTTATTTATGACACACCCTGCCCCTACTTTGCAACTACATGAATTTCTTTTCCTTAATTTTCCTTCGTTAGAGATAGAAGGATGCACCTCTCCCACCAACCATACACCAACAGAAGCTGTGCTGGTACTATCTCATGATGCGTTTTTGCCACTTCCCCTGCACAAAGCACCGTTCCTGATATATCTCACTGAGCAGCTGCAGGAGCAGATTCGTGTAACGGTTACTTTCATGGGTCTTACCACTTCTGATGAAAGTAGTCGAAAGATGGGCATGGAGAAGACACTATAGAGATAGATCTATACCATGTGCAGTTCAGAATCTTTACGTAGTTTTCATAGGACACAGATATTTTAAACTTTATTCTTGTTTCATGTATATGATCTTTTGTTTTAAATATTAGGCATCAAATGTTTGCTCTGTGGAATAGTGTAAGAAGACTTTCGTTTCTTTAAAATATGCTATTAAAGTTTAACCATATTTCATTTACAAACGTGTCCTTCCTTTACAGATTCTTAATTTTGTGTGTTTTCTTATATACAGAGGCATTTCTTTTGTTGTTACAGTGTACGTGCGCCATGTCTTGTGCCGTAATCTTTTGTTTGTGAAATGCGATAGAACCTGCAATCATTTTAATATTACGATGTCCGATAACCAATTTAATACAAATTTCCTTAACGAAACATATTTAAATTCGCGGTCAGTAACAAATTTTACCAAAAAATTTGCTCTCCAAGCCAAAACTATGGGCCATTGCTGCTTGCAGAACAAATTGCATTAACTTTCCCAGAATTAAGTCAGTTACTAAATGAAAAATGCCCAAGTTTCTTTTAACGTTGCAGCCATTACTTTTCTTTTAATTTAAAAATGGGTTACAACCCGAAAATGCCTTTCACATTAATTGCAAGTAAAATAATTAAATCCCAATTAACAAGCGGTGACGTTAAACTACCCACCATTAATTTACACAGCCTAACAAAAAAAGTGAATCACCCAATGGGGGAAGAAGAGACGTAATGAAATTTTACAGGTTGAGAGCGAATGTGATGTTATTTCAGTGATTACAAAATCGAATCAAAAAGTTCTTTGTAAACGTGGCAGTATGAGCTCAATTATAAGCATGGTGTTGCACTCCGTCATCCCAGCAGAAGCGGTCAAAGATTCTACTAGGTAGGGCATAGCCACCTATCGCAATCTATCATACACCCACAAGCGACAACATCGGTAGGCCCCTGCATATCAACAAAATTGACTGGATATGCCAGCTGCTATTAAAGCCGACCAACAGGCTACAGCAGGGAAACAGACAAGGTCGCACGCTAACACACACAAACAAACCGCCAACACTACCCTACACTGTGAATCCGATATATGACCTATGATGGTGAAACTAACTGTTAGAGGTATGGCGACGCTGAACGAGAAACCAATACCGGCAACCAGCAGCAGGCGCCGAGTAACACCACCACACAACGCCAAAAGTATCGACCTGTACGATACCAATTACTAGCACAGCCTGCCCTTGCGTGACGTGTCGCAGGCAGCAAGAAAATCGCTACTGCTCTTACAACCCGACCATATTATCGCCGAGGTTTTTTCCCTTGGCTCTTGCCTTGGCACTTTTTTCCTCTCTGCCCTTCAAACCGCTAACCTTCCTTTAACTTTCGACTCAATTTATTTCCAGATGAGCGCGTATTAATGGCCAACCTTAACCAGACGTACGCAAACATCGCAGTACCTACATCCTGCGAGACCTCACTTTAGTGAAAACTAACCATTATGCAGAGGTGGCAGTAGACCTTGTGTGTTGGCTATCATGCCAGTGTGGGTGTTGAGGGGCTCCAACCATCTGGTCTGGTTGCGCGCCAATCGTCGACGACTATAGCTGCGACCTCGGGAGAGGTTCCATTCTCCAGTGTTTTAGAGAGCCACAGCGCTGTCACGCTCTTCGCGTAACGCTGAGGGGAGCCATCGGCCGCGACTTCGGGCAGCGGCTGGTTGTGATTGAGGGTACTCTGACAGCACTACAGTACGAAACGGACCCCCTAGGTTCTTATGTGTTACCTCTCATGAAACAGAATCGTGGGCCATTTATCAATAGAATAATGATCATAAACACCTGGCATGTGTCGTTTTGAACCGCCTATGTCATTCTGAGGTACTCCTGCGGTCAACAAGATTCCCAGATCTGTTTCCAATAGAACTTGTGTAAGATCAGCTCGGACCACACCTCTGTACCACTAGCAGTATCCAGGATATCAAGAACCAGTTATAACAGGAAACTTTCATGTGTAAACGTTGGACTGAAATACACCAGTACACTACTCTCAGTCTACGGAAACACTGGCTGGGAGATCGAAGTTCTACAGACTACCTCACGATGCAGATCCCGACTTGTAGCAGTTTTGTTACAAAACGACATCAAAACCGGCTATCGATGGAGGAAACACGTAATGATAGAGGCAGAGATGCACTGATGGCCCAAAACAATAAGACTACTGCCTACTGCGAGAATGAACTCCACCTGTCATCTTTGTGGGCACCTGACACGGACACGATAAGGGAAGCACACTAGTGGCCATTAAAATAGCTACACCAAGAAGAAATGCAGATGATAAACGGGTATTCATTGGACAAATATATTATACTAGAACTGACATGTGATTACATTTTTACGCAATTTCGGTGCATAGATCCTGACAAATCAGTACCCAGAACAACCACCTCTGGCCGTAAAAACGGCCTTGATACGCCTGGGCATTGAGTCAAACAAAGCTTGGATGGCGTGTACGGGTGCAGCTGCCCATGCAGCTCTAACACGATACAACAGTTCATCAAGAGTAGTGACTGGCGTATTGTGACGAGCCACTTGCTCGGCTACCATTGACCAGACGTTTTCAATTCGTGAGATATCTGGAGAATGTGCTGGCCAGGGCAGCAGTCGAACATTTTCTGTATCCAGAAAGGCCCGTACAGGACCTGCAACATGCGGTCGTGCATTATACTGCTGAAATGTTGGATTTCGCAGGGATCGAATGAAGGGTAGAGCCACGGGTCGTAACACATCTGAAATTTAACGTCCATTGTTGAAAGTGCCGTCAATGCGATCAAGAGGTGACCGAGACGTGTAACCAATGGCGCCCCATTCCACCACGCCGGGTGATACGCCAGTATGGCGATGACGAATACACGCTTCCAATGTGCGTTCACCGCGATGTCGCCAAACACGGTTGCGACCATCATGCTGCTGTAAACATAACCTGGATTCACCGAAAAAATGGCGTTTTGCCATTCGTGCATCCAGGTTCATCGTTGAGTACACCATCGCAGGCGCCATGTCTGTGATGTAGCGTCAAGGGTAACCGCAGCCATGGTCCCCGAGCTGATTAGTCCATGCTGCTGCAAAAGGCGTCGAACTGTTCGTGCAGATGGTTGTTGTCTGTTGACTCAGGGATCGAGACGTGACTGCACGATCCGTTACAGCCATGCGGATAAGATGCCTGTCATCTCGACTACTAGTGATACGAGGCCATTGGGATCCAGCAGGGCGTTTCGTATTACGCTCCTGAACCCACCGAATCCATATTCTGCTAACAGTCATTGGATCTCGACCATCACGAGCAGCAACGTCGCGATATGATAAACCGCAATCGCTTTAGGCTACAATACGATCTTTATCAAAGTGGGAAACGTGATGGTACGCTGTTGTGTATGAGAATTCGGTTGGAAACTTTCCTCATGTCAGCACGTTGTAGGTGTCGCCACCGGCGCCAACTTGTGTGAATGCTCTGAAAAGTTAATGATTTGTGTATCACAGCATTTTCTTCCTGTCGTTTAAATTTCGCGTCTGTGGCACGTCATCTTCGTGGTGTAGCAATTTTAATATCCAGTAGCGTACGTTACCTAGACAAACATATTCGCGAAATTTCATTACTCTGCATTAATGTTTTTGCTCTTGCGATTTCTTTCCGTCAATGTATCTCGAGAAACACAGAGGACAGCGCAATGTAACATGATAACATCGCAACACATGAGGACAGGGACAAGTCTTTGCTGTCGTATTCGTTCCGAAAACTGGTATGCTGCAGCTCTCCTGGCTTGCAGTCTGGTGCTAGTCTCCTCTTCTCTGCATTATTAATGCAGCCTACATTCATTTGAATCTGCTCACTTTAGTTAAGCCATGCTCTCCCTGTACAGTTGTCACTCCCGATACTAACTCCACTACCAAAGTAATGATTTTTCGATGCGTCCTGTGGACTGATCCATTATTTCATTTTTTCCCGAATTCGAATCGTACCTTACCACGAATTATCCAATCTATCCATCTGCCGCACAATTTTGTAGCATCATGTTTCAAAAACTCCTGTTACCTTGAATAAAACGTTCTCGGTTTTCCAGCCGCGTCAATTCGAAAAAATTCCTCGAGCTTTCGATGGCTGTCTCCGCCATCGTCGTCACTGACTGCCGGGGCTGTTACGGGGCAGTCAGTGAACTCCTGACGATGATGGTGGAGATGGCCATCGAAAGCTCGAGGATTTTATTCGAATTGACGCGGTTGGAAAACCGAGAACGTTTTATTCATGTATGCCGTCGCGAAAGACTCCGAGTACTCCTATTACCTGGTTGTTTGAACTGTTAATCGTCTACGTTTCACTTCCGCACAAGGCTACTAAAAATCTAAACAGTGCCCGAACAGGCCACGAAGGCCCAATGGTACCGGTTGGTCGCTGTGTCGTCCTCAGCGCACAGGTGTCACTGGATTCAAATACGGAGGAGCATGTGGTGAGCACACCGCTCTCCCAGCCGTAGGTCAGTTAGCGAGACCGGATCCGCTACTTCTGAATCAAGCAGCTCCTCAGTTTGCCTCACAAGGGCTGAGTGCACCCCGCTTGCCAACAGCGCTCGCTAGCCCGGATAGCCACGCATACAAGTTCTATGGCAGCGCGGCAGCGCTTAACTTCGTTACTGTGACGGGAACCAGAATTACTACTGCCGCTAGGCTGTTGGCCGCAGAAGGCTACACTCAAAGCAAATAACTACAAGAGACGCTCCCTAGAACTTAAATTTATATTTAGTCCCTACATTTTATGGCACGCTTTTCTTGCAATAATCAGTCTGCATATTAAACTTTCTAGCAGATTAAAACTGTGTGCCGGACCGAGACTCCAACTCGGGACTTTTGCCTTTCGCGGGCAAGTGCTCTACCATCTGAGCTACCCAAGCACAATTCACTCCCCGACCTCACAACTTTACTTCTGCCAGTACCTCGTCTCCTACCTTCCAAACTTTACAGAAGCTCTCCTGCGAACCTTGCAGAACTAGCACTCCTGAAGGAAAGGATATTGCGGAGACATGCCTTAGCCACAGCCTTGGGGATGTTTCCAGAATGAAATTTTCACTCTGCATCGGGGTGTGCGCCAATATGAAACTTTCTAGCAGATTAAAACTGTGTGCCGGCCCGAGACTCGAACTCGGGACCTTTGCTTTTCGACGGCAAGTGCTCTACCATCTGAGCTACCCAAGCACGACTCACGCCCCGCCCTCATAGCTTTACTTCTGCCAGTACCTCTTCTCCTACCTTCCAAACTTTATAGAAGCTCTCCTGTGAACCTTGCAGAACTAGTACTCCTGAAAGAAAGGACATTGCGGAGACATGCCTTAGCCACAGCCTTGGGGATGTTCCAGAATGAAATTTTCACTCTGCAGCGGGGTGTGCGCCAATATGAAACTTTCTAGCAGATTGAAACTGTGTGCCGGACCGAGGCTCGAACTCGGGACCTTTGCCTTTCGCAGGCAAGTGCTCTACCATCTGAGCTACCCAAGCACAACTCACGCCCCGTCCTCACAGCTTTACTTCTGCCAGTACCTCGTCTCCTACCTTCCAAACTTTACAGAAGCTCTCCTGCGAACCTTGCAGAACTAGCACTCCTGAAAGAAAGGATATTGCGGAGACATGCCTTAGCCACAGCCTTGGGAATGTTTCCAGAATGAGATTTTCACTCTGCAGCGGGGTGTGCGCCGATATGAAACTTTCTAGCACATTAAAACTGTGTGCCGGACCGAGACTCGAACACGGGACCTTTGCTTTTCTCCGGCAAGTTCTCTACCATCTGAGCTACCCAAGCACGACTCACGCCCCGCCCTCATAGCTTTACTTCTGCCAGTACCTCGTCTCCTACCTTCCTCATTCCGGTCTGCATATTATTTCTTCTTTACTTCAGGCATCGTCAGTTATTTTGTTGCCGAAATAATGAAACCTATATATTACTTTTAGTGTTTCGTTTCCTTATATAGTTCTAGCAGTACTGCCAAAGTTAATTCAGCTACATTCCATTGCCCTTGTTTTACTTTTGTTAACGTTCAACTTATAACGTCTTTTCAACTAATATTTCAAGTCCTTTGTCGTCTCTGCAAGAACTGGAATGTTATAACAAAACTAAAATGTTTTTATTCCTTTTCCCTGAACTTTAATTTAGTTTATAAATTTCCTCTTGGTTTCCTTTGCTACTTTCTCAGTGTACATACAGAATAACATCAATGACAGGTTACACCAATGCGTCACGCCCTTCGCAACTACTACTTCCCTTCGATTCTTAAAAATACAGCCTGGTTTCTGCAAAATCTCTAAATAACCTTTAAATGTAGCCATTAACTCTTAGAAAGAAATATTGGAACATTTTTAGTTAACAGGAGATTCAAGAAGCTCGCGGAGGTTGCAAAGAGGTAGTGAATTCGATAACTGAAGCTATTTCATGTCAGGAGGCGGTATGTCTGCATCAGTTCATACGGACTATTATAAAATGGTTCAAATGGCTCTGAGCACTATGGGACTCAACTGCTGTGGTCATTAGTCCCCTAGAACGTAGCTTAAACCTAACTAACCTAAGGACATCACACACATCCATGCCCGAGGCAGGATTCGAACCTGCGACCGTAGCAGTCGCACGGTTCCGGACTGTGCACCTAGAACCGCGAGACCACCGCGGCCGGCGGACTATTATAGTCACGGGTGTTTCCATCCTAATACAGTGCTGGCCTCTGAAATTACAAAAGCATGAAGCTTTCATTTAACAAACGTCAAATTGGCATGAAGCGTACTACACGATTGAGTATGCAAACCATTAGCACTTGAGCGGCGCTACTCAAAGCAGGTGAGAGTAGCGACATCTCCAATCTGTAGCGGCAATCAGAAATTGTATTTGAATGTTTGTTGTTTGTGACAAGGTAGCATAAGAAGGAAAAAAAATGGTTCTAATGGCTATGAGCACTATGGGACTTAACACCTGAGGTCATCAGTCCCCTAGAACTTAGAACTACTTAAACCTAACTAACCTAAGGACATCACACACATCCATGCCCGAGGCAGGATTCGAACCTGCGACCGTAGCAGTCGCGCGGTTCCGGACTGCGCGCCTAGAACCGCTAGACTACCGCTTCCGGCAGCATAAGAAGAGAAGACTTTAAATTTGATCATTTTGGGTTAGGCTTAACCGTGACTGTTATTGACATTAAATCGAACAACAAGTTTGCTGTTACCAGTCACCGTTTTATTTATTTCCACGACGCGTTTCAAAAGTTTAAACCTCCATCATAGGGTGGATTTACATTAGTTAGTATGACATTTGTGTGTGTGTGTGTGTGTGTGTGTTGTTTCTCCACTAGGCAGTGTCACAAGTTCCTCCAAAAAAATCGTAACACAAGACCCTATTTGAGAACATCGTTTCGAATTTATTCTGACAAAAAATTAAACTGATATCTAATGGTAAACATAAAATAAGTAAAACAGAGTACCTCCAGTGGCCACAGGTTCCTTTCGCTGTCGTAACACATCACATGTATAATGTCACATTTGTAAACAAATATGGCTTCTGGAATCTGCTGGGTGCAAGGTTCGTATAGCAGAAGAGAAGACATATGATGGAGGATAAAACCTTTGAAACGCGTCGTGGAAATAAATAAACAGAAAGAGAAGAGTCTCTCAGTAAACGCCGGCCTATTGAGAGAGCAGTTTATGGTTCCGTGATACTGCCGCTCGTGTTGGTTGGGTTCCACGGCTGTGGCTCGAGGATGAAATGGGCGGGTTGAGGGAGGTCGCAGTCAACGCCATGCAAGATTCCAGTAGCCCACTGCGACTGGCGCCTGTCAGGACAGACTGTACACGATCATAGAACGACGGGCCACGAGACGGGCAAGATACATGTCCACACTGTTACTTCATCACGAAACCAAACCGAGCGGTGTGCCGCAGTGGTTATCACACTGCGCTCGCATTCCGGAGGAAGACGGTTCAAACACCAGTCCGACCATTCTGGTCTACGTTTTCCGTGACTTCCCTAAATCGCTTCAGCGAAAATTGGGATGGTTCCTTTGAAAGGGCACAGCCGACTTCCTTTCTCATCCTTCCCTAATCCGATGGGGCTGATGATCTCGCCAGCCTCAAAACGATATAACAATAAAACTGTGAGGAACTGCGTGGCGGGATGCCCCAGTTCACACAAAGGCTGCACTTATAACACATTTATCTTCAGGGACGTCACAATATCTTAATGTAGGTGGGTCAAAATTCTTTGCTAAAGTTTAAAACTTTTCTTAATATATTATTTTGCTAAAACTTAACAGTTCAAGAATCTTCCAGAACAAGTCTAAATTTCGACATGTCTCTGTATCTCAAAAGTGGGCTCAACATTAACCCCTTTGAAGAAATTCAAAACACTGCCCGAGGCGTGGCGAAACATACTGTAAAGGAATTATATAATTTTTTTTATGAATATATAGACACTAGTTCAGCTACCAGAGATTAATGTGTAAAGCATTTGCTGAGCAAAAGAAGCTTTACGCTCTTCGTTTATTAGTTTTAGAACAAGTTACCTTTCGCTGTTATCCTGTCTTAATGTTACGACGTGTTGTGCCATTTCCTACAGACAAAACTGGGTTAAATAATGAAAATGATTTTGAAGCAGAGCGGTTTCGTCTTTTGTGATACCATTGGTCCCAGCTCCTGAAATTCTGGAAAATTATTACTATTATTGTAATTTTATGCAGAGAATTGAGATGGAGGTGACGGTCTTCGCGGCGACGCTGCTCAACAATAGAGGTACGTGAACGTGTTCATCTTTTTCCTTTCGTGGCTGCTGCCGTCAATTTCAATGTATTTGCCGCGACATTCAAAACCTGCAGTCTTTCTTTTCATTTAATTTCGAAGAACCACGCATTTACGTTCTAAGATGAATAAATGCATTTAACTGTAATTCCTTTTATCCAGGCCACGGGGGTGATTGCATTCAAAATGTACGGATCTCTATCCCGTTCGTATGTTCGCATACATTTGAGTGTGTACAAGCGTAACTATATTTAAGACTCATTTCCTACACAGTATTAACGCTTTTTTTTTTTTTTTTTTGACCACTCATTCACGAATCTGCGTGCCCTCTTATTTGATGTGGTCAGTCGGCCATATTCTTTAATAACGTTATTTGTAATATTCACTGGCTTAGTATCCACAATTGATCTTTGCCTGCGTCGCAACAGTGCTTCGCGGCTTCGCGCGGAATATTTATTACGCGACATCCACAATAACTTTTACTTCAAATTTTCGACGACCGACTGAATGAAATTTTTTCTAACAATAAAAATAGCAATACATAATAATATAAGAGGACGCGCTACAAATGGCGGCCGTGACAGGACAAATTGTTAGGTTTGTTAGCGTGAATACTCTGTCCTGCAACAAGGCAAGACATATTAACGTGAGATCACAAATCGTTTAAAGGAAGACTGCATTAGTTGAATTCAAATAACATGCCGGCAGTTCACCATAATGCCTAGAACACTCTTGCGACCGACTGATACAGGCATGCGTATTCAAATACAGATATATGTACAATATTGGCCATTAGAACTGCTAGACCAAGAAGAAATTCAGATGATAAACGGGTATTCATTGGACAAATATATTATACTAGAACTGGCATGTGATTACATTTTCACGCATTTTGGGTGCATAGATCGTAGGAATCAGTACCCAGAACAACCACATCTGGCCGTAATAACGGCCTTGATACGCCTGGGCACTGAGTCAAACATACCTTGGATGGCGGGTAGAGGTACAGCTGCCCATGCAGCTTCAACACGATACCACAGTTCATTAAGAGTAGTGACTGCAGTATTGCGACTAGCCAGTTGCTCGGTCACCATTGACCAGACGTTTTCAGTTGGTGAGAGATCTGGGGAATGTGCTGGCCAGGGCAGCAATCGAACATTTTCTGTATCCAGAAGGGCCCGTACAGGAACTGCAACATGCGGTCGTGCGTTATCCTGCTGAAATGTAGGGTTTCGCAGGGATCGAATGAAGGGTAGAGCCACGGGTCGTAACACAACTGAAATGTAACGTCCACTGAGCAGAACAAACTTTCCACAGATTGACTTCGTCATTATCAAATGGGCCCAATACCGTGAATGATGGTACGGGATGCCTTTCAAATCGCTACACGATCGCGTCTGGTTAGCTTGGGGGGGGGGGGGGGGGGGGTGATCTGAACAGCAGACGTTACATTTGCGACAGGTTAAGGCTCGTAGTTGTGCCCTGTCTTCGAAGTGTGTGTGAAATTACCTTTCAACTAGACAGCACAAGGCCATGTGTTACCCGTGCTGTCCTCACCTACCTCCAGACAAAGGGTGTTCGGCTGTTGCCCTGGGCAGAAGGTTCGCCATATCTCTGACTCACCGGATATATCAGTACGCGTGTTTCAAAACGCCGAGCATAAAAACAGGATTCTTCTGGGGCTCATAACTGGGTTCTCTTAGTGATAGAAAGTTGGGGTGAAATGTTTCGATAGTCTTTCTGTTGGGGACCTTTTGTGTGCCCAATAGAAGGACCGTCTTACTATAACTACCCTGCAGCACAGGGTCAAAGTAAGAATATTACGCACTTCCTCATGCATAGGCAAATGGATCGAATCGTTTGATTCTTTTTGCATTTGATGTAGTCTACGGCGAGCCTCAAGGGCTTATGCAAGGAGCCTTATTTTATAGGCGGTTCCTTAGGAAATTGCACAGAAAGACTATATTTACCAATTTTTCTTGAAATCAAGCCGCGGTTTCTATGACGGCTTGTAAGTAGGCTGTTTAGGTTTTTATGTTGGTAACGCCACGTAGCGTTCTGTATGAAAATCACTGGCTGTGCTGTGTGCAGTCTGTGGCTGGTTGGCATTGTTGGAATATTTGCCATTGTAGTGCTGGGCAGCTAGATGTGAACAGCGCGTAGCTTTGCGGCAGTTGGAGGTGAGCCGCCAGCAGTGGTGGATGTGGGGAGTGAGATGGCGGAGTTTTGAGAACGGATGATCTGGACGTGTGTCCATCAGAGACAGTAAATTTGTAAGACTGGATCTCATGAACTGACATATATTATGACCTTTGAACACTATTGAGGTAAATACATTGTTTGTTCTCTATCAAAATCTTTCATTTGCTAACTATGCCTATCAGTAGTTAGTGACTTCAGTAGTTAGAATCTTTTATTTAGCTGGCAGTAGTGGCGCTCGCTGTATTGGAGTAGTACGAGTAACGAAGGTTTTTTGAGGTAAATGATTCATGGAAGGTATAGGTTATTGTTAGTCAGGGCCACTCTTATGTAGAGATTATTGAAAGTCAGATTGCGTTGCGTTAAAAATAGTGTGTGACAGTTTAGTGTTGATCAGAATAAGTAAAGAGTGACATGTATGAGTACGTTCAGTTTTGCTCAACTGTTTGAAAATCAAATAATGTAAGAGGTTTATCAGCACAGTCATTCATAAATTTTTCTAAGCGGACGTTTCAGGCTATGAGCAACAAATAGCTGAAATCTCTACGATATGTTCATAAGATTCAAAACTTTGCTCTGTTTCCGAAATACAAAGGTTTAAAGTTACCCTACTTGTACACGGGAAATACACACATAAAATCCGGTGTGAGGTGAAAACGTTTTTACAAAATGATATAGCATGGAGAAATGTGCTCTAAAGTGTCGCTGTTATCATCATACGGTTCTGAGAACCCAGTGCTGAAGTACTGAAGCACATGCAAAATTTCTGTTCACTTAAAATACGGTCTAAGGTGTAAAATTAGTTATGAGTTATTTCAATTTCACGTAAGTAAATTATCAAAATTTTGCTGACCCATATGAGGAAATGTCCTGTTGTGGCAGGGATACGAAAGAAACAAGCGGAAAGATACTCCAATCGGAGTACTAAAAAGGCGAATATGCTCCTGTTTAAAAGACTCTGACTGAAAATGGGCACCATCTGCCTCATACCACCTTCCCAAAAATATTAACATAGGAAAATACTTGCTCTTTCTTAGGAGACAGTGACATTGGAAAACAGACGGAAAAGTAATAAATACTGGGAGATAGCAGACAGTGGCTGTGGCATACAAATAGCGAAGGAGACAATGGCACTGTGAGAGGAAGAGAAGGACACAGAGGCAGTTGAACATAAGCGACAGTGATAGAACAGTGCTAGGAAAACAGTGAAAGAGGCAGCGCGAGTGAGAGAAATGGTGAGAAGGAGAAAATGGAAGTTTGTGAGAGCCAGTGATAATGAGGGACAGTCCACGATAATGACAACGAGGAAAAGAGAGACATTGACAGTAAGAACAGACAGCATTAGTTGGAAGGAATGAACGAGATAGTAGCAGTAAGAGAGAGCAAGAGACTGACATTGACAGCGAGAGGAAACGGTAGTAATAGGATAGGACGAAGGAGATGGAACAGCAGACAGTGACATTTAGAGAGGCAGAAGGATATAATGACAATGAGCTGGGCTGAATGAGCGAGTGACAATACTAGAAGAAGACTGGGAGTGAATGGGTATGCGCGAAGGACTAATAGGTGTCAGCGAGTTACAGTTAGGGGAGCTTGTCAGAGTGAGAGGTGAGTTGCATGTTAAAAAGAGCACAAATATGTCAGTTCACATACCAAAAATGTTGGCAAATTTTTAAGGTGCTGAGGAAGACAGAAGGAGGCAGCTGGTATCCCAATTTTCATTTAAAGTATTCTAATTAACAGGAACATATTCGCCTTTTTTGCGCATTTTTCCATTGGTCTCAGTCGAACTCGGTGCCCCGTTGGAGTACAGCCAATGTTGCTGCCAGAGAAGTGACAGCTGTCTGTACTGCAAATGACCTACAAATTCAATAATGTATTCTTGTTCTATTTGTTACAACCACAACAAGGAAAATTCTTTATTCGCTATCGATCTCGATGCTGCTATTTTAATGGCTGAAACAGTTTGGAAGACAGATACTATATCTGCAGACGGGTAAAACGAAATTATACGTCACATATTTAAAAAGAATGATTCCCTTGTGTGATATAAAAATAAAGGAATTGCTTTGTTGGATGGCGCTTACAAAATCATGTCGATTTGCCTATTAAATAGGCTGGTACCCGTAACTGAGCAACTAATTGGGGACTAACAATGTGGTTTCCGCAGAAACAGATCCTCATTAGATCATTCATTCACTCTAACACAAATAATTGAAAAGACATAGACGTCCACACATTGTTTCTAATTTTAAAACGGTCCATGATAGCCTACACCGACAGACACTCCTAAATATGATGGAACTTAAAATATTGTCAGAGTTAACCAGATTAGTTAAAATGTACCTGGACAAAACTTTGTGTCTTATAAAGACACATCTAGGAAACTGAAAGTTTTCATGTGTACGTTGAACTGAAAACAGAGTACGACATTTCATCTATTTTATTTAACCTCTGCTAAGCGAAGATGGACAGAGAATTTACTAAAATTAACTCACAAGAGATCCAACTGCAGGAGGTGAACGTTACATATTTTCTTAGCAGATTTTGTAGAGTCAATAAGTTGTTCCAAAACAGAATTAATGAGGATGATGCAAACTTGTTACCAATATCTGATAAGTGAGAAAATCGGAAGTGATGCACCTTTGATTGTAGATGGGTCCGCTTTTAAGAAAGTTGACCGGTTCAAGTATCTAAGGAGTCTTCAGAAAAACAACAGAACGAATATAGAAATAGATGCAAGTGTAGCAAAAGCTAACAAAACGCTTGTCAGTTATGAATTTTAAAATTTTCCCCTAGAATTTAGTGTCCGAAGAAATTTCGGGCTTGCAACTTGTTGTCGTCAACTACGCTCCACGAAATTTCGACTGGGAACCTGCAAGTCATCCTCATGTGGGTCATCGAAGACATGAAGACGTCTTCCGTTCCACAAGATACAGTGTGAAGAAAAAAATGCAGCACTTGGAGGTCGTCATGCGATTCCTCACCCCCATTCAAGGCAAAAGTATATCTAGCAAAACCTAGTCCTGCCAATAGGTTTAACAGAAATGCGATTTAAAACACGAGGCTCTAGCAATGCTGTAACGGCGTGCAGCGTGGTCAAGAACCGGTAGCATGAACCCTGTACTGTGCCACAGCTGTCCCATCAACTCAGCGGGGGAAATGGATATGCAGACTTGACGATATCCGAAAAGCATTCGCGGTTAAGATTTTTATTCAGTTAAAGCATCAAGTTATATCCAATTTACACCTCAAAAGTTTGGTATCTTGTGTATTACTTTCTGTTACTGTTACATTCATTTAAAGAGATAACATGAACTTTTTGCAGACGTAAAAGACCACTTCATTTCGTTCGTGACACAAACAAAGCCAACAGAAAATAATAGTGGATACAGTAACATCGTCTGTATCCAATGAGGTACAAAAACACAATAGGAAGGCTATTCTAGATTGCACATTATGCTGTGCACAATAATTCCATTCAGTACATTTGAAGTCCAGGCTTATCTTCACAGAGCCGGTACATACATGTATGAGCAAAGTTCATTTTAGAGAAAATGTCCAAAGTAACTATAGTCTGGGAGACGAGTCTTTGGTATTGACAGCTCGGTAGCGTCTTTCCGTTGCCTAGCGACCGCAGGCAGGCAGCCAATGACGGCCTGACTTTGAGCGGGTAGCAAGGGCCACGTTGCCGCTCTGAAACCCGGTCGCGCGTGCTTATGAAACTTACCAGTGTCTCGCGTGCAGGCGGTGCGGTCGTTCGTCGTTTGCTTGAAGTTTAATTCGCAGTTTATTTCGTTTTTGTTGTTTTTAGTGTTTCTTTGTTTATGTTTCGTTGTAAACAATGTCTAGTGCGGCGGGTAGTACCAGCCCAACACAAGAAGTGAAACGGAGGAAGAAAAGTGTGCTACACACCCAGGCCCGTGAATTCGTGTGCTATGTGAGGGATTACTTTGATAAAGAAAAGGACAAAGGTGGGCCCTTAACTCGTGTTGTTCAGGTTGTGAAGAGAACTGTAGCAGCATTGAAAATAATTATAAGAACACTGTTGTAAAGATAGGGAAAGAGCAGTATAGTGTAGATTATGACGAGAGTGGCACAAAAAAGCTGCACACACCAGGAAAGAAGCGACCGAGAAATAAGCAGGTGACAGCTTTGGACGATTTTCAGAAAGACGCTATTCGTCGTCATATATACAGCTATTATAAGAGTAGGGAACATCCCACTCTATCTAAATTACTGGTGTCGCTTCAGAAAGACGATCTTTTTAAAGGGAGCAAATTTTCATTGCGTACAGTTTTGAAAGACATAGGCTTCAGCTATTCACTGTTTAACGGACGCAAAATATTAATGGAAAGGACAGATGTAGTTGCATGGCGGTGTAGATTTCTGCGCAGGATCATGGGTGTGGAATTCGAAAGTATAGTGTGGTTAGATGAAACTTGGGTCAATGCCAGCCATTCTTTACGCAGAGGCTGGGATGATGGAACGCCCGAGGGGACAATGGCAGTGCCTGTTGGCAAAGGAGGGCGTATTACTGTCTTACTGCAGGAACATCGAAAGGTTTTGTGCCAAACTGCTTGAAAATGTTTCGGTCAAAAAAGACGGGAGATTACCATGAAGAAATGAACAGTGTGGTATTTCAAGAATGGTTCGAGACATCGCTTATGACGAATCTGACAAGTCCATCAGTGATTTTTATGGACAATCCGCCTTATCATTCCGTTGTTCACGATAAGGCACCAACCTTGGCAACAAAAAAAGACGATATCATTCAGTGGCTGAAACGGCGAAAAGTAGATTTCAGAGAAGATTTAAGGAAGGCGGAACTGCTCGAAATTGTGGCACAAAAGAAACCCCAATTTCCAACATATGTAATTGACGAGATTGCTAAAAGGCACGGACATGAAATCGTTCGGCTTCCTCCATACCACTGTCACTTCAATGCAATTGAACGAGTGTGGGCGCAGATAAAAAATTACATTGCTGCAAACAATAAAAATTCACGATCTCTGAAGTGGAAACACTCCTTCCAGCAGCTATCAATAAAGTGACAAGCGAGACGTGGGCTAAAATTGTAAACAGCACTGAAAGTGCCATCAGAGAGGCGGCCAAAACCGAAGGGGTTGTGGAAGAATGCATCGAAAATTTAATTATACATCTGGGAGAGAGCAGTGATAGTTCGAATAATGCTGAGGAAGACAATGTCAAATCAGATTCTGACAGTGATGTGAGTGGTGTTTTTCTATTACACTAACTACAACGTATTCAGGAATGTAAGGAGGGAGTTTGCTATCGATCTACAACCAGATCATCATATTGTGAGTACTTTCTTCAGATTATAACTCTTAATACACTGACCAATTATTCTGTAGCTTGTAGTAGAACAAATTAAAAATCGTAATACTTAACAATGGAAACCAAAACTGCTAATGTTCAACAACTTGTGAAAATAGTTTTAATTTTAGTTGTGAAGTTTAACAAATAACTTTATTATGTTTCAGCATCTTAGATACTTGTACTAAATAGCTCTTATCAGTTTTCTAGTTAATATATTTCAAGCATCATCTTTAAATAAATTCACACGTACCAATACGACTCGTATTTTGTCTCGCTTTTATTTCTGCTGCTAGAGAATGCGTGTAGCAGACAGGGCGCCGCGTGCTGTGAGCCACGTTCGGCAACAGCGCCGTCTGCCCGCCGGAACTGTCAGTACCAATCACTCGTCTCACGGACTATATCTTTCATTTGCAAACATTTCGCCTCTCGCTGGATCATACTTTTCTGGCCCTACGCAACGCACCTGCATCCACCATCGTCGAACAGTCATACACGCGAGCTGTTAGATGGTGTACATCCGTTGGGGGAGTTTTATAAACCTGGTCCTTTAAGTGTCCCCACAAATAAAAACTTAGTCCTAAGGCCCGGAGGGGGCCACAACATTGGACTTCCGCGACCAACCCCTTTTCCCTGGAAGCGCTACATATACATAGTCACGCATATTTATTCCGAAGTGTGGCGGCACATCATCAAGCTGAACCGATAGCTGTCGCCGAACGCCAAGTGGAACGTTTGTAATGGATGAGGCAATGTATTGCAAAGAAACAAACTATACGGGGGCGCAATAAACTTTTCTGGCAAAAGATACGGCACTTCTCCCACGATGCCAGCTCACAGGTTTATGCCAAAGCGTGCCTGAAAGCCACGTTCACGGGTCACATATTGTTTGTTCTGAACAATAATGGCTGCTGTGGAGATCGAAAATACCTTCACGTGTGAAGATAGGTTCGTCATCCATATCACGTTATTTATAAAACGTTCGTTATCTTCCATTTGGTGCGAAAGTCATTCATAATACTGTACTCGTCGAATGTGTGTTTAGTTAACGTATAATGATGTGGATGCCGTTCTTCATCGCGCATACTTCAAGAACCGGTCTCTGATATATCTGGAACTGCCTAGGAACAGCACAGATACTTCGCCGAGGTGACTGGCGAATGGTTTCAAGAATCGCGTCCTCTGTTTGTGGAGTACGTCTAGTCCTTGGACGAGGTCTGTCCGTTACTTGTGGACGAATGCTGCCAGTCTAACGAAGGCGCCGCTCCAGGCGACGAAAAGCATTCTTATCAGGATGGCGTCTGAGGGTAGAGTCCGCGCAGGTAAGGTGGCCGATGGGCAGTGAGGAGTTTCCGTCGAAAGCGTTGGGCGAGTTCATTTCTTTTTTTTAGAAGGGGGTCCGACACAGTCTGACAGCTTCCTCCCGTTCCACGATGGCCAAATCAAGGCGCACACGGTTTTAGGGAGATTATTGGGCAAAAAATCTCATTTTTGCTTTACTTGCAACTTTATATGTCAGGTTCATTAAGATAATATTTTCGTTAATAGTCGTAGTTATTATGATATTTACGTGGAAGTATGACGCGAAATTGGAAAAAGTTTGCAACGAAAAATAATGGACTCTATAATTTTGCGTTTGATGCATATCACATAATATGTTGCAATGTATGAAATTTAGCTAACATATTGAATTTATCTTTAGATTTGGGTGGAGGTCTCTACCTGTCACCAATCTCAAGAAAATTGTTCTGGTGTAGCACAATCATTTGAGATCGCGCCATGGCAGCGATAAAGCCAGAGTAAACAACATTTCTCATATGTCATAAACGGTTTTAGATATCTAAATGAGATTCCGGAAAATTATAGCATAGGAGAGTACTCTTTCTGTATGGTTATTATACATAACTTCATTATCTACCGTGTTATTCCAATAACTATAGACTTTTTTGGTGAGAAAATATAATTTCTAGAAACGAGTAATGCTTTGTGTTTTGGAACAACGTATGTGAAGACACTACACGTTTATTTTCTGTTTTCATAAGATGCTGAACTTATTTTTCCTCAGTTCCTCTCTTAATAAACTTAATAAACGTAATAAACTACTATCTGAGAATTCCCTCCCAATTGCATCTGCACAAAATGTTAGTGAAATTAGACTTTGTAAGCTTCGCTGTGTTTTGGCAAAAGAAGCAAATTTTCACATGGCAACAAGAGAAATGTGTAGGTCTTACTCAAAATTCGCTACTCGTGACACTTCTCTCAAAGTTACAAATGGTCAACAAGCCAGCCGAAAATAAACAGCTGCATTTTCGGCGGGATTATTTTTAGACACTAACCAAAGAAGAGCTGACAGGTCTTTTTGAGTGGTCACCGTGCAAGTGTGCGGGCGTGGAGGTGCCCCGCTTAATATTTACAAAAAATGTTGAGTGTAGGCTTGGAAAGACACTTCGGCTCCAGCGCTCAGCATTTCCCCTACAGCGCCCGCCTGCAGCCCACGCAACTACAGCTCTCCCCACGCGTGCTCTGCGCATCTAACGGGCTACGATGTTCTGCGTGGACTGTACCATGGAGCGTATGTAGGAGCAAGAACATCAGCTTGGTTATTGGATGCACCCAGCACCAACGGCATATCGATATACTCCCATTTTGTGTGCTCCATCGGGAAGCCCACATACGTGGACCTGGCAGAGCCAGTTCTGTTTCTGTTCTGTGAAGTTAGTAGACACACGCATGCAGTTTAATGGATAACAGCGTCATTTGATAGACTGCTGCCATGTGGCAAAATGATGTCCTACTTATAAACTACGAGTACTATGGAATGGGAATCTATAAATAGCTACCGAGCGAGGTGGCGCAGTGATTAGCACACTGGACTCGCATTCGGGAGGACGACGGTTCAATCCCGCGTCTGGCCATCCTGATTTAGGTTTTCCGTGATTTTCCCTAAATCGCTCCAGGCAAATACCGGGATGGTTCCTTTGAAAGGGCACGGCCAACTTCCTTCCCCATCCTTCCCTAATCCGATGAAACCGATGACCTCGCTGTCTGGTCTCCTCCCCCACAATAATCCAACCCAATCTAAAAATAGCTCCATGGTGGTTATGGATGTGATGTCCCATAAGTCCAATGAGTGATTTACAACGGCTGGTACTGTAGTGCAGGGCTATACACGTTCCTCTGTACATCCCGATGCACCGCAAGATGTGTGAGCGTTGCCAGAGCATTTTCATACGTGTGTTCTCAGAATGCATGAAATCTGTTTCCGCAGGACAGAGCGGATCAGGTTATAGTTGTCGAAAGGGGCCAGAATCAGTTACTGTCAGTTGCACAAAACATACCAACTTTATTTTTCTAAAACACTTAATCACACATGCCCTTAAAAGGTTACAAAACAATACGGATGAAGGCCCAAACACAAGTTATTGAAATTTCCTTAAGAAATACACATGGCTGAAGGCCTTAGTTATAAATTTTTTTACATAAATACTCGGCTGGAGGCCACATACTGAACATAGAACAACTCAAGGCTTAAGGCGTGGATAATAATAAGGATTTCCAATAGGCAAAAATCCCCTATTTACAAAAAAAGTACTTTAAGCAAGAATCTTCAAAGTTTTATTTTATGACGGCTGAAGGGCTTATCGTAACATTAAAACAAACTAATTTAATAGACAGCTGAAGGTCTCGCACAGTACCGGAGACGAAAAGAAAATCACAATCTAAAGACAACAGAACAGTGGTGCTCAGAAGTGCTCCAAGGATCGGCCTGAGGAGGTGACTTTAAGTTAAGGTGCGATAGGCAGCCGAGAATAAGATTAAGTAATCAGATGGCAACCCGACCCAGGGGCGGCTGAAGGACCGACCAACAACCTAACTAATTCCCTTCGTCGGCCAATGGCACTACAACGAAAAATATCAGTCGAGGACGAAGATACCGGCAGCACTTCGTCTTCAAAATTGGCGTTAAAAACAGCCAAGGCACAATAACCACTCAAAAATATGAACCACACCAAAGGCTGTCGAACTACACGCGGTACCGGACAGCATCAACACGACTGCGGAACACTACGCTAATGACCTCGCCGCGGAGACTTCCTCGCTGCTCTGTCCCAACCGACCGACTGCATCCAGCGCAGACAGCGTTACAATAATTGGGCATTCAAAACTACACACGGTTCCGGGGAGTCACTTCCACAAACAACTCGAACGATATTAAAACTAGTCACTGAGGAACAACAAGGACGAATCACAAGTCAACACACACAGAGAATCCAGAATCAGTCGGCAGCCAAATACTCGTCGTCCGATGAGACGACCGTCCGAACGACCAACGAAGGTCGTCGCCACTCAAGTCATGTGTGTCAGCAACGGTCGGGCGAGTCTTGGCTGTCCAGAGCTCACTGCAGCTCCAACCCGACTCTACTCCATGTCCGTAAGGAACTCGGAGACAGGGCGACCCGGGCACACTGGCTCGGACCCAACCATGCAGAGGTAACACTTGCCCATTGGCCACCCGACCTCCCTGCACAAGGAAGGAGCCGACCTACGTCCGGCAAGATGACCAACTGACGAGGCCCAGAAAGGTCAAAAGAACAAATACACGTCGACCGATGATACGACCGACCGAACGACCAACCAACGGTCCACCCTGCTCAAGTCTTCTTCCGTCGGACAGTGCATGTGTGTCCCCTGAGGTCGGGCGAGTACTGGGTGTCCAGACCTTACTGGAGCTCCATCGCGACTGAACTCCCGACACACAACGACCTGGTAATACCAGCAGTCGATCCAAAGATAATACGACAGTGCTCTTATCGATAAGCGCTGCTGCTGCCACTCATGGGCAGGCAAGCCAGTAACTTATGATGTCAGTAAATCGAATAAGAAACGAGGCGACAGAACCGTAAAGACAAGCTGAGAAGCATTAAACGGCATGAACCCGAGCCGCGCACGGCTCAATGCACCCGATCTGTTTTTGCTAAATAGCTTCTTGCCTTTATCTGGATGAGGAATCGGATGCCGACCTACTAATGCGGTATTTTTCGTTCACCCTGTATAGCGATTTGTGAATATTTTGCAAATGAGTCAGAATGAACTTGACAGAGAGAACACACTGCCCAGCGCCAGCGCCCTCGCTGGGGAAAACGCGGAACACACCTGCTCTCAGAGTTGTCGCTCTCCGCCAACCAAAAATCGGGAAGTACATAAGGAGAAAAACACGCTTGCCAGACATCTAGGTTTTCTTCCTTTGTTGACAACATTTCACTGAAATTAGTCGAATGCTGCGTAATTTTGAGGATAAAGTGGTTTTCCGCCCACCATCTGAGATTGCCGACGTGCTAGGATCAGTGAAGGACAATTTTGCCGGAATTTATAGAATACCTTGCCAGTGTGATATGGTTTACATAGGCCAGGTCATGAGCACTGTGGAAGAACGCTGCACTAAACACCAAGTAAGTCTTTCATTGCTGAACAATGCATCTGCACCGGACATTCAATGAAGTATGATAAAACCATCATTTTGGCCATAGCAACATCTTTTTGGGACGCCATTATGAAAGAATTCATGGAAATACGCTTAGCGGAAAATCTGATGAATCGTGACAGTGGCTATCAACTGGATAGTGTGTGGAGTCTTATCATCTCCACGATTTGCTCAAATCGAAGAGGACAGAGTGCGTCGACAGCAGCTGCGAGAGACAGGGCTAAAGACAGCTGAGTTCTGCAGATCCAATAGCGAGGCACTGCCGCTCGATAGTGTGGTCCGTCTGCCAACACGTGCATGGAACACTCACAGTGTGCTGTACAGGGGGTCCTAGAACTGCTGTAACGAACTACGTGAGGTTGTAGAGGGTGTCTTATGCAACAAACAAAAAATTGTAGGCCCGCCGCGTGAAGCGAGGCTACTCCTTCAGCACCAATCGTGACTTTTCAGCTGAAAGACCGTTGGCGGAATGTCTCGTATTCAGTGATCGCTTCTTCTTGCCACGATAGCCAGTGGAGAAGATGGAGGCAGCTCGTGTGTAGATAGGCGTTGTCTCCTATGAATGGGATGCTCTATTGCCTTGGTGGATGAGGGTTTGTGCACAGGTTTCCCTCTGCAGTTTACACTGATCAGCCAGAACATTATGACCACCTGCCTAACAGCCGGTATATCCATCTTTGGCACAGATAATAGTAGCGACGCATCATGGCGAAAAAGCACTAAGGCCTCGGTAGGTTGCTGGAGAGAGTCGGCACCACATCTGCAAACACAAGTCACCTAATTCCCGAAAATAATGGGGAGTGGACCGATGAGATCTGATGCTGCACCCAGATGTGTTCGATTGGGTCCAGATCTGGCGAGTTGGAGGGGGGGGGGGGGCAGCAGTTGATATGCTGTCCCCCCCCCCCTCCCCCTCCAACTGGAACTCAAAAATGTGTTTCTCGAATCGCTCCATCACATTTTGGCCTTGTGCCATGGCGCATTACATCGGGAGTTCTTTGAGGCTTTTTGCAGATGCTGTGGTCTATCGAGAGGTTGCAACAATGGAAAATTGTACTGAAATGCAGGAGGATCTGCAGCGAATTGACGCATGGTGCAGGGAATGGCAATTGAATCTCAATGTAGACAAGTGTAATGTGATGCGAATACATAGAAAGATAGGTCCCTTATCATTTAGCTACAAAATAGCAGGTCAGTAACTGGAAGCAATTCCATAAATTATCTTGGAGTACGCATTAGGAGTGATTTAAAATGGAATGATCATATAAAGCTGATCGTCGGTGAAGCAGATGCCAGACTGAGATTCATTGGAAGAATCCTAAGGAAATGCAATCCGACAACAAAGGAAGTAGGTTACAGTACGCTTGTTCGCCCACTGCTTGAATACTGCTCAGCAGTGTGGGACCCGCACCAGATAGGGTTGATAGAAGAGATAGAGAAGATCCAACGGAGAGCAGCGCGCTTCGTTACAGGATCATTTAGTAATCGCGAAAGCGTTACGGAGATGATAGATAAACTCCAGTGGAAGACTCTGCAGGAGAGACGCTCAGTAGCCCGGTACGTTCTTTTGTTAAAGTTTCGAGAACATACCTTCACCGAAGAGTCAAGCAGTATATTGCTCCCTCCTACGTATATCTCGCGAGGAGACCATGAGGATAAAATCAGAGAGATTAGAGCCCACACAGAAGTATACCGACAATCCTTCTTTCCACGTACAATACGAGATTGGAATAGGAGAACCGATAGAGGTACTCAGGGTACCCTCCGCCACACACCGTCAGGTGGCTTGCGGAGTATGGATGTAGATGTAGATGAAGATCTTGCTGAAAAGTGCCATTGCTGTTGGGAAAAATGATCGTCATGAAGAAGCGTACGTGGGCTGCAGCCATTGTACGATACTCCTTGGCCGCCATAGTGCCATGCACAAGCTCCACTGGACCCATGGGATGTCCAAGTTAATGTTCCCCAGAGCATTATAGCATAATGGAACAACTGCCAGCTTTTCTCTGTCCCGCAGTTCAGGTGTCAAGGAGCTGTTCCCGCCCTCCCATCACATGATGAAGAAGGTATCGGGATTCATCAGACCATGCAACGCTCTGCCATTGCCCCAACGTCCAATGCCTATGGTGACCGTTCCATTTCATTCGTAGTTGCCGATGTCGTGGTGTTAGCATTTGCATATACATGGGTCATCGGCTGCGGAGGCTGACCGTTAGGAGTGTTCAGTGCACTGTGTGTTCAGACACTCTTGTACTGTGCCCAGCATTGAAGTCTGGTACTAGTTCCGCCACAGTTCGCCGTTGAAGTCTGATGTTAGTTCCGCCACAGTTCGCCGCCTGTCCTGTTTCACTAGTCTGCCCAGCCTACAACGACCAACATCTGTAATGAGGGGTGGCCGTCCAACATTGTGACGTGTGGTTTCACCTTGGTTTCACCACATGCTGAAGACACTCACTACATCACTCCTTGAACACCAGACAAGTCGTGCAGTTCCCGAAATTCTCAGGCCGAGCCTCCAGGCTATCGCGATATGCCCTCGGTGAAACTCAGATAGAGTGCCCGCCTTCCCCATTCTACACATGGGCAGTTTGTCACGGACACTACACGCACCGTGTGTGTGACTAGCACTCATTCGTCGCCAGGTGACACTGCTATTGCCTGGACGGGTTTACATCGATATTAGGTAGGTGGGCATAATATTCTGGTTGATCAGTAAAAACAGTGGAGATTTTACAGGGCTCCAGGACAAAAAAAAAGAAACTGTGGTTAGAAACTAGTGTCTGAAACCGTCATCCCCAGACTCAGAGGCAAGAGATCAGGATCCATCTCCTCCACTGACAGTCGTGGCAATCAGTCGCTATCACTGAATAACAGAGTACAAAGAGAGGTGTTCTGTGTACAGTCCGTTAGGCACAAGGTCACGTTTGCTGCCGAAGGGGTGGCCCAATGGCAGGATCCGGCGCCTGTAACTTGGACACTCTGTACCATGTCGGATAATGATCCTGGACGCGGGGTCCTATTTTCGATTTGTTCCTCAAGACACTTTTTAATTCCTTTCGAAGTTTTTGCAACATTCATGTTATGCCCTGTAGGTTGCAGAACAGTGCACGTCTTCATGTCTTCGAGGACTCAGCGAGGATACCAGGCAGGCATCCAGTCGAAATATCTTGCGGTGCAGTTGAAGACGACCGGATGCAAGCCCGAAACTTCTACAAATACTTTGTACACTACTGGCCATTAAAATTGCTGCACCAAGAAGAAATGCAGATGACAAACGGGTATTCATTTATCGAATATATTATACTAGAACTGACATGTGATTACATTTTCACGCAATTTGGGTGCATAGATCCTGAGAAATCAGTACCCAGAACAACCACCTCTGGCCGAAATAACAGCCTTGATACGCCTGGGCATTGAGACAAACAGAGCTTGGATAGCGTGTACAGGTACAGCTGCCCATGCAGCTTCAACACCATACCACAGTTCATCAAGAGTAGTGACTGGCGCATGGTGACGAGCCAGTTACTCTGCCACCATTGACCAGACGTTTTCAGTTGGTGAGAGATCTGGAGAATGTGCTGGCCAGGGCAGCAGTCAAACATTTTCTGTATCCAGGAAGGCCCCTATAGGACGTGCAACACGTGGTCGTGCATTGTCCTGCTGAAATGTAGGGATTCGCACGGATCGAATGAAGGGTAGAGCCACGTGTCGTAACACATCTGAAATGTATCGTCCACTGTTCAAAGTGCTGTCAATGCGAACAAGAAGTGACCGAGACGTGTAACCAATGACATCCAATAGCATCACGCCGGGTGATAAGCCAGCATGGCGATGACGAATACACGCTTTCAATGTGCGTTCACCGCGATGTCGCCAAACACGGATGCGACCATCATGACGCTGTGAACAGAACCGGAAAAATTACGATTTGTCACTCGTGCACCCAGGTTCGTCGTTGAGTACACCATCGCAGGCGCTCCTGTCTCTGACGCAGCGTCAAGGGTAACCGCAGCCACGGTCTCCGAGCTAATAGTCCGTGCTGCTGCAAACGTCGTCGAACTGTTCGTGCAAAATGTTGTCTTGCAAACGTCCCCATCTGTTGACTCAGAGATCGAGACGTGGCTGCTCGATCCGTTACACTCATGTGGATAAGATGCCTGTCATATTGACTGCTAGTGATACGAGGCCGTTGGGATCCAGCACGGCGTCCCGTATTACCCTCCTGAACGCATTTCTCCTCCTTACACGAGGCATCACAACAACGTTTCACCAGGCACCGCCTGTCAACTGCTGTTTGTGTATGAGAAATCGGTTGGAAACTTTCCTCATGTCAGCATGTTATAGATGTCGCCACCGGAACCAACCTTACAAAGGAAAAATGGAAATAACATGGAATGGAGGAAAAGAAGAAGTGAGACCTGCAGGGGCCGTACAGACACCGTAAAATTGTTGCAGAGGAGAAGGTGGGGCTGGTCTTGCGATACAGCCAGAAAGCCAGAGACTAGGCGACATAGAATAGCCGGAAAAAGAGGAAGAGGGAGATCCCGTATTAGGTGACGAGACAGAATACGAGAGACCGCAGCTGTGATGTACACCAAACCCAAATGAATGAACGGCACTCTCGACAGAAATGGGAGATACTTGCAGAAGAGGCAAACTGTCGGTAAAGCCCATGGCACATGCGAAGTAAAGTGAGCTATGTCGAGAAGATTAAGGGGAATCTTTCATGAAATTGACCGAATATGTCAATTTTCAATTTATTTTGTACTTATTAGAAGAACTCATAGACAATAAGTTCCCTAAGTTCAATTATGGAACGCATGCGAAGTGCGTGTAAAATAATGAAATGTGTGACGCGCCCTCTATGCCACGCCAATAGTTTTGAAGCTGTGCAGTCCGGAAGCATCGACTGCACACCGACCAGCGCATCGCCGCGAAGTGGCAAGTGCTGACCCACGCGAAAGTGGAGAGAGCGGTCAGCTTCACGCCTCAAGGAGACAGAGCTCAGTGCCTCTGTCAACGTTGACTTAAGCAACCGCCCATCGCCGGTCGGCCCCAGTTCGGTCGCAGACATCGAGAGCATCAGCAGTGAGTGATAGGAATCTGATACATAGTCTGCATTCTCCTAGTGATACTAGACTGTCAACGTACTTGTATATACACTAAGGCCCTTAAAATTGCAACACCACGAAGATGACGTGCTACAGACCCGAAATTTAACCGACTGGAAGAAGATGCTGCGATATGCAAATGATTAGCTTTTCAGATCATTCACACAAGGTTGGCGCCGGTGGCGACACCTACAACGTGTTGACATGAGGAAAGTTTCCAACCGATTTCTCATACACAAACAGCAGTTGACCGGCGTTGCCTGGTGAAACGTTGTTGTGATGCCTCGTGTAAGGAGGAGAAATGCGTACCATCACGTTTCCGACTTTGATAAAGGTCGGATTGTAGCCTATCAAGATTGGGGTTTATCGTATCGCGACATTGCTGCTCGCGTTGGTCGACACCCAATGACTGTTAGCAGAAGATGGAATCGGTGGATTCAGGAGGGTAATACGGAACGCCGTGCTGGATCCCAACGGCCTCGTATCACTAGCAGTCGAGATGACAGGCTTATTATCCGCAGGGCTGTAACGGATCGTGCAGCCACGTCTCGATCCCTGAGTCAACAGATTGGGACGTCTGTAAGACAACAACCATCTGCACGAACAGTTCGACGTTTGCAGCAGCATGGACTATCAGCTCGGAGACCGTGGTTCCGGCTACCCTTGACGCTGCATCACAACCAGGAGCGCCTGCGATGGTGTACTCAACGACGAAGCTGGGTGCACGAATGGCGAAAATTTTTTTGGGATGAATTCTGGTTCTGTTTACAGCATGATGATGGTCGCATCCATTACTGGCGACATCGCTACAAATCGGTAGCGTGTATTCGTCATCGCCATACTGGCGTATCACCCGGCGTGATGGTATGGGGTGCCATTGGTTACACGTGTCAGTCACCTCTTGTTCGCACAGACAGCACTTTCAACAGAGGGCGCTACATTTCAGATGTGTTACGACCCGTGCCTCTACCCTTCACCCGAACCCTACATTTCCGCAGGATAATGCACGACCGCATATTGCAGGTCCTGTCCGGGCCTTTTCTGGATACAGAAAATCTTCGACTGCTGTCCTGGTCAGCACATTCTCCAGATCTCTCACCAATTGAAACGTCTGGTGGCCGAGCAATTTGTCCAATGAATACCCGTTTATCATCTGCATTTCTTCTTGGTGTAGCAATTTTAATAGCCAGTAGTGTAAGAGACACAGTGAGCACAGCAATCAAGAGAAGTTAAGTTTATTTTCATTTCAAAGCTAAAGTGATCAGCTGATCTTAACCTGTTTTCTACAGATGATTTTGTATTCCTCCCACCGGCCATCGCAACTTCTCTCCCACCTCGTTCGTGTCGGTGCTGACTCCCACAATAGCCTACACAACAGAAGCACCGCTTCAATATTAGCACTGTGAACAAAGATTCCGTGGATTACTTTGAAGCAAACTTGCACGGAATACATGTATAAGGCTGCGATATATACTCTTTGTTTTTTATAGCTCATCTGTGAGTGTTTTTCCTTTCTTAGAAACAAACCAGCTCCTTTGTTTATCACGAACCAGTTCTTGTTTTGCCTTGACCTACTGACGGAGATTTACGCCAGTGTACTATGACAAGGCTATCAGACAGAACATACCCAGCGTGACCTCAAAAGTGTAGTACATATTTCAACCCGATATCAACAGGTGATTACATTCATCATCTCACCGTATTAAATGGTGTAAATATCTACAGTCTCGGATTGATAATAACCCCTAAATTCATAAGGAGAGGCTTCCAAATTGTATGCTGGATCTTTTCAGGCCCTCTGACAGGTTTCTGGTGAAGCCTGAACTTCTAAAAAAGCGTGTTCATGGCAAAATGCAGGAACAAATGAGTCTCTAAGTACACTCGCATGGAAACGATGTCCAAAACTACAGTTTCATCTGTTTACGGTGGAATTCATGTGTTTAATGATGGGAATGCAGGGAGGGCCAACGGCCCTGCCGCAGTCGTAACACCGATTCCTGTCAGATCACCGAAGTTAAGCGCTCTCGAGCTGGGCTAGCACTTGGATGGGTGACCATGCCGTCTGCCGAGCGCTGTTGGCAAGCGGTGTGCACTCAGCCCTTGTGAGGCAAACTGAGGAGCTAATTGATTGAGAAGTAGCGGCTCTGGTCTCGTAGACTGACATACGGCTGGGAGAGCGGTGTGCTGACCACATGTCCCTCCACACATCCAGTGACGCCTGTGGGTTGAGGATGACACGGCGGCCGGTCGGTACCGTTGGGCCTTCCGAGGCCTGTTCGGATGGAGTTTAGTATAGTTTAGTTTTAATGTAGGGAGGATGATATTCTTAGAAAGAATCAGGTTTAAGGTAGGAAATTTCACTCAAGACATCTTGAGAAAAATTGATTTACAGCGGCTGTCAGCAGTTGAAAAGTCAATTTAAGATCTGGTAACGGCAAAAAGGCAGAAAACAAGAAACCAGAAGAGAAGCCTTGAAGGGAAAGAGGACCATGAGTATAAATGTGGGTTCTTCTGAAGAGATGACATACGAAAAATCGTTACGTTGAACTTTAACGCAATTCCTGAAAATTACATTTTTTACAGTTTGTGTACCATTTTATCAGGCTCTATGAGGGCTAGACTTACGAAATTTTGTACATTTCTTTCTATAAACCCAATAAATGTCGTTTCTAGAGTAAATTTTTAAATTCTGAGTGTAAGCCGAGATATGGGGCAAAGTGCTTGGAATTATGCGTGAATTTTATATTGTACTTCGATAGTTTCAGCAAAAAAATTATTGACATTCCCCTACTCGATATATTCATAAAACCTAATGAAAGAAGCTTAGTGTATATCCAAAGAGATTAAACGGAGAAAATTTTGTAGAAATCTCGTGAATAGTTTCTGAAAAGTAGATACATAAATTGTTTTATGAAAAATTTTTTTTTAAATTTCGTAAAAAAGTTAAATATATAAAGGGTCGTTCAAATGGTTCAAATGGCTCTGAGCACTATGGGACTTAGTTTCTGAGGTCATCAGTCCCCTAGAACTTAGGACTACTTACACCTAACTAACCTAAGGACGTCACACACATCCATGCCCGAGGCAGGATTCGAACCTGCGACCGTAGCGGTCGCGCGGTTCCAGACTGTAGCGCCTAGAACCGCTCGGCCACTACAGGCCGGTATAAAGGGTGGTTCAGAAGTGATGCTCAGTAATTCTCACATGGAAAGTAGAGGCCAAAAGTAGCCATAAAGCTTCAATAAATCTTGAGAGCTGATTTCTCAGGATGGGGCAGGATAAGGTTACATTTGTGGATGGGGCCGTAATTAGTTACAAATACGTAAACTTTATTGAAAGAAATTAAAATTTTAAAACAATCTCTTGAAACAAACACAACTGACTGTATGACGGCTGAAGGCCTTATAGCGAAAACAAATTCGACAATTTTAGGGCCGAAGGCCACCAACAATAACCTCAAACAACAAACGGCTGAAGACCTGAATTAGAATTCAGGAAAACAATTCCAAAGAGCACACATATCAACAAATGCCTGCTTTAAAACAAGTTTGTTTAAAAAAAAAAAACTTATTGTAACACGGCTGAAGGCCTTGCTCTGCTGCACGCCACTCACAACTTCAAATAACAAACGGCTGAAGGCTAGAATTAGAAGTCAGAAGAACAATTCCAAAAAGCACTTATTAAGATATATACTTCGTTTTAAAACAAATTGTAACACGGCTGAGGGACTTATTATAAGTGAAGTAAAATTATTACTCGGCTGAAGGCCACAAACAATTTCAAATAACAAAGGCTTGTAAGCCTGAATTAGGAGTCAGGAAAACAATTCCAAACAGCACTTTTAAAATAAATCCCTTGCTTTTAAAACATGTTTGCTTAAAAAAACTTACTGTGACACGGCTGAAGGCCTTATCACGAAAGAAGTGAAATTATTGCTCAGCTGAAGGCCATACCAACAATAATTAGAAAATTACAAATATCCTTAACAAAATGATTCAAATGGCTCTGAGCGCTATGGCACTTAACTTCTGAGGTCATCAGTCCCCTAGAACTTAGAACTAAGTAAACCTAACTAACCTAAGGACATCACACACATCCATGCCCGAGGCAGGATTCGAACATACGACCGTGGCGGTCGCGCGGTTCTAGACTGTAGCGTCCCTTAAAATAAACATCACAATCTAAGGAATCAGGACAAGCGGTTCTCAGCAAGTGTTCCAAGGGTCGGCCTGGGAAGGAAACTCAAAGATAAGTTAAGGTGAGACAGGCAGCCAAGAGTTGTACTCACGTAACAGTATAGCAACTCAAACTAGGGGCAGCTTAAGCGCCGAGCGGCCGACTAATCAATCCGCCTAACGTCCGATCACCGGTATAACGATGGAAAATTTTTAGGCAAGGGCAAAGAGACAGACAGCATTACGTCTTCAGAAACCACCTAAGGCCGAAGGAAACACTACAACCAAGGTAAACCTCCCAAAAATATGCACAACACAATACAAGAGGCTGTCGAACTACACGCCGTGTCGGACAGCATCAACACGATGAGGAAAGGTAGGCTACCGGAAAAGTACGCTAACCTCCAGTGTGGGTAACTAGGGCGCCAGCGGCCACAAGGCAGAAAATGCCGCTGGTTGCACTTCACTAATAAGAATAATACTAAATTCAGTGATGAATAACCAACAGAGAAAGACGACTGCAATATTTCACTGCCTCGAAACACTTCACTCGTTGCCGCCAGGCTCAGTGGCCCTGGGAGGAACAATCAGCCGACCAAATGCGAGATCTCAGCCTAGTCGGGGTTGCGTTAGCAGCTAACTCTTCACTCAACTTAAACGTCCAGGGTTCGGTGTGCAACGAAGTCGTCGGTCTGGCAGCCACCCCTCCTCGATCCGGCAGTGGCAGCACGCCACCAGCGGCCCCAGCTTGCTCTTGCGCTGCACGGACCTGCTCGCTGCTGCGCCCCCAACCGACCTGACCTCCGTTCGCAAGTCTCACCAAATCCAGTACGCAGACAGCATTAAAATAACTGTTCATTCAAAACACCAAGATACATACGGATCCTTGAAAACAATTCCACCAACAACTCACGATACTAAAACCAGTCACTGTGAAACAACACGGACGAATTATCAGGCGGCACAAACACAAAGAAGCCAGAATAAGTCGGAAGACCAAATGCACGTTGTCCGCTGCGGCGACCTACCGAACGACCAACCAACGGTTGTCCCCACTCAAGTCAGGCACGGGAAAGATTCCAGTATAAATCGTGGACTGACAACTTATTGCCACGAGGTCACTTCGAAGGGCGGACATAGACACACCAGTGAAAGTTGCACTACTCGAATATCACGGTTCGACTAAAACTCGCTGAATGCGGTCCTTGACGTGGCTGTGCAATCTGACGACCACATCCTTCCTTCGGACAATGCATGTGTGTCGCCAGCGGTCGGGCGAGTACTGGCTGTCCGGACCTCACTGCTGCTCCGTCCCAACTCAACTCGCTCGACACACGATGACCCGCAAATACTAGAGGCCGCTCCAGAGATGGTACCATAGTGCGTGCTACCGATAAGCGCTGCTAGTGCCACTCACGGACAGATAAGGCGAGCAAATGTAGTGGCGCCAGTGAACACACTAAGAAAATGAAACGCCGCTATCGCTATTACAAATGCCAAGCTATCAACGTGAACCGCAAACGGCTGAAACATGGGTCCACATGTCAACCGTTGTAGAGATACAACATATTTTCTGTTATGTTCATCAGTGTGTCTGAATGCAACATTGAACTCGTATCTGGCGAATCCTCTCAGGCAGTTCTGAGCAATTCTGTAAACGCTGGAAGGCTGCTTCAATCTGCAAGCTTGAGTCTTGGAGAGAGTTGATCTCGGTAGCATAGACCAGTCTTTTGACTTGACCCCACACACAGAAATCCATGGGATTTAAATTCGGAAACGTTAGGCGCCATGGGACAGGTCCTCCTCTGCCTATCCAAAGTTGGCCGTGCGTCCGAGTTAGAATCAGGCTCACTCTTACATGAAAATGTGCTGGAGAGAAAAAAAAAAATGGTTCAAACGGCTCTGAGCACTACGGGACTTAACATCTGAGGTAATAAGTCCCCTAGAACTTAGATCTACTTAGACCTAACTAAGCTAAGGACATCAGTCACATCCATGCCCGACGGCAGGATACGAACCTGCGACCGTAGCAGTCGCGCGGTTCCGGACTGGAGCGCCTAGAACCACTCGGCCACAGCGGCCGGCTGTGCTGGAGCATCGTCATGCGTGAATCACATGTTCAGGCGTTGGTTTAGTGGGACATCATCTTGTACATCTTGAAGTACAGCCCGCAGAAACCGCATGTACTGTTGTCCGGTTGGTCTCTGTGGTAGGAATCGTGGTCCACTTATGCGGTCTCCGAACAGTCCTGCCCAGACGTTCAGCATATAACGCTACTGATGTTGTGATACGCGTGTTGCCTTACCATTGACATCGGCCAATATGTAGCAGTTATGATACTGAAAATACCTTCACCGGTAAATCCAGTCTCATCCATGAACGGAATACTGCTTAGAAACAGGGGATTCAGGGTACACTTTTGATCCACCTATTGGCAGAAGTTTACATTGTTGAGGGCTTGCACTCACTGGAGATGGTATGGATAGAGCACTTGTCGGTATAAAATCTGTCACGTACTGCTACGATTCAGGACACGCTCTTGGGTAGCAATCCTCCTTGTTGAAATACTCGGACGTCCATGTACAAAGCACAACGCCCTTTCCTCAACATCAGGTGTTATGGATCTGGGATGACCTTCTCGTACATGGTGTGCGAAACTCCCGATTTCATATCGCTCTGCAATGTTACGCCCAAATATTTAATTGACGTGACTGTGTCAAGCGCTACACTATTAACGGAGTATTCAAACATTACGGGATTATTTTTCTTATTCATCTGCATTAATTTACATTTATCTATATTTAGAGTCTTTACACCAATCACAAATCCTGTCCAAGTCATCTTGTATCCTCGTACAGTCACTCAACGACGACACCTTCCCATACACCACACCATCATCAGCAAACAACCGCACATTGCTATCCACCCAATCCAAAAGATCCTTTATGTAGATAGAAAACTACAGCGGACCTACCACACCTGCCTAGGGCAGTCCAGATGATACCCTCACCTCCGATGAACACTCACTATCGAGGACAACGTACTGGATTCTATTACTTAAGAAGTCTTCGAGCCATTCACATATTTGGGAACCATTCCCATATGCTCGAGCCTTAGGAGTCTGCAGTGGGGCACCGAGTCAAACGCTTTCCGGAAGTCAAGGAATATGGCAAACGTCTGATACCCTTCATCCATGGTTCGCAAGATATCATGTGAAAGAAAGGGCGAGTTCCATTTCACAGTAGCGATGCATTCTAAAGCCGTGCTGATGCATGGACAGCAACTTCTCTATCTCAAGGAAATTCATTATTTTCGAACTGAGAATATGTTCGAGAATCCTGCAACAAACCGATGTTAAGAATATTGGTCTGTAAATTTGAGGATCCGTCCTTCTACCCTTCTTATATAAAGGCGTCACCTGTGCTTTTTTCCAGTACGTTGGACAAGAGATTCGCGATAAATGCAAGCTAAATAAGGAGCCAATGCAGTGGAGTACTCTCTGTAAAACCGAATTGGAATTCCATCAGGACCTGGCGATTTATTTATTTCCAACCCATTCAGCTGCTTCACAACTCCAGGGATGTCTATCACTATGTCCTCCATACGGGAAACTGTACGAGACTCAAACGGCGGTATGTTTGTACGATCCTCCTGCGTGAAAGACTTCTCAAATGCTAAATTTAAAATTTCAGCTTTCGTTTTGCTGTCTTCCGTTGCCAGGCCAGACTGATCAGTGCGTGACGATGAAAGCCTTCGACCCGCTTACCGATTTTACGTAAGACCAGAATTTCCTTGGGTTTTCAACAAGATCTTTTGCTAAGGTATGACTGTGGTAGTGGTTGTATGCTCCGCGAATCGCTCTTTTTACAGCAGCACGAATCTCTACTAACTTTTGCCTGTCCTCATTCTCCCGATCTTTCTTGTACCGCGAGTGTATCTGCCTTTGCTTCCTGAGCATTCTCCGAATTGCGCTCTTAAACCACGGTGGGTCTTTTCTGTCCGTAACCCACTTTTCCGGCACATACTTGTCCAATGCGTGATTTACAATGTGTTTAAAATTTGTCCATAATTATTCATCGTCCATCGTACCGGAAGTAAATGAAGTCGATTCATTTACTAAGTGGGATGCTAACAACTGCTTATGTGCTCTTTCTAGTAAGAATACTCTCCTAGCCTTCTTGACCGACTTTTTAACTTTCGTAACCATAGTCGTTATGACAACATTATGATCAGTAATCCCTGTCTCAACACTGACACCGTCGATAAGGTCTGGTCTGTTCGTGGCTACCAGATCTAAAATATTTACATTACGCGTTGGCTGTCGATTTACCTGCTCAAGACAGTTTTAGGATAATGTGTTCAAAAGTAATTCACACGACGGCTTGTCTGTACCACCTGTAATGAATCCATAGGGATCCCAGTGTATACTAGGTAGGTTCAAGTTGCCTCCGATTAATATAGTATGATTTGGGTACTCTGCGATACGGAATGTACCCTCTGAATGATTCTAGAACTGTCACGGTGGAACCTGGTGGCCGGTAATAACACCCCACAATTAGCTTTATTTCCCCTAGCCCTGTTAAACGTGTCCAGATAACTTCACAATCACACTCGACTTCGACGTCAGTAAACACAATATTTTTGTCAACTGCAGTGAAGACACCACCTCTTACGGTGTCTAATCTGTCTTTCCGATACACGTTCCAACCCTCACTAAATGTTTCAGAACTTCCTCAGGGTACTGCCAGGTCTCAGTCCCGGCCATTGCCTGTGATTCTCCCCTTGCTACCGGAAACTATCGTTCGCTGCAGCACGAGAATCCAGGATCTGTTCTCCTTGAGACTTTCCTCTTTCCTGTGAAATCTGTTGTCATGCTTGTGGGGATTTCTATGGCTTCCCTGAACAAGCGGGCGAGCTAGCTCTCTTGCACAGTGAGAACTTCCGTGTCAGCGAATTTTATTATATTTTCGGTTTCACACAACGCATTCTCCCTTTGTCACAACCTGCAGTGTTATTCATGTTCGGTGACCATGATGTTGATGAATCATCCCAACACAGCCATTTCCATAGGCACAGGTTATTTGGTATATTCTTAACATTTTAAGTGAATCCCTTTTACCGTTTTCCGATTATGAAACACTCTTTGATCATGTTGGTCGGTTTGTAGACAGTCCTTTCACCGTATCTGCACTCGATTCTGCCCGTCACCCTGGTGATCTATGGCAGAAATGCAGTATCCAACAGTTCTTATTCCGACGTGTCGATTCGTCGAGTATTATATTTCGTGACATTTCTTATGCGACACATGGGGCATCCGTTCTTCAGAACGCTTTGCAGGTGTTGAATCTCACGTTTGAGGTGCTGCGGCTCACCTACTCGTCTTGTGAGCGTTTCGAGCGCGTTAATCATCCACCTTTTCTGCCTCATGTGATGATTTGACAGTTGTCAAGGTATCGATCCATAGTTCTGAACCTATTAGAACCGACGGAGACATGGCTTAGCCACAGCCTGGGGGATGTTTTCCAGAATGAGATTTTCACTCTGCAGCGGAGTGTGCGCTAATATGAAACTTCCTGGCAGATTAAAACTGTGTGCCGGACCGAGACTCGAACTCCGGACCTTTGCCTTTCGCGGGCAAGTGCTCTACCAACTGAGATACCCGAGCACGACTCCTGCACCGTCCTCGCAACGTTTTTCACGAAGCAACGCCCCCCCCCCCCCTCCCGCCTTACGCTGTTTAGTTTACGCTGCCACAGAAGGTCGCTAGCGCGGCGCCGTCCGCTGTTCGGGCCCGGCTACTCTACTCACCCGCCGCGGACGGGCCGGTCCTCCTCGGCCAGGTTGGCGGCGAAGCGGGCCCCGTGCCTCAGCAGCAGGAGCGCCACGTCCGGCTTGCAGACCTGCAGCGCCGCCGCCAGCGCCGTGGAGCGCCGGTACTCAGCCATCGGGACGTCGGCCGCTCGTCGACCGGCGCCGCACCCTTCAGTCACCCAAAAGGCAGTCAGGAGGGGCGTCCCAAACTTCAGAAAGATACAGGGTGTTTCAAAAATGACCGGTATATTTGAAACGGCAATACAAACTAAACGAGCAGCGATAGAAATACACCGTTTGTGGCAATATGCTTGGGACAACAGTACATTTTCAGGCGGACAAACTTTCGAAATTACAGTAGTTACAATTGTCATCAACAGATGGCGCAGCGGTCTGGGAAACTCTATAGTACGATATTTTCCACATATCCACCATGCGTAGCAATAATATGGCGTAGTCTCTGAATGTAATTACCCGAAACCTTTGACAACGTGTCTTTCGGAATGGCTTCACATGCAGATGAGATGTACTGCTTCAGCTGTTCAATTGTTTCTGGATTCTGGCGGTACACCTGGTCTTTCAAGTGTCCCCACAGAAAGAAGTCACAGGGGTTCATGTCTGGCGAATAGGGAGGCCAATCCACGCCGCCTCCTGTATGTTTCGGATAGCCCAAAGCAATCGCACGATCATCGAAATATTCATTCAGGAAATTAAATATGTCGGCCGTGCGATGTGGCCGGGCACCATCTTGCATAAACCACGAGGTGTTCGCAGTGTCGTCTAAGGCATTTGGTACCGCCAGAAATTCACGAAGAATGTCCAGATAGCGTGATGCAGTAATCGTTTCGGATCTGAAAAATGGGCCAATGATTCCTTTGGAAGAAATGGTGGCCCAGACCAGTACTTTTTGATGATGTAGGGACAATGGGACTACAACATGGGGCTTTTCAGTTCCCCATATGCGCCAGTTCTGTTTATTGACGAAGCCGTCCAGGTAAAAATAAGCTTCGTCAGTAAACCAAATGTTGCACACATGCATATCGCCGTCATCAATCCTGTGCACTATATCGTTAGCGAATGTCTCTCGTGCAGCAATGGTAGCGGCGCTGAGGGGTTGCCGCGTTTGAATTTTGTATGGATAGAGGTGTAAACTCTGGCGCATGAGACGATACGTGGACGTTGGCGTCATTTGGACCGCAGCTGCAACACGGCGAACGGAAACCCGAGGCCGCTGTTGGATCACCTGCTGCACTAGCTGCGCGTTGCCCTCTGTGGTTGCCGTGCGCGGTCGCCCTAGCTTTCCAGCACGTTCATCCGTCACGTTCCCAGTGCGTTGAAATTTTTCAAACACATCCTTTATTGTATCGATTTTCGGTCCTTTGGTTACATTAAAGCTACGTTGAAAACTTTCTGAAGAAGAGAAATTTGTCAACATCGAGTATAGATTTAAGTGTCAGGAAGTCGTTTCTGAAAGTATTTGTATGGAGTGTAGCCATGTATGGAAGTGAAACATAGACGATAAATAGTTTGGACAAGAAGAGAATAGAAGGTTTCGAAATGTGGTGCTACAGAAGAATGCTGAAGATTAGATGGGTAGATTACATAACTAATGAGGAGGTATTGAATAGAATTGGGGAGAAGAACAGTTTGTGGCACAACTTGACAAGAAGGAGGGACCGGTTGGTAGGACACGTTCTGAGGCATCACGGGATCACAAATTTAGCATTGGAGGGCACCGTGGAGGGTAAAAATCGTAGAGGGAGAGCAAGAGATGCATACACTAAGCAGATTCAGAAGGATGTAGATTGCAGTACATACTCGGAGATGAAGAAGCTTGCACAGGATAGAGTAGCATGGACAGCTGCATCAAACCAGTCTCGCGACTGAAGACCACAACAACAACAATAGTTCAAATCAGATGGCTCTGAGCACTATGGAACTTAACTTCTGAGGTCATCAGTCCCCTAGAACTTAAAACTACTTAAACTTAACTAACCTAAGGACATCACACACATTCATGCCCGAGGAAGGATTTCAACCTGCGACCGTAACGGTCACGCGGTTCCAGACTGTAGCGCCTAGAACCGCACGGCCACCCGGCCGGCTCAACAACAACAGTGCTGGGCTCTCTGTAAATCCGTAACAGTACGAGGGGGTGGAGATCTCTTCTGGACAGGACGTTGCAAAGCGTCCCAAAATTGCTCAATAATGTTCGTGTCGGGGGAGTTTCGTCGCTGGCAAAAGTACACTACTGGCCATTAAAATTGCTACACCGAGAACAAATGCAGGTGATAAACGGGTATTCATTGGACAAATATAGTATACTAGAACTGACATGTGATTATATTGTCACGTAATTTGGGTGCATAGATCCTGAGAAATCAGTACCCAGAACTACCACCTCTGGCCGTAATGACGGCCTTGATACGCCTGGGCATTGAGTCAAACAGAGCTTGGATGGGATGTACAGGCACAGTTGCCCATGCAGCTTCAGCACGATACCACAGTTCATCAAGAGTAGTGACTGACGTATTGTGACGAGCCAGTTACTCGGCCACCATTGACCAGACATTTTCAATTGGTGAGAGATCTGGCGAATGTGCTGGCCAGGGCAACAGTCGAACATTTCCCGTACCCAGAAAGGCCCGAACAGGACGTGCAACATGCCGTAGTGCATTATCCTGCTGAAATGTAGGGTATCGCAGGGATCGAATGAAGGGTAGAGCCACCGGTCGTAACACATCTGAAATGTAACGTCCACTGTTGAAAGTGCCGTCAATGCGAACAAGAGGTGACCGAGACGTGTAACCAATCGCACCCCATACCACAGCGCTGGATGATACGCCAGTATGGCGTTGACGAATACATGCTTCCAATGTGCGTTCACCGGGATGTCGCCAAACACGGATGCGACCATCATGATGTTGTAAACAGAACCTGTATTCATCCGAAAAAATGACGTTTTGCCATTCGTGCACCCAGGTTCGTCGTTGAGTACACCATCGCAGGCGCTCCTGTCTGTGATGCAGCGTCAACGGTGACCGTAGCCATCGTCTCAGAGCTGATAGTCCATGCTGCTGCAAACGTCGTCGAACTGTTCGTGCAAAATGTTGTCTTGCAAACGTCCCCATCTGTTGACTCAGGGATCGAGACGTGGCTGCTCGATCCGTTACAGCCATGCGGATAATATGCCTGTCATCTCGACTGCTAGTGATACGAGGCCGTTGGGATCCAGCACGGCGTTCCGTATTACCCTCCTGAATCCACAGATTCCATATTCTGCTAACAGTCATTGGATCTCGACCAACGCGAGCAGCAATGTCGCGATACAATAAACCCCAATCGCGATAGGCTACAATCCGGCCTTTATCAAAGTCGGAAACGTGATGGTACGCATTTCTCCTCCTTACACGAGGCATCACAACAACGTTTCACCAGGCAACGCCGGCAACTGCTGTTTGTGTATGAGAAATCGGTTGGAATCTTTCCTCATGTCAGCACGTTGTAAGTGTCGCCACCGGCGCCAACCTTGTGTGAATGCTCTGAAAAGCTAATCATTTGCAAATCACAGCATCTTCTTCCTGTCGGTTAAATTTCGCGTCTGTAGCACGTCATCTTCGTGGTATATCAATTTTAATGGCCAGTAGTGTATTTAAACTCAAAAGAATGTTCCTGAAGCCACTCTGTAGCAATTCTGCAAGTGTGGGGTATCGCACTGTCCTGCTGTAATTGACCGAGTCCGTCGGAAAGCACAATCAACATGAATGGATGCAATTGGTCAGACAGGATGCTTACGAACGTATCACCTCTCAGAGTCGTATCTAGAAGTATCAGGGGCCGCATATCGCTCCAACTGGACACGACCCACACCATTACAGAGTCTCTACCTGCTGACTTGCAGGGTCCATGCATTCATGAGGTTGTCTCTATACCCGTATACGTCCATCCGCTCGATACAATTTTAAACGAACCTCATCCGACCAGACAAAATGTTTCCAGTCATAAACAGTTCAATGTCGGTGTTGAAGGGTCCAGACGAGGTGTAAAGCTTCGTGTCGTGCAGCCATGGAGGTTGCACCAGTGGGCTTCCCACTCCGAAAGCCCATATCGATGATGTTTCGTCGAATGGTTCGCACACTTGTTGATGGACCAGCATTGAAAGCTGAAGTAGACTGCCGATGGGTTGCACTTCTGTCATGTTGAACGATTCTTTTCAGTCGTCGTTGGTTCCGTTCTTGCAGGCTCTTTATCCGGCCGCGACGATGTCGGAGATTTGATGTTTTACCGGATTCCCGATATTCACGGTACACTCGTGATATGGTCTTACGGGAAAATCCCCATCAGCCGTGGTAAAAACTGCTGTTTTGAAGAGCGCGCCGCTGTGGCAATCGCAGCTTTGGTGTCTCCCTCTGGTGGGAAAGGGGAAAGGTTGTCTGTTCACGTGCATTTAAGGGGCGCAATGAGCTCGCCAGGGGTCAGTCTGGGTCAGTCTCTCGTCCCCAGTCTGTCTCTCTTCTGCATTTGTTAGACAGTGAGTGTCTGTCTGCCGTTCGGAGTGCTAGGCTGTCTGTCGTTCGCATCAAGCTTTAAAGCCGGCAAAATGAAGAGTCTTTTCACCCTGCCAGTAAGAGATCTCAGCGAGTGGTTGCCCGGTCGGGGCTTAGTTCCTACTTCTGAATCTGCGCGTTAAGTCGCCAGTCTGCTGGAGTTTGCTCAGGCAATGCTCATTGGCGGTTGGATCGATCGGTTGCTCGGTGGCGCACTGAGACACAAGATGACTTGTCCGTCTTGAGCGTCGGCGCATGTGAGGTCACCACGTGAGTCCAGTGGGCCGCGGCGTATAGCGAGGCGTAGTGGCTTCGCGGTCGACACGAGAGCATCAGGCGTCAATCCACGACATCGGTCTGGCCGGTGCGAGCTGCGACGCCGTGAGACGGGAGATCGGCGCGCCTTCCTGCGTCCGTTGAAGCGGCTGGCTGCGGACGGTTCGGGAGAGCGATTTGGGGGTGCTGCGCCAGGTCTTCTCAAGAAATCGCAGTTTATTAGAAGTGATTGCTGATATGTTGTTTGATTTACTCTTGTTAAATTCTGCTTGTTTCTTGGTGAAGTCACCAGCCGTTTTGCATTGGGGTCTTCCCACCATTCTTCTCCGTTTGTCCACCCGCGGGAAGGTGGTTATTTATGAATTTTGTGGTCTGTTTTTCCCTTGTGGAGTAGGGGCAGGTTAGAGCAATCTGTAGTTCGGGTTGTTCAGTAATCCCCCTGTCAATCTACTACACGTTACTAGCTGCCTCTGTCATGTTTGTCGGATTTGGTGTGTCAACGAATTTATTGCTTGGAGTGTAACGGCCTAATACCTGAAATATGTTTTGATCTTTGGAAACTTTGATACTATTACCTATGATCGTGAGAGGCTGTAACTGTGTACAGTAGAGCATCTTAGCTATTTTTTGGCCGACCTTGTAGAATTTTATATAAGATTGCATTTCATGGCCTTTTATTTAAATGATAATTTTAGTATATAAAATTGCCACCTTTTCACCGTAAGACTTTCTTATAAGTTAAAATCAAGTTGCTCCTTCGGTGGCAAGGTTAATATTTTAATTGTTAGTGTTTTGTACCATTTCCATCCCTCCTACAGGGCGGGGGGGGGGGCATAGTTTGTGTGCTTGTGTAAATTGTTAAAACTCTTAGTGCAAAGTTATCTGGTGTGTTGCAGATTTGCACCAGTGTAGTCTTTGAGAGGCTGTTGTGAGCGGCCGGCCAGAGTGGCCGTACCGTTCTAGTGACTACAGTCTGGAGCCGAGCGACCGCTACGGTTGCAGTTTCGAATCCTGCCTCGGGCATGGATGTGTGTGATGTCCTTAGGTTAGTTAGGTTTAATTAGTTTTAAGTTCTAGGCGACCGATGACTTCAGAAGTTAAGTCACATAGTGCTCAGAGCCATTTGAACCATTTTGTTGTGAGCGGTCGTAACTACGGCCGTGTCAAAAGGGAGCAGCAGGGTTCTCTGCCCGAAAGCTCACACAGTCAGATATTGTTTCTTGCTGCCTGTGAATAAATTGTAATTTTGATATTTAGAGAGTGCTTTCTGATTATAATTTTACATCTGTTTCTTTTAAAAAATGCTTTTAGGCACTATTAAAGTGAATAAAATTCCCATTTGTTAAAAGTAATTTGGTTATGACTTCATCAATTACTCCCTGGCAACTACTTCCATACTTACATAGTGTGATTAAATGTGTTAATGTTCTTGATGAATCGCTAGTAAATAAAATAAATTTTTAAGAATCTTCTTTGAAAATACATACACTTTTAAGAATGGTTTGTACGCTGTGCAAAATTCATCGAACCATCTCTCTTATGTATGAAGAAAAATGTACGTATAGCAACAAATGCTGTCATTAGTAAGTGAAAAAATGATGAAATTTCACATGCAGAAAATAAAAAATTACTTCGTTAAGTTTTTGAACTTCCAGTGCTATGAGTGTGAATACTGAATCCTTCCCGGTCATGCTGACAAAGTTTTATGAATTTATTTGTAAAAGTATAGACACTGGAAATTAAAATGTCCTGTGGTGCCTCTGCTGCTCCAAGTCGGCCCGTTTGACGTGCTACCCCCCTTAATTCCTTATTTTGGAGGACTGTTTAAATTATTACTTGGGAGTCCTGTTGAAAGCGTGTTGGAAAAAGACTAGCAGAACAGAGGAGAGAGAGAGCTAATGTCGGCTCATTAGGGGAAAAGTTCTTTTCTAAAGAGATGCACTGCCACTGTGTGGAGTTGGTGGAAAGCGAGGTAGAAGCCATTGGGCCCAACAGATTGTATGTGTGCCGAGGTCAAGCGGGCAGCCACCATTTGAGTTTGCGTCCTAAGTGGCGGGAAACTGCTCAGTAGTGATAGATTGTTTTTAACGTGGCGTGTCCTCTGGTGCCGGGGAGGCGCAATATCGTAATACAATGTGCCCTGGAGTAAGCCTGTATCTCAGAAACGCTGGGCATGGGACAGTTGAGAGGTTAGATGTGTGTTGTGTACATAGTTCCGCTTAGTCAGCGCGTACACAGCTTTCCCACTAGAGCGCACCCCGCTAAGCACAACAGTGCAGGCGCAGCGCTCGTTCGTCTCCGCACTACGAGATGGCGCTGCCTTAGAGACAGATCAACTTCTGCTTCCGCCGATCCGCGTATTAATATGTAACGCAGCCAATGAGATTGCTGATAACGTAGAACCTTTTCTCCACGCGGTTCACACTCGCGCAGTGATACCTGAACGCGCGAGGTATTATAACGAGTGTACAGACCTTCGATTAGTCAGTCTGCACTTGTCTGCACTGGTCTACACCAGTCTGCATTTGTCTGCACCAGTCTGCATTAGTCTGTACCAGTCTATAGTCAAGTTTCAGTCTGCACCTAATAAGATTACCATATTCCTGTACAAGGCCATGAAGATAAATGTATAGACACTTTGTCAAGTACCAGAGATGTGATAATAAGATTAACGTACCAAGACCAAAGGAACTTCAGATTGTCAATTTTGGTCACCGTCAATCTGCTACTCTAAGTGTGCAAGTGGCATTTATATCGTCTGACCTAACGGCAGAAGATAAAACACGCCACGATAAGACCACGAGACATATTCCTGACACTCGCATACTTCGTTAGAGCGACAAGTCAAATAATTTGATGGTGTGTGTACCGAGGGTCTTACAGTACGCACACCACAATCTGTAAGGCGGAGTGAGATCAGAGCATATGGCTCTTTTGCGCTTGGAGCAAGGCACTCAAAGCCGTCAGCTTGGCGCCAAGCTAAATAAACTGTCGTTGATTCTGGTCAGAAAAAGTAAGAGCAGCTACCACAAGCTAATACAGATGCATTCCGTGGAGGAAGACCAGAACGCACTTGAGTGTACGTGGAGAAGGCCTCATTAGCCGAGACACGAAATAGGACAGGTAGCGGGAACCATTGGTTGCCTGTAACTTCCTGGCAGATTAAAACTGTGTGCCGGACCGAGACTCGAACTCGGGACCTTTGCCTTTCGCGGGCAAGTGCTCTACCAACAGAGCCACCCAAGCACGACTCACGCTCCGACGTCACAGTTTTACTTCTGCCAGTACCTCGCCTCCTACTTTCCAAACTTTACAGAAGCTCTCCTGCGAACCTTGCAGAACTAGCAAGAGGATATTACGGAGACATGGCTTAGCCACAGACTAGGGGATGTTTCTAGAATGAAATTTTCACTCTACAGCGGAGTGTGCGCTGATATGAAACTTCCTGGCAGATTAAAACTGTGTGCCGGACCCAACTGTGAGGACGGGGCGTGAGTCGTGCTTGGGTAGCTCAGTTGGTAGAGCACTTGGACGCGAAAGGCAAAGGTCCCGAGTTCGAGTCTCGGTCCGGCACGCAGTTTTAATCTTGCAGGAAGTTTCATATCAGCGCACACTCCGCTGTAGAGTGAAAATTTCATTCTAGAGACATTGGTTGCCTGTTTCATAGCTCCAGCACTCAAAATCCTCAAAATGGCTCTAAGCACTATGGGACTTAACATCTGAGGTCATCAGTTCCCTAGAACTACTTAAACCTAACTAACCTAAGGACATCACACACATCCATGCCCGAGACAGAATTCGAACCTACGACAGTAGCGGCCGCACGGTTCCAGACTGAAGCGCCTAGAACCGCTCGGTCACTATGAGTTGATTACGAAGGGCGTTCAATAAGTAATGCAACACATTATTTTTCTGCAGTAGATTGGTTTTCTACAGGATTCCAATGCACCATATTATTCCTTACTCTTTGGTTACAAAATCCTGTTTTTCAACATAATTTCCGTTCACTGCGACGGCCTTCAGTTACCGTACTGGGAGAACCAGTACGCCCGCGTGGTACCGCTCTACTGGTCGGCGTCGGGGCCAACGCCCTGCTGCATCACTGACCTCCCTGGCAGGTCTCTGTGGACCTTCTGCAGAGGCCTGTGGATATCTGCGATGCTCTGGTTTTCCGCGAAAAGAAATCAGTGAGAGCTCCTTGCTTGGATCACATCTCCGTTACAGACCCACTTTTAAGACTACGTATAGCGCTGCCGTCTACCGGAGCATCACCAAGTATATGAGCTGAAGTGATGATGGCCCACGGCAAATTGGCCGAGGAGAAGTATGTGCTGCATTAATTATTGAACGACCCTCTTATATTAAAGTTGAGTATGGAAGGAACACGGCTGCCTTATTAGGACAGATGTGATCGGCCGGCACTAATAAGAATCACTATTATTGGCCATCAAAGTCATGCACAAGTCACTCTCACAAAAAGACAATAAAACTACAGTCTCACTCTTGGTTTTTTCCTTCATCTTTTAGGAATTCTTTAGACGCAACACCATTGGTGCTTGGATGTGAGAGATGAACTTTGTTTCCAAGCTCCGATACAGACAAAATAATTTTGCAACCGACATCGTAGCCGTTCCCTGCCACTGGTAACTCCAAGTAGGTGAGCAACGACAGCATTCGTAAACCGTGTTCTACATCTACATCTACATACATACTCCGCAATCCACTATACGGTGCGTGGCGGAGGGTACCTTGTACCACAACTAGCATCTTCTCTCCCTGTTCCACTCCCAAACAGAACGAGGGAAAAATGGCTGCCTATATGCCTTTGTACCAGACCTAATCTCTCTTATCTTATCTTTGTGGTCTTTCCGCGAAATATAAGTTGGCGGCAGTAAAATTGTACTGCAGTCAGCCTCAAATGCTGGTTCTCTAAATTTCCTCAGTGGCGATTCTCGAAAAGAACGCCTCCTTTCCTCCAGAGACTACCACCCGAGTTCCTGAAGCATTTCCGTAACAAATGGTTCAAATGGCTCTGAGCACTATGGGACCTAACATCTATGATCATCAGTGCCCTCTAACTTAGAACTACTTAAACCTAACTAACCTAAGAACATCACACACATCCATGCCCGAGGCAGGATTCGGACCTGCGACCGTACCAGTCGCGCGGCTCCGGACTGAGCGCCTAGAACCAGTAGACCACCGCGGCCGGCCATTTCCTTAACACTCGCGTAATTATCAAACCTACCAGTGACAAATCTAGCAGCGCGCCTCTGAATTGCTTCTATTTCCTCCCCCAATCCGACCTGATAGGGATCCCAAACGCTCGAGCAGTACTCAAGATTAGGTCGTATTAGTGTTTTATAAGCGGTTCCTTTACAGATGAACCACATCTTCCCAAAATTCTACCAATGAACCGAAGAGTGTAAGTAGGCTGTTTAGGTTTTCTTGTTGGTAACGCCACGTAGCGGCCTGTGTAAAAATCTCTGGCCGTGCTGTGTGCAGTCTGTGGCTTGTTTGCATTGTTCTCTGCCATTGTAGTGTTGGGCAGATGGATGTGAACAGCGCGTAGCGTTGCGCAGTTGGAGGTGGGCCGCCAGCAGTGGTGGTTGTGGGGAGAGAGATGGCGGAGTTTTGAAATTGTAAGACTGAATGTCATGAATTGCTATATACATTATGACTTTTGAACACTATTGAGGTAAATACATTTTTTGTTCTCTATCAAAATCTTTCATTTACTAACTATACCTATCAGCAGTTAGTGCCTTCAGTAGTTTGAATCTTGTATTTAGCTGGCAGTAGTGGCGCTCGCTGTATTGCAGTAGTTCGAGTAACGAAAATTTTTAATGAGGTAAGTGATTTGTGAAAGGTATAGGTTAATGTTAGTCAGGGTCATTCTTTTGTAGGGATTTTTGAAAATCAGATTGCGTTGCGCTAAAAATATTGTGTGTCAGTTTAAGCACAATCATGTATAATTTTTCAAAGGGGACGTTTCATATGTCGACCCTTAGCCGAGGATACCTCACTGGAATCTTCTGCTTTTTTCTTGTAGTTGTGTAATTAGTGTAGATTTTGTTTATTGCTAACGCGTAATTGTAGAGAGAATCTCCTTTGTAGTGCAGTCTTTCATTGTTGTACAGTAAAACAGGTGTGGCACGCATGTAAATGCACTAAGTATTTCGCAGCTGCGCTTGCAATTGACTAGATATTATTTTCAGAGCTATATTAATGGTTCTCTTATTTTTGCTCTTCGAATTGTGTTTTTCTGTGTCGTCGTGTGAAATATTGTGACAATAATGGCGTGTGAAAAACGTAATACTAGGCTCCAAAGTAAACTGAGAAATGACAGTGAAGACGAAAGCAGTGTGTTAGCGCCACCATGTAATGAATTAACTAATGTTCAAAGTAGTAATTTGGTAACTGTGCACAGGGAAATGGAGCGGGCTGCAAATAATGGTGTAGGCAGTGAAACAATTAGTGAACAGGAAAGCGATATCGATCGATCGGTCGGCAACAGTTCGCCTCAGGATTCCGAAATGACAGGACACAATATTGCAAATACTGTACATTCAGGTTTTGCGTCCTCACCGTTTTCTCAAATAAGTCAAGACACATTTTCTGCTTTTCAAAATGCGAATATTGCCGGTTCAAATGCACTGCCGAATAGCACTGAGGAACATGTTTCAGACACCAGTGCACTGTTATTACGGTTAATGCAACAAATGGGACAAAGGCTACAAAAGTTAGACACAACGCTTGAACAAAATCAGAAACAAATGTGACAAAATCTTCAAAAGTTAGACACAATGGAACAAAATCTCCAAAAGTTAGACACAATGGAACAAAATTTTCAAAAGTTAGACACAATGGAACAACACCAGAGACAAACACAGCAAAAGCTTCAAAAGTTAGACACAATGGAACAAAATATTCTGAAGTTAGACACCACACTTGAACAAACTCGTGAAGATTTAACTACTGAGGTACATAACATTGAATCGAAATGTCAAAAAGTCTGTAATGAGGTAAAAACACAAATTTGTGAGCACTTCCAACCTATTTTTTCGCGTCATGAAAATGCATTACAGAATCACGAAGCAGCCATAAAAGAACTGCAAACTATTGTTCATGAAAATCACGATACATAGCAAGCTAAAATTGACTCAGTTGCATCTACCGATTCGGTTACGCAACTTGCAAAAACTCAGGAAAACTTAAAGGACACAGTAGATACGATTTCAACAGAAATGGACACTCTGAAACTTGGTTCACAGAGGAAATAATTTCACTATCGGATAAAGTAGCCGAACTTTCATATCAGTTCACTAACTTATCTACAAAGGTAGATGAAGATCTGAATGACACAAGACCTGTAGCCTTCACGGGCACTGAAGAGTATGAACAAATTAGAAAATTCAAACAAAATCAAAATCAAATCAATACACAGTACAAAAGAGAAATCCGGGATGTACAAGATCAGTTGGCACAAGTAATACAACAATTACATATTTCAGAGGGCACTCGCGCTCCAGTACGGGAAGAGAGGAATAGAAATACAGAACAACCGCAAAATAATGGCACAGGACATTTCGAAAATCATGAAAGAAATTGGCAAAGTGCACCGAATTTTGAGATGGAACCGCCGAAACGACGTAACGATGACCGACATGCGACTCGCCGGCATGATGATTTTGGCTATAAGCTGTTCATTACTACACGTAAATTCAAAACATTTAAGAATTCTGACAACGACATTCATCCACAAGCTTGGCTTCATCTATTCTCTCATTGTTTTCCTCTCAACTGGTCATTGAAACACAGATTAGAATTTATGTGTGGCTACTTAGAGAATGAACCAGCTGTGAGAATGCGATCGGTCATTCACGATTGTCACAGTGAAGGAGAATTTTATCATGCCTTCCTCTCAGCGTATTGGTCTCAAGCTACACAAGACCGAGTAAAACATAGCATCATAATGTTGAAACGTTTAGAACCATCTGAATTTTCTAGTCTTGTGAAATATTTTGAAGACATGTTGCATAAGAATCAGTATCTTTCAAACCCATACAGTCCCTCAGAACTCATCCGCATTTGCTTAATCAAATTGCCTGAACATTTACGACAGATTATTTTAGCAGGACGTTGCAAAGACGACATTGAAGCTTTTCAGGGACTGTTACAAGAACTGGAAATTGACACTGACAATCGCGGAACGCGAAAACAGGAGCACAACTATTACAGGTCACATCTGTCACAATTCCGCGCTGACAGAAATAATACACGGCAAGGCTATTCTTACAACGTAAGTCGTGACCAAAACAGACACCACCCGTATGACAACCGTTGGCACAGTAGTAATAATTACAGGGAAAGATCACCTCTCCGCAGTAGTGATTATCACAGAGACAATCAGAGAAACAGACAATATGAGAACCAAAATAATTATTATCAAGGGAGACAGAATAACTTTAGATGCAACGGTCCAGCGCGCATTTACGATTCAGGGAGAAATTCTCCACCACGTGACCGACAAGACAGAAACTATGGAATCTACCGACATGACGACAGACGATATGATCGTAACGACAGACCTGAATTGCATCAGAAGGATTCAAACAGAGCAGGGCCCTCTCGACAAGGTGAATTTGTAGAAGTTAGGTCTCCAAATCCCAATAACGACGCGCACCAACAAAGAGACAATAGGCAATGACTCATAACGCTGGCAGCCACAAAACGTACTTATGAAACTGACGACGCAGCTGCCGTAGCTAGTAATTACGTGAAAATGAAAGACATTAGGGACATCTTACTCCAGGAACACGACGTAAAACATATCAACATTGCATATCCTGTGATTCACATTACTGTAAATGACGTAAAATTTACGGCAGTACTTGACTCTGGCAGTCCCATTTCAATAATTAGTGAAACAGCTTATAGCAAATGCAACAAATCGAACGATTGCCCCACACTTCCGTTACGTAAGATTAAATTACAAGGCGCAATCGTTGGAAAAAGTGTAGATGTACGCCAACAAACCAACTTAGAATTCTTTTGTCAAAGTCACCGCTTCTCTATTAACTCTCTTATTGTTCCATTATTGTCGACGGAAATTATACTGGGAGTAGACTTTTTGAATGAATACAAAGCAATCTTAAACTTTCACGATGCTGAAATAAGTTTAGTGAAAGAAGGTAAGTCAATAGCTTTGAAATTTGAAGATTGGCTCTCAAACCATGACGAGGAAATTAATCGGCTTTACCTTCTGTTAGACAACAGTTCGGAATTTTCTACGGAACTAGACACTAACAATCACTCTGCAAGTACTGACAGGGATCATATCGACGGCATATTTGAAACTAATGAGTTAATTCAGAATAAAATTCAAACAATTGAGAATTGTAATGACACTGATAGGCAGGACCTTTTTGAGATTTTACAAGCACATTCCACAGTTTTTACTCACAAAACAGGAACAATCAAGGGATTTCAATTTCAATTTCGTGTTCGTGAGCATACTAAATTTTGTGTTAGACCATATGTAATTCCAGCACATTCAAAACGTGCTGAATGAAATGCCTTATGACTCCACTGCTTTACCACCTACTCTTGTGCTGAAGAATGAAGAACCACCGAACAGAATCAGAGAGCTTGTACCTTTCCCGAATACACGTAAACTTCGACAGAAAGACATAATTGATTTGGCTATTGTAAATATAAAATCTGCAGCAGACAAAAGGAGAAAACTACACGGTAAAGCAAATGCAAAGAAATTATATATTGGTCAGAAAGTTCTCATTAAAGCTCATTCATTGTCACATAAGAAGAAACACTTGAGTTACAAATTCTTTCTAGTTTACAATGGACCTTACAGAATCCGACGTATACCACATGATAATTGCGTTGAAGTTGAAACTCTGCGTACTAGGAAGAGAAAATGTTTACACCACATTTCACATGTAAAACCGTTTATTGAAAGATAATCTGCTTTTTAACTTTGTCTTTGCCATATAACTTTTCACTTTACATTACTAGTATGCTTGTCAGACTTAAAATCTGCTAACATGCAACAATGTTTGAAGTTAAATATCCAGTCAAGGCCCAAGAGAACTTATTTAAACAGAAATTACGAATGCATTGTTATTGTGAACAGACGACACAGTGTTATTGTGTGTGTACATTCTTGCTTATTAGTTGCACGATTACGTAACGACTATAAGGCTCAGACACTTAGAACATTTACCAGTACTGCTAATGAGATTTTAATGCAACATTTTGGTTTACTTGAAAATACATTCTGGATTTAAAGTACTTTCTGTGAAATACCAGATGACACAGTGGTTAGTTTATGCGACAGCTACACGATTGTATCACGACGCTACTAATGAGTGACAATTTACAATGTTGCTTTTGCGGTGTTTCTGTTTTATATCTGCACAGTTTTTCTGAATTGTTCTGGAAAGTAAAACATGTTTTAGAAGCAACTTTTGTGGTATAGCTACAAGGAGACAGCCTTTTCCGTAGCAGAACAATACGTTACAGCACAGTACTTTCTTCATCACGGCAATAATCGTAATAACTAAGATATCGATAAGCAAAGCATTTCACTTTTGTTTATGATGAGGTAAGTACATTGACTTCTGCAGAACTTAGCTTTCGGAGGACGATAACTACTACACTTCCACAGAGATTATCTTACAACAAGACACACAGTTTAGCGCTACAGTACACGTATTTGAGTGATTAATTTTGTACTTAAAACATTTATTTTTAAAGATATTTGAAGTACAATGATACAAAGGTTTTCTGTGATACCTTTCATTCCATTGCTGTAATCTGTAACACCTGAGGGTATAATTACATTAATCCTCGTGGGGGGGGGGGGGTACACGCCTGCTTTGTGTACCATGTGTCTGGCAAGCACAAGGAGCCCTAGCTAATATGGTATTTGCTTATACAACTCTACACATCGATACCATATTTCTCTAACACATAAACTACACGGCTATCTGATCACTTATTGTTTTTTACTACATCACTGACATATGTTTACACAATTACACAGTTGGATAACTTCACACTTATGTAATTGTATTTTGTCGGTACTTTGTGAAATGTTCATTTTTTTCAGAACCATTGTGATACTATGAGAGCTCTGAATGGTGTATTTGGTATGGGATCATGATTTTTAAAATATGTTTGAGGTAGATGACACTATTGAAATGAGCAGATAATTTCTTTTAGGTTTTGAAATTATTGGAGGAAGCTACGACGATTTAGAGATTTGACTGAGGTGTTATGATGTTGTTATTACGATGACGATGTGTATTATGCTGTTGAGGTATGTTTAAGATCATTAAGATGATGCTATATGAGGAATTTGATTATGCTACGTATTTATTATGATGAAATATTGAGGAAGTGTCGACGAATATTTATATGTGTAACAAGGCAAGGAATAATGAGTAGTGGTTAGGGACTCTGACTTGCGTAAAAGGATCTTGGAAACCAAGAATCGTACTTTAAGAGTTATGAAATGTGTGTAAATGTGTAAATGTACCACAATGCCAACGAAAATTTTTTGGACACTGTTATATTTACAGGATTTTGTTTCTACACATTTTAACGCAAATTGTCGACCTGTGAAATTTTTATATGAGACTGTCCATGTAGCGGAAACTGTTATAGTAAATATTTCGTTAAGAATGGTAAGTGACCTTGACGAATGCGTTTTGGGCGCCCAGCTGAGAGATAGTCGTCTGACAAAAGAAAGCCATTAGGTGGAGGAAAAAAAAGAGGCCATTATCCTCGCTATTGACATTTCTTTATCGAAAGCATCGCAAATACTACACGCTCAAACTTGAAAACATATGATTACACTGTGGAGCTCTTAATTTATGATATTTACTAAAATGCCTAATGAAATGATGAAAAACATTTTACATCTATTGTCTTTCCAGTTGAGAGATTGCTCATTTTGTTTAATATCTGGTTTCCAGCTGTGTTGCAGCATTGGTTTTATAAAATAAAATTAAGTGCATTTGCTAATGTGAACACTTTCTGCCAACAGATCTATTAAATAATAATTTTATGATCCATATTCTTCAAAAAAAGGAGCACTTGGAATGGAAAGAACAATAAGGATTAATAACAGTAACTGCATACATAATTTTCTTTACAACTACATGGTAAAATTTTTGGTACAGTAAGTCAAGGTGATCCATCACTCTAGTGTTGAGATGTGACATAGGTATTAAACATGGCTATTTTTTTTGTAATATTTTTTCTGCTTGAGCTTTGTCATGTTTAGATATAAGTTATTGCATTTGCTGCTGCTGTTTGCCAGGCATAGTGCTATTAAATTTCACTTTGTATTACTCTGTTAAGCTAGTGTTACTACTGATTTATTTTTCTTGTTGCTGCACATTGGTTCATATTAGTTGTAATGTTGCATTTGCTTGGTAATTTAGATTTGCTTGCTTTGACAATTTCCATTTTTTTCATTGCTGTTTGTATTAATTGTTTTGTGCTGCTGCATTGCCTTGTCCCTTGGTTTAACATCTGAGCTCAATATATTTAAGTTAGCTTAAGATGGGGTAGGCTATATAAGAGAACGAGTTGTGATGAATTGGAAGAAATGCATTGAGAAGCTATAAGAAAATGGTTTGGCCAAAAAGTATTTTGAAAGAGGATATGAACAAAAAAGTAGGGTTTAGGGACAACAGGTTTAAGTAGGATTTTCTTGGAAATAAATGATGAGGTAAGATAATGGAAAATAAATAATGAGGTAAGAAATATGTGAACATATAAATACAGAAAGCAAGCTTGGATTGGATTTTTTTGGTGGAAACAAATGTTGAAATAAGATGAAAGATCTATGGAATGAAGTTTTGGGTGGACTGCAGTACCAAATGTTACCCTGAAAACGAACCCTGTCTTTCCTTTTGTATTATTCCGCTATGTGTTTATGTATCCTTGTGTATTTGTCTTTTTCCTGTCTTTATCTGTTTCGCTAATAAGATTTATATTGTAGAATTTTTCAAATACTATGTTATTTTCTTTGTAAAGATGTTTAGACATTATTTATTCTGTTCTATTTTAATGCTCTGTGTGAAATTAATGTTTCGAAAACTATTCTCATTATTTTATATATTCACTTATGTCATAATTCCTGTAACACTGATATATCTGTTTGTTTCTATTCTTTTATAAAGCCTGTACTACTACAAATTTATCTGTATTGTTATGTTCTTTAATAATTTGTACCTTTGTTATAGTATTCTCATGTTATAAAATTGTAATTGACACTAGTTCATCAAATTTCTCATGGTCATAGTATATGCAAAATATATGAGAAGTTGGGACTGTTGGTGTTTGGACGTGTGTTAATAATTCAGCAAGGGACTGGATAACAGCATTGCTGGTTCTAAGGACATATCAAAAAAAAATTTTGTGAGTGCACAAGTGGTGGTTCATGGACTTGCTATATTGTCCACAAGACTCTTCGATGGTGATTGTGCACCTGTACAGTCGCAACAGATGGCTGCTAGCCATCTCTACAAGGACTACAGTGGGCCTACACCTTTGATGACACACCAATACCATTATTTCTACAAGGACTGCAGTGGGTCTGCACCTCTGGTGGCCCATCAATACTGTAATCTCTAACAAGACTACAGTGGTCTGCTCTCTGATGACCTACCTACCAATGTTCTTCAAAACATCGACTGACTCTGCTGTGGGTTTGCTCTGGTGTGGCCCATTACCTGTTTGCATGTCAAGAGTCAACACTGTCATTCCGTTGGAAGGGCAAAACTCCTTATTCAAGACTGCATGGAAATCCACTACTTCCGTGCGCATTTTCTTTTACTGCTCAGACTTTGAGAAAAACACTGCAATTTTACTGTGATGAACGATCGGGACTGTCTTTATGGACTGTGAGGAAATTTTAGCTTTTGACCAACATTGTATCAATACGTGTGTGCATATGATTTCTTTGTTATTGTAATTGTGAAATTTTTTTAACAAATATGTATTGGCCAGTGCCTAAAACGATTAGTAAATTTTTTGTGGGGAGCATGGGGGCTATGTAAGTAGGCTGTTTAGGTTTTCTAATTGGTAACGCCACGTAGCGGTCTGTATGAAAATCACTGGCTGTGTTGTGTGCCGTCTGTGGTTAGTTTGCATTGTTGTCTGCCATTGCAGTGTTGGGCAGATGGATGTGAACAGCACGTAGCGTTGCGCAGTTGGAGGTGAGCCGCCAGCAGTGGTGGATGTGGGGAGAGAGATGGCGGAGTTTTGAAATTTGTAAGAATGGATGTCATGAACTGCTATATACATTATGACTTTTGAACACTATTGACGTAAATACATTGTTTGTTCTCTATCAAAATCTTTCATTTGCTAACTATGCCTATCAGCACTTAGTGCCTTCAGTAGTTTGAATCTTTTATTTAGCTGGCTGAATCTTTTATTTAGCTGGCAGTAGTGGCGCTCGCTGTATTGCAGTAGTTCGAGTAACGAAGATTTTTAGTGAGGTAAGTGATTTGTGAAAGGTATAGGTTAATGTTAGTCAGGGTCATTCTTTTGTAGGGATTTTTGAAAGTCAGATTGCGTTGCGCTAAAAATATTGTGTGTCAGTTTAAGCACAATTATGTATAATTTTTCAAAGGGGACATTTCAAGAGGACTACCCGCCTTCCCCACAACTGCCATTATATGCTTGTCCCACTTCATATCGCTCAGCAATGTTACGCCCAAATATTTAATCGACGTGACTGTGTCAAGGGCTACACTACTAATGGAGTATTCTAACATTACGAGATTATTTTTCCTATCCATCTGCATTAATTTAAATTTATCTATATTTAGAGTTAACTGCCATTCCTTACACCAGTCACAAATCCTGTCCAAGTCATCTTGTATCCTCCTACAATCACTCAACGACGACACCTTCCCGTACACCACAGCATCGTCAGCAAACAGCCGCACATTGTTATCCACCCTATCCAAAAGATCATTTATGTAGATAGAAAACAACAGTGGGCCTACCACACTTCCCTGGGGCACTCCAGATGATACCTGCACCTCAGATTAACACTCGCCATTGAGGACAACGTACTGGGTTCTATTACTTAAGAATTCTTCGAGCCAGTCACATATTGGGGAACCAATCCTATATGCTCGTACCTTAGTTAAGAGTCTGCAGTGGGGCACCGAGTCAAATGCTTTCCGGAAGTCAAGGAATATGGCATCCATCTGATACCCTTCATCCATGGTTCGCAAGGTATCATGTTATAGGATGTACGCGTGAATTTCTGGTTGACGTTAGGGCTTCCGTATTTTTTTTTAAAATTGAAGTATGTTTATTAACAATCTTGAGCTCAATTTGCACTCAGTCAAGATTTACATGCATGTGTGATTTTCTGTAGTTCTTCCTTTCCTCTCTTATTAATATTCAGAAACCACTGTGAGGTTCTGCAAAGTTACTTGTTCCCCCAAATGTTGTGTCTTCTCTAACGTACTGATCTGATACTTATTATCTGATATTAGCCAAGGTGTTTATATTTTAATTCTATTTGAACATGTGTTAATAATCAGTGAACATAGCGGTTCCTCGTCTTTGTGCTAAATTTCAAGCCTGCATGGAGTCTTAATGAACAGTGTTTTATATAGACCAATGCTTCTTTCAGAAGTTTCAGTTACTTCCTATTTTTATCATTTTTCAGTTACATCGCCCATGTTTCACGTATGCTAGGGCCATTCCTGTTTAATAAATACAATTCATTAAGGGCTGTAGGGCGTCAAATGGGCCGACTTGGACCAGGAGGGGCATAATATGACATTTTGATTTCCACTGTCTACAGTCTTACAAATAAATTCATAAAACATTGTCAGCATGACCAAAAAGGATTCAGGATTCATACTCAGAGCAGTGGAAGTTCACGAACATAACATAATAAATTTGTTTTACATGTGAAATTTCATCATTTTTTCACTTATTATTGGCTGCATTTGTTGCTATAGGTACATTTTTCTTCATAAGTGTGAGAGATTCTTCGATGAATTTTGCACAGTATACAAACCATATTTACAGGTGTATGAAACTCTAGAATTCTCCAAATGTATTAAAAACTAAGGGAAAAGTTGAGCTAATTAACTATAAAATTAGACTTTTATCTAAACATGAAGTTTAAAATGTAACATTTGATTCAATTTTTTTGTTTAGGCCTTCAGCCGTGTTTGTTTCAGAATCTGTGGCTTTAATATGTAAATCCTAGTCTGTTAGTTTGTCTTTAATTCTCTTGAATTCTTGAAACGGCTTCCAGCCGTGTTCTGTAAATGTTTATCTTAAGATTGTCATTAATTATTCTTGAGTAATTGTTTGGGCCTTCAGCCGACAAGATACTTCAACTTTTCTTAAAATATTTTCTGTTGCACTATGTAAAAGCCACTCTTTTATTATGTAAAGAAAATTTTTATTGAGCTTTCAGCCGAAGAATTAACTTAAAGTTTCTTGAATGAGATTTTCACTCTGCAGCGGAGTGTGCGCTGATATGAAACTTCCTGGCAGATTAAAATTGTGTGCCCGACCGAGACTCGAACTCGGGACCTTTGCCTTTCGCGGGCAAGTGCTCTACCAACTGAGGTACCGAAGCACGACTCAGGACCGGTACTCACAGCTTTACTTCTGCCAGTATCCGTCTCCTACCTTCCTAACTTTACAGAAGCTCTTCTGCCAAACATGGTAGAGCACTTGCCCGCGAAAGACAAAGGTCCCGAGTTCGAGTCTCGGTCGGGCACACAGTTTTAATCTGCCAGGAAGTTTCTTAAAGTTTCTTGATATGCCCTTTAGCCGGAATTTGTAAATGCTTGGCTTTTAAAGAATTTCCTTAGCTGATCTGAAGTATTAATTCGGCCTTTAGCCGAGATATTATTGTAATTTTACTTAAGTAAGGCCTACAGCCGTTACTCCAAATCCTGGTGTTTTAAAAGCAATCATTTAAAGTTATTATGGAGAAGTTCCTTGGGCACTCAGCTGTGAATTGATCTTTGTTGTTTTAAAGAGAAAACTGTGCATTGGTTTGAGGAATAAAGTTGTATGTGTTCTTGTATAACTAGCAGTAATTGACCTTGGCCCCTTTCCACAACCTGATCCGCTCTGTCCTGCGAAAAAACCAGGATTTCAAGGACCTTGGCAATAAAATTGTGTAACGTCCGAGTACCCAAAGCATTCAGGTGTGCTACCAACAGCTGTTGTTTTTTATTCCTTTTGTCCTCCGAGTTTTGTTGGTGCGATACATTCACATTATTAGATTTGTATTGTTCAAGACTAAAATAACGTAGCTTGTATGTTAAAGACTGTAAAAATATGAGTGTTACTGTTGCGGTTTCACGGTAGAGAAATGTTAGAAAATATGATAGATATAAACTTGATATCTCAAAAACGTTATTAAACAGTGGCGAATCATACAAGGAACGTTTCGACAGACTCATGCCGCCTAAAATGTTTCGTAACGTAAACTGCACGTGTAGTAAAGGATGGTTCCAGTTAAAACGTTTCAACAATAGATTTATACGTTATGACTGAAAGTTTACATTTATGAGTTGTTGGCTTGCTATAATTTACTCAACAAATATATAATTATGAATTTACAGTGAGCTACAAGCTCTAAATTTTTTCCTCTGAAAAACGTGACTTTTGGACATACACCGTTTGGCGGGAAAACTACCCGTTTGTCTCTGTGGGAAATACGTAAATCTTGCGACGCGCACAGATGATGTTTTGGTGATCCTTGGGATCTATTCAGTACAAAGTATGGCGAGATGTGGGGTGACCCCTTACATGGTGATGGTATTCAAGTTCCTCTCTACAAGCCGTCCTCTTTATAACCAAGTTGAAAATATTTATTATTGTTAAATTTTATCTGCCTAGTATTAATTTTTCTTTTTAAATTTTAATGTTCTTTGTTTTAGACAATACTTATACATGTGTCCTCTTAATTAATATTGCTGCGAATGTGCAATATTTTTGCAACTACATAATATTTATTATTATTAATTTGATTATTGTAATTATTCTTGTGCTGAAACATAACTTTATTATCAACTACAATATGTAACAAATTTGAAAAGAGATGTAAACAAGCTGTTATAAACATATATATAATTGTTTTGAAGGCGCAAAAATAAATAACACACAAAATATATAAAGAAATAGTAATTAGCGGCACATAATGAAAGTGAAACTTACGCTCTGTTAGATGAGGATTAGTTTGGCTTTCGAAAGGTAAAGGCACCAGAGCGGCAGTTCTGGGGTTGCGCCTTATACTGAAAGGAAAACTTGACAAAAATCATGACGCCTTCATAGAAAAAGCGTCCGACAAGGTGTTGCAAGATGTTGTATATAGGAAGGTTGCATCGCCAGAAGTCTGTAGACAAATGCTGGAAGTGGTGCGAAAAATCGATGATTGTTGCAGTAACTAGCGGTTGATCCTAAACGTAAATAAATGTAACATACCGGGCGTAAATACGCGAAGGAATCCATTACGCTATTCGTGAAAATCGCTGAAAACAGTAACAACCTAACATACCTAGGAGCAACCATCCAGAACTCCATAAAGTGATATAACCGCTAATTACAGGAGAGACGGATGCGAGCCTGAAATGCATTGGAAGAATCCAAGGAAATGTAATCCATCTGCGAAAGGAGTGGTTCACAAAACGCTTACTCGACCTTCTCTCGAGTACTGTTCATCAGTCTGGAATCATTATCAAGCAGAATGAACAGAAAACTTAGAGAAAATCCAATGAAGAGGGCGTGTGTCGTCAAGGGATCATTTACCAAGAGCGAGAGCGTTACGGAGATGACCAACGAACTCCGGTGGCAATCGCTACGAGAGCGGCCATTTTCAGATTCCGATAGCATAACTTCGAAGAATAATCGGTAAACATATTACTTTCTTCCACACAAATCTCGCGAAATGACTAGGACAAGAAAATTAGCTCATAGAGAAATTTATCGACAGTCGCTCTTCCATTGCCAGTCGCGAATGGAGGAGGGAAGGGGGGGGGGGGGGAAGTGACAAAGGTACCAGAAGTGCCTCAGCTATATACCGTGAAGTGGGTTTTACAACATACAGGAGGTTTAAAAAAAAGTGTCACGTACTCCTGCAGAGGGCAGTATTTGTCAAAACTAGAAGGAAAGTCCTTATAACCACACAGTGTCATTCCGTGACGAGGTTACAAACTTTCAGGGACGTTAGGGAAGGGTAAATATATTAATTTGAGGTAAGAGGCCTTGGTCCGGAAATGGGCGATTCGAAATCCGCAAGCGAAAATCAACTCAAGTTTCACGTTAGCCTCAGGCGGCGCTCAAACTATGATCTCCAACTTACGTACGTGAACATGACAAACAGAGTTCCCGCTGAATACTCCCCAATACCCCCAGATAATTTCACCTGCCGAAAGAGTAGTAACGCCACACATGACTTGTTGTCAAGGAGACTGAAAATCCTAAGTCTACAGTATGCTCGTAATGAATTCCATTTACCAGCTCAAGTTTCACAAACTGCTACATTTACAAAAGTTGTTCACCATGGCATCCCTCTGTGTCAAAGCAGGCTAGACGTCCTCGGACAAAGTTCTGCCGTATCTGTTCTAATATCCCAGAGTCGTTTGAACACTGTAGCAGACAGCAAGATTTCTTGTTAGGAGATCTTCTTCAGTCTCGACAGCAGTCTCGTATACAAGGCTTTTCACTCGGCCTCACAAGAAGAAATCAAGTGGGCCGAGATGAGGTGAACGTGCTAACCACGAAAATGCACCTCCTCTGTCTGCCAACTTTCCAGGGATGTCTGATTCAGGTGTTCACGAACCCTCTGTTCAAAGTGATGTGGGGCTCCATCATGCTGGAACCACACCCGCCGACAGATAACATGTAGGATATGTTCCAGCAATTTGGCTTCTACGTTCTAATAAATGCTATGTACACTGGTACATGTATGATTTTCGCTTATAGCTGTCGACTAGGTCGTTTCTGGACCAGGGCCCCTTACCTCAAACTGACAAATGTACTCTTCTCCATCATCCCTGACAGTTTGCGTAACACCATCACGGAATCAACCCGTATGCTGGGATAGGAATACCTGATGAGAAATGGGCTATTTTACTTTTGACGATTAATATGTAGTATTCAGGATTTACAAGAGATGACACGGTTAATTACCGTAATACGCACACATGGGCAGATGAAAATCATCGAGCAATCGTGGCGGTGAGGCATCAGGGTCGCTTCAGTACTAATGTATGAGTAGCAATTGTCGAGGACAGACTCATAGGGCCTAACACATTACGGAACAGTTGACTGGTGCTGCGTGTCATGGATCTCTGCTCGATGAATTACCAATGCTACTGGAGGTCGTTACACTTGCAGGAAGACAACGGCTGTAACTTACTCACGACGGGGCACCAGCCCATTTTCTACTGATCGTGCGACGTTACCTTGCTGTTACGTTCCGTGGGCGCTGGATGGGTCGAGGAGCTCTGATAGGGCACCCTCGCTCACTGGGCCTCAATCCGTTGGGATTCTAATTGCGTGGTCAATTAAAGGATTTCATGCGTGCCCGATCCCTTCGACAATGTCGAAGCGTTACAGGAGCGCATGACCGATGCGTGTGACGCGATCCGGTTGGAGGCAGATGTTTTAAAAGAGTTCGCGAGTCACCGCAGAGACGCGCTGAAGGATGTATCACGATACGTGGTACCCCGTACAACACTGGCTATAGTGTATGCTTAAGCATAGCAGACAGATGGGAATGACAGAACAGAGTGGCACATGCCCCAACAGGTTTCCAGACATATCATTACGTAGTCTTTTGGTCTAATTTTGACGAACATTGTAGAAATATGTCACACGTTTTTGAAATACCTTACAAATGTAGATGTACTAGGGCGTGTTGAAATGTAATGCCTAATTGTTTATGTGAAAACTCTTAAAGTTTATTAAATAAAACAAACTTTATGTTAATAAATATGTCTACATATTTATTTCTCAGAATCCTCACCGTTTTCTCCCAACGAGAGATCACTTTAATGAAACCGTCACTTCTGCTTACACAGCTTGATTACTATCAAAGTGAAGTCCTCGAGGCTGTTCTTCACATTTTGGGAACAGGTGAAAGAGGCTGCCCAATCGGGACTGTATGAAGGATGATCGTTGACAGTGAACCCGAGGTGACGGAGTGTTGCAGATGCCGCATAGCTCGTGTGTGGTCAGGCATTTGTCATGTCGAAGGAGAGGGCCCTCCGCGTGTGAACGACCTCTTCGAATTCGAAACTCGATTACAGCACTCTATTTCTCAGGCACCGACATAGTTACGTCACACACCACCATATTACGCGCTACAGTTCGTATCCCTCTAGCGGCAGAGGGCTTTAAATATGTGGACATGGAGAACAAAGGCGTAAAATGTTAATAACGCTTGTTTTATTTAAAAAGCTTTAAGAGTTTTCACATAAAATATTCGGAGATGCTGCAGGAAGTATATGCTGCGATCACTTACCGTCCGGGAAGTGCATCCGGGCGGCGGCGGCGTGTTGCAGGAAGTACTGCGTGCACGCCAGACCCTCAGCTCCGTCGCCGAAGTCGCTCTTCCAGCCGGCGATGAAGTGCGTCGCCCGGGGGCCGAACACCGCTCCCGCGAACAGCCGCTCCAAGGTCCGCTCGCAGGCGTAGATCTCGGCGAGCAGCTCCGACACCGCCTCCGTGTCCTGCCGGACACCACACAAAGCAGCGTGTTGCCCGGTGTTGCAGGCTGTCTTGGTCGGTATTACACTATCAAGTCTCCTTGTCAAATATTTATGACGAAGGAATTCGATGGTGTAATAGGGAACTTGGCCAAATCTCGCCTGTCATCCAATAAATGTCATCAACTGTAGGGCTTCGCTGTGGATTTGATCATAAAAGTCGATTGTCTTCTGTTCACTGCAATGTGAAATGTTACCACTTGGAGTGCTAGCATCGCTGAAGCGTTCTGTCACCAGTATTGCGTTTGTAAATATGGCTGCGAAGTTTAATCCGTGTGTGCCGTCAACTACAAAATTAATAGAAAAGTATGAAACTGATGAGGCGCTTTACAACATGAGGCACCTTGAGTACAAAAACAGATTAAGAAGACTGGAGAGAGCCTTGAGATACGGCCCGGATGCACTGCTGACGGCACGAAAAGGAAAATTAATGGCCTCCACTCAAGCTACTCTCACGACTCTCACGAGAAAGCATAAGTTCGTATTTCATATATATCTGAGCTCGCCAGTCTTCTTATTCTATTTTTGTACTCAGGATACCTCACATTGTAAAGCGCCTCATCAGCTTCATACACTTCTATTAATTTTGTAGTTGTGGGACACAAAATGTAATTATTACTTTGATGTACAATAGAAACAGTTCTTAATTCACATAAAGTATATTGAACATTTATTTACTTTCACATATTGGTTCCTTAGTGCTTTATAAATTGCTTCACCCGTTTCAGGTATTATTTTAGTTAATGTGCACTGTGGTATTCGAGTGCTGTACTGTAAGCTAGAGTAAACTCTCTCCTGTATCAAGAAATCGGAGTGTTACCGTGAGCCTTTCTTCTGCAGATACAGCAATTCTTGAGTGAGTATTGTGGGTTGTGATATGACGAGACACTGCACTGAGCAAATACTGAAAGTACTCAAGTGATTTATGTACGACTTGACGCCCTCTATTAGAATCTCACATAACGAATTTTGTTGAATGCTGCTATCGTCTCATCGTAAAACCCACGGGTTCACCCAGGTACGTTTTTTTTTTTTTTTTTTTGCCCCGCTTCTCATCCAAATGAGCACACAGTGCAGTTGTGGCACATGCAACTGCTGCGCATAATAACAAGTTACTGTTATCAGCCATCTTGAACTTTGACCAAAATTTTAATGACAGTGCAATACCCTATTTTAGCGCCACGTCAAATATCTTTGTCAAACAAGTTTGACGAATATTTGACCACATCTTTGATCAAATCTTTGTCAAGGAAATACCGGCCTTAAGAGTGCGGGCTATAAATGTTTCTGGTTCTTTCGCTTCCAGTTGAGATAGAAAACTTAATTTGGTACCATATGAAAGCGTGATATATTATTATGTAGCAGCGCAAATATCACGTTTAGTACTCCTACAGGGAGTGTTCATAAAGTAATGCAAGTGTTGTTATACAATAAAATATTGAAGATGTACACCGAAGGCAAAATAAAACTAGTACACAAAATATCTCATGCACCTCGAGACACGAAACCCACCGTCCGTACTTGAGCCAAATGATTACAGTTTCCGAAAAATTGTTTGATTTATTCAAGAGATACAGTTTCACAAATTGAGCAAGTCAATAACGCGCAGGTCCACCTCTGAGCCTTATGACAGCTATTGTCAGGCTTGGCATTGACTGACAGAGTTGTTGGATGTCCTCCTGAGGAACATCGTGCAAATTCTATTCAATTGACGCTTTAGATCGTCAGCTTCTCACCTGGTTGGACGAGACTGACCATAATGCTCCAAACGTTCTCAGTTCAGGAGGGATCCCCACGACCTTGCTCTCCACGTTTGGGTTCGTCCAGCACGAAGACGAGCGACAGGAACTGTTGCTGTGTGTGGGCGGGCAATATCTTGATGAAATGCAAGCCGAGGATGATGTACCGTCCGCAGTAGAAATATTACAAAAACTTGAAAGAGGTATTTGAAAAAAACATTTCATATTGGATTATACGTGTATGGTTGGTTGATGGTTTTGGGGAAGGAGACCAGACATCGAGGTCATCAGTCTCATCGGAATAGGGAAGGAAGTCGGCCGTGCCCTTTCAAAGGAACCATCCCGGCATTTGCCTGGAGGGATTTAGGGAAATCACGGAAAACCTAAATCAGGATGGCCGGACGCGGGATTGAACCGCCGTCCTCCCGAATGCGAGTCCAGTGTCTAACCAATGCGCCACCTCGCTCGGTGATTATACGTGGACATTAATCGCTTAGGCGATATGTAATTTTCTCTCGTGTGTATTATTATTATTGTCATATAAAAATATGTGCGTCATTTTCGAGTACAAAGAATAAAAAAAATATTGACAATAAAGCACCACCTAAATCGAAAAGGAATCAGCTTTTATCACTGTCTCTCTTGTCTTCGATACGAGTAGTCGGACATCTTGGCGAGTGCTGTTCAATATAAGCATTATTGTACTTGTAATGAGATAATATATTAGTTTCATGCTATTCTTCACTTTTAATAGTAAGAAGTGAGTCATATCTCATGTCCGCTTCCTTTGAATATCAGTAACTCAAGTTGAAAAACTTCCTGACAGATTAAAACTGTGTGCCGGACCGAGACTCGAACTCGGGAGCTTTGCCTTTCGCGGGCAAGTGCTCTACCCACTGGAGACGAGGTACTGGCAGAAGTGAAGTTGTGAGGACGGGGCGTGAGTCGTGCTTGGGTAGCTCAGTTGATAGAGCACTTGCCCGCGAAAGGCAAAGCTCCCGAGTTCGAGTCTCGGTCCGACACACAGTTTTAATCTGTCAGGAAGTTTCATATCAGCGCACACTCCGCTTCAGAGTGAAAATCTCATTCAGTAATTCAAGTTATTTTCAGCGCAACGATTGCATCCGACGTTGCAGCCAGAGTCACCATTACATGGCAGTTTTACTTTATGAAATTAGCGGAAGCGAATTAGTCGCCCCCTTCAATTATAATACACAATTTTTTCGCAGCAGCTAGCCGCTGCAACGGAAGACATAGGTTTAAGATTTCTATTTTCAGTTTAACAGCCGAGATCCAGAGCCACGACTCAGACTACAACGCATTTCGAAAGAAAATGGTAAGACATTATTCCGCCGCGCGTGTGTAGGCAAATGCAAATAATAATCAGAGATCTCATGTTTGTGCAGAAACGTTTAGTCGAGGCAAGAGCCCAAAAAAGTTTATTTCATTTTTCAGCTTAAATGCAACGTGTTACAAGATGTGTGTGTCTTACAATTATTAACGTGATTAATGATTTTGCTAAGGATTAGCTTTCATTGAACAAACCGTCTTACAAAAAGCAATTTAATTCAAATCAAGAAAAAAATCAAAATTAAACTAATAACGAAATTAGCAATTAATTTTGAGTAAAGCCCACCACGTAATAACGACATTCATACAAGAAGAAAGAGAACAATATTTTATATCATCATAAATCACGAGAGAATGACTTGCCACGAAGGACAACGGAACGAGGCATAGAAAATCGTCGACATACCGCTGTGTTTTAAAGGTGCCGCGGATGACAACCTAAGGGGTGCTGTTATGGAAAGAAATGGCGCATCACACCATCTCCCCTAGTTGTTGGACTTTGTGGCGGGCGACGTCAGGCTGGTATCCAATTGCTGCCCAGTGCGTCTCCAAACACCGTCTTCGGCCTGGAATCTCATTCACTGGAGTAGATCTGTCTTCACTGACGAGGTCTGCAGCGAACTGACCCCGGACGACAAACGAAGACGTGTTACAGACGCTCCAGACAGTGGCGGTATACCAGTCTGACTGTCGTCCGCCATACATTCCGACAACCAGGAGTTATGGACTTGGGTGCTCTTTCTTTTCATAGCAGAATCCCTTAGATTGTCATCCGTCGCACCCTTGCAACACAGCGGTACGTCGACGATATTCTACGCCCCGTCTTGTTGCCCTTTATGGTAAGCCCGCTTGCACACGGCAAGACTTCCTATTGCTAATCTTCGTGCTGGCCAAATCCTCCCTTGGCCAGCAAAGTCGCTGGATCTCTCTCCAATTGAGAACAGGTGGAGCATTATGGCCAGGCCCTTCTAACCAGCTCGAGAGTTTGACCACCTAAAGCCGCAGTTGGACAGAATTTGGCAGGATGTCCGTCAGGGGCATATCCATCAATTGTATCAATTACTACCAAGCCGAGCAGCTTATTGCATAATTGCCAGAGGTGGACCAACGCACTACTGACGTGCTAAATATGTGAAACTCATTCACTTGAATCAGTCATCCAGATTTTCTGAAATTGTAATCATTTGTTCCTCTGTACATGTACGAAACGTCCTTGTTCCCTGGTTCGGATCCCGTCACTACTTTTGAACAAATATCATCAGCAATGGCGGCGGCCGAAGACTTCCGGCATAAGAAGTCACCTTCATTCTGCCAACGGCCTTGTCGAATAGGATGGTGGAGCAGAGGTTCAATACACTTTCTTGCTCTTGGAGCAGGGAACAACGCTTAAAAGGAGGAAATGTCAGGAATGATCAATGGCATGAGAATGCAGAAGACAGTGGAAACTACTTGTGTCCACAGGACATGTGGCCTGTAACAGAAAAAGTGTCATGGTGATCTCTCCATTGGCAAAAGATTCCAGATTAGTCCCCCATTCGGATCTCTGAGAGGGGACCGCCAAGTGAGAGGTGACGATGAGAAAAATATTGAATAACTAAAGAAAAGATAACGTTCTGCGGAGGGAAATGCTACAGATCGATCTAGGCATAGTGGGCGTCAGTGAAGTGCAATCGACAGAAGAAAAGGATTTCTGATGAGACGAGTGTAGGGTAGAATCAACGAGCAGCAGAAAATGGTATAACGGGAGTAAGATTGGTTATGAATGTGAAGGTAGTATAGAGAGTGAGTTACTGTGAACAGTTCAGTGTTAGGATTGTTCTCATCAGAATCGAAAAAAAAGCCAACATCGATAACAATAGTTCTGGTCTACAAGCATACGTCACAAGCAGAACATGAAGAGATAAAGAAAGTATATGAGGATGCTGAAGGGGTTATTCAGTAAGTAAAGAAAGATGAAAATCTAATAGTTATAGGGGATTGGAAATCAGTTATTGGGAAGGAGTAGAAGACATGGTTACTGGAGAACATGGACTTGATAGTAGGAACGAGAAAGGAGAAAGTCTAATTTAGTTCTGCAATAAATTTCAGATGGTAATAGAATACCCTGTTGAAGAATCACAAGAGGACGAGGTACACTAAGGAAAGTTCGGGAAATACAGGAAGATTTCAGTTAGACCACATCATGGTCAGGCTGAGATTCCGAAATCAGATTCTGGATTATAAGGCGTACATAGGGCAGACATATTCTCAGATCACAATTTTTAATGATGAAAGGTAAGCTGAACTTTAAGAGACTAGTCAGGAAGAATCAGTGCACAAAGAAGTGTGGTACGGAAGTACTAAGGAATGAAGAGATACACTTGAAGGTCAGCTCAGCTGAAGAGGAATGGACATCTCTAAAAAAGCCAATCACAGAAGTTGGAGACGAAAATGTAGGTACGAAGAAGGTAAGTTCAAGGGAACCATGGGTAACAGAAAAAATACTTCGATCGATCGATGAAAGAAAAAAGTACAAAAATGTTCAGGGAAATTCAGGAACACAGAAATACAGATCACTTAGGAATGAAATAAATAGGAAGTGCAGGCGAGCTAAGGTGAAATGAATACTTGAAAAATGTGAAGAAATCGAGATAGAGATTAATGTCGGAGGGCTGACTCGGCATACTGTTATGCCCAGGATAGTATCCCCGGCGGATACTAAAAATTCGTCGATTGTCTACCTTGGCAGCTCGTGGAATGCGAGCCACCTGTGTCAGTGACCAGAAGACTGTCTACGGTATCGATAGTAACAATGCCACATAGTTTCAAAGGTTGGCACTACCGCGAGACACCGACGACAGCGCCCCCAGCTGGTGCTGTGCAGCTCTACGAGCATAGCTAGAGTCAGGCTCATTTAATCAGGTGCAGCCAGCCAGGACACTTCTCATCAGCATCGCACCTCATTCCAAGTTATGTATTCTTACTGATCCAACCCACGCGCCGCCTTCCAGGCGGGATACAAAACTGTCTGTTAGGGAAAAATGCTGAGCACGTTGTGGCAAACACGGAAGCTGTCGCAGCAGGAGGAACGACCGAGCAGCCAAGTCTGCAAGCGAGGCATAATGACATCATGAAAGCCGAGAGATATCGTCATACTAGTGACAAAGCCGAGTTTCGTAAGGAAGGCTAGGTACAACGCAACTTTAAGTATTCAGGTACTGAGCTAGCAGAAAGGAGCCTCGGAAAGGTGAAATTCTGAAAGCTGAGGTTCCGAAAATTGAAATCGTTAGGAGAGCTGAACTACGAAGGAAAACGAGGTCACGTGATGTGATTGCCATCCCCACCGCTGCAGAGCGCATGGGAAGCGCCAAAACAAGTACCCTAACCGTCGTAACAAAGTTTTTACTGATTGCCGACTGACCAGTGTGTGGTCTCAGCCCTTGAGTCAGTTGCACCTATCCAGAGAGAGGAGCGACCATGGAGGTAGATCCTCGGCATGCCTAGCTGTCTCTGATCGTTCGTGGAGCCACGAGTCCGGCTGGAAGGACGCTGTTGGTGCCGGCTACTTGGCCAGCAGAGGCCACTCTGACGAGGTGATGAAGCACGGAGGCCACCATCACCCTGCGTGACCTGGACAGCTCGTCCTGTTTCTGTGGCAGACGCCGATGCAGCTGGCTCCTGTGTCCTAATCGAGGGCTGAGAGCTGATCCCTGTGAGCCAACGAGCGCTTCAGGTGCACCTGAGGCGTAGCTCCTGAGTCCAAATCTTCGACGTCAAAAAGTGCACTTTGGAGAGTGATATGTAGAGTTGGAGGCTGCTGGACTTCGCGGGCCGACGGCCACCTCGTGACGAAACACCCGCCACTTGACACCTGGCTGTGTTGGCTGTGCTGCAAGTCGATCACATGCCGACATTCCGCCGCTGACGAGGCACAGTGCTTTATTTATTTATGTATTTATTGTTCCGTGGGACCAAATTAAGGAGAAGTCTCCATGGTCATGGAACGAGTCAATACATGAAATTATAACACGATAGTAGAAACAGATAAAATGAAATATAAAAAACATATCCAGGCGACAAGTCGTAAGTTTAAATAAAGAAAATAAACGACCTAACACTGGAATTTGCTTAATTTTTTAGCTCCTCGACAGAACAGAAGGAGTGAGCCATGAGGAAACTCTTCAGATTAGACTTAAAAGAGTTGGGCTACTGCTAAGATTTTTGAGTTCTTGTGGTAGCTTATTGAAAATGGATGCAGCAGAATACTGCACTCCTTTCTGCACAAGAGTCAAGGAAGTGCATTCCACATGCAGATTTGATTTCTGCCTAGTGTTAACTGAGTGAAAGCTGCTAACTCTTGGGAATAGGCTAATACTGCAAACACCAACGACATTAAAGAAAATATATACTGTGAGGGCAATGTCAGAATTCCCAGACTATTGAATAGGGGTCGACAAGAGGTTCTCGAACTTACACTACATATAGCTTTTAACAGCCCGTTTTTGGCCAAAAATACCCTTTTTTGAATCAGAAGAATTAACCCAAAAAATAATACCATATGACATAAGCGTATGAAAATATGCGAAGTAAATTACTTTTCTTGTTGAACTGTCACTTATTTCAGATAGTGTTCTAATGGTAAATAAAGCAGCATTTAGTTTCTGAACAAGATCCTGGACGTGGGCTTTCCACAACAGCTTACTATCTATCCGAACGCCTAGGAACTTGAACTGTTCCGTCTCGCTTATAGTATGCCCATTCTGTCTGATCAAAATATCGGTTCTTGTTGAATTGTGAGTTAGAAACTGTAAAAACCGAGTCTTACTGTGATTTAGCATCAAATTATTTTCCACAAGCCACGAGCTTATTTCATGAACTACATTATTTGAAACTGTTTCAATATTACGCACAAGTTCCTTCACTACCAAGCTGTCATCAGCAAATAGAAATATTTTTGAATCACCTGTAATACTAGTAGGCATATCATGTATATAAATAAGAAATAGCAGTGGCCCCATCACCGACCCTTGGAGAACGCCTCACTTAACAGTGACCCATTTGGAAGACGTTCCTATATTACTGGCATGGAGGTCATCATTACCCTGCAGGTCTTCTGGTGGCTTGACCCGCGTGACCTGGACACTGTCATTCTACTTCGAGTGGGTGGGCGCTGTTGCTACTAATCCTGTTCCTGTGGCAAATACCGATGCTGTTGGCTCTTGTTTTCTGAATAGGTGTTGACAACCGACCCCTGTGAGCCAGCTAGTACTTCAGGCGGACCTGGCACTCAACACCTGGGTGAAAATTTTTTACGTGAACGAGTGCACTTTGGAGATCGGTTCATAGAGCTGAAGGCTCTGTCGGGGCGACAGCCACCCGGTGATGAAACAGCCGCCACTCGACACTTTGCTCTGCTGGCTGTACTGCGAGTCGATCGTACGCCGTCATTCAGCTGCAGACGAGGTGCTAATCCTCAGGTTCAGCTGTGGCACGGCGCTTTGGAAGACAGTCCTGTATTACTGCCTAACAAATATGTCATTGACAATGTTTTCTTGGCGCTCTCAAGCGTAACTAGGTCTCACCACCGCGTCCTACCCGTCTCTCTCCTGCCGACTGTAGGAGTCTGCGACCAGTCCCCTATAATATAGAAAACTCAAAACAACCTTCGATGAAATTAAAATCAGAGCAGTAACATTAAGAGAGCTGTGGGAATTCCGATGTTAAATGCAGAGGAGAGAGTGGATTGGTGTAAAGCGTACATTGAGAACATCTATGAAAGGGGAGGGGGGGAGGAGGGAGCTTAATCTGATGACGTACTAGAAGGAGAAACAGGAGTCGGCAGGGAAGAGAGGGAATCCAGAATTAGAATCAGAATTTAGAGGAGCTTTGGTAAACTTAAAATCAAATAAGTCAGAAGGGGTAGATAACTTACATTCTAATTTCTAAAATTATAGTGGGACATGCCAACAAAACTATTATTCACGTGTAAATATATGAGACTGACGATAGGCTATCAGACGTTCGGAAAAACATCATCCACGCAATTCCCAAGACTGCAAGCACCGATAAGTGCGAAAATCATCACAGAATCAGCTTAACAGCTTGTGCATCCAAGCTGCTGAAAAGAATAATATAGAGAAGAATGAAATAGAAAATGGAGGTTCTGTTAGATAATGATCCGTTTGGCTTTAGGAAAGGAAAGGCACCAGAGAAGCAGTTCTCATGTTGAGCTTGACGATAGAAGGAAAGCTGAAAAAAACATGCTCAGAGCGTTCATAAATCCTGAAAAACTGTTCAATAGTAAAATTGGTGCAGGATGTTCGAAATTCTGAGAAGAATAGGGCGCACGCTATAGGGAAAGAATGCAAATATACGATTTGTATAGGAACCATAAAAGAGGAAGACAAAGAACGAAGTGCTCGGATTAAGAAGTGTGTAGGGCAGGGACGCAGGATTTTATCCTTGCTGTTCAGTCTATACATCGGAAAAGCAACGACACCAGTAAAAGGAAGTTTCAAGAGATTAAAATTCAAGGAGAAAATTCGCTGAGGCCATCCTCAGTGAAAATGAAGGAGATTTACAGGTCCTGCTGAATAGAATGGAAAGTGGAGGAGAATTACAGGTCCTGCTGAATGGAATAAACAGTATATTGATTACAGAATATGGACTGAGAGTAAATCGAAGAAACACGAAAGTAACGAGGAAATTGGAACGCATGAAACATAATATCGCAATTGGTGATCACGAAGTAGATGAAGTAAAGGAATACTGCTACTTAGGCAGCAAAATAGCCCATGACACAAAAAGCAGGTTAGCATTGGAGAAAAGGGCATTTCTTCGTGATAAAAGTCAACTAGTATGAAACATGGGTCTTAATTCGAGGAAGAAATTTCTCAGAATGTACATTTGGAGCTTAGCATTTACGGCAGTGGGCCATGGGATGTGGCAAAACTGGAACAGAACAGAAGCATTTGAAACTCGGTTCTATAGAAGAATGTTCAAAATGTGGTGGGATGTTAAGGTAAAGATTCAAGAGGTCTCTGTAGAATCGGCGAGGGAAGGAATATATGGAAACACTTGCATGAATAAGGTACATGATGATAGGACAGCCATTAAGACATCAGGAAATAACTTCCATGGTACTAGACGTAGCTGTAGAGGGTAAAAACTGCAGAGGAGGACAAGGATTGAGATACTCCAGCAAATAATTGAGGACATAGGTTGCAAGTGCTGCTCTAAGATGAAAATGTTGGCTCTGGATACACCACATCTACCGATTTCTGTCCCATTCAGGTAATTTCCTGCTGGTGCGTCGTTTTTTCTGCCTTGGAGTGTATTTTTCGGAGCAATTTTATTTTGCTTACCCTTTAGTTACAAATATTTAGAAATATTCGCTCTCCTCGTGCATTTGAGGCGCCATGTGACTGGTTGCGTGGCCCCTCCCACCGGAGTTTTCGAGTCATCCCTCGGGTATGAGTGTGTGCATTGCTCTTAGCATAAGTTAGTTCAAGTAGTGTGTAAGTCTAGGAACCGGTGACCTCAGCAGTTTGGTCCCTTAGGAATTCATGCACATTTGAACATTTTTTTGATGCATTTACACATTTTTTCCAGTGATTTTTGCATGCATTGCACTCATCGCCGTAGACATCGATGAGAGCCTCGTTCAGAGAGGCTTGGATCACCTTAATGCCATAAGAACTGTGTCCTTTGAGGGCGATCGTCGGAAACAAAAAGATACCTGCGGGAGCCAAGTTGTACTTCGGCAGGGACTCGCAGAACTGTGTGCCTGGGGGCAATGTGATGATAGAGCACTCAGGAAGCGTCGATGTCCTTTCGTATGCGTAGGACCCTTTTTTCTCAATTCTTCGAAAATATCCACGTAGAAGGAGGTGCATGCTTTTTGTCGACCAGTACATGGTTCTTATGGACCACACACTTAGCGACGAAAACGACAACGACAACGTATTTTTCACTTTTCACTTCCCCAGTCCTGCCTTCTGTTGTTTGGAAGCCAGTGGGGCGTGCCGTTCGTCACCCTTGAGTTTTATCTCTGAGTTGTACTCAAGTGTCCATGTTCTGTCTAGAGTGCTAACATTGTCTAAAAATTAGGCTGAACGTGGACACATTCCAACAGTTCGTTCGCTATTCTACTCGACTGACCTTTTGCTCGTTCGTCGTCATCTTGGGAACCAACTTGACACTGAGATCGTCTGTCATGTGGTGTTTACAGTGGCTGTCTGGCGGTTCACTATCTGTGCAATCATCTTAAAACTCGTTGGACTCATTTAACACTCATTGGAGTTCAAAAAACCACACTCATTAGTCACATTTTCGTCGGCCATCTCTCCACTTAAACACTCTCAACCATCTTGAAACCTTCAAGACGATAGAGTTGCTTCCACGTAAGAGTGCTAGATCAAATGATTGGTATTGGTATAACTTTTGCTGAGTTTGGGCTAAAATTTGAGTACTGTTCGATCGCTTGCTCCATCGCGAGTCGTGATAGCCTCCAAGACACGTTTTACAAAAGCAAAGATTCTGATGCGTCATTGCTCGGAATGGACTACCTAACTTTGGACGCATTTTGTAGCCAAACGTCCGCACCTGCACCTCCCCTTTCTAGCACAAACGGTCAGAACGCATAACAACGTACAGTCGTTGTGCAATAAAATCACTTGTATTCTTCCAATAACACGCCCTGTGTAACCATTTTTCGTATTCACTAGAGTGTAAGAGGACATATCAATCCCCAAGCAAAGTCCTACAAAAAAAATTCACAGTGCGATGTTACGTACACCGGGCTGATATCTTCATAATACAGCGCAGCACTGTCGTAAACTGCGTGCCTGGTTTCAAGACTGGATATTTCACCAATGAAAATGAATCCCTAAGTATTTCTGTATCCCACTTCTTTGCTCATTGACCCTTCCTTACTAGTCTCATAAACTTCAAACTACTCTTCATCGTGATTAAATTGTGATCTGAGTCTATATCTGCAGCGAGTATACCTTACAATCTAATGTGAACACTCTTGGCGACAAGGGTCGCTGCCCCATAAGCCGATCCTTGAGTACAGCGAATACCTAGTAGATAGACAGCCGAGAGAGTGGATATTTCCTAGGACCGTGCTTGTTTTGTTATTAACAATGTCCTAAATTGGGGAAAGCTTTCAATGATGTGAGAACCGAAATATTTGAACAGCAAACAAAACGTGAGACGAGTTGACACTTACAGAATAGTTTCGGCCTATTTTGTAGCTGCAAAGGATACGTTGGCTGAGCGAGTGGCCGAGGATGGAACCTGGCTCCACTTTTATGGTTCTGGAACCAAGGAACAGCCAAAGGAGTCGCGACACGGTCTGAAAAAGTTCTGCACCCAGGAATCATCCAAAAAGAGATGGCGTCCGTTCTCTGGGACAAATACGGTATTCTGTTGGTGGATTGCGTGACTGTAGAACAATTAGGTAGTATTACAAAAGGCTCTTTAATCACCCAAAAGAGCAGTTTAGATGAAACCCCGGAAAAGTTAACCAATGGGATCCTTTTGCTGTAGAAATATGTACTTTTGTATACCCCAAACCTATGACTGTCAAGCTGAATGTCTTGAGTTTACAATTAGTCGATGATATCCCTATTCACCTAACCTGACGTCCGCCCCCAGGAGCTCAGCGTGTTCGGTCAGAGGGTTAGCTGCCCTCTGTAATAAAAAAAACTGAGTTAATCGATCAACAATGAACTTAAAAACGGATGTCTTACGACGTCCGCCCCGAGCAGATGAAGCGAACAGAATGAGATAAAAAAAAGTGGTCATCGCGACGGAATGTCAATCCTAAGGGCCCGGGTTCGATTCCCTGCTGGGTCGGAGATTTTCTCCGCTAAGGGACTGGGTATTGTGTTGTCCTTATCATCATCGTTTCATCCCCATCGACGCTCAAGTCGGTGAAGTGGCGTCACATCGAAAGACTTGCAACAGGCGAACGGTCTACTCGACGGGAGGCCCTCGTCACACGACATTAATTATTATGCAACCTGACCCCTGTGGAGAATCATGTGTTCGATAATCTGATGAAAAACCTGGAGCGTCGTCATTTTGATGACATTGGAGATGTCAAACATACTGCTGAGAACTGATTTGATTACTTATTCCATGATTTCTCGTTGAATGATATAGGTAAACATAAAAAAGATGCAACAAGTGGCTCAGTCTTAGGGGGTGAGGGGATGGGATATGTTGAAAGGTTGAATAAATTTGCACTTCACAACTCTGATTGTAATTTTTCTGTGGAAAGCCAGGAACGTTTCAGTCAACCCTGAGCAATGAAGCACATCAGACCCAATTGTTACATGATGCCCATATCCAAAAGAAAGGACATGATAGTATCTAACGACAACAGAAAGATAAAAGTTTCGTGACCTGCCACTGTAAGGCTAGGCGTGTTTTTGTTGAAACTGTACTTACTTTTAAATGTAGCCTCCTTTTAGGTCTATGCATGCTATCTATTCTTTTTTTGGAGGTATAGTTTAGATCATACATTTCTGATTGTGGAAAGTGCGAAAAATGATCTATCTATATGTTCATGATTTCTTTGTTGGACACAAAATTCTTCTAATTCCACAAAATTATTTAGATATGAGAATAGGTAGGACGTTAGGGATGTAAGTGCCAATATTTTTATTCATGACTGAGGACAGTTCAAAATGGTTCAAATGGTTCGAAGGACTATGGGTCTTATCATCTGAGGTTATCAGTCCCCTAGACTTAGAACTACTTAAACCTAACGACATCACACGCATCCATGACCGGGGCAGGATTCGAACCTGCGACCGCAGCAGCAGCGCGGTTCTGGATTGAAGCGCCTGGCGACTGAGGACAGCGGCCGGCGACTGAGGACAGTGTAATGAGGATCATTATGCAGTATTTACTTCATATTTTTATGTTGGTTAGTACCTCCAAGTATGTGTGGCAAGAGTAGGCCATTAATGCTTACTTTCCGCTGGGCACTAGGTCAAGTGTTGAAGTGTTTCTGCGTGAGTGCAAGGCGGTTAGCCTACACCTGCAAGGGTAGTCCGCTTAATGGTGCAGTTGCAATCGTGCGGAAAATATCAGGTAGTAAAGTGCATGACATGTTTCTGGAAAGACACAGAGAAAACAACTAACACCCTAAAATGGGTACATTAAGGTACCGACAATCACAACATCTGAAGTCATACCCCTAACACTCTGTAGATAAAATCTCGTAAATAGGCTCGATGTTCAGACCTTGTTTTTTCAAAGTCCTCAGTTTCCACATCGCGAAAGCATCTTTCTGGGTAGAAACACTGATGAGGCAAAATCCTCGCGAGATCGAATGCCGCCTGGTAGCAATGCGGGAAAGTGATGTGGCAAGGAAAGCACAGAATCAGTGCAGAAACGAATGGAGGATCATTCGAGCGACGATACGCGCTGCAAATGGGGGAAATCCACTGACGTTAGTGACTTTGACAAAGGATAGATTGTTATTGCCCTGCGCTTGCTAACGAACATGTCGGCAAAGGTGAAACTCATCACCTGTTCTCGTGCTACTGTATTGAGGATCGATGGTAAGTCGCTGGCGGATGATGAAACCAAGAGATGGCGAGTAGATGTTGGACGTCCATGCCCTTTGACAGACCGAGACGGTCGGAAGACTTGCCTGCTCTATAAACTAGGAGAGATGGTCACCTGTTGCCGATCTGACTACAGAGTACAGCGTGATTATGTTTAAAATTTCGGTGCTTGAGAGGGACCCTAAGAAAAACGAGTGATCGTAGGACGGTGAAACCTCGTGGAAACAATTGCAATGCCATACGGAAGAGAAATAACGAATAAACCACTGAAAAATATTTTAATTTCAACATGAGAAGATAACATTTCTTAATTGCGTACTATTTTTACGTTCCAGGTTACAAACGTTGCTCATTGCGACGACCATCTCCACCCTTAACAGTCTGGAACTGATATTGCACTACTACTGCCTGAAACATGTCAAGTGGAAAGTTGACTGCCTCCCTCGCTACGCTTATCTTCAACCTCCAAACTATGTTAGTGTCCAGGTGGCGAAAACATGGTTCAAACGGCTCCGAGAACTATGGGACTTGACTTCTGAGGTCATCAGTCCCCTAGAACTTAGAACTACTTAAACCTAAGGAACCTAAAGACATCACACATATTCATGCCCGAGGCAGGATTCGAACCTGTGACCGTAGCGGTCGCGCGGTTCCACATTGTAGCGCCTAGAACTGTTCGGCCACCCACGGCCGGCCCAGGTGGCGAACGGCGTCCTTGAAGTAATCCCACAGCCAGAAATCTCACAGGCTCACATCTGGTGATCTTGATGACCACCCAGTTTGGAATGATCAGCCAGTGATTCTGTTTTCTCCAAATGAATTATGGAGCAAGCGACTGACCTCACTAGCAACGTGAGCTGGAGCTCCATAGCGTATCAGAACTGTTGAGCGGAAGGCTTTTGTGCTGTACACGCTGCATGTCCTTGGTCATTGGGATCAGAGTTCCTCCCTACGTCGTCGTACAAGTAGCGGCGTCTGGTGGCGAGTCACGGCACTAACAACGCAAATCCTGCAGTGCGCCGTCTGAACATCATTCCTATAAACTTTGGCACGGTAAATAGTTTTCCATCTACACTGGCTCAAGTAGCTTAAGTTGAATTATAGCCATCATAAACAATTCTGGTGCAGGTACAAGTGTTTTGTAGCACACTGTTCACTGTACATTGCTGAAGTGGGGCTCCACAGCGGACGACATCTGTGTGTTCCCATACTGACAGAACGAAACTGACTGTTACGATTACACTGACTACTGGATCATCGAGATTGGACTGCGGATCAATGGTAACGTATCACGTGGTCGGATGAATCACGTTTCTTGTTACACCAGTTCGATGGATTGTCTGGATACGCCGTCATCCGGGCTATACCTCCTCGAAACATGCACCATGCTGCATGTCCTTGGTATTTGGGATCAAGTTCCTCCCTACGTCGTCGTATCAGTACCCGCGTCTGGTAGCAAATCACGGCAGTAACACTACTAACAACGCAAATCCTGCAGTGATCAGTCTGAACATCATTCCTATAAAGTTTGGCACGGTGAATAGTTTTCTGTCTACACTGGCTCAAGTAGGTTAAGTTTAATTATAGCCATCTTAAACAGTTCTGGTGCAGGTACGAGTGTTTTGGAGCACACAGTTCAGTGTACATTGCTGAAGGGGGGCTCCACAGTGGACGACATCTGTGTGTTCCCACACTGACAGAACGAAACTGATTGTTATGATTACAGTGAGTACAGGATCATCGAGATTGGACTGTGGATCAACGGTAACGTATCACATGGTCGGATGAATGACGTTTCTTGTTACACCAGTTCGATGGATTGTCTGGATACGCCGTCATCCGGGCTATGCTTCCTCGAAACATGCACCACTGCTCGGACACAGGCCTTCAGGGGCACTATTATGCTGTGAGGGACATGAGGCAGTAATCGAAGGCACCACGACAGCTGTAGATTACGTGAACATTATTGCGGATCGCCTGCATCCCCTCATGCTTGATGTCTTCTCCGACGTCGATTGCGTCTTCCATTATGACAACTGTCCGTGTCACAAGGCCAAAAGAGTGCTACAGTGGTTTCAAGTGCAACTCAGTTTGAAGCCATATCCACCAAATTCGCCTGATCCGAACTCGATGGGACACATTTGGATGCTATCGGGTGCCAGCTCTGCGCCCGCAAACCAACGACACTTAATTTACGGGAACTGCGTGACCTTTGCGTAGACTTCTGGTGCCACACAAGGGCTTGTCGATTCCATGACATCGTGAATGGCTGCTGTATTGTGCTCCAGAGTTGGAGGAACGGGATGTTGGGCAGGTAGTCATAGCGCTGTAGTTCATCACTGTGCAACGCGGTTATAATGAAACCTTCACTATTTGAACCAATGTAGATGGGAAAATGTTAACCGTATTGGTACCTAACTTTCCTTGCCTCAGTGGTAACACCGGTTTCCGTAAGATTACCGAAATTAAGCGCTGTCGGGCTGGGCTAGCATTTGGATGGGTGACCATCCAGTCTGCCGAGCGCTATTGGCAAGCGGGGTGCACTCAGCCCTTGTGAGGCAAATTGAGGAGCTATTTGTTTGAGAGGTAGCGGCTCCGGTCTCGCAAACTGACTTACGGCCAGGAGAGCGGTGTGCTGAACACATGCCCCTCCGTATCCGCATCCAGTGACGCCTGTGGTCTGAGGATGACACGGCGGCCGGTCGGTACGATTGGGGCCTTCATGGCTTGTTCGAGCAAAGAGTACCTAACTTTAGAGGAACAATGTTCAGTCTGTGGGCTGCAGGATTTGCATTGTCGGTAGTGTTAGTGTCATGACTTTGCCATTAGGCGACGGCGACGTAGGATTGAAATACAAGCATCAGTGTGCAGATACTTAACATGGGTCTGGACGAAGTAGCGTAGCTATGCTCGTGAAGCCGTTTTATCGAAACAACGCCAATAGTGTAGCTGCTCTTCGCTAATATCGACGCATTAAAGGAGTACGGAGAGGTTCTCTTACTACACTGATGTTGAAGAACTGATTTAGAAATTCGAATTAACTCATGATTTGGAAATTGCTCGTGGGAGAAGCCGACGGCCAATTGCGCCACCAATTGCTGAAGAAGCTACTGTTGCCGTGGCTGAGAATGCTAATGTGGGATCCCGAATCTGTGAGAGAGGTGTCTCACGATATCTGAACATTCCATGGTGCTCCGTTCGAAAAGTGCTGCGAACAATTATGAACCATGGACCTTTCAGTTGGTGGGGAGGCTTGCGTGACTCAGCGATACAGATGGCTGTACCGTAGGTGCAACCACAACGGAGGGGTATCTGTTGAGAGGCGAGACAAACGTGTGGTTCCTGAAGTAGTCGCAGGGGCAACAGTCTGGATGATTGACTGATCTGGCCTTGTAACACTAACCAAAACGGCCTTGCTGTACTGGTACTGCGAACGGCTGAAAGCAAGGGGAAAGTACAGTGGTAATTTTTCCCGAGGGCATGCAGCTTTACTGTATGGTTAAATGATGATGCCGTCCTCCTGGGTAAAATATTCCACAGGTAGAATAGTCCCCCATTCGGACCTCCGGGCGGGGACTACTCAAGTGGACGTCGTTATCAGGAGAAAGAAAACTGGCGTTCTACGGATCGGAGTGTGGAATGTCAGATCCCTTAATAGGGCAGGTAGGTTAGAAAATTTAAAAAGGGAAATGGATAGGTTAAAGTTAGATATAGTGGGAATTAGTGAAGTTCGGTGGCAGGAGGAACTAAATTTTTGGTCAGGTGAATACAGGGTTATAAATACAATATCAAATAGGGGTAATGCAGCAGTAGGTTTCATAATGAATAAAAAAATAGGAGTGCGGGTAAGCTACTACAAACAGCACAGTGAACGCATTATTGTGGCTAAGATAGACACGAAGGCCACGCCTACTACAGTAGTACAAGTTTATATGCCAACTAGCTCTCCAGACAATGAAGAAATTGATGAAATGTATGATGAGATAGAAGAAATTATTCAGGTAGGGAAGGAAGAGGAAAATGTAATAGTCGTGGGTGACTGTAATTTGAGAGTAGGTAAAGGCAGAGAAGGAAACATAGTAGGTGAATATACACTGGGGGTAACAAATGAAAGAAGAGGCGGTCTGGTAGAATTTTTCACAGAGCATAACTTAATCATAGCTAACACTTGGTTTAAGAATCATAAAAGAAGCCGGCCGCGGTGGTCTAGCGGTTCTAGGCGCTCAGTCCGGAACCGCGCGACAGCTACGGTCGCAGGTTCGAATCCTGCCCCTGGCATGGATGTGTGTGATGTCCTTAGGTTAGTTAGGTTTAAGTAGTTCTAATTTCTAGGGGACTGATGACCACAGATGTTAAGTCCCATGCGATACTGCGTGAAGAGTTTGACAGAGCACTGAAAGACCTGAGCCGAAACAAGACCTCGGGAGTAGACAACATTCCATTGAAACTACTAACGCCCAGTCCTGACAGAGTTCTACCATCTGGTGAGCAAGATGTAAGAGACAGGCGAAATACTCTCAGAGTTCAAGAAGAATCTAATAAGTCCAATCCCAAAGGAAGCAGGTGTTGACAGGTGTAAAAATTACAGAACTATCGGTTTAATAAGTCACAGCTGCAAAATATTAACACGAGTTCTTTACAGAAGAATAGAGAAACTGGTGGAGGGCGACCTCGGGGAGGATCAGTTTGGATTCCGTAGAAACATTGGAACACGTGAGGCAATACTGACCCTTCGACTTATCTTAGATGCTAGATTAAGGAAAGGCAAACCTACGTTTCTAGCATTTGTAAACTTAGAGAAAGCTTTTGAAAATGTTGATTGGAATACTCTCTTTCAAATTCTGAAGGTGGCAGGGGTAAAATATAGGGAGCGAAAGGCTATTTACAATTTGTACAGAAACCAGATGGCAGTTATAAAAATCGAGGCGTATGAAAGGGAAGCAGTCGTTTGGAATGGAGTGAGACAGGGTTGTAGCCTCTCCCCGATGTTATCCAATCTGTATATTGAGCAAGCGATAAAGGAAACAAAAGAAAAATTTGGAGTAGGTATTAAAATCATTGGAAAAGAAATAAAAACTTTGAGGTTAGCCGATGACATTGTAATTCTGTCAGAGACAGCAAAGAACTTGGAAGAGTACTTGAACGGAATGGATAGTGTCTTGAAAGGAGGATTTAAGATGAACATCAACAAAAGCAAAACGAGGATAATGGAATGTAGTCGAACTAAGTCGGGTGCTGCTGCGGGAATTAGATTAGGAAATGTGACACTTCAAGTAGTAAAGGAGTTTTTCTATTTGGGAAGCAAAAGAACTGATGATGGTCGAAGTAGAGATAATGTAAAATGTAGATTGGCAATGGCAAGGAAAGTGTTTCTGAAGAAGAGAAATTTGTTAACATCAAGTATAGAATTAAGTGTTAGAAAGTCTTTTCTGAAAGTATTTGTATGGGGTGTAGCCATGTATGGAAGTGAAACATGGACGATAAATAGTTTGGACAGGAAGAGAATAGAAATGTGGTGCTACAGAAGAATGCTGAAGATTAGATGGGTAGATCACATAACTAATGAGGAGGTATTGAATAGAACTGGGAAGAAGTGTGGCACAACTTGAAAGATGAAGGGACTGGTTGGTACGACATCTTCTGAGGCATCAATGGCAGCGTGGAGGGTAAAAATCGTAGAGGGAGACCAAGAGATGAATACACTAAGCAGATTCAGAAGGATGTCGGTTGTAGTACTGGGAGATGAAGAAATATGCACAGGATAGGGTAGCATGTGGAGCTGCATTAAACCACTCAGGACTGGACACCACAACAGCAACAACATCCATGAAAACTTCACATTACTCACCAACTTCTGCCCTCTGACGCAGACATCCGAGTAGACTTCGCTCTTACGTTTCTTGCAAAGGTTGAAGTTGACAAATGTGACCTTAGAATATTTTGTGGAGTGATGAAGCACGCTTTGCACTCACTGGGACAGTGAACACTCACAATCGTCGCATTTGGGGATGAACGTTCATCTCACTAGGAGTAAGATGGATAGTGCCTACAGGAAAATTAAAGGGACATTTGGAGAAAAGAGAGCCACTTGCATGAATATCAAGAGCTCAGATGGAAACCCAGTTCTAAGCACAGAAAGGAAAGCAGAAAGGTGGAAGGAGTATATAGAGGGTCTATACAAGGGCAATGTTCTTGAGGACAATATTACAGAAATGAAAGAGAATATAGATGAAGATGAAATAGGAGATATGATACTATGTGAAGAGTTTGACAGAGCACTGAAAGACCTGAGCTGAAACAAGTCCCCAGGAGTAGACAACATCCCATTAGAACTACTGACGGCCTTAGGAGGGCCAGACCTAACAAAACTCAACTATCTTGTGAGCATGATGTATGAAACAGGCGAAATTCCCTCAGACTTCAAGAAGAATATAGTAATTCCAATGCCAAAGAAAGCAGGTGTTGACAGATGTGAAAATTACTGAACTATCAGTTTAATAAGTCACAGCTGCAAAATACTAACACGAATTCTTTACAGACGAATGGAAAAACTGGGAGAAGCGTACCTCATTGAAGATCAGTTTGGATTCCACAGAAATGTTGGAACACTTGAGGCAATACTGACCCTATGACTTACCTTAGAAAATAGATTAAGGAAAGGCGAAACTACGTTTCAAGCATTTGTAGACTTAGAGAAAGCTTGTGACAATTTTGACAGGAATACTCTCTTTCAAGTTCTAAAAGTGGCAGTTATAAAATACAGAGAGCGAAAGGCCATTTACAATTTGTACAGAAACCAGATGGCAGTTATAAGAGTCGAGGGACATGAAAGGGAAGCAGTGGTTGGGAAGGGAGTGAGACAGGGTTGTAGCCTCTCCCCGATGTTACTCAATCTGTATATTGAGCAAGCAGTAAAGGAAACAAAAGAAAAATTCAGAGTAGGTATTAAAATCTATGGAGAAGTAATAAAAACTTTGAGGTTGAACGTTCATGAAGTTCCCCTACGTAGCAGACTCATCATTTAGTGGTGTGGCTTCACGGCACAGTTCATAATTGGTCCATTTTCCTTTGAAGAGCTCGGACCCCAAGGAGCAAGGACCAAGGACTTCGTGCATGGCACACTTATGTTGTTTTCTGCCTCGCCAACATGGCATCCCTGCTCTACGGGAGAGAGGATCTTTGGACTCAATTGTTTTGATGCACGTTAAAACTCCACCTCACACTGCTCGTGAGGTTGCCCAGTTACACTATAAAATAGGATCATTGGTCGATCGTTCCAAACTGCCGGGCCACTAGGTTTGGATCTGTGCAATTTCTGGATGTTCCTGTACGACACGTTTTATCAGCTGGACCCTAACACACATTGGACGTTAGGGTGAGCATAACGACATAGGTAGCCAGCAATAAAGTAATCTCTCTTGAGCTTCCTGTCTGACGTGGATACAGATGGTCCTCACACTGAGCAACGTTTGTAAATTGGGACGTAAACATAACCAGATGTTTCCCTCTGAGATGGAGTAGACATATGTTTCTTTCAGTGGTTTATTCCTTATTTGTCTTCCGCGTATGCTTAAAAATTTTTCCATAAAGTTTCGTTGTCCTACGATAAAAGCAATAAACGCTGCGTAAGTACTGTAATGTTTAGAGCCGCTACCTGTGTTCCACGTCTGCTCAGTACGCGGGCTCTGGTAGCAGTGTACTGTCTGTTATGATACGTCATAATTCGTTACACGACCACGGTGGCACGTTGTCCCATATGTCGGAGGAATACAACGTTGGGAATTAGGTTTTCAATTAGAAGTTATGAAATACTGGCCTGCCCTACCATCGCAGCATGGAGGAGGAGAGCCACATGCCTTTGGATATCCAAGAGCAATTGAGTAGCATGTCGCAAATTACGATAGTGTACGCATTTCTGTTCCTCCGATTACAGCGCCATCTGTGGCGAAACGAAGAAAATTTTATGTAGGGTTTTCAGTAGAATCGTGATCTCAGTAAGAAACGGGGGTTACCACTGAAGATTACCATCCACGCACTGGGTGGGGTGGCGGGTCGAGTATGATATCATTGGATGTCCCCATCCGAGACAAACAATTTGGAATTACGGATTTTTTTGATCCAATATGTAGTTTTCGAGATATTTCAATGCCTTCAGTTGAAATGAACACCCTGTATAAGCATATATATGTGTGTGTTCCACATCTCCTCTTAGAAATCCCATCCCCTGTTATGCCAGCATTGCCTGGATCTCCGCACCCGCCTGCTTTTACAAGGCCCTCCAAATCCTCGAACACCTTGCCTTCCGTATCCACCTTCCTTCCCCCACACGGCTCCTGTATGACCTCATCCCCTTCCCCCACCTCGTCCTTTTCCTCCAACATCTTTGCATCCTTTACATTGTCCGCAGGCTTGATCCCCCCCACCCCCTGATTTCCTCCTTCCTCTCCACCCCCCGCCAACTGCCACACCTCTATCGCTGTATTCCTTCCCCCTTCAGTACCAAATCCTCCATCTACTTCATCAGGGCAATTTCCTGCACCTCCCCCTCATAGATGTTGAACTTCGCCTTGACATCTACCCTTCCTTCCAACTGTAACGTGCCCTTGTTCCCTCCTCTCCACAGTGCCCTCTTTTCCCTCTCCCCTCCTTCTCCCGGAGAGCGGATTTTTCTCCTTCCCCCTCCCCTCCTTGAGTCACTGCACCCACTCCGCAACCATTTCCCTCCCACATCCTTCCCTCCCCAGCCATCTTCGTCTAGCTCTTTCCTGTCTCCCCCCCTCTACCCCTCCTCCCTCCCTTCTTCCTCATCTCCATGCGCCTGGCAGGTCCTCTATTTGCTCATCATCATCAGTGTGCTATTTCAGTGTTGTGTTTGGTGCTGTTCTCCTGTGCGTCAACAGCTGTGATTTTAATTGTGTGCTGGACCTGTACATAGTGTTACTGTCAGTGATCGTTATGTGCTACACCATCCATCGATACTTTTATGCTGCAGCCATGCTTCGCCTTGTGTTCTTCTAATTGTCCTAGTGTGAGGTTTTTTGTGCTCACCCTTTTTAAGGTTTTTGTTTCCATTTTACAGTCACCCCCTTTTTGTCTGTTCTCGTACATTATGTTCCCCCTTTTTATATTTTTGTCCGCCATATTTTATCCTTTGCAATTTTAAATGCCTTCTGTTGTATCATTATTGTCTTTTGGCTGAAGAGCAGCGCATATGCTGCTGCCAGCCCACCGCAGATGGGGAACTGAAATTCAATAAAGAAAAAAAAATCTGCTCTTAAACCATTGGAACAATAGCAATCAAACTTGGTACACATCTCACTTACTGTCTGGTAATAATCGCTGTAGGGTAATAACCAGCTACTTATCAAACAGGTGGGGCTGAGAAAAACAGTGTAGCCTATGATCAGTGAACACCCAGGCTTCAGGAGTCCAGTATTTGAAAATTGTCCACAGGCTTGATCCCCCCCACCCCCTGGTTTCCTCCTTCCTCCCCACCCCCCGCCAACTGCCACGCCTCTTAGTGACTTGCAACAAGTTTCACCAAACTTTTTCTCGCTGTTTATCCCAACAGATTCATGAAACTAAAAAAGTTTACTGATTGCCACATTCTCACTGTTCATACAGTAAATTTTCCACATGAAACATGGCATTTTAATTATTACTTTTCTTGCTTCTAATTGCACTCGTGGCAAATTTGCAGACAGTATTCACACATACCACTGAATGTACCAGCAAAATACATTGTTGCGTGGAAAGCTGCCGCGTCATACAACAGGTTTAAATTTCTTACCTCATTGCTACTAATACTATTCGCAATACTTTTCGCAGACAGTATCCACATATGTCACTAAATGTATCTACGAAAACATATAATTGTACGACATATATTTCACAAGATATGACGTCAAATCGTGCATGACGTTTTAATTTATAAGTTCTTTGCTGCTAACTCTATTCGCGACATGTTTCGCAGACAGCATCCATGTGAGACTGCTCATTGTGCCTACAAAAAGATACCATTTTTCAACTCCTAGCTCAGGAAGTATGAGGTCAAATTCTGAGATACTCAACTGCATCTCGTATGGCGTTTTGATGTATTACTTCTTAACTATTAATTCTGTGCGCAACACATTTCACTGACTGTACCTACAAGTGCCACTGAATTTAGAATAAATAAATAAAGTCACTGTACAGTAGATAGTTCAGGAGCTATGACGCCATAAGCTTTGAGACGGGTGAAAAACTGTGGCGTCGTGCAACACACTTTAATTTATTACTCCTTTACTGCGAACTCTATTCACAACTCGTCTCGCAGACAGTAGTCACCTACACCACTGAATGTATACGCAACATTACATCACTGTACAGCACATAGTCCAGAGGATTACTTGCAAACGGGACTGCAGGGCGAAATTCGCTATATGCAGGTGAAATATATGTACAAATACGTATGAAACACGTTAAATGTACGTGAAAAATATTCAGCAATTGCGTACTCTTGTCAAATCAAGGGGAAAAGGAACATCCTGAACTCTTGGAACGATTTCAACCCAATCTCTTGTACTTTTAGCTACAATCTGGAAAGAAATGGCGTGGGAGTAAAAAACATAAGCCTCCTATCGCGATGGTGGCGATAACATGGAGAGAGAAGATGGGGGGTGGGGGGGGGGGGGTAGATGAACAGGCAGGGAGTAGGAGGGAAGAGATGGACACAGACAGTGGGATGAAGTGATGGACAGAGAGAAGGGGTGGAAAGGGACAGAGAAGGGGGAGAGGAGGAGGACAGAGAGAGCAGAGAGGAGGCAGATGGATAGGGGCAGTAGGAGGAAGAGATTGGCTGACAGAGGGGGAGGCAGAGATGAACAGAGAGAGAGGAAGAGAACATGGACAAAGAAAGGGGAGGAGATGGACAGAGGCATTAGGAGGAAGAGAGAGGCTGACAGAGGGAGGAGATGAATAGAGAGAGGGGAAGAGGAAATGGGAAAAGAAAGGGGATGAGATCTACAGAAAAGGAGGAGGAGGAAGTGGGGAGTGAAAGACAAGAGGTAGAGATGAGTGGAAAGAGAGGAGAGGTGGACAGAGAAAGGAAATAAGAGAGGATAAACAGGGGAGCGGAGATGTACAGAGGGGAAGGGAGAGATGGGAAATGAGAGGGGAGGAGAAGATGAATAGAGGTGAAAGTAGGGAGGGAGGAGCACATGGACAGAGAGAGGGGCAGGAGAGTATTGAGTGGGGAGGGGGTCGAGAAGGTGGATGGAGGGGTGGAGGCTGAAGGAAGACTTGGACAAAGAGAAGGGGAAAGACGAGATAAAGTAATAGAAGACTGGAATAAATACAAACCTGGGCAACGCTGAGTACTCAGCTAGTCACATTATAAAATACTGAAGCAGTGTTTCTGATATTACTGGAAGTGACCTTCTCCGAGATGTGGGGCATTGTAACATAACTCTGACATGTGTCTTCATTCCTGCGCGATATTCTTTAAAAAAGAGTGTAAATAAAATTCGTTCTAAGGTACGATGTTAGGAGTGAAGTGATGTTAGAAGTGAAATCTATTGGGTCTGATGTTCCTTAATAATAATAATAATAATAATAACTACGAATGCATTTTGCTCATGCAAATTGACGTATCTGGAGGGAGCTGCTTTCGTGACCTAATCCTGCTCTCGCGATGTCCGATGGCGGTTAGCACAGAAGTGAAGAAAATTCATTGTCGAGTGAGCATTAAACCAATTTATAGGATCAGTAACAAAATTTGATACCTTTTTGAATCTGCAAAGGTTCTCAACACGCTGCACGCGCCGATTTACGGGATAAATTGCGAGTGTGGGGTAGTCTACATCGCAGAGACGAGGCGACCCATCAGAACGCGGCAAAAATAGCACGAGCGTCACGTACATCTCAGATATCGTGATAGATTCGCCCTGGCAGAACACTAAAGTAATGGAGTAAACTTGTTGTCATAATACTTAGTCTGAGGACTGGTTTGATGCAGCTCCCGCCGCTAGTCTTTCCTGTGCAAGCCTCTTCATCTGTGCTTCAGAATTACGGTGCACATCCACTTGAACCTGCCTACTACAGTTAAGCCTTGATCTACCTCTTCAATTTCTGTCCCACACTTCCCTCCACTGCCTAATTGACGATTCTTTTACGCTTCAAGATTTGTCACATCACCTCTTAATTTAGTCAGGTTGTATCGTAAAATTCTTTTTGTCACCAGTCTTTTCTTGCTGATGAGATTCAATACCTCTTCATTCGTTACTAGATGTACCCGTCCGAGTATTCTTCTTTAGCAATACATTTCAAAAACTTCTATCCACTTCTTGGCTGAACTGCTTACCGTCCACGTTTCAGTATTAGATGTTAATAAATTTAATTTTTTCGGAAGTGGTTTTCCTGCTATTGTTAGCCTGCGTTTTGCATTATCTCTGCTTCAGCCATCGTCAATTACTTTGCTTCACTACTTTTCTGTCTCATTTCCTTATCTAAGTCCTTCAGCATCACCTGATTTATTTAATTAATTATCCTTATTTTACTTTCGTTAATATTCGTCATATGATCTACTTTCAAGACACTATCTATTCAGTTCAACTGATATTCCAAATACTTTTTCTGAACCCTATAAACTTTCTCCTTCGCAGTTTGCTCAGTGTACAGATTGAATAATGTAACAGTGCCCTGCTTCCCATTCATGTGAATCAACTTTCATATCTGCAGTCTAGTTTTTGTGCAAGTTAACCTTTTGCGCTCTGAATTTTATCCTTGGTATCTTCAGAATTTCGGAGAATGTCTTCCAGTCATCATTGCAAAAAGTTTGCTCTAAACGCAGAAATGATTTAACTCTAAGTTTGTCTTTGGTCAGTCTAGCTTCTAAGAGTTCGCTCAACAGGCTTACTCACATATTCCTATACTTCACCGGAATCCAAACTGATTTTCCCTGAGGTCGTCTTCTACTAGTCTTTCCATTATTCTGCAAATACTTTGTATCAGTATTTTGCAACAATGTCTTACTAAATTGGTGCTTCGCCAATATTTACACTTGTCATTAACAGCTTGTTCTGGAATTGCAATTATTACATTCTTTTTGAAGTCTGAATGTATTTCGCTTGTCCCACATACCCTGCACGCCAGATGAAATAGTTTTGTTAGGGTTGGATATTCAAGAGTCTCCAAGGACTAAAGTTTAGAAGGAGTTTTAGAATGAAGTTTTTTTAAAAATAAGTCTGCAAGGCTTTGACAAATTCTTCTCGCAATATCATACCTCGTCTCTCGTCTTGATCAACTCCTCTTGCCTTTCGATACTATTATCTTCAAGTTTCTTTCCTTTATGTAACCCTTCTGCATATTCCTTCCACTTTCCAGCTTTTCTTCCTCTGTTTAGCATTTGCCTACCATTTGAGCTCTTGATATTCGTACAGCTGCTTCCCTTTTCTCCAAAAGCTCTTTAATTTTCCAAATAGCTGGCATCTACCTTTCCCATAGTCATACTCCATTTGCTTGTCATCTCTGTCTATTTCTGCCTGGCCATTGAGGACTTCCTGTTACTCTTATTTGTTGGACGTCTGTATTCCCTTTTATCTGCTTCAAGTCGATTAAATTCAGTATCTCAAGTGTTATCCAAGAATTTCTACCGAGCCTTATGTTTTGTTTATCGACGCCCTGCTACCTTCATTATTACATCTCTCAAAGCTATCCGTTTGTCCTCTTTTGTACTCACATTATATGTTTCTATCAATCGTTACGTAATGAGACTCTCAATAACCCATGATTCTTTCCATTTATCCAGGTCCCAACTCCTTAATTTCCTATCTTTCTTTAATTTCTTCAGATATATATCTGCAGTTTATAACCAATAAATTACAGCCAGGATATCTATCTCTCCCTGCATTGTTTTGTAATTCAAAATTTCTGCCTTGACATTATAGAAGGTGTTTTCGAATGACGTTTAAAATTTTTGCGGATAGTTTCCTTGCACTAAAACAAGGAAAAAAGTACATGGACTCTAAAACCCACACCTTAAGAATTGCTAGCACCTTTTCATCTTCACTTCAGTAAAACACATCTCCTCCATTGAACAAGTGCAAATAGCTCTTCAAGTTATGCATTTTAGAAGCCATGTTTACTAGATATTTTTTCCTTGTTTCGGTCCATAATACTTACTTCACATATATGGAAAGCTTTCAGTAGAAGAAATGTGGTTCACATTATCGAGTATGAAAAAGTGCGCATAACTCTTGGTGAAGGTAAGCGTTTTAGAGACTATGTTCGCTGGACTTCTTATTTTATTGTAATGAGTATGTCCCCAAATTTTTAAAACGTCATTCTGAAGCACTCTGTGTAAACTAAATGGACTGTATCATGGTTCCACTTCGGTTGTTGCTTAGCTGATAAGTATTTACTTTATTACTTTTCGTACTTTTGGCCATGTAGTAAAGTAAGTACTTGTTAGTTAACCAACAGCAGAGGTGGAACCGTGACACTGACCTCCCAAAAATTCACGGCTGGGGTACCCTATATGAAGAAAATTATTGTATGTTCTATTTGAAGCCTTCCTGTCTATGCACAGCTCTTCCATCTACTCATTCTTCTTGCTTGATTCTTAAAACAAGCGTTTTCAGTAACTAATTTGTGCTCAGTGTAAATTTCTACTTGGCGGTTTCCTCTTTCATCCCTTTCCTCCATTCCATATGGAATTTTATCCTCACGCGAAAATTAGATTTTCGTCTCCGTTCATTAACTGAATAATTACTTTCATCTCATCACGCATCCTTCAGACTCCTCATCATAAGTGGAACTTGTAAACATATACACTTGTACTACTGCGTGGGTCTTGCATGTGTGTCTACCTTAACGACGGTGATGCGTTCACCGTGCTGTTCATTGCAGCTTGTCTGCATTCCTACTTTCTTATTCATTATTACTCATATGGTTTACCCCAACTTGATTGTTTCGCAACTCTGTACTCATACGACGAGAAGTCATGTTCTTTCCACCATTGTATTTTACTAGTTCGCATTATGCGTAACTACAACGCATCCATTCCCTTTGAGAGGTCTCTAACATACCTTCTCGATTAAGGTAACTAACATTCTACTCTCTGAGCCGTAGAACATGAGCTGTACGTTTTATGATGATCGAGATGAGTGGGGGACTGTATTACCTCCGTAATATTTTACCCAAGAGGATGTCGTCATCATGAGACCCTACAGTAGAGTCGCTTCCCCTCGTAAAATTTAACAGCTGAAGATTTCCCTTGCTTTCAGTCCTTCAGGTTAACAACATACCAAGGACATCTTAGATATTTTTAGAAGGCCAGGTCAGTCAGCCATTGAGATCATTGCCCCTGCGGATACTGTGAAGTCTGCTGTCCCTCTTCAGTAATAATTTGTTGCTCTGGCGTCTCCACAGACACCCCTTCGATGTCGTTGCACCTACTGAACGGCTGTCTGGATCGTACAGACATGCAGCATCAACCATAGTGTTTTTTTTTTGGGTGTGGGGGGGGAAGAGGGGACGAGGGATATTTTAATTACATTGCTTTCAAGTAATTGTACGGGCAGAAGGCAGTGTACAAGAGATAATTTGCATTGTCCCATATGTATTTATATACTGTGATAAAGGATATTACGTACTAGTGTAGCCGTTACAATACGGCGGTGTATACAGGGAGAGTCACCTAACGTTACCGCTGGATATATTTCGTAAACCACATCAAATACTGACGAATCGATTGCACAGACCGAACGTGAGGAGAGGGGTTAGTGTAATTGGTTAATACAAACCATATAAAAATGCACGGAAGTATGTTTTTTAACACAAACCTACGTTTTTTTAAATGGAACCACGTTACATCTGAACATGTAAACAAATACGTAATCAGTGTCGTTTGTTGCATTGTAAAATGTTAATTACATCCGGAGATATTGTAACCTAAAGTTGACGCTTGAGTACCACTCCTCCGCTGTTCGAGGGTGTGTATCGGAGAGCACTGCAACATACATCGCGTTTCTACAGAATGATCTGAAAACGCTGCTCGAAAATGTCCCACTGGAAACGCGTCGACGTATGTGGTATCAGCATGATGGTGCACCTGCACGTTCCGCAATTAACACTAGGCTGACCCTTGACAGGATGTTCGACGGGCGTTTCATAGGACGTGGAGGACACATAAATTGGCCAGCCCGTTCTCCTGATCTTACACCTCTGGACTTCTTTCTGTGCGGTACGTTAAAGGACAATGTGTACCGTGATGTGCCTACAACCCCAGAGGATATGAAACAACGTATTGTGGCAGCCTGCGGCGACATTACACCAGGTGTACTGCGGCGTGTACGACATTCATTACGCCAGAGATTGCAGTTGTGTGCAGCAAATGATGGTCACCACATTGAACATCTATTGGCCTGACATGTCGGGACACACTCTATTCCGCTCCGTAATTGAAAACGGAAACCACGTGTGTACGTGTACTTCACCCCTCATGGTAATGTACATGTGCGTCAGTGAAAAACACCAATAAAAAGGTGTTAGCATGTGGACGTAATGTGCTGCTCCAGTCTCTTCTGTACCTAAGGTCCATCACCGTTCCCTTTGGATCCCTACATAATTCGGTGCTCTCCGATACACACGATCGAACAGCGGAGGAATGGTACTCAAGCGTCAACTTTAGCTTACAATATCTCCGGATGTAATTAGCATTTTACAATGCAACAAACGGCACTGATTACGTATTTGTTTATATGTTCAGATGTGCTAACAAAAGAAACGTGGTTCCATTAAAAAAACGTAGGTTTGTGTTAAAAAACATACTTCCCTGCATTTTTGTATGGTTTGTATTAAACAATTATTAAACAATTACACTAGCCCCTCTCCTCACGTTCGGTCTGTGGAATCGGTTCGTCAGTATTTGATGTTGTTTACGAAATATATCCAGCGGTAACGTTAGGTGACTCACCCTGTATAACCCAGAAAATTTTTGTGGAATTTAATGGCCCGCAGTTGGAGCTGCTGCCTGGCGAAGAAATAAGACACGTTGTTTACTGACGGGTGGACGACCTTCGAGTGAGTCAACTGGGGTCCACGTGCCGCGGTTTTGGCCGTTTTGTTGGGACACCGAGTCCTTGACACGCAAAGTAGGTTTCTACATCTGCAAGGCACACGTAACCCGCAAATCGCCGTATCGTGCATGGCGGTGGATACCTTGTACCACCGCTAGCCATTTCGTATCCTGTCCCACTCACTTCCATACGAGCCCTACTTTGTCTTATCTCCTTTGTACTTTTCCGGCAGTAGAATCGTCCTGCACTTAGTTTCAAATGCTGCTTCTCTAAATTTTCTAAATAGTGTTCCGCGAAAAGGACGTCGCTTCCGTCCGGGAATACCCATCCGATTTCACGAAGAATTTTGGCAATTCTTGCGTGTTAATCGAATCTGCCAGTAAGAAATCTAGCATTCCGCCTCTGAATTGCGTCGATATCTTCCTTCTAAATATGATCTGGTATGGATTCCAACACTCTAACAGTACTCAACAATCGGTTACCCTAGTGACCTATATGTGGTCTCTTCTATGTACAGTGTGATTCAGGAAGGTACGCAATTATTTTAATATGTTATTCCACAAGTAAAATTAAAGAAAAAAAGTTCATATAAACGTAGGCCCGCAAATGTTTAGTTACAGAGTTACGGCTAATGACAGATTTTGCCTGAAATTTAGGAACTTCCCTAATATGAAGGCATCGCAAAACTGTACGAGATTAAAGTAAAGAACGATTTCCATTTATTTTGTTGCTATTGGTCTGGTGAATCTAATAAACATGTCCCAGACGTGTATCTGCAATAGTTTTCCAGAACATCCAAACAAGCAAAGATTATTATGCAAGTAAATTTGTTTATTTTCCATTAAGAGTGTAGAAACTTTTATGTCATTGTTGGAAACCGTTAGTGAATTGTTTCAGTCGTTTCCTAACCTTGAAAGGAGTTAGTTTCCTGTATTTTTCAGGGAAAGAACATAGTAACAACAGCATATTTAAGTGAAGCCACGTAGTAACTGTTGTAGTTTGTAGCTTATTTATGAAATAGGGGTGCCTTTCAAATTCACGCCGGAGGAAGACTTGAAAGCTTTGTGAATTGTCTGGAATTTATAAAACAAATTGGGCCAAGTAGTTAATAAAGTAAAATTTTTACGAAATTACTTCTTTGCTTCTCTGGATGTTTTGGAAAACTACTGTAGATACATGTCTTGGACATGTTTTATTAGATTCACCAGATCAATAACAACAAAAGTAGGAAGGTAGGAGACGAGGTACAGGCAGAAGTAAAGCTGTGAGGAAGGGACGTGAGTCGTGCTTGGATAGTTCAGTTGGTAGAGCACTTGCCTGCGAAAGGCAAAGGTCGCGAGTTCGAGCCTTGGTCCGGCACACAGTTTTAATATGCTAGGAAGTTTCATATCAGCGCACACTCCGTTGCAGAGTGAAAATCTCATTCTCCAACAACAAAATAAGTGGAAATGGTGCTTTACTTTAAGCTCGTACAGTTTGCGACGGCTTCATGTCTTCATATGAGCGAAGTTGCTAAATTTCAGGCAAAGTCTTTTACTAGCCGTAACTAAACATTGACGGACCTATGTTTGTGTGAACTTTTTATTTAGTTTTACTTGTAGAATAACATACCGGTATTAAAATGTTTCGTATCTTTGTGAATCACCCTGTATATGCTAACTTTCCTAAAGTTCTGCCAATCATTACACTATTCGCCTTCCCCATTACCATACTTAGGGGCTCGTTGCCTTTCATATCGTTTTGCAACGTTACCTCTAGACATTTAACCGACGTGGTTGTCAAGCAGCGGAGTACTGTGTCAAGGGTTGATACTCCATTTCATTTGCATTAATTTACATTTTTCTACATTTTGAAACACTGTCACTTACCTCACCAGCTAGAAATTTTGTCTAAGCAATGATGTACCCTCCTACAGTCACTCAACGACGTCATCTTCACGTACTCTACATCGTCATCAGCAAACAGACACAGACTGCTGCCTGTCACACAATTTGTGTGTGTAGAGAATAAGAGTGATCATATAACACTTCCCTGGGATATTCTTGGCGACAACTTTGTCTTTGATGGACTCTCGCCGTCGAGGAAAACGTACTGGTCCCTAATACTTAAGAAGTTTTCGAGCCACTCACATATCTGAGAACCTACTCCGTATACTCGGAACTTGTTAACAGTCTGCCTGGGGCACTGAGTCAAACTTACCTTGTAGATAGTGCAGTTCATTGTCATGTAAGCACAGTCCACAAATCTTTCATTGGCGAGTGTGGTAGTAATGAAAGGCGAACAGTGGTAAAACAAGAACACATTATATTTTCAAGACGAATATTAGGGAGATGAGACGTTTAATGAAATAATTATTTGAGTTATAATATCTAAGGTGCAAGGAGAGAAAAGAAATTGGTTAACAATAACTATAGTGATGGAATGAAGTAGGTATAAGTTTAAAAGTATTGTAAGTAGTGTATGAATACGTGAAACCGACTTTATTCTTTTGAGAGTCTTGTTTTGAACACAGAAAATGTGCATGAAGGAATGTGAAAAAGTGATACAAGATATTTCTTGAGATATTAAACGCTATCTACATTGCACAGTATGTTTTGTGATAGTTAAAAAGGACTCTAGTTGTCTTTGCTACAGTGAATTAAAAGATTTCCTTAGACAGTATATATGTTGACACAAGCAGATTTTGTTGAAAATGAAAGAATGAGTAAGTGATCATACAGGATCTTTCAAAAAGTGTGACTTGATTTTGGGCGGTAATAATTATGAAACACGTGACGTGCCGGCAAGGAAATGTGTATGGTTTGAATAGGGGTGGTCTAGAGTTTCAGAAAATCGCCGTTAGATGGCAGTTACTACGTCTTCTAAGTTCGCAGTTAATCAGAAGTAAGACGCAGTCCGCTCAAAAGAAAACGTTTTGTGAGCTGCAGTTTGAAATGAGCGAGTCAACGATTTCGGTCCAGCGTGCTTTCGAAAGCGCTTTAACATTGATCCACCTGCACCCAAAAACATTCGTCGCTGATATCGCCAGTTTGAAGAGACACGATGCTTGAACAAAGGAAAGAATCCAGGTCGATCTCACACTTCTGACGACACGGTGGAAAGAATTCGGCAAACATCTGAACGGAGTCCGCGAAAGTCTACCCGGTGCGCAAGCAGAGAACAGGCAATGTCGCATACGACTGTTTGGCGATTGTTAAGTCCTCGAAACACTCAGGAATGTTGACAAGTGGCATTACTATGTTGCAGGATAGTGCCCACTCGTATGTTGCCAAATTTGTCTCGATTACGCCGCATATGTATCGCTGGGAAGCCCTTACACACCCTCCATACCGCCCCGATCCCTCCCCAAGCGAACTGCATATTTTTGGCGTCCCGAAGAAATACAATCGTGGCCGGCGATTTGCTCAGACGAAGGGGTGGGGTACAGTTATAGTTCCGTAGTCAACCGTAAACATTTTTCCATGGAGGCATTGACCACCTTCTCTCGCACTGGGATTAATGTATTAACAGATATTTCGATTACTTTTGAAACAGCGAACAGTTTACCTACATTTTTCCGTCTGTCACGTTTCCATTTGACTGCCTCTTATAAATGTGGAAGTAATTATAATGTCGTGCCGATTTTCTTTGGTATAAGCAACAAATCAACAATAAAATTACATATGTAGTGAACTTTTTAGAGTGTTCTGATGGGAAACGATATTTACCCGTAAGATATGCAGTACTTTCATAAAAATCAAACTGAAGGTTTCGTCAGGTTTTCGAAAACTTATCTATGGCTGAACCTTCCAAATTGGTCTCTTTGGACCCCCACCCCCTTGTGCCCATTCTCTCTGAACTTTGAACTAACACAAAGTTGAAAGGTAGTCTTCACCAGTTGCACTATCCAGCTACTTTTTCATTCGCCTGAGGGTGTTAAATGATCTTTCTGCAGTGAACAATGCTGATGGAATTGTTACATAGTTCAGGAAAATCTTTTTAACACGTAGGAAAAGTTTTATTTCCGAAAAGAGATCACTTGTCTCTTTTGTCACAGTCCCCGTTTCTCTGTAAGCCTATCAGCTTCTGCATTCAGCTTCAGAATTGCTGAGTCGTAAATCTCGGACAGTTTCTTTATAGTTTCGACGAAAACTGCTTCATTTCTATTTTATACAGCGTTGGAATGATTTAAAAATGCTTTGATAGACATCTTGTTGTTTTATGTAAATCCTGGTTCAAGTGACAGAACTAGGCAGCACAATTAGGGAATACAATGGACTACTTTATAGTAGTTATGTGGAGAACCCACAGGAATGTACAAGTTATAAGACTGTGATGCAGAATTTCTGCGTATGTTGATGTCAGTTTCCAGAAGAGCACATGTATTTTTTACTGCAACGATAATCTCAGTAAGTTCATCTTGTGATTCGACTTTCTTTACAAGATACTGCACGGAAATCAAGGCAAAATATACAGACATAAATTTATTCATGACTGGCTCCAGATATGGAGAATACCTTGATATAGTTTTGTGACATACGCTGAATGTTACAGACAACGTTGCAGAATCTAACTGGAAAACTACTGTGAACATGTTCCTTGCTTTGTCTCGTAATTAGTAAAAGGACTACTTAGAGCTTCTGTAATACTTTTGTATCTAACTTATGAACGTCGACGAAACCTATTCTCTTTTCGCTGTGCAGCCAACGCCACTTGTTTAATACTAGCTGACAAATCTGGCATTAACCAGGTATTCGTTTTGTCAATTTTCTACTGGAGACCAAAACAAAAAGTGAACAGTTTTTGTACTGTGATAGCGAAAAAATTTAATTTCCATGTAATTGTGAAAACACATTACAAAAAAAAAAAAAAAAATGGTTCAAATGGCTCTGAGCACTATGGGACTCAACTGCTGTGGTCATCAGTCCCCTAGAACTTAGAACTACTTAAACCTAACTAACCTAAGGACATAACACACATCCATGCCCGAGGCAGGATTCGAACTTGCGACCGTAGTAGTCGCACGGTTCCGGACTGCGCGCCTAGAAACGCGAGACCATCGCGGCCGGCAAAACACCTTACAAATTAGCCTTCAAGCGCTCGCGTGGGCGGTGAAGTGACCGTGGCCTTTTTGCAATTTCGCTCCATACTTAATCCACAAAGGTAACGAGGCGACGGGAGGGACATTTACTCTCTAGTTGCACCTTTTTCCGACAGATGCTGCTCAAAGTTCGTCCAAGTCACCCCTCTCTGGTTCTCAGGACAAGTTCAAATAGGTCCGAACATGAGACAATTTCTAACGCGAGCGCATGGAGGTTAGTAAAGTCATACAAAGATATATGCGTAGTGTACAAATGTATAAGTACAGCTGCTTCATTTGCCCACAGCGCGAATTTGTAAAGCTCTCGGTGGCAACGTCTCCTCATAACTCGGCCACTGGTTTCGCCTACAGGTGTCAGGGATTTCCTTAAGTTGACTGGACTGCAAAACTGTCTTAATAGTAAAGAATAAATGTATTACAAGTTGAAACTGCCTGACAAATTAAAACTGTATGCCGGACTGAGACACGAACTCTGGACCTTTGTCTTTCGCGGGCAAGTGCTCTACCAACTGAGCTACACAGTTTGTAAGTAGGCTGTTTAGGTTTTCTTATTGGTAACGCCACATAGCGCTCTGTATGAAAATCACTGGCTGTGCTGTGCGCAGTCTATGACTAGTTTGCATTGTTGTCTGCCATTGTAGTGTTGGGCAGCGGCAGCTGGATGCTAACAGCGCGTAGCGTTGCACAGTTGGAGGTGAGCCGCCAGCAGTGGTGGACGTGGGTAGAGAGATGGCGGAGTTTTGAAATTTGTAAGACTCGATGTCATGAACTGATACATATATTATGACTATAAAGGTAAATACATTGTTTGTTCTGTATTAAAATCTTTCATTTGCTAACTATGCCTATCAGTAGTTACTGCCTTCCGTAGTTTGAATCTTTTATTTAGCTGGCAGTAGTGGCGCTCGCTGTATTGCAGTAGTTTGAGTAACGAAGATTTTCGTGAGGTAAGTGATTTGTGAAAGTTATAGGTTAATGTTAGTCAGGGCCATTATTTTGTAGGGATTATTGAAAGTCAGATTGCTTTGCGCTAAAATATTGTGTGTCAGTTTAAGCACATTCGTGTATAATTGTTCAAAGAGGACGTTTCACATAGACCAGTCTTGTATAATTTTTCAAAGGGGACGTTTCAAGTTTTAATCTGCCAGGAAGTTTCATATCAGCGCACACTCTGCTGTAGAGTGACAATTTCATTCTGGTATTAAAAGTTCATGCACAACGCTGCAGTTTTTCACGGATCTCATCGCCTGAACTTAGTTTGGTAACATGATATAATGTTGTAGGGGCATTTAGCGGTGTATGTGGACGCTGTCTACGAAATTTATTGTTCACAGAGTTACCGAGCGAAGTGAAGCAGTGGCTAGCGCACTGAACGGCGGTTCAATCCCCCGTGCGGCTATCCAGATTTAGGTTTTTCCGAGATTTCCCTAAATCGCTTCGGGCAAACATCGGAATGGTTCCTTTGAAAGGGCACGCCCGATTTTCATCCCCATCCTTCTCTAATCTTACCTAGCGTTCCATCTCTAATGGATGGGATGGGATGTTGAGCACTAATCTCCTCCTGAAAATAGTTAGTAGCACAAAAGTGAAAAGTTTGAATGTCAAGCATGATACGGCAGTTTTTTTATGCGTCCCAGTGTTTATGACGTCAGCTCCTGACCTGTGATAGGTAAGTTGTTCCGTTCGCACAGTGGTTGTTGCCTGATAGTAAGGGATATGTGTATCAAGTTTGGTTGAAATCGGTTAGGTGGTTTAGAAAGAGATGTGGAATACTCCCCCCCCCCCCCCCCCCCCCCCCCCCCACACACACACACACATAGTCCATTTTTATAACGTACCTGAATTTTCTCTTCGCCATTAATGGCACCAGCCTTAACTGCCCAAAATGAAAATAATTAATTTTCAATGACGTCTTTTACAACCGCTCCTTAAATTACTGATTCGCAAATTTAGATCAGATCACTGTGGACGGTGCGCTAAGTATATTTAGAATCTCCTGAGTGTGTCTTTTGGTGATATTCAAGAATTTTGTCTCCTCCGTGAGTGTGGGAACGAGCCACCTTCAGAGTATGTTGCGTGAATTAAAATATCACAAAATACGATTGTTTTCATCTCAGTTAGTTCACCTGTGTTTAAAGGGCGATTAAAATCCCAAAGGAATAGCAGAAAGAGATCACGAGAACCATATCTCAATTAACTTTTGGGCAGGCCTTCTTGGCGACAGATTAATGTCACACGTGATACCTCAGACATTTGTTGTCTGTCTTGTTGAAGAGCGTGCCGTGTCAGCAGACGGGACATCACCACATTTTCAATGCAGTGCACATTAACGTTTGACGCCGACATTACAGGATGCTAGGGGAGGCCCCACATCTTGGACCTCTGGCTATGAGGCCTGAGCCTTCTACAGTTTTGGTTATGGGGACACTGGAAGGAACTGCATTACGCCATTCCAGTCATCGCTGAGCAGATATTATGACATAGCATCTCCACTATATTCCAACTCATACAACAACAAATGGGTCAGCTTCGAAGAGTGTACTATTTAGGAAGCCGAAGGGTCGAGGGATGTATTACCATAATGGATGACATGTTGAACGTCTCCTATAAACAGGTGTTATGACAGACGTCAGGTTGAGCTTTTCCTAAGGACAGGTGATCAGAAACCAGAAAGTATGAGTCTCTAGGCTTATCTTCATTTTACTTCATTTCCTTTTTTTGTTGAGCACTACTACATCTCAAAACATTTGAGACTTCTTTAATAACCTGTCTATGTCCACCAATAAAATTCATAGTAAGTATCGCAAAATTAGACACATGCAAAATAAAAAGTAAACTGCTGATTATTTCAAAAGTAAATGCCGTAACTTTTAAAACTTTTATTCCACTGTGAGAGAAGAGACCGAGTGTCTTCATGGAACGGTTTAGCGGTTGCCTACGGAAACGTGACTTTACCTCTTTGTCTTAAGCAAATCGACGGCCACGACTGTCTTTCTTCAGGGCTCCAAAAATACGCAAATCGCATGGGAAGAGATCGGGGGTGCATGGAGGATGTGTAAGAGCTTCCCAGCGAAACTCTTACAGCGTAGTCGAGACAATCTCGGCAACATGTGGGCGGGCATTATCCTGCAGCAGAATGATGCTATCCTTCAACATTCTTGGGCGTTTGGACGTGATGGCGCACTGCAATTTTTGCAAAGTGTCCACGTGCCGTTGAGCTACGTTCCAAAAAGTCAGAGAAAAATGCGATCATGACTTTCCTGGAGATGGCGAGCCTGCTGCTTAGACTACGCTGCAGATGTTTGGCTGGGAAGCCCTCACAGCCGGCCACTGTGGCCGAGCGGTTCTAGGCGCTTTAGTCCGGAACCGCGCTGCTGCTACGGTCGTAGGTTCGAATCCCGCCTCGGGCATGGCTGTGTGTGATGTCCTTAGGTTAGTTAAATTTAAGTAGTTCTAAGTCTAGGGGATTGATGACCTCAGATGTTAAGGCCCATAGTGTTTAGAGCCATTTTAAGCCCTCACACGTTCTCCATACAGTCCGATCTCTCCCCACGCGATTTGCGAGTTTATGGGGTCCTGAAGAAAGACACTCATGGCCGACTATTTCGTTAGCACTAAGAGGTGCAAGCCTGGCAACAATCATGTTTTCGTACGAACTGCTAACATCTTTCTAAGAAGACACTGACTGCCTAGTCTCACAGTGCGATAAATGTATTAACAGTTCCGGTGATTACATTTGAGACAATAAAGCGTTTACTTACTTTTTTCTATTTGTCTCGTTTCCATTTTCCTGCCACTTATAAAATAATGTCCTTGGGCTACGTTGTCCATGTTGTCTGTTTGCAAGTGGATGCCGCAGGACGTGATGAGTAAGATCTCAGACAAGATCCGTAGGCAAGAAGTGAAATGTGAAATGGTTTCTGCTACAACAGTGCAATATTTTTGCAATTTTTGTAACCTTGTAGATCTGAAAATGGCAGTTTTGCCGAAACTAATAATACAGTGCATCTACATGCCATCAAGTCAATGAAAATGAGCGTTAGGTGCCATTGGCCGGGAGGCTCCTTACGGGGCAGGTCCGGCCGCATTGGTGCAGGTCTTATTACATTCGACGCGACATTGGGCGACCTGTGCACCGGATGGGGATGAAATGATGATGAAGACAACACAACACCCAGTCCCTGAGCGGAGGAAAGCCATGACCCAGGCCGGAATGGAAACCGGGCCCATAGGACGGCAATCTGTCACGAGCCCACACAGAAGCATACCGACAATCCTTCTTTCTACGAACAATACGAGACTGGAATAGAAGGGAGAACCGATAGAGGTACTCAGGGTACCCTCCGCCACACACCGTCCAGTGGCTTGCGGAGTATGGACGTAGATGTAGATGTAGATGTAGACCTCTCAGCTATCGGAGCGGACATCAAGTCAATGAAAGAGTCACGTCTGAAGCTTTCTTTACATCCAGATTAACATCTGCATTTTTATGATAATGATAGATAAGTAATGTTTAGTTAATGACAAACAAATGTAAACATGTGTTTTTGTACGTTCTTTGCTGAACCGGATACTGAGTCATTGAGACGTTCGGTGCTGCTTTCATCTATCATTTTCCATGTTCTGTCTCCTCTCAGCCAATGTACGTTATAAGACACCCTATAATCTGATTCGCCTCCTTGCTTTTGTTTTGATTGTTACCATACCTGAGAGTATATTAAAATTGTCCTAGAATTTTGTATGTCGATTTTATAAGGGACGATGAAAACGTTTCCGCTCGTAGGTCGTGCAGTCCAGAATCAGTATGCCAATCAGGCAGAATCGCCATGAGCACTGAGGCAGACATCTCACAGACGCAGCAGCTTCGAGATACCCGAATGGTAAAATCGAGTGTCCTGCTGTGCCAAGACGTCCATGTCTTCCTGCTGAACATCTTAATCCGACAGAAACCGACGACCATTCAAGGCGTTTTTAACTGACTGGATGCGTGATAAGCGCATGGGGTGCGATCAGCACTATAGAGCGGGTTGTCGAATGTCTCCCACTTGGCGTAATTTCTACATTACGACATTTGCGGTATGGGGAGGTTAGTTATCACTAAACAGCGACAACCGTTGTCGTGACAATTTTCATCGCCTGCAACAATGCGCTCAACAATGAAACGCACGAGGTGCCTCAGGTAAACAGCGATGGGTCAGGCTGGTCTCCCAGACCGACGGGCATACTGTGGCGAATCGCGAACCGTTCCACAATGGTGCAGGACACCCAACAACTCTATCAATGAATCCCAAGCCAAGTTTCCATAAGGGCCAGAGGTGGATCAATGTGTTACTTAACTGCTCAATTTGTGAAATTGTTTCCCTGGAATAAATCATCAAATTTTTATAAAATTGTATTTGTACTGAAGTAGTATTAGTGATCTTCACTGTTTTTGTAGCACACTGTAAGTAGGTCAGAGTGTCTATATCACACAAGGTCTCTATTTCTGAAGCACAATCACATATGGCAGTAGTAATTTGCAAGATAAAAGCAGGTAAGAGTGTGTCCTTGTCAGAAAAGATCAAACTTTCGTTAGCTCGTTGCAAAAATGTCACTGTTGCGGGAAGCTATGTGGAAGCAGACTCAGTGAGACCAAACACAGTACTCAGCTGACAACCCCGCGCAAGCACAAACGGTGAAATGTCGTAGTATCTGCTTTAAGCAGACTGTAGGTCCATTGATAACTCCAAAGCTGTCTTGTGGTATCGAAGAGTTCCTTATGAAAATTAGTTGCAGCTTGTATCAGTGTACCACGCAAGCAACGTGTAGTGAAACTGCTTGCTTATTGAATATCGTCTCAGCTATGTGACTGAATTCGTAATTTCCGGTAGGAGAGGTCACAGTTCATACTAATTGACGGAAAGTCATCGAGTAAAACAGAAGTCATATCTGGCGTTCCACAAGGTAGTGTTATAGGCCCTTTGCTGTTTCTTGCCTATATAAACGATTTGGGAGAGAATTTGAGCGGCCTCTGAGGCTGTTTGCAGATGATGCTGTCGTTTATCGACCGCAAAACGATTTAGAAAAAATATCTGAATGGTGCGAAAAGTGGCATTTGACCCTAAATAACGAAAAGTGTGATGTCATCCGCATGAGTGCTAAAAGGAACTCGCCAGATAGGTTCGACAGAGTACATCGAAAAAGTTCAAAGAAGAGCAGCACGTTTTATATTATCGTGAAATAGGGGAGAGTGTGTCATTGAAGTGATAACTGTTGTGTACATAGTTCCGCATAGTCAGCACGTACACAACTTTCCCGCTAGAGCGCGTCCCGTTAAGCACAACAGCGCAGGCGCAGCGCTCGTCCATCTCCGCACTATGAGATGGCGCTGCCATAGAGACGGACCAAATTCTGCTTCCGCCGATTCGCATATTAATATGTAACGCAGCGAATGAGATTGCTGCTAACGTAGAACCTTTTCTCCTCGCGGATCACACTCGCGCAGTGATACATGAACATGTGAGGTATTATAACGAGTGCACAGACCTCCGATTAGTCACTCTGCATTAGCCTATACCAGTCTGTACGAGTTCTACATTTGTCTGTACCAGTCCATAGTCAAGGTTCAGTCTGCGCCTAATAAGATTACCATATTCCTGTACATAGCCACGAAGATAAATGTACAGAGACTTTTGTCAAGTATCAGATATATATGTGAGAACAAGATTAACGTACCAATACCAAAGGAACTTCAGATTGTCAATTGTAAATATCATCTAGAACCAAGTTAAGTAATTTTTATGCTTGTTATTATTTCAACAAATGTGTGTGAAAATTAATAAAGTTCTGTTTAAAGTTGGTCACCATCAATCTGCTACTCTAAGTGTGCAAGTGGCATTTCTATCGTCTGACCTAACGGCAGAAGATAAACACGCCAGAATAAGACCACGAGACATATTGCTGACACTCGCCTACTTCGTTAGAGCGACAAGTCAAATAATCTGATGGTGTGTGTACTGAATGTCTTACAGTACGCCCACCACAAAGGGTTTAGGATGGACATCACTGAAAGAAAGACGTTTTTCGTTGCGGAGGAATCTTCTCACGACATTCCAATTGTCAAGTTTCTCCTCTGAACGGGAAAATATTTTGTTGACGCCGAGCTACATAGGAAGAAACGACCTCCGAGATAAAATAAGGGAAATCAGAGCTCGCACGGAAATCTATAGGTTCAAATGGTTCAATTGACTCTGAGTACTATGGGACTTAACTTCTGAGGTCGTCAGTCCCCTAGAGCTACTTACAGCTAACTAAACTAACGACATCACACACATCCATGCCCGAGGCAAGATTCGAACTTGCGACCGTAGCGGTCGCGCGGTTGCGGAATGAAGCGACTAGAGCCGCTCGGCCACCCTGGCCGGCTAAAAGGTATAGGGGTTCTTTGCTTCTGCGCGCTATACGAGATTGGAATAACAGAGAGTTGTGAAGGTGGTTCGATGAACCCTCCGGCAGGCACTTAGATGTAATTTACAGAGTATCCATGTAGATGTAAATGTAGATGCATTTGAACCTATACCTTTCCGTGCGAGCTCTGATTGCCTTTATTTTATCTCGGAGGTCGTTTCTTCTTATGTAGCTCGGCGTCAAAAAAAACATTTTCGTGTTCAGAGGAGAATCTTGGTGACTGGAATGTCGTGAGAACATTCCTCCGCTACGGAAAATGCCTTTCTTTTAGTGATGTCCATGCCAAACCCACTATCATTTCAGTGACACTCTCTCACCTATTTCGCGATAATACAAAACGTGCTGCCCTTCTTTGAACTTTTTCGATGTACTCCGTCAATCCTATCTGGTGAGGATCCCATACCATGCAGCAGTATTCTAAATCAGGACGGACAAGCGTAGTGTATGCAGTCTCATTAGTAGACCAGTTACATTTTCTAAGTGTTCCTCCAATGAAACGCTGTCTTTGGTTAGCCTTTCAGACAACATTTTCTGTGTGTTCCTTCCAGTTCAAGTTGTTCTAATTCTAATTTCCAGGTATTTAGTTGAATTTACTGCCTTTAGACTTGACTAATTTATCGTGTACCCGAAGTTTAACGGGATATTGGTAACCGGTAGGTTTTTTAAATTAAAACAGAGAACGTAGGTACGTTTGAACATTCTATTTCGGTTGTTCTAGTGTGATACATGTACCTTTGTGAACTTGTCATTTCTGAGAACGCGCCGGCCGCAGTGGACGAGCGGTTCTAGGCGCTTCAGTCCGGAACCGCGCTACTGCTACAGTCGCAGGTTCGAATCCTTCCTCAGGCATGGATGTGTGTGATGGCTGTAGGTTAGCTAGGTTTAAGTAGTTCTAAGTTCTAGGGGACTGATGACCTCAGATGTTAAGTCCCATAGTGCTCAGAGCCATTTGAATCATTTGAATCTGAGAACGCATGCTGTTACAGCGTGATTACCTGTAAATACCACATTAACACAATAAATGCTCAAAATGATGTCCGTCAACCTCAATGCATTTGGCAAACGTCTTACAGTGTCCTCAAAATTTAAGGAAATAGTTTGACTGCCAGCAGTGTAAAGGACGCCAGAGGGCGGTTGGCGGTGGCGGACTCACCTGCACGCGCCAGTCGACGCACATGCGGGCCGCCACGTAGAGGATGTTGTGGAACTTGCCCATGCGGCAGACGGAGCCGCCGTTGTCGGCCTTGGTGCGGCGGTGGAAGCGCACGGCCGCCCGCACGGCGCGCGCCGCCCCCAGCTGCGGCGACACGGGCCCGGCGCCGCCCTCGCCGTCGCCCACCCCCGCGCGGCACCAGCCGGCCACCACGTGACCAAAGTAGTCCGCCAGCTGCTTGCGCCGGTGGCGCGCCAGCAGGTAGTCGCGCGCCACGCGCGGGAACACCTCGTCGAAGTACGCGTCCAGCACCGCCTCCATGCCTCGCCTCGAGCCTTCGCCTTCGGCCTCTCTGTTTTGGTGAACTGGACCTGAACGCTGCCGAGCAAGAAGAACAACTCTCCCGCCCTCCCTAGCAACACATTCTACTTCCCACAGGCTTAGAAACCTATTCCTTTATACCCAGTTCACGTTCTCTGTTCTGTTTGTGGATCTCTTGAAAATGAACTGGAACCTAAGTCGCGAAGCACAAAAAGAACTTCTCCTGCCCTCTGCAGCAGCACACTCTGCATTAGTAACTCCTTGACAAAGGTGATTTTCAACTCACAGATTCTCTTTTTCCCAGTCCATTTTGACGAGCTGTCGGAAGTCGTAACCTTAGCTGCCAGTGCGAAATGAGTTCTCCTAGCCTCTTTAACAATACAAGCCTTATCGATGAACTCGATTTCAAGTACACATTCTCTCTTTCTCTGTCTCTTGAACTCTAGGAAGCGAACTGACACCTAAACTGCTAAAAAGATTTCACATGTGCTCTCAAGGAACACCCACTGTTTCCAGAGACTTGGAAACCTTTCCGACAAACCTGCTACACAGCACAAAACTCCTCACTCACTGTGATTACAAATTTTCAGAACTGAACACAAACATATTGTTTGAAACACTGCTCTCTTTAGTAACGAACACGTCTTCTATGAGGCGTAAAAATGTTTTCGACAAACGCCGTTTCCAGCGCACTGCTTCCTTCCCTCTGTTTGTACGAGTTGTCGGAGGTCAACACTAAGCTGCTAAGTACGAAAGAAAATTCATCTCCACTCTTCTGCAGCACACACAGCTTGCTAGAGGCTCAGAAACCTCTTCGTGAAACTTGTTTTGCACTACACAGCTGCTTTCTGTCTGTCTTTGTTTTGACGAATTGTCGGAAGTAAACTGGATTCTAAGCTCGTTAGTTACGAAAAAAAACTTCACCTCTCCTCTCGTATTAGGTGCACCTGTCCTCCAGTAGAGGAGAGGACGTTGCGACAGAATTTTTAGCATTTACATGGCAGCCAGTATAGACGACAACCAACTTGAAGTGAAGAGTGTTGTTTCATTACAGAAGAAAGCAGAAAGGGCAAACAATTTCTGTTATGTATCTCAGACGATAGCTGACCTGGAAGAAGTATATACAGATTGAAGAAACTTTGAATGAGTCAGCACAAACACACAGAATTTCCTGAAAGAACTGCGAAAAACGGGAAATCAATGGAAAGAAGAGTAATATGGTGTTATTTATCTAACAGTGTGGGTCATCCAGAAATATGGGTAGATCTACGAAAACTTTGACTGTGGAAAAGCAAAGCCATTTCAGATGAAACTGTAAAATCATAATACAGAATTTTGCAAATTTTTTCGGTGTGTGTGTGGAGGAGGGGGGGGGGGGGGGTGGAGCTGACGAGGCGAATGATGGAAAATAGAAGAATACCTGTTATCTTTATTTTTCTAATATGCTAGTCTAATATGAAGAACTATAGCTGTCAGAAAATTTCAGTCACTTATTGAAGAGAGAATTCTGAAAACCTCTTTAGGACACTGGAAGGTTTAAAGAAACGAGAAATAATCTTCTATTAACTATCAAAAACGTTCACGACAATACTGTATGCACCACAAACTTTGAATAGATGTGGTCAAGCTAGCTAGTAAAAGACAATAAAATCTTTTCAGAAATAATTTGAGTAACAGATAAATTGACAGAAAGATGGAAGAATGTTGTCCTATTTGTCTGGAGTGTTAGCAATATCACAAGGACGCAATACGTCAGACACTTTGACTCTGACGAAGCGAAGTCAAAGAGTAAACAGAAAAGACAGTAATTTAGGGAAGATTTTGGTGAGCGATAACTCGACCAAAAAACTACCAGTGATCTATTAATTGTGTTGAATCGTACTGAGGCAAGAATCGATTGTCAGAGATCAAAGCTGTGAACAAAGGAAGACACTTGTTAATTTAATAAATAGAGAATATAAAATTCTGAAAAAGAGTTTCGAAAACAGGTATATTGATGGGCAGATATGTCTGACATCTAATCGATACATGAACAGAGCATCGACAATCAGAAAGAAATAGATACTGTTCTACGGATACATCTTCATAATAAAGGGTAACCGACTGACCTATGGTAAGCTGGGATTTTACAAGACAAAAGAAAAAGTCTGAATATATTTTCGAAGGTATCAAAAATATCTATGACCTTTATATCTGAGAAAACCGAATCAACAATACGACTGAATTTAAACGAGTGATCACGAATGTTACTTAACCCTGAAACAGGAAGGCGTCGCTATGTAGACAGAAGAAGGCTTCAAAAGGTAGTGGTGGGATGACGGAGCTAGAAGACATGTTTTTAATTATTACAATGTTTGTCGATGATAAATTCGCAAAATTGGTATCAAATATGAACTCTCTTTACAAACCAAGTGATAGCACAAATTCAACTAAAAATTTTGATCTGTAAGCAAGTAAAGAGTGTAATACTGTACACTTGTAAACCTCTCATCTTTAACTAACTTCCGCGTTGTCTCATTTACACGAGAAAGTACTGTCAAATTCTCGGAGTAAGCGTTGTATAATTCTTTTCTACCGAGTTTTTTCTTTTAAAAAAGTTATCTGTATGTCACTGAGGTTTCGCTATGAAGCTACTACGTTGAAGTACGTGTCACAATTCAGAGACCAGCCAGATACCGAGAGTGGATGCATCAGCCGGCGTAAGTCAGCTGTTTCCGCCTCTGCGCTGGCCGCTGTTAACAGAATTCGCTGACGGGAACCACACTTCCACTGGGCGTCGCGAGCAACGAGCAGCGCGTGTGTTGGCTGCAGCTTGAAGACTGCCACAGGAATAAAAGCCGCCGAGCGATGGCTTCACCTCAAAATAGGATTAGTCGCTCGTAAGGCTTCTCCAGAGCACCTTCCCCACGGACGTCGTTACTGTTATGCGCGTTTATCGACGAGTTTCCCGCCTCCAAATCTATTCTTAACATACAGAGTGATTCAAAAAGAATGAACAGATTTCAGTTGTTTATTACAAACTACACCGAAGAGCCAGAGAAACTGGTACACCTGCCTAATATCATGCAATGCCCCCGCGAGCACGTAGAAGTGAAGCAACACGATGTGGCATGGACTCGACTTTTGTCTGAAATAGTGCTGGAGGGAACTGATGCCATGAATCATGCAGGGCTGTCCATAAATCCGTAAGAGTACGAGGGGTGGAGATCTCTTCTTAATAGCACGTTGCAAGCCATTCTAGACATGCTCAATAATATTGATGCCTGAGGAGTTTGGTGGCCAGAGGAAGAGTTTAAAGCCCGAAGAGTGTTCCTCGAGTCACTCTGCAGCAGTTCTGGACGTTTGGGGTGTCGCATTGTCCTACTGGAATTCCGAAGTCTGTCGGAATGCACAATGGACATGAATCGATGCAGGTGATCAGATAAGATGCTTACGTACGATCACATGTCAGAGTCGTATCTAGACGTACCAGGGGACCCACATCACTCCATCTGCACATGTTCCACACCATTACAGAGCCTCCACCAGCTTCAACAGTCCCCTGCTGACATGCATGGTCCACGGATTTATGAGGTTGTCTCTATACCCGTACACATCCTTCTGCTCGATACAATTTGAAAAGAGACTCGTCCGACCAGGCAACATGTTTCCTGTCGTCAACCGTCCAATGTCTGGGTTGACGGGCCCAGGCGAGGCGTAAAGCTTTGTGTAGTGCAGTCATCAAGGGTACACGTGTGGACCTTCGGCTCCGAAAACCCATATCGATGATGTTTCGTTGAATGGTTCGCATGCTAACACTTGTTGATGGTCCACCATTAAAATCTCCAGCAACTTGCCGAAGAGTTGCACTTCTGTCACGTTGAAAGATTTCTTAAGCCGTCGCTGGTCCCGTTCTTGCAGGATCTTTTTCCGGCCGCGGCGATGTTGGAGATTTGATGTTTTACCGGATTCCTGATATTCACGGTACACTCGTGAAATGACCGTACGGGAAAATCCCCATTTCATCGCTATCTCGGAGATACTGTGTCACATCGCTCGTGCGCCAACTATAACACCACGTTCAAACTGACTTAAATCTTGGTAATCAGCTGCGCGGATTAGCCGAGCGGTCTAAGGCGCTGCTGTCATGGACTGTGTGGCTGGTCCCGGCGGAGGTTCGAGTCCTCCCTCGGGCATGGGTGTGTCCGTTTGTCCTTAGGATGATTTAAGTTACGTAGTGTGTAAGCTTAGGGACTGATGAGCTTAGCAGTTAAGTCCCATAAGATTTCACACACATTTGAACATTTTTTTCTTGGTAACTTGCCACTGTAGCAGCAGTTTCCGATCTAACAACTACGCCCGACACTTGTTGTCTGATATGGGCGTTTCCGACCGCAGCGCCTTATTCTGCCAATTTGCTTATGTCTATTTGAATACACATGCCTATACCAGTTTCTTTGGCACTTCAGTGTATGAAAGATAGAAACACATTCCGCATGTCAGTGGACAGAGGAAGATTGAAAGTTTTACGTTTGTACAGATGGTATACAAAACACTCAACATGACAACTATGCGTTACTCGAGAAACATCGAAACAGTGACTCCTTATTTCACGGAGGAATCAACAGATCCCTGTTAACTGAATCGACAGCTTGAATAATTCGCAATTTTAGCTCTTGAAGAGTAGCTGCCATATGTGGAACAAAGACTGTCTTTTATGTAATCCCACGGGGAAAAAAAGCAAGATGTGAGGTCTTGTGACCCGGGCGACGAAAAGATGTGAACAAAATCATTTTTTACCCTCTTCCGACCCAACATTGTGAAACGCTGTTGATAAGGTAAAGGCGCTCCTCAAGGTGAAAGTGAGGCGGGGCGCCGTCTCACATAGAACTGAAAGCATAGGAATCTTCGTGAAGTTGAGGTAACAACAAATTCTTCAGCATGTTCAGATATGACATTTCTGTCGCAGTTTCCTCCGCAAGAAAGAAAGGTCCATAAAAAAGAAAGAAAGGTCCACAAAAACTGAGACTGTTGTGTTAGCTTTGGCTGCATAGTTTTAAGGGGTTGCAGCTGTGCTCTTCTATAGGGCAATTGCCTCGAAAACTCAACAAACTGCTGTACAATTATAGTTAACATGACAAACAGGTGCTCGCCATTATACAGGTTGATCAAAAATTCCAGTTAGAAACTTCTGGGAGTTGTAGATGGGAGAGAGTACATAATATTTTGAATAGGAACCCATGTCTAGAAACGTATCGTTTCAGTTCTACGACAGTTTCAATTCAGAAGTGTAACGCCTCCACGTCTGTTGACGGAAAGAGAAAAGTCTTGCCCTGCTATGCAGCAGGGTAGACAGGATGACGTGTACAATGTCGCCACATAGAGCCGCGGTCGTAATGCGTCAGTACGCTAATGTATGTGTAGTACGTTGAGTTCTTTCTTGTTATGGAATAATGTAAACACGTAATGTTAATACAAACAAATGTGCTTAAGTGGTAAACAGATTTTTCGTTATGTTTCCTTTCGAGATGATACCTAATAATTGTAATGGTACACGCCTGATTCAATTGCTCAAAGAAAAACTGGACGAGTTAAACATCTGAACTGAGACAGGTGTAGAACGGAAACGGTATGTCTCCACACATGGTTTCCTGTTTAAAATAGTACACTACTGGCCATAAAAATTGCTACACCAAGAAGAAATGTAGATGATAAACGGGTATACATTGGACAAATATATTTTACTAGAACTGACATGAGATTACATTTTCACGCAGTTTGGGTGCATAGATCCTGAGAAATCAGTACCTAGAACAACCACCTCTGACCGTTATAACGGCCTTGATACGCCTGGGTATTGAGTCAAACAGAGCTTGGATGGCGTGTACAGGTACAGCTGCCCATGCAGCTCCAACACGATACCACAGTTCATCAAGAGTAGTGTCTGGCGTATTGTCACGAGCCTGTTGCTCGGCCACCATTGGTGAGAGATCTGGACAATGTGCTGGCCAGGGCAGCAGTCGAACATTTTCTGTATCCAGAAAGGCCCGTACAGTACGTGAAACATGCGGTCGTGCATTATCCTGCTGAAATGTAGGGTTTCGCAGTGATCGACTGAAGGGCAAAGCCACGGGTCGTAACACATCTGAAATGTAACGTCCACTGTTCAAAGTGCCGTCAATGCGAACAAGAGGTGACCGAGACGTGTAACCAATGGCACCCCTTACCATCACGCCGGGTAATACGCCAGTATGGCGATGACGAGTACACGCTTCCAATGTGCGTCCACCGCGATGTCGCTAAACACGGATGCAACCATCATCATGCTGTAAACAGAACCTGGATTCATCCGAAAAAATGACGTTTTGCCATTCGTGCACCCAGCAGTCCAAGCTGCTGCAATCGTCGTCGGACTGTTCGTGCAGATGGGTACTGTCTTGCAAACGTCCCCATCTGTTGATTCAGGGATCGAGACGTGGTTTCACGATCCGTTACAGCCATGCGGATAAGATGCCTGTCATCTCGACTGCTAGTGATACGAGGCCGTTGGGATCCAGCACGGCGTTCCGTATTACGCTCCTGAACCCACCGATTCAGTATTCTGCTAATAGTCATTGGATCTCGACCAACGCGAGCAGCAATGTCGCGATACGATAAACGCAATCGCGATAGGCTACAATCCGACCTTTATCAGAGTCGGAAACGTGATGGTACGCATTTGTCCTCTTTACACGAGGCATCACAACAACGTTTCACCAGGAAACGCCGATCAGCTGCTGTTTGTGTATGAGAAATCGGTTGGAAACTTTCCTCAAGTCAGCACGTTGCAGATGTCGTCACCGGCGTCAACCTTGTTTGAATGCTCTGAAAAGCTGATCATTTGCATATCACAGCATCTTCTTCCTGTCGGTTAAATTTCGCGTCTGTAGCACATCATCTTCGTGGTGTAGCAATTTTAATGGCCAGTAGTGTAGTTACTCATTTCCCTCTACAAGTCCTAGAAGTTTTTAACGGGAATTTACCAACACTCTGTATATGGTGTTACCAAGTTCACCAATATCTTTACGGTCAGACATTCTATTTGATTACAGATCACTGGACTTGAATAGCTTTCTTTAATCCTTCCAAGCCTGTCCCGCGATGGACAGCTAAAAAATTACAACATTGGGCTCTGTTATCGTCTGTTGTTGTACAGGCCCAGTGTACAACATTCGAACGCTGACTTGTTTACACCGTCACCAGTCGATACTGAAACAGTGTTTGATTTGTCAGGAATCATGTCACCAAATTTTCCTCTAGATTTTCAATTTATTGCTGGAGCAATTGCCTCCGACGAAGCTTTTCGGGTAGTTTTGCAATACATGCACAGTGGGTGGGCACATAACCTAAAAGAAATTACTCAACCAATGGCGCATCTCTGCTTTTTATATCGTCACATGGTGTCCATGTGATCAGCGGTGCTGCTGTTCCATATGGAGAATATCGATGCATGGGTTGTGATGTCTCACTCTCTTCAGCGGCAAGTTTTGTTTTTATTGTACTAAGGCCTCTGGGTCGTAGTTCACACAAAGCAAATCGCTCGGCGTCGTTGTACATGGCAGGGCATAAACGCCCAGTTTCAGCAAATGACCTTTCGCTGCAGTGTTGTGTGGAGCATCAATCCGCTCCACTGGAATGCTTGCTTTTTTCAGTGACCGCGTCGGTTGAGACTGTGGCGCCACATACACATTGATTTCGCAGGACCACTCAGGAACACTGTAAGAAGGCTGTTTAGGTTTTCTTATTGGTAACGCCACGTAGCGCTGGCTGTGCTGTGTGCAGTCTGTAGCAGGTTGGCATTGTTGTAATACTCGCCATTGTAGCGTTGGGCAGTTGGCTGTTAGCGGCGCGTAGCGTTGCGCAGTTGGAGGTGAGCCGCCAGCAGTGGTGGATGTGGGGAGAGAGATGGCGGAGTTTTGAAATTTGTAAGAATGGATGTCATGAACTGCTATATATATTATGACTATTAAGGTAAATACATTGTTTGTTCTCTATTAAAATCTTTCATTTGCTAACTATACCTATCAGTAGCTAGTGCCTTCCGTAGTCTGAAGCTTTTATTTAGCTGGCAGTAGTGGCGCTCGCTGTATTGCAGTAGTTCGAGTAACGAAGATTTTTGTGAGGTAAGTGATTTGTGGAACGTATAAGTTAATGTTAGTCAGGACCATTCTTTTGTTGGAATTTTTGAAAGTCAGATTGCGTTGCGCAAAAAATATTGTGTGTCAGTTTAAGCACAGTCTTCTACAATTTTTCTAAGGGGACGTTTCAACACGCAATGGTCTTTGGTGGGTGAGGCGCACAACACGTTTCCTTTTGTAGCCCTCATGAAATCCACATCAGCATTTACTTTTTTCTCTTCTTTTTTGTCTCAATGGCCTTTCGAGGTCCTTGTCTTGAAAAAAGGACGGAAATTACGTGAGCCGAATGTCAATACTTGTGCACTGCCAGCAGCAAACACCACGAAATTATTGCTCGTTTTCAATCTCAGTTTAACGGCGAAACTGAACGGTTCGTTCGAATGTTCCAAACTTCCTCCCACAAATGGGAGCGAGCTTCAAAGAATTTTATTTCCTCCTATCGTTCTTTGCAAGTGATGGCAGGTCACCGGCAAAATTATTACACATTCGTCCTCACTGTATTTTGTTACATCTGCGGGTGCTGCAGAAACTGTTCGTTCCGCTGGGTCTGACAAATTTTTGGCTCCAGGGCGAAGTTTTCCACAATGTTTTTTGGCAAGAAACAGCGTTGGGAGCACAGAGTCATTCTGTTAGATGTCCAATTTTCTCTGAAAATGACACCCAACGTATTTCAGAATATTGTAATGCTCGTTTTCTTTCAACAAGTAGTCGATCACTGACATTGTATAGTAATTACAATCATGATTGAGTACATCCATTTACTGTTATTGCTTCATATTTACTTCTCTTTTTAGTAAAGGAAGAGTTACAAATGTGGAATAGGGGTAGTAATTTGCAATATGTGGTTTCTCATCTTGTAAGCGTCGTACTTTTGTGAGCTGCTCGAAAACTACGTTCGTCAACCATAGACTGTTCTGGGATGCATTTATATTACAGTTGACAGCCATTGCTTGTGAGTGAAGCTGTTTTAACGAATTCACAAGGAGGAATAATTCTTGCAGATTGATGATTTCCAGTTTCGTTCTTGTCATAATACATTGTTGTTGTTGTTGTGGTCTTCAGTCCTGAGACTGGTTTGATGCAGCTCTCCATGCTACTCTATCCTGTGCAAGATTCTTCATCTCCCAGTACCTACTGCAACCTACATCCTTCTGAATCTGTCTAGTGTATTCATCTCTTGGTCTCCCTTTACGATTTTTACCCTCCACGCTGCCCTCCAATATTAAATTGGTGATCCCTTGATGCCTCAGAACATGTCCTACCAACCGATCCCTTCTTCTGGTCAAGTTGTGCCACAAACTTTTCCTCTCCCCAATCCGATTCAATACTTCCTCATTTGTTATGTGATCTACCCATAATACATAAATTATCCTAATGTTCTAATGTGTGTGAAACCTTATGGGAGTTAATTGCTAAGGCCATCAGCCCCTAAGCTTACACACTACTTAACCTAAATTATCCTAAGGACAAAAACACACACCCATGCCCGAGGGAGGACTCGAAACTCCGCTGGGACCAGCCGCACAGTCCATGACTGCAGCTCCTTGGACCGCTCGCCTAACCCCGCGCGGCCATAAATTATTAGTGTATTTTGTAAACAGACGTTTAGCTAATACAGTAAGCTGTAACATGGAGTGTGTGTTGACTATTTACATTTAATTTTCGATTTTATATGCATTTCTGAATTTCAAGATGACTGTGTCACTAATATGGAATACTGCTATTCCATGTTTGTACTCTAGTGTTCCATATTTGTACCGTAATTTCATTACCTATTTTACTTAAAGATATTGCTTCAGAAATGACTCCACGAGTTAGAAAGCAGTGGGATGAGTTTGCTATATAAATAACAAATTTAAACTGTTAGAGAAAATAAAATGGGCTTCCTGAAGGCGGCTGAAACTTCCCAGGTTGCAAGGGCCAATCTTTTTTGGCTAGTAAAATCAGATTTTCCAACCGATTTAGCCACAAAGACCAAACTTGGACGGAAATCTGTGCTATCCTTCGAACAAGAACAACAGCTGATTCAATTTAGCATGGATACTGAAATAAATTCTTTGGACTTACCCCAAAGGATCTCCTGCAGTTTTCCAAAGCCAATAACTCACAGAATTCATTTTTGGGTGAACAGTTTGGAAGAGGGTGGTTATTCCTTTCCCTGAAGCAGCACAAAAAGCACATTTAGAGTCTAAAACACACAGCAACCTCATTTAATGGATCTCTAGGTTTCACAAGAGAAAATGTGGCCATATGTTTCTCCCCGTTTTTACAAGAGATGAAGAAAAACAGCTTTCCATCGGACAGAATACTGAATGTTGACATAACTGGTCTACTTATCGCGCAGAGCAAAGTTCCCCAAATCCTTGCAAGAAAGGGAAAGCCATCTTTTCTGCAGAGCTTGGAGCACTTGTGACTGTTGTCTCGTACTTGAGATCTACAGAAAATTTGATCCCATGAGTGATGGTATTCAGCTAGTGAAAGCTGCCCTATCTGGATCTGTTCTTGCATGCCATCCGTCTGGATGGATTTTAAGCCAGATCTTCACTGATTAGTTTCAACTTTTCTCAGGAAAGATGAACCAACATCGGTATCACCATTGCATCTTATTCAGGATGGGCACAGTAGCTTTTCCAGAAATCTGGATGTTATAAATCTCGCATGCGGAACGTCAGCATCTTGTGTCTGCCACCTCATGCCTCCCACAATATGCAACCACTGGATGACACTTTTTAAGTCCTTTGAAAGTCTATTACTCTGAGCAAGTACGTGTATGAATGAGGAGAAATGCACTCCAGTAACAAACATGGACATCGCTGAACTGAATGGGAAGACACACATGGAGTGCCATTTAGGGGAGATAGCAGTCAGTGGGCTTAGGGAGACAGGAATATATTCATTAAACTCTCATATTTTCACTGATGTAGATTTCATAGCCACTAATGAAGCAATAATTGAGGGTTTACCCAATGATCCAGTCAATGAATCTTCTGCAGGAGCTATGGGTTCTAAAAATGTATAGACTAATAGTGAAGTCAAGAAAGGAACATCTACCGTCGCATCTGAAAATACACGTTGGCAAGTGTCATCCATTGCACAAATAAACCTCGGTCCGTATAAGAGATCCCTTGAAGTATCTGCGACAGAACAAATAAACTGGAGATAAAAGACGGAGAGGTCACCATCGCCTAGGAACCAAGAATCATCCGATTCTGAGGGTGAAGTTTTTAGTGTGAGAGATGATTAGTCCAACCTCAGTAGCGTTATAGACAGTTGTGCACCCATTCATGAAGATGCTAATTGTCTATTTTGGTCAGGTAAATTTTGCGCAGGGTGAGACAGGGGAAGAATGGGTAACGTGTCTAATGTGCGAAATGGGAAGCATACTAAATGTGCAGGTTACGCTAAAGGACGACATGTCTGTGAATTCTGCTAGCGAAATTCCTTAGAGTAAGTAATTTAATAACTGGAAATGGTATATTTTGTTCGTTTTTCTGTTTTGTTATTGTGTTTTATAATGTTTGCTTTGACCGTAAGTTATAAGATTTTCCATTATTTGTTTTAATTTAACGATCTTGAAACTAATGGACTATTCCATATTTGTACCCCATAATCTGAAGTGCCAACAATGTCAGACTTTGTGTTAAGCCTAATTTAGAAATGTTCCTAACGTAGAGTTTATTCGAAAATAGAGCATTAAAATGTGTCCTGAAGTATGTGATACAGATATTTTGTTTGCTTAAAGTGAAAAACTGAGAAATTTATGAAGGAAAAACAAAGAGGAGCTAGCTGTCACTAAAATGTCCAGAGTCGGAGGCGGAGTCGCAGTCTCAATTAGACAGACAGGCATACAGTTCCTTCATCCCACGCTCTCCGGGAAGGACATGGAATGTTCACCTTCTGTCAAAAAACACAGTATTGTTCGTAGAAGCCTTTTGACAAAATAGGAGATCTTTAGCCAGGTATCGCTTCCCACAGGTTCTTGTGTGAGTCTTCGTTACCTCATGAGCCACACCACTAAACAACGTTCTCAGAACACAGCGTTCTTCTTGGCTCTTACTGTTATTTTCCAAAGATCACGCAGTCTCTCAATCATGCCTACACGTCAGCAATCTCACGGGTCAGTTTCAAAATTATGCCATGTAGAGGGACAGATTTTGTGCGTTCCTCTCCAACTCAGAGCACTATTGGTTGAAAATAGTAAATGTATGCAGGAGTAGGAGATTGTTTAACGTCTTTACTTGAGTTTTACTCGATGGAACTCGCAATGTCTGCCACTATCCATCGTTGAGTTCCTGCTCTGGCGAAAAGTAGCGACGTTTCACAGCTACCAGGAGGAAAATACTTCGGGCAAGGCGACGAAAGAGTGCGCTTCACATTAGGAGGTGGAGGAGTGAGCTCTTCTCGTTAGGCCTGAGTCTTGTTTCCACTCGAATGCTGAGCACGGAAAGAGAACTAAATTCTGAGTATACTTTTTTTTAAATAAACACACCGCCATCTGACTATATTGTTGTTATGTAATTACGACCCAGGTTTCGGCCTTTTACGCCATTTTCAAGTGAATTTATCTCATTAACATATCTTGCAGGACATAAACTCAGTCACTTGAAAAAGGCATAAAAAGCTCAAACCTGGATCGTAATTAAATAAACAACAATACAGTCAAATTATTGTTTTACTGTTCCTCAGAACATCAAAAACTGTTTCGTAAGTATCCTGCCGCCACCATCACTGCATTCCACATTACGCTAAGGTGCACCGTAATTGCAGTTGGCGTTTAAGTAGGGACGCAATATTAGTTCACTCCTTTCAGGAGCCAATTATTTCATTTTAATACTTCGCAGCCAGCTAACTGTCTCTGGAAATAAGGTTTGGCGTTCTCTCTGATGTTCGATACCATTTTTCCGAGTTCTTCCTGTTATACTAATTATCCTTTCAATCACTGGTTGTATTATCCACAGAACTTTACATTTACTATGCCCACACGCCTGTGCCGAGGTTACAGTCACCATAGAATCGCTTGTCCACAAACTGTGGCCCTTATGCAAATTTGGCGTGGGATTCATTGATAGAGTTGTTGGATGTCCTCCGCCGTTGTGGAACGGTGCGCCAAGTTCCGTGCTGGTGGTGGTGGTTAGTGTTTAACGTCCCGTCGACAACGAGGTCATTAGAGACGGAGCGCAAGCTCGGGTTAGGGAAGGATTGGGAAGGAAATCGGCCGTGCCCTTTCAAAGGAACCATCCCGGCATTTGCCTGAAACGAATTAGGGAAATCACGGAAAACCTAAATCAGGATGGCTGGAGACGGGACTGAACCGTCGTCCTCCCGAATGCGAGTCCAGTGTGCCAAGTTCCGTGCTGGTCGCGATTCGGCACAGTAGCCCCGTCGATCTGGGAGACCACCCTGATTCATCAAAATGGTTCAAATGGCTCTGAGCACTATGGGACTCAACTGCTGTGGTCATAAGTCCCCTAGAACTTAGAACTACTTAAACCTAACTAACCTAAGGACATCACACACATCCATGCCCGAGGCAGGATTCGAACCTGCGACCGTAGCAGTCGCACGGTTCCGGACTGCGCGCCTAGAACCGCGAGACCACCGAGGCCGGCCCTGACCCATCGCCGTTCACCTGAAGCAGTGGTTCCAGGTGGTACGAACTGCTATTTCTCACACTTTTCAGGAGGAATAGTATGCTCCAAGAAGTCTGATTTTTATAACCAGGACAGGAATCAAACAAAGACAATTTATTGAGACCAGTTATTGGACAAAAGCAGTGCCCCTACCATAGTTGTAGTTCTCTTACGTCTATGTTCCCACTATGCTTGCTATAATGTAAATATTTCCTACTGCCATTGGAAAATCACGTACGCGGGAAAGAATCGCAGGGCGCATTGAACCTCCAAATTCTCGCAACCCAGTAAATAACTCTCCATTCAATTTAGCATCCAAATTAACAGTCGACATACCAATGTGTTAAGGCATTGGACGGTAGTTGATGTTGATAAAACTCTCTTGGCACCAGGATTTCTTTCGTATGCGTTTTCCTCTCCAAAGCCCGATCGGTCAGAGTTGAAAACAAATTCCGTACTGAACAATGGGATAAGTTTGTTTATCTCGTCTACAATTTTCTGGAAGATTCCATAGTTTGCTGTGGATCGTCAAGTTTGACACTTGGATTGAAATATCTTTATTTTACGCCTTCCAATTCTGTAGCAATTTTTGGAGCTATGCAACCATCCATTACTTCTCTTGAAATCACCGTAAACGACGTCGCGCGCAGTTTGATGTGCATAACGTAGTAGTTACTATCATACACATCCTGCAATCCTTGAAAGGCTCAAACTCCAGTTAATGTAACAAGTGCTCCTTGTCTCCCCTTGAATATCCGTGGTTTTTCTTTTGCACTACGGGTTCATATTGCTGCGGTCTCATTCGAAACCTGTTCATAATTGATTTTTTACTATGCTGCGGATGGTATTCTATGTACGTTAATTATGTTTAGCACTCGCTCCTTGGACAACGATTGTTCCTTACTACGTTTTACTGTAAACGTGTCTTGCGCCTCCCTGTCCGATAAAGATCATGAACTACATGGCTCGACACCTTCACTCTCATTTGTTAAGCACGTATCATCATCATTGTACTCTTTATGTTCGTTGTCCACACAGCCTAGGGTATACGACACCACACTGACTCACCTCGCAGAAACGCTAATATGTGATGTGCTTCTTCTTTCTCCCCCTCTCCCCCCCTCGCCCCAAATACCTTGGGTTCCTTTCTAACGAAATGTCAACTGCGGCAACTGTTGTAGATATAATGCAATGTTTGCTCTGTTTATCATTGCTCTGCTTTGTATCAATACCACCAGCACTGTAACACTGTTGTGAGTTACTCGTTTGACTAAGCACTTACACTACGCTCCGTAGCTTCATGTTCTGATCGTCGTTGGATACCTCCATTCCCACCCCTTATTGCCTTTAGCAGCCAGTATTGTGGGTGCAGCCAGCCGGAGTGGCCGAGCGGTTCTAGGCGCTACAGTCTGGAACCGAGCGACCGCTACGGTCGCAGGTTCGAATCCTGCCTCGGGCATGGATGTGTGTGATGTCCTTAGGTTAGTTAGGTTTAAGTAGTTCTAAGTTCTAGGGGACTGATGACCAAAGATGTTAAATCCCATAGCGCTCAGAGCCATTTTTCAACCCTTAAGTTGTCATAAATTCCTTTTTTCAACATAGTATTTTCTAAGCGCCCGGCTATCCTTACTTACTTCGTCATCTCGTTTTTCACTTCCATGCTTAAGTCTTTATATCTGGTGGTAACGGTTTCTAGATAATTAAAGCTAATTACTATTTCAGTCACAATACCATTTACTTCTGATTTATATCTTTCAAGCGTTTGCGTTATTGCCATACTCTTGCAGATTTTAGATGAGATTTCCATTTTATATTGCTTAGCTGTTTCATTAAGTTGGCAAAGTAACATTTGTAAATTACCCACATTATTTGCTATCAATACAGCATCATCAGAATAAGATATAATATTTAACACTTTACAAAAATCTTGACAAGCTCTTGACCAGATTACTTAAAATTTTTACATGATGCTCTAATATACATCGGGAAAGATGTGGGATATAATTTTTTTAAAATATTTGTAGTATATAAACTGGAAATGCTGTTTCCAAATATTTTGTAAAGTTTTTGACCAACATACTTCATATTTTTACATGATACTCTAATAAACGAACGGACGGATGGAGGCTACATAATGCTTTAATAGTGTAACGGATGTAAGCGCAGATTTTTCATAAGTGGTACCTAACCATGTACACACATCAACGTGTTGACCGTTTTTTCTGTGTCTGACAATCTGAATCATAACCTTTATGATGTAATTTTTACATCATATTCTAATAAACGTTTGGACAGTCATAGGCAACATATTTTTAAATATATGTGGTACATAAATATGTAATAGGTAAAGTGGAAACGTTGATAGCAAAAATCTTGAAAAGTTCTTGACCGATTTACTTCACCTTTTTACGTGATGTTCCAATAAACATTTAGACAGATACAGTCTATAGTGTTTAATATACTGTATTCAATACATAAACGTAGGGGTGTAAGAATAGATATTGTCTTATTGGTACCTTAATATGTACCCACTCCAGTGTGTTAGTTGTTCTTTATCTGTGTCTAACAGTCTTACAGTAGACAAAGTAATTTAGTGCCTGGTGTTTTCTGCACGGTCGTAACTGCCCCACCAAGTGGCATATGCCTGTCAGTAATCGTGTTACGTCCACACTTCAACACTCAACCTACCGCCTAGTGGAAAATAAAAATTAATGGCAGGCTCTTGCCGCTTGTATTTGGAGGAGCTAACCAATCTGAAAAAAATGATACTTCTAAAAGCTACAATAACTTCAGCTTGGAACATTTCCATTTGGCGAACAGCAAGATGGCGTAATGTTCAGGATCATAAACAAAGTGCGAAAGTCTTGTTTTTCTGTGTATAGAATCAGTTACATGCCGTCCAACGAACTTACGGATGAAATGGTGCTCGCTGAGAAAAACGGTAACAGAAAAAGTACAGAAAATATGGCGCAAACAGCGACAACAATTCTTAAGAACCTGCCATAACATACGATAAACAAGATTTAAAGAACCCACCGTTCATGGCCATATCTGTTGCTGAAACTAGTTTGGGGAATAAATAAGTAAAAAAATAACATAGTGTTTGGAATTAAGGCGGATTTGCAATTTCCATACTGTTGTTCTAAAAGCTAGGTTATTTGTCTACAGATGAAGTAAATACTTGTGTAAAGCTGCTGAGTACACTGTCACCAGTAAACGTATTTACACTTGTACCCATAACACCCTGTATATCATATAAGGAAACGTTGTTGGCAAAAATTTCGAAAAGTTCTTGATTATCTTAGTTCAGATTTTTACATCATACCCTAATAAACTTTCGGACAGACATAGGCTACACATTTTTGAAATATATGTCCCATATAAAAATATATATATGTACATATAACATATAAAGGGAAAGCCTTGTTATCAAAAATCTTGAAAAGTTCTTGAACTATTTACTTAAAATTTTTACAAGATATTCTTATAAACATTCAGCCAGCCATAGGCTATACAGGGTGGTCCATTGATAGTGACCGGGCCAAATATCTCACGAAATATGCGTCAAATGAAAAAACTACAAGGAACGAAACTTGTGGAGCTTGAAGGGGGAAACTAGTTGGCGCTATGGTTGTCCCGCTAGATGGCGGTGCCATAGATCAAACGGATATCAACTGCGTTTTTTTTAAATAGGAACCCCCATTTTTATTACATATTGGTGTAGTACGTAAAGAAATATGAATGTTTTAGTTGGACCACTTTCTTTGCTTAGTGATAGAAGGCGCTGTAATAGTCACAAACGTGTAAGTACGTGCTAAAGCTGCCAGCGAGAAAGAAAATGTTGAACTGTGCAGTGCATCAAACGAAGGGATTCGAGTATAGGAAGTACATGTCGTAGTTGAATATTTACGGCGTTATGCCAGCCTGGAAACAGTGCGACATGTGATTGTTTTCATTCCTAAATTAGTGATGTATGGGACGTCAGCAAAGTACGATACATGTGGGCGTGATGCTTTAAGTTTTTTTTGGTCGCATCGTAGCGATTGGTTATTCCAAACATTTTGTTTATGTATTCATTTTCTGTAAATTACATTTCATATTGAGTAAACATGTCCTTATGTCAGAACCTATTCCATGTGCTCGTACCTTCTTTAACATCCTACAGTGGGGCACCTTGTCAAACGCTTTCCGTACAACTAGAAATATGGAACTTACCTGTTACCCTTCATCCAGAGTTCGCGGTATATCTTGTGAGAAAATGGCAAGCTGATTTTCGCACGAGCGACGCTTTCAAAAACCATGCTAATTCATGGATATAAGCTTCTAGGTCTCAAGAAACTTTATTACATTTGAGTTGAGAATATGTTCAAGGATTCTGCAGCAAACCGATGTTAGGTATACTGGTCTGCAATTTTCCAGGTCCGTTCTTTTGCCTTCCTTATACACAGGAGTCACCTGCGTTTTTCCTCAGTCGGTAGGGACTTGGCGCTGGGCGAGAGATTCGCGATAAGCGCAAGCTAAGTAAGCGGCCAGGGGCGCAGGGTACTATTTGAAAAACCGAACTGGGATTCCATCTGGACCTGGTGACTTATTTGTCTTCAACTCATTCAGTTGTTTCTCTACGCCTGGGACTCTTATTCAAAAAATGTTCAAATGTGTGTGAAGTCTTATGGGATTTAACCTAAATTATCCTAAGGACAAACACACACACACACACACACACACACACACACACCCATGTCCGAGGGAAGACTCGAACCTCCGCCGGGATCAGCTGCACAGTCCATGACTGCAGCGCCTTAGTCCGCTTTTTTTCCCTTTTGTTTATTTATTAAAACAATCATATAAGCACAAAAACAAAATAATGAAGCACTGGAACTATTTCAACACGAATTGTATCCTACAGTAGACTGAAGAACACATTTCAATACAGTGCCATATAGTGCCATTTGTAAGCTTAGAAAAGAGAACAAAAATATTAAACTGACAAGAGCATCTTCAGTCCAGACCGAGACATAGAACCAAAACGCGAACATATTAAAGAAAATTATATATAATTGACTGTGTTAATTGGAATTGAAGATCTGTCAATTGATTCACAACCGTCCAAACTCTTCACAGAAAGTCATTTGGAGCATACAAACGAATAGCAAAGACATACACTGGCAACATAAATTAAGGAAAACTTCAAATGAAGTTAATAAGACCATTGAGATGTCGGGAGCAGTCCTAAGAACAGGTGTAACCCCTTATTCGTTGTGTATTTTGTTCGCTATATAGTCTTGCACGTGATTTGTGTCCTTACTGGAGTCGAGAATTTCCCTACGCCTTGTTTTTCAAAAATTATGGCTTACATGTTACCAAACATCGTCCTGCTATTTGGGTAACTTTTCACCTTCCAACGAGCCGTTCTCATATAAGCCTCGAAACTAATGAGGCTGATGATATATGTCACAAACTGCCCTAACAGCCACGTCACGGTGTTGTTCTTGGTAGCGGGAAAATGTTTCGCGTCCGGCCAGAGCAGGATTTCGGTGCAGTGGCTGGCTGGGCTGCTGCGGGTAATCAGGCCCAGCCTCTGCTGCACCCATTTCCAGTTAATGAGATGACCGCCACAAGTGAAGCGATGGCGTAAGATGTCGACCAGGCCACAGCGGACGCATTTATCACTGTCACATAAGCCGATTCTATGCTACCTTTCATTAGTGGGTATAACGTCATTTACCACTTTATACCACGTGGACGCCACCGCAGCAGTGTGGACGGTTAAACTTATGTTGTCCCAGACTGCCTTCCAATGAACACTCGGGTATTTAAGTTCAATGGGATTCCGGACTATTGGAGATGTCCATCTTCTTAATAACAGGTGCGTCGTCGGTAAATCCTGCGTGAAATAATGTCCATCAGTATAGCTTACTTAAAGAAAAACTACTTGATATGTCGTAGTTTGTAATGCATTTTACCCACATCAATGGGTGGGTGCATATCGATGGGTTGTAAGGTTCGGAAGAGGCAACTGGTTACGCTGAGAGGTTCCTTGTCCAACAAGTGGGTGATTCGTTTAATATAGAACGTAGTACACTGTCGTTTAATGTCAGGCATGTTGTGTCCGCCGGCCTGCCTAGAAGACGTCAGCGTGGTGTATTTCATTTTAAACAGATGCCTTTGCCAGATAAATCTATTAGAGAGTTCCATCACGCGTTTGGCCTGCATCTTGGGGACTGGAAATATTTGGGCCGTATAGTACGCTTTACTGAATATATAACTGTTGAGGAGTCGTATGCGTTGGAGAATGGCAACGGACCGCCAATTATGTTCATAGATGGCACCTTGTATTTTGTTGGTGACCCGCTTCCAATTTTTTGCATTCATTTTTAGCAGGCCATTTGTCGATAATCATCCCCAGAGTGGTGTGGGCTTCGACACGCTTCGCCCAAGGTACGATAACTGCGTCGAATCCTCGAATATTGACAAAGATGTATTTATCGGCGTTGATTGTAGCGCCGGAAACACGACAATACTCGTCTACCGCGGTCTTGAGGGTTGATACGTCTCCGTCGTTGCGCAGTAACACTCCGACGTCGTCGGCGGAAGCACGAACCAAGAAGGACGTCCCGGCGATCGAAAGGCCTGCAAGTTTGTCATGAATAGAGCGTAAGAGCGGCTCGAGCGATAAAACAAATAACATCATGGAGAGAGGGCTCCCCTGTGGCACTCCTCTTTGGATCTCGATGGGTGAGTAAGTTGTCCATTTATGCTGACTCTGGTTGTAATGCCGTGACGAAATGTCGGACGACATAAATAACCCGTTGATCAAACCACACCGCTGCAGGAGCTGTAGGAGGTACTCGTGGCGGACGCGATCAAATGCCTTGCAAAGTCGATAAACAGTAATGCGAGATTCACGTTAGTGACTGACGCTATGGCTATTACATCTCATCTTCATCTTCATTAATGGAGACAATCTGCTGTTGAGTGCTCTGGCAAAGGTTTTTTAATCAAAATTGAGTAAAGTAATCGGTCGGAAGTTATCTAAGGTTTTTCGGTGTTTGCTTTTTGGCTTCAATATAATTCGACCTTCCTTCATTTCGGCCGGCACGTCACTTCTCGCATCACTTCATTGAGAACATCTGTAAACGCGTGTCCGATTATGGGCCAGAAACGCACATAAAATTCCCGTGGCAAACCATCAGGGCCAGGGGATTTATTCGATGGCGAGCCAGAAATCAGTTCAAGGACTTCGTCTGGAGCAAAATCGTGTACGACTGCCGAGTTCTCCGCAGACGTGACTACGGTGGTCAGAGCATGCACGATATCGCCGCCGTCATCACCATATGTATCGCAGATCCGTGAAGTACCGGTAAACTGCAGTAAGAATATCACTCTGTCGGTTCACACGGAGTCAATCATCCAGATCCCCGATAAAAGCTCGCTTGAGATTAGCATGTTGTTTATGAGGTGATACAGCGGTGCAAGTTCGTCCTCTTGAAGCGATTTTGCTTTAGATCTGCTCTTCAGTCCTTCAAGCTGCGTTCGCTTTATGCCTATAAGCTTCGCCTTTATTTGTTTGATGGTCGTCATCTGTATGTTGGTTGGTGACGTAGTCGTATACAACTCTCGCAGAACAGTGCGGTAAAAATCAATCGTGTGTTTGATATCTTGCGCCCGTTGCCAACTGTAGTTTCTTAAGGATAATCGCATTTTCCGTTTGACCACAACATTCCACCTAGTTATCTTGCTCGGATATCTGCAGAATTGCTAGAGACAATCCGCCCATGTCGTGGAAATTACTTCTTGTAGCTCGGCATCGGCGAGAATAGAAACATTTAGGCTCCACGGAATCCTATGCCATTTAGTATGCTTTTTGGCCAGATTTATCGTGACACAGAGGGCGCAATGGTCGGAGAAGCTAGCCGGAATGACATCGGCGTCCAGAACATGTTGGCAAATGTTCTCAGAGATGTACAAACGGTCTAGACGGCTACATGCGGTGGCGGTCTGGTACGTGTACTTTACCAGGGTAGGAAAATTTAGTTCACACGCATCCTTCAGCTGCAGGTGACGCACCAGATCATGTAGTTCCCTACAGTAATTAAAGTTTGGAGATTGATTTTTCCTGTGGATCACACAGTTAAAATCACCACTTATTATCAACTGGGTTGGGTTGCAGCGTAACAACTAGATGATGTTTTGTTTAAAGAAGTTAGCTCTTCTGATTTTAGGGTAGTTCCAAATAGAGCATAGATATTGACGAGGGTGACGTCAAAACTTTGTCAAGATATGCCTCTACCGGAGTCCAACATTTCGACATTTCTCACTGGGATTCCGTCTCGTGATAGAATGGCCGCACCTGTACCCCCGACCTCCGCGGTGTTTACGATTGTTGCAAATGCTGATACATGAAAACTTAAGATAGCCACTTCCTGTAACAGAATATATCAGCTTCGGACTCATAGATAAACTGCCGTCGCATTTTTAATTTTAAATCTGTCCTATATTAATGTTCAGGGACAAAAACTTATAAGCTTGACTCGTGATCGTCAGAGACGTGTGGGTGTTGGGAAGCGTAGGAAGCCCAGTCCATCTCACCGTCGGACTTCGAACCTACATCCGCAGGTTTTGTACCAGGTTTTGCGCTGACTTTACTTTTTGATTTACTTCCAGCCACGGAGTCATTTGGTTTAACTTATTTTTGCCGTCGCACAGTCGTCTGAAGTGTCATAGAAGACGGCGGAGTCGGCGAGTCGTGGCTGTAAGCAGTATGTGAAAGTCCTTGCTTCGGAATGGGTGACGGCAAGTCCGAAGACGCGGCTTCAATAGGCCCACTGTGTTTGTTTGGAGCCGCACTGGCTGTTTGTATACAGCTTTCCGGTTCCTAGCATTGTTTGGTAGCACGTCCGAGGTGGCGGGTGTTTATGTTATGCTCTACACCGCGTGCATCATCCTCTGTGTTTACGATTTGCAGTTGACTGACTGCCGCCTCTTGTGTGTTGACCACTTGTGGCGAGTCGAGAAGCGGCATCGCAACAGATTGCTCGACTGCACTCGTGTGACAGTTTCTGCGTCGGGAGTTTCATGTGAATTTGGCGGGTCGTAACTGAGCGTCGTCGGTTTGATTTTTTACTATCTGGTCACCGGATAGTCAGGCAGCAGTTAGAGTTGACGGTAAATTGAGTTCATGGTTCAGAGTAGTTTCAGGGGTAAGACAAGGCTGCAACCTGTCTCCACTGTTGTTCATATTATTTATGGATCATATGTTGAAAACAATAGACTGGCTGGGTGAGATTAAGATATGTGAACACAAAATAGGCAGTCTTGCATATGCGGATGACTTAGTTGTGATGGCAGATTCGATTGAAACTTTGCAAAGTAATATTTGAGAGCTTGATCAGAAATGTAAGGACTATGGTATGAAGATTAGCATCTCCAAAACGAAAGTAATGTCAGTGGGAAAGAAATATAAACGGATTGAGTGCCAAATAGGAGGAACAAAGTTAGAACAGGTGGATGGTTTCAAGTACTTAGGATGCATACTCACACAGGATGGCAACATAGTAAAAGAACTGCAAGCGAGGTGTAGCAAAGCTAATACAGTGAGCGCTCAGCTACGATCTACTCTCTTCTGCAAGAAGGAGGTCAGTACCAAGACTAAGTTATCTGTGCACCGTTCAATCTTTCGACCAACTTTGTTGTATGGGAGCGAAAGCTGGGTGGGTTCAGGTTACCTTATCACCAAGGTTGACGTTACGGATATGAAAGTAGCTAGGATGATTGCAGGTACTAGTAGATGGGAACAATGGCAGGAGAGTGTCCACAATGAGGACAGCACAACTAGTACGGTGTAGTTTGTTACCGACAGATAATGCAACACCGGCGGCTAAGAGGTGACTGGCCACAGGTCTCTGAGGTAAGGGTGGGAAGGTGTCGTTACCGAGATCGTTGTCCTCTGACACAGATGGACTTGGTTGGGAGTCCATCACAGAAGGCGTCTGATTCTGATTTAGGACATCAGCCAATGTTAATCTCTGTCGTTGTTGCAGATTGTTTCGAAGTACGACAACGTGCCGTGGGCAATCATCTCGTAAATGGCCACTCGTGTTACAGATAAAACAAGTGCCTGCTTGTCCATCGTAAATGACATGAGCCTTATAACCACAGACCATTATAGTAGAACGCCTGTCGCACATGCTACTCGCCTTTCGCCTCGTCTCGAGCTGACATTCATCACCGGCTCATGTCGCTGTAGGCCACCCTGTATCGTCCTTAACTAACGCGCGTCCCGATTTGTCATTGACTCTTAGAGAGTATGCGGGACATAACCACTACGTAGTTAAGTTGGTTGGTTGTTTACTTGCCCGTAAAGAAGATTACCATATTTTTTTGGGTCCAACACACATGTTTTTGAAATTACTTAGAAGTGTTAACGGTTCACTAAAACGTTAAACTTTATTTTTCCATTGTATTTTTCAGTATAAATGACTTTTATCAGAAATGGTCTGTTTTCTTTTTAAATTATATAATAAAATTCACAACAAGAAAGTTCTAAATTAATTTTAATATTCAGCTGATGTTTAACAGTAGATAACGAAAGTTTATCCCTTTATGCATCCCAAATGTTTCCCATGACTGAAAAAACTCTCTCATCTGCAGCAGATGTCCCAGGCAAAGACATCGCAAACTCAACCATTTTAAAAATATTGCAACATGAATTGTTAGTCATTTCAAATAGTTTCAAAATTACTCTTACGTTAGATGAAGCAGTATCATTTACAGAGCTGCTATGTTTAGCTGTTTCTCGTGGCCTTTGTTATCAGCCGTTCCTTTATGTGCAACAGAATATTCTCCAGCACACAGCGTGCAATAAACACTTTCATTGTTATTGTTATTCTACAATTTAAAAAAATATTCCTGTTTCAGGTTAATACACTCCTGGAAATTGAAATAAGAACACCGTGAATTCATTGTCCCAGGAAGGGGAAACTTTATTGACACATTCCTGGGGTCAGGTACATCACATGATCACACTGACAGAACCACAGGCACATAGACACAGGCAACAGAGCATGCACAATGTCGGCACTAGTACAGTGTATATCCACCTTTCGCAGCAATGCAGGCTGCTATTCTCCCATGGAGACGATTGTAGAGATGCTGGATGTAGTCCTGTGGAACGGCTTGCCATGCCATTTCCACCTGGCGCCTCAGTTGGACCAGCGTTCGTGCTGGACGTGCAGACCGCGTGAGATGACGCTTCATCCAGTCCCAAACATGTTCAATGGGGGACAGATCCGGAGATCTTGCTGGACAGGGTAGTTGACTTACACCTTCTAGAGCACGTTGGGTGGCACGGGATACATGCGGACGTGCATTGTCCTGTTGGAACAGCAAGTTCCCTTGCCGGTCTAGGAATGGTAGAACGATGGGTTCGATGACGGTTTGGATGTACCGTGCACTATTCAGTGTCCCCTCGACGATCACCAGAGGTGTACGGCCAGTGTAGGAGATCGCTCCCCACACCATGATGCCGGGTGTTGGCCCTGTGTGCCTCGGTCGTATGCAGTCCTGATTGTGGCGCTCACCTGCACGGCGCCAAACACGCATACGACCATCATTGGCACCAAGGCAGAAGCGACTCTCATCGCTGAAGACGACACGTCTCCATTCGTCCCTCCATTCACGCCTGTCGCGACACCACTGGAGGCGGGCTGCACGATGTTGGGGCGTGAGCGGAAGACGGCCTAACGGTGTGGGGGACCGTAGCCCAGCTTCATGGAGACGGTTGCGAATGGTCCTCGCCGATACCCCAGGAGCAACAGTGTCCCTAATTTGCTGGGAAGTGGCGGTGCGGTCCTCTACGGCAGTGCGTAGGATCCTACGGTCTTGGCGTGCATCCGTGCGTCGCTGCGGTCCAGTCCCAGGTCGACGGGCACGTGCACCTTCCGCCGACCACTGGCGACAACATCGATGTACTGTGGAGACCTCACGCCCCACGTGTTGAGCAATTCGGTGGTACGTCCACCCGGCCTCCCACATGCCCACTATACGCCGTCGCTCAAAGTCCGTCAACTGCACATACGGTTCACGTCCACGCTATCGTATCATGCTACCAGTGTTAAAGGCTGCGATGGAGCTCCGTATGCCACGGCAAACTGGCTGACACTGACGGCGGCGGTGCACAAATGCTGCGCAGCTAGCGCCATTCGACGGCCAACACCGCGGTTCCTGGTGTGTCCGCTGTGCTGTGCGTGTGATCATTGCTTGTACAGCCCTCTCGCAGTGTCCGGAGCAAGTATGGTGGGTCTGACACACCGGTGTCAATGTGTTCTTTTTTCCATTTCCAGGAGCGTATTAAACACACGCTTTCTTATGGTCATTACTAATCGGAAAGATAAACAACAAAGAGAGATAAAAGGTGTTGACGAGTTACTTCATAAACGAAAAGATCACAAACACAATGCCCCTGTTTGGTTGCCTAACGACTAACGTACGTGAAAAGTTGTGGCGGAATCGGAGGTCACGCCTCCTCATTGACGTCAGCCTTTGCTTCCAGGTCGGCTGACAAAGGCAGAGAATTTTTAAAGGCGCGGAATCGAACATGGAGGCAAAAAAAAAAAAAAAAACACAAAAAAAACGGGACTGTCCGGGTTAATGCTGGACACTCGTAAGCCTACACATACAGCACGTACAAAATAATTTCAGAAATCTTAAAAAGGAAACAACTGCTCTTTTTAAAATTAACTGATTTACCGCGTATAGAAGTATTACCAAAGAACAGTTTAACACTATTCATTTGTAGCACATGAACGGTCACTGCCCAAACTACGTACAAGCACGCCATACATTGTACTGTGAATACACACACACACACACACACACACACATACGAAATGGTTCAAATGGCTCTGAGCACTATGGGACTTAACAAGAGAGGTCATCAGTCCCCCAGAACGTAGAACTACATAAACCTACCTAACCTAAGGACATCACACACATCCATGCCCGAGGCAGGATTCTAACCTGCGGCCGTAGCGGTCGCGTAGTTCCAGACTGAAGCGCCTAGAACTGCTCGGGCACACCGCTGGCCATACCGGCCGGCCACACACACACACACACACACACACACACACACACACACACACACACACACATACACTCGTCTGACATGAGGACTTATGAATATGATGCTGAGCTGAAGAAAATATATGAAAGTTCATGGACGTACAATTTTGTAGTAGGAATCAATGAACCATGTAGTTTACTTTAGAATACAGTTGTATATTATTACATTCTCTCAGTTTTGTATCATTGCCTACCCTGTTTTATCTAAATGGTTCTTGACTTTGCATCAGGAATTATTCAATAGATGTTCTTTAACTGCTAATTAAACTTTGTATTCTTGGTGTCTCTTTAATTTCGTTGGGCTGCTTACATTGATGTGGAACAGTCGAGGGATAGGATTATAAACATTTACAGATGGCGGGAGTATCGCGTGCCCAAGGAATGAAACACTAGTTCAATGGCGGAGCTCTCATTTGTACCCAGGTGACAGGTGCGAAAAATTTTTCGTCGTGTTTATGGCCGCACGACGGGAATTAACAGATTGTGAACGTGGAATATTAGTTGGAGCTAGACACATTTCATTTCGGAAATCGTTAGGGAGTTCAATATTCTGAGATGCACAGAGACTAGAGTGTGCCGAGAATACAAAATTTCACACGTTACCTCTCAACACGGATAACGCAGTGTCGGACGGCCTTGACTTAACGCCCGAGAGCAGGGACGCGTGCGTAGAGCTGTCAGTGCCAACAGACAAGCAATACTGTGTGAAATAACCGCAGAAATCAATGTGGGACCTACGACGAAGGTATGCGTTAGGGCAGCGGGACAAAATGAGGCTTTCATGGGATATGGCAGCAGACGACGGACACGAGTTCCTCTGCTGAAAGTACGAGATCGCCTGCAGCGCATCTTCTGGGCTCTGACCACGTCGATTGCACCGTAGACAACTGGAAAACCATAGCCTGGTCAGAAGGAATGCCGATTTCAGTTGGGATCGACTGTCGCACAGACTGCACGAAGCCACTGACCCAAGTTGTTAACAAGTCACTGTGCTAGCTGGTGGTGGCCCGATGCTGGTTGGGCTGTGTTTACCCGCAAGAGACTGGGCCTCTGGTGCAGCTAAAACGCTCATTGACTCGAAATTATTATATTCGGCTACTTTGCAGCCATTCACTGATTTCATATTCCCGAACAACGATGGAATTTCTATGGATGACAATGCGCCATATCAGAACATTCTGGACAAATCGAGCGAATGATTTGGCAACCCAGATCACCCGACATGAATCCCACAGAACAATTGTGGGGCTTAATCGAGAGTTCACTTCGTGCACAAAATCCTGCACCGTCAACACTTTCGCAGTTATGGACGGCTGTAGAGGGAGCGTGGCTCAATATTTCTGGAAGGGACTTCGAACGACTTGTTGAGTTCTTGCCACGTCGTGTTACTGCACTATGCCGGGCAACAAGGGGTCCGACACGGTATTAGCAAGTATCCCACGACTTTTGTCACCTCAGTGTATTGTGCAATTTTATTCTCTTGTATAAAATGCTGGTTCGCGTTTTTTGCCTTCTACTATCGATAAATGTAAATTTAAGCTGGCTCTTGCTCCATGATTGCAAACGCCGCTGTTTGTCAGATAATCGCTGATGTTCTTCTTGATGTGCATAACAAACTGGCACACATACTACTTTCATTGTGCAATTAGAATCTCCAGCTGCTTAAACAGATTTTTACAGGTAGTTCAATTATTATTTTAGTTGTTATTCCAATGACCATTTTCTTTAGTTTGAGGACTGTACCCATTTTTTATGCATGGGAAGGACAAAAAATGATAACAAAGCTAAGAAATAACAGTATAATTCGTCCTTCCCTGTAACAGAATTTTGAAAGTTATTTGTTTTAATCGGCTAGCAAGGAGAGAAAGCGAAATTACCTTAATGATGGGAGCAGAGACGGGAATCAGGGTAATAAGTAATTGTTGGTTGCTTGCTAACAGCGTGTCGCGTGGTAGTATCAGGTAATATCAGTACTTCAACTCCAGTATTTTTTTTTTGCATTATGATGATTCTTTAAAGGATATGGATCGGCCTTCGCAAAATGAATCGAGAAAAAATGAAGATTATTTTATTGACCAGGAAATATACATTCAAGGCAACAGAGGTGGCTACCGATAAATAGCACCACCGTATTAGCAACTCCCAACTTCGTTTGTTTTTCACAATTACAAAGCTTTAAAACATTTAAAATAAATTTGGGGCAAGGAATAATGATAGTATTGAGTAAAAGCTTCGTAACTTTGAATCAGATGTAATTAATCTAAGTTATACAAAGATAAAGATTAAGCCGATTCCGTGATAAGGATTTGTTCTCGATAGATTCAGTGTCACTTAAAGCTTGAACAACATATCTTTACCTTTTCTATGAAAATATATTATCTTTTCTAAGCAGAATAATCACAAAACCCACATCTGCCACTTCTGCAGCTGAAAATTCTGAAGAATTGGTCAATTAGACGAGCATCAAGTCTTATTGTATGTACAACTTCCACACTACATCTACATCTACATCTACATACATACTCCGCAATCCACCATACGGTGCGTGGCGGAGGGTACCTCGTACCACAACTAGCATCTTCTCTCCCTGTTCCACTTCTAAACAGAACGAGGGGAAAAGGACTGCCTATATGCCTCTGTACGAGCCCTAAACTCTCTTATCTTATCTTTGTGGTCTTTCCGCGAAATGTAAGTTGGCGGCAGTAAAATTGTACTGTAGTCAGCCTCAAATGCTGGTTCTCTAAATTTCCTCAGTAGCGATTTACGAAAAGAACGCCTCCTTTCCTCCAGAGACTCCCACCCGAGTTCCTGAAGCATTTCCGTAAGACTCGCGTGATGATAAAACCTACCATCTAGCAGCCCGCCTCTGAATTGCTTCTATGTCCTCCCTCAATCCGACCTGATAGGGATCCCAAACGCTGGAGCAGTACTCAAGAATAGGTCGTGTTTTATAAGCGGTCTCCTTTACAGATGAACCACATCTTCCCAAAATTCTACCAATGAACCGAAGACGACTAACCGCCTTCCCCACAACTGCCATTACATGCTTGTCCCACTTCATATCGCTCTGCAATGCTAGGCCCAAGTATTTAATCGATGTAAATGTGTCAAGTGATACACTACTAATGGAGTATTCAAACATTACAGGATTCTTTTTCCTATTCATCTGCATTAATTTACATTTATCTATATTTAGAGTTAGCTGCCATTCTTTACACCAATCACAAATCCTGTCCAAGTCATCTTGTATGCTCCTACAGTCACTCAACGACGACACGTTCCCTTACACCACAGCATCATCAGCAAATAGCAACACATTGCTATCCACCCTATCCAAAAGATCATTTATGTAGATAGAAAACAACAGCGGACCTACCACACTTCCCTGGGGCATCCAGATGATACCCTCACCTCCGATGAACACTCACCATCGAGGACAACGTACTGGGTTCTGTTACTTAAGAAGACTTCGAGCCACTCACATACTTGGGAACCAATCCCATATGCTCGTACCTTAGTTAGGAGTCTGTTGCTTAACTACATCAATAAACTATTGAAACGTCCCCTTAGAAAAATTTATACTAGACTGGTCTATGTGAAACGTCCTCTTTGAACAATTATACACGACTGTGCTTAAACTGACACACAATATCTTTAGCGCAACGCAATCTCAATTCCAAAAATCCCTACGAAAGAATGGCCCTGACTAGCATTAACCTATACGTTTCACAAATCACTTACCTCACAAAAATCTTCGTTACTCAAGCTACTGCAATATAGCGAGCGCCACTACTGCCAGCTAAATAAAAGATTCAAACTACTGAAGGCACTAACTACTGATAGGTATAGTTAGCAAATGAAAGATTTTAATACAGAACAGACAATGTATTACCTTAATAGACATAATATATATGATAGTTCATGACATCCAGTCTTACAAATTACAAAACTCCGCCATCTCTATCCCCACGTCCACCACTGCTGGCGGCTCACCTCCAACTGCGCAACGCTACGCGCTGTTAGCATCCAGCTGCCCAACACTACAATGGCGAGTATTACAACAATGCCAACCAGCCACTGACTGCACACAGCACAGCCAGTGTTTTTTTTATACAGAGCGCTACTTGGCGTTACCAATAAGAAAACCTAAACAGCCTACTTACACTATTTACAATTAATGGGCGAGAAATTTGCCTCATTAATGCACATGAAACTCCAGTTCAGAAATATAAATTATTAGAGAGTGGTAGAGAATGGTGCAGCAGTACCCAGACAGTTAATAGTATAAGACATATACATTCTAGTGGTCTGCTTGAGGGCTCATATTAACTTCAGTCATTTCATTACCATGGTAAAATAACTGTTCAATACGCAAATACAACTTACCGATTAGTATGTACACTTGCAGGTACTAACTTTTGCTACCAAAAAGTAGTGATTAGCTTAAGGAAAATAACTACATCTTAGTTCAAATGGCTCTGAGCACTATGGGACTTAAACCTAAGGACGTCACACACATCCATGCCCGAGGCAGGATTCGAACGTGCGACGGTAGCAGCGCGGTTTTGGACTGAAGCGCCTAGAACTGCTCGGCCACAAACTCCCGGCGACGTCTTTAGTCTACATCAAAGAAAACCAGAGTCTATTCACAGACAACATTCTAATCTCATACTAGAGTGCTTCTTTTTATCTTAAGTGACTACTATTGTCACATATAGGCATATTGTACATGGTGTGTCTTCTTGTAGTTTGTGATTCTCTTCTTTCTGATTCATATCGTTACAAAGGAACACACTAGTTTTCAGATTTCTGGCTGAAAAGTTCACACTGTTGTACAGGACCTCCTGTACTTAAAAATATTGTTGTACTATAGTTCAACTATTGAAATATGTAATTGCTTAGAGGATAGGTATTTTCGCTTGAATGAGTAGTCAAAGATTTTCACCTTCAAGGAAGATGGTAATCAGTATTACTGAGCCGTGCGCCCGCGTTTAATTTCGCTTAAATCCCTAGGATTTGGAATCCCTCTGGCCGCCAGAGCGCATGGAGCGTTACTGTCGTCGGTAGAGGGCGGGTCGGAGGAAAAGGTAGTTGAGGGTTGCAGCGACCTGGAGAAGAGGAGTGTGTGACAGGGACGGCGAAGAGCGCAAATGATGCGGGGCGTTGTGGTGGCCAAGCGTCTGGCGTGGTCCTTTGCTCACTGCGGGTTGGGCAGTTGCCTCTCTATTACAGGATAGCTGATTGTGTCCTCTGTTACCTGTGATCTTGTTAACGGTGTCTGAGTACCACGGCTGAAAATTTTAATGAAGGTTTCTAATACTATGGTAGCGGCAACCACCGTATTATGTTAGTAGAGAAGGACGAATTATCACTACTGCCGTCACCTCTGCCCCTTTGATCCACTTTTGCCTGTCATTTTGGCTACGTCAAAGGCAATGATAGTTTGATAATTTCTGGCAATAACCGATGGTTGATATTTGTGACATAATCATTTGATGATATGTTTTGCTGTATGTAATGTAAATGTATTCTTTTTACTTCATTTAACAATCTTTACAAAAATGAAGTGATTTTATACTGTTGCTCTTTTGAGGTGTTTGCCATCAGTTGGTTATCGAAATTTAGTCTTTTCAGTCAATATTGTCCTTGGATGTTTGCTTTTAAAAATAAATTGATTAGTGTTTTTAGAAACGTTAATAAATTCATTTTAGCTCAGGACCTGTCCACTCAACACCAGCTTCCTAGCGCTTTTCAATTACCAAAGATATTTTTTCAAATGTTGGTGACTGTTTTGGAAAAGCCAAAAGGTATCTTCCTGGATGTGCAGTTCGGATAATCTTATATTGTCAGTGGCTTCCATGTACTATTTCTTTTCCGTAGGGAAGAAGATTTTGGATGTTACTTAAGCAACACGGGTTCTCCAACTAAATTTTCTTTTATCACAGGCATTCCCCTAACCCTTGCCTATACGTTTAATGCAATCAGTGCATTCGTTACCTGTTCTTCCAACATAAACTCTTCTTTATGCAGTGCGTTTGTCCAATCGTTAATTTCTTTGCTATTCATTAAGATATTTGCGGTTGTGTAAGCTGTCGTCTAAATTGGAAAATTGTTTACGGTGTACTCAACTCTTCTTTAGGCATTGCGTTTATCCAATCGTTAATTTCTTTACTATTCATTAAGAGATCTGAAGGTGTGTAAGCTGGTGTCTAAATTGGAAAATTATTTACGATGTACTCAAATGGTTCAATAAATTTCATCCAACATGTACGTCGTGTACTTACCTTCCAATGGTGGTGGTAGTGGTGGTGGTAAGATCCTATGGGAGCAAACTGCTGAGATCATCGATCCCTAGGATTACACACTACTGAATCTAACTTAAACTAATTTACGCTAAGGACAACACACACACCCATGCCCGAGGGAGGACTCGAACTTCCGACGGACGGGGAAAAGGTAGAGAGCAGTCGGAACTGGGCGGTTATGGTGGATGGTGTGTCCGGTGGAACAGAGGGGCTATCTGGAGAGCGACTGGCCAGCATTGCCGATGCACTGTTTCCCTGTTGTGACCGTTGGCGGTCGGCGTTATCCGCGCAGGGTATTGGAACTGGGCCAGCCTAGCTCTAGCCTGGCTGTACTTGGTCACGCGGTACCCGGCTTCCTCCCGAAGAAACTGGAGCGATTCGGCAGACCCCACCGGTGGTGTGCCCTTCTGCATTAATCGACCATACCGCCTTCACCACAAGATATTTCCGGGCACCGATTCAACGCCTTCTTTGGGTTCCTTAGTCGAGGAGAGAGTTCGTTTCCGCCTCCTTATGTTTATGGTGAGCATCATTTCTATCTTCTCGAGCGACTTGTCTTCACTGCCTGTTGCTGGTTTTGTTTGAAACAGCTTGGCGCTGGCCTTCCGCTTGTATTTTTCTTCAATTCTTTTGTTGAGCTGCGTTCCTCCATTTTTATTTAATGTGATTCCGAAGGGTTTGTGGCACGTGCTAAACTCTCTCCCTTTGGAAAATTGGATTACGCTTACAGTAAATATTTTTAAAAATTTTTGGGCACCCAATTTTTAATAAACTACAGAATGGTTTTGATGATTTAATTTTGCGACCTAGAGGTCTATGCATAATTCTAAGTGACATCCTGGTGCTATGTTGGCCTTCAGAAAAGAGATCCGCTTTATTTAGTGGCATTAACTAGTTTCTCGCTGCCAGTAACTTTTTGTTTCTCTTTAGATACCACATCAGTCTTTAAGAGAAATAAGTGGGATTTCTATACGATGCTTAAATTATGCTTGGCTCTGTTAAGTCACATTTAAACTGTGCTACAAACAATTCCATGAAGACAACTGATGTTCTTAAGTACCTTTTGATTAAGCTATTAATAGGTCACTGATATGTCTCGGGTTCTGGGTGCTAGTTTGAAGGCTGCTTCTGTATTTATTAAGATTATGCAGAAATAGGTTCTTCATCTAAGATAATACACTCCTGGAAATGGAAAAAAGAACACATTGACACCGGTGTGTCAGACCCACCATACTTGCTCCGGACACTGCGAGAGGGCTGAACAAGCAATGATCACACGCACGGTACAGCGGACACACCAGGAACCGCGGTGTTGGCCGTCGAATGGCGCTAGCTGCGCAGCATTTGTGCACCGCCGCCGTCAGTGTCAGCCAGTTTGCCGTGGCATACGGAGCTCCATCGCAGTCTTTAACACTGGTAGCATGCCGCGACAGCGTGGACGTGAACCGTATGTGCAGTTGATGGACTTTGAGCGAGGGCGTATAGTGGGCATGCGGGAGGCCGGGTGGACGTACCGCCGAATTGCTCAACACGTGGGGCGTGAGGTCTCCACAGTACATCGATGTTGTCGCCAGTGGTCGGCGGAAGGTGCACGTGCCCGTCGACCTGGGACCGGACCGCAGCGACGCACGGATGCACGCCAAGACCGTAGGATCCTACGCAGTGCCGTAGGGGACCGCACCGCCACTTCCCAGCAAATTAGGGACACTGTTGCTCCTGGGTTATCGGCGAGGACCATTCGCAACCGTCTCCATGAAGCTGGGCTACGGTCCCGCACACCGTTAGGCCGTCTTCCGCTCACGCCCCAACATCGTGCAGCCCGCCTCCAGTGGTGTCGCGACAGGCGTGAATGGAGGGACGAATGGAGACGTGTCGTCTTCAGCGATGAGAGTCGCTTCTGCCATGGTGCCAATGATGGTCGTATGCGTGTTTGGCGCCGTGCAGCTGAGCGCTACAATCAGGACTGCATACGACCGAGGCACACAGGGCCAACACCCGGCATCATGGTGTGGGGAGCGATCTCCTACACTGGCCGTACACCTCTGGTGATCGTCGAGGGGACACTGAATAGTGCACGGTACATCCAAACCGTCATCGAACCCATCGTTCTACCATTCCTAGACCGGCAAGGGAACTTGCTGTTCCAACAGGACAATGCACGTCCGCATGTATCCCGTGCCACCCAACGTGCTCTAGATGGTGTAAGTCAACTACCCTGGCCAGCAAGATCTCCGGATCTGTCCCCCATTGAGCATGTTTGGGACTGGATGAAGCGTCGTCTCACGCGGTCTGCACGTCCAGCACGAACGCTGGTCCAACTGAGGCGCCAGGTGGAAATGGCATGGCAAGCCGTTCCACAGGACTACATCCAGCATCTCTACGATCGTCTCCATGGGAGAATAGCAGCCTGCATTGCTGCGAAAGGTGGATATACACTGTACTAGTGCCGACATTGTGCATGCTCTGTTGCCTGTGTCTATGTGCCTGTGGTTCTGTCAGTGTGATCATGTGATGTATCTGACCCCAGGAATGTGTCAATAAAGTTTCCCCTTCCTGGGACAATGAATTCACGGTGTTCTTATTTCAATTTCCAGGAGTGTAGTAATTTTAACTCTTGGCCGGTAGCAATGCCGACTTTAAGCGTGTACCTCGCTCGAACCTCTTTAATTAGCATCACGGGGCGAGTTAACATTCAGTGCCACTTTAATCTTAATATTAGTTATTCGATTTGCTTTTGAGCTGGGGCAAGTGTTTTGGTTTTATTTGACCTGCTCACTGCTTAAGAGAGCTTTGCTGTATATGTTGCAGCGCACTACTGAACCGCCCTCGGATTCTTGCGCTGAGGAGCTGGGTCTAGATGTCTAATTCTGGGGTCTGTTGCGTCGTCGACGAGTTTGTGTCCTGACCTGGCGTGAGCCACTCTATTCCTTTACCGTAATTTTCAGATTATGGTATGTCTTCGCACAGATTTCTACGTAAATTATTAATATTTAGTTATTTTGATAAATTGTAATTTGTGTGAGAAAACTTTAATGAGTATCTAAAGTGCTTCGGTTCCGTTATTTCATAGTTACTGCACTTCCTTAAGGCTGAAAGCTCAATATTTAATGTGCCTTTTTAATTAATAAATTGTTTCAATGAGTACTTCTTAACAAATGATGTTGACTAGTTTTCCGCGCCTGGTAGTTCGTGTTCTCCTAATATGCAAGCTATTGTTGCTTGTGCAGCACCTGTTGCTTAAGAGCTGCTGTGCAGCGTCTTGCTCAAAGACTCAACAATTTCATTTGAAGTGGGCTAGGTCATAAAATTATGTTATTCATATTTACCGTTTGTGTTTTATAAAAGTTTATTGTTTAAATTTTTAAATCAGGTTAAATACAATTTTTCAGTCAAACGAGCTTGATTCATTTCGGAACTGATACACCGCACAAGATACAGCAATTAATCGATGATGCGCCAGCAATTTCCCTACCATTGCAACTTTTTATACAATCCGTTCACGCGGTCGAACCACGTCAAGCTAACGTTTCACCCATGGTGGCCATAACGTGACTCCCCCCCCCCACCCCCCCCCCCACCCCCTCTCCAGTCAACTACCAGTGCCAGGATGCCAGTCCTTGCGTAGCTCGACTCCTTGGACTCTGACGTCACAAGCGCAACGTCAGAATGCGTCTCATCGATGCAAGAAAATTTATTTAAATTGTCAATGTAATTATAGAGTGGCATGTCGCTGTGCGTCAACCTGCACCTTACATTTATGTGCCTATTAACTAATTAATTTTAGTATGCGATTGTTTCGCACCATGCTGAATTCAGAGAGCCAACAATTCCCCTCCTCCAAAATACTGGGCTCTCAATCTACTGGAGTTCTCAGACATCTCCGCTACTGTCCGTCCACTATTTGATCTCAGCCCATTTTCACCGCTTGCTGTCCTTCTGGGCCCCTGCACCACTTTTCCAGCTTCTAAAATTCACCACCTCTCTATGGAAACAGACCACGCAAACACCCGTCTACTTACTACACGCCCAGTAAACTTGTCTGTAGACGCAGTGCGATGGCACGTTTATTAGCAGCAGGCAGCAGTCAGCGCTCACCTTAGCTCACGTCAGCAGCATGCTGTCCAGCCTACACGTAACATGTCCCGTCGCATGGACCAGTCGGCCTACGTATAACACATTGCTACAGACATTATAGGAAAGCAATAAAATGAAAAAATAACATAAGGAACACACACAAAAATTAATGCAGCTCTCCCTCTCGGAGAATCAATAAGAAAATTGCGTTCGTGGCTTGCATGCCTGGCCTGACGTATAAATTTTGAATGTTCTCTGCATCTAATTACAGACAGTTATGCAAATGCTGTATGAATTCGTGGAACCATAATTCCATAAGAAAATAAACTGCACAATTCGTTCAGTGTAAATGACACAGGCTCACTTTGTGCTGTCTTCTTAGGCTCTTTCAAATTTATCGTGTGGTTCACGTGACAAGCTCGCCCATTCAAGCACCTTGTTAAGTTTTTTGGGCAACATGATTAACCAATAATTGAAGAACAGTATTAATCGCATTTATTATTGTTATAATACCGCCAGCCGGTTTCAACCCGGCGTAGGGGTCATCTTCTGGCCGTTTACACCATTGGTCGAAGTTTCCTGCCGTTATGTAGACAGGAGTGACACCACCAGCAGTCGACCAATAGTGTAAACGCCCAGAAGATGACCGTCGGGTTGAAACCGGATGGCGGTATTATAATAGTAATAAATGCGATTAAGGCTGTTCTTGAATTATTGCCTTGTTAAGTGTCCAGTTGTCTTATACGCATACTCCACTGTCAGCCGCCAAACCTCGCTCGTGCATTTAAACTAAAGGTATCTACCATCAGTAACCGAATCTCAACGCCCCTTGGCTCCCCCATTGGATAAGGTAATGGAAGCCTTCCCATGGTTTGCAAAGCTTTAACAGCAGAAATCAGCTAGACGGAACACATCGGACACATCACACAAAGCTACTCGTTGTGAGACCCTTCGCCCGAGACCACAGCTTCGTAAGTCCTTAAAATCCTACTTGAGCTCCAGCATTTAATAAACCTACCTATCTCTGAAATAAAATCACAATAAAGAGCAAGTCACACATCAACATACTAAGCAAACAACTGAACAAAAGAGTACATATATAAAATATGGTATTCCCTTCTTTATCTATTTCTCGATGTATAGCTTTGTTGCCTTTATATTTCGAAGCCCAAATTGTTTCTTAGATACCAGATACACGATCGATCCGTTACACTCTTCACTCTCTGTACATTCGTGCCATTAAATCCTTTCCCTGCAGCATCTCTTTTAACCACACGTGCTTCCTGTTCCCCTTCTGATCGAACTACATTAAGCTATTCTTCCAGTCGATGCTTCACGATTATTTGCACAGAATGTCCATTTTCGGAATAACAATCATGACAGATTCTGCGTATGTATGCAGTTAATTAAAATTTTATTTTCATCCACCTCGAATTCTCAACTAACTTCGTGTTGCTGTTGTTGTTGTTGTGGTCTTCAGTCCTGAGACTGGTTTGCTGCAGCTCTCCATGCTACTCTATCCTGTGCAAGCTTCTTCATCTCCCAGTACCTACTGCAACCTACATCCTTCTGAATCTGCTTGGTGTATTCATCTATTGGTCTCCCTCTACGATTTTTACCCTCCACGCTGCTCTCCAATACCTCAGAACATGTCCTACCGACCGATCCCTTCTTCTGGTCAAGTTGTGCCACAAACTTCTCTTCTCCCCAATCCTATTCAATACTTCCTCATTAGTTATACGATCTACCCATCTAATCTTCAGCGTTCTTCTGTAGCACCACATTTCGAAAGCTTCTATTCTCTTCTTGTCCAAACTATTTATCGTCCATGTTTCACTTCCATACATGGCTACACTCCACACAAATACTTTCAGCAAAGACTTCCTGACACTTAAATCTATACTCGATGTTAAAAAATTTCTCCTCTTCAGAAACGCCTTCCTTGCCATTGCCAGTCTACATTTTATATCCGCTCTACTTCGACCATCATCATTTATTTTGCTCCCCAAATAGGAAAACTCCTTTACTACTTTAAGTGTCTCATTTCCTAATCTAATTCCCTCAGCATCACCCGACTTAATTCGACTACATTCCATTATCCTCGTTTTGCTTTTGTTGATGTTCATCTTATATACTCCTCTCAAGACAATTCCATTCAAATGCTCTTTCAAGTCCTTTGCTGTCTCTGACAGAATTACAATGTCATCGGCGAACCTCGAAGCTTTTATTTCTACTCCATGGATTTTAATACCTAATCCGAATTTTTCTTTTCTTTCCTTCACTGCTTGCTCAATATACAGATTGAATAACATCGGGGAGAGGCTACAACCCTGTCTCACTCCCTTCTCAACCACTGCTTCCCTTTCACGTCCCTCGACTCTTATAACTGCCATCTGGTTTCTGCACAAATTGCAAATAGCCTTTCGCTCCCTGTATTTTACCCCTGCCACCTTTAGAATTTGAAAGAGAGTATTCGAATCAACATTGTCAAAACCTTTCTCTAAGTCTACAAATGCTAGAAATGTAGGTTTGCCTTTCCTTAATCTTTCTTCTAAGATAAGTCGTAAGGTCAGTATTGCCTCACGTGTTCCAGTATTTCTACGGAATCCAAACTGATCTTCCCCGAGGTCAGCTTCTACCAGTTTTTCCATTCGTCTGTAAAGAATTCGTGTTAGTATTTTGCAGCTGTGGCTTATTAAACTGGTTGTTCGGTAATTTTCACATCTGTCAACACCTGCTTTCTTTGGTATTGGAATTATTATATTCTTCATGAAGTCCTGGGGTATTTCGCCTGTTTCATAGATCTTGCTCACCAGATGGTAGAGTTTTGTCAGGACTGGCTCTCCCAAGGCCGTCAGTAGTTCCAATGGCATGTTGTCTACTCCCGGGTCCTTGTTTCGACTCAGGTCTTTCAGTGCCCTGTCAAACTCTTCACGCAGTATCGTATCTCCCAATTCATCTTTATCTACATCCTCTTCCACTTCCATAATATTGTCCTCAAGTACATCGCCCTTGTATAGACCCTCTATATACTCCTTCCACCTTTCTGCTTTCCCTTCTTTGCTTAGAACTGGGTTTCCATCTGAGCTCTTGATAGTCATACAAGTTGTTCTCTTATCTCCAAAGGTCTCTTTAATTTTCCTGTAGGCAGTATCTATCTTACCCCTAGTGAGATAAGCCTCTACATCCTTACATTTGTCCTCTAGCCATCCCTGCTTAGCCATTTTGCACTTCCTGTCCATCTCATTTTTGAGACGTTTGTATTCCTTTTTGCCTGCTTCAGTTATTGCATTTTTATATTTTCTCCTTTCATCAATTAAATTCAATATTTCTTGTGTTACCCAAGGATTTCTACTAGCCCTCGTCTTTTTACCTACGTTATCCTCTGCTGCCTTCACTACTTCATCCCTCAAAGCTACCCATTCTTTTTTTACTGTATTTCTTTTCCCCGATCCTGTCAATTGTTCTCTTATGCTCTCCCTGAAACTCTGTACAACCTCTGGTTCTTTCAGTTTATCCAGGTCCCACCTCCTTAAATTTCCACCTTTTTGCAGTTTCTTCAGTTTTAATCTACAGGTCATAACCAATAATTGTGGTCAGATTCCACATCTGCCCCTGGAAATGTCTTACAATTTAAAACCTGGTTCCTAAATCTCTGTCTTACCATTATATAATCTATCTGATACCTTTTAGTATCTCCAGGGTTCTTCCATGTATACAACCTTCTTTCATGATTCTTAAACCAAGTGTTAGCTATGATTAAGTTGTGCTCTGTGCAAATTTCTGCCAAGCGGCTTCCTCTTTCATTTCTTAGCCCCAATCCATATCCATCTACTACGTTTCCTTCTCTCCCTTTTCCTACACTCGAATTCCAGTCACCCATGACTATTAAATTTTCACCTCCCTTCACTATCTGAATAATTTCTTTTATTTCATCATACATTCCTTCAATTTCTTCGTGCCTCAGCGATATACTGTAAGACTCCGTGGCTGTGTTTACCCTTACTTCTCAGACAATTAACCCCATCTAAAATTTTATTTCTAGTTGCATCTCCAAATTGTACTGTCACTGCCGATGACCAACTCCCACTGTGCAGCAAAACACTGGCTTTCATGACTCCTACTTTGCTATTAATTACTAGTTGTACCCTTTCTTTCGATTGCATGTTAAAATGAACTTCTTCTAATAAATCTCCTTCGATTTCTCTACATATGTATTTTTAAATCAACACTTCCTCACTGGGATGGCAGGCTCTACATCCTCATCCCCAATGAAATTTCCCTTAACTGGTTTCCTTATTGCAACATCATTGTGTAGTTCATATCATCCAACTGCCGCTTTAAATTTGTTCATTTGCTCTTCCTCACGTAGCAACATTTTATTTACGTTATCTTAGGATACAAGATCAGCTATAATACAGGGTGTTTGAAAAAGAAATCCCTAGTTTTAATGTATCCTAGAATCTGCGCAAAGTGACATACACTATTCTAGTTTGTGATGTTAGATTCATCAAATATCCAAGTTCGGCTCCTCTGCAGTTGGCAGGTCTGCTTGACCTTGAGGAGGCATCAGTGCTGTTTTCTTCCTCTGTTTCCTCAGTTCAGTCCAGGCTTGCATGCACTGATGAGGCTACATTTTATGTCAGTGGAACAATTAATAGTCAAAACTGCAGAATGTGGGGGGCAGACCATCCACATAATGTTATTCATCATCAACGTGACTCTCCCAAAGTCAATGTCTGGTGTGCTTTGATGGGAGATCGTGTGATTGGTCCTTTCATTTTTGTAGAAAATACAATAAACGAGGACGTTTACTGTGATATGTTAACAGACTACGTCTTTCCCCAAATGGACGAGATTGAGGCGAAAAAGAGGCTTGCGTTTTACCAACAAGATGGCGCCCCACCTCATTACAGTAACCATGTGCGTGCAGCTCTTGACACTCGCTTTCCAGGGAGTTGGATAGCAGGGCTGACCCAATATCTCCGCCACCACGAAACCCAGACTTAACCCCACTGGACTGTTTCTTTTGGGGCTACATAAAAAATGTTGTGTACAGTGTAAAGATCAGAGACATCAATCATCTACGGGAATGAATCGTCGCGGTGGTTGGGACAGTTACACCTGAAATGTTGGTGAATATGTGGCGAGAAGTGGAATATCGTCTCGACGTGTGCAGGGTAACAAATGGATCCCACGTTGACGTCTGCTAACATTAAAGAAAGCTTGAAGGAATTCTCTTTCATGATGTGTACTCATTGACGTAATTTTTCATTAATTTCCCCATTAAATTCATACTTAAAACTAGGGAGTCCTTTTTCAAACTCCCCGTATAATCTACTTCATTTTTCTCCATCCAATCACTATTAATACTGAGTCTGGCAATAAAACATCCCTGAATTTAATAGATTGTCACAGAAAAACTAAATATGATAGAGAAAAATTACTTTTATTTATGAAAAATACATAGTTTGCATTTTGGATTAGGGGAGAGTGCCCTATTATAGGATAGTTCCCAGGTATCGGATAGTAAGTTTTCTAATCAAGTAACGACTGCACTCTGTCTGAAGTGGCAGGAACTGTAAAGTATTGTTCCGATGAGACGCCATTTCGTGTTTTACGGCGGTACGAAGCATGCTTTCTGGTGAAGTGGTTGCCTGAGTGAATTCTGAGTTCGGAAATATCCTGCAGATTTCACTATACGCGCAGAAGTCGACTAAATGTCATATAGTGAGAAAGCGTATAGTTTCAACTTCTGCACAATAGTTCGCAATAATGTGTTTGTTAAATACTGTCTTTGTTATATGCTGGTCTTTCCTTTCTTTCATCAGATAGTGCGAGGGTTTTAATTATCGCATATCCGATAGCTGGCTTAGCTTTTTTTACTTAAGTTATATTTATTTTGTAGATGTCATTGTCGAAACGAATCAAGAAAAGGGAACAATGGGACCCGCAAGCAATGTTAGACGCAGTCAATGCGGTTACAGAGAAGAAATGTCGGTTTTTGAAAACAGCAAAACTCTACCACGTTCCCATATCAACCATAGAAGACTATGTAAAGAACAAAACCGAAAATGTTGAAAGTTTGGTTAACAAAAACCAGGAAAATCTTTTGTGTTAGTAAATGACTTGGAAGAAAATTTGGTACGGTATTGTAAAGTAATGGAAAGTAGGCATTTTGGAATACTGTCATGCGGCGCAAGGCAACTTGCTTTCCAATTAGCAGTGGGAAATAACATTCAATATTCGTTCGCGCATACAAACAGAGCAGTGGGAAAAAATTGCTCAGAAATTTTTATAAAGCGTTTTCCCTGTCTTAGTTTAAGAAGACCAGAGTCGGTTTCTTTGGCTAGAGCTAAAGGTTTTTGACAGAAAAACGTTAATTCCATTTTCGATCTTCTGAAACCTGAGCTAGAAAAGATCGGTTTTCATGCTGCCGAAGTGTTTAACGTAGATGAAACGTGAAGAACCGTTGTTCAAAATCGAGGTGCAAAATTTATTAGTTTAACGGGCAAAAAGCAGGTAGGAAGTTTGTCATCATAAGGAAGAGGATGCCTGATGACATTTGTAACTTGCTGAGTGCAACTGGCCTGTTTGTTCCGCCGCTGATTGTCTTTCCTCGTAAAAATATGAAGGCGGAATTGTTGAACGGTTGTTCTCCAGGAACAATTGCAAGAAGTCACCCCTCAGGATGGATTCAGATCCATACTTTTACGGAATGGTTCAAGCACTTCTTACGGTTTACAAAATCATCTACCGAGAGCTCAGTTATATTGATATCGGACGGGCATTTCTCCCACACGAGGAACATCGACGTGATTGAACAAGCTCGGAAACATGATGTAATAATTGTGTGTCTGCCACTACGCGCAACACACAAACTACAGCCATTAGATGTAGCCTTCATGGGACCATTCACTACATATTACAGCCGAGAAATAGAGTCCTGAATGTCTAACCATCCCTTTAGGACAGTTACAGCATATCAAGTCGGGGAATTGATGGGGAAGGCGTATGACAAGTGCGCAAATCGTGAAATTGCGCTGAGTGGTTTCAAAAAATGAGGCATAGTCTCATATAACAGGAATGTTTTTTCAGAACTGGACTTTATCCAATTGGGCGATGGCCACGAAAATAATCCTGACAATGACCCTGAACTTCTGGAGCCCAGCCAAACGAAAAACTTGTTTCACGTTTCCCCGTGAGTCCACCTCCAACTGTCAGCCAAAGAAAAGCAACAACACGTCCCACTGGCAAAGCCGCTACTATCACTAGCCCACCTTTTAAGAAACCGCTTGAAGGGAAGTTGCAATTACAAGGACCAACAGATAAGCTTAGGCCTAAACCAGGTCCATCAAACACAAAATCAGACAAGCCCCTGTCAGAAGGTTCATCTCCGGAAAGGTCAACAGCTGCAGCACCAAGAACGTCTGGAGCAAGACAGAAAAAAAGGAAACAAAAGGCAGCGTCACTCATCTTCCTCCTCATCTGAGGATGATTGTGTTCGTCTCGTCTTCACTGACGACAAAGACAGTGCACATGAGGAGTGCCTGTATTGCAATCACTCTTACAAATTACACACAAGTCGCAAACAGTGGACCCGTTGCACAAAATGTCTTCGTTGGGCGCATGCATTGTGTTCTGGCGTTGCCAAGAAGGGATGAAAAACATTTGTATGTGATCATTGTAATAAATTAAGCAAGTAATGCACGGTAAACAAATGAACAACGTCTTTATTCTTTGTAAGTAAGGTTTTTGTATGTTATCTTTTAAAGATAAAGTACACTACTGGCCATTAAAATTGCTACACCAAGAAGAAATGCAGATGATAAACTGGTATTCATTGGACAAATATACTAGAACTGACATGTGACTACATTTTCAGGCAATTTGGGTGCATAGATACTGAGAAATCAGTATCCAGAACAACCACCTTTGGCCGTAATAAGGGCCTTTATACGCCTGGGCATTGAGCTTGCATGGCGTGTACAGGTGCAGCTGTCCATGCAGCTTCAACACGATACCACAGTTCATCACGAGTAGTGACTGGCGTATTGTGACGAGCCAGTTGCTCGGCTACAGACGTTTTCAGTTGGTGAGAGTTCTGGAGAATGTGTTGGCCAGGGCAGCAGTCGAACATTTTCTGTTTCGAGAAAGGCCCGTACAGGACCTACAACATGCAGTCGTGCATTATCCTGCTGAAATGTAGGATTTCGCAGGGATCGAATGAAGGGTAAAGCCACGGGTCGTAACACATCTGAAATGTAACGTCCACTGTTCAAATTGCCGTCAATGCGAACAAGAGGTGACCGAGACGTGTAACCAATGGCACCCCATACCATCACGCCGGGTGATGCGCCAGTATGACGATGACGAATATACGCTTCCCTTGTGCGTTTACCTCGATATCGCCAAACACGGATGCGGCCATCATGATGCTGTAAACAGAACCTGGATTCACCCGAAAAAATGACGTTTCCGAGCTGATAGTCCATGCTGCTGCAAACGTCGTCGAACTGTTCGTGCAGATGGTTGCTGTCTTGCAAACGTCCCCATCTGTTGACTCACGGATCGAGACGTGGCTGCACGATCCGTTACAGCCATGCGGATAAGATGCCTGTCATCTCGACTGTCAGTGATACGAGGCTGTTTGTGATCCAGCATGGTGTTCCGTATTGCCGGCCGCGGTGGTCTCGCGGTTCTAGGCGCGCAGTCCGGAACCGTGCGATTGCTACGGTCGCAGGTTCGAATCCTGCCTCGGGCATGGATGTCTGTGATGTCCTTAGGTTAGTTAGGTTTAAGTAGTTCTAAGTTCTAGGGGACTAATGACCACAGCAGTTGAGTCCCATAGTGCTCAGAGCCATTTGAACCATTTGTTCCGTATTACCCTCCTGAACCCATCGATTCAATATTCTGCTTACAGTCATTGAATCTCAACCAAGACGAGCAGCAATGTCGCGATACGATAAATCGCAATCGCGATAGGCTACAATCCGACCTTTATCAAAGTCGGTAACGTGATGGTACGCATTTCTCCTCCTTACGCGAGGCATCACAACAACGTTTCACCAGGGAACGCCGGTCAACTGCGGTTTGTGTATGAGAAATCAGTTGGAAACTTTCCTCATGTCAGTACGTTGTAGGTGTCGCCAATCTTGTGTGAATGCTCTGAAAAGCTAATCATTTGCCTATCACAGCATCTTCTTCCTGTCGGTTAAATTTAGCGTCTGTAGCAAGTCATCTTCGTGGTGCAGCAATTTTAATGGCCAGTAGTGTATGTTTCTTCTTATACCGAATTGTACTTAATCCTGACTATTATCCGATCATAGGAACCGGAATTTAAGAACACCGAAATGATCATAAATCACATAATGTTCAATTTCTGACCAAAATAATATCAATAATGAAAATCTTGTTAAGATATGTTTTATTGGGATGTTTGTGGCATGTGAAAGTGTGTTTTATTTTAACAGAGCGTGAAATAAAGTACGTCAAATATAATCATAAAGAAAAGTATCCGATAATAGGGCACTCTCCCCTATTAGGTTTTAAAAATTATATCAGCTAAATGTCGTCCTTCATTGCTGACACATTGACGAAGTCTGTCCCGAAAGTTCGCAATACACCTTCATGTTATTTCCCTTGGAATGGCTGCCACTTCTTCGGTAATGGCCTCTTTAAGTGCTTGAGTGCTTGCAGTGTTGTGGGACGATGTTTGTACACTACCGCCTTTAAGTGTCCCTACAGAAAAGTCACAGGGTGATAAATCAGGCGACCTTGAGGGTCACGCGATGTTTTCTCGCTGAGAGACAGGATGACCGGGAAAAAAGTAGCGCATTTCCATAGAACGCCGACAGGTGTGGGATGTTGCTCCGCCTTGCTGGAACCACACTTCTTGATTTTTATGATCTGCAATAAACTGGTTTAGCTTAGGTTGGAGGAAGCTCAGTAGCATGCGACAATAATGGTTTGAATTAATCGTTACTGTCTTCGAAAAAATACGGTCCCCACACGAAACATCCAGCAACGGCGCAGCAAACAGTCACGTAAGGGCTATGTAGCGGTCGCTGATCACTTAACCCTTGGGTAACCATCAAATTGAAGGGGTGCAAATGAACTTCCCTATGAAGACTTCTTCTTACATTCCTATCAGATAATCCCAGGGCAGCTGCATGTTTAAGTGCTGAACGCATTGGTGATTGTTGCACAGACGCTCTCACACGCGCCACATTTTCCGGTGTTGTTGCAGTCCAATGACGGCCAGTATGTTTCCTTTTCAGTTCTGACCCTGTCTTTCTAGAGCCTGGCACTCACAGTTGAATCCTTCTTCCAACTGGGACACGATCATGGCGGACAAGTTCGAATTGTCTCCGAAACGCCTGCTGAGTACCAATCACACAACCACAGTGACGAATAAATTCCTGTACAACAAATGCACGGTGCTCACAAAGCCACGCCATGGCGCACACTGAAAATGGCACCGACACCGCTTTCAAACAAAAGACACTCCACATCTGTATCCTCTATACAACTACGTGAAATGTGGGAGCATTAGTTTCCAGATCCTGTATTACCGCAGAGAACCACAGAAACTTTATGTCCTAGAAAAATGCGCCCTCACGCATTTCCCGTGAACATCGTGAATTTCGATCGCTGACAACGTCATTGCTGAGCTGTTCGGCGGCTGCATTAATACACCCTTCACAAAAATTATCTTCGACAACATCAGAATTTGCATCATTATTCCATAGAGATTCAACCAACGCACAGTAAATGTCCTCATCTCGAGTGCGACCAACGAAATAACCTCAAAATTATTATTTCTCGGCGACTCAGTTCTACCACGACACATTGATTCTTTATTACTAATCTTCCGATGATTCCGTAATACTTCTAACCTCCTTTACCTCCAGCGATTTTTTAACCAACACAGGACTTCCGTTGCTCCTGTCTCTTTCCGCGAGAGCTCCCGTTCCCTGACGCTCGTCGCTATCTATTGGAAGTTCACAAGGCCTTATGACAGGTAGCGAATCGAGTTCTTTTTCCGATACCACGCATATAATCACACCAACGACATTCACGCAACCCGCATCTCGTGGTCGTGCGGTAGCGTTCTCGCTTCCCACGGCCGGGTTCCCGCGATCGATTCCCGGCGGGGTCAGGGATTTTCTCTGCCTCGTGATGGCTGGGTGTTGTGTGATGTCCTTAGGTTAGGTAGGTTTAAGTAGTTATAAGTTCTAGGGGACTGATGACCATAGATATTAAGTCCCGCAGTGCTCAGAGCCATTTGAACTATTTTTGACATTTACGCTATTTATGTCACATTTACCGGTCAAATCATTACTACCTGTTTCAAGTTGTTCACCCACATGAACATGTATCATTATTACAATTAAATCTTTTCCCCTTCTTAAATTTTCTTTCATGCTTCTTAAAACCTCCCCACATCGCCTCATCTCGCAAAATGAGATCTGTATAACATATGCTATGTTGACCACCACCATAAACTTCTTTCTCTCTAGCATATGTTCAGCTATTACTCGTGGTCCTGTTAGCCTCTTCCTGGACCTAGGTCGAGGCACAAATTAGTTTTCTGCACTTGGGCTGTCTTTTCTGTCCAGGGTCACCGTTATCAGTTTATGTACGATTGTCCCCATTATGTCCCTCATTATTTCTCAGCTGCTTTTTCACGCCAGTTCGTTCGATCATCGCAACCGCCACTTTCAGTCGGTCCGGAGTATCTACTTAAGTTGTGCTATGACGATCGTGACTTGTAACACAAAGCACGATCCATCTTATTAACAAAATCAGTAAAATCTTCTGTCAGATATGTAAGGCCGTGGAACAACTTCCACTGCAGGACATCTACCAGTCTACATTTTAAAGTCGATATCTCCGTCAATACAGCAAAAGGCTAGGCCGATACAAGTACACCAATCGACTCATCTCTGATGGACAAAAACTACACATGCTACACATCTCGCTTCGAAACTTTGGCCCATTTAACAATTGATTTTGCAGCTTGACCTACTTATTATGATCCCAAAATTTATCTTACGACTAATAACAATCTCTTTAACGCGGCGAAGCCTCAAAATGCCGTCGCATTTCGGTTCGCCCACGTTTGTGCGTACCATTCTAAATTACATCTTACAAATTTTATGATTCTAGTTTCAGCCATTGCCACAACAAAATGTCCCTTACAGCCACCTACAAAATCAACTACGTGGTATTATCTTTTCCCAGAAAAGTGCCGTACATTCCCAAGCTAAGAACCGGATTTCTCATATGTATTCCTGCCTGACACGTCGCCACATTTTTCATTATGCTGCACAACTACAAAATGTATTCCTTGCGATCTAGCTGTTCCCCTTCTATTTTCTTCTTCTGTTCTCCAATACATTACGTAGATCGCTGCATTCCATATGCAAAACCAGTCTTTATATAATTCTCGCTTCGATCCTATCATCCACATATGCCAGTGCAGATTCGACCTCTGAATCTCGCTCTTTGCGTCCCACCTCTTGCATCCCATTGTCCATCCATAGATCTCTCTCTCTCTCTTATATAAGGTTCTTGGTAAAACAGTTTGAGCTGCTCTTTCATCTTCCATATCATTTATAACTGTCAGTTTAATGTAATAAATATTATAAAACGTTAAAACCCATATATTCATTTATAAAGACGCTGTACTTCTTTCCTCGGCGATTCTCCTCATTCGTTACCTAATTAGTCTATATAATTTTCAAAATTCGTCTCTAGCACCACATTTCAAATGCTTCGATTCTCTTCTGTTCCGGTTTTCCTACATCCTACTGTTCACTATCATACAATGCTCTGCTCGAAATGTATATTCTCAGAAATTACTTCCTAAAATTTAAGGCCCATGTTCGATACTAGTTGATTTCTGTTGGCCACGAATGCTCTTTGTGCCGTCGTTGTTCCTTCCATCATGGGCTACTTTGCTACCTAGGTAGCAGAATTCCTTAACTTCATCTACTTTGCGATCACAAATTCTAATGTTATGTTTCTCGCTGTACTCGTCTCTGTTGCTTCTCATTACTTTCCTCTTTCTTCCATTTACTCTCAATCCATATTCTGCACTCATTAAACCGTTCATTCCATTCAGCGGATTGTGTAGTTCTTCTTCACTTTCACTCAGGATAGCAATGTCATTAGCGAATCTTATCACTGATATCCTTTCACCTTATATTTTAATCCCAGTCTTGAACCCTTCTTTTATTTGCGTGATTGCTTCTTCGATGTATAGATTGAACAGCAGGGGCGAAAGACTACGTACCAGTTTTTCTCTCTCTACTGCTTCAGTTTATGCTGCTAGGCCAGATTCTCCTCCCCCCCCCCCCCCATTCCCCATGAAATTCTGCCATTAATCCACTCAAGCAATTTTGCATCACTCTTAGCTTCCTCATAACTTGTAATTTCATAGCTCCAGTCTCATTTCCCACACTATACACCTTCTCCACCATTCCTTTATTTAATCCTGCAGTCCGCAGCTCGTGGTCGTGCGGTAGCGTTCTCGCTTCCCGCGCCCGGGTTCCCGGGTTCGCTTCCCGGCGGAGTCAGGGATTTTCTCTGCCTCGTGGTGACTGGGTGTTGTGTTATGTCCTTAGGTTAGTTAGGTTTAAGTAGTTCTAACAAGGGAAGCTTCCCATCGCACCCCCTTCAGATTTAGTTATAAGTTGGCACTGTGTACAGGCCTTGATAAACTGAACACAGATCAATCGAGAAAACAGGAAGAAGTTGTATGGAACTGTGAAAAAAATAAGCAAAATATACAAACTGAGTAGTCCATGTGCAAGATAGGCAACATCAAGGATAACGTGAGCTCTGGAGCGCCGTGGTCCCGTGATTAGGATGAGCAGCTGCGGAACGAGAGATCCTTGGTTGAAGTCTACCCTCGAGTGAAAAGTTTAATTTTTTATTTTCAGACAATTATTATCTGTCCGTCCGTCCGATGCGATCACTTTTTGGGAGTGATTATCGCATCGACAAGAAAGCCTAAATCGGGCAAGGTAGAAGAATCTTTTTACCAATTCGCCAAGTGTACAAGTTAGGTGGGTCGACAACTTATTCCTGTCATATGACGCACATGCCGTCACCAGTGTCGTATAGAATATATCGGACGTGTTTTCCTGTGGAGGAATCGGTTGACCTATGACCTTGGGATCAAATGTTTTCGGTTCCCATTGGAGAGGCACGTCCTTTAGTCTACTAATCGCACGGTTTTGCGGTGCGGTCGCAAAATACTAAACTTATTACATTGAACAGAGACGTCAGTGAACGAACGGACAGATCATACCTTTGCGAAAACATAGAGAGTAAACTTTTCAGTCAAAGGAAGACTTGAACCAAGGACCTCTCGTTCCGTATCTGCTCACGCTAACCACGGGACCACGGCGCTTTTGAGCTTACAATATCCTTGATGTTGCCTATCTTGCGCATGGACTACTCAGTTTGTATATTTTGCTTATTTTTTTCGTAGTTCCACACAACTTCTTCCTGTTTTCTCGATTGATTTGTGTTCAGTATTCAAGATCTGTCCACTGTGCCAACTAAATCTGAGGGGGGTGCGATGGGGAGGTTCCCTTGTAAGTTCTAGGGGACTGATGACCATAGATGTTAAGTCCCATAGTGCTGAGAGCCATTTGAACCATTTTTTTAATCCTGCCAAATATTATTATCGGCAGCGGGTTCTCAATCCCCACATCTCCAGCCGATTCATCGGCTCTCTGATGCCGTCGATTACTGCTAAAGAGCAGCACATTAGTAGCTTACAGTCCCACAGCTGCTCAGTTATATGAAGAGCGCCACCCACCGCTGGTGGCCTACACGTGGTGACCAGAGACCGCTATAGCTGCCGCGATCTCTGGCTGGACAGCTAAGCTGGTACAGCCGCTGCTGCGGATCACTGTTACGTCACAGCGGCCGCGCCGGCGCCGTTCACTGAAGTGCCCCGTCCGGTAGCTGCCAAAGTGGCACTGAATGCCCTAGCCGACCCTAGTCTCGTCAGTAATTCCACCCACAGAGATAATTCAATAGACAAATCCCGGAACGAGCTCCCATGTTACGAGGTGACACACCAGACTGAGCAGCAAATTCTTGAACTGTCTATTACTGGCAGGCCAGTCAAGTGCTCCCATACTCTGTGTATGTAGGCTGTTTAGGTTTTTATGTTGGTAACGCCACGTAGCGCTCTATATGAAAATCACTGTCCTGTGTGCAGTCTGTGGCTGGTTTGCATTGTTGGAATTGGCCATTGCAGTGTTTGGGCAGTTGGCTGTTAACAGCGCGTAGCGTTGCGCAGTTGGAGGTGAGCCGTCAGGAGTGGTGGATGTGGGGAGAGAAATGGCGGAGTTTTGAGAGCGGATGATCTGGACGTGTGTCCATCAGAGACATTAAATTTGTAAGACTGGATGTCATGAAGTGCTATATATATATTATGACTTTTGAACACTATTAAGGTAAATACATTGTTCTCTATCAAAATCTTTCATTTGCTAACTATGCCTATCAGTAGTTGGTGCCTTCAGTAGTTTGAATCTTTTATTTAGCTGGCAGTATTGGCGCTCGCTGCATTGCAGTAGTTCGAGTAACGAAGATTTTTGTGAGGTAAGTGATTCATGAAAGGCATAGGTTATTGTTAGTCAGGGCCATTCTTTTGTAGGGATTATTAAAAGTCAGAATGCGTTGCGCTAAAAATATTGTGTGTCAGTTTAGTGGTGATCAGAATAAGTTAAGAGAGCAATGTCTGAGTACGTTCAGTTTTGCTCAGCTGTTTGAAAAGCAAATAATGTAAGAGGGTTATTAGCACAGTAATTCACAAATTTTTCTAGGGGGATGTTTCATCTGGCTGTCGGGGGTTTTTCAACACTGAAGCAATCATTTGTCTCCTTTAAGTGTTGCCCCGAAGCGTCTTGCTGAAAGGCTCTAAAATTTCATTTGAAGTAGAACAATTCACAAAAAATGTTATTGATGTTTTTCATTTACACTTTTTAAAGAAGTTAATGGACTGAAGTTTTAACTTTGCAAAAACAGATACCGCAATCACTGTTTATACAATGTTACATATAATCCATCTTGATTACAAAAAGGTTTATTCACATGACCGGTTTCGGTTCCTCTAGAACCATCTTCAGGTCTGCACAGCAACCTTCACATACTGCATGTGAACGTTGCTATGTGTGGACGGGTTACTCCTGTAACCGAAATTGCAGACCTGAAGATGGTTCTAGAGGAACCGAAACCGGTCATAAATAAACATTTTTGCAATCAAGATGGATTATAAGTAACACACTGAAATTTTGAATCACTGATAAATACTTCCTTTCGAGCCAGAGGAGATTGGGTCATTTCACAACAGGTGTACCGCGCAGTAGACACACAGTAGCCGGTGAACCGCTAGTAATTTCTCAATCTCTGCAGCTTTTTGTACAACTCATTAACGAGAGCGATCCGCCGCTCAAGCTGGTGTTTCAGCCGTGCTGGCCACCACACGAAGCACCGCTGCCCGGCTCCCAAGTCAGCTGCCTCCAGCCCTCTAACTACCTGCGCCTGGCTAACTTTCTTGCACAGCCTCAACTCCCTGAAATGTGATGTTACAGCTCGATATCAGAGCGCGTCTCATCGGTATGTTGTAAATTTATTGAATCTGTTGTGGTTCTATAATTGCATATCACTGTGTGTCAATCTGTACCACACATTTATGTTTCTATTAATTAATTAATTTTAATATTCTATTATTTCGCACGGAGTTGAAACTGGGAACTACTCCCCTCATTCATAATACTGGGCTCTTTAGCCAGTGGTGTTCCCCAGATGTCACTGCTATTGTCCGTTCATAAAGTTCCCTTTGCTGGTTCTGACCGCTCGCCGTCCTCTTCCGTCATTGTGTCAGCTTATAAAATTCACCATCTCAGTACAGAAACAGTCCACGTCTAAACCCATCTAGTGACAGAGGAAACACCATCGTCAGGGGGTTCACTCATTTATAACAAAAAAACTCCGTTTTTGTTTTCCAGATCCACCCCATCCGGTCTCCTTCTGGGCCAACCACAGCACCCACAGCAAGACAATAAAATAGTTCAAATGGCTCTGAGTACTATGGGACTTAACATTTGAGGTCATCAGTCCCGTAGAACTTAGAACTACTTAAACCTAACTAACCCAAGGACATCGCACCCATCCGAGCCTGAAGCAGGATTCGAATCTGCGACCGTAGTGGTCGCGCGGTTCCAGACTGAAGCACCTAGAACCGCTCGGCCACAACGGCCGGCACAGCAAGACACTTCGCGACATCAGGAACATGTCCCCAGGGACGAACCACCAACTTCACCTCCTTTCCAATTGTTGTTGGCGCTACCTACCCCGAGTCAAGCCTTCACAACGCCTAGTTCTTCACGATATTGAGATGGTTTCGCCATATACCTTCCGTATGGAAGGGGATGTTGCTTTCTGGGAGTATATCCTTCTGCAAAACAGCCAGGTTTGCCACCTTGCCTGCTTCAGAGACGCCAGCTTCAGAATTACAAGATGTTTACAGTCTGGCTTGTGCTAGACGCCACTCACATTGGTGTCCAAACCTCTCCAAAATCGGCTCTAAAGTCATCGCACTGTTTCCACATGTCACCAAGAGAGCAAGGCATTTAACTTCCTGCTCAGCCAGTATTTATGGCGCTGCTTGGCTCCAAGCCACGATTTCCGGTGTGGAGCCACTTTTGGTTACAGCTCCACTTCAACGAGTTACCTCCGAGTTCAGAGAGAAGGAAGCTGTGGTCATTGGGAAGCTGCCGATCGACCATCCAGCCCTCCCATCAACAAGTGTTTGTTATGAACTTAGCATCGAAATGATCTTTTAACTTCCTTAGTCGTACCTGAGAGCCAGTCTATAAAATCCTTTACTATCTGTTGTGAAGAGAAACTTCAACGTTGCAATAGAGATGTCACTCGTGTCATCACACTGTAATTTGCTAATTATGACTTTGTCATCCAGACAATCAAAGCTTTTGCAAAGTCATAACATATATCGACTTGATAACTGTTGAGAACGAAGTTTTTCACGATGGCACCGTTGAATAAAACGTCCTCGGATTTCTTGCCGCGTCAGTTCAGTGTGAAACCTTCAGCTTCCGACGACTATCTCCATCGCCTTCGTCAGGAGCAACTGACCGTCAAAATTGCTGCTGTGGTGGGCTTATGAAGTCCAAAGCGGCTTCTGATTAGTCGGTAATTAAATCATGCTGTTGCAGATGGTGTCAACGTCTGTGCTGGTGGCGCCACCGTTCCCGCTGTAGCGTAAGCATTGGAGAACGCCAGTTTTTTCTCTGCATCAAGAGCTCGTTTCCATCCTCCGCACGGTCCGCGCGGCTTCCCCCATCGAAGTTTCGAGTCCTCCCTCGGACATCGGTGTGTCTGTGTCGTCATTAGCGTAAGTTAGTTTAAGTTATATTAAGTAGTGTGTAAGCTTAGGGACCGATGACCTCAGCAGTTTGGTCCCATAAGACCTTACCACAAATTTCCAATTTCCATCCACCGCTAAGATTCTATCCGCCGTCAAAGTTGAAGATTTTTTTCACACATTCTTATTTCTACAGTCACTTTAATTATAGAATACCAGTATGTGGAAACCTGGGACAAAACTTTTGTTTGTGAGGCTATGCTCAGCAACTGTAGATCTCGCCAGTACTCAATTTTTAATATGCCTTTGATCTTTTGCACACCGATCGATAACGATGCAGATGGACTCACCAATCTAATTGCTTCCGTATTCACAAGGGATGCTGTAAATCCCAGGAATCCTGAGGCCGAGACTGCGCTTAACAGGGCGTATCTTCTTAAGAGGTCGGAAATAGATCTGATACCTCGTCTTCCCAGGACTCTGCCTATTTTGCTGGATGTTCATCACTAGGGTGTTCACCATCTTCACGTTTCCCTTTCTTGAGGAAGCCTTATTTCATACCACGAGACCAACAGCTGTTCTTCCGAAACATACTTCACATGATTAATTTCGAAATCACAGTGGTCCATGTCAGAAACGCTTTTTTCTCTGAATACCTGTGTATTTAAAGCTGATCTCTTCTGAACTGTTGTTCTTGTTTAAGTCTGCCACCTCTCGTTTCTGTGGTATTGTATTGCTGTCACTATGGAGAAAGCTTTATGAAAGCCAAACTGAGAGACAATTAGCACCACATTTTCATTTACATCTGTCTTTTGAAAAGACGTTTTCATGCCATCACAAGTATTTGTGTACAGGAAATAGTTAAAATAAATATATAAGGAAATGAATGAGTTTAGCCCTGTTTTTTCCTGTTGTGTTGCATTAAAATATGTGTTGGTGACTCTTTGTTGATTGTTTAATGATCTAAGCGCATAGCTAAAGATGGAGTAGGTGTTTTAAAGGATTGTTTGATATTCTCATAACACCAGGATGTATAGTTTTCTATCGTACAAAGAATTGAACTGAAGTTGTCTACTAATAACATGTACTGTCGTAGCGTTGTGGCTGCAGCCACCAAACGCAGTATGGCACGGCCTAAATTTATAGTTTCTCAAAAGGTGGCCATGTAACTACCAGTGACATTCCCACTAAAATCAATACACTTATGAAAGCCACATTGCTTACTCTTTCACTTGTGTGAAGTGTTTGAATATCAGTTACACAAGTCCATTAATTATCACATAGACACAAGATCCAAACTAAGACAGTTATGTATTAAATTGAACAGGTGTTTCATAATCCCCTTGTTGCTGTATCAAAGAAGAATGGTGAAATGACATTAGTTTTGAATTCGAGATATTAAAATACATTTTTGAACAGAGTAACAGATCACTTTGAAAACACTGACGAACTGTTATCCATATTTGAAAGCATTCAGGATATCTGGAAGACAGATTTGATATTAGATTTACACCAAGTTCCACTTGCACCTGAGTACAGGAAATAAACTGCTTTCCTCTAGAGAAGAAGGTGCTTGACCTCATGTGTTAAAGGGTTCATTAGTGCATTTGATCATTATTTGGACAGGAGCTTGTATCTAAACTGAAAATCTAAGTAGATGTCATTTTGATTACTGGACACAATTGCATGAACATAGTGAAGTTTTGAGACATATGTGAAAAACATAAACAAGGTGGAATGATGATTAAATTAGAAACATGTGATTTCGAATTATGTGAATTTAAAGTTTTAGGACATATAATTACTGAAAAAGGAATTTTTACAGATATGACAGAGTTTCCACTTCTATGCAATAGAAAACACTTAATGTCCTTCTATGGCTAATGCATTTATCACAGGAAAATTTATAATGTAATGGATTAAGTTTAGATGCACATTGTCCCAGCAATCTATTGAAAAAGAACACTGTTTGGATATGGAGCAAAGAACATCAAGAAGTTTGAAAGCATCAACATAACATCAAGAAGCTTTTGAGGACACCAGGAAAGGATTAAATAAGGATAATTTAGCACACAGACCTAATTTCTCTCTACCATTTTGTTTACACACTGACAGTAGTAATTGCTTACTGGACTCGAAATTGTTTCAAATGGAGTTGATGGAGAAATTATATATTGTACAACTGCATTTGCATGCAGAAGACTTTTAAAGCATGAAAAAGGTTGAACACTTACTGAAATGCTTTGGACATGCACTGAATTTAAAAATAATTTTCTTGGACACAAATTAACAATGCATTCAGACCACAAGGCCCTAAATAATTTTCAAAAGCGCCGACTTTCCCCCAGTAGGATAATTACTTGGGTGATGTAGTTATAAAAATTTAATTGTGCTCAGGTATATTGAAGGATCTGACAATGTTGTTGCAGACACACTATCTAGGTAGCCGGTAGGAATAATCAATGAAACTTTTGACAAAGAAAACGAGAAAGAGTTTAAAATGAAGTATGAATGAAAAATCATTAGGCCTATATTTTTAAAAACTGCTCAGATAGAAAGAAGTATTAAAAACTGAAGTGTGACAAGGTACTAAATTGGAATATTTTTAAGGAAAAAGATGCAGATTCGTATAACACGAAATTATGTTGGCCAGAGGAAGAAGCAAAAAGTTGTATTAAACATTTAGATGAAAGTTATAGTCATTGCAGTATTTAGATATCTGTCTAGAAGTTACAGGAAAACATTTAATTTTATAATATTTCTTAAACATAAGTTGTCACTCTGCAGTAAATGTCAGTGAGTGAAAGTAAGTAACAGGACATGCAAAGGAGAAATGCAAAATCTGCCTCTCTGTACTGAGTCTATTAAGAGAACTAACTTATTGTTTTTTTTTCTTTTTTTGTAGCTGATGTAAATGAGGCTCCTGCAAGAGACATTAAATTACTATGTGAGAAATGCAAGACTGCTGAAACAGACATTGATGTAACATGTAAGAGGTATTATTTTACCGAAAATGACAATTCTTCTAGTGTTTTGAAAGAAAGTTTTATATATCGCACTGGATGTGCTTTGTGTTCTGTGATTTTTAGATGAGAGAAGGATATTTAGATAGAATTTCATGCTTTTGGAAGAATATTTTATTATCTTGAAGAATATTGGATATACACTCCTGGAAATGGAAAAAAGAACACATTGACACCGGTGTGTCACACCCACCATACTTGCTCCGGACACTGCGAGAGGGCTGTACAAGCAATGATCACACGCACGGCACAGCGGACACACCAGGAACCGCGGTGTTGGCCGTCGAATGGCGCTAGCTGCGCAGCATTTGTGCACCGCCGCCGTCAGTGTCAGCCATTTTGCCGTGGCATACGGAGCTCCTTCGCAGTCTTTAACACTGGTAGCATGCCGCGACAGCGTGGACGTGAACCGTATGTGCAGTTGACGGACTTTGGGCGAGGGCATATAGTGGGCATGCGGGAGGCCGGGTGGACGTACCGCCGAATTGCTCAACACGTGGGGCGTGAGGTCTCCACGGTACATCGATGTTGTTGCCAGTGGTCGGCGGAAGGTGCACGTACCCGTCGACATGGGACCGGACCGCAGCGACGCACGGATGCACGCCAAGACCGTAGGATCCTACGCAGTGCCATAGGGGACCGCACCGCCACTTCCAAGCAAATTAGGGACACTGTTGCTCCTGGGGTATCGGCGAGGACCATTTTCAACCGTCTCCACGAAGCTGGGCTACGGTCCCGCACACTGTTAGGCCGTCTTCCGCTCACGCCCCAACATCGTGCAGCCCGCCTCCAGTGGTGTCACGACAGGCGTGAATGGAGGGACGAATGGAGACGTGTCGTCTTCAGCGATGAGAGTCGCTTCTGCCTTGGTGCCAATGATGGTCGTATGCGTGTTTGGCGCCGTACAGGTGAGCGCCACAATCAGGACTGCATACGACCGAGGCACACAGGGCCAACAGCCGGCATCATGGTGTGGGGAGCGATCTCCTACACTGGCCGTACACCTCTGGTGATCGTCGAGGGGACACTGAATATTGCACAGTACATCCAAACCGTCATCGAACCCATCGTTCTGCCATTCCTAGACCGGCAAGGGAACTTGCTGTTCCAACAGGACAATGCTCGTCCGCATGTATCCCGATCCACCCAACGTACTCTAGGAGGTGTACGTCAACTACCCTGGCCAGCAAGATCTCCGGATCTGTTCCCCATTGAGCATGTTTGGGACTGGATGAAGCGTCGTTTCACGCGGTCTGCACGTCCAGCACGAACGCTGGTCCAATTGAGGCGCCAGGTGGAAATGGCATGGCAAGCCGTTCCACAGGACTACATCCAGCATCTCTACGATCGTTTCCATGGGAGAATAGCAGCCTGCATTGCTGCGAAAGGTGGATATACACTGTACTAGTGCCGACATTGTGCAAGCTCTGTTGCCTGTGTCGATGTGCCTGTGGTTCTGTCAGTGTGATCATGTGATGTATCTGACCCCAGGAATGTGTCAGTAAAGTTTCCCCTTCCTGGGACAATGAATTCACGGTGTTCTTATTTCAATTTCCAGGAGTGTATTTGAGGAACATCATGCTGTATGGAAATGAAATGTGGATTTTAATGTTTCTGACTCGAAAAACGTTTTTAGAAAATGAACAGACACGAGATATACATTGGGTTTCTGTGCTGTGTGGTATAATGGAAACTGATGTACTTAATTTTGGGTATACTTATGGGGCTATAGTGTTATGCATAAGGCAATTAGTGTGTATTTGGAAATATTTAATTAAAGATAGCTCAGACTTGTTGATTTACATTGTGGATTTACAGTAAACATTTGAATGATTTTGAAAAGCATTGATTGGAATTATGTTGTAAGTGGAAGCTATGAAGCTGGATTTTCAAACTATTACCACTTTTGTATATTATACCAATTACATTTTGGAATAAACATTGTTTGGAAAGAGAGGAGATATTTTTCTGGGCTTATATATAAAAAAAGTTTTGAAAAATGTCACAGATGAGAGCTATGTCATGATTCTGTACTTTGTAAATAAATTTGGTTACTGATAAAAATATTTTGAGAAAGACATTAAAGGTGTTGAATAGACTCTGAGTGGTTATAATCTCAGTACAGATACACTATGTTGAGAAAGTTTATGTGGAACTGAAAGGCAGAGTATTATGATGTTATATTAAAATTGTCTTCATATACTATAGTACTGATTGTCTTGGCAATGGTTTATTGAAATGAAGTATATATTATGTTGAGGCATTTTGATGATGATTATCGATAATGTCGACAGGGTAGAGGAATTTTATTCTGAATTATGGTGTGTCATTTTCGTTCGTGTCATGTTATATGTGTTTCTAGCTGAAAATATGATGGAAGTTTAAATGTATTTGTTGTGGGTCTGATGGCTACATTTGGTGCTTTCATGATAAAACACGTCTTAGGATGATGAAAGTAGTAAAAAATCTTTGTAAAATCATGATGTTGCTGACTACTATTTTGTACCACCATAGCATTTGCTGAAACAAATCTAAACTAATTAAATGAATTTTGGATAAAATGGGAATGGATATCATTGAAATTGAAAGGAACGTTAGAAACTCTTTCTAAGATAGAAAAGTAAAGGAAATTGTAGTATCTAATATAACACAATTTTTTTATTTTTTCTAATTTGTATGAAAAGATTAGAATTTTTGACAACATTACTCCTCCAAAACACATTGGTCATAGAATTTTGTAGGGTTCTGAGGTTATTATTACTTTGTTTCCGCAGTTAGTATTAAGTAACATAAACTTTTTTATCAGGATATGTTTAATTTTGTCAGGTATAGTTATTTAAAGTAATAGTAACAATATTGTTGGACACATCATTCTATAATACTGTAGGATGACAAGAGTTGTATTGAGAATAGAAAGCTATATATGTCGTATTATTTTCAACGTTTTTGTTAAGTATGATCAGCAACTTACTCATTCTACTACTTTTCCTGTGTATACCTGATAATGACACACACACACACACACACACACACACACACACACACACACACACACACACACACACACACAGGTTTTCTAAATGGAACACTAATTTCGAGATTATTGAATATCGAATGTGATAAAAATTTTCTTCAATCTTTTTCAAATCTGCTGTTTGCAAACTGAGTATACAAATGTTTTGGGTAAGTAATTGCACTGTTTCCAGAATGAGATTTTCACTCTGCAGCGGAGTGTGCGCTGATGTGAAACTTCCTGGCAGATTAAAACTGTGTGCCCGACCGAGACTCGAACTCTGGACCTTTGCCTTTTGCGGGCAAGTGCGCTACCATCTGAGCTCGTGCTCGTGCTTCGGTAGCTCAGATCGTAGAGCACTTGCCCGCGAAAGGCAAAGGTCCCGAGTTCGAGTCTCGGTCAGGCACACAGTTTTAATCTGCCAGGAAGTTTCAATTGCACTGTTAATTGTTAAGTATGCAGATGTAGGTTAACTAGTCTGTACTACAAATAAGAAGTCTGATAATTTATAATTCCAAATTAGGAAAACAGTCAGCAAACATGTAGATTTGGTTTTGAAAGAACTAATTGACACTAGAATTGATTATTTCAAGATATATTTAATATTGTATTAGATGAATGTTACTGAAATCTCAAGATTAGATATTGCTGAGTAAGAGCATTTTAGTTTTAGAAAATAATTTATCCCAGGGAAACATTTACTTTACTTTTTATAAAATTAAACGATGGACAGTTCTATAGCATCATTATCAAAATTTTTCTCACATTACATACTTGCAAAATTCTTGGGGAGTCATTGCAATGGAACTGGAAACTGATATACTCTTACCATTTAGGAGAAGTATGTTGTATTTTATAAGTTTACTACACAATCTAATAAGTATCTACTTCCAACTTCGTTTTTATGCAAGTCATCTGTAGTTAAAACGATATAAACTGAATGTGTATCAGTGAATACATAGAGTATGTGCGTTTGAAGCGAAATTGGATATTAGCAATGTTAATTTTTAATTTTTTGAGAAATTTTATTATTTTATATGTATTTAATTTAGTTGAAGTTTTTCTGTAATACGGTTATGTCTGAAGATATTGTCATCAATATTTGTCATGTAAAACATTCAAATTAATTTAAGAAAAGAATACCATAAAGTAACTACTTTGCCCACGTTGTGCTCTGTTTGCTAAATGTATTAGCTATGTTATTCTTGGTTCTCTTGTAGTTTGCATGAAGACAGTTATGTGTTGGAAGCCGTATATGTTAGATAATTGTGGTGCATACAAGTTGGCCTTATAGTATTTGATCTAGCGAAATTATCAATATCGTTTAAAAAGAATGAAGTATCTAGTTAAAGACTTGCGACTTTTTGTTCACGCTTAATCAGAAGTTAAAATGAACCTTAAGCCGTTTTTCATTGGAAAGGAAAAAATTGTTCTCTGAGACTAACTGTGCAAAGAACTCAAAGAAGCTGTAATGGACGACGATGAAAAGATAGGGTAACATGTTCAATCAAATCAAGGAGAAAAGCCTCACCCTAAATTGTTTAGTTCTGTTTTTTAAGAACTTGAAAAGCATTCAGGCAAACCAGTTCACAGTGGAATAGTGAGATTTGGCACAAAACATTTTAATACTCAGTTTTATTATCACTTAAAGGAGATTGTATTAGAAACGTCCAAACAACGAGTATCTAGTCCCATTACTTAGCCATGGGCCATGGGCAAAAGTGATTTGTCTTCAGTTCGCCAGCAGCGACAAAAACGGCACGTGACAGTCGGCTGCGGGAGTTTCCGTTGCCACTTCAGTATATACGCCGTTGGCTGACTTATGACGTAATATGTGTTGGTGTGGTCGGTCAACTCCAAGCAAATGTTCAGGTCAGATTTAGCCGCAGGGCTCCTATTAGGTTGCTCTACAGGCTCCTGTTTCCTTGTAGACAACTTGTCAAGACGGGCGCTCCGGCCGACAGCAGAAAGACGCTCTCTGCATCGTTGGATGACGTATCCCCTGTGTTACTCTACCACCTGACGCTCATTAAATCTAAAATCCTTTCATTCAGCAGATTCAGTTTTTTCCATCTCGTGTAACAGGAGATGCTGGAACCGCAACGGAAAACTCTTGGCATTGAATAACTTACTTTTCTTGAAGCAACTACTTATCTACTCTTTTTTCTAACGGGACAGGTTTAGAAATGGTGCAAAAGGGTTCAAGACTTCATTATGAAGTCTGAGGGATAAGAACCGGTCGTACTATAGAAAAGAGTAAACAGAATAGCTGTTATAAGGAAACTAAGTTCTGCATATTCAAAGCACGTTTTTATTTGACAGGAAACATGGTAACACTTCAAAAGTTATGTTTAGTACAATCAATTACCACAGTAGAATGAGGAGACGAATTGTCCAGCATAAAAAAATCTTGCAAGAAAACAGTGTGCTACAGGGAAAAGTGAATTTCAGCTGACGTAACACTACGAACTAAAAAACTGGCCAGGTGTGAGCAGAGCTCACGCACTGAGGGTTCTGTGCAGATATAATTACGTATATAGACAGTTTTGCATTCCGGGAAAAGAGAACCTCTGCGATTTTTGTCCATTACCGACACTGATGCTCGCAGCGTATCGGTCCTAGGGATTCATGTCTTTCGAGAATGAGTCAGAAGTCGGATAACAAGCGGAAAAAGGAGTATTTTATCGCATTATGTGAGTATAAATTAACAATTTTATGTTTCTCCCGTTGCTTATACTGTGAAACCTTCCTTCTTGTCAAATTTCGTGATTCTACATTAACCCTGTAGATTTTAATGAGTGAGTTTTCGAGGACCGAAATATGTGACATAAATGGCCGTATCTTTTGATTGGTGTGAGTTAGTATAACATGTTTACACCAGTACGTCACATGATTTGTGATATGTTTTTGGTGTTAGGGCATAAATCATAGACCACTACGTAAAAAATTAAAACAAAAACATAACATAAAAATGTCAACAAAAGCGAAGCGAAATTCCAGGTAAAAACGTAATTAGAAGCAAACATTAGAAAATAATCAAAAAATTACAGAATTTCCACACATCACCTACTTCTAGTGGTAAATATGAAAATATGTAATACCGCTGATCCACTCTCATCCAAGCTGTCAAGAAGGAAATAACGCACAAAAAACTGACTAATCTCTATGTAAAAGTCAAATATAACATAACGTCTGCAGCGAACATACAGATAACGTCTAAATACAAATTGCAAACAGCAGTCGAATGTATAATATCTTTCCAATCATACTTACAGTTTATAATATTAAGTCAATCATCTGTTAATGTATTTACAGAACACCTGACGATGACAATATGCCGAAATGAGCTCATTGTGATTTATGCAATAAAAATTCAGATAGAGAACAGTGGAGAACAGTGTACAGGTGCATCTTTATCGCAATCATATACAGTAGGAGAGTCATGCAGAAATGACACAAATGTCAGCCACCAAATTATAACCATCACAAACATACAATTTTGACTGCCCTTGAAAACAATCAGATCATACTACCAGTGAATCTATATTAGATTCTTGGTTGTACACTTGTGGCGCATTTCGCCTGTTCTAGGCATTATCAGGCAATAGATAAAAACGCTTGCTTTGAACGTAATTACAAGCCTCATAGAACCGGGAGGAAACAGTGAAGGCTTCATTACATCACCGATAAAACTCATGGCTGCGATTTCTTCATGGGTGATGTAAAGAAGCACTGACAGCGGCTGTATGGCTGTTTTTTCCCAGTTCTTTGGGACTACTAATCAGGTTTCACGCCTCGGTTACGAGTAGAATGAATTTTACCGGTGATGCAATGGAGCACATTGACTGTCGCTATCTGGCTGTTTCCTCTAGGTTCTAAGGGACTTTTAATTACGTTCGACGCCTCGGTCACGATTAGCACGATTTTTATCGATTGTCCGATGATGCCTAGGATAGGCGAAACACATCAGAAGTGAAGATTAAATAAACCTATCTTGTACAACCAGAACTATTTTTCTGTATCTAAAGATCTACTACGGTTGCTGTTCCAGTACCACCACGGTAGTTATGGAGTGGAGTAATTTTAATCTATATTAGCGTCAGTTGTAGGATATAGTGGAGCGTTTGGGCTCATAGACTGCAGCTTGTGAATCCAGTTTCATTAGTCGGATGAGCTTGTCCATCCCCGGTAGCTGAATGGTCAGCGTGACGGATTGTCAATCCTCTGGGCCCGGGTTCGATTCCGGCTGAGTCGGGGAACTTTCTCAGCTCAGGGACCGACTGAGTGTTGTGCTGTCCTCATCATCACCATCTTATCATCCTCATCGGCTGCAGGTCGCCGAAGTGGCGTCAAATTGAAAGACTATCCCTCGCCGTAAGGTTAAATCAACAAATAAAAATGTCGGATGAGCTGAATGAGTAGTGGTACAAATATTAACGGGTGCCTAGTGTACTACTCCGAGTGACGCTTTGTTCGTAATTCTAAGAATGTGGCCATTGGAAATAAAAAAAGTCCATTATTGGTTAAAAAAGCATGAAATGAAAGTACAAAAAGTACCTGAAATTGGGGCCAATACGAAAACCTTCATATCACATATTACATCTTTGGCGAGTGAAAGGGACACTTCGGGCACATACAGAAGGGATGCAACTATAAATATTAGATTTCTTCACTCGTCTAGCGGACTGATACATTACCTGACTGATCATGACCCATATGATAATTATGTGTATGAAATACACGGGCGGCTGAATAATAGTAGCGTCTAAGCCACTGCGCATAGTCTAGAGCACAGGTTGTGTGACTGTGCACTCTAGATCCCTAAGCAGCAACGTAGCGCATTCTAGACGAAGGACACTGTCTTTTTCACGAGGCTTTCAACGACACGACAGAACGCTGCCTTCCTGGCTAGACAACATATTCTACAGATGAAAACAACTGAGTTCGCCACCCGTTGAATGAAACTGCTTTTCAAGTCACAAGATCACGTTGGTGCAAATGACCACGGAAGTGCGGATTCTCAGGCGCTACAGTCAATCTTGGAATCGCTTTTCATAGTAGAAACGCTGCTGAATTGCTGCCCTATGCCCAAGGAATCTTTCAGACAAAAGTTGTTGAGCAGGGTAGCGTGCGGGCGGGTCTAGTAGTGGAAATAACCATCTACATTTTAGGTGAATGAACATAAGTAGAACAGAATCAGTACTGCGAACTGTAGCATTAGTAATTGAGTAGTTGATAAAGTGTTTATTATAGTTTGGTAGTAGTATAAAAAGAGCAAAAAATACTCCTATCAGAGTGCAAGAAAGCCTGATATATTCCTGTTTAAAAGACTCTGACAAAGAACTGGGGAACCAGGTGCACAGTCTACCTTCCTTAGAAACATTAAACATTTTCTCACAAATTTTGGCATGCAAACATATTGGTACTCATTTTAACATGCGACTCACATCACACTCCCACAAGCTTCACTAACTGTAACGAGCTCACAGCCATCGCTATAATTCACTCACACCTGTTGACTCCCACTTGCCCATTCTCACTCATTCATTCAGCCCAACTCAGTCATTACCTCTTGGTGTCTCTCTGTGATTGTCTGCTGTCACAGCCACAGACTACTGGGTTCTGCCTCTCACTGTTACCATTTCCTTCTTCCTCTCTCTTACCGTTACAATCGCATTCATTCCTTCCCACTGCTACTGCCTGTTCTCATTTTACCATCTCTCTCGTTCTCGTTGTCATAGGCTCTGAATCTCATCGCCACTGCCTTTTACCCACTTTCTCTTAATTACCCCCCCCCCCTTCCGTCCCCCCTTCCTCACTTGACTGCGTTTCCTTCACCCTTTTCCTAGCACTGTTCTGTCACTATCAACTATGCGCCACTGCCACTGTGTCCCTCCCTTTCTTTCCCACTGTCATTTTATCCTTCGCTCTTTCTATACCACAAAGACTGGCTACTATCCTTCGGTATATAGTTGTTACTTTTCTGTCCCTCTCCCATCGCCGGCGTCTCCTTCTCTCCCAGCATAATAAGGACGAATACATTTGTATGCAAAACTATTTGCGAAAATCTTTAAAGGTGCTAAGGAAGGTAGAATGGGGTAGCTAGTACCCCACTTCTTATAAAACAGGAGCATGTTAGCCTTTTTTGTGCTCCTACATATGGTTCAAATGGCTCTGAGCACTATGGGACTTAACTTCTGAGGTAATGAGTCCCCAAGAACTTAGAACTACTTAAACCTAACAAACATAAGGACATCACACAGTCATGGACTGTGCGGCTGGTCCCGGCGGATTTTCGAGTCCTCCCTCGGGCATGGGTGTGTGTGTTTGTCCTTGGGATAATTTAGGTTAAGTAGTGTGTAAGCTTAGGGACTGATGACCTTAGTAGTTAAGTCCCATAAGATTTCACACACTTGAACACTTTTTTTGACACCACACACATCCATTCCCGAGGCAGGATTCGAAACTGCGACCGTAGCGATCACGCAGTTCCAGACTTTAGCGCCTAGAACCGCTCGGCCACTACGGCCGGCTGTACTCCTACAGCTATATTTTTCCATTGGCTCCCTCCTTTTGTCATTCGAATACAAAGAACTTTATGGGTCACGAAAATTCAATAGTCTACTTCTGTGTAATTGAAATAACGCAAACCCATATAATTTTACACCTCAGACCGGATTTATCTGCACAAAAATTTTGCATGTGATTCTGTACTACAACAACGTAGGGTTCCCAGAACTCTTCTGGTGATAACGGATACACCTTGCAGCATATTGCTCCGAGCTAGTCTCTTTATAAACTACGTTTCCACCTCTCACCTGATATTGCGTGCTTACTTTACGTGTACAAACAGGATAGCTTTGAGACTCTGTATCTCGGAGACGGATACAGATATAAAGAAAATATTCAGTGTTGTGCGGAATCGGGACCTCAGGAATATATCGTAAAAATTACGATCATTTGCTATACATAGCCGTCTTGGAATCCGCTGCTCTCCATCTCCGTGGTGATGACATGTTGCATCGTCATACAAGGAAGAGCTACAGTCATTCGGAAATCAGGTACACCGTGGGATGGAGAGCCGTTTATTTGTGTACGAAGTTGTCTTTCGACAATTTAGCCATCCATGGATACCAGAGAAAACCCGAAGAATTATACGTCAATTGAAGGTGGAGGAGGGGAGAAAGGAGAGGGAAGGGATTACTGATGTCAGCTGCATCGAGATATTACGCGTAATCAACAGCGACGAATGAAAATGTGTACCGCATCGGTATTCGAGCACGGAATCTTCTGCTTACGAGGCAGGTACGTTGACCACTGCTCCATCCGGGACACAGTGTTATCGCAACTGCGCGGGCTGTCTCGACAAGCCTCGCGGCCGACCCAAATTCCCATCGACCGCCACCTATCCGGCGGCCCTGTCCATTTCCTCCATGCTCGCTACTCTGAGATTCCCGCAGAAGATCGGATGTACTTGGGCATCTGCGCTGAAGAAGAGTGATCCATTGTCCATCTAGGCGAATTAGAAAGAACACACATTCATATAATCCTGAAGAAGAAAAAGGCAGGATGATAGGGTTGCCTGGAATTGAATAAATTTCAAGGGGACGTGAGCTAACTACTCAGATTCTTACATCAAAAAATATTAATATTCGTTTTTGGAACATATTTGAAATGGACGAAACAGATGTCAGTTTGGTACATCGCATGTGATCTCAGTGTAGGACTATCCTGAGCTTCAGTCCGGAACCGCGCTGCTGCTACGGTCGCAGGTTTGAATCCTGTCTCGGGCATGCATGTGTGTGATGTCCTTAGGTTAGTTCGGCTTAAGTAGTTCTAAGTCTAGGGGACTGATGACCTCAGATTTTAAGTCCCATAGTGCTTAGAGCCATTTGAACCATTTTTTGACTATCCTGACCAACTATATACCACACGCAAGTGTTGGAAGCAAATACGGAAATAACGCGAGAAATGCATGCTCGAACGTAAATGGAGGTGCTAGCCAAGCTCGCAGGTTGCGCTGTCGTATTGACCAAGAGCGACACCTGGGCAATGTCCTCTATATGTTACAAGTATCAGTTGTGGTCTCAATAGTGTGTTGGGTAGTGAGTGTGTTACATCGGAGCTAAGAGAATTCGAGCGTGAGATAATTGTAGTTGCTCGTATGGTGGATGCCTCCATAAACAAGGTAGTCGAAGTGTTTGGTGTTTGAAGAGGTACTCTATCAAAGATTTATACCGGATACAGGGAAAACGGAATAACACCATGAGCTAAGCCGAAACGCTGACGAAAGTGTGTGCTGGGTGATCGTAACAGGCGGTCATTAAAGAGTACGAAGAAAAATAAGAGCACAACAGCTGCAAAAGTCAATCCCACAATCTGGAATCCTGCCAACACACACACACACACACACACACACACACACACACAAACAGACAGAAAAGCAGTTCCATAAACAAAGATTTGCAGGGTGAGCTACAGTTCCAAACCCACTCATCACCGATGCAAACGCCCGTAATAGGACAGCAAGTTGGCGCAAATATAAAAATTGGGCTGTGGCGCATTGGAAGAAAGTAATTCGCTCTTGTTTCGCACTAATTATATTTACGCATGAGAAGTGAAACATTGCGGCTGTTCGATGAAGATTTGAATAGACATATCGTGGAATTTCATGGTCCCCATAGTTACTTTGCAAGGTCGTGTTATTGCCATGGATTATTTGACCATATTGGCTGACCATTTCCTTCCTGTGGTACAATGTTTGTCCCCAAATGATGACCCTGCGTTCCAAGACGGCAGGGTCTTTGTGAACACAGCTCGCATCGTCCAGGACTGATTTAATCACATGAGTTGTCGTACCTCTCCTGGGCCCCACAGTCACGGATTTCAATATTACTAGGCCTCTGTGGTCTGCTTTGGAGTAAAGGGTGCGTAATCGCCGCGCATCTCCATCATCGTTACCTGAAAATGACATTCCTTTGCGAGAAGAATCTCGTGGGATTCCTTTGAAATCAATTCAGGACCTGTATTGATCCATTCCGAGACAACTGGACGCAGAATTGGATGACAATAGATTTGTTACACCTTATTAGCCATACTAATGTGTTCTGTTTTTGCTGTCTCCGTTCAAAGTGGTTCAAATGGCTCTGAGCACTATGGGACGTAACTTCTCAGGTCATCAGTACCCTAGAACTGAGAACTACTTAAACATAACTAACCTAAGGACATCACGCACATCCATGCCCGAGGCAGGATTCGAACCTGCGACCGTGGCGGTCGCGCGGTTCCAGACTGTAGCGCCTAGAACCGCTCGGCCACCAAGGCCGGCGCTGTCTCCGTCTTTTTGTGTCCGATCCCTGTAGATGCAATGCTGTATAAATTTAGACTATACGTTGCTTGTCCAATGAAAACTACTGTTTCTTCTGCAGAATCTGGATCCCAAGCATACAGAAAAGATATTCTGAACCAAGTGAGCGATCACAGTCGTTGACTATTTTGAAAAGGGATTTCTGAAGCGAGACATTTTGTCGAGTTGGAGCGCTAACCGATGGCTAACGATCGAGGCTGCATGTTTCTCTGTTACTTAAGTGTTCCCGGAAGTTTGAGTGTCTCTATATTTTTTTCAATTCTTTCTTTTGTGGTGGTCCAGTATGCCATATGCGTCATGTACGAACAATTGTATTCATTCTTATATTAATGATTGTGTCTGTAGACCTAATAATTACTAATTGAATTGAAGCTTCTGAGATTTACTCACATTCCTGTGTCACTGATAAATTCGTATTTAAGGATTCCATTACTTTCGTGGTATTGTGCGTACGCCTAAATCTGATTCAACTACAGTGTATACTCCTGTACGTTCTCTGCATTGACCAGGAAGACTAGTCCAAATCAAAAATACACGTTGTGAGGACTGGACTCAGCAGAACGCTTTTGCCTTTCTTTGCATGCCCTACAGGAGTGGAGGTAAGGGAAGGCATAGAGAGTTCGGAGGAGCGTCTGCCTACCGTACCATGGTCGAAGTGACTGCTATACATATTTATCTTCCACGTTTCTAGCAGGAAAGCGTTGGATTATCAGACAATACGACGTACGCCCATCGCACGTAACTCGCCTGCAAGGTGGGTTATCTATACAGCCATGAAAGTAGGTTATCGACTTGTTAAAAGTGAGTGTTGCCATAAAATTCACTTAAATTTTGATCCAAGCCCGCCACTCTTTCCGCTGAGCGAAGTAAACAGTAACTACTCTTAAGTAGTTCCTCTCTGTTTTTGAAACATACATAGCGTTAAAAACCATTTCTTGCATCCAGACTTTACGTGGAGGTCAATGACCTTGCCGCAGTGGTAACACCGGTTCCCGTCAGATCACCGAAGTTAAGCGGTGTCGGGCTGGGCTAGCACTTGGATGGGTGACCATCCGGTCTGCCGAGCGCTGTGGGCAAGCGGGGTGCACTCAGCCCTTGTGAGGCAAACTGAGGAGCTACTTGATTGAGAAGTAGCGGCTCCGGTCTCGTTAACTGACATACGGCCGGGAAAGCGGCCTGCTGACCACATGCCCCTCCATATCCGCAGGCAGTGACGCCTATGGGCTGAGGATGACATGGCGGCCGGTCGGTACCGTTGGGCCTTCATGGCCTGCTTCGGGCTGAGTTTAGTTTACTCTTAGACTTTACGTGGAGAAGGACATTTATTCAGGGCACTTTTCTGAAAATGTATTTTCGTGTACTCAGAATAGATCTGCATACGTGTCTACAAAGTCTATAAAAAGTGATCATCATTCTGTTGGAAAAGTTGCTCTCAGTGTTGAATGACCGTAGTAGAGGACTCCGAGAGTCAGTCGTTCGTTTATATTTCGAACTTACTCGACGCCAATACATCGATAATATGAGGTTTACTAATTTTGCCCAACACCTCTTCACAGGGAGACATAAAAGACCTGCTGCTCGGCTGCTTACACTATTACAGTAAGGAGGTAACTTTTCGTAAGACAGTGGTCAAACGAGGAACTCTTGTTACCCCAAATACTCTGCTGCACTAAACTCAAGGACGAAAGTAACCTTGGCATGACGTGACACTGCCAGGTAACATAGCAGTATGAAACTTAGACCATAGAAAGAAAGAACTGCTAGACTATAGTACAGAAGGTAACTGAAAGAAATGAGACGAACAGAAATAACAGTTTTATTCAAAGACAACAATTACACTGTAGTCGCCGCGATTAATGAAAATGCGCTGGACAGTACAAAAGGCGGGATATGCGATCACCACAGACGCCAACGCATGCTCTGCGCCGTGCTCCCGTGTTGGACACAACGTTGACGAGGAGTGCTAGTGGCAGAGCGTGTCATTCCTCCACCAAGCGCTATTGACAAAAGATAGATGGAGCCTGTAGACGTTCAGCAAGACGTTTCCCCAGTGCACCCCACACTGGATCGATGGTCATGTTCAGGGATATGGAGGTCAGTTTTTTTTTTTCTTTGTCATCAGTCTGCTGACTGGTTTGATGCGACCTTCCACGAATTCCTTTCCTGTGCTAACCTCTTCATCTCAGAGTAGCACTTGCAACCTACGTCCTCAATTATTTGCTTGACGTATTCCAATCTCTGTTTTCCTCTACAGTTTTTGCCCTCTACAGTTCCCTCTAGTACCATGGAAGTCATTCCCTCATGTCTTAGCAGATGTCCTATCATCCTGTCCCTTCTCCTGATCAGTGTTTTCCACATATTCCTTTCCTCTCCGATTCTGCGTAGAACCTCCTCATTCCTTACCTTATCAGTCCACCTAATTTTCAACATTCGTCTATAGCGCCACATCTCAAATGCTTCGATTCTCTTCTGTTCCGGTTTTCCCACAGTCCATGTTTCACTACCATACAATGCTGTACTCCAGACGTACATCCTCAGAAATTTCTTCCTCGAATTAAGGTCGGTATTTGATATTAGTAGACTTCTCTTGGCCAGAAATGCCTTTTTTGCCATAGCGAGTCTGCTTTTGATGTCCTCCTTGCTCCGTCCATCATTGGTTATTTTACTGCCTAGGTAGCAGAATTCATTAACTTCATTGACTTCGTGGCCATCAATCCTGATGTTAAGTTTCTCGCTGTTCTCAATTCTACTACTTCTCATTACCTTCGTCTTTCTCCGATTTACTCTCAAACCCTACTGTGTACTCATTAGACAGTTCATTCTGTTCAGCAGATCATTTAATTCTTCTTCACTTTCACTCAGGATAGCAATGTCATCATCGAATCGTATCATTGGTATCCTTTCACCTTGTATTTTAATTCCACTCCTGAACCTTTCTTTTATTTCCATCATTGCTTCCTCGATGTACAGATTGAAGAGTAGGGGCGAAAGGCTACAGCCTTGTCTTACACCATTCTTAATACGAGCACTTCGTTCTTGATCGTCCACTCTTATTATTCCCTCTTGGTTGTTGTACATATTGTATATGATCCGTCTCTTCCTATAGCTTACCCCTACTTTTTTCAGAATCTCGAACAGCTTGCACCATTTTATATTGTCGAACTCTTTTTCCACGTCGACAAATCGTATGAACGTGTCTTGATTTTTCTTTAGCCTTGCTTCCATTATTAGCCGTAACGTCAGAATTGCCTCTCTCGTGTCTTTACTTTTCCTAAGGCCAAACTGGTCGTCACCTAGCGCATTATCAATTTTCTTTTCCATTCTTCTGTATATTATTCTTGTAAGCAGCTTCGATGCATGAGCTGTTAAGCTGATTGTGCGATAATTCTCGAACTTGTCAGCTCTTGCTGTCTTCGGAATTGTGTGGATGATGCTTTTCCGAAAGTCGGATGGTATGTCGCCAGACTCATGTATTCTACACACCAAGTGAATAGTTGTTTTGTTGTCACTTCCCCTAATGATTTTAGAAATCCTGATGGAATGTTATCTATCCCTTCTGCCTTCTTTGACCGTAAGTCCTCCAAAGCTCTTTTAAATTCCGATTCTAATACTGGATCCCCTATCTCTTCTAAATCGACTCCTGTTTCTTCTTCTATCACATCAGACAAACCTTCACCCTCATAGAGGCTTTCAATGTATTCTTTCCACCTATCTGTTTTCTCCTCTGCATTTAACAGTGGAATTCCCGTTGCACTCTTATTGTTACCACCGTTGCTTTTAATGTCACCAACGGTTGTTTTGACTTTCCTGTATGCTGAGACTGTCCTTCCGACAATCATATCTTTTTAGATGTCTTCACATTTTTCCTGCAGCCATTTCGTCTTGGCTTCCCTGCACTTCCTATTTATTTCATTCCTCAGCGACTTGTATTTCTGTATTCCTGATTTTCCCGGAACATGTTTGTACATCCTCCTTTCATCAATCAACTGAAGTATTTCTTCTGTTATCCATGGTTTCTTCTTAGCTACCTTCTTTGTACCTATGTTTTCCTTCCCAACTTCTGTGATGGCCCTTTTTAGAGATGTCCATTCCTCTTCAACTGTGCTGCCTACTGCGCTATTCCTTATTGCTGTATCTATAGCGTTAGAGAACTTCAAACGTATCTCGTCATTCCTTAGAACTTCCCTATCCCATTTCTTTGCTTATTGATTCTTCCTGACTAATGTCTTGAACTTCAGCCTACTCTTCATCACTACTATATTGTGATCTGCTCCTGGGTCCGCCTTACAATCCAGTATCTGATTTCAGAATCTCTGTCTGACCATGATGTAATCTAATTGAAATCTTCCCGTATCTCGCGGACTTTTCCAAGTATACCTCCTCCTCTTGTGATTCTTGAGCAGGGTATTAGCTATCAGTAGCTGAAACTTGTTACAGAACTCAATTAGTCTTTCTCCTCTTTCATTCCTTGTCCCAAGCCCATATTCTCCTGTAACCTTTTCTTCTACTCCTTCCCCTACAACTGCATTCCAGTCGCCCACGACTATTAGATTTTCGTCCCCCTTTACATACTGCATTACCCTTTCAATATCCTCTATCTGTTCATCTTCAGCTTGCGACGTCGGCATGTATACTTGAACTATCGTTGTCGGTGATGGTCTGCTGTCGATTCTGATTAGAACAACCCGGTCACTGAACTGTTCACAGTAACACACCCTCTGCCCTACCTTCCTATTCATAACGAATCCTACACCTGTTATACCATTTTCTGCTGCTGTTAATGTTACCCGATACTCATCTGACCAGAAATCCTTGTCTTCCTTCCACTTCACTTCACTGACCCCTACTGTATCTAGACTGAGCCTTTGTATTTCTCTTTTCAGATTTTCTAGTTTCCCTACCACGTTCAAGCGTCTGACATTCCACGCCCCGAATCGTAGAACATTATCCTTTCGTTGATTATTCAATCTTTTGCTCATGGTAACCTCCCCCTTGGCAGTCCCCTTCCGGAGATCCGAATGGGGGACTATTCCGGAATCTTTTGCCAATGGAGAGATCATCATGACACTTCTACAACTGCAGGCCACATGTCCTGTGGATACACGTTACGTGTCTTTAATGCAGTGGTTTCCATTGCCTTCTGCATCCTCATGTCGTTGATCATTGCTGATTCTTCCGCCTTTAGGGGCAGTTTCCCCACCCCTAGGACAAGTGAGTGCCCAGAACCTCTATCCGCTCCTCCGCCCTCTTTGACAAGGCCGTTGGCAGAATGAGGCTGACTTCTTATGCCGGAAGTCTTCGGCCGCCAGTGCTGATTATTTATCAAAATTTAGGCAGTGGCGGTGATCGAACCCGGAACCGAAGACGTTTTGATTTTGAATCAAAGACCCTACCCCTAGACCACTTTTTTTATGTGTGGGCAGTGGCGGGTATCGAACCCGGACCGAAGACGTTTTGATTATGAATCAAAGACGCATGGGTCACAGTTGGGCGTTGGATGAAGGCCTATTTTATGTAGCTTTTCATTCGTTGCTACTTTATCGTTGACTGTGAGATACCAGTTGGCTATGACGCGTGATGGTAACATGTCGTTGTGCACATTCCGCCATATTATACTCTAATGTGTATGTGGATGTTTTTCTTCGAGACGATTCCTGTGATTTGTGGTCACGAGAAGGTCATAAAGCTTCCTGTTCGTCAGGCTTCCGGTATCGACCATGTTGTGTCGAAAGTAGCTCATTTCCATGTAGTACAGTCGCACATGTCGGTAAGAAAGTGGAATGCCGGCGATATTAACGGGTGGGTCAAAGCTATGAGGCCTCCACCGCTGAATGTTTCTGATGAGACTGGTCCTCCGGGTACGAAACTCCTTCCTGATGCGATTTAGGAGCAGGGTGACACATTTTTTGTGTACTTTAATGAGGTTAAGGCCACCTTTGGACGAAGATTAGGTTAAGGTATCGAATTGAACTTTGAAAAGATGCCCCCTAAAAATAAACCAACATAACGCTTGTTGTACACTCTTGGCTAGGTGGTCGGAGATTGGAAGAATTTGCGCCAAATAATTCAGCTTGCTCGTAATGGCGATCTCGATGGTCTTAACTTTCTGTAGTATGTTCAAGTCACGGTCGGAGTGAAGCATCAAAGCAGCACGTAATTTATTAAGCATGTGTGACCAGTTCTTCGTCAGGAATTTGTCTGGTTTGGCCTCAAAAGTAACACCGAGGGTTGTGTGAGAATCCTTTACCTTGCACCAGGTAACATGGGATATGTCTCCGATACCGCCACCAATCTGCAAAACTGTGGTTTTAGTTCTATTGAGTATTGCTCCTGAAAGAAACGTGAATGTTTGTAGAAGAGTTGCTGCTGACAGAAGTTGTTGCGATGATGACACAGTTACGCATATATCGTCAGCATACGCAAAGCATGGGATAGTGACAGACTCGACTCTAAGCCCGATCCCGCTATGCGCTAAGTTGTTCAGTAGCGGCTCTACTGCAATGGCGTACAAAATCATTGACAGAGGACATCCTTGGCGGATGGATTGCTCAATGGAAACTTCTTTTGTAAAATGGCTATTAATGAGAATCCGTGAAGAGGCGTTTGTAGTAACTTTGCGAATTAATTCTATGAGATGAGGTCCAAATCCTAGACCACGGGTACATCCACAGACCTTAGGCAAAATAATGCACATTTACGGTATCGTCTCTCTTGATGCAGCGCTCAGTCATCGAAATTAAAAGTTGTTCAAAAAGTGATTCAGGGTTCTTTTTCTGACTGTCAAAAAGTGGTTACGAAAGGACGGAGTATTGTCGTATTGAAAAATACTCTTCCTAGTGAAGTCCCTATCAAAAGAAAACTCCGCCGATTTACTGTTCCACCATGTTTTATTGATTTAAGCCTCAGTGTTTTGAAAACTCAAAGTTATTAACAAAACGAAAAAAATTAAACATAATTTTTCATAACATAAAAAAAACTGTTACTGCAGTTAAAGAGTTTAAAATGACATTACACGGGTTTCTCCATACTATAGGTCTATGACATCTAAGCCTGCGTGAGCCTATTCCCCCCAAATAAAAATCAGTCGACACCAAGTTGGTAAAAATGGAAATGAGCGTACGGCATTGTGAGACGGGAGTCCCCCATTCGGGGAAGTTCGGTCGCCGTGGGCAAGTACTTACTGCATTCGACGCCACATTGGGCGACTTGAGCGTCGCAAACGGGGATGAAATGATAATGAGTACAACACAACACCTAGTCCCTGAGCGGAGAAAATTTCCTTCCCCAGCTATCGGGGCGGACACCAAGATGGTAAAGAAGTTAACGAACTTCGAAGGCACTACACCAGAATTTCACTGACAGTAGAAAAAAATAGTTTAATTAATATAAGTATAATACTAATAACGATAATAATAATAATAATAATAATAATAATAATACACTAAAACATGAAACATTTCGGTTACATTCATATCTGTGTACAAGTTAAACATGTGTGCGGCATGTTCCTGTAAGTTTCAACGCAGTTTGCGGTTCGGCGAGAGGGTTCTCGATAACGTCACACGATAACGAGCCTGTGCGTGACCCTACCGTATATTCTTATATCCGTGGATGGATCCGTGCTTGGCGAGTCTAAGGAAAACTACCTTTGAACTAATTGTATTCGTCGTTGTAGTATGGTCCAGCACCTGGCGTGATGGCAAGGGATGCTATTGGATACACATTTACATTTTGTATGTTTTAAAGCTGGTACCGTCGTTGTACCTTAGAGGTCTCTGTGACGTTATCTTTCAACGAGATAACGCAAGACGAGTAGGTGTCCGTGCTTCCCTGATCTACATTGGAACAAATGGTATTGGGCGGCAGCCCTTGCCACCATGTTCCCTAGGTATCACAGCTACTAAAAACATCTGGTCATGGGTTGCCGAAAGACTGGCACACTGACGCTCGCCAGTCGCTAAGATCGATGAACTCTGCCACAGTGATGAAGCAGGGTGAAATGACGCGCCCGCATCTGTCATTACACTCCAGTTCCCCTCGATGCCGAGAAGGACTAAAGTGACTGTTGCTGCAAGAGGCGGCAGCTCTGTGTACCAAATACTACTCTCTGTGTAGCCCCAAAACGTTAATCACTATTTTCTTAGTACTATACCGTAGCGCATAGTATGACAGATTTCGGCATTTTCTGCCTTCCTGACGATGCAATCTTAATCGCCACAGTGCAATTATTATGTTATTGGGAATGCAAGAACGATGCCCAAAGTATGTATGTTTCCTTTGCATGTTGGATAGTCATGGCCGATAGTCATGTGAAAAAAGACATTACTTCAGGAGATGTGGAAACTTGGCCAAAAACTACCAAAAGTGCAACGAGACAGTCTGAAAGCTTGTGAATGTTTACTATTGTTATTAATTCACATCAAATTTGCCGAATGAAACACTTCGTAAAGTCTACGGATCCCGCTGGATTTGCATACCTAGATGGCAGATTGCTTCGTCTTTGAGCTGCAAAGAAGAGTGGTAGATTGGTGTCAGAAATAAAAGCACTTCAGAAAGATTAATCTTTTGAAATGAACTTAGCCGCAAAGGAAAATATAGCACGGGTATATTTAGGAAAGGTAACAGAAACTTTTTCGGAAAAAGACCTACTAACCACAAAGCAATGGCGGATGGTATGATGCGAGCATATCGAGATAAGGCGTTTGACATGTCTTTGAAGTTATGTTTCATTGACTCTCATCTGGACGACTGTTTCAGGGAGAATGATATATGGAATGAACAGGGTAAAATATTCCATAAAGGTATTTGTAATAAAGGAAGGCGGTATAAGGAGAATGTATGTACTTTGCACGATCCGAAACAACGAAAAGAGTATGGTATATTACTTTATGGCGACTCCGTTTTGGTCTATTTCCATTTGCAATGAATTCTACAAAACGAATAACTGAATATATTATTGCACTTTTCTACTTCCCTTTATGTGTACATTTGGTGACATAAAGTCCGGTCTTATTTCTTGAATTCCAGTCAGCGTGACTTGAACTACTGGTATGCTATAAATATAAAGAGGAATACGAACTTGTGACTGGTCGTAAACTATCCGCGATAGAATAGAACTGAAACCATATATTAGCATAATTCTGAAAGTATTGCCAAAATTGCAGTGTAGACTGACAACAATGAGAACTGTTACACAATGAGCACCCAACTGACACGACTTCCTCCTTGTGCTTTTCAGTAGAGAAGAAAACTGCTCCCACAGATGAAGAATGATGGCAGTAGAGCCTACCCATAGCTATTGGAAAGGCATTCAACAAGCTACGTATTAAATGACTAACTTATATGAGACCTGCTCTTTGAAAGACATTTGGTTTATATAATTCACGTAACTGTAAAAATGCTCATCTAGCGCAAACGGTAATACATCAACTGTGCAGTCAGTGAAAAATTCGATCTAAATAAAAAAGTTTTGTAGATCTTCAGATTTTTTCTTGTAATGGGAAATCGTAAAAAAGGGTCGATTGTGATCCATAGAAATGAGCGCTCTTGCCAGCGTGCAGACAACAGTTATTAAATGGTAAAATTCAAGTAATTTATGTTTGATACTGTAAATCGGCACGTTATTGTTATAAAAGTGTTAAAAAGTTAAAGAATTGCATCGAAAGAAAGAGATAGATAATAAGTGTGATTTGTGACATAGACGTGAACCAAGAAGCGATCACCAACATTCAGAAAATTACTTATGTAAGTTATACTGTTTATAAATAAGCCCTAATTGCTTGTGAGAATTATTTGAATATATTTAGTGTTTACCAGAATTCTTATTCTATTCTTTTCCTTTTCTTACGTCCATGTCATATTATTCTTAAAAATGTCAATCAGCCTTTACCACAGCAGAGAATACTGCGGCATCCTGGTCGTAGACAGAAGGCCGCTCCTTGTTTTCTGTACAACTCATAGCCACCCCATTTATTAATGATTTCATTTGAAAATGCAATTTTTATTGTTCATTGTTCAAGGTCAATGAACAATAAAAATTCAAGGTCGTGGTTCATGGTTTGGGTTCCTGTAGTCATGTCCTAGTTCATGAACCACGGGCAACGTATGAGTGGCCAAGTAAGTGGTCCCGACAGTCGGGATACCAGTTACTTTGGAATAAGGCTGGGCATCTCGGACATATTCTGAGTCGTGGTCACCTTTGTGCTCATGCGGCAAAGACTACCTAATCCACCGGTTAGTCCCTCAACCGTTAGGGGTAAAACTCAATGGGACTCGGGGCAAGCAAGGCTAGCAACTTGCTTCCCTGGTACTTTAAATATGATGCTGGCAACAATCAGAGCAAAATGCCTCGGACCTTTGGAGGTGACGGAGTCCCACCTCTAACTGACAAACCAGGGACTACTAAGATACGACTTGGCAAACAAATGGTAATGAGATGGGGAGCTATTAATATCAATGGGGGCTACTCTGGGAAGAAGGTAGAGCTGGCAGAGGCTGCAAGTAAGATGGGGCTGGACGTTTTAGCTGTTAGTGACGGTCGGGTAAGGGGTGAGAAAGAAGAGGAAGTGGGGGAATAGAAGGTCTACCTGTCAGAAGTCAAAGCAGGAATAGCACAATGGGGTGTAGGGCTTTACATCAGGAAGGAAATGGAATACAGCGTAGTTGCAATAAGGTATGTAAACGAACAACTAATGTGGATAGATTTGGCAGTGTCTAGCAACAAAATTAGGATTGTGTCAGTATATTCGCATTGTGAAGGGACAGATCAAGATAAGATAGATAGTTTTTATGAGGCACTCAGTGTTGTAGTTGTTAGAGTTCTTCTTCTTCTTCTTCCGTATCCGGATGCACCAATTATATCTTCCCTTCCCAGTAATTAGCAAGGTAGTTTGCTTTGTCATTGACTTTCAAAATATCATCTTTAGTGCATGCTATAGACATATCTGGGCAAATCAGTAGGTGGTCCAAGTCCTGTATTGCTCCGCATTCACACCTATCGCTATCACTGTAACCCCATTTAAATAGGTTTGATTTGCACCCAGTTACTCCAGTACGCAGCCGGTTTAATGACCTCCAAGTTGTAAAAGGTAGTTGAAATCCTGCAGATCCCTCCTCAAGTAGTTCAATTGTGGAGTGTGGCACCATTTCTTCCCAAAGAGATAGCCGTCTTGCGACGGGCTTGGTGGCGAGCTCTTCAGTAGTTTCAATGAAACTCCTGCGGGATTTCAGCCGGACACATTGTTTTCGGTGAATATGCATCGGGTGTCGAGGATCATTCATTTGTTTTGATCTTTCGATTTCGACGGCTACTTGCCTACGGATAGTGGGTGGTGCTATGATTATGATGGGATAAATGATGTCTGTGGAGTTGATTTGAGGCATCCTGTGGCAATACGTACAGTTTCGTTTACGGCGACGACAACTTGCTTAGTGCGAGCAGAGTTCCTCCAAACTGGCGCCGCAAATTCCGCTGCTGAGATACTCAGCACCAGACCCGTGGTGCGCAAAACATGTGGTTGAGCTCCCCACGATGAACCTGTTAGCTTCCGCAGTATGTTGTTCCTGTCACAGACCTTTTTTTTAGTGTTGTGACAGTGCTGCTTAAAAGTAAGTGCTCTGTCCAATGTTACTCCTAGGTATTTTGGGCTGTTTGTATGTTTCAGCTCTTCCCCTTGCCTCATGACTCGGAGTTTCCGTTTGGCTTGTTTGTTCCTAAGATGGAAGGCGGATACTTGAGATTTGCTAGGGTTTGGTTTGAGATTATTGCCGTCGTAATAGGTAGCAAGTTCTGTTAAGGCTCCTGTGAGATTCTCCTCCACTTGTTCAAAGGTTTTATCCTGTGTGGCCACTGCTGCATCATCAGCATATATGAACATTCGTGTCTGGTGGCTGATGGGAAGATCATTGGTATAGATGTTAAATAATATTGGAGCCAAGACACTACCCTGTGCAAGTCCATTTTTCTGTGTCCTCCATCGGCTGTTTTTAGATTGTAAGATTACATAGTAGCGTCTGTTCTGTAGCATGCATTTCACGAACATAGAAAGGGTGTAGTCCTTAGTGACATTATACACTTTCTGGGTAAGCAACTTATGGTTAACTGTGTCATATGCAGCACTGAGATCCAGGAATGCGACCCCAGTTACTTCTCCTCTCTGATAGCCGTCTTCGATGTACTGTGTGAGATTAAGGATTTGGCCACAGCATGATTTTCCTGGTCGAAATCCAGCTTGTTCGTTAATGAGGGCTTTGTCCACATAATCGGCTATGCGTTTGAGGATCATTCGCTCCAGCACTTTAAATAAATGACAAAGCAGTGAGACAGGCCGAAAATATTTAACTTCAGCTGGGTCTTTCCCTGGTTTTAGTAACGCAATAACCCGAGCTTTCCTCCACAGTTTAGAGTAAAGGACAAGGACAGTGTTCTGCTCATGGGTGATTTTAACGTCAGGATTGGAAATCGAACAGAAGGGTATGAAAAAGTTATGGGTAAATTTGGAGAGGATATGGAGGCCAACAAAACAGGAAACAACTCTTGGATTTCTGTACCAGTATGGGCTTAGTAATCACAAACTCCTTTTTTAAACACAAGAACATTCACCGGTATACTTGGGAAGGCAGGGGAACCAGATCTGTCATTGACTATATAATAACAGATCAGGAATTCAGGAAGGCTGTGAGGGACACACGTGTATTCAGGGGATTTTTTGATGACACTGATCATTATTTAATCTGCAGCGAAATTGGGATTGTGGGGCCGAAAGTGCAGGTGGTCAGGTCCATATGCAGGAGGATAAGAGTGGAGAAACTTTAGGATAAGGAAATCAGGCACAAGTACACAACAGCGATCTCAGAAAGGTACCAGTTAGTTGAATGTAGTCAATTACAGTCACTGGAAAAGGAGTGGACAAGGTAGAGGGACACAGTACTAGAAGTGGCTAAAGAATGTCTTCGAACAGTAGTGTGTAAAAGCAAGAAGAAGCAAACAGCTTGGTGGAATGACACAGTCAAGGCAACCTGTAAAAGGAAAAAGAAGGCGTATCAAAAATGGCTACATACTAGAACTCAGGTAGACAGAGAAAGTTATGTTGAAGAAAGAAACAAAGCCAAACAGATAATTGCAGCATCCAAGAAGAAATCTTGGGAAGACTTTGGAAACAGGTTGGAGACTATGGATCAAGCTTCTGGAAAACTATTCTGGAGTGTAATTAGCAGTCTTCGAAAGGGAGGTAAGAAGGAAATGACAAGTATTTTAGACAGGTCAGGAAAACTGCTGGTGAATCCTGTGGATGCCTTGGGCAGATGGAGGGAATATTTTGAAGAGTTGCTCAATGTAAGTGAAAATACAATCAGTAATGTTTCAGATTTCGAGGTAGAATGGGATAGGAATGATGACGGAAATAGGATCACATTTGAGGAAGTGGAGAAAATGGTCAATAGGTTGCAGTGCAATAAAGCAGCTGGGGTGGATGAAATTAAGTCGGAGCTCGTCAAATACAGTGGAATGTCAAGTCTGAAATAGCTACACAGGATAACTGAAATGGCCTGGGAGTCGGGACAGGTTCCATCAGACTGGTCAAAAGCAGTAATCACACCAATCTTTAAACATGGAAACAGGAAAGATAGTAACAACTACAGAGGTATCTCTTTAATCAGCGTTGTGGGTAAAATCTTCTCAGGTATTGTTGAAAGGAAAGTGCGAGTATTAGTTGAGGACCAATTGGATGAAAATCAGTGTCGGTTTAGGCCTCTTTGAGGTTTTCAGGACCAGGTCTTTAGCTTACGGCAAATAATGGAGAAGTGTTATGAGTGGAACAGTGAATTGTGTCTATGCTTTATAGATCTAGAAAAGGCATATGGCCGGGTTCCTAGGAGGAAGTTATTGTCTGTTCTACGAGATTATGGAATAGGAGGCAAACGTTTGCAAGCAATTAAAGGTCTTTACATGGATAGTCAGGCAGCAGTTAGAGTTGACGGTAAATTGAGTTCATGGTTCAGAGTAGTTTCAGGGGTAAGACAAGGCTGCAACCTGTCGCCACTGTTGCTCATATTATTTATGGATCATATGTTGAAAACAATAGACTGGCTGGGTGAGATTAAGATATGTGAATACAAAATAAGCAGTCTTGCATATGCGGATGACTTAGTTGTGAGGGCAGATTCGATTGAAACTTTGCAAAGTAATATTTCAGAGCTAGATCAGAAATGTAAGGAGTATGGTATGAAGATTAGCATCTCCAAAACGAAAGTAATGTCAGCAGGAAAGAAATATAAACGTTTTGAGTGCCAAATAGGAGGAACAAAGTTAGAACAGGTGGACGGTTTCAAGTACTTAGGATGCATATTCTCACAGGATGGCAACATAGTGAAAGAACTGGAAGCGAGGTGTAGCAAAGCTAATGCAGTGAGCGCTCAGCTACGATCTACTCTCTTCTGCAAGAAGGAATTCAGTACCAAGACCAAGTTATCTGTGCACCGTTCAATCTTTCGACCAACTTTGTTGTATGGGAGCGAAAGCTGGGTGGATTCAGGTTACCTTATCAACAAGGTTGAGGTTACGGATATGAAAGTAGCTAGGGTGATTGCAGGTACTAGTAGATAGGAACAATGGCAGGAGGGTGTCCACAATGAGGAAATCAAAGAAAAACTGGGAATGAACTCTATAGATGTAGCAGTCAGGGCGAACAGGCTTAGATGGTGGGGTCATGTTACACGCATGGGTGAAGCAAGGTTACCCAAGAGACTCATGGGTTCAGCAGTAGAGGGTAGGAGGAGTCGGGGCAGACCAAGGAGAAGGTACCTGGATTCCGGGTTGTTCTTTTTCAAATAATAGAAGCCTTTGGGTAATCAGAATCTAGCCTATTTCTGACAATGATCAAGAGCCGAGCAGAAGACGGACGTCTTTGGCCTCTTCCGTGTTTCCCGTGGCGAAGCTGTGCCAAACTGGGAACACGACATTCTAGTATGAAATACAACACCTATATAAGTATTAGATTAAAAATGAAAAAAAATATAGATCAATATTTAGTTATTTATTTTTATCATAATAGATGTGGTGTCCGAACAGGGACCTGATAAAAAGAAATTAATCTGTTCTGTTATTGTTTCATGACAGCATCCGGTGGACATCAGGAAGCCATAAAGGATGTACTGTACAAAACCGTGGAAATATTAAAACTTTCGAAAAATAACAGCAGTGCGCAAAACGACGGATGTAAGTACGGTTTACATTACACATAAAATTTCGCGTCTTGTATAAACATAAAAATAAAAATAAAAAACTAATTTCTGGAATTTCTTTTCTTACTGCTTCATTTTATCCTATCGCTGTCAATTTCCTTGCAGATTTGTTTATCTACGTAGTTAGAATTCATTTCTGATCAATCTCTTCATGCAAAGTTTATTTGTTAGCATTATTACCATCTTCATTGTTACCACGGTTAAGAACACAAGATGGATGCCATAACAGTAGGATTCATTGTCTAGCAGGTGATTGTCACTTATTTTCGAACCTAGGTACCACCTTGTCTTCTACCCGGTATAGCTCTGCAATTGTCAGCTACCGCGGTGTGACATTTGACTATCAGGAAGCGTCGCAGCGTGCGCATCTGAGAGTTGACGATCGGCGTGCCGCAAACGATTTCTTTGAGCAGTTACGTCACAAACTTGAAAATAAACATGCCAGATGACAGACGCAAACCGAGAGTGTGGATGACGGTGATGACACAATTGTCAAGTCATACCCACGGCGTTCGCGAACGGGAATAGGAGAGCCGATTCGCGAATGGGGAGAACGGCAGACGACAATCGTGTACGTGACGTATCGTCACAGCAATCATTGCCACAGCAAGCGGGAGAATTTCGATGGTTGAAATGATGAGAATTTTTCTTCAAGAAAGAGAACAGGGAAACTGGAAAGGGAAATTTATAAATTACAAAAACATCGTCATAGAAAAGAAAGGGAACAAAAAGAAAGGGAAAAGGAACAAAGGGAAAAACAGGAATGGGAACAAAAGGAACAAGAGACAGAGCGAAAATGGTTGCTCTAAGTACCACCATTGGTAATTTGACCTCTGTTACTGGTACAATGAAAACTCGGTTAGATAATGTTGATCCCACTTTGAGGCAAGAATATGGACAGTCACGGTGGAATGTATCGCGCAATTAAGTACTAAAGTTAATGAAAGGATACAAGGTATTTTGCAGAAGGTAAATGCATGTGAGAGAACAGTAGGTAACATGTACAAAGATTTCAAAGTATAAGTCGAGAGTTGTCAGTCAGTTACAACGGAAGTCTCAGAGAAGTCCGCTGAGGTCGGAACTAAAGTAAACAAGCTTGCAGACAACGTCATCACTCCGCAAGGCCAGGTCAATGACCTGACACAGACGCTATCCGGCATTAATACTGAAAAGAGGGTGAATGATGCAGTCGCAAACGTTCGTTCCACCGTAGGAAAACAATTTATAGAATAGATCGAGACTAAAGAACAGTACACAGAAAACAAGGTTCAACAAGACTTACAAGAAGCCGTTAAGTCAGCCACAGTTGAAGTTTTAGCTGCTCCAGGTACATCAGGAGATACGCTTCTCAGTTAATTAGGAGACATTCGTAGATTTTTTCACCGAGATCTTCCCGAGTGGAAACGACATCTCACGGAGGAAATCGGGCAGTTGAAACAAGAAGTCAATGATTTTCCTAATGACAATAGAAGTAAGTATTCACACTTGCTTTCTTCAGAACAAAAATACAATAACAATCCCATGTCTCGTGTGAAATTGTCTCCTCTTGTTCTTGGTCACAGTAGTAAGAACCCGTTAGTACGCAACCAGAATGATCAACTAGCTCTTGTCGATTCTTATGAAAGAACAAAGCGTTCTCAGGCACCGTGTATTCCAGCCTTTTCTGCCAGAGAAACACAACATCCTCCCAAAGGTTTTTCTGAAGTCTTTTAATAGTGTCTTTCCCGAGAGCGGGGATGACAAGCAACGTATGCCATTTATAGTAGGTTACATTCAAGGAGAGGGTTCTGACTGGGGAACAGTACTGATTGACAGATGTAATAATTACGCTGACTTCGAAAAACAACTTCTGAACAAATTCTGGAGTTCAGGCATACAACAACGCCTCAGAAAGGAAGTACACTCCTGGAAATGGAAAAAAAGAACACATTGACACCGGTGTGTCAGACCCACCATACTTGCTCCGGACACAATGCGAGAGGGCTGTACAAGCAATGATCACACGCACGGCACACCGGACACACCAGGAACCGCGGTGTTGGCCGTGGAATGGCGCTAGCTGCGCAACATTTGAGCACCGCCGCCGTCAGTGTCAGCCAGTTTGCCGTGGCATACGGAGCTCCATGGCAGTCTTTAACACTGGTAGCATGCCGCGACAGCGTGGACGTGAACCGTATGTGCAGTTGACGGACTTTGAGCGAGGGCGTATAGTGGGCATGCGGGAGGCCGGGTGGACGTACTGCCGAATTGCTCAACACGTGGGGCGTGAGGTCTCCACAGTACACCGATGTTGTCGCCAGTGGTCGGCGGAAGGTGCACGTGCCCGTCGATCTGAGACCGGACCGCAGCGACGCTCGGATGCAAGCCAAGACCGTAAGATCCTACGCAGTGCCGTAGGGGACCGCACCCCCACGTCCCAGCAAATTAGGGACACTGTTGCTCCTGGGGTATCGGCGAGGAGCATTCGCAACCGTCTCCATGACGCTGGGCTATGGTCCCGCACACCGTTAGGCCGTCTTCCGCTCACGCCCCAACATCGTGCAGCCCGCCTCCATTGGTGTCGCGACAGGCGTGAATGGAGGGACGAATGGAGACGTGTCGTCTTCAGAGACGAGAGTCGCTTCTGCCTTGGTGCCAATGATGGTCGTATGCGTGTTTGGCGCCGTGCAGGTGAGCGCCACAATCAGGACTGCATACGACCGAGGCACACAGGGCCAACACCCGGCATCATGGTGTGGGGAGCGATCTCCTACACTGGCCGTACACCTCTGGTGATCGTCGAGGGGACACTGAATAGTGCACGGTACATCCAAACCGTCATCGAACCCATCGTTCTACCATTCCTAGACCGGCAAGGGAACTTGCTGTTCCAACAGGACAATGCACGTCCGCATGTATCCCGTGCCACCCAACGTGCTCTAGAAGGTGTAAGTCAACTACTCTGGCCAGCAAGATCTCCGGATCTGTCCCCCATTGAGCATGTTTGGGACTGGATGAAGCGTCGTCTCACGCGGTCTGCACGTCCAGCACGAACGCTGGTCCAACTGAGGCGCCAGGTGGAAATGGCATGGCAAGCCGTTCCACAGGACTACATCCAGCATCTCTACGATCGTCTCCATGGGAGAATAGCAGCCTGCATTGCTGCGAAAGGTGGATATACACTGTACTAGTGCCGACATTGTGCATGCTCTGTTGCCTGTGTCTATGTGCCTGTGGTTCTGTCAGTGTGATCATGTGATGTATCTGACCCCAGGAATGTGTCAATAAAGTTTCCCATTCCTGGGACAATGAATTCACGGTGTTCTTATTTCAATTTCCAGGAGTGTATATAATGCTGAACCGTTTAATACGAAAAGTGCTCGTCTCCGTAGGTACTTCGAGAAATATCTGCGAAAAATAAAATATTGGGAGACGCCCATTTCCACGAAGGACGTAATTATGATCCTTAAGTCAAAGCTACCGTTATCAATCAGGAAGAAGGTAGTAAAAGTCAGTGACGACGAGCCGGAGGCTTTTCTGTCAGTACTTGACAAGTTTGACATGATTCGAGAGGACGTGCGTGCAATTGCGCGGTGTAATAGTAATCTTGGCCCGCACACTACACAGCCTCACGGCGTAGGCGCAGACTCAGGTATGTCATACCAACCCAACAAAAGTAAAGGACACAACGTGCAGTGTGATGATAACAATTACTATCACCGCAACGGGAAGCAGAAACATAAATTCCAGGATCAAAACTGGTATCACCCCATATGCCAGACAACACAACAGTTAATTACACACAAGTTTATTACAATGATCGCTATCACTACAATAACGATCGCCAAGGCAATAATAATAATAATTTCAATGGGAAAGGACGTTGGATTAACACCAACAGCCAACAGCAGTACGGTAACCAGCCTAGATTCCAGCACTTTTCCCAAGGGAGAAATGCTCAAGATCCTTCCAACCAATACAAACAACGGTATGTTCCAAACTTTAGGAATAGTTCGCCGCCTTTTGCTAACAATCAACTTCAAAATCATGAACCTCAAAATTCTCGAATCTATTATGCCCGAGCAAACCAGCCAACACACACAATCTCGGCTGAAATTCCGGCAAATAGCCCGTAATTTATGTGGGATACGGAAGTGAGCTTCATACCGAGCGTACCGCCCGGTACTTCAAAGATAGTTGTGAGCGAAATTCAACCTAATGAACATGCGGAAAACTAAAAGCAGCTTATTTTTCTTGCCTCCTTGGGGATGTTGCGGAAGATTGTGGAGGCGATTTCATTAGAGGGCAAATCAACCTTACGCGATATGACTATCACTGTGACTTACGTGATGACGTCTGAAAGAGAATGACGTTTTGAATGATGAGGATTTATGGGAAAACCAGGTTCAGGCATCCACTATGATTCAAATTCATGACGTACCACTTGTCGCTATAATAGATACTGGTGCCAATGTCAATGTTTTATCTTTATGTGTACAATACCAGATTGGATACGTCTAGCACCTTGGCTGTACCTTTACATAACACAAAATCTTTCTCCGTGTCATTCTCCATCTCAGCCATACGACTATGGAAAGCACTCCCCTGTGATCTGCGTCCTGTCCAGAACTACTCAACATTCAAGAGGGAACTCAAAACTTACATATTATGGACGGTATAGCCACCATTGTTGTGCCCCTCCCATCTCTTTCTTTCTCCTCTCCATCACAGCTTCGAATTTTACTATTCTATTTCTCTTCCTCTAACCTATCTACCTCTTACATACCTCTTTCACCCCATTCTATCGTCTTATGTCTCTGCTCGATGAGAATAACTCACAAGCTGCAAAAATATAACGAGAAAATTCCCAACTAACAATGGAACTGACATTCACAAAAGAAAAGTATGTTTACTTTCATATACATAGTCACTATTATTATTATTATTATTATTATTATTATCATTATTATTCTTGATTGTTATAATTATTTTTTATTGTTATAATTATCATTGTACTACTTTTATACTCTCTATTTTTTCTTTAACATCACTACTGCATAATACGTTATATGTCCTTAATGTTATGTATAAACTGTAACTCGTTCAATCTAAGTATGCCTGGTTAGGTGTAAGAGAGGGCCCGAAGGCCCTAATCTTGCCAGGTAAAATAAATGCATAAATAAATAAATAAAATAAATACATAATAACGTGTGTTCTGTAGCAAAAGTCCTGTCATTGTCAGTAGAAGAGTGTACTGTATCCGGAGCTGTAGGCTCTTTAGTTCAAAAAGTGACGCTACAAATTCATATACCAGTGAGATTTGCATCAGACATCGTACCATGTACTTTTCTAGTTGTTAAAAAACTGTCAGTACCTTGCCTCCTAGGAACGGAGTGTCCACGCAAGAATCGCGTCGTCATAGATTTGTATGAAGGTACATGTACTCTCAGATGCAGTGATAATAGTCATTCGACTTATGTGGACCAAAGTTAAGTTGTCCAGCCAAGAACATAAAGTAAAGCTCCTCAAGCTCACATCTCTACAACAATATTTCAGTTATTCAGACGAGTCAGGAGACGCGGACGAAGACTTTGACTTATTACCGACACATGAAGAATTACTGGAGAAGGGCAATTAATCTGATGGATTAGGTGACCGACAAAGAAAGGAACTATACGACCTCTTGTCACAATTTATCAATGTGTTTTCTAAGAAACCGGGAATTATAGCCAACTATATATTCGACATGAACGTTAAGCCCCATAACACCTACTGTAAAACCACCTATGCCGTTCGACAATCCCGCAAGGAAGCAGTACGACAGGAAACCGTCAAAATGTTTAACTGGAAAATAATTGAGCCCTCTGACTCTCCATATTCGACCCCATTATTGTCTAAATTTAAACAGGATGGAAATGTTAGGATTGTTCTAGATGCTAGGAACATCAACAAAATTATTGTACCTGTGTGTACCCGACCGGAAGCATTGGAGGAGCAACTAGGAGTACAAAGGTTTTATGGTATTAAATTTCTGACCTCCATCGATCTTAGAAGTAGCTATTGGCAGGTGAAGTTGTCTCCATCTTCAAGAAAGTACACGGCCTTTATCTTTGCAGGTCCCTCATATAAATTTCGTGTCGTACCCTTTGGCTTGAATACCGGTTCAGGTGTCTTTATTGCCGCTCTTGACCATGTCTTAGGTCACGATTTACTAGACAAAAGAACTATGTCGATGATCTCTTAGTAGCCTCGACTTCATGGGAGGAACATCTTGATTCGGAAAATCTTCGTCAGGTTTGCTAACTTTGGCGTTACTGCCAATTTACAGAAATCAAAGTTTGCAAAGAAAGAAGTAAAATTCCTTGGTCATATCATCTCTTCTGAGGGAATTTCTCCCGATCCTAACAAACTGTCTGCTAAAAGGAACTTCCCTGTGCCCTGCACCAAATGACAATTAGAAGGTTTTCTAGGGTTAACGTCTTTCTTTCGTCGCTTTATACCAAATCAATCCCTGAACAACCCAGTATTGCACAACCTATTAAAGAAAAACGTACATTGGGTATGGGCCTCTGAATGTCAGCAAGCCTTTGACAAAATCAAACAAGCTCTTCTGAATAGCAATATCCTCAGTCATCCGGATACGAAAGAATTCTGCATTTCTTGTGAGACCTCATTTCAAGGCTTGGGCGCTTGTTCGTTCCAACTAAAGAAAACTGGAGACAAAGAGGAAATTAGGATAATTATTTTCGCCAGTCGTGTGCTGACGGAGTGCGAGAGATCGTACTCAGTTACGAAGTTAGAAGGATTGGCAGTTGTATGGGCGTTCCACCGTTTCAATTATTACATTTATGGTCATCCGATCAAAGTGTATTCCGACTGTCAAGCTCTTAGTTTTCTCCTTTCGTGTAAACTCTGTCCTCCGAGACTTACTCGTTTGTGCCCATTTCTACAGGTGTACAATTTCGAACTTGTTTACGTGAAAAGCAAGAACAACATCGTTGCAGATGCAATGTCACGCATGCCGGAACGTGTACCGGAGCCTACGGAACTTGTAGAACAGGTTTCCAATCACAAGATACTTCTCATGAAAGATCCCTTGAATCGTAGTTATCTTCTATGTCTTTGCCGTCAGATGGGTGCTCTACAAGAAAGCGACCGTAAATGGAAGAAAGTCAGACAGCGTCTACAAGCCAACCCTAATCATCGTTTGTCGAAATTTTATAAATTACACAATGGTGTTCTATTTCATCGTACATCTATGTTAAAGGAGCAGTGGTGTGTTTGTATTCCTGAGGAGTACGTTGAATGTCTCATATGGTACACTCACCTATCCTGGGGACAGTATGGACCCGAGATGTGTAAAAGAAAGATTTCTGCCTATTGCTATCTGTCCAATCTGTATAAAAGTATTCAAACACTGCTAAGCACTTGCTTAATCTGTCAGAAGGCAAAGCTCTTCAATCTTTCGAATGCCATACCTTTGAATCCTATCCACATTGAGCATCGTAACCAAATAGTCAGTCTTGACTCTTCACGTCCACTTCTGAAAGGAAGGGGAGGTGCTAAGTACCTTGCTGCTTTGCTAGATCTCTTCACTAAGCACGTGCGTTTACACGCGATGAAGTCTTCCAGTTAAAAACCGTTAATAAGACGAGTAGAAAAGGATTATTTAACTCATTTTGGTAAGTCGGAAACCATGTCATCTGATAATGCTTCAAACTTCGTTGGAAAGGAGTGGAGACAGTTTCTTGTCAGTAATGATATTAGACAGATTCTAATTTCAAGATTTCGAAACCAAAGTAACGCGACAGCCAAGATCCTAAAAGAATTTAATCGTTTTACTCGCACCAGTGCACCGAACCAGCAAATAAGATGGGTCGGTTTCATTACTCCATTTGAAGAGATTGTAAATAACCTTCCACACTCTTCGACCGGTTTCACACCTTCAGAACTAATCTGCAAGCGAAAGGAAAGCAATGAATTGACTGATCCTATCCCCAGGATACAAGGTCCAGAAGTCAACCTAGATAATAAGTTAAGACAAGCCCTGATCTCTCTCACAACCCATGCTAATTTAAGAAAAAAGACATTTGAGAAGCATGCCAATAAAGTTCTGTAGTATCGCTTGAACCAGCGTGTCCTTCTGAGGACACACTTCAAACCATCTCTCATCTTACGTAAACATCGTAAGTGGCAACACCTATACGAAGGACCGTTTCTTGTAGTGAGGAAGCAACATATTGGTTGTTATGTGTTGGCAGATCCAGTCAGTGGACGAGTAAAAGGACTTTGCTACCATGTAAACCTAAAGAAGTACCATGAAAAACATTAAAAAATCATTTATTATGTTAAGCTGCAACTTGAAACAAGAGTGTGATTTGTTTAGAAAGTATGTGAGTCAACAGCATGTACATGTATTCTGCAGGTGACGTAATAATTTGAGTGAGGTGAACGCAAAGTAATGATGGAGCTTGATGCATATGAAGTGATTGAAGAAGGTGCTCTGCGTATTTGGAAAATAAGATTTGTCTTAGTTTTAAGTTTCTTGAGTCATAGAAGGCTGCAGTCGTCCAATTAAGTTGGGACGTGCAGAAGTGCCACCTCCTACCTTAGTTTTAAATTGTAGCAAATCTCTCTTTTACCAAGTAGTAGAAATTTTCTTTAAATTCCTCATTTTGCCAAGATGTCCGCATATGTGAAGTAATAACCTGAGTTAAGCATTCAAAGGATTGATATTTTAAGTCGGTAGAACCATGTACGATGCAAACTGATACAACGTTATCTGTAGATTACACCGAGTATAAGCAGCAACATACAGTTAATGTACAAAGAAATGAGTAATGGTACTCGCAATTGGAGAGCAACTTTAATTTATTTATTAATACGAGTCAACCAAGTCAGGAAACATGCATTTATAATGATAATTAGGTCCTGTGTTGGAGAAACGTAGAGACTATTACTATGCCACGTGCATCATATAGAAACCTTCGATACTAAGATACCTAGTAGAGGACTGAGATTATCTGCTTATATTTTACTGCTACGTAAGCATGGCGTGATATGGAAGCTGACTTGTGCGACATTTTAATGCTGAAGTCAAGTTATGCCACGAGGATGACATTAAAAGCGGTGTCACCAAAGAATGAATTTGCTAAACTGATTATTTCACTTATTATCTATCTTCGTATCATTTATTTCTATGCATTTTCCTATTGTAGTTTTCTTCATTGGCATTCTTACCTTTCTACCTTACCCGGTAGGGGAAGAAATTTGGAAACTGGGTCAAAAGATTTGACGAGTGCATATTGTGTGTATTGACTTTCGTGGCTCATTGGTTAATGCGCATCTGCAGTTACTTACCGAAACGCGATGTAAATCTGAGCCGCGCGGGATAAGCCGAGCGGTTTGAGGCGCTGCAATCGTGGACTGTGCGGCTGGTCCTGCCGGAGGTTCGAGTCCTCCCTCGGGCATGGGTGTGTGTGTTTGTGCTTAGGATAATTTAGGTTAAGTAGAGTTCAAGCTTAGGGACTGATGAGCTTAGCAGTTAAGTCCCATAAGACTTCACACACATTTGAACATTTTTTGAAGCTTTGAACGTGAACTGTTCACCAAGTCAAAGAATGTATATTTTACTGATTATTGATGTAACGGAGCAAATGAGCAAATAAACTAAAAAAAGGCTATTATAGAACAATAAGAAAAGGAAAAGAATAAAATTTAAAATACATATAAAATCTAATGTGCTACAGAAGCACCATTCAGAATAGCAAACACGACATTCGTTAGGTTTTGGACAGTAGTTAAAAAACTATGTATATTTTGTAACCAATTGTTTTTATGGGAAGTCATTTTAGCATTACCTGTGTGGCTCCGTAGTATAATGACACCTATATGGGCACTTATGGATTACTGCCTGTGGTTCACTTAGCGACAAAATGATGAAAACATATACAGGGTGGTCCATTGAAAGTGACAGGGCCAAATATCTCACAAAAGAAGCGTCAAACGAAAAAACTACAAAGAACGAAACTCGTCTAGCTTGAAGGGGGAAACCAGATGGGGCGATGGTTGACCCGCTAGATGGCGCTGCCATAGATCAAATGGGTATGAACTGCGTTTTTTAAAATAGGAACCCCCATTTTTTACTACATATTCGTGTAGTACGTACAGAAATATGTATCTATTAGTTGGACCACTTTTTTCGCTTTGTGATAGACGGCCCTGTAATAGAAACGTACGTGGTATGACGTAACATTCCGCCAGTGCGGACGGTATTTGTTTCGTGATACATTTCCCCTGTTAAAATGGGCCGTTTACGAATTGCAGAAAAGGTCGATATCGTGTTGATGTATGGGTATTGTGATCAAAATGCCCAACGGGCGTGTGCTGTGTATGCTGCTCGGTATCCTGGACGACATCATCCAAGTGTCCGGACCGTTCGCCGCATCGTTACCTTATTTAAGGAAACAGAAGGTGTTCAGCCACATGTGAAACGTCAAACACGACCTGCAACAAATGATGATGCCCAAGTAGGGGTTTTAGCTGCTGTTGCGGCTAATCCGCACATCAGTAGCAGACAAATTGCGTGAGAATCGGGAATCTCAATAACGTCGGTGTTGAGAATGCGACATCAAAATCATCCACTCACTTGCTGTTGGTTCAAACCTAATTTTGCATACAATATGAATGTTTTCGTCTCTTGGTGCAACAAGGCAAGATGTTGCCAGTTGACCCTTCGTCTGTTCTTCACCTCCATCACCATCATAGTCGTCTTCTCGTTCTGCTTTGATAAATACATTATTTTCATGTTCTAGCTCCTTTCGGAATAAATGTCTCATTTGAGAAATGGGTTTAAATACATTTTCCAGTACGTAACAGGGACTTCAGTTTGTCTGTTTTGCAGGAATGCCGGTTTATACCGGCGGATATTTCCTCGAAATTTCATACCTGGCTCTTAAGACTGCTCTTTGGTCCAAATGTTATTGAGATTCATGTTGACAATTACAGTGCTCAGTCACAACTGAACCGATTACAAGCAAATGTCTCAATTTATACCACTTCTGACAGCATTAGACGTTAGGGTTTACTGGGCCTTAAAAAGTTCTCTAACATCAGATGGATGTTAGCTAATGGAGGGGAAAATTTTACCCCTCTGTAATGCATACATATTACAAATTTGTGTGTGTGTGTGTGTGTGTGTGTGTGTGTGTGTGTGTGTGTGTGTGTGTGCTTGTGTATCTATGTTGAACATCTCCTCCTAAACCACTGGACCAATTTCAACCGAACTTGGTCCACATATAGCTTACTGTCAGGTTACAGTCACTGTTTGGGGTAAGAACCACAATGTTTATGCAGTAACAGTACCGTATGAGGCATGCCGTTACAATTTATTACTCCTTTGATACTATCTGTATTTACGACACATTTTAAAGACGTTAAGCACGTATGCCGCTGAATGTAAGTACAACATTGTATCACTGTATGACACATGGATTAGGAAACATGATGTCATAAACAATGAGACTTTTGAAAAACTGTTTCATCGTGCATGAAGTTTTATTATTTCTCTGGCGTTAACTCTGTTCATAATAAATTTTGCAGACAGTGTCCACATATGTCACTGAATGCAACTACAATGTTACATCACTGTATGGCACATGTTTCTGGAGGTATGACGGTGAGATGCTCAAAAAACTGCCTTATCGTGCATGGTGTTTAAGTTTATTACGTCATGGCTACTTACTCGAATCGAAACACATTTTATAGACTGTATCCATATATGACGTTGAATGTACTTACAAAGTTATATAATTGTGCGACACTTATTTCAGAAGATATAGCGTCATAAACATTCAGGACAAGGCTAGATGTTCATGGTATGGGCATAGTCGCACAGCTATAAACAATACCAGGGCAACACAGTGTTGCTTTGCTAGTATAGTATAATGTTGTTGCCTGGAGGCATTATTTGTTAATCTGTACTCCCCCTATGTTGCTTCCTGGGGGGGGGGGGCGGTCATAATGAATTATGCGTTAAGTGATAGGTATTAGATGTTGTAAGGTGTCCAGATTTTACGGACCTTACATGAGATTAACCCATAACGACAGGACGATATAGTATGAGATCCTTAGAAAATAATAATTGTATTATATCAACAAAAACCAATTGCACTTAATGTCATGTACCGAAAACTAACAAACAAATATCTACCAATATATGCACAATGGCATGGAACAAACAAGTTAATGCGAAACGCATTTTGGAGCAGGTGGTTAATTACGAGGGTCAGTCAAAAAGTAATGCCTCCTATTTTTTTTCTACGTTTAATTGTCAGAAAATTTAAATGCAATTACATAGGTTGAAAACCACAACATTGAGGATCATTTTGTCATTTTTCAATGTAATCTCCGCCCATCTCTACAGTTTTGGTCCATCTTTGAACAAGGGCATGTATCCCAACACGGTAAAAATCACAGCTCTGCTTCCTAAGCCATTGACGCACGGATGTTTTGACGGCCTCCTCATCTTCAAAATGAATCCCACGATGAGCTTCTTTTAGTGGCCCGAACAGATGGAAGTCTGATGGTGCCAGGTCAGGGCTGTATGGGGGATGAGGCAAAACTTCCCATCCAATTTTGACAATCTCATCAGAGGTGTGACGACTGGTGTGTGGTCTTGCATTGTCATGCAAAAGAAGAACATCTGCCATTGATTTTGTTGGGCGAACTCGCTGAAGACGTGCTTTAAGTTTTTTGAGGGTTGTGACGTATTGAACAGAATTTATTGTGCATCCCTGCTCCAAAAAAATCAACCAGAATCACACCCTCTGTATCCCAGAAAACTGTTGCCATAACTTTCCCTGCCGATCGCACAGTTTTGAATTTTTTCTTCCTCGGCGAGCTTGTGTGACGCCACTCCATTGACTGCCTCTTTGATTCGGGTTCAAAAAAATGCACCCATGTTTCGTCCCCGGTCACAATTTTTTTCAGAAACTCATCTCCCTCCAAACGGAAGCGCTGCAAGTGTTGGGAGGCTATTGTTTTCCTTGCCTCTTTATTCTGATCGGTTAACATTCTTGGAACCCACCGTGAACAAACTTTTGAGTACCCCAATTGTTTAATAATCGTGATCACACTGCCTTTACTAAGAGAAATAATGCGACACACTTCATCTGCAGTCACCCGACGGTCACCACGAATGATGTCATCAACTTGCTGAATGTTGTGTGGAGTCACTGCACTCACCGGCCTGCCGCTCCGCTTTTCGTCAGTCAGCGGTGTTTGCCCTTCAGCTTCCTTACAACGACGAACCCATCATCTAACAGTGCTGACATCCACTGTCACAACACCATACACCTTCTTCAGTCTTTCATGAATGCGTATGGGCGTTTCACCTTCTGCATTCAAGAATTCAATCACACAACGCTGTCTCAAACGAACATCGATGTCGGCATTACAAACTTCTGCTGTGCTGCCACCTGTTGACACAGAAAGTTACTACTGCAGTGGATTGCAGAAGAAGGTTTGAGGAATGGCGCCAAATTCAAATTTTTCACTTAACTTAATTTTTTTAAGAAAAAAAAAATGGGAGGCATTACTTTTTGACCGACCCTCGTATATCGTAAAACTCCCATTTAGCAAGAGAACGGTGAGCTTCAGTGCTGAAAGGGATAAGGCCAGAACAATACGTTATTCCTTTTAACGTTAATGAGGCGGGACCGAGCGTAAGTGGCTGCTCGTCATTAACAGGCCTAGGCTGCGACCCAGCAAGAAAAATAAAAATGCATTCACCTCTAGCGAGACGATGATTGGCTGAAGCCATACTTGGTGACGCAGACACGACACGGTGGGGAGATCTCCATTATATAAAAGTATTTTGAGACCTAAAATCTCTCTCTCTCTCTCTCTCTCTCTCTCTCTCTCTCTCTCGTCTCGCGGCGAACCGCACTAGTGTGAGGAAATAAGAAAGGGCTTTCTGCAAAGTGAGGACGATACGTTTCACGTATCTTCGCGACAGATAGCAAAGAGGTAGTTAATTATTCCTGCGGGAATTTTTGCGGGCAAAGAAATTTTGCACATCACTCCAACCCATAGCGAGTGTGCAATAGCCATTATTTCGATTATGGAAAGATTAACATTCTACGGAACACAGGAAAATTGCGACTGAGTGAATGCAGACAAGGCCAGAGTAGGGAATTAGCGTTTCAGATCCAGCACTGAAACAATGCCATTGCAGATGCTGCTTCGTAAAGTACCATCGTGAATTAGGCCACAGTAAATGTATAGATTTTGCTCACTCCAACTTACGTATGCTTTAACCACTGAATATTAAAAGCTAGGATAGTAGCCCACTCTCACATTTGAGTACAAGAGAGTTTTTTCATTGGTTCAAAAAAGTAAATTTATTCCCCACCAACTCAGTGCATTGACCAGTTATGACAACGCAGATTTAAATTAGCTGATGAGGATTTTTAATAACCATTTTTTGCTGTGATAAAAAAATTTCATATATAGAGATAACGATTTTAATAATCGTCATTTCAATATCTTCAAGACTTCAATATTTTGTTATTAAGTGTCAAAAGTAATAGAACATGATTGTTGTTTATCACTTGACCCCTGAAAGCAACAGTTGATAAATTATTTCTAGAATAAAAAAGGGAATCCCTGTATTGTCTTTCTAGAATAGATCCCAAACATTGTCTTTTTTTAATTCATGCATTCTAGGTACATGACAGCAGCATTTCTAATGATTTTTGTTACGATCCGCACCTGATATTAACTGGCTTACCGGATCAGGGTCATATTTATTTTGAATGTCGGTTTGACACCCTGGGCTTGAGAAGACAGTTCAGATGTTTTGTCCATTTGCACGCTAAGTGGTAAGCCAATTGAGCACGCATTAGTACACTCAGTGTGCAGATACAAAGGCCGGACGTACGACAATGTTATACGTTAGATGTTGGTAGATCTCAATAAATATTCCAGCACCAGATGGAAGTCAGTTACTGGAGGCATTAGGTGTTGGTACTGTAATGGTGTACGTATGTGTGTGTGTGTGTGTGTGTGTGTGTGTGTGTGTGTGTGTGTGTGCCACTTGTCATGGGTCACTAATACTACAATCTTTTAATGCATATACACTACCTGCTGATCAGTGATTACCATTGATGAATGGTTTGGTCAGCGATTAATGATGCTAAAGATAAGTGATCATTGATGGTCGGTGATTAACGATGGTCAGTGATCAAAGATGGCCAGTGACCAATGGTGGTCAGTGATCAATAGGAATTAAGTGTCACGCATTATCCATTATGTGTTATTCATTTGCAATTAAGGGTGAAACGTCCCCTTTGAACAATTTATACGAATGTGCTTAAACTGACACACAATAGTTTTTAGCGCAACGCAATCTGACTTTCAAAAATCCCTACAAAAGAATGGCCCTGACTAACATTAACCTATACATTCCAAAAATCACTTACCTCACAAAAATCTTCGTTACTCAAGCTACTGCAATACAGCGAGCGCCACTACTGCCAGCTAAATAAAAGATTCAAACTACGGAAGGCACTAACTACTGATAGGCACAGTTAGCAAATGAAAGATTTTTATACAGAACAAACAATGTATTTACCTTTATAGTCATAATATATATATCAGTTCATGACATCCAGTCTTACAAATTACAAAACTCCGCCATCTCTCTCCCCACGTCCACCACTGCTGGCGGCTCACCTCCAACTGCGCAACGCTACGCGCTGTTAGCATCCAGCTGCCGCTGCCCAACACTACAATGGCAGACAACAATGGAAACCAGCCACAGACTGCACACGGCACAGCCAGTGATTTTTATACAGAGCGCTACGTGGCGGCGGCGTTACCAATAAAAAAACCTAAACAGCCTACTTACATAGCCCCCATGCTCCCCACAAAAAAAATTACAAATAGTTTTGGGCAGTGGCCAATACAGATTTGAAATTTTTTTTCATAATTACAATAACAAAGAATGAAATGCACACACTTATCGATACAATGTTGGTCAAAAGCTAAAATTTTCTCACAGTCTATAAAGACAGTCCTGATCATTCATCAAAGTAAAATTGCAGTGTTTTTCTCAAAGTCTGAGTAGTAAAAGAAAATGCACACGGAAGTAGTGGATTTCCATGCAGTCTTGAAGAAGTAGTGTTGTCCTTCCAACGGAAAGACAGAGCTGACTCTTGACATGCAGACAGGTAATGGGCCACAACCGAGCAAACCCACAGCAGAGTCAGTCGACGTTTTCAAGAATATTGGTAGGTAGGTCGTCACAGAGTAGACCCATTGTAGTCCTGGTAGAGATAACGGTATTGGTGGGCCACCAGAGGTGCAAACCCACTGCAGTCCTTGTAGAAATAATGGTATTGGTTGGCCATCGAAGGTGCAGACCCACTTCAGTCCTTGTAGAGATGCCCAGCAGCCATCTATTGCGACTGTGCAGGTGCACAATCACCATCAAAGAGTCTTGTGGACAATATAGCAAGTCCATAAACCTTCACTAGTGCACTCACAATTTTTTTTGGAAATGTCCTTAGAATGAGCAATGCTGTTAACCAGTCTCTTGCTGAATTATTAACACACGTGCAAACACTATCAGTCCCTACTTCTCACAGATTGTCCATATACTATGACCAACAGAAATGTGTGCAGTGAAATGTAACTTACAAATTACTTAATTTGATCAACTGGTATCAATTACAATTTTATAACATAAGAATACAATAACAAAGATATAAAATACATCATTAAAGAACATAACAATATAGATAACATTTGTAGTAAAACAGGCTTTACAAAAGAACAGAAATAAACATGTACATCAGTGTTACAAGAATTTTGACATAAGTACACACATAAAGATCAGAGTAACTTTTGAAACATCAACTCCACATACGAGCAACCAAACAGAACAGATAAATAATGTGTAAACATCTTTACAAAGTAAATAACATATTATTAATGCAAATTATATTTGAGCATAGCAGTATTCCTCATCATAGTGAATGTATCTTAGTACTAGAAAAATTCTACAACATAAGTCTTATCAGATAAACATATAAAGACAGAACGAACATAAATACACAAGGGTACACAAACACATAGTGGGATAACACAAGGAAAGGATAGGGTTTGCTTTACTGCAGTATTTTGCAAACAAAACTTTCTTTACTTCTTGGAGATCTCCCTTCATTCTTCATTATTTCCAAAAAGTCCTATCTATACCTGATTTCTGTACTTTTTTTTGTATAACTTCTCAATGCATTTCTTCCAATCCATCGCAAATCATTCTCTTATATAGGCTACCCCCTCTTAAGCTAACTTAAATCTACTGAGCTCAGATGCTAAACTAAGGGACGAGGCAATGCAGCAGCACAAAACAATTAACACAAACAGCAATGATAAAAAAAATGGACATTGGCAAAAAAAGGCAGCAATATTACAACTAATATAAGGCAATGCGCAGCAAACAAGAAAAATAAATCAGTAATAAAATTGGCTTAACCTAGTAATGAAAAGTGATATTCAGTAGCACTATGAATGGCAAACAGCCACAGCAAATGCTATAACTTATACCTAAACATGACAAAGCTCAATCAGAAAAAAATGTTACACTAAAGACAACAATGCAGATAAGGACAATGTCTATTCACATCTTAATGTCTATGCAATTAAAGTGGTGCACCACAAAATTTTTATTGTAAAAAAATATTACCATGTACTTGAAAAGACAATTCTGTATGCAATTTCTGTGAAGGGAAATGTCTTTTTGTGCTACTTCGTTTTTTTTTTAAGTACATCATAAAGTTATTATTTACTGGATCTGTAGGCATAAAATATTTATATTAGTACATCCATAAAATTTATTTTAACCAATGCTTCAGTGCAGTTAGAAACTAGATATTAAACAAAATGAGTAAATAAATGCATAAAGCAAGCCACATGGCATTTCTCTCAACTAGCATTACAATAGCCATGAAATGTTTCTCGTCGTTTCATTAGGCATTTTAGTAAATATCATAAATTAAGAGCTCCACAGTGTAATCATATGTTTTCAAGTTTGGGCGTGTAGTATTTGCGATGCTTTCTACAAAGGAATCTCAATAGCGAGGATAATGACCTCTTTTTTTTTCACCTGTGCCTCTGACAGGCACACACTAATGGCTTTCTTTTGTCAGGTGGTTGTCGCGCAGCTGGGTGCCCACGACGCATTACATGCAGGTGGTCACTTAACTGTCTTATCGAAATATTTACGACACCAGTTTCCGCTACAGTGGCAGTCTCATATAAAAAAATTCACAGGTCAAGAATTTGCGTTACAAATATGTAGAAACAAAATCCTTTGAATAGAATAGTGTCCAAATAATTTTCGCCAGCATAGTTATGTAAGTAGGCTGTTTAGGTTTTTTTATTGGTAACGCCGCCGCCACGTAGCGCTCTGTATAAAAATCACTGGCTGTGCCGTGTGCAGTCTGTGGCTGGTTTCCATTGTTGTCTGTTTCTCTGATTGTCTCAGTGATAGTCATTACCGCGGAGAGGTGATCTTTCCCTGTAATAATTACTACTCTGCCAACGGTTGTCATACGGGTGGTGTCTGTTTTGGTCACGATTTACGTTGTACGAATAGCCTTGTCGTGTATTATTTCTGTCATCGCGGAATTGTGACAGGTGTGACCTGTAATTGTTGTGCTTCTGCTTTCGCGTTCCGCGATTGTCAGTGTCAATTTCCAGTTCTTGTAACAGTCCCTGAAAAGCTTCAATGTCGTCTTTGCATCGTCCTGCTAAAATAATCTGTCGTAAATGTTCAGGTAATTTGATTAAGCAAATGCGGATGAGTTCTGAGGGGCTGTATGGGTTTGAAAGATACTGATTCTTATGTAACATGTCTTCAAAATATTTGACAAGACTGGAAAATTCAGATTGTTCGAAATGTTTCATCATTATGATGCTATGTTTTACTCGGTCTTGTGTAGCTTGAGACCAATATGCTGAGAGGAAGGCATGATAAAATTCTCCTTCACTATGACAATCGTGAATGACCGATCGCATTCTTACAGCTGGTTCATTCTCCAAGTAGCCACACATAAATGCTAATCTGTGCTCTAATGACCAGTTGGGAGGAAAACAATGAGAGAATTGATGGAGCCACGCTTGTGGATGAATGTCGTTGCCAGAATTCTTAAATGTTTTGAATTTACGTGCAGTAATGAACAGCTTATAGTCAAAATCATCGTGTCGGCGGGTAGCATATCGTTCATTGTTACGTCGTGTCGGCAGTTCCATCTCAAAATTCGGTGCACCTTGCCAATTTCTTTCACAATTTCCCAAATGCCCTGTGTTATTATTTTGTGGCTTTTCCGTATTTATAAGTCCCTCTTCCCGTGTTGGAGCGCGACTGTCCTCTGAAATACGTAATTCTTGTATTACCTGTGTCAGCTGATCTTGCACTTCCCGAATTTCTCTTTGGTGTTGTGTATTAATTTGATTCTGCTTTTGTTTGAATTTCATAATTTGTTCGCACCCTTCTGTATCATTCAGATCATCATCTACCTTTGTAGATAAGTTAGTGAACTGATCTGAAAGTTCGGCTACTTTCTCCGATAGTGAACACATTTCCTCAGTGTGTTTTTCTGAACCAAGTTTCAGAGTGTCCATTTGTGATGAAATCGAATCTACTGTGACCTTTAAGTTTTCCTGAGTTCTTGCAAGTTGCGTAACCGAATCGGTGGATGCAACTGAGTCCATTTTAGCTTGCAAGGTGTCGTGATTTTCACGAACAATAGTTTGCAGTTCTTTTATGGCTGCTTCATGATTCTGTAATGCATTTTCATGCCGCGAAAAAATAGGTTGAAAATGCTCACAAATTTGTGTTTTAACGTCATTACAGATTTTTTGGCATTTCGATTCAATGTTATGTAACTCAGTAGTTAAATCTTCACGTGTTTGTTCAAGTGTGGTGTCTAACTTTCGAAGATTTTGTTCCATTGTGTCTAACTTTTGAAGCTTTCGCTGTGTTTGTCTCTGATTTTGTTCCAAGGTGTCTAACTTTTGAAGATTTTGTTCCATTGTGTCTAACTTTTGAAGATTTTGTTCCATTGTGTCTAACTTTTGAAGATTTTGTCCCATTTGTTTCTGATTTTGTTCAAGCGTTGTGTCTAACTTTTGTAGCCTTTGTCCCATTTGTTGCATTAACTGTAATAACAGTGCACTGGTGTCTGAAACATGTTCCTCAGTGCTATTCGGCAATGCATTTGAACCGGCAATATTCGCAGTTTGAAAAACAGAAAATGAGTCTTGACTTATTTGAGAAAACGGTGAGGACGCAAAATCTGAATCTACAGTATTTGCAAGATTGTGTCCTGTCATTTCGCAATCCTGAGGCGAGCTGTTGCCGACCGATCGATCGATAATACTTCCCTGTTCACTAATTGTTTCACTTCCTACACCATTATTTGCAACCCACTCCATTTCCTTATGCGCTATTACCAAATTACTACTTTGAACGTTAGTGAATTCATTAGATGGTGACGCTAACACACTGCTTTCGTCTTCACTGTCATTTCTCAGTTTACTTTGGAGCCTAGTGTTACGTTTTTCACACGCCATTATTGTCACAATTTTTCACACGACAACACAGAAAAACACAATTTGAAGAACAAAAATAAGATAACACATTAACATAGCACTGAAAATAATATCTAGTTAATTGCAAGCGCAGCTGCGAAATACTTCGTGCAAAACTACATGCATGCCACAACTGTTTTACTGTACAACAATGAAAGACTGCAACTACAAAGGAAATTCTCTCTATGATAAGGCGCTAGCAATAAACAAAGGCTACACTAACTACACAAACTACAAGGGAAAAAATCAGAAGATTCCAGTGAGGTATCCTCGGCTAAGGGTCGACATATGAAACGTCCCCTTTGAACAATTTATACGAATGTGCTTAAACTGACACACAATAGTTTTTAGCGCAACGCAATCTGACTTTCAAAAATCCCTACAAAAGAATGGCCCTGACTAACATTAACCTATACATTCCAAAAATCACTTACCTCACAAAAATCTTCGTTACTCAAGCTACTGCAATACAGCGAGCGCCACTACTGCCAGCTAAATAAAAGATTCAAACTACGGAAGGCACTAACTACTGATAGGCACAGTTAGCAAATGAAAGATTTTTATACAGAACAAACAATGTATTTACCTTTATAGTCATAATATATATATCAGTTCATGACATCCAGTCTTACAAATTACAAAACTCCGCCATCTCTCTCCCCACGTCCACCACTGCTGGCGGCTCACCTCCAACTGCGCAACGCTACGCGCTGTTAGCATCCAGCTGCCGCTGCCCAACACTACAATGGCAGACAACAATGGAAACCAGCCACAGACTGCACACGGCACAGCCAGTGATTTTTATACAGAGCGCTACGTGGCGGCGGCGTTACCAATAAAAAAACCTAAACAGCCTACTTACAAGGGTTAGGCATTATCTTTTAGCTGTTGGGTACTAGCCATTAGCCATTAGGTATTAGGTGTTAGCCATTAGCTGTTAGTGTTACTAGGCGGAAAGGTGACCACCAAAAAGGGCGAATGGTGCCCATAAAAAGGAGGAATGGTAACCTTCAAGTGAAAAAGAGGGAACGATTACTTTGTATGAAAGTTGTTGTTGTTGTCTTCAGTCCTGAGACTGGTTTGATGCAGCTCTCCATGCTACTCTATGTATGAAAGATGTCAGTACAAATTGAAATGATCACTTTGAATGAGAGAGCTATGTAAGATGTGCAGAATTTGACATATGAAATACAGAGATGTGTGTGTGTGTGTGTGTGTGTGTGTGTGTGTTTGTGTGTGTGTGTATGTGTGTATTATGCGCATCTTTGACACAAGAATCAGTTTAATGTTATGCCAGAATATATGTGTGTAGGTAAATAACGGATAGCTGGGGCCTTGGCTTCATTTTAATATTAAGTCAGAGGTAAAAGAGAGAAATGATTATCACTGGTGTGCTTAAGAGGTACAGTATTTTTATGAAATATGAAATACAGAGGGAACAACTGTTTGTAGGAGTATGGAGTTTTTGATGTGTAGAGGCTTCATTTTTTCGTATATAACGCATATTTTTGGCCTAGGAATCATTTTAACTGAGGCTTCACTATAATATTGAGCCATAGGTATGTGACTGTCACAAAATAATGGATATATTTTTGACTTTAAGCTATGAATTACAAAAATTTTTACTGCGTATCTGGTGCATAATTTTAATACTACCTTCTGACTGGTTGGAAAGAGGAGAGGAAAGGGTATAAAGCACACAACTGCGTGCATCTCTTCATAGATAATGTAAGTTTACACATTTTTTATGTTGGAAATAATGAATATCTTTGACTTTAAAGGAGTTAATTTATATTTTTCTGGTTTTCAAGATGATGTTGCATAAATTTTTATTGCATATCTGGCGCTATTTTCTAATACTGCACTCTGACACGTTGGAAAGAGGAAGGGGTGGGATACGTTTCCATCATCTTGAATTTTTAATGCTGTGCTATGAGTGGCTGGAGATAAGGAGGGGGAAGGGGCGTGACTTGATGTCTATGTCGGAAATGATATAATTTGACTCTATTCTTATGCATCATTTTAACACTCTTACTACGTACACAATTGTGCTATTTCCTCAATCATGAATGTTTAATGCTGCGTTACAATTAGCTGCAGATAATGAATGGAGAGGTAGTGGGGTTTTAATTTCCCATTTATACAGCTGGGCTATTTTACAACACTTGACTCTGGTTGGTTGTAGACAGATAGGAGGGCATGTGAGGTATAAAGCATACAATTCGTTTGTTTCCGTCATCTTGGACTTTTAATGCTGCGCTTTGATTGGTTGGAGATTGGGAGGAAGGGGGAGGAGGGGAAGAATGTTTTCTTAATTCCCCACTAGTACACTTGATTATTTCCGCTAACTTCCATTTTTAAATACTGCACAAATATTGGCTGGAGGAGAGAAGTGCTACACTGTTATTGGTTGGTGAGAGCGGGGAGGGGGGGGGGGGGAGTTTTTAATTTTTCGCCGCTAACACAATTGGGATATTTCTGCGGCCTTGGATGTTTCATTGACTCTTTCGTCATTGATATTGCGCTAAGATTTCCCACTGCTAAGTATGATGTTGCCACTTATAGGGGCAATGATGTTATGAGTTCTAGATCATTAATACGTCATGAGTATTGCATGATCACATGATGATCTTGAAAAGGTTAATGACAGCGTGCAATGTCGGAATGCTCTGGTAATCTAACTGTAAGGATTCTAGCTGTGACTGATCTTACATAACTCTGCTACTCATACTTTAATAACTAACATTGGACATTTGTTGTTATGTAAAGTACTTTGAGAGAGTGTAGTTTCCTTTTTGTTAATGGATCCTAACCATAAATACTTTCAACAAGCCTATAACACACAAAAACTGGTATGAAAGCAGTAAAAAATTGTACAGAACACTTGTAGCTATAAGAGTTAGGTCAGTTTTTATTTAATCTGAAGTCCATGTGGTCGGAAGGAAATCTGTAACTATCTACATCACCACTATTTTAAGCCATTTTTGAACTGGAAAATACCAATTTGACTATCGTAGAAAGGATTCTCCGAAAGATGCCATCCATCATCATCTTCACAATCATAGCGTAGGGATGACAACTATTTCAGTCTGAAATCCACTCTGCTTTACCTTTTTAAGAATTTGAGTTATTGATATATCTTAATTGTAGGAAACCAAGCAGTATCTGTGTTTGACAAGGTTGCCGTTATATTTCTTAATGGCAAGCAAAATTTATTTCAGCCTTTGAAGAGGTTATTTCTTTGGCATGTGAGCGTTTTCCTCTCCTTACGTCCCAAAAGGAAATGGTGTATCTTCCGCCAGTTGTGTTATGCAGTTGCTTCCTTCTCCACGGAGCTGTCACCGTTCATCCCCTACCGCCTCCGTCACTTTTGTCGTGGTTTGTGGCAGGTGAAGAATGGTTTTCTAAGTGAGGTACACACGTTGGTGGCTTTGCATATATCTATAATATAGCTCGAACAATTTAGGATTTGTAAGTAGAACTGAAATGATAATTGGAATGTTGCGTCAGTCACTATATGTAAAAGGATTGGAAAATCAGGCACGGGGTCAGTGGTGTTCTGGATAAAGATGCTGTAACGATTCATGTTGAATGTTACTTAAGTTTCTTCTGCCTGGTCCATTGACAAAAGAATGGGTAATTTTCATGCTTCACAAAACTTATTCACATTAATTGACATCCGAACTACACACTCGTCACATAAACAAAACACGGGCAGAGTTCACTGATCTCGTTGACTTCCAAAAGTATCTTCAAAGCTGACTTGTCGCAGCATCCCTGCATCGCTTTATATAGAATTTTATCAGTAGCTTCCAAAATAAAGCATTATTAATTTTGTACAATTTTTATGTTACAATTAAAATCTACAAAACGTAAAGGAACTGATGTTAGAGCCGAATAAGGTATAAAATACAGTATTCAATGACAATCTTTTATAGTATTATCTTTAGTTTTCCATGAGAAAATCATTCTGAACTTTGATTACAATATTGTCTCTCGAATTATTTTAGTTATGTAATTAATTACAGTTATGATTTGGTTACTAATATTCAACGGTAGTACAGTGCTCGTTCCTATCCGATTACGTACATAAAATGCACAAATAAGCCCTCAAATTCTGGAAATGGGAGAACTGTGAGATGTAAACAATTGAAGACTTAATTAGAAATGTAATTACAGAGGAAGACATAAAAATAAACAACAAAAGAAAATACATCCCTTGGTAATAACTTTTAAGTTGTTTCTGAAGATAGTGACATCTTCTGTTACTGGGTTTTTAGATTACCATTTTCTTAATTACAAGCATTGATTTTTCATGCTAACAACTCAGCAATCTCTAGTTATTTATTGCTAAGGACTTATTACTTCAATATTTTGATTAGTTATTTAATTTAGTATATTTACATAATTTTATCAACGACAACCATCCACCGATAATTACGACAACACACGTTCTTCCAGAACACGCCTTCGCAATGAATATCAAGTTCTTTTTATCAAATAGGACAGAATGATATACATAAAGACACTCATACAAGGCCTTAGGAAGCACTGAATTTTCCGATAACTGCCCGGATGCGTATAGAGAAAGATGGTATCAGACATTTCATATGAATTTTGGGGAAGGCTGTATCGTTATAATGTTCAGTGATCATTCGTATTTCCAAACTATCTGTGCTGAGAATTAAACATCAGTGTCTCAATGTTAATACGGAATCACTGAAACATCTTAAGATCAGTTTTACACACAAAATATTGACCTTCGATACTAACAAAAAAATTCAGACTTATTATTACCACTGTCAATAATTATTTATTCACTTAACAGGACACTTTTCTGGATGTGTCTCGTTATTACACCTTCTTCTTCTTCTTCTTCTTTGCTAACGCCACAGCCCTTGGTGAGCATTGGCTTCTTCAACGATTTTCCTCCACATTTCTCAGTTGTCTGCCACTCCTTTCTACCTCCAGATTCCCATACTGGTGAGATCCCTATCACGTCGTCAGTCCGTCTTCTTCTAGATCTCCCTTTTCGCCTAGCTGAATGGATCACACCCTTCATCATTTCTTTGGCTTCTATCCTCTGCCGTTCTCTCCACGTGTCCTATCCATCGTACTTGCTGTGATTTCACCAATTTTACTATGTCCCTACCGTGTAATAGTACTTGTAATTCGGCGTTGTAGCGTATTCTGCAACCTTCTTCCTCCCTTGTTAGACCATGGATATTGATTACTATTTTCCGTTCGAAGGTTGTTAGTGCATTTTTATCACGTTCTGTCAACGTCTACACTGCTGACCCGTATTTGGTAATTGGGTGGACTAGGGAGTTATATACACTCTTGGAAATGGAAGAAAGAACACATTGACACTGGTGTGTCAGACCCACCATACTTGCTCCGGACACAATGCGAGAGGGCAGTACAAGCAATGATCACACGCACGGCACAGCGGACACACCAGGAACCGCGGTGTTGGCCGTCGAATGGCGCTAGCTGCGCAGCAATTGTGCACCGCCGCCGTCAGTGTCAGCCAGTTTACCGTGGCATACGGAGCTCCATCGCAGTCTTTAACACTGGTAGCATGCCGCGACAGCGTGGACGTGAACCGTATGTGCAGTTGACGGACTTTGAGCGAGGGCGTATAGTGGGCATGCGGGAGGCCGGCTGGACGTACCGCCGAATTGCTCAACTCGTGGGGCGTGAGGTCTCCACAGTACATCGATGTTGTCGCCAGTGGTCGGCGGAAGGTGCACGTGCCCGTCGACCTGGGACCGGACCGCAGCGACGCACGGATGCACGCCAAGACCGTAGGATCCTATGCAGTGCCGTAGGTGACCGCACCGCCACTTCCCAGCAAATTAGGGACACTGTTGCTCCTGGGGTATCGGCGAGGACCATTCGCAACCGTCTCCATGAAGCTGGGCTACGGTCCCGCACACCGTTAGGCCGTCTTCCGCTCATGCCCCAACATCGTGCAGCCCGCCTCCAGTGGTGTCGCGACAGGCGTGAATGGAGGGACGAAAGGAGACGTGTCGTCTTCAGCGATGAGAGTCGCCTCTGCCTTGGTGTCAATGATGGTCGTATGCGTGATTGGCGCCGTGCAGGTGAGCGCCACAATCAGGACTGCATACGACCGAGGCACACAGGGCCAACACCCGGCATCATGGTGTGGGGAGCGATCTCCTACACTGGCCGTACACCTCTGGTGATCGTCGAGGGGACACTGAATAGTGCACGGTACATCCAAACCGTCATCGAACCCATCGTTCTACCATTCCTAGACCGGCAAGGGAACTTGCTCTTCCAACAGGACAATGCACGTCCGCATGTATCTCGTGCCACCCAACGTGCTCTAGAAGGTGTAAGTCAACTACCCTGGCCAGCAAGATCTCCGGATCTGTCCCCCATTGAGCATGTTTGGGACTGGATGAAGCGTCGTCTCACGCGGTCTGCACGTCCAGCACGAACGCTGGTCCAACTGAGGCGCCAGGTGGAAATGGCATGGCAAGCCGTTCCACAGGACTACATCCAGCATCTCTACGATCGTCTCCATGGGAGAATAGCAGCCTGCATTGCTGCGAAAGGTGGAAATACACTGTACTAGTGCCGACATTGTGCATGCTCTGTTGCCTGTGTCTATGTGCCTGTGGTTCTGCCAGTGTGATCATGTGACGTATCTGACCCCAGGAATGTGTCAATAAAGTTTCCCCTTCCTGGGACAATGAATTCACGGTGTTGTGTACAGCCTGGGAGACCTCTTGCAGTGTTCGCTTTCTTGCCTCATTGGCATCATTGTCTGCTTCCAGCTCCTCTCTTCCCTCTTGTGCAGCTGTCTCTTTATCTTCTAGGCTGCTTCCCATCATCTGTTCTTCTTCCCTTATCATTTTCTCATCTTTACTGGAGCATGATACCTGGAATCTGCTCTTTATTTTGCCTACAGCATAGCAAAAGTTTCTTGTTTCACTTAGTTTCTTTAACTCTTCTAGTTCCTGGAATTTCTTCTTAGTCCTCTCTCTTTTCTTTCTCTTTTGCAGTCTGTTAGCTCTTCTCCTTAATTCTCTATATTGTCCCACGTTATTTCTGGTTTCTCTTTGAAACACTTTTATTCTAGCCCCGTTCTTTTCCTCTGTTGCTGACCTGTAATTTCGTCAAACCTTTCTAGGGTCCTTCTGTTCCTTCTTATGCGTATTACTTCTGTTGCAGCATCTTTAATGGCTTTTTCAATCCTGCTCCACCTTTCGTCTTCTCCTATTGCAGTCTCTTCGTGGGGTATGGAAGGGACAAGCTCCTAGACTTCCTTACACCCCTGAACTCCATACATCCGAACATCAACTTCACTATGGAGACCGAAGCAGAAGGAAGTTTACAATTCCTGGACGTCATGGTCAAAAGAAGAGCGGATGGCACCCTGGGCCAAGGGGTATACAGGAAGAAAACGCACACCGACCTGTATTTGCATGCAAATAGCTGCCACCACCCTTCGCAGAGGAATGTGGTACTAAAAACACTGTCGGACGCAGGCTGAGAGTCTGTCCCATGAGCTGGAACACCTCAAAACTGTATTTCGGAAAAAAACGGGTACTCGGGATGTGAGATCAGACGCGGTCTCCTCGGGACCTTTACAGTACAGAGAGTGGAGATGGACGAAGTCACGGAGGAAGAGATAGCCATCGCCTATATACCGTACACTGGCGCGCTATCGGGGAAAATAGGACGAATATTGAGGAAACACCGAGTACGAACTGTCTTTTGTCCGTCCAGTAAAACACGAGCATTATTGGGAAGCGTCAAAGACGATCTCGGTTTGCGGAAGGCCGGCATGTACCAGATTCCCTGTGAGTGTGGGAAGACTTACATTGGACAGACAGTGCGCACCAACGAAGATCGTTGCTGAGAACGTCAGAGCGACACTCCACTTATGTACCCTAACAAGTAGACAGTCGCAGAGCACTGTTTGTCCGAAAATCACGAAATGGACTGCCAACATAGCAGGGTCTTGGCACAGACATCTAAATACTGGGACAGCGTCGTTAGAGAGGCTATCCAAATTCTTGCCAGGGACGGACTCATCATCAGAAATTGCGGCTATAAACTCAGCAAGGCATGGTAACCAGCACTGAGTCTAATTAAAAACAGGCTCAGCAAAGAAAACGAACAAGCGACCAGGGCGCACGAGGCAGTTACACTGACGCCACCACAGACACCGACGGCAGCCTCTCAGCGACCGCGGGCGCGGACGGCGGAGAGAACGCCTCGCGGGGGGAGGGGATTTAGGACGGCCGCCCGCCCAGGAGCTCAGGACGCGACTCCGCTGCTCGACTCGCTGCGGCTCACCCCGTTACCGTCGCTCGCGCACGCCTTTGTTCCATCCACAAGTCGTGGCAGGACGCAGGGGCAACAAGTTAGCAGCCGCGCTGGATCTCTTCATCAATGCTTTGGGGAACGCCCGCGGCCGCGGGCGACAACAGAAGCCGAAGCGCAAGCAGCGATCACTGGAACGTGTCCAGTGCTACAAGTGCCAGCAGTTGAGGCACGTGGCGGGTGTCTGCCGGAACGCAGTCGCGTGTTTGAAATGCGCGGCGGCACACGACACCCGTAACTGCCCCAAACCACGCGGAGCAGCCAGCAGATGCGCCAACTCGCGTAGCTGTAGCTACCGTCGACGATACACCACACCAAGTTCTGAGGTGCCTGCCGCCAGGTCGGTCGCACTGCCTCCCCGCTCAGGAGAGGGGCGCGCTTCGTGCCGCGTCGAAGCGGCCACTGACCAAGCGCTGGTCGACTAACAAGCAGCCCTTGCGGCCGAAAGGGCCGCAACGAAGGACGAACTCGTTGCTGTCCATCGACAGCTTCAACAGCTGCGGGAAGAGCTGCGGCTTCTCAAGAAGGCGCCGCCTGTCCCTGCTCCCGCCGCCCCTGTGAGGCGGCCAGTGGGGTAGACGCCGCCACCCATACGTCCACCGACTCACCTCCTGTAGCAATTCAGGCGGCGTCTCGCATGGAAGTCGACGTCGGGACGCCTGAACTGTCTTCTCACCTGGAGACAGGCGCGGAAGAATCATCCGAGGAAGAGATGCCGACCGCTTCTCCGCAAGCTGAAGAAGCGGAAACCGACGACGGGCTGCCCCTCCCGCTCCCAGACGAGAGGAGTGTGCAGCCACTCCTGAAGAAGATCATGGCGTCGCTGAAGGACGGGACGTACCCTCACGGGGACAACCCGTACCCCATCACGCCGGTGCATGCGAAACCACCACTCCCTCATGAACCGTGCGACCTTCCCCACACGCGTGGCAAGTTGCGCGAGGCGGTGACGAGGAAGGAGCTTATATTGTTGAACAGCCGCCCCATCTTCACCCCTTCGGACTGTGACCACATCTACCAGGCCACAGAGAAGTGGGTGAAGGAAGAGTGGCGCTCCGGCAGGCGTCGGCCTGCCCAGGAATCAACTACTTCGCTAGTTTAAACACAGCGGGGTAGCCAGAGGCCCATTCCAACGAGAGGCCACACATATGACAACAGAGCTGATAAAGGAGGAATAGCAGCACTGCTGCTTAGCCTCCCCCATCTCCGGACAGAGGATGTCCGTGATTTTTAGCGAGGCGAGGCGAGCGGGGCGAGGTCAGGAGCTCAGTTAGTCAGCGCACCTGACGATGGTGCCGTGTCTGATCGCCGAAGTATTGTGCCCGTTGGACTCTATGGACCGACAGTACACCCGTGGACTGTTCGAGAAGGAAATACGCCGGGAGAAGTTGAAGAATCACATCAACTCACAAATTTATTAAATTAAACAAAAAGAAACTGAAGAATTTTCCATGTATTTTTTTTTACAGTTTCTTGTAGAAATTCTTAAACATATGCAAAGAAGCTATTAATTTATAACGAATGAAGAAAATAACATTAGGTACCAGCATACCCAATTGGAACTGAGGGAAGCTCTTTACCAATATGAAGAACTACAACCTTCAAACTTCATGACAAAAAGAAGTCAACAAACAGTCTCCTCTCTTTGATATTTCATTTAACTGCAGTAGCTTCCATTATACCTTTGATATAAAATAGAAGATATGGATTTTTCTCCCTATTCCGATGAACTGATTGGTGGCAGGACATATTATTTATTCCCGCATCCGGCCATCCTGATTTAGGTTTTCCGTGATTTCCCTAAATCACTCCAGGCAAATGCCGGGATAGTACCTCTGAAAGGGCACGGCCGACTTCCTTCCCCATCCTTCACTAATCCGATGAGACCGATAACCTCGCTGCCTGGTCTCCTTCCCCGAAAACAACAACAACAACATCTTATTATTGCAGTTAAAAGCTGAAAAGTGTCTGGTTTCGCCTCGACTGTTTTCATCATTGTGTTAACATCATACTCCGCCTTCTTCAGAGAGGCACATTTTTTGAGGCGATGGCATCGATTGTGCACCGCACAGTATAGCTCTCCGGCCTTGGTTGACACGTGGAATGTCTTGCAGGAAGCTCTTTGGTACACGGTGCCAGTTGCTCGCCTTCCCGCGAGAATTCGTACTTCTTTTCGGTGTGACGTGCAGCCTAGCTGTCACTAGAGCTGCTCATCTTGTCTGGTTGGTGTTCAGTTCGGTTAAGCGGTCGCAGGTTGCTGTTTCACAACGTGCTGTTACCTATATGTGCAGGCGACTGCTAAACGCTGTTGGTTCAGGTAATGCATTGCAGATGTGATCAGCTGCACTCCTCTATGATGAACTTGTCTTGGATAGACGCAGTAAATCTCTTGGCATTACTTGGCTTATCAATTAAAAAGGCAACTTAATTTTTTTGTGTATGAGCTGAGTCACATGCCCAAGTGGATCAGAATATCCATACAAGTCACTGCTATCCACGATCATTTTCAATTGTAAAGCGCCCTGTTATTCATTAGCAAGTCACATCAGACTCTTTGGTATCATTAGTTTAATGTACTGTAAAGTAATCTCTTTAGTGCTCGGTTTGAATTTCTGTGTTGATTCAGGAGATTCATGTGCGTCTGCATAATTCTGCGAAAGGTCTATTTTCCGAATGGAGGAAGTTACTGCATTAATAAATTCGGTTCCGATGTTTCCTTTTCCTTTCAAAACGTTCTTGTTCTTTCTGCAGCCACCTGGTTATACGGTAAATGGACAAAATTATGAGAACATCGAAAGAAATGGACGCTTGAAAATAAACGCAAATTCTAGGAAAGTCTGCAGACTGCGCTGTTGAATTTCACACCGAAAGGCACCTTCACGTTGTCCTCAATCTGTTGCAAGTGCCAGTTGCAGTCAGGAGAGTGTACTGCGTAATTCTGAGTGGGTTATGTCACAGCTAAATGAATTCGAACGTGGGCAAATTATGGTGCTAATATGCTGGGTGCTTCAGTAACCAAGAAAGCCCAAGTGTTTGGTGTAATAAGACACGTTGCATCGAAGATTTATACTGCATACAGGGAAAGCAGAAAAATGTCATCCGATAAGTAACAACGTCTGTAGGAAAGCAGTTCAACCACAGTTGATGGCCTTATCTCAAGCTCACTCGCGTGGTATGTTACCCTTGAGGCAATTGTGATTTGTTTTCTTTGTCACCTTTCCTCCCTGGAACTCAGCCAGCGCTCTTGAGATAATTGTGTGCTATCCTCAAGGTCACAGAAGCAGTGTGCAGGTTCAGCTGCAGATAACGATTTTATCTCAGGGTCACTTCCGATGTTACATTACATCTGAGGCAATTGTGCTTCTTATCTTCAAGGGCACACCCCTAACCCCTTCCTCTGGGGAGCACTCTGTCCTGAGGCAATTGTATGCGGTGCATTCAAGGCCACTCAACCGTTGACACAAAATTGCACCAAGAACACACGCTGCAATTACTTGATATTATAGCGACTGTTCATTAATTGGCTCAAAACGTTTGTTCTAATTTAGTTGTGATGTGTTAGCCGGCACTTCCATTGCCTGTTCTTACATCTAATTGAGGAAGCAGACTTATATACTCTAATATTTATTATTACAGAATCAAGGTATATCATGTATATTTTGTTCTTGACGCACTTGCCGTACGATGCACTCTTCACGTCACTTAATTCACAAAAGTAAAAACTGACTTTAGTTGACAGTTTTCACTGCTCATTGGTAGCCAAGCCATCTATCAAAACATAAGCATATTACCATGAAGTGCAGATCTGGGTTTCCCATTGATCAGGTTATACAAACCTTTCGTTGAACACTGTGTCGTGATTAGCTCTCAAATGAGGCCTATACTGGTGAAACAAATGCAAATGGTTCAAATGGTTCTGAGCACTATGGGACTTAACTTCTGAGGTCATCAATACCCTAGAACGTAGAACTAATTAAACCTAACTAACCTAAGGACATCACACACAGCAATGCCTGAGGCAGGATTCGAACCTGCGACTGTAGCGGTCGCGCGGTTCCAAACAAATGCACACATAGCAAATTCACACATGGCAAATACTCTTAAAACAGAGACTCACCACGAATGAGTTATGCGAACAGAACGGAAATCTGTAGATGAGATGCACATATACAAACAAACAAATGATAACGGTTTCAGAAGAATTGGATGGTTTATTCAAGAGAACAGCTTCACAAACTGTGCAAGACAATAGCACATTGGACCAACTCTGGCTCTTATGCAAGCAAAGCAGCTATTTGGCTTGGCATTGATTGATAGAGTTGTTGGACGGCCTCCTGAGAGACAGTGCGGCAAATTCTGTCCAATTGGCGGATTATATTGTCAAAATCCCGAGACTATAGGTGAGCCGTGCCCGTAACGCTACAGATGTACTCAGTTGGGGAGAGATGTGGAAACTTTGTTGGCCAAGGCAGGTTTTTCAAGCATGAAGACAAGCAGTAGAAACTCACACCTTGTGCTTGCGGGCATTATCTTCCTGAAACGTAAGTCCAGGCTGGTTTACCATGACAGGCAACAAGACGGGGCGTAGGTTATGGTCAACGTACCGCTGTACTGTGAGGGTGCTGCAGGTGACAACCAAAGGGGTGGCACTAAGGAAACAAATGACACCACAAACCATCTTTCTGGTTGTCTGGCCGTGTAACCGGAATGTATACATGAGCACATACTCTACATCCTGCCAGGGCTTTCAGTGGATGCGATGTTTCAAAGAACACGTGCCAGCATCATACTGTTAACTCTCGGTGACATGTTTCCCTTTTTCGAACGCAGAAATGATGGGAGACTTTGCCAGAGCATGCAGAAATACGCTTGGGTGAATAACCAAATCTCAAAACATGAAGTTTATTGACCTAATGAAAGACCTGGCAAATGATTAGCAGATTGAAAAAACTTTTTGGGCTCAGTTCGAAATGTATTTATACGACATAGATACAGGTGTCACGGAGAGACAGGATAATGGTGTTCATTGCGCGGCCTAAAGTGCTCTCACGATATAGAACTACAAGAGATGCGTGCTCTAGGTCTTTGGTGCGGCTCCACAGATGGTGCAGCAGGTAATTACGAGGTTATGGGTACATACTGCAATGCAGGGGAAGTCGGGCTGTCGTGTAATGATGTCAAATGTTTCATCTATGGGAATGGGTTCGGGACTCTCCCATACCCACAATTTTCCCTTGAGACTGATTGAGAGTGTGGATGGCTATTTATTTGTTAATACACTCCTGGAAATTGAAATAAGAACACCGTGAATTCATTGTCCCAGGAAGGGGAAACTTTATTGGCACATTCCTGGGATCAGATACATCACATGATTACACTGACAGAACCACAGGCACATAGACACAGGCAACAGAGCATGCAAAATGTCGGCACTAGTACAGTGTATATCCACCTTTCGCAGCAATGCAAGCTGCTATTCTCCCATGGAGACGATCGTAGAGATGCTGGATGTAGTCCTGTGGAACGGCTTGCCATGCCATTTCCACCTGGCGCCTCAGTTGGACTAGCGTTCGTGCTGGACGTGCAGACCGCGTGAGACGACGCTTCATCCAGTCCCAAACATGCTCAATGGGGGACAGATCCGGAGATCTTGCTGGCCAGGGTAGTTGACTTACACCTTCTAGAGCACGTTGGGTGGCACGGGATACATGCGGACGTGCATTGTCCTGTTGGAACAGCAAGTTCCCTTGCCGGTCTAGGGTAGAACGATGGGTTCGATGACGGTTTGGATGTACCGGGCACTATTCAGTGTCCCCTCGACGATCACCAGAGGTGTACGGCCAGTGTAGGAGATCGCTCCCCACACCATGATGCCGGGTGTTGGCCCTGTGTGCCTCGGTCGTATGCAGTCCTGATTGTGGCGCTCACCTGCACGGCGCCAAACACGCATACGACCATCATTGGCACCAAGGCAGAAGCGACTCTCGTCGCTGAAGACGACACGTCTCCATTCGTCCCTCCATTCACGCCTGTCGCGACACCACTGGAGGCGGGCTGCACGATGTTGGGGCGTGAGTGGAAGACCGTAGCCCAGCTTCATGGAGACGGTTGCGAATGGTCCTCGCCGATACCCCAGGAGCAACAGTGTCCCTAATTTGTTGAGAAGTGGTGGTGCGGTCCCCTACGGCACTGCGTAGGATCCTACGGTCTTGGCGTGCATCCGTGCGTCGCTGCGGTCCGGTCCCAGGTCGACGGGCACGTGCACCTTCCGCCGACCACTGGCGACAACATCGATGTACTGTGGAGACCTCACGCCCCACGTGTTGAGCAATTCGGCGGTACGTCCACCCGGCTTCCCGCATGCCCACTATACGCCCTCGCTCAAAGTCCGTCAACTGCACATACGGTTCTCGTCCACGCTGTCGCGGCATGCTACCAGTGTTGAAGTCTGCGATGGAGCTCCGTATGCCACGGCAAACTGGCTGACACTGACGGTGGCGGTGCACAAATGCTGCGCAGGCCAACACCGCGGTTCCTGGTGTGTCCGCTGTGCCGTGCGTGTGATCATTGCTTGTACAGCCCTCTCGCAGTGTCCGGAGCAAGTATGGTGGGTCTGACACACCAGTGTCAATGTGTTCTTTTTTCCATTTCCAGGAGTGTAGTATATGTATATGAGAGTGTATGCGGCATAGTTGGATGAACCGCTTATTATAGTTCTGTGTATGAGAGACAGAGAGGGGTAAGAGAGAGAGAGAGAGAGAGAGAGAGAGAGAGAGAGAGAGAGAAAGAGAGAGATACAGATTTCTTCACCTACTGCTGTTTGTCCCCGTTCGCCGTCTAAGGCGCTGCAGTCATGGACTGTGCTGTTGGTCCCGGCGGAGGTTCGAATCCTCCCTCGGGCATGGGTGTGTGTGTTTGTCCTTAGGATAATTTAGGTTAAGTAGTGTGTAAGCTTAGGGACTGATGACCTCAGCAGTCCCATAGGATTTCACACACACAGTATTTAAGGTCTCCTCTCTACTAGTTTGTAGTGTATGAACGTACCTGATGATATTAGTTATGTGTACAACTCATCAGAAAAAATACTTATTGTACAGTAGCTAAGTAAATAAAAATATAATAAATATATTGAAAAATGTTAATAAACAATTATTGTCAGCAAAAAGAAAATTTTTGCTAATAATCTGAACAATGAAAAGATGCAAATTAAGTGGAACGTTCTAGAGGTTTACTGAAAATCGAGTGAAACTTTTAAAAATGTTTGTTCAAATCAGTAGCTCAAACAAGAACCAAAGACTGCTGCACATTTGTAGCGTGTTCTATCGCATAACTCAGCTCTTAGCAAAAAAAATAAATTCTCGAAATATTGTCTACACACTTAAATTCTCTTTCCGATGTAGAACACCAGTTATGGACGAAGATCGATGACAGTGAACTCAAGACCTCCGATTGTTGCAGATGTCTCAATACTCGTGTGTAGTGTGGAATTGTCATGCTGAAGCACAGGGTTCTCCATATGTGGACGAACTCTTCAAATTCGTGAAACTCAGTTTCAGCCCGTTGTTTCTCACGCACCCACGTATTTACGTTACACATCCCCATCTTAAACGATACAATTCGGAGCCCAATAACTGCAGAGGGTTGCGAATTGCTTCAGCAAAGCGGGAAAGTCTACCGAGTAATCTGAATGACGTAATAAAGCAACAGATCTTGTGAACAGAATAAAAAATATGGAGGCGTTACTTTGCAGGACACTCTCGTATGTGTGCACTGACGGGAAAAAACAACAACGCCTTAAACGGAAGTTGCTAGGAATGTGTGAACACCTGGAAGACGATTTATAATGAAATTTCTCTCTAAGAAGGGCGCTACTAGCGCCACTATGCGGACGCAAATCAGGTTTGCTTTAAATACGCGCTGTGACTTCGTGAGTGTTGGTTTGAGACTCAACGTGGTGAGTTGATGTTAGTTAAGAATGCTTTTCAGGTGACAAAGAAGCCATTCTCAGCACCTCACTTTGAACGAGATCGTGAAACACGGTTACTAGAAGCTCGATGTTCCTTCCTCGATATTTAAGAAAGACTTGACAGGAATGTAGCCATTGTACATGACTGCTCACAACGGTGGCCTTGAGATTATATGGTAGCAAGAAGACGGGGTTCTGGTCGGCCACCTGACAATAGCAAGGGAAGACGATCGTGTTCGGAGTATGGTTCTGACGCATCTTACTGCATCTGCAGCAGCAACTTGAGCAGCAGTTGGCACAACAGTGACACAAAGAAATGTTACTGAAAGCTAGGTTCTCAGGATGGCGCAGGATAAGGTTGCGATTGTGGACGGGGTCGTGATCAGTTGCTCTCGCTTGCACAACAAATACGTAAGCTTTATTTAAAGAAATTAAAATTTTAAAACAATTTCTTAAAAAAACACTATTGACTGTATGATGGCTGAAGGCCTTATCACAGGAAAAATTCCAGAATTTTGGGACCGAAGGCTGAAGGCCTGAATAACACGGCTGAAGGCCTTATCACGAAAGAAGTGAAATTATTGCTCGCCACACCAACAATAATTTGAATTTTACAAATATCCTTGAAACAAACATCACAATCTAAGGAACCAGGCGAAGGGGTTCTCAGCAAGTGTTCCAAGAGTGGGAAGGTAACTCAAACATAAGGCAAGGTGAGACAGGCGGCCAAGAGTTACACTCACGTAACAGGATGGCAACTCAAACCAGGGGCAGCTTAAGCGCCGACCGACCGACTAACCAATCCGCCTAACGTCCGATCACGGGTACAACGGAGGAATATTTTTAGGCAAGGGCGAAGAGACAGACCACACTGCGTCTTCAGAAAACACCCAAGGCCGAAGAAACACTAGAACCAAGGTAGACCTCCCCAAAAATATGCACAGTACAATACAAGAGGCTGTCGAACTACACGCCGTGTCGGACAGCATCAACATGATGAGGAAAGGTAGGCTACCGAAAAGTTACGCTAACCTCCAGGGCAGGTAACTGGGGCGTTAGCGGCCACAAGGCAGAAAATGCCGCTGGTTGCACTTCACTAATAAGAATAATACTAAATTCAGTGATGAATAAGCAACAGAGAAAGACGGCTGCAACATTTCACCGCCTCGAAACACTTCACTCGTTGCCGCCAGGCTCAGCGGCCCTGGGAGCAACAACCCACCGACCAAAGGCGAGATCTCAGCCTAGTCGGGGTTGCGTTAGCAGCTAACTCTTCACTCAACTTAAACGTCCAGGGTTCGGTGTGCAACGAAGTCGTCGCTCTCGCGGCTACCCCTCCTCGATCCGGCAGTGGCAGCACGCCACCAGCGGCCCCAGCTTGCCCTCGCGCTGCACGGACCTGCTCGCTGCTGCGCCCCAACCGAACTGATGTCCGTTCGCAGCTCCCCTCCAGATCTAGTACGCAGACAGCATTAAAATAACTGCTCATTCGAAACCACAAGATACCCACGGACCCGGGAAAACAATTCCACCAACTCACAATACTAAAACCTGTCTCTGTGAAACAACACGGGCGAATTATAAGTCAGCATAAACACAGAGAAGCCAGAAGCTGTCGGAATACCAAACGCACGTCGTCCGCTGCGACGACCGACTGAACGACCAATCAACGGTCATCCCCACTCAAGTCAGGCACGGGAAAGATCGCAACATAAATCCTCGACTGACAACTTATTGCCATGAGGTCACTTCGATGGGCGGACACACACACAAAGTGAAATCTGCACTACTCGAACATCCCGGTCGATTCAACTAAAACTCGCTGAACCCGGTCTTTGACGTGGTTGTGCACTCTGACGACCACATCCTTCCGTCGGACAGCGCATGTGTGTCGCCAGCGGTCGGGCGAGTACTGGCTGTCCGGATCTCACTGCTGCTCCGTCCCAACTCCACTGGCTCTACACACGGAGACCCGGACAATGCTAGAGGCCACTTCAACGATGGTACCACAGTATGCGCTGCCGATAAGCGCTGCTGCTGATACTCACGGAGAGACAAGGCGAGCAAATGTAGTGGTGCCAGTGAACACACTAAGTAAACGAGAAGCCACTATCGCTATTACGAGATGCGAAGCTATGAAAGGTATGAACGTGAGCCGCACACTGCTTACTTACAGCTCGGTTATTTCAGGGACAGCTCCGAGCCAGACGCTGTGCAGCGTGGATTCCAGTGACCCCAAATCACTGCTATTTGCAATTTTAGTTTTGTCAAGCGAGGACTCATTAGAGGATAGGGTGGAGATCGGTTGTGTTTTCTGATGGATGCTGTTTCTGCCTCGGCGCCAGTGGTGATTTTGTGTTGGTTTGAAGGATGCCACTTGGGAGCCTGCAACCATCTTGCCCGCATGCTAGACACACTGGCCATACACATGGAGTTATGATCTGGGGAGCGATTTCGTATGGCAACAAATACACTCTCGTGGTTATCCACGCATCATGACTGCAAATCTGTACGTCAGTCTGGTGATTCGACCTTTTGTGCCGTGATCCACGAATGCAATCCAGGCGGTATTCTCCAACAGGACAACGCTCGACGGCATGCCGCTTTTGTAACCCAAGATGTTCTACAGAGTGTCTACATGTTGCGACGGCCGGTTCGGTCAGCAGATCTGTTTCCGATTTTGCACATGTGAGACATCATTGAACGACAGCTCCTGCGTCGTCCGCTAACAGCACTAACCGTCGCAGTATTGACCAACAAGGAGCAACAAGCATGGAACTCCACCCGACAAACTGACATCCTACACCTGTGCAACGCCATCCGACCCGTGTACTATGCAATCCATGCACGTTTTCACGCGTGTATCCAACGTTCTGGCGCTTACGCCCTGTTATTAATGCACCAGCTTGTTATATTTGCAATGGTGTATCTCGAGCTTACATTAACTTGTGACCTTGCACGGTTAATCACTTAAATACGAGGGTCGTCCACAAAGTAAGTTCCGTTTGTATTTATATCCGCGGCAGCGCTACGATCGCAGTTCCGAGCATGCGCGGCAGTTACTCTGTCTCAAGGAGAAGATATGTACGCCATTTTGTGCCTTGTAGTGCTTTTTGATAGTGTCAGTCGTAATTGAAAATACTGTCTTGTAGGAAATCAGATCTGTGATTCGTTTTCTAAATGCAAAGAAATCTGAGGGGTTTACGGACAAAATGCTATGAGTGATTCCATGGTTAGAAGATGGGTCATATTCTTCAATGAAGAATGACGTGATCAAGGGCACGATGAAGAACGAAGTGGACGCCCGTCTGTGGTTACTGACTCGAGCGTTTGGGATCCCTATCAGGTCGGATTGAGGGTGGACATAGAAGCAATTCAGAGGCGGGCTGCTAGATTTGTTACTGGTAGGTTTGATCATCACGCGAGTGTTACGGAAATGCTTCAGGAACTCGGGTGGGAGTCTCTAGAGGAAAGGAGGCGTTCTTTTCGTGAATCGCTACTGAGGAAATTTAGAGAACCATCATTTGGGGTTGACCGCAGTACAATTTTACTGCTGCCAACTTACATTTCGCGGAAAGACCACAAAAATGAGATAAGAGAGATTACGACTCGTTCAGAGGCATAGAGGCAGTCATTTTTCCCTCGTTCTGTTTCGGTGTGGAACGGGGAGAGAAGATGCTAGTTGTGGTACGAGGTACCCTCCGCCACGCACCGTATTGTGGATTGCGGAGTATGTATGTAGATGTAAATGAACTGATTAACACAATTGAAGAGAAGATTAAGCACAACCGTAAGGTTACACTTATTGCCCTTGCTATGGAAGTTCCACAAATCTCCGGATCAATAATTCATGAAATTATTTCTGAAAAGCTGGGCTGCAGCTGAGCCCGAGTGCACGGCCACCTGGGAGCCGTAGTACGGGCACTGAGCCGAGACGGTGGGCCGGCTGGCCGAATGAGAGCGCGTACAGTACCAGCGACTTCAACACTCGCAGGCGGTAATCGCGTCAATGGAGGATCAAGTGACTCACCAACAAACAGGGGGTAAACTAACAATAAGCAGTGTATACGAATACAGAACGAGCCTGTAAGAGGCGTCGTTGGCAGGTGAGGAAACCAGGTATCAAACGTTTTCATTCCAAATAGTTAGTTTGTTTTTATTCCTGGCATCTGAAAATTACTTCCCCATTAAACTGTTTGAGACAAATTTGCATAAAACGTGAGTACACAGTTATAAAAGACACTATAGCTTAACCTAGTGGGAGGGCCATGCCTGTGAACTAATGTGACTCATTAGACGTTATGGTATTCACTGTCTGGCTTAGGATCTGGTACAACCTGTGATGGTGGCTCGCTGGATTTAGGTAGCCATATGAATACAACATCAATGGAGAAAAAAAAGTGCAAATGTGTGTAAATTCCTAACGTACCAAAGCTGAGGTCACCGGGCCCTAGACTTACTCACTACCTAAACGAACTTAAACCAACTTGTGCTAGGAGCAACACACACACTCATCCCCGAGGGAGGACTCGAACCTCTCCGCAGTTCGCGACATGGCGCCTCTAACTTGGGGCCCACTCCGCGCGGCCCAAATCCGTGCAATAATGGCAACGACCACTAGAGCTACAGCTACAGCTACTCTTGAAATGGCCACTCGATTGGAATAATACTGAGTGTGTCATTCAGCAATGTTCGCGACAGCCAGTGGAGTGACGAAGGAACACAGTTTCGTAACAGCCGACAAGCAGCAAAGTTGTATTTCTACCGCTTCAGGTTAGGCGTGCGTTACCGAAGTGCGAAGCGCTCGCTATGTTTTTAAGGCTTTACTTTCTGACATACACTTAGTTCATTGATTAGGACATTGTTGAAGACTCACGGCAAGAACAGAGTAAGCGAGACGGACCACTGTAACAAGAGAGGAGCGATATCTCGGTATAAAGTGGCTGGAAAAGAATGTTATAGTTTTAGTACTGTTGCAGAACTAAGTCCCGATTAATCCGGCTACCTCTTCATCGATAGAAGACAGAAATACAGAATAGGTCTGACAACACGGCAATAAAGTAACGAAAGCCGGAGAGTTCAAAAATTACACCACTGGCCATTAAAATTCCTATACTACGAAGATGACGTGCTACAGACGCGAAATTTAACCGACAGGAAGAAGATGCTTTGATATGCAAATGATTAGCTTTTCAGGGCATTCACACGATGTTGGCGGTTTATCGTATCGCGACATTGCTGCTCTCGTTGGTCGAGATCCAATGACTGTTAGCAGTCGGTGGTTTCAGGAGGGTGATACGGAACGCCGTGCTGGATCTCATCGGCCTCGTATCACTAGCAGTCGAGACGACAGACGTCCTATCCGCATGGTTGTGACGGATCGTGCAGCCACGTATCGATCCCTGAGTCAACAAATGGGGACGTTTGTAAGACAACAACCACTGCATGGACAGTTCGACGACGTTTGCAGCAGCAGGGACTATCAGCTCGGAGACCACAGCTGCGGTTACCCTTGACGCTGCATCACAGACAGGAGCGCCTACGATGGTGTACTCAACGACGAACCTGGGTGCACGAATGGCAAAACGTCATTTTTTCGGATGAATTCAGGTTCTGTTTACAGCATCATGACGGTCGCATCCGTGTTTGGCGGCACATTGGAATCGTGTATTCGTCATCGCCGTACTGGCGTATCAAATGGCTCAAATGGCTCTGAGCACTATTGGACTTAACTTCTGAGGTCATCAATCCCCTAAGGGCATCACAACATCCTTCCCCTTGGCAGGATTCGTACCTGTGACCGCAGCGGTCGCGCGGTTCCAGAGTGTTACTGGCATATCACCCAGCGTGACGGTATGTGGTGCCATTTGTTACACGTCTCGGTCACGTCTTGTTCGTATTGACGGCACTTTGAACAGTGGACGTTACATTTCAGATGTGTTACGACCCGTGGCTCTACCCTTCATTCGATCCATGCGAAACTCTACATTTCAGTAGGATAACGCACGACCGCATGTTGCAGGTCCTGTACGGGCCTTTCTGGATACAGAAAATGTTCGACTGCTGCCCTGGCCAACACATTCTCCAAAACTCTCACCAACTGAAAACGTCTGTGGCCGAGCAACTGGCTCGTCACAATACGCCAGTCACTACTGTTGATGAACTGTGGTATCGTGTTGAAGCTGCGTGTGCAGCTGTACCTGTACACGCCATCCCAGCTCTGTTTGACTCAATGCCCAGGCGTATCGAGGCCGTTTTTACGGCCAGAGGTGGTTGTTCTATGTACTGGTTTCTCAGGATCTATGCACCCAAATTGCGTGAAAATGTAATCACATATTAGTTCTGTTATAATATATTTGTCCGATGAATACCCGTTTATCATGTGCATTTCTTCTTGTTGTGGCATTTTTAATGTCCAGCAGTGTAATAATCGCCGTCGTAATGCAGGTCGTCGCCTAGGAGGTGCTATAGTGACGCCGCTGTCATAACTACTGCCAGACGCCGCCAACAGGCAACCGCCTGTCTTGGGAGTTATCGCTTGGGGAGCTCTGTGGTAAGAGCAATGTGGCCAACGTCCTGGGACGCTGCCGTCACTAACGCCGTGACTGCGGCAGGAGGCGGGGACCCTGGCCCGCCGACCCAGATAGTCGCTGGTGGGGATGTCTACTGAGACACGGCACTGACCTCTCCAGCACACGCGCGGCCCATGGCGCGTGGCTCAGGCAAGGCCGGAGCGCCGCTGTCGAGGAAGCAGGTTCCAGATACGCCAGCTTCAGAAGCAGCAGCGGGCGCACGTGTGAGTCGGCCGCGCGGGCCACACCTGCCGCCGCCAAGAATATTACGTTTGCAAGCAAACCTCGCCCAAGGGCCCATAACCAGTGTATTGCAGTCGATTAATAAATGTTGTTATTCTGTCACCAGGAACCATCCGTGGACACGTCCTCAACATCCTCTTCCTCACGCCCAGCGGAGAAGCCATCTTCGAATCTGGCGATGGGCCTTAGAGTCCCATTCGTGTTATCACAGCCTGTTTACACTGGCATCAGATGTGGCCTTCTACACCACTTTGGAACTGTGATATAAAAGTGTGAGGCTCTCTACTTGCACAGAAAGATTTTGGTATGCAATCAAATTTTGTAATGACAGCGGGGTCTTTTTTTTGGTGATAATAACCATGTTACTTGGAAATTATATACTGTACATCTTTTGCAGCTATTCTACCGACTTTGATCATCGAGAGACTGAAGGCTTAACAATGCAATAGGCCCTGTCACAATGTAATCAAATCTCCGGAACACTTGGGGCATTTCAATCAACTTCATGCATATGTCAAAGGGCATACACAGGATCTAAACTAGGGGGGGTGGGCGTGGGGGGGGGGAGGTCATACTAGTCTCAGGAAACAAGGACACGAGACAACATACAGCACTTCTTATTAAATAAAACAGCAAGCCAGTGAAAAACTGCCTTTAATTAACATTTTAAATACAAGAATGCACTTGTACAATCCGAGAAAACATGCAGCATTTCTTATTAAATAAAACAGTAAATTAGTGAAAACTGCTTTCAATAAACATTTTAAATATAAGAACAGTAGCATAGCGAGGTGCCCGCTTAGACTGCGGGCTGAGCAGAGCGATGCAGATTAGTGCTGCACGGTAGCTGCGAGTTTTGTTTCATGCGATCGTTGGATGCGATTTCTTGCGATGGACATCGAAAGTCCCATATGTACGTAAACATCCCGTGTTGTGGGATCAGAGAAACAAACACTGCCACGACAGAGGTCTGGTATGCCAAGCTTGGAATGAACTGTATAAGTACAAAAAATTAAAATAAATAACTACCAAAACTACTACAGACAAGAAAAGCATAAACTTTGGTATATTATCATATTTGAGTTACGAACAAATTTTATTATTTTAATAAAGAAATGATAGCCACAGTAGATACAGTATTTAATAAACGATTCATGATGTAAGTTTGCAACAATGACATTTGACAGGTTTTGAACACCTCTCCTTCCGCTCCTCATCCTTCTTGAAGCTCCACTGTTTGCTTCTGAAAGCATGCTTCAAAGCGCTGTTTTCGATTATGTCCTGGTAAAAACTCAACTGAAGGGAGATTTGGGTCTACCTTTATCGATTAATATGTTGTGAAAGAAGGAGATGCACTGAATAACAATGTCTTCGTGTTCTAAAGGAGTTTTTTTTCTTTGGGAGAATTATCAACTTGCTTGTCGAAAATCCGAACGTGCGTTCCACTATCACTCTAGCCGCCGATAATTTCTTGGTAAACACTCTTTCTTCGTCACATAGTAACAATCCAGAAAATGGACTCATTAAATTATGCAAGTGAGCAAGGGCTTCAGTCAGCCCTAATGCGGCTTTTAATAAAGTGCTCGGTAGTTTTTTCAGTGATGGCCAGTTTTGTGGAACGTTCTAAAAATTATTTTATAAATCACTTGCACTAAATGTCTCGCCATCTACTGCTTCTCATAACTTGCACGTCAACTGCTATTAATCTACAGTTAGCGTCAGCTGTAACTAAAAAATTTATAGTTTAGGAGCAGAAAAGCATTTTACATTTAAATACGGTAGGAGAAACGATGTTGTTCGTTAGAAACTGCCCATTGCCATGATTCCTTACTGCCTACAAATGAATACGCTGTTCCTTGGCGACGTAACACGTCTGCGAATAGCAGAGCGGATTGCTTATCGCTAAATTTATTATTTCTATAAACTTCCCTGCCGACAGTAACGTGCCGAAGACGAAAAAATTACTCCCGGATCTGCGCGAATGAGTTAGAATATCTTCTAGGGGATGGGGGGGGGGGGGGTCAGCTGCCCCCACCCCCTGCCCCTCTCTAGGTACGCCCATGCATACGTCGCTTCCTATTTGGAAAAATAATCAGAGAAGTAAGAAACCCTTAGGGATCCAGGTGCGAAAGGAGCAATATGTAAACCCATCCCTGAAATTCCATAGAATTTCTCACATTTTGTAACCGAGAAGATACTATGCCTTATTCTCCTGGAAAGATCGTTCACCTTTCTCTCTCTCTGTCTCTCTCTCCATATGTGTGTGCGCGTGTGTGGTATGTGGATGTATGTGAGGTTATAAAGATGAAAATTACACAGGGCGCACTGTTTGGATGATAGAGAGAGGAAGAAAGGAAAACACTCACACAGGGATAGGAACATCATGACACCATTAAAATTAGTTTAATTCCTGTTGTGCAAGTGATGGCACTAAGTAATATATCAACATGCCATTGCTCAGTTCTCTACAAAGAGCGAATCACCTTAGCAATCTTTTGGTTTTACAACAAATGTGAAAATAATTTCTTTTTTGGGCTGCATAGTAACTGAATTGTGTCCCCTTGTTCACCTATTACACTTCCGTTGCTTGCATTTGCAGGAGCACTTCTGAGAACAAAATGCTTGTTACTATTTTCATCCATTGAACTTTTGGAGGCACATTCTGCATTCTCACGTGAAGGTCTTCTTGTTCGTGTTTGCATAGACTGATCTTTGACATGCAGTAAGGACATCTAAATGATTACTGTGTGTAGTTAAAATTTGCGTTTTACTTTGTAAGCAATAGCACATAATGGCCTTAATTGCAGAGTAGACTAACAAGCACATTACGTAAAACCTTCATTTTCTCAGGATTTTTTATGGTAAGATAGTTTTCTGAAAGTGGATACAATTCTGACACACCTGTCCATTCAGACTATTCACTGCTGTCAGTTTTCATGTACAGTGCCTGCTGTACACATCGGTCTGTTAATTGCAACGGAAGGGATTTTACTTAGCCTATACTGCTACAAAATTTGAACAGCACACGTAGCCTATCCGTAGTTGTTTTCCGGTGTAAGGAGAAAACTTATAAAGCCTTCTAGTCGTTTGTGAGGTGAAGGATACAGTAACTTCTAGCCAAAACTTTACAACGTATACGCTTTTTCTTGTCAAAGATAAAGTCTGAAAATCTGAAGATCAAGTTCTCTGCCAACCATGTTTAGAGCAAATCGTGACATTAGGTTCAGGGAACTGTGATGTCACCGCCAGACACCACACTTGCTAGGCGGTAGCCTTTAAATCGGCCGCTGTCCGTTAGTATACGTCGGACCCGCGTGTCGCCACTATCAGTGATTGCAGACCGAGCGCAGCCACACGGCAGGTCTAATCTAGAGAGACTCCCTAGCACTCGCCTCAGGTGTACAGCCGACTTTGCTAGCGATGGTTCACTCCCTTCCTACGCTCTCATTTGCAGAGACGTTTAGCATAGCCTTCAGCTACGTCATTTACTACGTCCTAGCAAGCCGCCATATTCAGTAATGATAGTGAATTCTGAACAGACAATATTGTGAATCATGTAGCGTCAAGAGCGACGTTCATCATTAATGGATTAAAGTTAAGTACCAAACTAATCATGTCCGCTTTCTGAATTCTCATTCCTTGTCATGTTCCAGACCTCACGTCAGTATAGTTCTTCCCTCCTCACGCCAGCCTGCGTGAGCTAAAACGCGTGCATTTCGGCCTCCTCTCGTAACACGGTGTTGGCTCTTTTGCCAACACAACAGGAACATTACAATATTTCTTTTGCAATTAGCGCTAAATTATGAGGACAGATTGTGTCTGCATAAATTGTCACCAGTTAATGTGCCCACAACACAGACGTATTACAATATATAAACTATAAGCAATACCCTACACTGCAATCTACAGGGTACTTTCAAAAGAGCAATATGACCACACTAAACATCAAATATGGCATGAGTTCATTCTTTATGGTCTCGAACAACACCAATCAGGCTTATGGCATATGGTGGAGGTTCATTGTTGCTTCTAAAGCAATGATTAAATGGCAGGATCCTCAACTACTGTAAAACTGTGTCGTCGATTTCTGGCTTCTGATATAATGGTTTTGTGGGGGTGCGAATACTCATTTCGTATTTCACTGGTGCACGATGTTTACGCTGCCATAGACGTCATATTCACAGATTCAATGAATTCCACATTACAACTTTAACGAACACGAAGTAATAAATGTCAAGGTGGATCATGGCTTTGTGGAGATAAAAGGAGGCAATACACAAAGTTATACAGTTTGCAGAACTGGTCCGGTTTATGGCTTTTGCACTTTCCAGCCGTTTCGTGGCGATGATTTCCTTTGTTTCTAAAATCATTTACTGACAAACAAATTTCTGGTAAAATTCAAAGTTAATTAATTACCAGTCGATTCGCTCGGAACGTTTTCATTGGTTGGTGGTATCATCGTCCTCATTGGTTGGCTGAACTGTCGAGACTTATCATCCGAACAGAATGTATTTAGGGTCGATAATTAAGCGCACGTGCCGCTGGCAGGCTCAAGGCCGCCCTGTCCACACCATGTGCGGCCCGAAGCAAAAGTCAAGGGAGCGCCGTGAGCGTAAACGGCCCATTTAGCATCCACGTGTTATTACCGTGACACAATCGCCAGTTGCCAAAAGTTGCAGTAGGCGTTTAGAACAGACCAACCCCATCAGGAGCTGTAGGGCAACACTGTCTCTGACGATGTTCGCCATTTATATAATTTACACGTCAAGTTCCGTAGGACCAAATTGAGGAGAAAATCTCCAAGGTCATGGAACGTGTCAGTACATGAAATCATAACATAATAGTAGTAACAGATAAAAATAAAATGCTTATGAACTCGAAAAAAGTCAAGCCATAAGTTTAAGTAAACGCAATCAACAATACGACACCCGGCAGGAGTGGCCGAGCGGTTCTAGACGCTACAGTCTGGAATCGCCCGACCGCTACGGTCGCAGATTAGAATCCTGCCTTGGGCATGGATGTGTGTGATGTCCTTAGGTTAGTTAGGTTTAAGTAGTTCTAAGTTCTAGCGGACTGATGACCACTGCAGTTAAGTCCCATAGTGCTCAGAGCCATTTGAACCATTTTAACAATACGACAAGTATCAGCTTAATTTTCCAAGGAACTCTTTAGCAGAATAGGAGGAGTGACCCACGAGAAAATTTCAGTTTCGGTTTGAAAGCGCGTGGATTACTGCTAATATTTTTGAATTCGAGTGGTTCCTTATTGAAAATGGATGCAGCAGTATAGTGCACACCTTTTTGCACAAGAGTTAAGGAAGAGCGATCCAAATACAAGTTTGATCTCTGTCGAGTATTAACTGGGTAAAAGCTGCTAATTCTTGGTAATAGGCAAATATTGTTAACAAGAAACGACACAAAAGAATATATATATTTACAGGCCAATCTTAGAAGATCCAGACTAGTGAACAGGAGTCGACAAGAGGTTCGTCAACTTACACCGCTTACGGCACGTAGCACTCGTTTCTCAGCTAAAAGTATCCTTTGATAATGCGAAGATTGAAATAGCTCAAATGGCTCTGAGCACTATGGGACAACATCTGAGAACTACTTAAACCCAACTAACCTAAGGACATCACACACATCCATGCCTGAGGCAGGATTCGAACCTGCGACGGTAGCGGTCGCGCGGTTCCAGATTGTAGCGCCTAGAACCGCTCGGCCACTCCGGCCGGCTAGAATGCGAAGAGTTACCGCAAAACATAATACCATACGTCATAAGCGAATGAAAATAAGCAAAGTAGACCAATTTTAGTGTCGAACGCTCACTCACTTCACATACCGTTCCAATAGGAAAAATGGCAGCATTAAGTCTTTGAACAAGATCCTGAGTGTGGGCGTTCCATGACAATTTACTATCTATCTGAGCACCTAGATATTTGAAGTTTCAGTTTCTCTAATCATATGCCCATTCTGTGAAATTAAAATGTCGCGTTCTGTTGAATTGTGTGTGAGAAATTGTAAAAACTAAGTCTTACTGTGATTTAGAGGTAGTTTATTTTCTACAAGCCATGAACTTATGTCATGAACTGCAATATTTGAAACCGAGCCAATGTTGCACACAACATCCTTTACTACCAAGCTATTGTCATCAGCAAACGGAAATATTTTAGAGTTACCAATAATACTACAGGCCATATGATCTATATAAATAAGGAACAGGAATGGCCCCAACACTGATCCCTGGGGCACCTCCCATTTGACTATACCCCACTCAAAGCCCACATCACAGCCATTCTCAACACTGTGAATAATGACCTTTTGCTGTCTGTTGCTAAAGTAAGAGGAGAACCACTTGTGCACTACTCCCCTTATTCCATAATGGTCCAACTTCTGGAGCAATATTTTGTGATCTGCACAATCAAACGCCTTAGTTAAATCAAAAACTATACCTAACGTTCGAAACTTTTAACCCTTCCAGTTCATCACAGAGAAAGGAGAATACAGCATTTTAGTTGTTAAATGACTTCCGAAACATCTCAAGTTTAGAAAGTGTATCATTTTTACACATGTTTGTCTTGCAGAAGACGATTATACAGGGTGGTCCATTGATCGTGACCGGGCCAAATATCTCACGGAATAAGCGTCAATCAAAAAACTACAAAGAACGAAACTTGTCTAGCTTGAAGGGGGAAACCAGATGGCGCTATGGGCCCGCTAGATGGTGCTGCCATATGTCAAACGGATATCAACTGCGTTTTGTTACATAGGAACCCCCATTTTTTTCGCTTTGTGATAGATGGCGCTGTAATAATCACAAGAATATGGCTCACAATTTTAGACGAACAACTGGTAACAGGTAGGTTTTTTAAAATTAAAATACAGAACGTAGGTACGTTTGAACATTTTATTTCGGTTGTTCCAATGTGATACATGTAAATTTGTGAACTTATCATTTCTGAGAACGCATGTTGTTACAGCGTGATTACCTGTAAAAACCACATTAATGCAATAAATGCTAAAAATGATGTCCGCCAACCTCAATGCATTTGGCAATGCGTGTAACGACATTCCTCTCAACAGCGAGTAGTTCGCCTTCCATAAAGTTCGCACATGCATTGACAACGCGCTGACGCACGTTGTCAGGCGTTGTCGGTAGATCACGATAGCAAATATCCTTCAAATTTCCCCACAGAAATAAATCCGGGAACGTCAGATCCGGTGAACGTGAGGACCATGGTATGGTGCTTCGACTACCAATCCACCTGTAATGGAATATGGTATTCAATACCGCTTCAACCGCTCGCGAGCTATGTGCCGGATATCCAACATGTTGGAAGTACATCGCCATTCTGTCATGCAGTCAAACATCTTGTAGTAACATCTATAGAACATTACTTAGGAAATCAGCATACATTGCACCATTTAGATTGCCATCGATAAAATGGGAGCCAATTATCGTTCCTCCCATAATGCCACACCATACATTAACCGGCCAAGGTCGCTGATGTTCCACTTGTCGCAGCCATCGTGGATTTTCCGTTGCCAGTAGTGCATATAATGCCGGTTTACATTACCGACGTTGGTGAATGACGCTTCGTCGCTAAATAGAACGCGTGCAAAAAATCTGTCATCGTCCCGTAATTTCTCTTGTGCCCAGTGGCAGAACTGTACACTACGTTCAAAGTCGTCGTCGTCATGCATTGAAATATGGTACGGGTGCAATAGATGTTGTAGTAGCATTCTCAACACCGGCGTTTCTGAGATTCCAGATTCTCGCGCAATTTATCTGCTACTGATGTGCAGATTAGCCGCGACAGCAGCTAAAACACCTACTTGGGCATCATCATTAGTTGCAGGTCGTGGTTGACGTTTCAGATATGGCTGAACATTTCCTCGTAAATATTCGCCGAACGGTGCGGACACTTAGGTGATGTCGTCCAGGATACTGAGCAGCGTAGATAGCACACTCCCTTTGGGCATTTTGATCACAATAGCCATACATCAACACGATATCGACCTTTTCCGCAGTTGGTAAACGTTTCATTTCAACACGGGTAATGTATCACGATGCAAATACCGTCCGCACTGATGGAATGCTACGTGATACCACGTACTCATAGGTTTGTGACTATTATAGCGCCATCTTTCACAAAGCGAAAAAGTGGTCCAACTAAAACACTCATATTTCTTTACGTACTACACGAGTATGTAATAAAAATGGGGGTTCCTATCTAATAAAACGCAATTGGTATCCGTTTGACCTATGGCAGCGCCATTTAGCGCGCCAATCATAGCGCGATCTGGTTTCCCCTTCAAGCTAGACAAGTTTCGTTCTTTGTAGTTTTTTTCGTTTGACTCTTGAAATATCTGGCCCGGTCACTATCAATGGATCACCCTGTATATTGTCTTTGGTCTTCCTGCAATCAGCTATCACTGTACATTAGTATGGTTCTTAAACACTGTCTCATCAAAATTATCCGGGAATCTCTTAGTAGACATTAATATGGAGTGTACCAACCATTCATTTTTTTGATGGTTCGAACTGTTCTGGGGAGACCTTTAATGAGGTGTCTGAATACCTGTGGAGGAATCGCGGCCCATACTTCCTCAAGAACCGAAACCAGAAAAGATAGTAGTGTACGACGGTGGGGTCTGGAGCAGAGTCAACGTTCTGACTCGCCCGAAGGGATTTCCATCGAGTCCAGGTCGGGTTTATGGGCAGGCCAGTGCTTTCGAAGAATGTTGTCGTCCACTTACCATTGTCTCACATATGCTGCTTTGTGACAGTGTGCTTAGTCATACTGACATACACAGTCATACACAGTCTGAGGCGCCTTGTCACCGTCCGTGCGGCTTACCTCGTATGAGGTTCGAGTCCTCCCCCGGCATGGGTGTGTGTGTTGTCCATAGTGTAAGTTAAAGTTAGATTAAGTAGTGTGCAGGATTAGGGAGCGATGAAATCTGCAGTTTGGTCCCATAAGATATTACCACAAATGTCCAAACATACACAGTCATCGTCACCGAAATGTTCCTTTACTGTATGGAGTACACCTTGTGCGAAACACCACGTGTGTGTGAGTCAAGTTACTTGAATCAGAATTAATCATCATTCAGGTTCACACTGAAGACCCAGTGCTGGAATAAATGTACACATGGGAATGATTAACGGTACGAAAGGTCGTGGCCCTAGCAGTGACTCTTCAGGTGGGGTAAACACATTTTGTTACTGAAAAATATTAAATAACACCTACTCTAATCAAAGATAAGATTTAAGTGAACTCTTAGTTTATTACAAAAGGCATACTAATGAACAAGCATCTAAATAGGTCATGAAGTCACGAACAGTACAAAGATAGCATATTGACTGCGAGAAGTAGATAAGCGAATTGTTTGGCAGATTTACTTGGGGTCAGAATTAGGTGATGATCATAGACCTGAATTTGTGAAATTTAACTTGACATTACTAAACATACATTACAATGATTGGTGTCTGACCAGAGAAACAAAGAAGCCCTTGCAACTCAGAATGCGCTGATGAACTCAGAAAGTGAATCCGAATACAACTCTCAACTTCTAGATCACGATAGTCCTGATATGACAAAGCTGTAACTTATTGTCGCGGTGTTACCGTTCTGTTGTGATAGGAGTTTATGTGTGACACCACATCTGGCTGCCATGAAGTACGGCGCTAGAACCGCTCTGCGGAAGACTCGAACATTGGACTCCTTTCTGATGATTGAGTCTACTGTTCCAGTTCAGAGCGAAACCCGCAGACCGCCGATGCGTCATACGCACCAAGACTGCCAACCAATTTTCTTACAGTTATAACAAACCGCCAATTGTGTAGTTCTTTTCTTGTAAGAAAACCTCCTCTCAGAGAAAGCGTTGAAAAACAAATAATCTACATTTCCTCTACTTTTTTGCTAAAACCTTTATGCTGCATGTTGCGTCCTCCTGATCTCACTTCAGTTTCACCAGTCAGTGCCCTCTCAAGCAGCAGGTAGCCTCACATCACACGCTCTGCGAAAATAAAGAAACATTGCCCGAGGCTTCCGTCAACTCTGCGATATTTCCTGAACTTGTGACATGTCAGAGCTGTCTTGCCACGTTTTCAGGATCGCCAGAGAAATTTATCGTCTGAATGCATTTTTCTTAGCACAACCCGGATGTCCACGTCATGCAGGCCAGTGATCCGTTGTCCGGCATGATTGCCTGCAAGCCGGCTGCCCAAAGTGGATACGTGCAATAAACAGCTCAATAGGCTGGACACCAGCAAGATGTTAACCGAAGCGACTTTCCCAAAGACAATGCAAGGGCATCTTCTACCTTTGATTCTTCAGCTTGCAGTTCTGAGGAGGACACGTTCTCTTTTCCAATGGGTCGTCGTCACATCCTTGTGACTCTTGTGTCTCGTATCCTCCGGCTCTAAGCTGATACACATCTACAGAGCGGCAAGTTAAAAGTTTATTTCTTTCTGCGTTTTCCCCGTGGTATGTTTATCAAATTTCGTCCGTGTTTCTCTGTTTAAGAGTCCTCGTGTTTTTGTAGGTGTAAATTGTGGTGTCACCGCCAGACACCACACTTGCTAGGTGGTAGCCTTTAAATCGGCCGCGGTCCGTCAGTATACGTCGGACCCGCGTGTCGCCACTATCAGTGACTGCAGACCGAGCGCCGCCACACGGCAGGTCTAGTCTAGAGAGACTCCCTAGCACTCTCGCCCCAGTTGTACGCATTGCGTGATGAGGTCGCAAAAACATTACACGATTTGGAATCACAAGGTGTAATTGAACGTGTGCAGGCTTCTCTCTGGGCATCACCCTCAGTAATTTTGCCAAAATCTTCCGGAAAGTTGAGACTTAGTGTGGACTTCATGGCAACAGTGAATCCGCAACTAGTTATTGCAGCTTTTTCTTTACCCCGCCCAGAAGACCTTTTCGACAAACTGTGCCCGGGTAAATATTTTTCGAAGTTGGACCTCGCAGATGCGTACTTGCAAATATCGGTGGACGAAGAATCCCAGCGCATTTTGGTGGTTAGCACGCATCTTGGTTTGTATCGATTCAAATGACTGCCATTCGGGTGTGCATCCGCCCCTGCATTGTTTCAGCAATATCTACAAACTGTTTGTCCGTCGGTCCCTACTGCAGCAAATTATCTTGACGATATTGTGATCTCTGGAAAGACGGAAGATGAACATTTGGCCAATCTCAGAACATTTTTTCAGGTCTTGCGAGAAATTGGTGTTCGCTTGCGGAAGGACAAATGTGTGTTTTTTGCTCGGGACTTGCCATACTTGGGACATGTACTCAATGCCCAAGGCAAACATTCTAGTCCAGCGAACCTCCGTACCATACAAGACTTGCCTTCGCCGCAGAATTTGAAGCAGCTACAGAGTGTGCTGGGAAAAATTACGTATTATAACAGCTATGTTTCGCATGCCTCTTCCATTTCAGCTCCGCTTCATCGCTTACGCCGTAAGGGTGTTCCGTTCGTCTAGACGACGGAATGCGAACGCGCCTTTCGCCAGTTGAAATCGGCGTTGCTTTCCAATACTTGCCTTACGCCATTCGATCCCCAGAAGCCCCTTTTGTTGATGGTGGATGCATCGGATTTCGGGATCGGTGCTATGCTTGCGCACAAAGATGGATCGCGCGATCGCCCTATTGACTTTGCATCCAAATTGCTCTGGTATGCTCAAAGAAATTATTCACAGATCGAGAAAGAAGCATTGGCTCTCGGATTTGGTATTATAAAGTTTCATGATTTCTTGTATGGTCGTCACTTTACCATAATCACAGACCACAAACCCTTGACATCGCATTTTCATCCGACCAAGCCTGTACCTCCACGTACAGCGCAGAAATTCATTCGCTGGTCTAGTTTCCTCTCGCAGTACTGCTACGATATCTTGTATTGGTCCACTGCTAAGCACGGAAACGCCGATGCGTTGTCCCGCTTGCCTGTTGCTGAGGATAGGGCATTCGATTCCTCCGAACTTGCTTGCATGTTCATTGATGCGGAAACCGATGACGTGGTCGAATCGTTTCCGATTAATTTTCGTCCTGTAGCTACAGCCACAGCTGCCGACCCTGTCCTTGCTCCCGTTCTGCGTTTTGTTGCTACGCAATGGCCCTTGTCAAAGTCACGGATCGGGGACCCGCTGGTTCGCCAATTTTTTGCTCACAAGGATAGACTTTTTGTACGAAGTGTTGTTTTGCTGTTGCGTCCTGATAATAATCAGTCCAGAGTCGTGGTCCCACGTTCGTTACAGTCCTATGTCTTACAGCTTCTCCACCAAGGACATTGGGGTATAGTGAGAACGAAACAACTTGCTCGTCAGCACTGTACTTGGTTTGGAATCGATGCTGCGATTACGAATATGTGCTCTTCTTGCAACAATCAGCACCACCGCGGAAATTCTTTGCATGGCCAAAAGCCACTTCCCCTTGGCAACGCTTACACATCGATTTTGCTGGTCCATTCTGGAATGCTCGATGGTTGGTTGTGGTAGATTCATTCAGTAATTTTCCTTTTGTTGTCTGGATGTCTTCCACGACGTCATCTGCCACCATCCAAGCGTTATCTGCTATCTTTTGCGTTGAAGGCCTTCCACAGACTATTGTTTCCGACAATGGCCCACAATTCATGTCCGCAGAATTTCAGTCATTCTGCAAGGCCAAAGGTATTCAACATCTGACGTCCGCGCCGATTTCGCCACAGTCAAACGGTGCCGTTGAAGTTGAAAGAGTCGCATTCTCGGGAGGACGCGTTATTGCTCTTTTTGTCCTCGTATCGCTCTCAGCCCCGAGATGGTCGCTCGCCGGCTGAGTTGTTCCACGGTCGCCCTCGTCGAACCTTGATGTCTTTGCAACATCCGCGGCATCAGGTTCCTGTACAGCGACAGACACCTGCTTTTGCTCGAGGCGACGTTGTCTACTATCGCCACTACCGAGGTTCACGGCGTTGGCTCGAAGGGCGCATTCTTCGCTCCCTCGGACGCGCTATGTGTCTGGTTTTGGGAGCCTCTGGTGAGGTGCGTCGGCATCTCAATCAGCTGCGCCCCTGTCGTCGCACGGGATCTGCCGCTCGCCGTCAGCTTTCAGCGACGGTGCCGTCCGGTCAGCGCCCCGGGGACCCATCTACTGGCTCGCCTCAGCCCCAGGTGTTACCGACGCTGCCTTCCATTTTGCCCCATGGTGATGCGCCGCCACCGCCGCCTGTTCTCCCGCCGGCGACGCCCACAGCGGACGCGTCGCTGCAACCGCCGGGCGCCTCCCTGGGTCACGTGCCGCCGATCGTTTCCCGTGACCAGTTGTCCTTCGACATGGAACTCTTGCCCGCTCCGGGCCATATGTCGTCTTCGCCCGTCGGGTGCCCCGGCCCGAGGGAGGTCGACCCTTCGGCCCCTCCTGTCTCTCTGCGGGCGCATACACCGCATGTTGGCGTGCTCCCTGGAGCAGGTTTTCAGGCGTTTCCTAGCTCCCCGCTGTCCGAATGGCAGGGTGCGGGTGGCACAGCCACGCCTGTTGTTAGGATCCTCACCACGTCGTATACGTCAACATGGGGTCCTCCCAACGGCGGGCAGAAGCCTTATGCCACAACCGTATGCCCATTTGCGGGGCAGGAATGTGGTGTCACCGCCAGACGCCACACTTGCTAGGTGGTAGCCTTTAAATCGGCCGTGGTCCGGTAGTATACGTCGGACCCGCTTGTCGCCACTATCAGTGATTGCAGACCGAGAGCCGCCACACGGCAGGTCTACAGAGACTTCCTAGCACTCGCCCCAGTTGTACAGCCGACTTTGCTAGCGATGGTTCACTGACAAAATACGCTCTCATTTGCCGAGACGATAGTTAGCACAGCCTTCAGCTATGTTATTTTCTGCGACCTAGCAAGGCGCCATATTCAGTTACCATTGATATTGTGAATCATGTACTGTCACGATCGACGTGCATCATTAATGGATTAAAGTTAAGTATTCCACCAGCTACGTCCGTTTTTCTGAAGTCTAATTTCCTTGTCACGTTCCAGACCTCACGCCAGCCTGCGTGAGCTAAAATGCGTGCATTTCGGCCTCCTTTAGTAACACGGTGTTGGCTCTCCTGCCAACCACAACATAAAGTCTTTCAGTCTGTAGCGCAATAGTTGCTCACTGAACAGCTTATCAGCGACCATTGGTGACTTATCAGGAGGGTAGCAAGTCGCAAACCTATAATTCTGTCTGCTTTCGTAGTGTACTTCTTCAGTTAGTCTTGCTAGAATGGCTGGTATGTGTGCACACCGTGTGCAGACGCAGAAGGAGCTGGCCGCACCTCTCGAACAGCTGAAAGTGCTCTTAGCTACAGTCATTCATCTTCAGGCTACTGCCTCGTGCTGTAGCGGTGACGGAGTATCTGTCGCGTCGCAGATGTCCCTTGCTTTGTGCACGGGCTCTGCTTCCCAGTGGATCCTTCCTCACAGTAGCGCGAGTGGCGGGTGGTAACGCTTTCGCGTCGCTCGAAGCGTAGGGCCTTTGTGGAGACTGGCTGCCTGGCTTCGCCCTTTCAACCTGTTACTGGACAGTTTTTATTAGTAATTGGGAGCTCCAGTTTTAGGCGCGTTATGTGGGCCCTTAGGCAGATAGCGTTCAGGGCTGGAAAGAAAGCCAGTGTCCACTTGTCATGTCTACCGGGGTCTTCATCTCAGATGCGGAGCCAGCCTCGTCCGTAGCTATCGAGTGTGCAGCGTTTTTCTGTTTAAAACAACAAGATCAATTCACGGCTGAGAGCCCAAGTAACTTCTCCAGAATAAGTCTGAATGATTGCCTTTAAAACATCAGGACTTAGGGTAACATCTGAATGCCTTACTTAAGCAAATTGCAATATCTCCTCGGCTAAGGCCGAAATAATTTTTCAGATTAGCTTTATTTAAAATCCAAGCATTTACAAATTCCGTCTAAAGGCCATATTAAGGATAATTCAAGTTAATTCTTCGGCTGAAAGCACAATCGAAAAAAATTTTCTTTACATAATGAAGGTGAGGCTTTAAAGATTTTACACAGTACAACAAATAAAACATCTTAAGGAAACTGAAGGTCCAAACTATTTTTCAAGTATAATTAAATGCAACCTTAAGTTAAACATTTACAAAACACAGCTGACGGCTATTTCAAGAATTCAAGATAATTAAAGAGAAACCTTACAGACCAGGATTTACATGTTAAAACCACAAATTCTGAAACAAACGCAGCTGAAGGTCTAAATAAGAGCAACAATAATTTTAATTGAATGACAGCTGAAGACCTAATCTTAAAGTTGTTACGAAGTTTGGCTGAAGGCAATATACTAAACATAAAACAGACCTTATTAATACACGGGTGAACGCCTGGCACAGTACCTGTGACCAAATAAAATGACAATCACAAACAACAAACAGTGGTGCTCAGAAGTGTTCCAAGGGTCGGCCTGGGGAGGAAACTCTAACAACAGTTTAGGTGAGACAGGCAGCCAAGCGTCCGCAGCTCGTGGTCGTGCGGTAGCGTTCTCGCTTCCCACGCCCGGGTACCCGGGTTAGATTACCGGCGGGGTAAGGGATTTTCTCTACCTCGTTATGACTGCGTGTTGTGTGATGTCCTTAGGTTAGTTAGGTTTAAGTAGTTCTAGGTTCTAGGGGACTGATGACCATAGATGTTAAGTCCCATAGTTCTCAGAGCCATTTGAACCATTTTGAAGACAGCCAAGCGTAACACTAAACAATCGGTCTGCAGCATGACCTACGGACGGCAGACGAACCAACCAAGCACGTAATCAATTCCCGTCCACCCGACCAACATCACGACAACCACAAGTATCAGCGAAGACGAGGATGGCAGCAGGATTATAATAATTAGCGTATAAACACAGTCAAGGCACAATAAACACCCAAAGAGAAAAAGAGAACAACACCAAGCTGTCGATCTACACGCTGTACCGGACAGCATCAACACGGCGAGGAAAACACACTGCCACAAAATTACTCTAACGACCAGGGCAGGTAAGCGGAACGTTAACGGCCAGAAGGCAGAAGATACCGCTGGTGCACTTCACTAATTAATTATAGTCATTTCAGAGGTTAAACATCATACAGGGAGACGGCTGCCAACACACCATCACGTTGCTGCGTGCGGAGACAGCCCAGGATGCAACAACCAGCAATCAACGAAGATATGTCAGATGGTTGAAATGGCTCTGAGTACTACGAAACTTAACTTCTGAGGTCATCAGTCCCCTAGAACGTAGAACTACTTAAACCTAACTAACCTCTGGACATTACACACATCCATGCCCGAGGCAGGATTCGAACCTGCGACCGTAGCGGTCTCGCGGTTCCAGACTGTGGCGCCTAGAACCGCACGGCCACTCCGGCCGGCGAAGAGATGTCACAACGGTTGAGCTTTCAAGACAGGTTCACTGATTACTCAACTCCAGTATGCCGGTGCGGTGGGCGACGAACTTATCAGTTCTCGCAGCTAGTGCCACACAACTCCGACCGCGCGTGCACGCCGCCAGTGGCCCCGGGCTGATCACAAGCAGCAGAGAATTCCTCACTGCTCCACCGCAACCGGCCAACTGCCACACACCCAGCCACCCACGCACCCACCCACCCACCCACACACACACATACACACACACACACAAAATGGCTCTAAGCACTATGGGACTCAACATCTGTGGTCATCAGTCCCCTAGAACTTAGAACTACTTAAACCTAACTAACCTAAGGATATCACACACGTCCATGCCGGTGGCAGGATTCGAACCTGCGACCGTAGCACACACACACACTCCATGACACCGAAATATAGCTGCCACATCAAAGAAGTTACGGCAGTACAAGTATCGACAAACGCTGTTGCTGCCACTGACGGAGGCATGTGAGCAACTCGTTCAGATAGTAACTGAGGGAGGAGTAAGACGCCACTCAATAGTGACAAAATGCCCAAAACGAAAAATGGCATTAGCGCGAGCCGACCACGGCTCAGCTTCGTCGACTCTGTGGCAGTTTTGGCTGCAGATTTTAGACCTGCGTTATCGTGAGGGGATTTGTTGGACTCCCCTTGATAGGTCAGGGGTGCACTACACAAACGAAGCAGCTACTCGGGTAGCAGAGTACTTGTGGAGTGCGCAAGAGTGTTTTTTTAGGCTAGACAGTAGTCATGGTGCTCTGATGAAGCTCGCCAGTCAATACGCAGTAAGGGAAGTCAAACGGCAGTCAGAATCAAGACACGTCGACTGTTACAATTTCATCAGTAAACTGTCGAAGTATTCGTAATAAAGCTTCCGAATTTACTGCTAACCAGGAAAGTTGGCGCGCTCAAATTATTTTTGGGGCGGAGAGCTGGGTGAATCCGGAAAGGGAAAGCTATGAGAAACTTAGCAAGTTGTGGAACGTATATCGGAAAGACAGGTTAGAGGTCATAGGAGGAAGAGTGTTCATTGTAGTTGACAAAAACGATGTTTCTATTGAGGTCAAAGCTGAGAATGAAATGGCTCTAAGCACTATGGGACTTAACATCTGAGGTCATCAGTCCCTTAGAACTACTTAAACCTAACTAACCTAAGGACATCCATGCCCGAGGCAGGATTCGAACCTGCGACCGTAGCAGCAGCTCGGTTCCATACTGAAGTGCCTAGAACCACTCGGCCACAGCGGCAGGCTGAAGCTGAGTGTGACAGTATAGTCATCTGGTCAAATATTGTTGGATGTTCTAGAGTCATTCAAAGAAACTCTATCATCAATAGCGCGTATATACCTAGATCATGCAATACTGGTTGGAGAGACTAACTTGCCGATTATAGATGTCTATCTATTGATTGCAGGGGGGTACAGACAGTCATGAGAAATACTTCTGAACACATTTTCCAAAAACTATCTTGAGCAGCTTGCGTACATACAATGGAAATAACTTAGACCTAGTAGCTACAAATAGGGCCGGACCTTATCGATAATGTCAGTATAAAAACAAGGTTAACCATAATGATGTTATAGCAACTATGATTACGAAAGTCAATAAATTAGTCAAGATGGCTAGGAGAGTGTTGCTGTTAGAGCAGATAAGCAGGTATTGTTGTTGTTGTTGTTGTGGTCTTCAGTCCTGATACTGGTTTGATACAGCTCTCCATGCTACTCTATCCTATGCAAGCTTCTTCATCTCCCAGTAACTACTGCAGCCTACTTCCTTCTGAATCTGCTTAGTGTATTCTTGTCTTGGTCTTCCTCTACGATTTTTTACCCTCCACGCTTCCCTCCAACGCTAAATTTGTGATCCCTTGATGCCTCAGAACATGTCCTACCAACCGGACCCTTCTTCTTGTCAAGTTGTCTCACAAACTCCTCTTCTCCCCAATTCTATTCAATACCTCCTCATTAGTTATGTGATCTACCCATCTAACCTTCAGCACTCTTCTGTAGCACCACATTTCAAAAGCTTCAATTCTCTTCTTGTCCAAACTGTTTATCGTCCATGTTTCACTTCAATACATGGCCACACTTCATACAAATACTTTCAGAAACGACTTCCTGACACTTTAATCTATGCTCGATGTTAACAAATTTCTCTTCTTCAGAAACGCTTTCCTTGCCATAGCCAGTCTATATTTTATATCCTCTCTACTCCGGCCATCATCAGTTATTTTGCTCCCCAAATAGCAAAACTCCTTTACTACTTTAAGTGTCTCATTTCCTAATCTAATACCCCCAGCATCACCCGACTTAATTCGACTACATTCCATGATCCTTGTTTTGCTTTTGTTGATGTTCATCGTATATCCTCCTTTCAAGACACTATCCATTCCGTTCAACTGTTCTTTGAAATCCTTTGCTGTCTCTGACAGCATTACAATGTCATCGGCGACCCTTAAAATTTTTTATTTCTTCTCCATGGATTTAAATACCTACTCCGAATTTTTCTTTTGCTTCCTTCACTGCTTGCTCAATATACAGAATCAATAACATCGGGGAGAGGCTACAACCCTGTCTCACTCTCTTCCCAACAACTGCTTCTCTTTCATATCCTTCGACTCTTATAACTGCCATCTGGTTTCTGTACAAATTGGAAATAGCCTTTCGCTCCCTGTATTTTACCCCTGCCACCTACAGAATTTGAAAGAGAGTATTCCAGTCAACATTGTCAAAAGCTTTCTCTAAGTCTACAAATGCTAGAAACGTAGGTTTGCCTTTCCTTAATCTTTCCGTAAGTCGTAGGGTCAATATTGCCTCACGTGTTCCAACACTTCTATTGAATCCAAACTGATCTTCCCTGAGGCCGGCTTCTACTAGTTTTTCCATTCGTCTGTAAATAATTCTCGTTACTTTTTTTGCAATCGTGACTTATTAAACTGATAGTTCGGTAATTTTCACATCTGGCAACACCTGTTTTCTTTGAGATTGGAATTATTACATTTTTCTTGAAGTCTGAGGTTATTTCGCCTGTCTCATACATCTTCCTCACCAGATGATAGAGTTTTATTAGGACTGGCTCTCCCAAGGCCGTCAGTAGTTCTAATGGAATGTTGTCTACTTCCCAGGCCTTGTCTCGACTCAGGTCTTTCACTGCTCTGTCAAACTCTTCACGCAGTATCGTATCTCCCATTTCATCTTCATCTACATCCTCTTCCATTTCCATAATATTATCTTCAAGTACATCGCCCTTGTTTAGACCCTCTATATACTCCTTCCACCTTTCTGCTTTCCCTTCTTTGCTTAGAACTAGGTTTCCATCTGAGCTCTTGATATTCATACAAGTGACTCTCTTTTCTCCAAAGGTCTCCCTATAGGCAGTATGTATCTTACCCCTGGTGAGATAAGCCTCTACATCCTTACATTTGTCCTCCAGCCATCCCTCCTTAGCCATTTTGTACTTCCTGTCGATCTCATTTTTGAGACGTTTGTTTTCCTTTTTGCCTGCTTCATTTACTGCGTTTTTGTATTTTCTCCTTTCATCAATTAAATTCATTATCTGTTATGTTATCCAAGGATTTCTACTAGTCCTCGTCTTTTTACCTACTTTATCCTATGCTGCCTTCTCTATTTCATCCCTCAAAGCTACCCATTCTTCTTCTACTGTATTTCTTTCCCCAATTCCTGTCAATTGCTCCCTTATGCTCTCCCTGAAACTCTGTACAACCTCTGGTTCTTTCAGTTTATCCAGGTCCCATCTCCTTAAATTCCCACCTTTTTGCAGTTTCTTTAGTTTTAATCTACAGTTCATATCCAATCCACATATGCCCCTGGAAATGTCTTACAATTTAAAACCTGGTTCCTAAATCCCTGTCTTACCATTATATAATATATCTGATACCTTCTAGTATCTCCAGGATTATTCCATGTATACAACCTTCTTTTATGATTCTTGAACCAAGTGTTAACTATGATTACATTATGCACTGTGCAAAATTCTACCAGACGGCTTTCTCTTTCATTTCTGTCCCCTAATCCATATTCACCCACTATGTTTCCTTCTCTCCCTTTTCCTACTCTCGAATTCCAGTCACTATTAAATTTTCGTCTCCCTTCACTACCTGAATAATTTCTTTTATCTCATCATACATTTCATCAATTTCTTCACCATCTGCAGAGCTAGTTTTCATATGAACTTGTACTACTGTTGTAGACATGGTCTTCGTGTCTATCTTGGCCACAATAATGCGTTCACTATGCTGTTGGTAGTAGCTTACCCGCACTCCTATTTTTTATTCATTATTAAACCTACTCCTGCATTACCCCTATTTGATTTTGTATTTATAACCGTGTATTCACCTGACCAAAAGTCTTGTTCCTCCTGCCACCGAACTTCACTAATTCCCACTATATCTAACCTATCCATTTCCCTTTTTAAATTTTCTAACCTACCTGCCTGTTTAAGGGATCTGACATTCCACGCTCTGATCCGTAGAACGCCAGTTTTCTTTCTCCTGCTAACGTCGTCCTCTTGAGTAGTCCCCGCCCGGAGATCCGAATGGGGGACTATTTTACCTCCGGAATATTTTACCCAATAGGACGCCATCATCATTTAACCAAACAGTAAAGCTGCATGCCCTCGGGAAAAATTACGGCTGTAGTCTGTAGTTTCCCCTTGCATTCAGCCGTTCGCAGTACCGTTTTGGTTAGTGTTGCAAGGCCAGATCAGTCAATCATCCAGACTGTTGCCCCTGCAAATACTGAAGAGGCTGCTGCCCCTCTTCAGGAACCACACGTTTGTCTGGCCTCTCAACAGATACCCCTTCGTTGTGGTTGCACCTACGGTACGGCCAAATGTATCGCTGAGGCACGCAAGCCTCCCCACCAACGGCAAGGTCCATGGTTCATGGGGCAAAAACCAACAAAATTTTTCCACAAAGACGGTACATGCATTTAGGGAAGTGGAACATTCTGGAGGTTCACTGAATTTCAAGAGATACTTCTAACACTTCTTTGACATCAGTGAAGAGCGAGCTGACACAGTGTTTAGCAAACTGGACTCGCATTCTGGAGGGCAACGGTTCAAACTTGCGTCCGGCACTCCTGATTTAAATTTTCCGTGATTTCCCTAAATCGTTTCAGGCAAATGCAGGCACGGTTCCTTTGAAAGAGCATGGCCTACTTCCTTTTGCATCCTTCCCTAATCCAATGGGACCGATGACCTTGCTGTTTGGTCCCTCCCACAAATCAACCAACCAGCCGTCAGTAGCCCAAACAAGAATCAAACATTGCTGCACAATTATATTGTGTTCTATGGTATTACTTAATTCTTAGTAAAAGGATTGCCGGCCGCGGTGCCCGAGCGGTTCCAGGCGCTTCAGTCTGGACCGGCGCGACTGCTAGTGTCGCAGGTTTGAATCCTGCCTCGGCCCTGGATGTGTGTGATGTCCTTTGCTTAGTTAGGTTTAAGCAGATCTAAGTTAAGTTGATTGATGAAAGGAGGAAGTACAAACATGCTCCTGGAAAATCAGAAATACAGAAATACAAGTCGCTGAGGAATGAAATACAGTAAATAGGAAGTGCAGGGAAGCTAAGAAGAAATGGCTGCAGGAGAAATGTGAAGACATCAAAAAAGATATGATTGTCGGAAGGACAGACTCAGCATACAGGAAAGTCAAAACAACCTTTGGTGACATTAAAAAAAGCAACGGTGGTAACATTAAGAGTGCAACGGGATTTGCACTGTTAAATGCAGAGGAGGAAGCAGATAGGTGGAAAGAGTACATTGAAAGCCTCTATGAGGGTGAAGGTTTGTCTGATGTGATAGAAGAAGAAACAGGAGTCGATTTAGAAGAGATAGGGGAGCCAGTATTAGAATCGGAATTTAAAAGAGCTTTGGAAGACTTACGGTCAAATAAGGCAGAAGGGATAGATAACATTCCATCAGAATTTCTAAAATCATTAGGGGAAGTGGCAACAAAACGACTATTCACGTTGGTGCGCATAATATATGAGTCTGGCGAAGAGGTTAGCACAGGAAAGGAATTCGTGGCGGGCCGCATCAAACCAGTCAGTAGACTGATGACAAAAAAAAAGAAAAAAGTTCTAGGGGACTGATGACCTGAGATGTTAAGTCCCATAGTGCTCAGAACCATTCAGTAAAAATATTAACTCTCGAAAATATTGTCTACACAGGTAAATTCTCCTTTCAATTTTCCTAGAACGTCAATTAATAAAACTTACAGCTTAAAAAAATAAAAACTTCATATGTTGTTGGCTGTCGTATTGGGTTTTTGCAGATCATACTGAGCTTTGACCATCTACGCGCCGCGCGGGATTAGCCGAGCGGTCTGACGAGCTGCAGTCATGGACAGTGCGGCTGGTCCCGGCGGAGTGTTGAGTCCCCCCACGGGCATGGGTGTGTGTGTTTGTCCTTAGGATGATTTAGGTTAAGTGCTGTGTAAGCTTAGGGACTGATGACCTTAGCAGTTAAGTCCCATAACATTTCACACACATTTGAACATTTTTTGAACCATTTACGCTCTAAACACCGCTAATTTTACAACTAGGCCGAAAATTTACAAAGCTTTTCTTGTCATCAGCAAGATTGTATACCCATTTGAAAACCATATAAAACGCAGTGTTTAACTTAAACCTGTTACTTAAAAAAAAAAAAATTCTTCTTAATCACTACCAACCCCTTTGCCGGCCTGCTTCTCGTAACTTCAGACAACGTTACTCTTTCTCTCTGGCTTTACACGATCAAGACAGCAAAACTGAACATAGTTTATCGAATTATCAATTGTCAGGTACGGTAGGGCGAGAGTCGCGCTTCCTTGGCAGTCAGATTCCACCTGTATTGTACAGAACAGTAATGCACTTGCAGTATGGTCGCGAGCACAACTACAGTCCAGAAACGTCGCTTCACTGGATATTAATTCGCCAGTTCCCTCGATTCACGTATCGTCTGTCTTAGCAGGTAGTCGAGCGTGAGCTGCACATTCCTCTGTCCTCGCTGGTGCCTTGGCAGTGGTACACGATAGTGGAGCAGCGAGTAACGGCAACTTCGGTCCGCCTCTCTACGAGTTGCCAAGATCAACCGCTCTGCTGGTTGGGTGTGTCCGCGCCATAGACTTACTAAATAAAAACTAGACCGCGCATTGGCGCTAGTGTCGCGTCCGCACTTTCAACGTTATTGAAGCCGCCATTTGCAGGGAAACAGTGCATAAACAGGGTTCGTTCAAATGCTGCTTTTAATTGCAACAGCATAATGGAAGCAAAGACGAAGACGGAGACAATGTTACATTTTATGTGACTTCTGAAATTTTCCCGGCGTATTTGTTCTTCTAATAATTTCCGGGTATGCAGCCGGATCCCGTCGACATTCTGCCACGATATTTCGGCCCAGAGACGTCCGGCCATCATCAGGTGAGTACACAACTACAGAAGAGCCCAGGTGCAGTCGCGGTATTTATACATGCAACCCGGAAATTATTAGAAGAATGTTACATTTCACAGGTCAGTCATTTCTGGTTGTTTGTTACTTTCTGTTACTTGTATATAGTATTTTCATGGAGAAATAATACATCATGAGCGTTTGCTTTGGTTTAGGTTTCCCCTTACAAATGATTTTCTAAATCGGAAATGGATTGTTGATACTCGGAGAGAGAACTTCCAACGGACAGCAAATCATTTGCTGTGCTCTCTTCATTTTGAAGAGAATTGTTACATGGAAAATTATGTAAATCGACGTCAACTGAAGGACGATGCTATAACGACAGTATTTGGATTTCCAACTCATTTGAAAAAGGTATAGGGTTTGCAAAGCCAATTAGTGCAAATGCTAAATGTAGGTGACAGCAGATTGTTCTATAGTCTAACCTGATGTCTATATTTACACCTTATACTGTATCTAATAAACTTTCTGCTACTAAAATTGCAAGCTACATAGGGAAAAAGTTGGAGTGTTAGATTACAGACAAAGTTACTTTGTTGCATGTCAGGTACTTATATTGTATATAAATGACCTGGGTGACAATCTCAGCAGTTCTCTTAGATTGTTCGCAGATGATGCTGTAATTTACCGTCTAGAAAGGTCATCCGAAGACCAGTATCAGTTGCAAAGCGATTTAGAAAAGATTGCTGTATGGTGTGGCAAGTGGCAGTTGACGCTAAATAACGAAAAGTGTGAGATGATCCACATGAGTTCCAAAAGAAATCCGTTGGAATTCGATTACTCGATAAATAGTGCAATTCTGAAGGCTGTCAATTCAACTAAGTACCTGGGTGTTAAAATTACGAACAACTTCAGTTGGAAGGACCACATAGATAATACTGTGGGGAAGGCGAGCCAAAGGTTGCGTTTCATTGGCAGGACACTTAGAAGATGCAACAAGTCCACTAAAGAGACAGCTTACACTACACTCGTTCGTCCTCTGTTAGAATATTGCTGCGCGGTGTGGGATCCTTACCAGGTGGGATTGACGGAGGACATCGAAAGGGTGCAAAAAAGGGCAGCTCGTTTTGTATTATCGCGTAATAGGGAAGAGAGTGTGGCAGATATGATACGCGACTTGGGATGGAAGTCATTACAGCAAAGACGTTTTTCGTCGCGGCGAGACCTTTGTACGACATTTCAGTCAGCAACTTTCTCTTCCGAATGCGAAAATATTTTGTTGAGCCCAACCTACATAGGTAGGAATGATCATCAAAATAAAAGAAGAGAAATCAGAGCTCGAACAGAAAGGTTTAGGTGTTCGTTTTTCCCGCGCGCTGTTCGGGAGTGGAATAGTAGAGAGATAGTATGATTGTGGTTCGATGAACCATCTGCTAAGCACTTAAATGTGAATTGCAGAGTAGTCATGTAGATGCATATAAATTACTAAAAACACTAACAGGATTAATGTACTAACTTGAACTGAATTAAGAACTAGGCACATGATTGGTATTTACATTTTTAGTCAAATATATATTAAGTATGAATCAGAGGTAGGTCGAATAATTGCGTTTAGATACGAACATGTGTTGTCAGGTGGTGATTATACTTCGTAAATGGTCAAATATTCGATCAAATGTTGCAAACTCAACCACTTTCAGAGGAGCTATTAGTGTTAAAAACTAATGTGCGAATGAAATTCCTACGGTATTTAAAGTCATATGGATTAGTACAATTAATTATACCAAAATTCGAGTGTAGACAATACTGTGCTAAACAAAAGTAAGCGTGCAAAATATACACAGTAGTCGGCAAAAAGCAAACAGGACCTGACAGGAAAATTATGTGAATTAAATAATAATCATACTGTCTACTACTTTAAAAGTTTCATGTAATTATGTAATGCAAATAGCTTCACGTAAACTTGCTCCACCTTGTCAGGAAAGAGCCTTACATTCTTAAATTTCGCGTCTCTATGCATACGTATTTCGGAAATTAGGAAACTTCACTCATTTAAGTATACTTTTAAAATAGACTCGAATACTCAGTGCATTTTTAAACAAACATGTGTTTAATTTGTGCTTCAATTTGCTCTTTTTGCGTCTCATATACTTCAAATCACAACCACAGTACTAGGATTCATCTCTGCAAATGGTGGCGATCAGCTGCTTCAATTGGGAGTAGTGACGGGGAGCTCGTGAATGAGTCATTAGAATGAACGTTTCACTCCAGTGAAGTGTGAACTAACCACTCAATTTCAATGAACTGGTTCTTCAAACTCTTCACAGATAGCACACTCCACACTTTTGTCTAGTTCACTCACTCTCTTCCCCTCTCCCTTTCCCACTACATCGGCGCTACGTCACTCATCTCCCTTCACTTCAGTCCTCCCTCTACTGCCTGTCGACGAATCGCGCGGTGAAATACACTTAGAACAACAGTTGCACTTTGCTTTCCCATCACCTAAATCGGTGAAGAAACCCCAAATTTCACTACTTTTAGGCGATCGTGAGTTGCTAGCCATTGTATAAGCGTGAACAGACACAAAAACTGCTTTCCGAATAAAATAATGATGGATTTTACCTGAAATCGTACCAATGACTACATGTGACAGTTTACGTTTTAATCTGGAGGGTTATTACTCTCAACAAAAATAAAATCTACAGGAAAACTTCTGAATAATTACTTAACGTAGGTATATAGACTTTGTGACAGTGGTAAACATACTCATTCTACTTTGGATTAAATTTTAAAAGGAACATAAAATTGGACTGCATTTTGTTGGTAGCCCTAGTTTTTAGTCCATGAATACAACAATTAAGGTTTGACTTGGCAGATGAAGACTTTTTTTGGCGCTCTATGAGAAAATGTCGAGCAAGATTAAAAGTAATACCTTCTTTATATGTGACAGGCTTCTCTGTTTATCTTTCCTTTGTCCCCTTCGACCATTCGCTATTTAAGTTAACTCATGTCAGACGCTGTAAGATGCTAAACGTTGCGTGCACGTTACTGCATAGTTCGGCCATCTGTTGGTAAAATTATGAAATATTACGAAGCTTTATTGTACGAGCGAGGCGAGGCGAGCGTAGCCGCGGCTGAGCGGCGAACTGGGCAACTTCGCCAGGCTTCCGTACTTCATGAATGAACTACTTCATTTGAACGCTTCACGGCAAAGAGTGAAATGAATGAAGTAGTTCACGGGAACGAACGAGTTCGACCCATCTCTAATTTGGAGACAGTTGCCTCGCTTCTCCGCTACGGCGTGGTAGGGGCTTGGTTAGCGCCTAGCGGTACCGTACAGCGCGGCTGGGTGAGCCGTCTACTGATGAGCGCAGTAGCTTGAAGACAGCCTCGCCACGCACGTGCCAGCTGCTCAGTCCGCAACTCCGCTCCCAAACTCAGCTCCCTCTGCTCCCTCCTCTACAACACTCAGAGATCGATTATATAGACCAGCTGCGTAGTTTGTGTCTCTGAAAAAAACAGCCGAAATACTACGGCTCGATCCCTATCTAGCAAAGGCGATACCGCGACACGGCTCCTCCTCCCCTCTCTCTCCCCTCCCCCCTTAACCTCGAAGTATCCTCGTCTCCGCAGTAGACGAGCACACAGTCGTGATGTATTACATTTTGAAGCCAGAGAGAACTAAAAATTCAACAAAAACTTCTGAATTTTAAATGAAACAACAAGTTTACTGAAACTTCCTGGCAGATTAAAACTGTGTACCCGACCGAGACTCGAACCCTTTGCCTTTCACGGGCAAGTGCTCAACCATCTGAGCTACCGAAGCACGACTCACACCCGGTACTCACAGCTTTACTTCTGCCAGTACCATTCTGGAAACAAGTTTACTGTTGCCAGTCACCGTTTTATTTATTTCCACGACGCGTTTATAAGGTTTAAACCTCCATCATCGGGTGGATTTACATTAGTTAGTATGACATTTGTGTGTGTGTTCAGTTACGATTTTTTGGCGGAACTTGTGTCACTGCCTAGTGGAGAAACAAGATACTATTTCAGAACATGGATTTGGATTTCTTGCGACAAAAAATTTTAAACTGATATCTAATGGTAAACTAGAGTACCTCCAGTGGTCACAGGTTCCTTTCGCTGTCGTAACACATCACATATATATTGTCACATTTGTATACGAACCTTGCACCCAGCAGATTCCAGACGCCATATTCGATTACAAATGTGACAGTATACATGTGATGTCTTACGACAGCGAAAGGAACCTGTGACCACTGGAGGTACTCTAGTTTACTTACTTTATGTTTACCATTAGATATCAGTTTAAAAATTTTTGTCAGAAGAAATCCCAAACCGCGTTCTGAAATAGTGTCTTGTTTCTCCACTAGGCAGTGCCACAAGTTCCGCCAAAAAATCGTAACACAACACACACATAAATGTCATACTAACTAATGTAAGTCCACCTGATGATGGAGGTTTAAACCTTAGAAACGCGTCGTGGACATAAATAAAACTATGACTGCTAACAGGAAACTTCTTGTTTCATTTAATGTCAATAACAGTCACGGTAAAGCCAAACCTAAAAATGTTCGCATTTAAAGTTAAACCTTTGAATATTTCTCTTAATTAACAAGTATCATTACGCCAAATTTTATTATTACTCAACTAGCTCAGTTAATTAAGCAAATAATTTCTTATGCTGATTTTGTCTGTGATGCATGTATGCTATGTACTTTTCCCGAAGCCACAAACCTACGGAATAGATACTGGCGTTAGCTTTTAATGACTTCACAAAGACCCACAAATCTGCGCTACATTTTACTCGTAACTAACTGAGCGCCCAGAAACTTTTTTTTATGAAAACTCTGTCCCCGATTTTTACCTTTATGGGCCGTCTCCGCCAGCTGCACTGCTCCGTTTCTATATATTTATGCACTAATCCATATATTGTGTGTGTGTTTGATGTACAGTATAATTGGTGGAGTCCGGTCGTGTGAGCTAAGCAGTCCCGATTCTCACCGCAGAATTTCACATCGCTGCAAGCTGTATAAGGCAAGGCCGGAGTGGCCGTGCGGTTCTAGGCGCTACAGTCTGGAACCGAGCGACCGCTACGGTCGCAGGTTCGAATCCTACCTTTGGCATGGATGTGTGTGATGTCCTTAAGTTAGTTAGGTTTAAGTAGTTTTAAGTTCTAGGCGACTGATGACCTGAGAAGTTGAGTCGCATACTGCTCAGAGCCATTTGAACCATTTTGTATAAGGCAAGCACACACAACTTTCAGCAAAGTCACCTCAATCTGGTATTTTAAGTTGAATAGTCTCAATCTATATAGTGTAATATAGTCCTGTATTTTCACTTCATTTCTGTATTTTCTTCAGAAGTAGTCATAGCTCTCATTTGGTGCATTCTTTCCAGGAGGATTTTTTTATATAGTGTAATTAAGTGTGTACAAACATACAGGTATTTTGTGTTTTCTAATTTTGTTATGGTCAAAACTAGATCACAATTTATAACGGATAAGGAGAAAGTGTTAGAGGTTAAGGGAATTGGTAAAAATACGAGTGTAGAGGAAATAGCAGCTTCGTCTCAGCAGGAGACAAATCCTATGGCTCAAATCTTAGAAGAACTAAGACTTTTGTCAGTATCGGTAACGACTATGTCAGCTGTGGTACTAGCAGTATTACAAAAGCAGGAACACGTCACAGGAGCAAATTGATATGCCATTGGTGGTACAAACAGTATCACAAAAGCAAGCAGACTTGTATCAAAAGCAAAGAGACATGTCAGCTGAAATTCGGGCATTAGTTAGCCAGCAACAACAAATCTTAAATGAGATAACCGAGTTGCGAGATGCGCTAAAGCAGTTTCCTTTGCAGATCAAAAGGATTACCAAAGAAATGCAAAACATGAATTCGAAGCAGGAGGAAGTAGGAATTTCCGTAGTGGAATTAACAGGAACTGTGACTACCATAGCTTCTGGATGTGATCGGTTGATACTAGAGAATTTCAGTTAACATCAGCAGGATTTCTCAAATAAATCAGATGAATGGGCATGTGCTAAGGAAAATCAGGTGATGCTATGTGTAGACGCAAGTATAAAATAAGCGGTAAACAAATTGCCTATTGATAGCTTTCCAGTTGCAGACAATATTAAAGAACACATTAAAGAGGTAAAAGAACAATTAGGAGCGAATTTTAAACAATGGTAAGACGAAATAGTAGATTCTGTTGAAAATATGTCCAGGGATATGGAAAAGATGGCAGGGGCAGTAAAAGACTGTAGAAACAAGTTATGTGAAGTAGAACGAACGCAGAGCTCAAGCCATGAATAATGTTATGCTAATGGACATGTTTCGCCGCATAGATATATAAATTATAACGGAATTCTTGCAGAGCTGCAAGCTAATAATCTGTACGCTGCAATGCTAATGCAGGAAAAATTGTTGAAACATAGGCAGTTTCAGACGTTCTCACCTGACGGAAAATCCATCCAGTGGTATTTATAAGAGTATTTAGTGGAGTTCTACCAAGGGCATGGACTGAAGCGTAAAAGATCAGTTACGTTCCAGGATACATTCAAGGTGATGGTGCGTTATGAGCCACGGATATGATGGATAGATGCGAAACGATCGAGGAATCTGGGAAGGCGTTTCTTGCTAAGTGTTGGTGACGGGGCGTGCAAGAACGATTAAGAAAAGAGGTCTTTAACGTGGAGCCGTCCTGTGTAAAAACAGAAACGTCTACGGCGATACTTCGAGAAGTACACTCCTGGAAACTGAAATAAGAACACCGTGAATTCATTGTCCCAGGAAGGGGAAACTTTATTGACACATTCCTGGGGTCAGATACATCACATGATCACACTGACAGAACCACAGGCACATAGACACAGGCAACAGAGCATGCACAATGTCGGCACTAGTACAGTGTATATCCACCTTTCGCAGCAATGCAGGCTGCTATTCTCCCATGGAGGCATCGTAGAGATGCTGGATGTAGTCCTGTGGAACGGCTTGCCATGCCATTTCCACCTGGCGCCTCAGTTGGACCAGCGTTCGTGCTGGACGTGCAGACCGCGTGAGACGACGCTTCATCCAGTCCCAAACATGCTCAATGGGGGACAGATCCGGAGATCTTGCTGGCCAGGGTAGTTGACTTACACCTTCTAGAGCACGTTGGGTGGCACGGGATACATGCGGACGTGCATTGTCCTGTTGGAACAGCAAGTTCCCTTGCCGGTCTAGGAATGGTAGAACGATGGGTTCGATGACGGTTTGGATGTACCGTGCACTATTCAGTGTCCCCTCGACGATCACCAGAGGTGTACGGCCAGTGTAGGAGATCGCTCCCCACACCATGATGCCGGGTGTTGGCCCTGTGTGCCTCGGTCGTATGCAGTCCTGATTGTGGCGCTCAGCTGCACGGCGCCAAACACGCATACGGCCATCATTGGCACCAAGGCAGAAGCGACTCTCATCGCTGAAGACGACACGTCTCCATTCGTCCCTCCATTCACGCCTGTCGCGACACCACTGGAGGCGGGCTGCACGATGTTGGGGCGTGAGCGGAAGACTGCCTAACGGTGTGCGGGACCGTAGCCCAGCTTCATGGAGACGGTTGCGAATGGTCCTCGCCGATACCCCAGGAGCAACAGTGTCCCTAATTTGCTGGGAAGTGGCGGTGCGGTCCCCTACGGCACTGCGTAGGATCCTACGGTCTTGGCGTGCATCCGTGCGTCGCTGCGGTCCGGTCCCAGGTCGACGGGCACGTGCACCTTCCGCCGACCACTGGCGACAACATCGATGTACTGTGGAGACCTCACGCCCCACGTGTTGAGCAATTCGGCGGTACGTCCACCCGGCCTCCCGCATGCCCACTATACGCCCTCGGTCAAAGTCCGTCAACTGCACATACGGTTCACGTCCACGCTGTCGCGGCATGCTACCAGTGTTAAAGACTGCGATGGAGCTCCGTATGCCACGGCAAGCTGGCTGTCACTGACGGCGGCGGTGCACAAGTGCTGCGCAGCTAGCGCCATTCGACGGCCAACACCGCGGTTCCTGGTGTGTCCGCTGTGCCGTGCGTGTGATCATTGCTTGTACAGCTCTCTCGCAGTGTCCGGAGCAAGTATGGTGGGTCTGACACACCGGTGTCAATGTGTTCTTTTTTGCATTTCCAGGAGTGTATTTAAAGAAAACATGATACTGAGATTAACCTATAACGCACAAGGATATTCTGCGGATTTCGAAGGCGAAACTTCCAGCTGAGACGGGAGAGAAGTTAATACACGCATCGGAGGAGAGTTTAGAAGAATTCATGTCAGACTTGGACTCCATTGATTTGATCCAAGAAGATATTAAGGTAAGACCGGGCAGACAAAGCGCAGGAATATATATATATATATATATATATATATATATATATATATATATATATATATATATTCCTATGCCTTTAACATGAATATTCCCATGTACATAATACTAACAATTACATAAAAATTGAAACAGATATCCAGTATAACTATTTTTTTTACTGAAATTGAAGAAGATCATAATTACTTTGCCTTAAAAAATAAACAAAATCAGGTTGCTGAAAGAAAACATATATATTTAAATAATCATTATAATTCATCTCTTATGGATTCCTGTCGATCTATCATAATCTTGTCTATATATATATATATATATATATATATATATATATATATATATATAAGCGACGACACAGCAGTATAGCTGATTAATTATTTTAAAGAATAAAGTCAATTCAATGGGTGGAGTTTCAGGAAATTTTATTGAGTTAAATTACCAACGAACGTATTTGGAAGGACAATGCTGGACCAGATTGAGAGGGATATGTGTGATCGTTGTGGGGTATTTGGTATTAAATTGTAATTATTTGAAGTATGATAAATGTTAAGAGAAAGGCTGAGCTGAATTTGTGTAGATTCGGGGTAAGTAGATAAATTCGCAATTATATTCTGTAAAGGTTAAAGCTAATTTCGCACACTGATAGACGTGCGAAGTAGTGATGGATTCCGTGAACAGCAATGAACTTCACGTGAAGTGATGTGTGTTTCCAGGTACGAAATATATTATGAACACCTGCTGGTGCAATGTCATAAAAAGAAAGTAGTGATGGTTATCTGCGTACTAATAAGCAAGGATATACTCATGTGCTTCATATTCGAAAACGATTTTGTTTTGCATTGAAGAAAAAGGTGAAGTCACGAAAGAGAATTAAAACTAGAGTTTACCAAGTGCAACGTACTCTGATATTAATAAAAAGAATCTATAAAGGACAAAAGAATCGGTAATTGTGGCGAAAGATTACCCGAATATTGACTAATAAAATGTATATTACTTCTTCCGAATCACTAAATTCAGACCAGTAGTGTGAGAATGACGAGTATATGTGCTACCCGTTCTCTTACAGCGCTTTCCCATCAGTAATGATTAGCAAAATCACTGCCCTTTGAATGGCCCTATGAGGGTATGATCCAGCAGTTCTCCTACCTGATGATCAACCCTGTTCCTGACCATCTCTACCATCCCACACACAAGGAGTCACGAAAGAGACGCCGTGCTGACGTCGCTACCAAGATACCTTCACATTTACCAGACTCCACCAATGCAACAACACCATATAATAAAAATAATGTCAGATCTGTTATTTAAACTTTTAATTACGTTTTGTAAATTACTGGGTGGAACATAAGGTTAAATTAGCCTTGTTCCAGGTTTTGCCTCAGGAGCCCTTGCCCGAATGGGAAGGCTATTCTGATCGAAAGTCCATGGCCAATATCAAAATATTTAACCTTTTGAGAAGTAGCGAGTGACTGTGAAAGCTACACAGAGTTCATAACCGGCAAAAGCTGTCATCAGCCGCCAGCATATTCCACTCAGTAATATTGTAGGGAACAGTACGGACAATTTTGTTACGATTTTGTCCCCGTTGTTGTTGTTGTTGTTGTGGGGGTCTTCAGTCCAGAGACTGGTTTGATGCAGCTCTCCATGCTACTCTATCCTGTGCAAGATTCTTCATCTCCCAGTACTTACTGCAACCTACATCCTTCTGAATCTGTTTAGTGTATTTATCTCTTGGTCTCCCTCTACGATTTTTACCCTCCACGCTGCCCTATAAAGCTATATTGGTGATCCCTTGATGCCTCAGAACATGCCCTACCAACCGATCACCTTCTTCTACGCCACAAATTTCTCTTCTCTCCAATTCTATTCAATACCTCCTCATTAGTTATGTGATCTACCCATCTAATCTTCAGCATTCTTCTGTAGCACCACATTTCGAATCCTTCTATTCTCTTCTTGTCCAAACTATTTATCGTCTATGTTTCACTTCCATACATGGCTACACTCCATACAAATACTTTCAGAAACGACTTCCTGACACTTAAATCTATATTCGATGTTTACAAATTTCTCTTCTTCAGAAACGCTTTGCTTGCCATTGCCAATCTACGTTTTATATCTTCTCTACTTCGACAATCATGAGTTATTTTGCTCCGCAAATAGCAAAACTCCTTTACTACTTTAAGTGTCTCATTTCCTAATCTAATACCCTCAGCATCACCTGACCTAATTCGACTACATTCAATTATACTCGTTTTGCTTTTGTTGATGTTCATCTTATATCCTCCTTTCAAGACACTATCCATTCCGTTCAACTGCTCTTCCAAATCCTTTGCTGTCTCTAAGAGAATTACAATGTCCTCGGCGAACCTCAATGTTTTTATTTCTTCTCCGTGGACTTTAATACCTACTCCGAATTTTTCTTTTGTTTCCTTTACTGCTTGCTCAATATACAGATTGAATAACATGGGGGAGAGGCTACAACCCTGTCTCACTCCCTTCCCAACCGCTGCTTCCCTTTCATGCCCCTCGACTCTTATAACAGCCATCTGGTTTCTGAACAAATTGTAAATAGCCTTTCGCTCCCTGATTTTTACCCCTGCCACCTTCAGAATTTGAAGGAGCGTATTCCAGTCAACATTGTCAAAAGCTTTCTCTAAGTCTACATATGCGAGAAACGTAGGTTTGCCTTTCCTTAATATATTTTATAAGATAAATCGTAGGGTCATTATTAATGCCTTACGTGTTTCAACATTCCTACGAAATCAAAACTGATCTTCCCCGAAGTCAGCTTCTACGAGTTTTTCCATTCGTCTGCAAAGAATACGTGTCAGTATTTTGCAGCCGTGGCTTATTAAACTGATAGCTCGGTAATTTTCACATCTATCAACACCTGCTTTTTTCAGGTTTCAAATTAACATCTCGCTCACCAATTGTCAGGATGTAGACGGGCCTGGCTCTTATAAGGCTATAACCGTATTCTAAATATTAGATACTCTTCAATGCAGCGAGATATTAATTCCGAGAGTAGTATAAACTGCCTGCGAGAATTCGACGTTCCGTACCACGGACGCATTTCTCTGGAATAAGTAACCAAAGATGTACGAGTATACTTGAGGACTATGTGTGAAACGATTACAGAGATCGGTCGTGTTTTATGTTGGAGAGATTTTGCTAATGTTGTGCGACGCTATTAAGCTCCATTGTGAATGTTTAGTTAGTCGATGGCACAATAAACAAATTCAATATGTGTATTTCTCAATTTATAAAAGATTTGACGAACATTCTTCAGATATCACGTGACGTAGATAGATTGGAGGTGCAGTGAGGAATGATAGTGTGAGCCTGCATCTTTCCACGGTCAACATTCTTCGAGAGAATATCTCATAAGCAATAAACTTTTCGTTGATAAAAAAGTTAGACACATAAATCCATACGCATCATACAACATAGCACCTAGTTGTTCCGACTATATCCGTAGCGAAATAAACATTTTAGAGATTTCAGGTGGAGCAATTGCGTCGAGGAGTATCAGCGAAATCGACGATGTGATATTTAAAACCAAAGGCTTATATTCCTTAGCTTTTAAAAAAACTGAAGCTCAAACCTAAATAAAACCACTGAAATCATAACTAAAAATATCAAAAATAAACAAGAAGCACAGTGTTTTTTTAAACAAAATTTCTTAAATAAATAAACTAATTAATCAAAATTAAATGAAATGTTTTTGGCTCAGAAACGGGCGATCCGGGTATTATATATATGAGACAGCTGCTGTCCAATCTTTTTCAATTCTCTCATTTTGATAGGAGGCAATCTATTTGGCGTCTATTTGACGGATTCTTGATCTGTTAATTTTTTAAAAATATTTAATTCTGTTAGTTATTTAACAACAATATACCTTTCTAGTAACTGGCAAAGTCCTTCAGTTGCTACGATGAAAGCTTCCCTACATCAACCTGTTCCAAATCTGTGGCCTGTCTGCAAACTATAAATACCATTATTTACTCGGTGAGGACCAAATGGACATATTTTTCCTGGTTGAAAGTCGAATGAAAACTGCCTTGCCTCACAGTTACAACACAACCCCACCATCATCCTGAAATTTTAATCCAGAATTAATTACCATTTGATAATGTTTTTTGAATTTTCTTTCGGATCTTGCAGAATATGATAATAATACTAAAGAGGAAAACGCTTCATAATGTTTGCATAATTGTATTTATTTTCTCACGAACCGACTTTCAGCTTCTCAGGCCATTTTCAGGTGACAACTGAATGTCGTAAACGCAGACAAAAATGATCTATGACTTAGGCATTATTTGTACAGAAAATACAAAAGTGACAAATTTTTACGTAGAATACATAAGAGAAATCTTACAAAAATTATATTAACTAAATAAAGGAGGTAAACAGAGAAAGTTTTTATGCAGAGATACTTACAACAAATGTCGAGAAATAAAATGAAATTGCGGTTTGTATCTAGAATAGGGGAGAAGAGGAGTTTGTGGCACAACTTGACAAGAAGAAGGGACCGGTTGGTAGGACACGTTCTGAAGCACCAAGGGATCACAAATTTAGCATTGGAGGGCAGCGTGGAGGGTAAAAATCGTAGAGGGACACCAAGAGATGAATACACTAAGCAGATTCAGAAGGACGTAGGTTACAGTAAGTACTGGGAGATGAAAAAGCTCGCACAGGATAGGGTAGCATGGAGAGCTGCATCAAACTAGTCTCAGGACTGAAGAGCACTACAACAACAACATCTAGTATTTGGAAAGAAAATTTAATTTAACAAGGGAGAAAATGGGAACTGAGTCCGATTGTTTAGTACTTGGCTGGTATCCTGTGTCACGTGATTGTTGATTTACATTATTACCAGTACGGTCATCTTTCTGCCTTTTTGACAAAATGTAAAACTTCACATTCTGCATCATATGGATGACTCTCTACCAGAAGATGATTGGCAAAGATCAAATATTTCTTCTTTAATTAACAGCTTCTCTCATATTCTCTTAGCCTAATTGGAACAGCTCTGCTTGACTGACCAACATACACATTTTTACAATGCTAGAAAGTGATTCTATATGTATATACCACTGCTTAACAGGGGTCTGATTTTGTCTTTACTATTGAATAAAAATCTTGATATGTTATTGGTACTATAAAATGCAGGTCTGTAGTTGTGAGACTTTAACTTTTCTGCAAGATTCTCTGAAATGTTGGCAATATACGGCATTTTGCGCCAGACTTTGAAAGTAACGAGTCATTATTGATGGCCAGCGTACGGAAGTGGTGTTCTCCTTCTTTTCCGCGGACGGATCACTTAGGACCACGCGTAATCAACATTTTTTGGCCTTCCTTTTCCCCCAGTATTCCTTCATACGCAACGAATGGGCTAGTTTTCGTTGCGCAGACCACGTATGTCGGTTAGTTTTTCTCTCTTCTTCCTCAAAACTCCGTGTGTTTGTGATTTTTCTGATTTCATTTCTGTCATGTAGATTTGGAGACCCCAATTCTCTCAGGTCTTTTTCGGTCTGTTTGTACCAGTACGCTCTTGTAGTTTTGTTCTTTAAAAATGTATGGATTTTGTGCGTTAACCTGTTTGAGTCCATTCTTTCTAAATGTCCCATGAAGATTCTTCTCATGCGTATTGTGTCTGTTATTTTGGAGATATTTTTATATATTTATGCATTGGGTTTTGGATAATGTACACCATCTTCATATCTTTATCCTAGGATTTTCCTCATTATTTTACGTTCTTTCACTTCTAATTCCACTTTTCGTGTTCTGTGTTGCAGATTTAGTGTTTTCCAGATGCGTAGAGAGCTTCGGGTTTAAATACGGTGGTGTAGTGTCGTAGTTTGTAGTTCCACGAGAGGCTCTTTTTGTTGTAAACGTTTTTTGTTAACTGAATCTCCGTCTCCATTTTCTGGACTCTTGATCTGACAGATTTCTTTTCATTACAATTTTCTGCAATCCATTCACCTAAATATTTAAATTCCTTTGCTCGAGAGACGTAGTAGTTACCAATTTTCAGTTCAGAAGGTGCATCCTTGACGTCAGTCACAACTTTTGTTTTTTCAAATGAAATTTCTAATCCTATTTTTACTGCGTGCTCTTGTAATAATTCTAGCTGTTTCTGTGCATCGGTAATGTCTTAGGAGATTAGTGTCATGCCGTCCCCCTCCATGCTGTAACCTCCCTTTTGCGTTTTCGTGTTATGCATCAATGGGAAGAGGAGTGGTTGGCAGTTTCTGACAATAAGCTGCGTCTGGTAAATGCCACTACGCGACCATGGCGTACGTCCTACCAGTCATACAGGCGGGATGAGGTTCTCCTCACTCGCCTCCGCATTGGACACAGTCCCTTCACGCATGGTTTTTTACTCCGGCGGGAGGACCCCCCAATCTGCAGTGCTTGTGGCGTCCAGATTACTGTCCGCCACATTTTACTTGACTGTCTTTTATTCTCTGACCAGAGGGCGGTGGTTTCCTTGCCACCGGATTTGCCCTCTATTTTGCGAGACGACGCAGCGACTGTGGTTAAGGTCTTACGGTTTTGTGTCCTGTCCAATCTGTTGCCTCGGATTTTAGGGAGAAGGTTTTAATGTGCTGCTGGGTGACTGGCTCACCCAGGTTTTAGGTAAGAGGTCCGCCAGTCACAATTACCTCCTTGTTTCCCTTCGGTATCTGTTCTCTTTTCCTTGTGTTTCCTTTCCTTTTTTAGTGTGTTTCTTCTCCTCTTGTTTTGCCTCTGTATGTGCGCATTTGGAACTGCGTCAGGCCTGTGTCTTTTAGCCGTTCTCCTTGTTCGGCGTCCGTCTTCGTCCCTTCACCGCTTGTGTTCCTGTTTCTATGCGTTTGGGCGCTGATGACCACGCTGTTTAGCGCCCGTAAACCTCAAACACACACACACACACACGTCAGCAAATGCTAAACAGTCTAATTCTATGCCCTTACGTTTTGGTCCCGGTCTTCTTGCCGGTGCACCTGCTTTTCTCCATTCTCGAAGAATTGAAGAGCATTGGGGACAGTCCATCCCCTTGTCGTACTACTGTGTCTATTTTAAATTCTGTGCTCAATTCTCCCACAAATCTTGCTTTGGATTTGGTCTCCGTGAGGGTTTCTTTTATGATGTTTGATGTCTTTTGATCTAGTCCAAATACTGCTAACACTTCAAAAAGGGATTCTCGGTCTATACTGTCATATGCTTTTTTTTTAAAAGCCGACAAACGTGATGACAATGGCTCTGAGTACTATGGGACTTAACATCTGAGGTCATCAGTCCCCTAGAACTTAGAACTACTGAAAACTAACTAACCTAAGGACATCACACACATCCATGCCCGAGGCAGGATTCGAACCTGCGACAGCAGTGGTCGCGCGGTTCCAGACTGAAGCGCCTAGAACCGCTCGGCCACGTCGAACGGCAAACGTGATGACGTAACTTTTGTTTGAAGTTCTCCGCAAATATCTCATCGAGTTTTCCACGTTAAGGATTTGTTCTACGCATGGTCGACCATTTCTGAGTCAACTTTGATATTCGCCTAGTTTTGAATCCAGCTGAAGTTCTGTTCGGTTTATCAGGGCTTTAGACACAACTTTGTATGTTATGGACAATAAAGAGATTCCACGATAGTTGTTGGGGTCCTTTTTTGTACAGAGGATGTATGATTGCTGTCTTCCAATCTGTGGGGATTTTTTCAGTTTTCCATATTTCATCTATAATTTCTTTGAGTTTTGCAATAAGATTTTCTCCTGCATTTTTCCATAACCTGCGATGATTTGGTCTTCTCCTGATGCTTTGTTATCTTTCAGTGACTGAATTATCTCTTTAATCTCGTGGTAGCTTTGAGTCTGGGTTTCGTCATGTATGACGGAAATCAAATTTTTCTGCAGGCTTTTCACAATTCAGTAATTTAGAAAAAGTATTTTGCAAGAATTTCACAGTTTTCGGTGTTAGTATGGGCAATTTCCCCATGGAATTGGAGTGATGGAGGAGAGTACTTTGTTAATTTTTGTTTGAATACTCAGTAGAAATTTCGCAAATTGTTTTTCTTGAAATCGTCTCCTATGTCTTGCTATTTTTTGTCTTCGTGTTGTTTACGGACTGTTCATATTGCTTCTGTGACAGTTATCCTGGTATCTTTGAGATCTTCCACGGTCTTCTGATTTTTGTTGCACAATCAATTTTGTAACGCGTGTTGTCTGAGATTTATCAGCTGGTCACGCAATTGTTGCCAATTTTGTAGTTTTAAATTTTGTGTTTCTTTTGTAAATTGTTCATTACCATTTATCTTTTGTACATCACATTTACTGTGTGGAGACTACTTAGTGAATTTTCTTTATTCTGGAATGACATCTAGGTAGAATTTTGTTGGGTAATGGTCGGAATCTAGGTCTAGTCCATTAAGGACTTTAAGTTTCATGATTTCTACTGTATTTAAGAGGGAGATCATTACATGATTCAATTGCTATTCACCTAAAAATGGATTCGGTGAGATCCAAGTTCTGGTTTTCGAGGCTCTTTTCTTGAAAAATGTCGATTTGAAAAATAGGTCGTGGTTTGTGCAGATTTCAATGCGTCGCATGCCATTCCGGTTGGTTTGTGGCAGTCCTGACCATTTACCTACCCAATATAGATTTTTTTTTTACTAATTTGTGCAGTGAAATCGTCCATAAGGATTTTGACATGGTTATTTGGGATTTTTTGGAGAATATTATCTAATTGGTTCCAGAATTCTTCTACTACCTCTACTTTGTTTCTGTTAGTGATGTTAGCTGGTGCATGTCCGTTGATTAGAGTGTATATCTTATTAACTGATTTTATTGTCATCGTGGAGACCCGACCCAAGTAAGATTTGAAAGTTGTCACTGAATCAAGTATTGATGTATCTACTATTGTGGACAGTTTTTCAGGGATCGTTTTCCAGGTTTTCCTTTGTATATACTGTATCCTTCTGAATCAAAAGGATTTTCATCTGTATATAGTGATTCCTGAAATGTGATAATATTGATTTTAGGTTATCTGGATTTGTCCATGATGTTTTTTAGTTTTCGCATTTTTAAGAGAGAATTTACATTAAATGTCATTAGCCAGATTCTCGATTTTGTTGTTACGGGGTTTTGAGGCACTGCGATTTACCACCATGCATATTTCTGTGGTCTCCCCCGAATCTGAATAGACTACTTGCGGTTTTTCAACCGTGGGGTTTGACCCACCGGGGTAATTTGTTTTTGAAGGTGCTGTATCCATGTTGATTTATTTGGACTGGGTTTGTGACTGAAACTGAGATTTCAGTCTGGTTAAGCTTGGAGTTACACTTCTGAGTTATATAGACCAGCCGCCACTAACACGTGGAACAGACGCTGTAGGGGTGTAATTTTATTTTTTTGTAGAATGTTATCAATCAGGACTTAGCTATTGCCATTGCTGGAAAAAACTTGTTTGATGGTTTGTAGTTTTGTTTGAAAGGCTGATTCGGATGATGTAACAGATATGAGGCGATGCATCATTCAATGGAAAGCTGCATATTTGTGGCTGTGTGTACGCTGTGAGCTTTCAGGGATTACTATATCAGAAGCAACTTTTTTCTGTAATTGCTATATACATGTTTTCTTGTACTAATATCTATATTAAGACCCAAGAAATTTATAGAACAGCCTCTCAGCTCCATTTTAATCTGAATTTGCTGATGTTGTGAGTTTAAACGCTGTAGTAGTGTATCTGACTCTATTAGTACCAGTCCACAAACTCACCACATCATCAACATATCTGAACCAGTACTTAATTTTAGACTTCAATGTTTCTGCTAATACTATTACATGATTTGTTGGTATTTTCTGTACAAATAATATCTAAGCCACATATCATGTTTATCTGTGTTTGCGACATTCAATTGTCACCTGAAGATGGTCTGAGAAGCCGGAAGCCGGTTCGTGAGATAATAAATATAATTTTGCAGAATACTGGGAAGTGTTTTCGTCTTTAATAAAATCATTTGATAATTTGTCAGCAACCAACAAAGATATTTTCCAGGAACAGCCGTGTATTAATTTTTATCGCAATTTCTCCCAACATGCTTAACTCAGAACCGCCGGCCGCCTCACATGTCGCTCCCACCTTACGTAATTCTGGTGACTCAGCCACCCCACCACAGTCGCTCTCTACCATTTAGTAGATGTTACTGACGCGGAACTGCTCTAGTCAAGCAATGCACACCCCGGTTCCTCATTGATCTGGCAATTTCTTTTGCTTACCGCCTACGATTATATTACATTGTTTGGTTGGAGATTCGCAGCCAAGCCAGACAGTGTACCGTAAATGTAAATGAAGACGGTATTATCGTCGCTCTAGATTGCTCATAACAAATGTCCACTTTCCGTAATTTTTTTTATTAAAGTGTTTCGCGTTCGAGCCATAATTACAGTTATAGAGCGAGATGTAGTTCAGAGTATCGAGCCAACCGCCACCAGCTGACAAGGTACTCCGAATTACGTTTTGGTCTTGAGCTTTTGATGATGGGTCATGAACAAAGCGCTTTGATAAAAAAAAGTTTTTACAAAAAGCACACTCTCTTATCAACGAACAAAGTGCTGATAAGGACACTATTAATATTAAGGTCGCAATCCTACAGCGCTACTTTATGCCGGAGTTTAAACACAGCATAAGAAGGAGGTCACAGAAACGTCCAAACTGATTGGGTGCGGTGATGGATGACCTACCTTGGGTAACTTTCCTGGCTAAAACTCTTCATTTATTGTGAACTAAAGCTGGACTGGTTTCTTTCCTATCTTAACTGCGTGTATCCGTCTTGTGTCCCTGAACAATACACGTGGTGTAATTATGAAATGCTATATGATAAAACGAGTTTCCAAATGTGTGACACTGTATAGCTGTATATTCCTATCCCACAGACCTTCAACCAATTTAATTAGAAATGCTAAAGCTGAAAACTAAATAAGTTGTCCTGCGAAACTCTGTGTTGTGCAGTGTCGTGGACAATGCTACAATGCGTGACGTCAGGATACATGCCTTGCAATTTCAACACAAAACTAATAGAATGACAGAGGCTACATAAAGTTACAAATAGAGTTTTGAAGGAATAAATAATCTAAATGTTTCTGTCAAAACGCCCAATGAACTACACGACTAAAGGAAATCCGAATATTAGATGATACACACGCAAATGTGGCAGTGCAGTGTAAGAAAGACTGTCTGACAAAGACATGTAATATGAAGTGAATTTTGCATAAACTAAACATGATAATAATTCTGCAGTGCAATGCTTCACTGTGAGTTTACTATGTGCTGATCGTGATGTAATAACGGTCCTAACAAATTTTTCGTGGCTTAGATGTGACAAATGAAATGGAAACTCGAAACTGTTCGAAGAGGTGAACATAAAATATAGTGAAGCAGCAAACCAGCTAAACAAAAGAAAACGTTGCGCTGTGCAGTGCAAGGCAGCCCCCCCCCCCTCCCCCCTTTCCACAGATGACCGAGTGGACAGCCCGTCAGAAACTGAACACTGATCAAGCATGAAAACAGGAAGAATGTATACTGCACTATGAAAAAAAAAGCGCGTCGTGGTTAAGTGGTTGTGGTGTTGCACTGCCATTTGGACGAGCCCTTGTACAATTTTTTTTTTCGCTGTTCGCTTTACTCAAATTTGTGTCTGTGTCGTGGTGAAACGTTCGTTTGTAACAGCGAGGTGTAAGGTAGGGACCGATAATGACAGTTGATCCTGCATAACTACTGTATTAGCAGCCGAAAGAAAGCGGCTTTCGAATGAGAACCGCAAACGTTTGACGACATGGCGACAAGTCAATCGATTCCCCACCAGAAAACACGTCTGATGTGTCATACATGGCATTACTGGACAGTACGTGTGTCACATGGAGGACTCTTATCACCGAACCTAATTTGTACGACCGGTATGTGAGTGAGATTTTCCTCTTTGGTCCATATAGGTGTTCGTATGAATGTAAACATGATCATTTCCAATGAAATGATGAAATCATAACAGTTTGTCAAATAAGCTGCAATAAACGAACGCAACAGTTTCACAATCAGTTTCTCTGTGCTCTGACAAAATATATGTTTTTAAGGTTTTTGGAGTTGCGTTCCGTTTTGGAAGTCTTGACTCTTGAATTCCTTTGATGTAACATTGGTCACACCCGTTTCTTTGTTGCTTTCATTTCTGCGGGATGTCTATGTGATATCTCACCTACTCTCAAGATTCATTATGTTCACTTGCTACTGTAACAAATTCTTACCAAATGACTTATACTCTATAAGCAGTGTATAGTATGGCAACTACCAAGACCACAGAAAGAGAACAAACATTTCAATGACCGGGCGCACAACTCATAATGTTGTGAAAAAATAATAAAAAAAATGGTACGAGGGAGGATTGAAGCTGCCTTGCTCAGTTGGCAATCAAATACCATGACCACTATTATTATTATTATTATTATTATTATTATTATTATTATTTTAATCTCATTTTGGTCGTTATTCGTCTTTGTTCGGCGCGGACGTCGCATGACACTTGTTCATTTTCATCGTCGTTCCATTAACTGTTTTTTTTACTACAGTGGGCGACTCACTCTCTGACCGAACACGCTGGACCTCGGTGCCGGCCACCCACGACGCCTTGGACTTCTTCTTCTTTGACCGTTCACTGTTTCTATTTTGCTTTTTGTTTCACCGTTCAGTATACCTCTTCCTGTTTACCTGCTTGATCTGTGTTCAGTTTTTGGTGGGCTATACACTGGGCCATCTTACCACTAAATCTGAGGGGATGGCGATGAGCAGTTTCCCTTCCTAGAAACGGTGGATATTTGGGGGCTTCAGGTGAAAGCCAATATGGCGTCTCGTGACTCTGTACTGAAGAGAGAAGGTGTTATGTGACATAGGAAGCAGTTAATTCCATAAATTATCTGGGACTACGCATTAGGAGTGATTTAAAATGAAACGATCATATAAAGTTGATCGTCGGTAAAGCAGATGCCAGACTGAGATTCATTGGAAGAATCCTAAGAAAATTCAATCCGAAAACAAAGGAAGTAGGTTACAGTACGCTTGTTCGCCCACTGCTTGAATACTGCTCAGCAGTGTGGGATCCGTACCAGATAGGGTTGATAGAAGAGATTGAGAAGACCCAACGGAGAGCAGCGCGGTTCCTTACAGGATCATTTAGAAATCTCGAAAGTGTTACGGAGATGATAGATAAACTCCAGTGGAAGACTCTGCAGGAGAGACGCTCAGTAGCTTGGTACGAGCTTTTGTTTCGAGAACATACCTTCACCGAAGAGTCAAGCAGTATATTGCTCCCTCCTAGGTATATCTCGCGAAGAGACCATGAAGATAAAATTAGAGAGATTAGTGCCCACACAGAAGCATACCGACAATCCTTTTCCACGAACAATACGAGACTGGAACAGAAGGGAGAACCGATAGAGGTACTCAGGGTACCCTCCGCCACACACCGTCAGGTGGCTTGCGGACCATGGATGTAGATGTAGATAGGTGGCGCTCTCACATCTCACTAGTCTACATTCACACACTCGTTTGAGAATCTTACATGCTAGATATTCCAGAATGAAATTTTCGCTCTTCAGCGGAGTCTGCGCTGTTTAGAAACTTCCTGGCAGATTAAAACTGTGCGCCGGACCGAGAATCGAACTCAAGATCTTTGCCTTTCGCGGGCAAGTGCTTTACCTACTGAGGTACCCAAGCACGACTCAGAACGCGACTTCACAGCTTTTTCCAGCACCTCGTCTTCTATCTTCCAAACTTTACAGAAACTCTTCTGCGAACTTTGCAGAACTAGCATTCGGATCGTGAGTCGTGCTTGGGTAGCTCAGTTGGTCAGTCCGGCTTTTGCAGCTGTGAAGTGCGAACGTGCTGTCGTCTCCGCCTGTGGAGATAGAACACTCGCTGTTGTTTACTTTTCAGCGACCGTCACTTCACTACGATTCAGCTTCTGCAACGACTACGCACGACCAAAGGTCTTGGAAGTGGGACGCTTCCTACGCGACGTTGCTGAGATCCCAGCTTCCGACGTCTTGGGCATCCATTTGTCCATATTAGGCAGTACTGTGTACGTCAAAGTCGTCATGACGCTGTGTGCGAAAGAATACTTCGTGAGACGAAACACGGACTACACTTTCGCCAAGCCGACGGAAATATCGGTGCGGTCACTGTCGACCATGCAGGCTTGGGAATGCGCACCATACGAGTTTTCGAACTCCCGTTCGAGCTCCCGGTGGAAGACGTTATCGCGGCTTTCCTCCCCTTTGACACTATCCATGGCCACACTGCCGAACGATGGGCGCAATTCCAAACGTACCCCGTTCTTAACAGTGTACGGCAGACCATCATCGATCTCCATCGCCAAGTGCCACCTTTCCTACAAATCTGCAGGTGCAGAGGTGTCGTCATATACGACGGCCAACCCAAGACCTGTTTCGGGTGCGGCAAAGAAGGCCACCTCAGGTCTGAGTGTCATCAGCGACGAATCACCCACTTGCCAACCGGTAACGTGGCGCCTCAAACTCCGACGACGTTTTTATCGATCACCTACGCATCGGCGCTCTCTCCTCCTCCCACCAGCCGCCGTCCATCGGACCATGTACCGGTGACTGCTACGGATACAGTAGGGGCCGACGCGTCGCGCCCACAACCTGACGCTACTCTGGCGATTCTACCAACAGCGATGACTCCTAATCCCCACCTGCCCGATGATACGGACGCCCCTTCACTTATCGTTCCGGCTGCGGCCCTCCTCCCTGTTAGCCGCGACTCCCTCCCGTCCTCCGGCTCTGAGGAACGAAACACGCAAACAACGTTCACCTAAAAGGCGCAAAAGGAAGCGCCGTACCGTCTCGGAACGAGACAGATCACCTCCCCCTGATGCTCCAGACGCCGTCCAGCCTGACGAGGCGTCGGAGAACCTTCACGACGACACGAACGCCCAACTTTTTGTTTTGTTTTTAATTCAAATCAGTAGAGTGGTCAGATCCGACCAGGTGGAGGCAAGTTGGGCAGGGGTCGAAACCCGAGGTCTGGCCGCGAAGCCTCCCCTCTCCCATCCCTGAATCACTCTCTTAAAGTAGCTTTTTTTCTCTTTTGTTTTTACCGGGAACAGGGTAAATAAACAAAATATCTTTATTGGTACAAGCCTAAATACAACAGAAATTCCATCCTTCCGGCGAAAATAACACGACACATTATGCTCGAACAAGGCGAGTATATTTCTTTTATTAACAAAATGTAGGAAAAATAATACTGATTTAAGCTAAGAGGTGTGAAGCAATAGACAGTAGAGTTGGGGAATAACCGGCGTGTTCTGGTATGGTGCATAAAAGAAAGGAGGCGGGTTTCCATGCACCTACTCCACTGTGGGTTACGATAGACAAAGTAGAGCGGAGAGTCTCAGATGTCAGCAGCGGGGCGGGGACGTTCTCGACGTGTGGCACAATGCAGCTGAGCGGGGGTGACGTAAAGATCACGTGCAGGTAATTGGGGAAGAAGGCGCGGTAGCGCGGGCGGTGCTCGACTTCACTGTGGGCGCTTTGTAAGTACTGCCAGAAGCCAAGGCGTGATTTGTCGCCATCATTATACATGTTGGGGATCGTCCATGCCTTGACCCATACAATCACACGATTTTTGGTGGCGAGGAAATAAGTATCCCCAGGATGGATAAAAGTCCGTGGGTCAATCGAATCCGGCGAAACCGCACGTGACAGGCAACGAATTCTCGGCCAAGTTGCCGGTGGCAGCACAAGTCAGTTGGTGGACATCGTCACCCATGAAGAGGCAAATGGAACAAAGCGGAGAGTCCGTTAGTCCGATGGCGTGAAGACGTTGATTTGTGGCGAATTTTCCACTTGCGACGTGGTACCATGTTGTCCAGGCACTGGAGGGAAGAAAAGGCTGGTGGATATGACTCCAACCGTGGGCCACCTCTTGGATGGATGTCTGAGTTTCATGTTGTTGCTGGATATGGAATGAAGCAGTGGGGTGTAAAAATCTTTAGGTGGAGGAGGACGCGTGGTCGGTAAATATGCGAGCATAACAGAAGTCGACGAGGAAATCAGAAAAATGCGTCAGATGGTTCTTGATGTGTCCGACTGGTACTGGTGGCGTTATGGTCGCGGGCATACGAATTCCCAGCAAGCTGCGCGTAAGGGAGGTGGCCCCGCTCTATTGGACATGTACCAGGGCACCACTCGGAGTTGCACACTGACAAGGCCGAGGCCTCCCGTTCGCGGGAAAAGGTTGAGCGTTCCTTAGCGTGCCTTAAAGAGCGTACCGGCCGTAAGGAAGTATCCGAAAGCAGCCTGGAGGCTGCATCCAATAGTCGCCGGCAGCTGGAGGACCTGTGCGATGTGGACGCCACATGTTCATTGAGATATTGGACACTTTGTAAAGAATCGAGTCGGTGGAGAGATTTTGTCGCACCGACGTGCGGATAATTTGGAGTGCAGGCCGAAAATTGATGGCAGCGGAGGGGCGCACGGTGGAGGTGAAAATGATACCAAGGTATCGAAGTTTTTATACACACGGGAGAGGTGCTAAGTCGTCGTGTGAGAGGCGCGTCCAATGGACATCGTCGTGGATTTAGCCACATTCATGTTACTGCCTGCTGCAGTTTCGTACGTTGATATCAAATCAAGCACCATTTTGTTTCATTCCGTGAGCGGATCAAGAGGAGGAGGTCGTCTGCATACTCTCGACACCGAAAACTGTACTGTCGCAAAGTGAGACTATAAAGGTGGCTCGTCAGACTCCCGATGAGTGGCTCGAGGTTTATGACATAGAGCGGGGTCGAAAGTGGGCAACCTTGCCTTACGGAACGCCGGATCGTCTCTGGTCTCGCCACACGGCCACTGACTTGAATCAGCTACTCGGCGGTGCCGTATAGACGCCGGATGACATCGATAAAGGCTGGTGGAAAACCCATTCGGCTCACCACTGAGAACAGAAAACGATGCTCCACCTTGTCGAATGCGCTGTCAAAATCAATGGCAACCACCACGGCGCGGAGTCTGCACGCCGCTGCCAGTGCAATTAAATCGCGACATTCTTCTGTGGCCGTTTGCATATTAACTGAGCTACCCCGAGTCGTGTATTTCGGGAATAGAATGTTAGGCAGGATCTTGCAGCATCGCGTCGCCAGGAGGGATGTAAAAATGTTATAGTCTGCGTTAAGCAGAGTCAGAGGACGGTAATGCGCTGTCGCCATTCCTGGTGTCAGTTTGTGGATGGATACAATAATTCCCGTGACAAAGGACGGCGGTTCGGTGTTCTCCATCGTCATCAGTTCATGAAACATCGTCGTCCACCGTGACACCATTAGTGCGAGGAAAGCGCGATAGAATTCTATCGGCAGTCCGTCGACACCAGGTGGCTTATTCAGAGCACCTTTGTTGACTGCATCGTGGACTTCGTCGCTCGTAACTGGTTCCATCAGCTCGTCCGCTTCGTCGCTGACGAGGGTGCGAGTTACGTGTGGTAACACAGACTCCTCAGCGTGGTTGTTGGTAGTCTCCTCTTGGTACATTGTGCGGTAGTGGTCTACAAAGGCATTGGCGATTTCTGCTTGACAACTGACTTGGTGGGTGCGACTGGTGTAGAACTCGGGCATGAGTCGTTGTCGCCGGTGTTTCCTATTGGAGGTGATATGATGCATCGCAGGATGTTCTTGTTCCACCGAATCTTGACGTCGGGTCTGCACCATCGCCCCCTGCAGTCCACACTGTGTCAAAGTTACAATTTGAGCCTTAATCCTGCTGCGTTCCCTCTGGGTGTCGTGGGTGGTCGGCTGGGCGTCCAGGTCGCGTAGAAATAGTCGATAGTGTACTGACGCCACCAGCTGCTTCCTTGCCATACTGAATCAAGGTACGTCGAATGGCAGGTTTGGCACATTCCAGCCACTCTGTCAAGGTCATTCTGGTAAGCGACGTTCAGAGGTGGCCCATGTCTCGGTAACAAGTTGAAGACATTCGGGATCCTGAAGGTGGGAGGTTTTAGCTTCCACGGTGCACGACTCCGCCAGACCACTTGCTGGGGGAGGAGAATGTTGCAGATGTAGGCACAGTGGTCCGAAAAGGCCAGGAGCCAAAGTTCTGCACCTTTGACTGCTGGTGTGAGTTCCCGAGAGACGTAAATTCTATCAAGGCGGCTCGCGGAGTGACTCGTCTGGTAAGCATGTCCAGGCGCGTCGCCGTGCTGAACTTCCCAAGTGTCGGGGAGCAACAGATCTCGGACGAAAGGACGCAGTTCTTGACAGGTGTTGTAGTGGGGCACTTGATCCTTAGGTTGCAAGACACAATTAAAATCACCCCCAAGCAAGTGATGGTTGCAGCGTCCAAGAAACAACGGGACGATTTCCTCTGAATAAAAGTGTGCCATGTCGCGTCTGCAGATGGAGCCTGACGGAGCGTAAATGTTGACAATACGCTTCCCCATGACGGTGACGGCCACTGAAACGTAAACAACAGCGAGCGTGCGTTCTCTGCAGGCGGAAACAACAAGTCCGCACTGTACGGCTGCTTCCATGTTGCTATTTTATTGCGCCTCTTGTTCTTAGAACAATCAATGATTCTATTTTGGTTTTTATTACCACTTCAGTACACCTTCTTCCTGTTGTCATGCTTGATCTGTGTTCAGTTTTTGACAGACTATTCACTGGGCCATCTTATCACTAAATCTGACTTAGGTGCGATGGGGAGGCTCCCTTCTAAGCAGATTAAAATCTGACTTTAGCGACGGTGTTCCACAGGGTGCAATGCGGCGACGAGCAATTGAAAATCCATTTTTTTGTGAGGAGACGGCGGAGGATATTTAAGTTCGCTAAATGCCTTAGAGTAGAGAAACCTTCGAAAATTACATCCATTTTTACAAAAATTATTTCCTATTAAAAAGTGACTATTATGAAACTAATTAATGAACTGGTGACGGAGTGGTAACCCAAGCGAACAATTAATTTTCCTTAATCACTTTTGAACATGAAACTAACTAATCCGAACCAATAAAAAAAATTCCACTAAAACTTTCCGTTTTCCAAGTACGTCATAAATCACCTACAGGCGATTAATGCAGTAACGTCATTACCTGAGCCTCTTCACTTCTCAAATTAATCTCTACCGAATCATATTTCCAAAATTCAACACTCTGTGTATCTTTTTCACTGACTCACTCTCTAGTTTCCGTTAGAATGCTACAGCAAAGAAGATGCTGCTATAGTTGGAGTCGCAAACATAGAGTATAAATATCTATGGAGTGAGCATTCGGATGTGCAGAACGAGAAATGTGTCCGCAACGCCTCCTGCTGCTCAAGTCACGTGATGTTGGGATGGCGCATGTTAGTCCGTATAGCGCTTAGCGTATTTTGAGTGATATTACTTCACTAGAACAGATAGATCAGCTTCAGAAGTATCCTGAAACTTTGTATATTCTTTTTATAGACATCTTAACAGCTTATACCTGGAACTGAAATAGTTTTAAAGCTGTGAAGAGAAAAAGTATTTTGCTGTTTCGCCACAGTATCATAGCTCAGTTCCATTTTACTTACATTTTTTCGGGTATGAGAAAAGAAGTGACAGTCAACAATACCTTTTGAGGTTTCCTATTGCCTTCATTCATTTCGTCGAATCCTTGTTCCAGTTAATTACGTTACGATAACAGTGTATTGGGCACTGATGCTCCACAGAAAGGGGAAAAATCATTTGTCGCAATGAAATTCACTACAGTAAGTAGAGCAATTTACACCATCTGCTTGTCCATTGTCTTCAATTATATAATGTAGAAAAGTGTCTCATGCAGAAGTAGTCACATATACACAAGGGTTTGAGGACCTGAACAAACTGGAGGAAAGTAATCACACTGTCTTATATAAATTTTATGTGCAGATGAACATAGCACAAATACGTGAACACCGAATGGCAACTTAAAAGCACTTGCAAATTTATCTAGCATTTCTTTCTGTAAGTAGGCTGTTAAGGTTTTTTTTATTGGTAACGCCACATAGCGCTCTGCATGACAAATCATTGGCTGTGCCGTGTGCAGTCTGTATCTGGTTTGCATTGTTGTCTGCCATTGTAGTATTGGGCAGCGGCAGCTGGATGCTAACAGCGCGTAGCGTTGCACAGTTGGAGGTGAGCCGCCAGCAGTGGTGCACGTTGGGAGAGAGATGGTGGAGTTTTGTAATTTGTAAGACTGGATGTCATGAACTGCTATATATATTATGACTATTAAGGTAAATACATTGTTGGTTCTCTATCAAAATCTTTCATTTGCTAACTATGCCTGTCAATAGTTAGTGCCTTCAGTAGTTTGAATCCTTTATTTAGCTGGCAGTAGTGGCGCTCGCTGTATTGCTGTAGTTCGAGTAACCAAGATTTTTGTGAGGTAAGCGATTTGTGAAACGTATAGGTTAATGTTAGTTAGGGCCATTCTTCTGTAGAGATTTTTGAAAGTCAGATTGCGTTGCGCTAAAAATATTGTGTGTCAGCTTAAGCACAGTCTTGTATAATTTTTCAAAGGGGACGTTTCAACTTAAAAGCACTTGCAAATTCATCTATCATTTCTTTCGTAAACACATGGGCAAAAGAAAAAAAAAAAGAAAAAGTCGCAGAAATTTGCTCTACAATACAATGCATTACAACACCGCGTCTCGATATTTTTAAACATAAAATGCATCTCACATCAATATGATAGTCACTATTAGAGATTTGTTGTACTTGTCTATGAAAAGTAACTGATCCTCTTTTCACGTACTTCTCTTTACATCCGCAGCAACAGCAATACCGCGCCATGGCTATCATTACTACTAAAACGCGAAGAAACGTATGTAAAAACAGGTGAGTACGTCTAATATTAAAGTTTCGCTGTTACCACTAATTGCAGACAAGCAGCGACGTCCCAATACCACGTGACTAGCCCGGTTTGATGTTGAGAACTTGCGCAATAGGCTATGCTCACTCCACAGATATTTATAGTCGCAAACAATGGTTTTCTGGGTATGGTACCGTCGATGTAAGCTTCTCCACTAAGGACAAGGTGGATGCATTGCACACTGCAGGCGTTTGCAAGGTGGAATGCGAATGTGGAGGAGCATAAATCGGCGAGACTGGTAGGCCAATAGCATAGCAAAGCGCATTGGTCTAGGGCAAAGCAACAAATCTGCACTGGCAGAACATCAGCAAGACTGCGGAAAAGAAATAAAGTTCAGCGAAGCTTGTGTGTTGGCCAAGCAGCCGGTTATGAGGAAACGCGAAGTCCGAAAGGCCATCGAAATACTAAACACCCTATTAAACATGACCAGGGAGGATGGACTCAGGCTTGCCCCATCTTGGCTGCCAGCAATCAGAGCCCAACAGACCGCATTGTCGACAAGAGACTCGAGCACTACCGGCGAGTAACTGCCGCTGCGCGGCCGACGTCCAGCAGTTGGTAAACAGCAGCCAACTTCTCATTCGACGGTGGCCACATTAACACAAGAGCCAATAGACAACAGAGGTCACGTTCTCCCTCCACCGCTATAACCTATTAAAATAAAGTTCCCTTTCCTTCTTCCTTAAGTGACCAATGAAACTAACTACCTTTTTAAATTTATGACGTAATGGCATGCACAGTGGACAGTAACAACAAAATATAAAGGACACTGCATAGCTAGAACGCACCATTAGACCCAGAAGAAGGCCACCGAAACGTTGTTTTTTCTCCAGCAGCAGTAGTTTTATACATTATGACGCGGTACCATATCCAGAAAACTTTTATGTCGACTGACTGGCCGCGGAAGCCTACGCAAATAGATGGCTGTCGAGTTTAGAGTTGTTCCGCACATCTACGTCACTCATTCTCCGACAGCCTGTGAGAGTTCAATAGTGTTCTGAGCGCTGTGAGTGTCGTAACTAATGCGAGCATTAAACGTGATCGTAGCGGGTCTTTTAGATAATTTCTGTTCTATTTGTTGCGAGATGTGATCGCTGATGGAGGCAGCAATCAATAAATTCTGCGCAAGGAAGCAATAGACACAATTTGCAGGGTATACACTTTCCTCAAGCGCAAAGCAAGTGCATACGCCTACCTCAACTGTCGCTTGCAATCGGCAACAAAGCAATTCCCGTCCTTGCCTCAACATGCGCGAACCGCCATCGTTCGTGGATCTGACTATAGCAACCACAAATAGGGATATCTCTGAGGTGAGAATTGCGATCTGCGCACGTTATCAACATTAAACTGGAACTCTCACGTTACCTCGGGGCGACGCAGTATTGTCAAGACCAGATCACCTTGGCTATCACGTCACGTTAAAAAAATTCACAATGCATGTCAAACGGCAGTGTTCACACAGGTCGTCACCGGACGATAACTTCATTCCACAGCACGTCGAGGTTTCTTGGAAAGAAAGCTTGGACTGTGTTGACGACTGCTTACATGGTAAGATAACCTATTTTCGACGCGCTCACTCGTGTTATAGTGCTTCTGTACCGTCGTAATTTTTTTTATTATTATTACGCTTTGTTTTTGTGACAAACTACAATCGTTCCATGGCGTATTGGATATTTTTTCCGTTGAGTGTTTTTATACAAACGACGTCAGATATCTGAAAGCGAAAAATTGTTTAGGTTTGACAATAAGAAAATAGAACTAAAGCCCATATTAACAATAAAATAAGCTTTAACGAAGAATAAAAATACAGCTTTTATGACGTTATTAGTTAAAAAAAGGAAAAAAAACCATATGGATAAGGTATACATGTCCCATTTACCCCTTTATAGCTATTGTTTGACGTATTTGTATGTATGTATTTTTCCTAGAAAACAAATGTCGATGTGTTGGAACGCTGTTTCACTTATGAGAACTTTACCCAACAAAATTAACCAAGAACTTACGTTAAAAAGTTGCATTGGCTGTTGATAAACCATGTCGTTGTCAGTTCCTCAATTTACAAACTATACTATGGCTTTTTGCACCGCAGATAGTGACTCATAACCTCAGTTTCGCCTTTCGGTACTGGGTTAAGAGAACAGACGTGATGTGGCGTGAGCTGACCTGAAGTGACGGATAGTGTAAATACACGCTGACATGGCTGTGGCGTGACGTGATGCCGGTTCATTTTGCTCTTCAAAGCTAAGAGTCCTCTTTATTCCAGACACAAAACGCAAGTTTTTATCGCATCTACAAAACTCCTATAAAATATCCGCAGCACCTGCGAAGGGAATCTCACCTATTACCTTAGTTGTTTTTGCGCATTAAAAACAAACGATGGGAGTCTGTCTGTACTAGCGGTATATTGATATTCAAAATGTATAAGACGTATTACGGAAAAATCTACGCCATTCCGAAATTACGTAAACACGAGAGCAATTAATGTTGACACCACAAGATTAATTATACACATGTGAAAACTCGCTCCAGAGATATTTCTACTCTATGCTAGCAAAAAATCTAGAATCTCGGTGGCGTAACATGTCGGCTATTGAAAACCGCTGTTTAAAAAATATGCTTTATACGGGTATGAAGTATGTTTGACACGTCGAATAGATTATACATCACTTTTCTCGAATACCAAAAACGAGCTAGAAAACTTATACATGTCAATCGGAATCGGTTTAAAACCTGATGTGAATTGCTGTCGTCGTGAATCCCGGCGAATGAAAACTACTTTCTGAGCGAACCTTGTCCAAGGTACTGCACGCAGAGGACATTTGGAGTTGGACACCTCGCAAGAGACCATTGCTCCTGCAGCACACGAAGCTACACACCTTAAGGTGTGGGCCAAACAACACAGAAACTAGATAGTAGTTGACTGGAGATGTGTAGTATGATCCACCAATTCGTGATTTTGACTCTTTTGAACTGGAGCAAGGTGTCTGGTTTCCCGACGGCCGAATGAGATGTTTAATCGAAAGTGTGTGGATGTTATAGCTCAGGCTAGAGGAGGCTCTATGAGGTTTTAAGGGTGTTCATCATTCAGTAATTTGGGCAACACATTCATTTAATCGCTAACATGTACTGGGATGTTTATTTCAAAATTCTCGCTGACATGTCTTACGCTTTTTTCTGCATATTCATGATGAGTAAACCGTGGTCGCTCCTATCCTCCAAGATGAGATCAGTCGTGTTGACAGACTGCGCACATACATTCCTGGTTTGACGAACACTCAGGCACCCTACTGCACCTAGAAAGGCCCGCTAAAGCAGCCAACCTTAATCCCACAGAAAAATGTCTGAGGCTATGGAACACAATGCGTAACAATAGATACCTCAACAATTTGGTAGTGCTACAGGATGTCCACTCAGGTGACAAAAGTCATAGGACAGCGATATTCGCATCTACAGATGGCGGTAGCTTCGCTTACACAAGGTATAAAAGGACAGTGCATTGGAGTAGCTGTCGTTTGTACCCAGATGATTGATGTGGAAAGGTGTCCATCACGTACGATTGTGGACGCACGAAGGGAATTAGCACACTTTGAATGTGGAATGGTAGCTGGAGCTAGACGCATGGGGCATTCCATTTCGGAAATCGTTAGGGAATTCAATATTCTTAGATCCACAGTGTCAAGAGTATGCCGAGAATGCCAAAATTCAGGCATTGTCTTTCACCACGGACAACGCAGCGGCCGACGGCCTTCACTTAACAACCGATAGCAGCGGCGTTTGCGTAAATTTGTCAGTGCTAACAGACAAGCAACTCTGCGTGAAGTAATTATACGACGAACTTATCCGTCAGGACAGTGCGGTGGAATTTGGTGTCAATGGGCTGTGGCCTCAGATGACCGAAGCGAGTGTCTTTGCTAGCAGTACGACGTCGCCTGCAGCGTCTCTCCTCGTGACCAGATCTGTAGGACCCCAGACAACTGGAAAATCGTCTCGTCAGACGAGTCCCGATTTCCGTTAGTAAGAGCTGACGGTAGGATTCGAGTGTGGAACAGACGCCACGAAGCCATGGATCAAAGTCCTCATCAAGGCACCGTGTAAGCTGGTGGAGGGTTCCACAATGGTGTGAGCTGTGTTTACGTGGAATGGAGTTGGTCCTCTGGTCCATCTCAGTCGATCACTGACTGCAAATGGTTATGTTCGGTTACATGAAGGCCATTTGCAGCAAGCAACGATGGAATATTTATGGATGATTAATGCGCCATTTGACTGGGAAACAATTGATCGAGATTGGTTTGAGCAACATTCTAAACAATTCGAATGATTTGGCTGCCGAGATCGGCTGACATGAATCCCGTCAAACATTTAAGGGACATCATCGAGAGGTCAGTTAGTGCACAGAATCCTGCACCGCCAACACTTTTGCAGTTATGTGCGGCTATAGAGGCAGCATGGCTCAGTATTTCTGCAGGGACTGCCAGCAATTTATTGAGTCGATGCTACGACGCGTTGCTGAACTACGCCGGGCTATAGGAGGTCCGACACGTTGTTAGGGCCTATCCTATGACTTCTGTCACCTCGTCACCTCAGTGTAATCACCAATGACTGGATAAAGCTGAACAAACTTGTGAGGTCTCTTCCTTAATGACAGAGGCATTGTTACGCGGTATTATCCTGGGTATGTTAATTTTTTTATTCAAATGTGCTTCTGAAATATGGCTGAAAGAAGATCTAACGAATTTATAAAATGTGGTATGTGCCACCTCAGGCCATATAACTGTATCGCGACCGATTTCCTCTTCTCCGAAAGTCATCTTCAGATTATTTGAGTAACTTGTCAGTGTGCAGAACAGGCCGAGTAAGGTGCTGTGGCTAGCCTGTGAAAGATGTCACTCTCGCGAAACCCTATTGGGTAAATTTAGGGAACGAATGTATCTACATCTACATCTATATCCATACACCGCAAGCCACCTGACAGTGTGTGGCAGAGGGTACTTTGTGTACCTCTATCGGTTCTCCCTTCTATTCCAGTCTCGTATTGTTCGTGGAAAGAAAGATTGTCGGTATGCATCTGTGTGGGCTCTAATCTCTCTGATTTTATCCTCATGGTCTCTTCACGAGATATACGTAGGAGGGAGCAATATACTGCTTGACTCCTCGGTGAAGGTACGTTCTCGAAACTTTAACAAAAGCCCGTACCGAGCTACTGGGCTTCTCTCCTGCAGAGTCTTCCACTGGAGTTTATCTATCATCTCCGTAACGGTTTCGCGATTAGTAAATGATCCTTTAACGAAGCGCGCTGCTCTCCGTTGGGATCTTCTCTATCTCTTCTATCAACCCTATCTGATACGGATCCCACACTGGTGAACAATATTCAAGCAGTGGGCGAACAAGTGTACTGTAACCTACTTCCTTTGTTTTCGGATTACATTTCCTTAGGATTCTTCCAGTGAATCTGTCTGGCATCTGCTTTACCGACGATCAACTTTATATGATCATTCCATTTTAAATCACTCCTAATGCCTACTCCCAGATAATTTACGGACTTAACTGCTTCCAGTTGCTAACTTGCTATATTGTAGCTAAATGATAAAGGATCTTCCTTTCTATGTATTCGCAGTACATTACACTTGTCTACATTGAGATTCAATTGTCGTTCCCTGCGCCATGTGTCAATTCGTTGCAGATCCTCCTGCATTTCAGAACAATTTTCCATTTTTACAACCTCTCTATATACCACAGCATCATCCGCAAAAAGCCTCAGTGAACTTCCGATGTTATCCACAAGGTCATTTATGTATATTGTGAATGGCAACGGTCCTACGACACTCCCCTGTGACACACCTGAAATCACTCTTACATCGAAAGACTTCTCTCCATTCAGAAGGATATGCTGTGTTCTGTTATCTAGGAACTCTTCAATCCAATCACACAATTGGTCTGATAGTCGAGATGCTCTTACCTTGTTCATTAGACGACTGTGGGGAACTGTAACGAACGCCATGCGGAAGTCAAGAAACACTACCCGGGAGTCTCGTGGACGAATAGCGCGAGCTGGGTTTCACACGATCGTCTTTTTCGAAACCCGTGCTGATTCCTACAGAGTAGATTTCTAGTCTCCAACGGAGACGGTGCGATAGCCTTATTAGCTCCGTCACATTTACATGAAATCCACATATAATTAAAATAACACTCAGCAAAAACATAGCATATAATCGCTAGCACCACGAATAGCATAATTAAAACCGGCGTTCACAATGTGGGACGATGACACTGAACACACGTTGCGCTTATGTAACATACACAGCGAGCACCAGAACATGACAGAAAGCAACTATACACGCATCAATGCTTCCTTCTCAGCATACGTAAAGGGGTCAGAAAGTCGCTATGGTTAGGTCGGCGTGTCCTCCAGCTCGCAGCGTGGACGTGGCTGTACATGCATTAGCAGGACCGGAAAGTAATGTTACTTACAATAGTTCAAACAGGTAAATTGTTAACAAAATTTTTATTTTTAATCAAAGATGGAACCACCCTCGATCTCAACAAACTTCTGCCATGTTTTTGTTGTTGTTGTTATTGTGGTCTTCAGTCCTGAGACTGGTTTGTTGCAGCTCTCCATGCTACTCAATCTTGTGCAAGCTTCTTCATCTCCCACTACTTACTGCAACCTACATCCTTCTAAATCTGCTTTGTGTATTCATCTCTTGGTCTCCCTCTAAGATTTTTACCCTCCACACTGCACTCCAATGCTAAATTTGTGCTCCCCTGATGCCTCAGAACACAGAACATGTCCTACCAACCGGTCCCTTCTTCTTGCCAAGTTGTGCCACAAGCTCTTCTTCTCCCCAGTTCTATTCAATACCACCTCATTAGTTATGCGATCTACCCATCTAATCTTCAGCATTCTTCTGTAGCACCACATTTCGAAAGCTTCCATTCTCTTCTTGTCCAAATTATTTATCGTTCACGTTTCACTTCCATACATGGCTACACTCCATACAAATACTTTCAGAAACGAATTCCTGACACTTAAATCTATACTCGGTGTTAACAAATTTCTCTTTTTCAGAAACGCCTTTCTTGCCATTGCCAGTCTACATTTTATATCTACTTCGACCATCATCAGTTATTTTGCTCCCCACATAGAAAAACTCTTTTACTTCCTTAAGTGCCTCATTTCCTAATCTAATTCCCTCAGCATCACCTGCCTTAATTACGCTACATTCCATTATCCTCGTTTTGCTTTTGTTGATGTTCATCTTATATCCTCCTTTCAAGACTACCCAGTCCATTCAACTGCTCTTCCAAGTCCTTTGCTGTCTCTGAAAGAATTATAATGTCATCGGCGAACCTCAATGTTTTTATTTCTTCTCCGTGGACTTTAATACCTACTCCGAATTTTTCTTTTGTTTCCTTCACTGCTTGCTCAATATACAGATTGAATAACATCGGGGAGAGGCTACAACCCTGTCTCACTCCCTTCCCAACCGCTGCTTCCCTTTCGTGCCCCTCGACAATTGTAACTGCCATCTGGTTTCTGAACAAATTGTAAATAGCCTTTCGCTCCCTGTATTTTACCCCTGCCACCTTTAGGATTTGAAAGAGATTATTCCAGTCAACATTGTCAAAAGCTTTCTCTAAGTCTACAAATGCTAGAAACGTAGGTTTGCCTTTCCTTAATCTTTCTTCTAAGATACGTCGTAAGGTCAGTATTGCCTCACGTGTTCCAACATTTCTACGGAATCCAAACTGATCGTCCCCGAGGTCGGCTTCTATCAGTTTTTCCATTCGTCTGTAGAGAATTCGCATTAGTATTTTGCAGCCGTGGCTTATTAAACTGACAGTTCGGTAATTTTCACATCTGTCAACACATCCTTTCATTGGTATTGGAACTATTATATTCTTCTTGAAGTCTGAGTGTATTTCGCCTGTCTCATATATCTTGCTCACCAGATGGTAGAGTTCTGTCAGTGCTGGCTCTCCCAAGGCCGTCAGTAGTTCTAATGGAATGTTGTCTACTTCCGAGGCCTTGTTCCGACTCAGGTCTTTCAGTGCTCTGTCAAACTCTTCACTCAGTATCTCCCATTTCATCTTCATCTACATGCTCTTCCATTTCTATAATATCGTCCTCAAGTACATCGCCTTTGTATAGACCCTCTACATACCCCTTCCGCCTTTCTGCTTTCCCTTCTTTGATTAGAACAGGGTTTCCATATGAGCTCTTGATATTCATACAAGTGGTTCTCTTATCTCCAAAGGTGTCTTTAATTTTCCTGTAGGCGGTATCTATCTTGTCCCTGGCGAGATAAGCTTCTAAATCCTTACATTTGTCCTCTAGTCATCTCTGCTTAGCCGTTTTGCACTTCTGTCGATGTCATTTTTGAGACGTTCGTATTCGTTTTTCCCTGTTTCATTTACTGCATTTTTATATTTTCTCCTTTCATCAATTGCATTTAATATTTCTTCTGTTACCCAAGGTTTTCTATTATCGCTCATCTTTTTACCTACTTGATCCTCTGCTGCCTTCACTACTTCTACCCTCAGAGTTACCCATTCTTCTTATACTGTGTTTCTTTCCCCTATTCCTGTCAATTGTTCCCTTATGCCCTCCCTGAAGCTATGTACAACCTCTGGTTCTTTCAGTTTATCCAGGTCCCATCTCTTTAAATTCCCACCTTTTTGCAGTTTCTTCAGTTTTAATCTACAGTTCATAACCAATAGATTGTGGTCAGAGTTCACATCTGTCCCTGGAAATGTATTACAATTTGAAACCTGGTTCCTAAATCTCTGTATTACCATTATATAATCTATCTGATACCTACTAGCATCTCCAGGATTCTTCCATGTATACAGCCTCCTTTCATGATTCTTGAACCAAGTGTTAGCTAAGATTAAGTTATGCTCTGTGATGAATTCTACCAGCCATCTTCCTCTTTTATTTCTTAACCCCAATCCATATTCACCTACTATGTTTTCTTCTCTCCCTTTTCCTACTCTCTAATTCCAGTCACCCATGACTATTAACTTTTCGTCTCCCTTGTCTACCTGAATAATTTCTTTTATCTCATCATACATTTCATCAATTTCTTCATCCTGTGCAGATCTAGTTGGCATATAAACTTGCACTACTGTAGTAGGCAAGTGCTTCGTGTCTATCTTAGCCACAATAATGCGTTCACTATGCTGTTTGTAGTAGCTTACCCGCACTCCTATTTTTTTTATTCATTATTAAACCTACTCCTGCATTACCTCTATTTGAATTTGTATTTATAACCCTGTATTCACCTGACCAGAAGTCTTGTTCCTCTTGCCACCGAACGTCACTGATTCCCACTATATCTAACTTTAAGCTATCCATTACCATTTTTAAATTTTCTAACCCTCCTGCCCAATTAAGGGTTCTGACATTCCACGCTCTGATCCGTAGAACGCCAGTTTTCTTTCTCCTGATAACGACGTCCTCTTAAGTAGTCCCCGCCCGGAGATCTGAGTAGGGGACTATTTTACCTCCGGAATATTTTACCCAAGAGATCAGTCAATCATCCAGACTGTTGCCCCTCGTAACTACTGAAAAGGCTGCCGCCCCTCTTCAGGACCCACACGTTTGTCTGGCCTCTCAACAGATACCCCTCCGTTGTGGTTTCACCTACGGCGCGGCCATCTGTATCGCTGAGGCACGCACGCGTCACCACCAACGCCAAGGTCGATGGTTCATGGGGGGACTTCTGCCGTCTAGTCCTAAAATTTTGCATACCGAATGGATAAAAATCATGCGAAATACCTGGAGATGGCAGGTTGGACATCATTCATATTTTCGCATTTTTTGCTACTTATAAAATGTTGTAACGATCGGAATGAACTAAATTCTGATAGCACAATATCGGACGACTACGGTAGGTATGACAGTACCTCCCACCCCAATTTATTAATTTTTTCCAGAGTTCGTCTTGTACAGTGCGGTTTTACGTTATCGTGTTGTCGACGTCCATTGCCAACTTTCCAGGTAAAGCTGGACTTACTCACTCTAACTGTTCACAACAGAGGTCTGCATTCACAGTTTGTCCGGTTTCAGCGCTCCAAAATGAACGAACCCTCGAATATTCCACCAATTACTCAAAAGCGTCTTTCTGGGGTGACCTGGCTTATCTGTGCTTAGTGGCGATTCATTTGGTGGAAGCCACTGTTTTTTTGCGTTTGGGATTGTCATAGAGAACCATCTTTCATCTCCAGTGATCAAGTGATCAAAAAGCGCTTGTGTATTGTGTCGCTGAAGCAATAAGTTGCTTGTATGGCGGATCGGTTAGCTTCGTTTGTCTTTGCCAATGTTCTGCAAATGTTCTTGGATAGCTGACCAAAGTTGGTTTGATAGTTCTCGATTGCCTGAGACGGATTTGCTTCCCCTTGCTCCCTTAATATGTACAGTTGTTGGTCTTCCTTATAAATACGACTAGGAAAGATAAAAATTACCGGATATGAACTTAGAAAACTACTTTTGGCATTTAAGAAAGTGTAATGTATTTGGATTAACATGGACAATGTTTTTGGTAGCAACTCTTGCACTACTGCCCTCACGAAACTCAAAAAGTCTACCAAGGTGGATATATATCTCTTCTGATATTTGGCTGGTCATTACCCGAGTAAACGAGTCACTTTAACCTTATAACGTTTATGGTGCAGCTTTGAAGTACACAATAAGTTGACAAATGACAAATAAATACTGATATGTGCAAAAGAGACATCACCTGGTCCCCGAGGAACCGTGCACTACCAGTCCTCTTGTTACATTGGGTGCAGAAACCACTGTCAGGATTTTAAAAGGATACCTCCTACCGATCCAGCGTTAAGCCAGGTTCCCGTAGGATACTAAACGGCGCACCTGCAGGTGACTTGACTGCACAAACTGTGGTGCCGCGCGGTCTGAGTCGCTGCAGTCACGGACTGTGCAGCTGGTCCCGGCGGAGGTTCGAGTCCTTCCTCGGGGATTGATGTGTGTGTTTGTCCTTAGGATAATTTAGGTTAAGTAGTGTGTAAGCACCCGTGGTCTAGGGGTAGCGTGGTCTAGGGATCACAGTCCGGCTTTCGCCGCCGTGCAGTGCGGATGTGTTGTTGTTTCCGCCTGCGGAGCGCGCGCGCTCGCTGTTGTTTACATTTCAGCGGCCGCCACTTACGTGTCGCTTACGTGCACTAGAGCCATGGCCAATCGTTTTCGAAAATCAACTTTACGATTCAACTTCTGCAACGAATACGCACGACCAAAGGCCTTGGAAGTGGAACGCTTCCTACGCGACGTTGCTAAGATCCCAGCTTCCGACATCTTGGGCATCCATTTGTCCATATTAAGCAGTATAGTGTACGTGAAAGTCGTCAATGACGCGGTGTGTGAAAGAATACTTCGTGACACCAACCACGGATTACGCTTTTGCCACGCCGACGGCAATGTCGGAGCGGTCACTGTCGACCATGCCGGCTTAGGAATGCGCACCATACGAGTTTTCGAACTCCCGTTCGAGCTACCGGCGGAAGACGTTATCGCGGCTTTCCGCCCCTATGGCACTGTACATGGCCACACTGCCGAACGCTGGGCGCAATTCCAAACGTACCCCGTTCTTAACGGTGTACGGCAGATCACCATCGACCTCCATCGCCACGTGCCATCTTACCTGCAAATTAGCGGGTGCCGAGCGGTTGTCATATACGACGGCCAACCCAAGACCTGTTCCGGGTGCGGAAAAGAAGGCCACCTCAGATCTGAGTGTCTTCAGCGACGGATCACCCAATTGCCAGGCGCTACCGTGGCACCTACGGCTCCGACGACGATTTTAGCGATCACCTACGCATCGGCACTCTCTTCTCCTCCCACCGGCCGCCGCTCATCGGACCATGTACCGGTGACCCTTCCAGCTGCTATGGATACCGCCGGGGCCGACACGTCGCGCTCAAAGCCAGACGCTACTATGGCGCCACTACCAACAGCGACGACTTCCGACACCCACCCGCCTGAACATATGGACGCCCCTTCATTTGACGTTCCCGCGGCGGCCTTCCTCTCAGAGCGACGCGACTCCCTTCCGTCTTCCGACACAGAGGGACGAACCCGCAAACAACGTTCACCTAAGAGGCGCAAGAGGAGGCGTCGTACGGTCTCGGAACGAGACGGATCACCTCCCCCTGATGCTCCGACACGACACGACACGACGAGGCCTCAGAGAACCTACACGACGATATGAATGACGACAACATGACACCGACTGTGGATGTTTCGATGCCAACTCTACTGGCTCGCTCAGGTGCTCCTGAACCAATGGACTCCACCGATGCGACTGCCGCCGAGACGTCCTCCGTCCCTATGACCGAAGTGGAACGTACGACCATCACAACGACAGCGTCCTCAATGGTGCAGTGAGGACGTCGATGAGGACCCGGACCACACGCTGGGGACAGAGTTACCCCAGACGGAAGCATCGTTACGCCGCTGATAACGCCGTCAGGTGGCGCACGGCACGACTCGCCGTTGCCTCGCCCCTCTTCATCCTTCGCCGGTGAAGTTCCCCTTCACGGCGGGGGACGGCTCCAAACCTACCGAATAGCGACGATCAACACTAACACCATCAGCTCACCCGTGAAACTCCAACTGCTGCGAGAGATGATATGGGCGTCGGACGTCGATATAGCACTACTACAGTAAGTACACTTGGCCACACTTCCAGACGTCGCGAGATATAACACTTATCCTTCTCCTGGTGACCACCTGGGACGCGGCGTAGCCATCTACGCCAGAGAAGGCATTCCAGTGACCGATATCACATAACTTCCATCTGCCAGAGGCATGGCCGTCACCGTCATGGGGACGCGTATCGTCAACATTTACGCTCCGTCAGGCTCCACCCGCAGACGCGACAGGGCCCTCTTCTATTCAGAAGAAATCGCTCCTTTGTTTCTCGGACGCTGCGACCATTACTTGTTTGGGGGTGATTTTCATTGTGTCTTGCACCCTAAAGATCAAGTGCCCCACTACAACACCTGTCAAGAACTGCGTCTTGTCGTCCGAGATCTGTTGCTCCGCGACACTTGGGAAGTTCAGCACGGCGACGCCCCTGGACATACTTACCAGACAAGTCACTCCGCGAGCCGCCTGGACAGAATTACGTCTCTCGGGAACTCACACCTGCAGTCCAAGGTGCAGAACTTTGGCCCCTGGCCTTTTCGGACCACTGTGCCTACATCTGCAACATTCTCTTCCCCAAGCAAGTGGTCTGGCGTAGTCGTGCACTGTGGAAGCTAAACACCTCCCATCTTCATGATCCCGAATGTCTTCAACGTGTTACCGAGACATGGGCCACCTGTGAACGTCGCTTACCTACATACTGCACGACCTTGACCTGGTGGCTGGAATATGCCAAACCTGCCATTCGACGTACTATGATTCAGTATGGAAATGAAGTTGATATGTGGCGCCGGCACACTACCGACTATTTCTACGCCGTTCTCCGCGACCTGGACGCCCAACCGCCCACACCCGACACCCAGAGGGAACGCAGCAGGATTAAGGCCCAAATTGTAACTTTGACACGCCATCGACTGCAGGGGGCTATGGTGCGAACCCGATATCAAGATTCGGCGGAACAGGAACATCCGACCATGCATCATATCGCCTCCGATAGGAAGCATCGGCGACAACAACTCATCACCGAGATCACAACCTGTCGCGGCCAGCACGTCACTTGCCAGGCCGAAATCGTCAGTGCCTTTGTCGACCACTACCGCACAATGTACCAGGAGGAGACTACCGACAACCACGCTGAGGAGTCTGTGTTACCACACGTAACTCGCACCCTCACCAGCGACGAAGCGGATGAGCTGATGGGGCCCATTACGCGTGACGAAATCCACGATGCAATCAAAAAAGGTGCTCTGAATAAGTCACCTGGTGTCGACGGATTGCCGATAGAATTTTATCGCACTTTCTTCGCACTAATGGCGTCACGGTGGACAACGATGTTTCATGAACTACTGACGATGGGGAACGCCGTACCGCCGTCCTTCGTCACGGGAATTATTATACCCATCCACAAACCGACACCAGGTGTGACGACAGCACATTACCGTCCCCTGACTCTGCTTAACGCAGACTGTAAAACTTTTACACGCCTCCTGGCAACGCGATGCCGCAAGGTCCTGCCTAGCATTCTATCCCCGGAACAGACAACTCCGGTCGGCTCAGTTAATATACAAACGGCCACAGGAGAATGTCGCGATTTAATTGCACTGGCAGCGGCGTGCAGACTCCGCGCCGCAGTGGTTGCCATTGATTTCGACAGCGCATTCGACAAAGTGCGGCATCCTTTTCTGTTCTCCGTGATGAACCGCATGGGTTTTCCACCAGCCTTTATCGACGTAATCCGGCGCCTGTACGGCACCTCCGAATCGCTGATTCAGGTCAATGGCCGTGTGGCGGGACCAGTGGCGATCCGACGTTCCGTACGGCAAGGCTGCCCACTTTCGACCCTACTCTATGCCATCAGCCTGGAGCCACTCATCGGGAGTCTGACAAGCCACCTTTCTGGTCTCACTTTGCGACAGCACAGTTTTCGATGTCGTGCGTATGCGGACGACCTCCTTCTCTTGATCCGCTCACGGAAAGAAACACACACGGTACTTGATTTGATATCAACGTACGGCACTGCAGCGGGCAGTAACATGAATGTGAATAAATCCGCGGCGATGTCCATTGGACGCGGCCTCTCACACGACGACTTAGCACCTCTCCCGTGTGTACAGAAACTACGATACCTTGGTATCATTTTCACCTCCACCGTGCGCCGCTCCGCTGCCATCAATTTTCGGCGTGCTCTCCAAACCATCCGCACGACGGTGCGACAAAATCTTCTCCGACGACTCGATTCTTTACAACGTGTCCAATACCTCAATCAACATGTGGCGTCCAGAATGGTCCACATTGCACAGGTCCTCCCGCTGCCATAAACTATTGGACGCAGCCTCCAGGCTGCCTTCGGATACTTCCTTACGGCCGGTACGCTCTTTAAGGTCCGCTACGACGCGCTCACCCTTCCGCCGCGAGCGGGTGGCCTCGGTCTTGTCAATGTGCGACTCCGCGCGGCGTCCTTGTACATGTCCACCATGCACAAGCAGTGGCACGGGGGCACCTCCCTTACGCGCAGCTTGCTGGAAATTCTTGTGCCCGCGACCATAACACCACTAGTACCAGTCGGACACATCAAGCACCATCTGACGCACATTTCTGCTTTCATCGTCGACTTCAGTTATGCTCACACACACTTACCGACCACGCGTTCTCCTCGACCTAAAGATTTTTACACCCCACTCCTTCGTTCCATATCCAGCAACAAAATCGAACTGCGACATCCGTCCACGCGGTGGCCCACGGTTTGGCGTCACATCCACCAGCCTTTTCTTCCCTCCAACGTCTGGGCAACATGGTACCAGGTCGCAAATGAAAAATTCGCCACAAATCATCGTCTTCACGCCATCGGACTAAAGGACTCTCCACTCTGCTGCATCTGCCACCTCATGGATGACGATGTCCATCAACTGACTTGTGCTGCCACCAGTGACGTCTGGAAACTTGCCCGACAGTTCGTTGCCTGTTACCTCCGTGTTCCGCCGGACTCGATTGACCCATGGACTTTTATCCATCCTGAGAATACTTATTTCCCCGCCACCAAAAATCATGCGATTGTATGGGTCAAGGGATGGACCATCACCTACATGTATAATGATGGCGACAAATCACGCCTTGATTTCTGGCAGTACTTACAAACTGCCCACAGTGAAGTCGAACAGCGACCGCGCTACCGCGCCTTCTTCGCTAATTACCTACACGCGATCTTTACGTCACCCCCGCTCAGTTGGATGGTACCACACGCCGACAGCACTCCCGCCCCCTGTTGACATCTGAGACCCCTCGCGCTGCTTTCTACATTGTAACCCATAGGGGAGTAGGCGCATGGACACGCGCCTCCTTTCTTTTATGCACTACACCAGATAAATACTGGTTTTTCCCTCACTCCACTGTAAATTGCTTTACACCTCTTAGCTTCCATCAGTATTATTAGTTTTTATTCCTACACCTTGTTCATACTAAAAAACTTGCTCACCTTGTACGAGTATCATGTCTTGTGTTATTTTCGCCGGAAGGATGGCATTTTTCTTGTATTTAAGTTTGTACCAATAAAGATCTTTTGTTCATTTACCCTGTTCCTGGTAAAAAAAAAAGGGGTAGCGTCTTTGATTCGTAATCAAAACGTCTTCAGTCCCGGGTTCGATCCCCGCCACTGCTTACATTTTGATAAATAATCAACAATGGCGACCAAAGACTTCCGGCACAAGAAGTCAGCCTCATTCTGCCAACGGCCTTGTCAAAGAGGGCGGAGGAGCGGATAGAGGTTCAGGGCAATCTCTTGTCCTAGGGGTGGGAAATTGCCCCTAAAGGTGGAAGAATCAGCAATGATCAACAACATGAGGATGCAGAAGGCAATGGAAACCACTGCATTAAAGACACGTAACGTGCATCCACAGGACATGTGGCCTGTAGTTGAAGAAGTGTCATGATGATCTCTCCATTGGCAAAAGATTCCGGAATAGTCCCCCATTCGGATCATCGGGAGAGGACTGCCGAGGGGGAGGTTACCATGAGAAAAAGATTGAATAATCAACGAAAGGATAATGTTCTACGAGTCGGGGTGTGGAATGTCAGAAGCTTGAACGTGGTAGGGAAACTAGAAAATCTGAAAAGGGAAATGCAAAGGCTCAATCTAGATATAGCAGGGGTCAGTGAAGTGAAGTGGAAGGAAGACAAGGATTTCTGGTCAATTGAGTATCGGGTAAAATCAACAGCAGCAGAAAATGGTATAACAGGTGTACGATTCGTTATGAATTGGAAAGTAGGGCAGAGGGTGTGTTACTGTGAACAATTCAGTGACCGGATTGTTCTAATCAGAATCGACAACAGACCAACACCGACAACGATAGTTCAGGTATACATGCCGACGTCGCAAGATGAAGATGAACAGATAGAGAAAGTGTATGAGGATATTGAAAGCGTAATGCAATATGTAAAGGGGGACGAAAATCTAATAGTCATGGGCGACTGGAATGGAGTTGTAGGGGAAGGAGTAGAAGAAAAGGTTACAGGAGAATATGGGCTTGGGACAAGGAATGAAAGAGGAGAAAGACTAATTGAGTTCTGTAACAAGTTTCAGCTATTAATAGCGAATACCCTGTTCAAGAATCACAAGAGGAGGAAGTATACTTGGAAAAGGCCGGGAGACACGGGAAGATTTCAATTAGATTACATCATGGTCAGACAGAGATTCCGAAATCAGATACTGGATTGTAAGGCGTACCCAGGAGCAGATATAGACTCAGATCACAATATAGTAGTGATGAAGAGTAGGCTGAAGCTCAAGACATTAGTCAGGAAGAATCAATACGCTAAGAAGTGGGATACGGAACTTCTAAGGAATGACGAGATACGTTTGAAGTTCTCTAACTCTATATATACAGCAATAAGGAATAGCGGAGTAGGCAACACAGTTGAAGAGGAATGGACGTCTCTAAAATGGGCCATCACAGAAGTTGGGAAGGAAAACATAGGTACAAAGAAGGTAGCTGCGAAGAAACCATGGGTAACAGAGGAAATACTTCAGTTGATTGATGAAAGGAGGAAGTACAAACATGTTCCGGGAAAATCAGGAATACAGAAATACAAGTCGCTGAGGAATGAAATAAATAGGAAGTGCAGGGAAGCTAAGACGAAATGGCTGCAGGGAAAACGTGAAGATATCGAAAAAAATATGATTGTCGGAAGGACAGACTCAGCATACAGGAAAGTCAAAACAACCTTTGGTGACATTAAAAGCAACAGAGGTAACATTAAGAGTGCAACGGGAATTCCACTGTTAAATGCAGAGGAGAGAGCAGATAGGTGGAAAGAATACATCGAAAGCCTCTATGGGGGTGAAGATTTGTCCGATGTGATAGAAGAAGAAACAGGAGTCGATTTAGAAGAAATAGAGGATCAAGTATTAGAATCGGAATTTCAAAGAACTTTGGAGGACTTACGGTCAAATAAGACAGAATGGATAGATAACATTCCATCAGAATTTCTAAAATCATTAGGGGAAGTGGCAACAAAGCGACAATTCACGTTGGCGTGTAGAATATATGAGTCTGGCGACATACCATCTGACTTTCGGAAAAGCATCATCCACACAATTCCGAAGACGGCAAGAGCTGACAAGTGCGAGAATTATCGCACAATCAGCTTAACAGCTCATGCATCGAAGCTGCTTACAAGAATAATATACAGAAGAATGGAAAAGAAAATTGAGAATGCGCTAGCTGACGACCAGTTTGGCTTTAGGAAAAGTAAAGGCACGAGAGAGGCAATTCTGACGTTACGGCTAATAATGGAAGTAAGGCTAAAGAAAAATCAAGACACGTTCATAGGATTTGTCTACCTGAAAAAAGCGTTCGACAATGTAAAATGGTGCAAGCTCTTCAAGATTCTGAAAAAAGTAGGGGTAAGCTATAGGGAGAGACGGGTCATATACAATATGTACAACAACCAAGAGGGAATAATAAGAGTGGACGATCAAGAACGAAGTGCTCGTATTAAGAAGGGTGTAAGACAAGGCTGTAGCCTTTCGTCCTTACTCTTCAATCTGTACATCGAGGAAGCAATGATGGAAATAAAAGAAAGGTTCAGGAGTGGAATTAAAATACAAGGTGAAAGGATATCAATGATACGATTCACTGATGACATTGCTATCTTGAGTGAAAGTGAAGAAGAATTAAATGATCTGCTGAACGGAATGAACAGTCTAATGAGTACGCAGTATGGTTTGAGAGTAAATCGGAGAAAGACGAAGGTAATGAGAAATAGTAGAAATGAGAACAGCGAGAAACTTAATATCAGGATTGATGGTCACTAAGTCAATGAAGTTAAGGAATTCTACTACCTAGGCAGTAAAATAACCAATGACGGACGGAGCAAGGAGGACATCAAAAGCAGACTCGCTATGGCAAAAAAGACATTTCTGGCCAAGAGAAGTCTACTAATATCAAATACCGGCCTTAATTTGAGGAAGAAAGTTCTGAGGATGTACGTCTGGAGTACAGCATTGTATGGTAGTGAAACATGGACTGTGGGAAAACCGGAACAGAAGAGAATAAAAGCATTTGAGATGTGGTGCTATAGACGAATGTTGAAAATTAGGTGGACTGATAAGGTAAGGAATGAGGAGGTTCTACGCAGAATCGGAGAGGAAAGGAATATATGGAAAACAGTGATAAGGAGAAGGGACAGGATGATAGGACATCTGCTAAGACGTGAGGGAATGAGTTCCATGATACTAGAGGGAGCTGTAGAGGACGTAGGCTGCAAGTGCTACTCTGAGATGAAGAGGTTAGCACAGGAAAGGAATTCGTCGCGGGCTGCATCAAACCAGTCAGTAGACCGATGAAAAAAAAAAAAAAAAAAAGAAAAAAAAAGTGTAAGCTTGGGGACTGATGACCTCAGCAGTTAAATCCCATAAGATTTTGCACACATTTCAACAAACTGTGGTGACGTTGTCGGACACAGCATCGCCACGCCACAGTGAAATTTCCCGTTGCATGTTTTCCAATATCGCGTCAACTGAAATCACACTGGCTGGGATGACTGGCATCATGCAGGTTATGTCGTTGAAGAACTAATTAAGAGGCTAATTTGATCAAAAACGGTGAAAATAAGACGCGTCCCAGTAAGCAGAACAATGCGGCAAAAAAAATGGTTCAAATGGCTCTGAGCACTATGGTACTTAACATTTATGGTCATAAGTCCCCTAGAACTTAGAACTACTTAAACCTCTCTAACCTAAGGACAGCACACAACACCCAGCCATCACGAGGCAGAGAAAATCCCTGACCCCGCCCGGAATCGAACCCGGGAACCCGGGCATGGGAAGCAAGAACGTTACCGCACGACCACGAGATGCGAGCGAACAATGCGGCACTTGTGTGTTAACAAGAAGAAGCGAGCAGTAACCTAACCTCACGAAGCGTTGAGAACAAAAGAAAAAAAATATGATTGTAAAATAGTAATATATCGAGAAATATAACAGGTTTGTTACATATGTACAACAAATTGCATTACACCCTTGGTAAATAAGAGGAAGCGAATCATGTATGGCATAAAAACTGATTTTCATTTAGCATGTACCACATCCTCAGGAAGATATTAGTAGTAATAATAATATAGAAGCTATGACGACTGGCAAGGAACATAAAAAAGGTGACAGAAAAATAAATGCTGGAAAAAAGTGCCAAAAAATTTTGAAAACATATCAGTCAAATGTTTTGTGAGATCATTTGTCTTAGGGTAAAAAGTAAAGTAGATCAGAAACACATTTGTCGCCCTCATTTGCTGTACATGATTCCTAGCATCTTTGAAACCAGCGTCAAAAGTTTCTCTAATCTTGTTTATTTTTCACTTTTAGACAAATCATTTCATAAAACATTTGAAAGACACTTTCAATATTTTATTTTCAAGTTTTGTTTAAAAAGCATGATCTCATTGTAACCTCTTTTTTCCTCGAATGTACTGAATTTAGTGCGTGTTTCGAAAGTAACGATTTTGGCGGTTAATAATTACACCAATGTAACTTCTTGTGCTTAAAATAACTAGGTCTTGAAAAGATATACTTTTTGACACCATTTGTCTTCTTGTAATCTGCTGTTCTCGAAATGTCCTGAGGTTGATACTTGATTCGAAGAAAGTTACACACCCCATGGACAGATGATGTTTTCGACACCTAGTTTGCCTTCCCAATGTCTTATATTCTCGATGTATCGTAAATTTAATACTTGATTCCAAGGTAGCCTTTTTGACAGTGAAGTATCAGACCAATGTAACTATCTTATATCGAGATGAACTTTTTAATACGGTACTTCGTTTACGTAGCTAGCGGCAGCTGTCTGTGAAATTTTTCAGTTTTCCCTCAGATCAGTAATTACGTTTTTCTTAATTACTCTGAATACTTTCAAGGAATTAAACATCTTTTTGGAAAATTAGACCTCACACTGATCAGTTTCATAGACCATTTCTCATTTTCCAGTTCTTCGTCGGCCTATGAAAATTCGGACAGAAATGCATGGTGTAATTTTATCGCAAATCACTAGTTAAGTTTTTCTTAGTTTCCTTGATTACATTAAAGCAATCAAATAACTTTTTTTGCCAAAGCATGTGTCATGCTAGTCAATTTAATACTGGCGGCCGTGGTGGCCGAGCGATTCTAGGCGCTACAGTCTGGAACAGAGTGACCGCTACGGTCGCAGGTTCGAATTCTGCCTCGGGCATGGATGTGTGTGATGTCCTGGGGTTAGTTAGGTTTAATTAGTTGTCAGTTCTAGGGGACTGATGACCTCAGCAGTTGGGTCCCATAGTGCGCAGAACCATTTGAACCATTTTGAACCAATCTGATACTCCATTTGTCCATTTCGCGCTCTTCGTTTGCCTATAAAAGATCGGACCAAAAAAAATCAGTTTAATTTATAGGGACTGTTTTATTCCCTCTGCTCAAACAAGTGATCAGTAACAAGCAAAAATAATACGAAAGTTTCTTGAATGATTTCGATTTGACCCAGTGCTTGTTATTGTTAAGATTATACCATTATTTTATTTTTTATTGTTCGCTACTACGTAGCTTTGGCTGTGTCGCCATTCTCAAATGCGCACATACTCGAGCTACAATCAAGGGAATTTTTTGTACCAGATTATGTGGCGTTACTCTTTAAGAATTTTAAAAAATAGATAATCTTTCATTTTTTGTATCATCGTGTTGCTAACACATTGAAACGTCCCCTTTTGAAAAATTATACAAGTCTGTGCTTAAACTGACACACAATATTTTTTAGCGCAACGCAATCTGACTTTCAAAAATCCCTACGAAAGAATGGCCCTGACTAACATTAACCTATACGTTTCACAAATCACTTACCTCACAAAAATCTTCGTTACTCGAACTACTGCAATACAGCGAGTACCACTACTGCCAGCTAAATAAAAGATTCTAACTATGGAAGTCACTAACTACTGATAGGTATAGTTAGCAAATGAAAGATTTTAATACAGAACAGACACTGTATTTACCTTAATAGTCGTAATATATAAATCAGTTCGTGACACCAATTCTTACAAATTTCAAAACTCCGCCATCTCTCTACCCACGTCCACCACTGCTGGCGGCTCACCTCCAACTGCGCAACGCTACGCGCTGTTAGCATCCAGCTGCCGCTGCCCAACACTACAGTGGCAGACAACAATTCAAACCAGCCACAGACTGCACACGGCACAGCCAGTGATTTTTCATACAGAGCGCTACGTGGTGTTGGCGTTACCAATAAAAATACTTAAAACAGCCTACTTACATAGCCCCCATGCTCCCCACAAAAAAATTTACAAATTGTTTTGGGCAGTGGCCAATACAGATTTTACATAATTACAATAACAAAGATATCAAATGCACACACTTATTGATACAATGTTGGTCAAAAGCATAAATTTTCTCACAGTCCATAAAGACAGTCCTGATCGTTCATCACAGTAAAATTGCAGTGTTTTTCTCAGAGTCTGAGCAATAAAAGAAATTGCACTTGGAAGTAGTGGATTTCTAAGCAGTCTTGAAGAAGTAGTGTTGTCCTTCCAACGGAAAGACTGTGCTGACTCTTGACATGCAGACAGGTAATGGGCCACAACAGAGCAAACCCACAGCAGAGTCAGTCGAAGTTGAAGACTATTGGTGGGTAGGTCATCACAGAGCAGACCCACTGTAGTCCTGGTAGAGATTAGGGTATTGGTGGACCACCAGAGGTACAGACCCACTGCAGTCCATGTAGAAATAATGGTATTGGTGGGCCATCGAAGGTGCAGACCCACTTCAGTCCTTGTAGAGTTGGCCAACAGCCATCTGTTGCGAATGTGCAGGTGCACAATCACCCTCGAAGAGTCTTGCGGAGAATATAGCAAGTCCATAAACCACCACTTGTCCAATCACAAAGAATTTGTTTGAAATGTCCTTAGAACCAGCAATGCTGTTTTCCAGTCCCTTGCTGAATTATTAACGTATGTGCAAACACTAACAGTCCCTACTTCTCACATATTGTCCATATACTATGACCAACAGAAACGTGTGCAGTGAAATGTAATTTACAAGTTACTTAATTTGATGAACTGGTGTCAATTACAATTTTATAACATGAGAATACAATAACAAAGGTACAAAATACATCTTTAAATAACATAACAATACAGAGAACATTTGCAGTAGTACAGGCTTTACAAAAGAATTGAAATAGCAAATACATCAGTGTTACAAAAATTAATAAGTACATACATAAAAGTTCAGAATAACTTTTGAAACATCAACTTCACACATGAGCATTAGAACAAAATAGAATAAATAATGTCTAAACATCTTTACAAAGTAAATAACATGTTATTAATGCAAATTATATTTGAGGATAGCAGTATTCCTCATCATAGTGAATGTAGCTGAATATTAGAAAATTCTACAACATAAGTCTTATCAGATGAACATATAAAGACAGGAAGAAAGTAAATACACATGGGTACACAAACACATAGTGGGATAACACAAGGAAAGGACAGAGTTTGTTTTACTGCAGTATTTTGCAAACAAAACTTTCTTTACTTCTCGGAGATCTCCCTTCGTTCTTCATTATTTCCAAAAACTCCTATCTATACCTGATTTCTGTACTTTTTTTGTATAACTTCTCAATGCATTTCTTCCAATCCATCGCAAATCATTCTCTTATATAGGCTACCCCCTCTTAAGCTAACTTAAATCTACTGAGCTCAGATGCTAAACTAAGGGACGAGGCAATGCAGCAGCACAAAACAATTAACACAAACAGCAATGATAAAAAAAATGGACATTGGCAAAAAAAGGCAGCAATATTACAACTAATATAAGGCAATGCGCAGCAAACAAGAAAAATAAATCAGTAATAAAATTGGCTTAACCTAGTAATGAAAAGTGATATTCAGTAGCACTATGAATGGCAAACAGCCACAGCAAATGCTATAACTGATACCTAAACATGACAAAGCTCAATCAGAAAAAAATGTTACACTAAAGACAACAATGCAGATAAGGACAATGTCTATTCACATCTTAATGTCTATGCAATTAAAGTGGTGCACCACAAAATTTTTATTGTAAAAAAATATTACCATGTACTTGAAAAGACAATTCTGTATGCAATTTCTGTGAAGGGAAATGTCTTTTTGTGCTACTTCGTTTTTTTTAAGTACATCATAAAGTTATTATTTACTGGATCTGTAGGCATAAAATATTTATATTAGTACATCCATAAAATTTATTTTAACCAATGCTTCAGTGCAGTTAGAAACTAGATATTAAAAAAATGAGTAAATAAATGCATAAAGCAAGCCACATGGCATTTCTCTCAACTAGCATTACAATAGCCATGAAATGTTTCTCGTCGTTTCATTAGGCATTTTAGTAAATATCATAAATTAAGAGCTCCACAGTGTAATCATATGTTTTCAAGTTTGGGCGTGTAGTATTTGCGATGCTTTCTACAAAGGAATCTCAATAGCGAGGATAATGACCTCTTTTTTTTCCACCTGTGCCTCTGACAGGCACACACTAATGGCTTTCTTTTGTCAGGTGGTTGTCGCGCAGCTGGGTGCCCACGACGCATTACATGCAGGTGGTCACTTAACTGTCTTATCGAAATATTTACGACACCAGTTTCCGCTACAGTGGCAGTCTCATATAAAAAAATTCACAGGTCAAGAATTTGCGTTACAAATATGTAGAAACAAAATCCTTTAAATAGAATAGTGTCCAAATAATTTTCGCCAGCATAGTGATACATTCATGCATATACTCTCATTTCATAACACTTAAAGTACGATTCTCAGTTTCCAACATCCTTTTTCACAAATCAGAGTCCCTAACCACTACTCATTATTTCTTACCTTATTACACATATATATATTCGTCGACACTTCTTCAGTATTTCATCATAACAGATACGTAGCATAACCAAATAACTCATATAGCATCACCTTAAACATACCTCAGCAGCATAATTCACATCGTCATCGTAATAATAACATCATAACACCTCAGTCAAATCTCAAAAACGTCATAGCTTTCTGCAATAATTTCAAAGCCTAAAAACAATTCTCTGCTCATGTCAAAAGTGTCATGTACCTCAAACGTACTTTAAAAATCATGATCCCATACCAAATATATCATTCAAAGCTCTCATAGTGTCACAATGGTTCTGAAAAAATATGAACTGTTCACAAAGTACAGACAAAATACAATTTCATAAGTGTGAAGTAATCCAACTGTGTAATTACGTAAACATCTGTCACTGATGTAGTAAAAAAAAAAGTTTTTCTCTCAGTTAAATTATCAGATAGCTGTGTAATTTATGTGTTAGAGAAATATGGTACCGATGTGTAAAGTTGTATAAACAAATACCATATTAGCTAGGGCTCCTTGTGCTTGCCAAACACATGGTACACAAAGTAAGCGTGTACCCCCCTGAGGATTAATGTAGTTATACCCTCAGGTGTTACAGATTACAGCAATGGAATGAAATGTATCACAAAAAAAACATTCTTTTTAATTCAACAATATTGATAAATAAATGGTCTAAGTACCAAATTAATCACTCAAATGCGTGCCCTGTAGTGCTAAATGTGCGTTTTGCTGTAAGATAATTTTGTGGAACTGTCGTAGTTATCGTCCTCTGTAACCAAAGTTCTGCTGAAGTCAATGTACTTACCTCATCGTAAACGAAGGTGAAATGCTTTCCGTATAGATATCGTAGTTATTACGTACCTTACCGTGATCAAGAAAGTACTATAATGTAACGTATTGTTGTGCTATGATAAAGGCTGTCTCATTGTAGCTATACCAGAAAAGTTACTACTAAAACATGTTTTACTTTCGAGAGTAATACAGAAAAACTGTGCAGATATAAAACAGATACACCGCAAAAGCAACAATGTAAATCGTTTCACATATTAGTAGCGTCGTGATATAATCGTGTAGCTATTATAGAAACCAAATGCTAAGTCATCTTTAATCTCACCGAATGAACTTCAAATAAAGAATGTGTTTTCAAGTAAACCAAAATGTTGCATTAAAATCTCATTAGCAGTACTGGTAAATGTTCTAAGTATATGAGCCTTATAGTCGTTACGTAATCGTCCAACTAACAAGCAAGAATGTACAAATAACAACACTGTGTCGTCTGTTCACTATAACAATGCATTCGTAATTTCTGTTTAAACATGTTCCCTAGGTTCTAGACTGGATAGTGAACTTCAAAACATTGTTGCATGTTAACAGTTTCTAAGTCTGACAAAGCATACTAGAAATGTGAATTGAAATGTTTTATGGCAAAGACAAAGTTAAAAAGCTGATTATATTTTAATAAATGGTTTTACATGTGAAATGTGGTGTAAACCTTTACTCTTTCTAGTACGGAGACTGTCAACTGAAAAGCAATTATCATGTGATTACGTCGGTAAGGAACATTGGAATTCTGCTCAAGGTTAACTTATGTTATTTTTCTCTGACCCAGCCGGCGCACGCGGCTGCCTGCGGTGCGAGTCATTGTCTGTTTCTTTGTTGGCGCGCGTCGTTATTGGGATTAGGAGACCTAACTTCTACCAATTCACCTTGACGAGAGGGCCCTGCTCTGCTTGAATCCCGCCAGTTCTGATGCAATTCAGGTCTGTCGTTAGGATCATATCGTCTGTCGTCATGTCGGTAATTTCTGTAATTAATTTCTTGTCGGTCACGTGGTGCAGAATTTCTCCCTGAATCGTAACTGCGCGCTGGACCGTTGCGTCTGAATTTATTCCGTCTCCCTTGATAATAATTATTTTGGTTCCCGTATTGTCTGTTTCTATGATTGTCTCTGTCATGTTCATTACTACGGAAATACGATCTTTCTCTGTAACTATTACTCTGCCAGTGGTTGTCATACGGGTGGTGTCTGTTTTGGTCACGATTTGTGTTGTGAGAATAGCGTTGTCGTGTCCAGTTATTATTTCTTTCATCGCGGAATTGCGACGGATGTGACCTGTAATTGTTGTGTTCCTGTTTTCTCATTTCGCGATTGTCAGTGTCAATTTCTAATCCTTGTAACAGTCCTTGAAAAGCTTCAATGTCGTCTTTGCAACGCCCTGCCAAAATAATATTCCTTAAATGTTCAGGCAATTTCATTATGCAAATGCGGATGAGTTCTGAAGGGCTATATGGGTTTGAAAGATATTGGTTCTTATGCAACATGTCTTCAAAATATTTGACAAGACTGGAAAATTCAGATTGTTCAAAGTGTTTCATCATCATTATGCTATGTTTTACTCGGTCTTGTGTAGCTTGAGACCAATATGCTGAGAGGAAGGCATGATAAAATTCTCCTTCACTGTGGCAATCGTGAATGACCGATCGCATTCTTACAGCTGGTTCATTCTCCAAGTAGCCACACATAAATTCTAATCTGTGCTCTAATGACCAGTTGGGAGGAAAACAATGAGAGAATTGATGGAGCCACGCTTGTGGATGAATGTCGTTGCCACAATTCTTAAATGTTTTGAATTTACGTGCAGTAATGAACAGCTTATAGTCAAAATCATCGTGTCGGCGGGTAGCATATCGGTCATTGTTACGTCGTATCGGCGGATCCATCTCAAAATTCGGTGCACCTTGCCAATTACTTTCATGATTTCCGAAATGCCCTGTGTTATTATTTTGTGGTTGTTCTGTATTGCTATGTCCCTCTTCCCATACTGGGGCGCGAGTGTCCTCTGAAATATGTAATTCTTGTATTACTTGAGCCAACTGATCTTGTACTTCCCGCATTTCTCTTTTGTACTGTGTGTTGATTTGATTTTGATTCTGTTTGAATTTCCTAATTTGTTCATACTCTTCAGTGTCAGTGAAGGCTACAGGTTTTGTGTCATTCAGATCATCATCTACCTTCATAGATAAGTTAGTGAACTGATCTGAAAGTTCGGCTACTTTATCCGACAGTGAAATTATTTCCTCTGTGTGTCTTTCTGAACCAATTTTCAGAGTATCTACTGTGTCCTTTAAGTTCGCTAAAGTTTTTGCAAGTTGCGTAACCGAATCGGTAGATGCAACTGAGTCAATTTTAGCTTGCAAGGTCTCATGATTTTCATGAACAATAGTTTGCAGTTCTTTTATGGCTGCTTCGTGATTCTGTAATGCATTTTCATGCCGCGAAAAAATAGGTTGGAAATGCTCACAAATTTGTGTTTTTACGACATTACAGACTTTTTGACATTTCGATTCGATGTTATGTAACTCATTAGTTAAATCTTCACGTGTTTGTTCAAGTGTGGTGTCTAACTTTTGAAGCTTTTGTTCCATTGTGTCTAACGTTTGAAGTTTTTGCTGTGTTTGTCTCTGATTTTGTTCCATTGTGTCTAACTTTTGAAGATTCTGTCCCATTTGTTTCTGATTTTGTTCAAGCGTTTTGTCTAACTTTTGAAGATTTTGTTCCATTGTGTCTAACGTTTGAAGCTTTTGCTGTGTTTGTCTCTGATTTTGTTCCATTGTGTCTAACTTTTGAAGATTCTGTCCCATTTGTTTCTGATTTTGTTCAAGCGTTGTGTCTAACTTTTGAAGATTTTGTTCCATTGTGTCTAACTTTTGAAGCTTTTGTCCCATTTGTTGCATTAATTGTAATAACAATGCACTGGTGTCTGAAACATGTTCCTTAGTCCTATTCGGCAATGCATTTGCACCGGCAGTATTCGCAGTTTGAAAAACAGAAAATGTGTCTTGTCTTATTTGAGAAAACGGCGAGGACACAAAACCTGAATCTACAGTATTTGCAATATTGTGTCCTGTCATTTAGGAATCCCGAGGCGAGCTGTTGCCGACCGATCGATCGATAACGCTTTCCTGTTCATTAATTGTTTCACTGCCTACACCATTATTTGCAACCCGCTCCATTTCCCTATGCACAATTACCAAATTACTACTTTGAACATTAGTTAATTCATTACATGGTGGCGCTAACACACTGCTTTCGTCTTCACTGTCATTTCTCAGTTTACTTTGGAGCCTAGTATTACGTTTTTCACACGCCATTATTGCCACAATATTTCACACGACAACACAAAAAAAGCACAATTTGAAAAGCAAAAATAAGAAAACACATTAACATATCACTGAAAATAATATCTAGTTCATTGCAAGCGCAGCTGCGAAATACTTTGTGCAAAACTACATGCATGCCACAACTATTTTGCTGTACAACCATGAAAGACTGCAACTACAAATGAAATTCTCTCTATGATTACGCGCCAGCAATAAACAAAAGCTACACTAATTACACAAACTACAAGGAAAAAATCAGAAGATTCCAGTGAGGTATCCTCGGCTAAGGGTCGACATATGAAACGTCCCCTTTTGAAAAATTATACAAATCTGTGCTTAAACTGACACACAATATTTTTTAGCGCAACGCAATCTGACTTTCAAAAATCCCTACGAAAGAATGGCCCTGACTAACATTAACCTAAACGTTTCACAAATCACTTACCTCACAAAAATCTTCGTTACTCAAGCTACTGCAATACAGCGAGCACCACTACTGCCAGCTAAATTAAAGATTCTAACTATGGAAGTCACTAACTACTGATAGGTATAGTTAGCAAATGAAAGATTTTAATACAGAGCAGACACTGTATTTACCTTAATAGTCGTAATATATAAATCAGTTCGTGACACCAATTCTTACAAATTTCAAAACTCCGCCATCTCTCTACCCACGTCCACCACTGCTGGCGGCTCACCTCCAACTGCGCAACGCTACGCGCTGTTAGCATCCAGTTGCCGCTGCCCAACACTACAATGGCAGACAACAATGCAAACCAGCCACAGACTGCACACGGCACAGCCAGTGATTTTTCATACAGAGCGCTACGTGGTGTTGGCGTTACCAATAAAAATACTTAAACAGCCTACTTACAACATGTCTTTGGCCTTCTTGTCCATATAACAAGAATTAGTTCAAACGATATTTGTTGAGCTTATAGTCTTTAGAAAGTTCTCTAATGATATCAGTTCTCAGGCTTTTAAGTGCAGTAATAACCACGTCACAGAGTGTCATTACCTCATTAGATTACCTCATTATGAATAAAGTATCTATAAGGACGATAGATTCTCATTAACTGTAGATTTATAATGTTAGGAATGCAGTCAGCTGCTGGAAACTAAACTTCTGTTATCAATGATTCAAGTACAGTTCCTTACCTACAAAACAATCTACAAAAAAAAAATATTATACGACGACCAGACTACACAAACGTTCTACATTTCTACTGCAAACATTAATGATTGAGTGCCCATAATAGGAATGACAAAACCCGCTACGGTTATCGAGTTTTTAAACGAATGTACATAAGGAATGTGATGCTTGTTTCACATGCACTATTTTAATTTGCTGTCCTGACTCCTGAGATGTTGTAATATAGCGTGAGTTGACGATTAGCATGCATGCTTTCAGAGTCTTTTAGATGGATTATTATTTCGACAATTTACGAGTAAATTTGCTGCTGCTATTTGTTTATACAATTCAAGTCAACTCACTTGTATTTTAATAAGCTTTTTGTGCAGATGACAGAAAAAGTGATAGAAGAGTTTCTGAAACTAATCTATTCTACGCTTAACTGGACAAAATAGACACCTTTAGCTTGAGATTTATGCTAGTCACTAACTTATTTGTTATGGTATCAGCAAAAGTGTGAACAGTATGATCTGACAATATTTTGTTATTTTAAGATCCTATTAATTACTACAAATACTCATGTTAACGGTTTCACCATGTCAACTGCCGTCTTGAGATGTGACAATATTCAACAAACAGTTTCGTCATGATCTTTAAACACTAATTAAATTCATAATGAACATTATGAAAAATGGCACAAAAAAAATCTTTTACAATGCTACAGCAACAGCAAGGTGATTATAACAGTTAGTGGCGACTTTCACACAATAAATTAGTGTCTGAACGTTTATAAGCTGAAGACACATTGTAAGTAGGCTGTTTAGGATTTTATGTTGGTAACGCCACGTAGCGCTCTGTATGAAAATCACTGACTGTGCTGTGCTGTGGAGTTGGAGGTGAGCCGCCAGCAGTGATGGATGTGGAGAGAGAGATGGCGGAGTTTTGAGAGTGGATGATCTGAAAGCGTGCCCATCAGAAAGAGTAAATTTGTAAGACTGGATGTCACGAACTGACATATATAATGACTGTTGAACACTATCAAGCTAAATTGTTTGTTCTCTATCAAAATCTTTCATTTGCTAACTATGCCTATCAGTAATTAGTACCTTCAGTAGTTTGAATCTTTTATTTAGCTGGCAGTAGTGGCGCTCGCTCTATTGCAGTAGTTCGAGTAACGAAGATTTTTGTGAGGTAAGTGATTCATGAAAGGTATAGGTTAATGTTAGTCAGGGCCATTCTCTTGTGGGGATTATTGAAAGTCAGATTGCGTTGCACTAAAAATATTGTGTGTCAGTTTAGTGATGATCAGAATAAGTAAAGAGAGTAATGTCTGTTTGAAAATCACATAACGTAAGAGGTTTATCAGCACAGTCATTTATAATTTTTCTACGGGGACGTTTCAATACTAACATTTGACAATATGTCAGTCCTTAATAAAATGATTCTACATCTACATGACTACTCTGTAAGTCACAATTAAGTGCCTGGCAGAGGGTCCATCGAACCACATTTAAGAACAAAGTTGTGTGCTACTGGTTGTCTGACTATTACATTTTATATGACACCTTCGAGTTATTTCTCTTCCGATGCAATCTCGAACAGTGAGAAGGAAAAACGAACGCCTAAATCTTTCTGTGAGAGCTCTGGTTTCTCTTATTTGACTATAATGATCATTCCTTCCTATGTAGGTTGGTACCAACGAAATAATTTCGAGCTCTGAGAAGAAATTTGGTGACAGACATTTCGTGAGAAGATCCTTCCGCAGCAGAAAACCCCAACGACGGTGTTTTAATTATTGACATACAAATTCACGTATCATACCCGTGGCACTCTCTCCCCTATTTGGTTTTATTGTAAAACGAGTTGCCCTTCTTTGAATTTTTGTGAATCCCTCCGTGGATCCTATGAGTACAGCAGTAATCCAGAAGACGACGTACGACCATAGTGTAGACAGTCTCTTTAATAAATTTGTGTCATTTTCTCAGATTTTTGCCAATAAATCGTAGTCTATGATTTGCTTTACCCGGAACATTATCTATGAGATCGTTGCAACTTAGGTTACTCGTAATTGTAATCCCCAAGTATTTAGTTGATTTTACAGCCTTTAGATTTGTGTAATTTATTGTTAAACAGAAATTTAGCGGATTTCTTTTGGTACTCATGTGAGCGACTTTTCACTTTTTAAGGTCGATTGCCACTTTTCGCCGCAGCTCGTGGTCGTGCGGTAGCGTGCTCGCTTCCCGCGCCCGGGTTCCCGGGTTCGATTCCCGGCGGGGTCAGGGATTTTCTCTACCTCGTGATGACGGGGTATTGTGTGATGTACTTAGGTTAGTTAGGTTTAAGTAGTTCTAAGTTCTAGGGGACTGATGACCATATATGTTAAGTCCCATAGTGCTCAGAGCCATTTGAACCATTTTTGAACCACTTTTCGCACCAAACAAATATCGTGCCTAAATCGTTTTGCAATTTGTTGCGATCATCTGATGACTTTGTAAAACGGTAAACGACAACATTATCTGCAAACAGTCTAAGGATGTTACCCAGTTGTCTCCTAAATCGTTTGTGTAGATAGGGAACAGCAAAAGGCCTAGAACACTTTCTTGCGGAACGCCAGATATTGCTGTTGTTTTACTCGCTGACTTTCCGTCAGTTACTACAAACTGTGAGCTTTCTGACAGGAAATCAAGAATTCAATTGCACAACTGAGACGATACTTCGTAGGCAAGCAAATTGATTAGTGGTCGCTTGTGAGGTGCGGTATCGAAAGCCTTCTGTGAATCTAAAGATATGGAATCAGTCTGACGTCTCCTGACAACAGCATGCACTACTTGGTGAGAATAAAGAGTTGTGTTCCACAAGAGTGATATTTTATGAATCCGTGTCTGTCAATAAATCGTTGTCTTGGAGGTGCATCATAATCTTCGGGCACAGTTATGTTCCAGCAAATCGATGTTAGCGACACGGGTCCGTAATTCAGCAGATTATTCCTGTTTGCTTCGTTATTGGTGTGACTTATGCAACTTTCCAGTTGTCTTTGGATAAGCGACCGCCAGGTAGCAGTCGAGCGGTGCCTGTCGATGGTCGGTAGAATCTTCACAAACTTAAAACGAGTTTGCCAGTTGCGATGCGAGTACCAACGCCAAGCGGGAAAACGGCTTTAGCCGTGTTCGGCGAGAACGAGTAACCAGTGCATCGCTAAAGCGCCGTTGAAATATTCCGCTGTCCCGGGAACCGGAGGTCAGGCTGGCTCGTTCTAGAACGTGCTGGATCGCTGCAGCCCTCGGCTGGTTGGCTGGGCAGACACCGGGTGGGAAGGCGCACACACTTCGCACCGGCGCGGCTTGCCCTCCCACAAGGTCACGTGGTGATGTGGACGCAGCGGTGACTGACCTTGGGCCATATTTCCTCCTCCGCAGCGACCAATCGGCGCCCGCAGCGGGGCACAGCCCGAGTGCAACCGTTTCCTGACTGACCCAGGGGAGCGCGCGTTACGTAACCCTTACGTAACGCCGACTCCACGCGACCAAATTGATTCTGACACATGCAAGGCACAGCGGAACGGAAACACATCGACACTGTGTGTCAAAATGTTTACTTGAACTTCAGTCACCGGTGTGTTCAACGCTGGACGGATCTTCAACGTAACATTATGTCGCTCTGGCCTACAGTTGACGATGAAAGAAAGGGTTATGAGCGACCGTCTGTCTTACGAAAAGTCGGAATGCAGGATCATCACAGAGGAAGTTGTAAGGACTGCAGAGTTTATTAAGAACGGGATCAACAGTCCTTCGGATGTTGTTCACAAAAGTCGTATTGTACATTTGCCAAATTCGGGCAATGAAGGAATTTAAGAACCTTTAACATCGCAGCGCGTCAGCAGTCGTTGGTTAATATATTATAACAGGGCTTCCCAAACTTTTAAGCTGGCGGACCCCTTCTTCAGTCGAAAATCCATGGCGGACCCCTCGTCAGTCAAGAGCACAGTAACTTTAAATTTAAGAGCAAAATCCATGACAACTGAAAACTTCTGAATGCACGTGCCATGTTCCCAATTCGTCTACCATGCAAGAAACAATATCATTAACACACGGCTATATGAGATTTTCTCTAATGGTATGAGATTTGCCTGTTTCTGCCACTCGATAACTAACCAAGAAAGAAGCTTTTAATGAATTTTTATTAATTGTTTTTGCATGAGTTTTCATGCAGTGATGAGAAGCAGCTAGTTTAGCACTCGTCCTTTTGGAAAAATCGATGTGTTTAGCCTGTAAATCAGGGTGAGTACCTTCAAAATGATTCTCCAATTTAACTGGAACCATTGAACTGTTCGGAAGGATTAGCGCACAAATTACACAATGAGCTTTACCCTTCTGTGTCTCCACAAAGCCCATTTCTAAATAGCTTTCGCTGTACTTACGCTTCTTGGTTATTCCACTTCCACAGGGTATTGCAACCAATGGAGTACTTGCAGCGTTTTCACATAATAAATCCGACAAAGCTCGCTTCGCGCATGCGTAAAAGGTTTCAGCACATCTAGCGCCGTGAGCCGGCTCACAAACGACACCCGCATTGTTGCGAAACAGTCGATCAGAGAAGCCGCATTCTCCGACACTAAACTGTGTATTCGTTCTCACTTTACAGGAACCGCAAAGGCTGCTTGGGAATACGACCTGAAGTAAAAGTACACGTGTTATTCACACGAAAAAAAATAAAAAATGCTGAATTACATTTTCACATTTTGATTCCATAATTTTACTTATTATTTTACACGATTTGGTGAAAGGTGGAAGCGGATCCCCTAGAAACAGCCGGCGGACCCCTAAGGGATCCACAGACCACACGTTGGGAAGCCCTGTATTAAAAAAACTAAACCCGCCTCGATTGCGATAAAAGGCAGCTTTTCTTTTTGGTTTATAAATGTGTAGCTATGGTTTTCTTTTAATCATTGACAAAGGTCTTCTGAGGCACTTGTGGGTTTTATTGTTGTTCTGAAGAAGGTGTAGTTATCTACGCCTAAACCTGGGTTAACACTAAACACTAGAAGCTTTTGTCGCAATCGAGGCGGGCTTTTAGTTTTTTTGATAAATGAAAGAATTCATTGACAGCAACTGATATTTGTACCAAGGCCAGTATTTTCTAAGGGGATGCATCAACCGTCTACGCCACCATGGCACAGTGGTTAGACAACAACATGGACTACCCAAGCACGCATTCCCCAATACAAATTTCCATCTACCGCACACTACTAAAATGGGGTATCCTATCTCTTTTCCCTCATCGCATCACGCTAAGTCCAACACGAGACTGGGTGACCCGCACGAGACTGAGGGAAGGGAGCTTTGTTCTTATTGGTCACATCCTTTATTGTATCATTATATGATAGCGGAACAAACACTGGTAGCAGTTACTTCTGTAAAATGTCTGGGAGTATGCGTGCAGAACGATTTGAAGTGGAATGATCATATAAAATTAATTGTTGGTAAGGCGGGTACCAGGTTGAGATTCATTGGGAGAGTCCTTAGAAAATGTAGTCCATCAACAAAGGAGGTGGCTTACTAAACACTCGTTCGACCTATACTTGAGTATTGCTCATCAGTGTGGGATCCGTATCAGATCGGGTTGACGGAGGGGAGAGAAGATCCAAAGAAGAGCGGAGCGTTTCGTCACAGGGTTATTTGGTAACCGTGATAACGTTACGGAGATGTTTAGCATACTCAAGTGGCAGACTCTGCAAGAGAGGGGCTCTGTATCGCGGTGTAGCTTGCTCGCCAGGTTTCGAGAGGGTGCGTTTCTGGATGAGGTATCGAATATATTGCTTCCCCCTACTTATACCTCCCGAGGAGATCACGAATATAAAATTAGAGACATTTGAGCACACACGGAGGTTTTCGGACAGTCGTTCTTTCCTCGAACCATACGCGACTGGAGTAGAAAAGGGAGGTAACGACAGTGGCACGTAAAGTGCCCTCCGCCACACACCGTTGGGTTCTTCTTCTTCTTCTTCTTCTTCTTCTTGCGTTACGGCCTCTGAAGTACCACGGGTAACCCCTTCGTGGACTGCATTCTCCTCTTCTTCTCCCAGAACCTCTTCATTCCTCTCACGCTCTTCTTCCGAGATCTTCAGGGTCCGTTTCAACTGTCGGCTCTACTGGTGACGAAAAAAAAAAAAAAAGGCTCTGAGCACTATGGGACTTAACTTCCAACGTCATCAGCCCCCTAGAACTTAGAACTACTTAAACCTAACTAACGTAAGGACATCACACACATCCATGCCCGAGGCAGGATTCGAACCTGCGGCCGTAGAGGTCGCGCGGTTCCAGACGGTAGCGCCTAGAACCGCTCGATCACCCCAGCCAGCTCTACTGGTGACATTATAATCATTTTCTGTATTCTTCTCTGTCACTAATCTCCAGCATATTGGTCGGGCTATTCTAAATTATGGACCCATTTTTAAAAATTCGTATGTATTCAAGAACAAATCCAAAATGAAAAAGGGTTATACCAATGAACAGAGGAAGTTTCAGTGTTTTTGGCGGGTGATGGCGGGAGGGTGGTGATGTTCTCGGAAGCGGCCCGGAGAGTTCGCGCGGCAACAGGACCGTCATTCCGTTTCACTGTCTGTTGTGAGTGAGATGGCGACTGTAGAACACAAGGTTTTCTGCGTTCTTGAGTTCGTGAAAAGTGAGGCGCAAATTGCAAATGTGAGGCGCAAATTTCAGTGCAGCGGGCATTTCGTACCAAATTCGGTATTCAACCATCCACTTGCAAAATTAATAGGCGATGCTTTGAGCAACTTAAACAGACTGGGAGTGTATGCAAGGGAAAAAGCACTAATTAATAATAAATTATTACAAATTATTAAATTTATTAAATTGATTTCAAGCACTATGAAAAAAAAAACTTTGAAACTTCCTCTTTTTATTTGTATAAAGCTTGTTCATTTAGGATTTGTACTTGAACAAATACGAAGTTTTGAAAATGGGGCCATCATTTAGAACAACCCTGCACAGCGTGATTTTTTCCGCCGTTTGCAGACGCTAGTGATTCTTCGATGAGAGGATACGGAACAACAAAGTCTAAAGAATTTACGTCCGGAAATGCACGGTTTCCAGACTAGAGACCATTTATTCAGTCATACTTTGCTACAGATACTGCGGTCAGATGAGCACTGTACCACGAAGCCACAGTGACAGTATGCGTGTTTCCCTCCTACAGTTCCCTTGCCGGTCTAGGAATGGTAGAACGATGGGTTCGATGACGGTTTGGATGTACCGTGCACTATTCAGTGTTCCCTCGACGATCACCAGAGGTGTACGGCCAGTGTAGGAGATCGCTCCCCACACCATGATGCCGGGTCTTGGCCATATGTGCCTCGGTCGTATGCAGTCCTGATTGTGGCGCTCACCTGCACGGCGCCAAACACGCATACGACCATCATTGGCACCAAGGCAGAAGCGACTCTCATCGCTGAAGACGACACGTCTCCATTCGTCCCTCCTCGCGACACCACTGGAGGCGGGCTGCACGATGTTGGGGCGTGAGCGGAAGACGGCCTAACGGTGTGCGGGACCGTAGCCCAGCTTCATGGAGACGGTTGCGAACGGTCCTCGCCGATACCCCAGGAGCAACAGTGTCCCTAATTTGCTGGGAAGTGGCGGTGCGGTCCCCTACGGCACTGCGTAGCATCCTACGGTCTTGGCGTGCATCCGTGCGTCGCTGCGGTCCGGTCCCAGGTCGACGGGCACGTGCACCTTCCGCCGACCACTGGCGACAACATCGATGTACTGTGGAGACCTCACGCCCCACGTGTTGAGCAATTCGGCGGTACGTCCACCCGGCCTCCCGCATGCCCACTATACGCACTAGCTCAAAGTCCGTCAACTGCACATACGGTTCACGTCCACGCTGTCGCGGCATGCTACCAGTGTTAAAGACTGCGATGGAGCTCCATATGCCACGGAAAACTGGCTGACACTGACGACGACGGTGCACAAATGCTGCGCAGCTAGCGCTATTCGACGGCCAACACCGCGGTTCCTGGTGTGTCCGCTGTGCCGTGCGTGTGATCATTGCTTGTACAGCCCTCTCGCAGTGTCCGGAGCAAGTATGGTGGGTCTGACACACCGCTGTCAATGTGTTCTTTTTTCCATTTCCAGGAGTGTAGTTTTTACTTACTGAAAGACAAGTGGCAACGATCGGTGGGCAGCAAGTTTGTATCAGACCTATCACCCTCGACAAAACTACAGCAATCAATGTCTGCAACACTGTTTCGCCATTTGTCTGAGACAGTCATTTCAGGAAGCAGGAAGTCATGAAGAATGTATAGGAAATGTTCGGACAGCAGGCTTAAGGAAAATATGATTAACACTGTGTAAGGCGGCTACCGTGTCAGTTCCAAGCAGGAGGATTCTTCATGACAAATGTTACTACGCTTTTCACATTCAGCTTGGGCAGAGCTTACCAGAGACTGACTTTCCACGTCGGGAGCAGTTTTGTCACTGGTTTCTTCACCATGGAAGCACGATTCCGAGATTTGTGTCATACATCCTATTCGCAGATGAGCCTATCTTCGCACAGAGTGGTATTTTCAGTTTCCATAACAATCATCTGTGGCATAGTATGCAGAACACCCATGGTATTGTGACAGGGAATCATCAGCATCAGCTCAGCCGGAATGTGTGGGCCGGGTAATGGGCGACTGTGTTTTGGAACCAGTCTTCCTTCTTCGTCGCTTAACAGGCCGGAAATATCGGCGTTTCTTGCAGGTGACTTTGCCTCTCCTGCTGGAAGATGTGCCTCTGAAGGTTTCTGATGGTGCTCCAGCCCACTTCGCCGTTAACGTGCGGACGCATCTCAATTGTGTCTTCCCTGGTCAAAGGACCGGACGACGGGGTCCGGTTGCATGGTTCTCCCCGATCACTGTATCTTAACTCGTGCGATGTCTGGTTATGGGACCATCTCAAAAGTATCCTGCGTGCACAGCCCATTCCATATGTGGAGACACTGGAGCCGCACATTCACGCTGCCTTTGACACTCTTCGGATGCAGGCTGGCCTATGTGAACGTGAACGTGTGAGGCAGAACATGCTATGGCGTGTACACTCGTGCGTTGAGGCACATGGAAACCATTTCTAATACATACTGTACTTTGCCTGCATGGTAAAGCTTGTATTAGACCGCAATCTCTGTGACAATGATTGATTTGATAAATGGTACTAGCATGGGAACCATGAATTTCCGGACATACGTTCATTAGGACTTTTTTGTTCCGTATCATCTCATCGATCAATCCCTAGGGTTTGTACACGGTAGAAAAAAAATCACCCTGTATACGAGTGTTATTCGGAAACTACGGAACGATATATTGTGAAATGGAAACCACACTGAAAATTCGATGAAGTTTTGCACAGGTGTGTTGGGCAGTGTTTCTAGTGTGCCCGTCGATCGCGTTACGTCGGTATTTTTAGTTCTCAGCACACAGGGAGCACATAAATATAACTAGAACAATAGTGTCTCCCGCCTTGTACGAGGGTCTGGTGGGGAATTTCGCCTGAAGCTATGCAGCCAACATTACATAACTGATGTGCGTTTTCTTCTTCAATACAAAATGGCTCAAATGGCTCTGAGCACTAAGGGACTTAACATCTGAGGTCATTATTCCGCTAGGACTTAGATCTGCTTAAACCTAACCAACCCAAGGACGTCACACACATCCATACCCTAGGCTGGATTCGAACCTGCGACCGTAGCAGTCGCGCGGTTCCAGACTGATGCGCCTAGAACCGCCCGGCCGCAACGGCCGGCTTTCTTCGAGACAATTCTCAGCCGAATTCCGCAGGGGCAATGAAGATGCCGCTTGATCGTTTTTAATCGGAAATGTTTGATTACCCACAATACAGCCCGTAATTGTCCCCCTCTGAGTTTTATCTCTGCTGACATGTACCGCTGGCTATGAAGACAACATTTCGGCACAGACAACGAGCTGCAGGCCAGCGTAGAGAATTGGATGCCTTCTATAACGAGGGTATTGGAAAGTTGGTACAACGCTACGACAAACGTCTAAGTCGGATCGGCGACTATGGAGATAAGAAGCTGGAAGTTGTAGCTAACTGTTGCAAATAAAACAGATTTCATTTTCACTGTGGTTTCCATTTCGCGACTTATCGTTCCTTACTTTTCGAATAGACCTCGTATCTGTATGAGTGGTGTCTGATTTTAGTTAACCACGAACAACCTGCGTGAAGTATGCTTGCTTTTCATGATTTTTCTATTCATTACTATGTTTAACTGAACCTACTTATGTGAAAAATGATGCCACGACGGTTTCCTCGTTTTTGGTTTAGGGGACAGTAGTTGTGTATTCAATCACTATTAAAAATATGAATTTAAGTTTTTGCATTTCTGCGACTATAACTACGTCGTTTATTACCTGCTGACAGTAAGAAGCCATAGTCGTTGCAGTTTCCATTTGATACGTTTGCCATTGGTATCACATGGCTTTGTTTTTTGTGCAGGTGTCGAGAGAGACTGGTTGTTCTATTCGTTTGGCTATTACTTACTTGCACTTGGGTACCTTTGGCTCGCGATAATATGAATGTTGTTGATCTATGCGAGAGGTATCGTTACTGTGTTCGCCTGTTGATCATGACATTTATCTGTACTCGGAAAACAGGAATCTACATCTACATCCATACTCCGTAACCCACCTGACGGTGTGTGGCGGGGGGTACTTTGAGTAACTCTATCGGTTCTTCCTTCTATTCCAGTTTCGTATTGTTCGTGGAAAGAAAGACTGTCGGTATGCCTCTGTGTGGGCTCTAATCTCTCTGATTTTATCCTCATGGTCTCTACGCGAGATATACGTAGGAGGGAGCAATATACTGCTTGACTCCTCGGTGAAGGTATGTTCTCGAAACTTCAACAAAAGCCCATACCGAGATACTGAGCGGCTCTCTCTTGCAGATTCTTCCACTGGACTTTGTCTCGCGATTACTAAATGATCCTGCAACGAACAGCGCTGCTCTCTGTTGGATCTTCTCTATCTCTTCTATCAACGCTATCTGGTACGGATCCCACACTGGTGAGCAATATTCAAGCAGTGGGCTTGTGTACTGTAACTTACCTTTGTTTTCGGATTACATTTCCTTAGGATTCTTCCAATGAATCTCAGTCTGGCATCTGCTTTACCCACGATCAGCATCATATGCTTATTCCATTTTAAATCACTCCTAATGCCTACTCCCAGATAATTTATGGAATTAACTGATTCCAGTTGCTGAACTGCTATATTGTAGCTAAATGATAAGGGATCTTTCTTTCTATGTATTCGCAGCACATTACACTTGCCTACATTAAGATTCAATTTCCATTCCCTGCACCATGCGTCAATTTGTTGCAGATCCTCCTGCATTTCAGTACAATTTTCCATTGTTACAACCTCTCGATATACCACAGCATCATCCGCGAAAAGCCTCAGTGAACTTCCGATGTTATCCACAAGGTCATTTATGTGTACTTATGTAATCAAGGTAAAATACCACCCAAATCCTGCCACGTGCGAGGAATCTCACCAGAAGACGACAACTTGACAGGGTGGCTCGGCAACGCGGGTTTCGGAGATCCTTCTGGACTGCCGTAGCCACTCCAGTCCCTTTGAGTTTCCCCCAGCACGCCGGGGCTTGGCCATTTGGCCATGCTGGCCAGCAGGCCATGCTGGTATGTTCACGACTGACGGAATGAGGTGGCGGCACGACTCATTCCGAGTACTGGGGAGTCCATGCGACGGCCACATTCACCATCAGGACAGCGTGTTACTTTAACTTGAGACAACTAAATATCTCTAAAACGACGTGAAACTTCCTGGCAGAGTAAATGTATGTGCGGGACCGAGACTCGAACTCGGGACCTTTGCCTTTGGCGGGCAAGTGCTCTACCATCTACCATACCCAGGCAGGACTCACGCCCCGTCCTCACAGCTTTACTTCTGCCAGTACCTCGTCTCCTACCTTCCAAACTTTACAGAAGCTCTCCTGTTCTTTGCCAGGAGGTTTCATATCAGCGCACACTCCGCTGCAGAGTGAAAATCTCATTCTGGACACATCCCCCATGCTGTGCCTAAGCCACGTCTCCGCAATATCCTTTCTTTCAGGAGTGCTAGTTCTGCAAGGTTCGCAGGAGAGCTTCTGTAAAGTTTGGAATGTAGGAGACGAGGTACTGGCGGAATTAAAGCTGTGAGGACGGGGCGTCAGTCGTGCCTGGGTAGCTCAGATGGTAGAGCACTTGCCAGCGAAAGGTAAAGGTCCCGAGATCAAGTCTCGGTCCGGCACACAGTTTTAATCTGCCAAGAAGTTTCAAATCAGGGCACACTCCGCCGCAGAGTGAAAATCTCATTCTCTAAAACGACGTATCGTACGAAAAAAACTGTTCTAGCTGAAAATTTAATATTAGTAATCCAGCACGGTAGCTCAGCGTGTTCGGTCAGAGGGTTAGCTGCTCTCTGTAATAAAAAAGACTGAGTTAATCGATGAACAACGAACTTAAACGGATGTCTTACTACGTCCTCCTCGAGCTGATGCAACGAACAAAAGCGAACAAAATGAGGTTAATATAAAAATGATGGTAGAGCATTTGCCCGCCAAAGGCAGAGGTCTAGAGTTCGAGTCTCGGTCCGGCACACAGTTTTAATCTGCCAAGAAGTTTCATATCAACGCACACTCTGCTGCAGAGTGAAAAATCTCATTCTCTAAAACGACCTATCATACGAAAAAACTGTTCTAGCTGAAAATTTAATATCAGTAGAGATGACGTGTGGCTGTGCAACTGGGCACCTCCGAACCACCCCTCCTGTATTTTGAGATGGGACAACCCCCACCCCCCACCCCTTCTTTTTATTGCATATTCGGATACGTACAGTTTACTCAAACCATTGTTTCCTATTAGTGTTAGATGTTGCTGTAATCGACAAATCTAAAACCTACCTGTTACTGCAGTTACATACCGACGCATTTTATTCTAAGTTTAATTTACTATGTAAAAGTGAAGCTTTGTATTCTAACGGTCGATGTTTATGTTTGACACTTACTTTAGTATTCCGAGTTTGATTATACGCTGAGGTGACAAAAGCCACGAGACACTTGCTAATGTGGTTTCGGGCCACGTTTCACCTCGCATAGCGCAAGCAATTCGATGTGGCATAGAGGTAACAAGTCATTGGAAGTCCCCTGCAGAAATACTGAACCACGCTGCCTCTACAGACGTCCATAATTACAAAAGCGTTGCCGGTGCAGCATTTTGTGCGCCAACTGACTTCTCGATTATGTTCCATATGTAGTGATTAAAATTCTTCTGGGCGTTATGCCGCGCCATTGCTAAAAATCTAACAACAATAATAAACTAAAAGCGACGTTTCGGCCGAATTGCAACGGCCTTCCTCAGGGCACGACTGGTTTTGCATGGAGATAGGTGTTTCTATTTATTACAGAATAACGATGTCTGACGTCGCTGTTGCAAAACTTTTAATTGGCCCTCTAATATGATTGGCTAGTCATGACGTAAGGGAAGATGGAAGGAAAGAGGCTATTCGTGGATGTCCATGTCGCCAACGATTGGTCGCTGTCCGCCAATCAGCGTCCGGCTTCTGGTCGGCAAGTTTTCCTCCTGGTGTGCGCGGAAGTGGACTGACAGTTGCTCTTCAGCTGTTTGTGCAGGTACGCCCGTGTCCCGCGTAGCTTCTGCCCCGCGACCGCTCGATGCCCGTTGGATTGGGATGGCCGGCAGCCAGGACGCCGGGAGTTTGTAGCCATCTTCTGTGTTGATGTTGTCAGGCTGCTTAATAATTTCGCTCGCCTTGCGTATTTTTCTTTCTCGCTTCCACGATTCTTCCGCCAGTACTCGGGCTTCCTGGAACCTGATAGGTTGTCCACAGTCACGGCGGTGTTCCGCTATCTCCGATTTATTATGTTGTTGTAATCGTGCATAGCGTTCGTGTTCTGCTACTCGTAAGCTGACAGGTCTACCTGTTTCTCCTATGTAGGTAGCTCCGCACTCACACCGTAGTTCGTAAACACCTTTCCTTCCATCTTCCCTTACTTCATGACTAGCCTATCATATTACATGGCCAATTAAAAGTTTTACAATAGTGACGTCAGACATCGATAGTCTGTAATAAATAGAAGCACCTATCCTCATGCAAAACCAATCGTACCCTGAGGAAGGCCGTTGCAATTCGGCTGAAACGTCGGTTTTAGTCTGTTATTGTTGTTAGTTTTTTTTAGCAACGACGCGGCGTAACATCCAGAAGAATTTTAATCACTATGACACCGGCCGCGGAAGCCTACGTTCTTATGTCATGTCCCATAAATGTTCGATGGGTGGCCAAATCATTTGCTCGATTTGTCCACAATCTTCTCCAAACCAGTCGCGAACAATTTTGGCCCAGTGACATGGCGCATCATCGTCCATAGAAATACATCGTTTCTTTGGGAAATAAAGTCACTGAATGAATCGAAATGGTCTCCAAGTAGCCCAACATAACTACTTCTAGGCACTGGTCGGTTCAGTTTGTAATGGTACATGACTTACATAACCATTACGGTGCCTCACCTGAACCTCTCGATACCAGCAATATTCTACTGTGTTTCTGTAAAGTAGTTAACATTCAGATTTGATTTCATTAATGTAGAGGTACTTTGATACATCGATATGTTTATATTTACAATGATATTATTCCTATGTGTATTCTTTCTTTTGTCACTATGATCTTTGACGTACTTGTAACTCTTGATTTTTGGGCGCGTAAGCGATTCGTTAGTTGTTAGAGAGTCGGACCTTGAAAAGATCAAGTCTTGGGCGTCCGCTTATAAAATGTGAACTTTAACAGTGAGGAAGATGTTTTCAAGTATGTTTTGTATTGTGAAGTGATAGTAGTAGTAGTAGAGGGGTTTTGGGCGCACGACAGCAAGGTGTTCAAAGCCCGTTCAGTAACTTAGTGAGACGGGTGTCAAGAAAAATCCCAGAACAGGAATATAAAACGGAACAGAAAACATGGGTAACAATCGTTGAAAAACATGTGCTCACCCACACCAAAGCGTGGGATGAAGCAGAGCGTCAGCAGTAAAACATGGACAACACAGGAAGAAAATGTGAAGTGATGTTTTGTGTGTTACGTGATATTGCAACAAAAGCAATAAAAAGGAAGTGTAACTTAAATTCGGAGTACTGATTATTTTTTACATCACCATTGTGCTAAGTTTGAAAGGTTTAGTCTTCAAGAATAGTTTGTGAAGCGCATCTACAAAACTTTTGAATATAGCAGAATAAAACCTAGGCCTCTTTGCATCCGAGCTTGGAATCATCACCACCTACATTTTCGACGATTGAGCCATGATTTTACAACCAGACTAGCGTGGGAAACACGAAAAGATGAGTGTGTAGTTTATTCATTATTACATGAAATGACTATTAACTGTGCTCTAATGACACCTGCCACATAATAACATTGTTGTTGCCCGAAAATGCAGTATTTAGCAGTGTCAGCAACACCACAATCATTATTAAATTTTGACCTTTGTTGTGGTAGGGTTGTTAGAAGTTGGACCACTGCAAATACACTGTAAATAAAGTCCACACCATTATGGAGCCACCACAAGCTTACACAGTGTCTTGTTGACAACCATCGTCCTCAGCTTCGTGGGGCCTGCTTCATCCTCGAACCCTACCATCAGCTCTTAACAACTGAAATCTGGACTCACCCGACCAGGCCACGGTTTTCCAGCTCTAGGGTCTAACCGGTATAGCCACGAGCCCAGCGTAGGCACTGCAGGTGATGTCGTGCTGTTAACAAAGGCATTCGCGTCGGTCGTCTGCTGTTTCAGTTGAGTACTGCATAACAGTATGACTATATGCACTTTTTGCAGACTAATTGTGTTTTGGTACAGTTAACCTGAGGATGGTACTAAAAGAACCGAAATCTATTGCAGACACAGAAACAGAGCAGTGATATGATGAAGTTTCTTAATTTTTTTTTAAATGAACACCCCCGCACTACACACACTATCACTCTGTAGCTATGTACGCCGGCCAGAGTGGCCGAGCGGTTATAGGCGCTTCAGTCTGGAACCGCGCTGCCGCTACGGTCGCAGGTTCGAATCCGGCCTCGGGCATGGATGTGTGTGATGTCCTTAGGTTAGTTAGGTTTAAGTAGTTGTAAGTTCTAGGGGACTGATGACCTCAGCAGTTGAGGCCCACAGTGCTCAGAGCCATTTTTGTTGTTATGTGCAAATATGTTGTTGTTGTGGTATTCAGTCCTGAGACTGGTTTGATACAGCTCTCCATGCTTCTCTATCCTGTGCAAGCTTCCTCATCATCCAGTACCTTCTGCAACCAACATCCTTCTGAATCTGCTTAGTGTATTCATCTCTTGGTCTCCCTCTATGATTTTTACCCTCCACGCTGCCCTCCAATACCAAATTGGTGATCCCTTGATGCCTCAGAACATGTCCTACCAACCGACCCCTTCTTCTAGTCAAGTTGCGCCACAAATCTTCTCCCCAATCCTATTCAATGCCACCTCATTAATTATGTGATCTACCCATCTAATCTTCAGCATTCTTCTGTAGCACCGCATTTCGAAAGCTTCTATTCTAGTCCAAACTATTTATAGTCCATGTTTCACTTCCATACAAATACTTTCACAAACGACTTCCGGACACTTAAATCTATACTCGACGTTAACAAATTTCTCTTCTTCAGAAACGCTCTCCTTGCCACTGCCAGTCTACATTTTATATCCTCTCTACTTCGACCATCTACTTGCTCCCCAAATAGCAAATCTCCTTTACTACTTTAAGTGTCTCATTTCCTAGTCTAATACCCTCAGCATCACCAGACTTAATTCGACTACATTCCACTATCCTCGTTTTGCTTTTGTTGATGTTCATCTTATATTGTCCTTTCAAGACACTATCCATTCCGTTCAACTGCTCTTCCAAGTCCTTTGCTGTCTCTGAGAGAATTACAATGTCATCGGCGAACCTCAACGTTTTTATTTCTTCTCCATGGATTTTAATACTTACTTACTGCTTGCTCAATATACAGATTGAATAACATCAGAGAGAGGCTACAACCCTGTCTCACTCCCTTCCCAACCACTGCTTCCCTTTCATGTCCCTCGACTCTTACAACTGCCATCTGATTTCTGTACAAATTGTAAATAGCCTTTCGCTCCCTGTATTTTACCCCTGCCACCTTTAGAACTTGAAAGACAGTATTCCAGTCAAGCTTTCTGTAAGTCTATAAAACGCTAGGAACGTAGGTTTGCCTTTCCTGAATCTTTCTTCTGAGTCGTGAGGTCAGTATTGCCTCACGTGTTCCAATATTTCTATGGAATCCAAACTGATCGTCCCCGAGGTTCTCTTCTACCAGTTTTTCCATTCGTCTGTAAAGAATTCGCGTTAGAATTTTGCAGCCGTGACTTATTAAACTGGTAGTCAACACCTGCTTTCTTTGGGATTCGAATTATTATATAGGGTGGGCAAAATAAAAGTGGCCTAGTAAGTGTTTGAGGTATTTTAAGAGAGGCATCCCAACTTGAATCATCCGCACCTGGGACAGATGACGTTAGTTGGGTCGCCTGCCATAAGGGTGTACGAAATATAATCCGGACTAAATGTTTTATACCACCTTATAATAGAAGGGGCAGAAAGTAAACAAAGATGAAAATAGTAAATAATTACGAAAATAGTACTAAACGTTAGGAGCCTGTCACGTTGTTTATGGTGCTGGGAATCACGTTACAAAGAAAAGCATTATGAAACACACCAGAAAGAAGAAGTACGGAATGAGAATTGAAGGCTTGATTTCTCCAGGTATTTACAACACATCTGTTGAGTAAACTGCGCATATTTTAGAGCACTTCTCTAATATTCTGTCTGCCCTATGTCAGGCGTCTAAGTAATGCTGAGACTCAATGTTTGGAACGTAACTATTCGTATAGCCTATGCTGAAGTGTAACGCAGATGATCAGAGAACCAGAGTGGAAATACTGGAAGACAACTGACGTAGTTCTCTCGTAACAGTGTTGCATAAACACGAAGACCGGTATTTTTGCGGAAGACTGTGTACAGTTCTGCTGTCTCCGCTGTATGCATCAGTTAGTGACTGGTACGCTTCAGGTGGCTACTCTAGGTAATAAACATACCCCAGAAACAATGACGCACATGTTTTCGGGTAAAAAATTAGTTTCCTGAAATTTATTTACAATATCCTACAAGCTATAAATTTATACTCACAATTTTTTTAAAATTGTTGATAAATGCATGGTCATATGGAGGAAAATCTGCCTTAGGGCATCTATGGTAAGGAATGCAACATCGACAAATGAATGTAATTTCATATTAGGGTACCTAGGTTTGAAACAAAAATAAACGTGTTAATTAAAAGATTCAGTTTGACAGTATGTCCAGTGTTTTGCTCTTGAGTGTATACTGATTAGTTACCATTCTGTGCTCTTGATCCTACTGAATGGGTACTTTCATAGTCCAGCCTGGAAATAATTGGTTGCATTATGATTTAGAAAAGATAGCATTTTCCAGTTGTAATTGTGCGATATATCACATTATACCAGTATTACCCAAAGTGGCCTCTGTAGGCCCCTGTGGCTCTACATGGCCTCTACGAGGGCTCTGAAAAAAAGAAAAATATTCTAATGAACAAAACACATGAAGTCTTGTCTCACACTGAGAAAAACAACACTAATTATTGTTGTTATATCAATTTCGTTGTTTTTCTCCGGGTGAATAGTAGCCGAAAATGAGGGAACACAACAAGCTGCAAATAATCGACAACAATGCTACGATCAAAAACTACAAACAAAAGAATTTAGCTTGTATAGCCTGGCAACTCAATACTCGTCAGTATACACGGACACAGCAACAGTGCAGACGCTTTCTCTCTCTCTCTCTCTCTCTCTCTCTCTCTCTCTCTCTCTATTTCATGCGCCGTCCAATTTACACATGTCCCGCGAACATTCCACTACTTATGCTGTCTCCATCTCTCTCTTATTCACAATCACTTTGAACCTCCTCGAAAGTTTTCGTCGGTGTGTTATGCATGCTTCACTGCCCGTGCCCTCACAAATCCATGCCATGGAGCACAGAGTGCAGTTCCTACTCGAATTTACGATTGCAGCGCTCGGTCCAATTCGGCACGGCGAATCTGCGCACCGCACTCGGACCACAGCATATGTGATTAATCTTTGTTATTGACTACTGAGGTAAAATCAATCTTTTTTGGCGATATTATTCTATGTTGCTCAATTATGCAACTAAACTGTTTATTTTAAAATATAGAATGATTCGTTGGCTTAAAGGTGTTGCAGCAAAATGTTGGTTTGAAAGTTAGAAGGTGGTTCCGCCAGAAGACGCGGCATTAACGTCAAAGATTTCCGATCAAGATGTGAAATTCAGTAAAGGTGATGTAACGATTTCAAGCTCCGTAGTTTCAAGCAGTAAGATCTTTTATCGACTCAATAAACGTGAAGAAAGAAAGTGTGACGAATTTTACTTCAATTCCGTATTTCTTGACTCTAACGGTTCACTTCTTTGCATGTTATATGGCAAGCTAGTTCCGAATACTTCCAAAGTATCTAGTAAGAGGCACCATCATTTAAAAACTAGGCACCCTGATTGGAAAGATAAGAATTAAGAATAGTTTATAGATAAGAAAAAACAACTAGTTTTTGGTTCAGTCATCGTCCCTATGACCGATTTGTTGTAGCCTGTCACGAATTTCCATCCAGTGCCGACCTTCTCACCTCAGAGCAGCAACTGTAGCTTAAATTCTCAATTATATGCTGGATATATTCAAATCTCTGTCTTCCTCTGCAGTTTTTAACCTCTATAGCTCCCTCTAGTACAATGGAAGTTATTCTCTGATGTTTTAATCGATACCGTCATCCTGCCCTTCGTCTTGTCAGTGTTTTCCATATTCTTCGTTTCCTCGCTGATTCTGCAGAGAACCTCCTCATTCCTTAGCTTTCCATTCCACCTTGTTTTTTATAGCTCCACGTCTCAAATGCTTAGATTCTCTTCTTTATCAAATTTCCCGCAGCCCACGATTCACTGTCGTACACTGCTGTGCTCCAAACGTACGTTCTCAGAAATTTCATCCACAGATTGAGGCCTGCGTTCGATACCAGTGGTCAATAATGACCTTTTTATGAGTGATAGTGTCCGCAACTCGTGTGCATGCGGTAGCGTTCTCGCTTCCCGCGCCCGGGGTCCCGGGATCGATTCCCGGCGGGGTCAGGGATTTTCTCTGCTTCGAGATAACAGGGTGTTGTGTGTATCACCATTGACTCGCAACTCGCCGAAGTGAGCACCGAAAACTTTTATTACACCGTCCTACGGGAATGTCTCGCTATGGAGCCCTCACCTGACCGGCAGATCATAATCGCGCGAAAGTGCAGCTCGTCTCCTTAGCACGCCATCATTTACAAGGCGCTGTTACACGGTCGCGTGCTCCAGACATGATACAGTCAGAAAGGCCATCTATGCACCACGTGCTCCTAGAACGCAGGAGGCGCCGTAGGGCACTGGTAACCGACATGATAACGGACGACGGGCGCTCGTGGCAGAACAAGCAGATATAGCAGAAGCCTTGTATTGGCATTACGCTCAACTTTATTCAGCAGTGCTCCCTGATATGGCAACTATAGACACCGTTTCAGCACATGTCCACGGTACAGTTCCACCAGACATGGTACCGACTTCAATGGGAGAAGTAACAGAAGAGGAAGTGCTAGACGCCATTGGTAAAGGTGCTCCCCATAAATCAGCAGGAATCGATGGATTACCATTAGAGTTCTATCGAGCATTTAAACAACTGTTGGTACCGTGCTGGGTTGAAATTTGTCAGTAATTGATGTCCCCGGGTATATTGTTGCCTTAGAAGGACTGATTGTCCCCATACGTAAGCCGAAGAGACGGAATCATGTCCGCGATTATCGCCCCTTAACGTTATTGAATAGCGACTTCAAGATCTTTTCGAGGCTGCTGTCAGAACGTCTTCGGAGCACACTATTGCACGCCCTGTTCAGGGATCAGATGCCCTTGGGGGGACCCAACAACATCAGAACTCCGTTATGTCGTTACAGAGATCTCATCTCCCTTGCACGGGTGAGACGTTTGCCGGCAGCCATGGCGTCTGTCGACTTTAGCCAGGCTTTTGACCGTGTGGGCCACACTTTCCTCACGGCCGTTCTACGGCGCATAGAATATCCCGACCCCTTTATCAGAGTGTTGACACGCCTTCTGCATGGGGCTACTTCTCGAGTTCTTGTTAATGGAAGACTGACGGCACCCATGCCGATCCGCCGATCAGTACGACAGGGATGTCCATTATCAACATTGTTGTTTGCATTGGCCTTAGAACCTTTGTTGTGTGGTCTCCGAGACAGGCTCACTGGGATACAGTTCGGCGGCTCCAATTATCGCTGCACCGCATATGCGGGTGATTTGATGATCGTCATACGAGGAGCTGACGATATGGCCGCGGCGTTGGACTGGATTGCAACCTACGGTACAGCTTCTGGTAGCCAAATCAACGTTGACGTCGTCTTGAGCATCGGGATTGGGCTACCGCAGGAACACATTGCCCCCTTACGCTTCAGTGATACTGTCCGCTGCTTGCGCTTAGATTTCATGAACGACATGCGACGCGCGACGACGCTCAATTATCGACGCCTTCTTCACCAAATTAGAGCCGGAATTGCAAATCAGCGCTTGCGATCCCTCAACATCGTTCAGCGGGCGGATTACGCCAATGTATACCATGCGTCCCGCACACCGCATGTCGCCCAAACGCTACCCATTCCGAAACCCTTGACTCGTAGCATTATGGCGGCGCTGGGATACTTCGTCACCGCTGGTATGTTACTGAAGATCAGATACGTATCTCTTACCCTCCCCAAGGAAAAAGGTGGTCTCGGCCTAGTCAACGTCCGTGATAGGGCCATTGCCCTCTATGTTAGCTCACATTTATGTCTGCTGCGCCGTTGTCCTACGAGCCTCACGAGTCTGCTTCTGACGGCGATCCGACCTGCTTCACTAAGAGCGCCGGTGCCACTACAGGACATCCCAGCGCCCCTCTTTTATATTTAGAACAAAGTTATTGCAGTGTAGCGCTCACGACACCACAGATGGCCACGACTCGACGTATATATCACGACATGATGCAACGCCGCCCCCTAAATCTGACGAGCACCGCCTCAGCTGTGGAGAGGCGGAACCGGTTTGGCACCTAGTGCGGCAGATGCTGGCTTATCTCTTGCGAGTTAGGCTGGAGCATATATCTGCACGCACGTTATTGTTTCCGGATGAGACATTTTACCCCACGACTCGAATCAACTCCTGGATACGTGGACATGCGGTCCATTACCTCTGTCGTGACGGACACAAGAATTTCCTTGACTTCTGACTCTATTTGCAAGAAAGACATCATGCTATTTCCGGGCATACCAGATATCGACAATGCTTCGCAAACTACCTATGGAGTGCCTTTCACAGCCCGCCGTGCAGCTGGAATGCTCCAGGCAGTGGCAGATGAGGTCAGAACGAACTGCAAACGAGCATATATTGAACAATCTTTATCAGTGGGCGCAGTCGCTGGGAAGCCTAACTACGACGTGGTAGCTTTCTTTTCACGTTATTTACGTTTAATATCTTCGATGGCGTCTTCATTCTGTTTTAGTTTTCTAGGCTTGATTAACTATGACTGTTCGCACATTGATACCTATATAAATAAAAAAAAGATGAAAAAAAGTGGGCAGGAGACCAGCGTTCGAATCCAAATAAATACACAAGAACAAACTAAGAACAAAATGAACAACAAATAAAATATAATGAAGTATTATACCCTTTCCTTTCTCCTTTTATTATTTTTTAATAAAAAGTTCAGAGGCATATTTAATAAAAGAAGTGGCGTTAGCTAAAAAGGACTTGCAATACGGCGTCGAACAACCCCGCATGGGGTCTCCCGGCTAACAATGCCATACCACCATTCATTAATTATGAGTGCTAGTTTGCTTCTCATGGCCTCTTTGCATCGAGCGAGTTGACGCAATGGTTAGCACACTGGGGGAGGACGACGGTTCAAACATGCGTCCGACCATCTTCATTTAGGTTTTCCATGAGGTCCGTAAATTGGTTGAGGCAAATGCATGGATGGTTCCTTTGGAAGGGCACGGCCGATTTCCTTCCCCATCCTTCCCTAATCAGTGCTTGTGCTCCGTCTCTAATGATCTGTTTGTCGACAAAACGTTAAACACTAATTTCCTCGTACTCCTGCCCTCCTTGATCCTTGCATTGTGGGTTATAACGTTAAGTCTGTCGTTGTTCTCATATCTTCTATTTCTCATTACTTGCGTCTTTCATCGATTTACTCTCAGTACATATTCTATACTATTAGACTCATTGATTTCATTCAGCACACCCTGTAATTCTTCTTCGCATTTGCTGAGGATAGCAATGTCATCAGCGAATCTTATCATTGATACCCTTTCACCTGAATTTTAATCTCACTGCAGAACTTGTTTTTATTTCCGTCATTGCATCTCGATGTATAGATTGAGCAGTAGGTGCGCAAAACTATATTTCTGATTATATTTCTGTCTTACACTCTTTTTAGTCCTAGCACTTCGTTCTTGGTCTCCAGTCTAATTGGTCCATCTTGCTTCTTGACCATATTGCATATTTCCACTGTTTCCATATAGCACACTGCTATTTTTCTCAGGATTTCGAAGATTTTGTACCATTTTTCTCGTTCAACGCTTTTCCGGGTCTGCGAATACTATGAAAGTCTTTTAATGTTTCTTCAGTCTTGCTTCCATTGTCAAGCGCAGAATCAGGAGTGCCTGTCTGGTGCCTTTACCCTCCCTAAAGCCAAACTGGTCGTCATCTAAGAGGACCTCAGTTTTCATTTCCGTTCTTTCGTATATTATTCTTGTCATCAACTGGGCTGAATGAGCTGTTAAACTGACTGTGCCATAATTCCCAGCCGGCCACTGTGGTCGAGCGATTCCAGGCGCTTCAGTCCGGAACGGGCGCTGCTGCTACTGTCGCAAGTTCGAATCCTGCCTAGGGCATGGATGTGTGTGATGTCCTTAGGCTAGTTAGGATTAAGTAGTTCTAAGTTCTAGGGGACTGATGACCTCAGATATTAAGTCCCATAGTGCTCAGACCCATTTGAATAATTTTTTATAATGGCCGCACTTGTAGGCTCTTGCTAGTTTCGGAATTGTGTAGATGTTTATTTTTCCAAAAGTCTAATGGTACATCTTCCGTCTCACACAAAACACTCGAACGTAAATAGTGAAAAATTGTTCAAATGCCTCTAAGCACTATGGGACTTAACATCTGATGTCATCAGTCTCCTAGATTTAGAACTACTAAAAACCTAACTAATTTAAAGACATCACACACATCCATGCCCTAAGCAGGATCGAACCTGCGACCGTAGCAGCAGCGCGGTTCCGGACTGAAGCGCCTAGAACCGCTCGGTCACAATGGCCGGCCGTAAATAGTCTTCTCGTTGTCACTTTACCCAATGATTTTAGAAATTCTGATGGAATGTTATCTATCTCATTAGCTTTATTTGATTTTACGTCGTCAAAACTTTTTTAGATTTTCGATCTAATACTGTATCCCCTATGTGACGGTGTCTAACAATTATTGCTGAGTAGTTGCTTTTTCCCAACAGTATCTCATACAAGCAAACCACCTGTGTGTTTAGCTATAGTTGATCGGATTTCAGGTATTTGGGGTCACGCACCGCTCTGTTTAAAAACAATAGCTCGATGTAGTCATAGTGTCGAGACACGCACACCTATTTTCATGCCCCGCAGCTAATTCACTGCAAATGATAACCTGTAGCTGAGAGCCTGCAGTGAGATAGTCTATGCAGTGGCTAGAAATACGAATTAATAAAATACGCAGAAATACAAAATAAAAGTTAAATTAGTAATTTAATAACAAGGGTTCTTTTCAAACGACTTACGGGAATTCAGCCAGGTAATATTTACAGCGACCGCCGATATTTCGGCGGCAGTACACAGCGCCATTTTCATGGCACAACTACAACGGACAGGCGATGTACAGGCAAATTTAAAACCTCGGTTCTTGGAGTAAGGAAAGATAACACACACTGAATACTAGTACCACCAAACACGGCCAAAGTCAGAGGTACTGGTGGCGAATGACTACGAACTAGCAAGTGAGGTAGCTTTACATCTGTCCCTCTGTTTTGTGACATGGCACTAGTGTTGTGTGTGTGTGTGTGTGTGTGTGTGTGTGTGTGTGTGTGTGTGTTATCTTTCCTGACTTATACCAAGAAAAAATGGTTCAAATGGCTCTGAGCACTATGGGACTTAACTGTTGTGGTCATCAGTCCCCTAGAACTTAGAACTACTTAAACCTAACTAACCTAAGGACATCACATACAGCCATGCCCGAAGCAGGATTCGAACCTGCGACCGTAGCGGTCGCGCGGTTCCGGACTGAGCGCCTAGAACCGCTAGACCACCGCGGCCGGCCTTATTCCAAGAGCTGAGGTTTTAAATTTGTCTGAATAGAAGCCTTTGAAATGTGGTGCTACAGAAGAATGCTGAAGATTAGATGGGTAGATCACATAACTAATGAGGAGGTATTGAATAGGATCTAATCTTCAGCATTCTTCTGTAGCACCACATTTCGAAAGCTTCTCTTCTCTTCTTTTCTAAGCTATTGATCGTCCACGTTTGACTTCCATACATAGCTACACTCCATTCAAATACTTTCAGAAACGACTTCGTGACACTTAAATCTATACTCGAAGTTAACAAATTTCTCTTCTTCAGAAACGCTTTCCTTGCCATTGCCAGTGTACTTTTTATATCCTCTCTTCTTCAACCATCATCAGTTATTTTGCTCCCCAAATAGCAAAACTCATATACTACTTTAAGCGTCTACTTTAAGTGACATATATTTCCTTATTCCTCAATTTCCTCGGCCATTTTTGTGCTTACTTCTTTCGGCGATCATCTGAAGTATTTCTGCTGTTGCACAAGGTTTCTTCGCAGTTACTTTTTTTGTACCTAAGTCTTTCTTTCCAACTTCTATGAGTGCATACTCTTCAACTGAGTTGTGTACCGAGCTATTCATTATCGTAGTATCTATAACCTAAGAGAACTTCATGCGTATCTCTTCATTCCTCAGTATTGCCGCATGCCACTTCTTTGCACATTGGTTCTTCGTGTTCAGTCTCTTAAACTTCAGCCTTTTCCTCATCTTTACTAATTTGTTTTCTGAGTCTATATGTGCTCTTGGGTTCGCCTTAGAATCCAATATCTCATTTCGAAATCTCTGTAAGTCTATGATGTAATCAAACGGGGATCTTCCCATACCTCCCGGCCATTTCCAAATATATCTCCTTCTCTTATGATTCTTGAACATAGTATTCGCTATTAGTAGCGGAAATTTATTGCTGAACTCAGTTAGTCTTTCATTCCTACCACCAATCTCACAGTTCCTTGTAACCGTCTCCTAGGGTTAAAGCGCTACTCTGTAGTGAAAAGTTTGGTATCGGAGAGTAATTCGTAGCGGGCCGCATCAAACCAGTAAAAAAACTGATGACACACTCGAAAGAAACCCATCTCTTGTTCTTCACCCCCTAAAACCGCACTCCAGTCCCTCATGACTATTAGATTTCCACCTCACTTTACGTACTGAATAACCCGTGCAGTATCCTCCTCATATACTGTACCTCGTCGTCTTACATCTACATCTACATGACTACTCTGCAATTCACATTTAAGTGCTTGGCAGAGGGTTCATCGAACCACAATCATACTATCTCTCTACTATTCCACTCCCGAACAGCGAGCGGGAAAAATGAACACCTAAACCTTTCTGTTCGAGCTCTGATTTCTGTATTTTATTTTGATGATCATTCCTACCTATGTAGGTTGGGCTCAACAAAATATTTTCGCATTCGGAAGAGTAAGTTGGTGACTGAAATTTCGTAAAAAGGTCTCGCCGCGACGAAAAACGTCTATGCTGTAATGACTTCCATCCCAACTCGTGTATCATATCTGCCACACTCTCTCCCCTATTACGTGATAATACAAAACGAGCTGCCCTTTTTTGCACCCTTTCGATGTCCTCCGTCAATCCCACCTGGTAAGGATCCCACACCGCGCAGCAATATTCTAACAGAGGACGAACGAGTGTAGTGTAAGCTGTCCTCTTTAGTGGACTTGTTGCATCTTCTAAGTGTCCTGCCAATGAAACGTAACCTTTGGCTCGCCTTCCCGACAATATTATCTATGTGGTCCTTCCAACTGAAGTTGTTCGTAATTTTAACACCCAGGTACTTAGTTGAATTGACAGCCTTGAGAATTGTACTATTTATCGAGTAATCGAATTCCAACGGATTTCTTTTGGAACTCATGTGGATCATCTCACACTTTTCGTTATTTAGCGTCAACTGCCACCTGACACACCATACAGCAATCTTTTCTAAATCGCTTTGCATCTGATACTGGTCTTCGGATGACCTTACTAGACGGTAAATTACAGCATCATCTGCGAACAGTCTAAGAGAACTGCTCAGATTGTCTTATGCTTGTAATGTCCTAGTGTACAGCTAAACTATTGTTGTCGGCGTTGGTTTGCTATCGATTCTGATGAGAGCAGCCCTGTCACTGCACTGTTCATAATAAGCATCAATTCTTAACAAATACTACTCCCGTTACATCATTTTCTACTGCTGTTGATATTATCCTGTACTTTCTTGACCAGAAATCGTCGTCTTCTAAAAAATGGCTCTGAGCACTATAGGACTTAACAGCTGTGGTCATCAGTCCCCTAGAACTTAGAACTACTTCAACCTAACTAACCTAAGGACATCACACACATCCATGCCCGAGGCAGGATTCGAACCTGCGACCGTAGCAGTCAGGCGGTTCCAGACTGAAGCGCCTAGAACCGCTCGGTCACACCGGCCAGCCATTGCTGAAGATTTTTATTCAAGTTTCAAGTAGTGGAGTGGTTCGAACCTGAGGCCAAGGATGTTCTCAGCTGTACCACTGGTGCAGTCCTTAGCATTTGTTAAGAAATCAAAAAACTATGAAGTAGGCGGCCCAATCTGTGAATGAACAAACCATGAAGCATCGTATTTGTTGACCAGGTACCGGTTGCACGAGAGGGCAGAGCGCACCCTATCGACGAGAATTTAACAAAACAATATGTGGCAGACATAACACAATGTACGCTCGATGAAAAATCTCCAAAGGATCTTTCTACAGTGCTGTTTTCGAACGATACTGTTTCCCATCGATTTATCGATCTCGATATCAAACAAGATGTAGTCGGTCGCATTTAACACAGTGAATTCGTCTTGGAAATGGATGAGTCGACCGTTATAGCTGGACTGGCCATATTGCTAATAATTGTATGATATCCACATAAACATTCACTCGAAGAAGACTTGCTGATGTGTATATCACTGCCAACTAACACTACTGGAACAGAAATTTTTAACACGATTAACTTTCTTTTAAAATAAACCATATCGATTGGAACAATTGTATGTATGTTTTTACAATTTGGGCCAAGCGTGGCTGGCAAAACAGCAGAAGCGATAACACTACTAAAAAGTAAAGCACCAAGCTGTAGTTTCAGCCATTGTACCCTGTGTAGACAAGCACCCGCCATGAAGAAGTGCCTCCAAATATAAAACTGTTTCTTGATGAAGCAGTAAGTAATTACGTTAAATTACACCTTTTTAATTGCTGATTGTTTTCAGTATTGTGTGAATAATTTGGAAGCACACATAAAACACAAATTCTCCACACCGACGTTACTTGGTTGTCTCAGGATGATACCTCAACAAGTTTATTCAAAGAGCTGAATTGAAAGCTTTTATGACTGATATTTCCTTTGAATTAAAAGGTGGTTTGATCGAAGTAACTAGATTGTCAAGCTTCTTTGGCAGTCTTATTTGGAAAAATTATTTAATTAAATTTACTTTTACAAGGAAAGCAGACAGCAGTTTTCAATGCTAATAAAAAACAACCAACGCAAAAAATTATATTTTTGGATTGTTTGTGTTACCAAGAGAGAATTAGAAAGTTTTTTTAACTCTAAATGTGTTCGTTGATGAAAAAGGAGATTATCAAATGAAATACTGGAAGAATTAGTCCAACGTCTGCATGACATGCACGCTTCCTTTGAGACGTACTTTGCAAAACTGAAAATAAATTCATGGATTCGGAATGGCTTTGTATCGAATTTTCAGAAGCAGGAAAGAACCTCTGAATCCATTTTAGGAAGGATATCAGATTCAAGCATGGAATCATTATTCAAAACAATGTCGGTGCAGGGTTCATGATAAAAATCTAGAGCTTACACACATGCTCTGTTTGTGCTCACGGTCCCAACAACATACTTGTGTCAGAGGGGGTTCTCAGCATGTGCAGCCATAAAGACTGACTATCGCAATACACTGGTTGATGAACCTGACATACGTGTTTTGGTCTCTTCTGTCAATCCTGACGTTCAACAGTTCGTAAAAAAATAAGACAGCTTCATACCTACCATTAAATGGAAACAATTTTATCAATGTACAATGGAATCAATACAGTATTATTTTGCATATTATTATGTACCACTTTGTATATTGTTGTAGACGTGGTTAATTTGTTATGTACGAATTTTCATATGATTTTCGTTAAATGATTATAAATAAAAATTGAACATAAATCCAGATTTTAGTTATTTTAGTTCTCCCAAAAAATTAGTATTTTAAAAATATTCTGCCGCCAAAGAAGTTTGATAACCGCTGCTTTATAGAATCCATAGTGTGCTGCTACTTCTTTGATAATGAGGATATGAAAATTTAAGTCGTGTAGTAACTTTTTTCTTCCTCTATCTGCAAATGAAATCGAATAGGAAAATAGTGCAAAGTGTCAATCGTCGTGCACTGTACAGTGGATTGTAGAAAACGTGTGCAACTGCTGAAATACTGCTTCTAATGTGAATCACGAAGGGGAGCACTGCTGGTCATGAAACTTATTTTAAAAGATTCTGTAAACCAGAAACGTCTACTAGAATACAACCGACATCTGGCAGCACCTATTGCTAAAGTCGAATGCACTTGTAGGCATCGTTATAAAAGGAAAGGAGGCTGCTGGAGATGCAGTTATGTAAGTACTCGGTGCGACTCATTGCGAGTATCCAGTTTACGTGCGTCACGAAGCTGGTTTTGCTGACGATCAGTCGGGGACAGTTTCGAGTAGCCTGTTGAAATAAAAGATGCTTTCTTCAGATGCGTGGCTCCATTTCCATCTGTTTCCCATGCGCCAAACGCACAGCTTGTTCAAAGTCTTAGTGCGTCCCGTTATGAAACGTTCCCGGATGTATAAAAGTACAAACACTTCATGTCGATAGTATACCAACATCCACAGCTGGTAATGTTAGCGTAAATCGAAAATGTCAGAGAACCAGTAACACCTAACTACGTTGTCCTGGCGATTACGAACTATTGATAAAAAGAAGGAAAATACCGCTTCGGATAGAATGGGTTAAGAAATGCCGTGGTCGAATAAATCTTTAACATTGGATTCTTTGTGAAGAAGCATTCGAAACAGAAGCTCAGAATTTCTGCTTTTGCTTTGCTACCGTCAGGTTCAATTACGCTGTCATCCATTAGCGTCTGGACACTAACTTAAATATGAACAGGATTACTTTGTGTTTTGACAGAGATCTTTCGTAAGATTCTGCTACGGTAGTCATAGAAGACTTCAAGTGTTGTCCTTTTGACATGCAAATGAATTTCATTCGGCGTCTGTTTATCCACAGCCATACGCTTCATTTTACCTTTTGAGCAGCAGTATCGGTTTCCTTAGATGTTTCTTTGTAGTGGTTGTATACCATGTAGGCTCTCTCAGATCATGAACATTTCTACAAATACATATCCATCCAGTGCTTTGTCCAGCATTCTTTTACAATTGAGGCATGCTCCAGCCCAGAGATAAATTTGTTAATGTTGACGTATAGTTGATGATTACTTGCTAGTTTATCAATTACTACACTACAGGCCATTAAAATTGCTACGCCAAGAAGATGTCGTGCTACAGACGCGAAATTTGACCGACAGGAAGAAGATGCTGTGATATGCAAATGATCATCTTTTCAGACCATTGACACAAGGTTGGCGCCGGTGGCGACACCTACATCGTGCTGACATGAGGGAAGTTTCCAACAGATTTCTCATACACAAACAGCAGTTGACCGGCGTTACCGGTTGTAATGCCTTGTGTAAGGAGGAGAAATGCGTACCATCACGTTTCCGACTTTGATAAAGGTCGGGTTGTAGCCTATCGTGATTGCGGTTTATCGTATCGTGACATTGCTGCTCTCGTTGGTCGAGATCCAATGACTGTTAGCAGAATATGGAATCAGTGGGCTTATGACGGTAATGCGGAACGCCTTCCTGGATCCTAACGGCGTCGTATCACTAACAATCGAGATGACAGGCATCTTATCCGCATGGCTGTAACGGATCCTGCAGCCACGTCTCGATCCCTGAGTCAACAAAGGGGGACGTTTGCAAGACGACAACCATCTGCACGAATAGTTCAACGAGGTTTGCAGCAGCATGGAGACCATGGCTGCGGTTACCATTGACACTGCATCACAGACAGGAGCGCCTGCGATGGTGTACTCAACGACGAACCTGGGTGCACGAATGGCTAAACGTCACTTTTTCGGATGAATCCAGGTCCTGTTTACAGCATCATGATGGTCGCAACCGTGTTTGGCGATATCGCGGTGAACGCAGATCGGAAGCCTTATTCGTCATCGCCATACTGGCGTATCACCCGGCGTGATGGTATGGGGTGTCATTGGTTATACGTCTCGGTCACCTCTTATTCGCATTGACGGTACTTTAAACAGTGGACGTTACATTTCAGATGTTTTACGACCCGTGGCTCTACCCTTCATTCGATCCCTGCGGAACCCTACATTTCAGCAGCATAATGCACGACCGCATGTTGCAGGTGCTGTATGGGCCGTTCTGGATACAGAAAATGTTCGACTGCTGCCCTGGCCAACACATTCTCCAGAACTCTCACCAACTGAAAACGTCTGTGGCCGAGCAACTGGCTCCTCACAATACGCCAGTCACTACTCTTGATGAACTGTGGTATCGTGTTGAAGCTGCATGGGCAGCTGTACCTGTAAACGCCATCCAAGCTCTGTTTGACTCAATGCCCAGGTGTATCAAGGCCGTTATTACGCCCAGAGGTGGTTCTGGGTACTGATTTCTCAGGATCTATGCACCCTAATTGCGTGAAAATGTAATCGCATGTCAGTTCTAGTGTAATATATTTGTCCAATAAATACCCGTTTATCATCCGCATTTCTTATTGGTGTAGCAATTTCAATGGCCAGTGGTGTACATGTTGGCGCTCACAAGATATAGTATATTTAAAAAAATTACACAAAAAGATCATGATAATCAAATTAAAAAGCAAAATAACAAGTGCATATTGGAAATTTCCTGTAAATAAGCGACTGGTACAATCACCCACCAAACTTCGATTCACGCACACGCACAGTGACAAACAGAACTTCAACACAGGCTTTGTAACACAATACCATCAAAGGGAGAAAATTTTATAACTAAACTGTATACTGCAATGCAGACACTCGAAAAAAGGGATATAACTGTATCGTGGTCACGAAATAAAAAAATGAAAAGATTAAGAATCAGAATAACAAACGAAGGCAAAAACAACCACAACAACAGAAATTAATCAAGAAAATACAAAAGAAGGCACAAGATATTACTCGACGGCATACAAACACAAACTCACACATAATATCAGCAATATTTTCAAAAGAGAAGGCATAAACACAGCATACCGAACAGGCAATTCTGTCCAAAAGTACATCCCAAAACTCTTAAGAATCGCAGCCAGAAAACAAGTGCATATCAACTGCAGTGCTACACATTTGATGGTAGGAACGTGGAGCAAACTGGAAGAACATCCCAAGTCCGGTACAAAGAACATGATAGTGTCTGCAAATGTAGGACCACTGCCGGCCGGAGTGGCCGAGCGGTTCTAGGCGCTGCAGTCTGCAACCGAGCGACCGCTACGGTCGCAGGTTCGAATCCTGCCTCGGGCATGGATGTGTGTGATGTCCCTGGGTTAGTTATGTTTAACTAGTTCTAAGACTGAGGCGACTGATGACCTCAGAAGTTAAGTCGCATAGTGCTTAGAGCCATTTGAACCATTTGTAGGGCCACTACTCTTTATTTGCAGAGTGTGTCAGAGCCAAATGACCATAACAAACAATTCCCTGTTTACATTGAGATCATGGGAATAACGTCACACCACCAGTATGTTCTCACTCTTAGCCACTCCCTCGAATTAACATTGAAACAAATCCTCTCGTTTGAACACTTAGACCTTTCTCCCTCTCGCTGACAGCTATTCTGTCGACATTAAACATCCTGCAACAGCCCTCCCCCCACTACCCACAGCCCCACTCTTCAATTGTTGTAGGAATAAGTTAACATCCTTGTAATATAAATGCCATCATACCACTTTTCATTTCCTATGAAAACAAAACAAGGTTACACATACACACACACACACACACACACACACACACACACACAGCGAGAGAGAGAGAGAGAGAGAGAGAGAGAGAGAGAGAGACGTAAGATCAATCACGAATTCTTGCCAAGTCAAAGGTGAAGTGATTCACAACGTCTTGTAGACGAAAAACGTAAACAACCAATAGTCCTCGACGTGAATATATGCATAAGCAGAAGTGTGCCCTCTGACTGAGGAAATGCAGATATAGGCGAAACAGATGGTTAAGTAATATTTTATTCTTACAAAAATTGTGGTGGGAACCATTTCGAATCTATACGTTTCACATGTAAGAGAATAACGCATGTGGGAAGTAAATAAATATTGCACTGTAGCAAGGAAAAAAAGTGTCGGTATTTTTTAAACGAGAACTAATATGGTCACTGTTCGCCTCGATAGCTGAGTGGTCAGCGTGACGGACTGCCGTCCTAAGGGCCCACGTTCGATTCCCGGCTGGGTCGGCGGTTTTCTTCGCTCAGGGACTGGTGTTGTCTTCATCATCATTTCATCCCCATCCGGTGTGCATGTCGCCCAATTTGGTGTCGAATGTACTAAAACCTGCACGAAGGCCGCTGGACCTGCCCTGTAAGGGGCCTCCCGGCCATTGACGCCAAACGCTCTTTTCATTTCATATGGTCACTGCGGGAAATAGTCAAACCTGATAACTCGTACCCTATAAAAAATTTCTCAAAACGTTACACCCACCTACGCACCCACCAACACACCCACCCACCCACCCACCCACCCACCCACCCACCCACACACACACACACACACACACACACACACACACACGAACATATGAGAGTAAATTGTAAATTTAAATTGTCAGCCTGCGGTATTGACGGTGTCCTCGTCGACCACACACACGGTACATCGTGCGCCGCTCTCATTTCTGTAGAAGAGACACTTAAACCAGCCACATAGAGCCGCTGCTAGAGCGCTCGTCCGACGCCGCCAGCCTGCAATAGAAACGCCCCCAGAGGACTCCCAGTTCGTATCACGTTCCCGCCTGCAACTGTGATTATTGCGGGCGTCTTTTTAAACCGGCGCACTCGCAAGGAATCCCTTGAGTGCGAGATCGCAAGTTCAATCTTTAGTAATGCTCATTTGAAAATGTTGTGTTAACAATTACGACAGGAAAGATATAAGCTGTTGATGACTAACCATGTGTACCAGAAGGGTGACAGAAAATGCATCTCCGGCAGGTGCAGAGATCAACCTTCTATCGGATGTATGTTTACATTTCACAAAATGGACAACGTCGACATTCAAGAAATGTTCAGAACAAACCATTAACTTGAAGCACGGACATCGAATGAAAACTGGCGCGCCACAGTGATCACAAATGTTCGCACCATCAAGATCGAACTCCTTGAGAGTTACAAACTGTGCAGGAAATTCAGTTAGGTATCCACTCTTAAAGATATCATATAAAATCATATTTGTGTAACAGGGTGATGAGAACTGACGGAACATGACGGCACGCCACCAAATGAGAGCAGTCCATCGTGGAGCTTATCGTGAAACGGCTATCCCTTAAGGCGTAGCTGCAGATGGTGCGATAATATGTTATACAGGCACGAAAAAACAAACATCCAGCGGTTGAATTTGCCCAGTAGTTCCAGGTAGTATGAACTGCAATGTCACACACTTTTCTGGACGGATGGTTTCTCTTAATAAGTATGATTTTTGTACGCGTATCAGAAATCAAGGAAAAGCAAGTTATTTTAATCAAATATTGGCCAAAAGCTCATAGCGTAGTTCTCCTATGCCCATTTTACCACTCTTGCTTGCTGTGACGTAAATGTTCCCTAGCGCCCTTGCAGGTTCGCACACACGAGAAAGAATCGTGGGGAGCAGAGCAGTTCCAACTTTTCGCAACCCAAGAAATAACTTTCCAGTCAGTTTACCAGTTTTTTTTTAGAAATCCAGATTGTTCTGCGTTGAACACAAATTCCTTACTGAACGATGGATTAGTTTATTTATCTCATCTACAAATTTTCGTGCCAGCTCTGCAGTTTGGTGTGCTTCGTCAAATTGTTCGTGCATCTTTTGCAATTGCATTACCTCACATCTTTCAATTCTGTAGCACTGTTTGAAGTACGTAACGATCCAATATATCCACTGTAGCCACCATAATCTATGTCACGCGCAGTTTGATGTGAATGACGTTGTACGTCACTATCACGCATATTCAGTAAATTGTATCGGGCATCTTTCAAACGCGCAAACACCAGTTTTCCATGTACGTAATTACATTTAGTACCTGCTCCTCGGACACCGATTGTTCTTTGCTGCGTTCCACTGGTCACAGGATTTGTTCAAATGGTTCTAAGCACACATCCATGCCCGAGGCAGGATTAGAACCTGCGACCGTAGCAGTAGCGCCGTTCCGGACACTGGATTTGTGACTCCGAGTCTGACGATGAATTACATGTCTCGACACTTGCTTCAGTATCACTTTCACATGTTACGCCACGTCGTCACGATGTGCATTCGCCACACAGTCGAATATATGCGACACCACACATTCCACTGACGCATGTTACAGAAACACTAGTATTTCATATGTTGTGTCGGCTATTTGTGGAGTCGGCACCGTCATAAACAAGGAAGGAGAGAAGTTGCGATGGTCTCTGGCAGGAATGATCGCTACATTAAACTTTCTAGTTAATAGGACACTTTATTCCTAAAAAGGAAGAAACATACATTTATCCACTGTTACTACTCGCTGAAGGCATGCTACATCTACATCTACATTTATACTCCGCAAGCCACCCAACGGTGAGTGGCCACTGTCACGTGCCACAGTCATTACCTCCCTTTCCTGTTCCAGTCGCGTACGGTTCGCGGGAAGAACGACTGCCGGAAAGCCTCCGGGCGCACTGGAATCTCTCTAATTTTACTCTCGTTATCTCCTTGGGAGATATAAGTAGGGGGAAGAAATATATTCGATACCTCATCCAGAAACGCACCCTCTCGAAACCTGGACCGCAAGCTACACCGTGATGCATAGCACCTCTCATGCAGAGTCTGCCACTTGAGTTTGCTAAACATCTCCGTAACGCTATCACGCTTACCAAATAACCCTGGGCCGAAACGCGCTGCTCTTCTTTGGATCATCTCTCTCTCTTCTGTCAACCCGGCCTGGTACATATCCCACACTGATAATCAATACTTAAGTATAGGTCGAACGAATGTTTTGTAAGCCACCTCCTTTGTTGATGGACTACATTTTCTAAGGACTCTCCCAATGAATCTCAACCTGGCACCCGCCTTACCAACAATTAATTTTATGTGATCATTCTACTTCAAATCGTTCCCAGATATTTTACAGAAGTAACTGCTACCATTGTTTGTTCCGCTATCATATAATCATACAATAAATGATCCTTCTTTCTATGTATTCGCAATACATTACATTTGTCTATGTTAAGGGTCAGTTGCCACTCCCTACATCAAGTGCCTATCCGCTGCAGATCTTCCTGCATTTCGCTACAGTTTTCTAATGCTGCAACTTCTCTGTATACTGCAGCATCATCCGCGAAAAGCCGCATGGCACTTCCGACACTATCTACTAGGTCATTTATCTACACTCCTGGAAATGGAAAAAAGAACACATTGACACCGGTGTGTCAGACCCACCATACTTGCTCCGGACACTGCGAGAGGGCTGTACAAGCAATGATCACACGCACGGCACAGCGGACACACCAGGAACCGCAGTGTTGGCCGTCGAATGGCGCTAGCTGCGTAGCATTTGTGCACCGCCGCCGTCAGTGTCAGCCAGTTTGCCGTGGCATACGGAGCTCCATCGCAGTCTTTAACACTGGTAGCATGCCGCGACAGCGTGGACGTGAACCGTATGTGCAGTTGACGGACTTTGAGCGAGGGCGTATAGTGGGCATGCGGGAGGCCGGGTGGACGTACTGCCGAATTGCTCAACACGTGGGGCGTGAGGTCTCCACAGTGCATCGATGTTGTCTCCAGTGGTCGGCGGAAGGTGCACGTGCCCGTCGACCTGGGACCGGACCGCAGCGACTCACGGATGCACGCCAAGACCGTAGGATCCTACGCAGTGCCGTAGGGGACCGCACCGCCACTTCCCAGCAAATTAGGGACACTGTTGCTCTTGGGGTATCGGCGAGGACCATTCGCAACCGTCTCCATGAAGCTGGGCTACGGTCCCGCACACCGTTAGGCCGTCTTCCGCTCACGCCCCAACATCGTACAGCCCGCCTCCAGTGGTGTCGCGACAGGCGTGAATGGAGGGACGAATGGAGACGTGTCGTATTCAGCGATGAGAGTCGCTTCTGCCTTGGTGCCAATGATGGTCGTATGCGTGTTTGGCGCCGTGCAGGTGAGCGCCACAATCAGGACTGCATACGACCGAGGCACACAGGGCCAACACCCGGCATCATGGTGTGGGGAGCGATCTCCTACACTGGCCGTACACCTCTGGTGATCGTCGAGGGGACACTGAATAGTGCACGGTACATTCAAACCGTCATCGAACCCATCGTTCTACCATTCCTAGACCGGCAAGGGAACTTGCTGTTCCAACAGGACAATGCTCGTCCGCATGTATCTCGTGCCACCCAACGTGCTCTAGAAGGTGTAAGTCAACTACCCTGGCCAGCAAGATCTCCGGATCTGTCCCCCATTGAGCATGTTTGGGACTGGATGAAGCGTCGTCTCACGCGGTCTGCACGTCCAGCACGAACGCTGGTCCAACTGAGGCGCCAGGTGGAAATGGCATGGCAAGCCGTTCCACAGGACTACATCCAGCATCTCTACGATCGTCTCCATGGGAGAATAGCAGCCTGCATTGCTGCGAAAGGTGGATATACACTGTACTAGTGCCGACATTGTGCATGCTCTGTTGCCTGTGTCTATGTGCCTGTGGTTCTGTCAGTGTGATCATGTGATGTATCTGACCCCAGGAATGTGTCAATAAAGTTTCCCCTTCCTGGGACAATGAATTCACGGTGTTCTTATTTCAATTTCCAGGAGTGTATATTGTAAAAAGCAATGGTCCCATAACACTCCCCTGTGGCACGCCAGAGGTTACTTTAACGTCTGTAGACGTCTACCCATTGAGAACAACATGCTGTGTTCTGTTTTTGCTAAAAAGTCTTCAAGCCAGCCACACAGCTAGTATGATATTCCGTAGGCTCTTACTTTGTTTATCAGGCGACAGTGCGGAACTGTATCGAACGCCTTACGGAAGTCAAGGAAAATGGCATCTACCTGGGAGCCTGTATCTAATATTTTCTGGGTCTCATGAACAAATAAAGCGAATTGGATCTCACACGATCGTTGTTTCTGGAATCCATGTTGATTCCTTCAGAGTAGATTCTGAGTTTCCAGAGATGACATGTTCGCGAGCAAAAAACATGTTCTAAAATTCGACAACAGATCGGTGTCAGAGATATAGGCCTATAATTTTGCGCATCTGCTCGACGACCCTTCTGGAAAACTGGAACTACCTGTGCTCTTTTCCAATGATTTGGAACCTTCCGTTCCTCTAGAGACTTAAAGTACACGGCTGTTAGAATGGAGGCAAGTTCTTTCGCGTACTCTGTGTAGAATCGAATTGGTATCCCGTCAGCTCCAGTGGACTTCCATCTGTTGAGTGGTTTCAGTTGCTTTTCTATTCGATGTCAGCCATTTTTTCGTTCGTGCGAGGATTTAGAGGAGGAACTGCAGTGCAGTCTTCCTCTGTGAAACAACTTTAGAAAAAGGTGTTTAGTATTTCAGCTTTACGCGTGTCATCCTCTGTTTGAATGCCATTATCATCCCAGAGTGTCTGGATATGCTGTTTCGATCCACTTACTGATTTAACGTAAGACCAGAACTTCCTAGGATTTCCTGTCAAGTCGGTACATAGAATTTTACTTTCGAATTCACAGAACGCTTCACGCATAGCCCTCCTTACGCTAACTTTGACATCTTTTAGCTTCTGTTTGTCTGAGAGGTTTTGCCTGTGTTTAAACTTACAGTGAAGCTCTCTTTGCTGTCACAGTAGTTTCCTAACTTTGTTGTTGAACCACGGTTGGTTTTTCCCGTCCATCGCCACGTACCTGTCTAAAAAACATTTTACGATTGCCTTGAACTTTTTCTATAAACACTCAACATTGTCAGTGTCGGAACAGAAATTTTCCTTTTGATCTGTTAGGTAGTCTGAAATCGACCTCCTATTACTCTTGCTAAACAGATAAACCTTCCTCCCCTTATTTTATATTCCTATTTACTTCCATATTCAGGAATGCTGCAACGACCTTATGGTCACTGATTCCCTGTCCTGCGCTTACAGAGTTGAAAATTTCGGGTCTGTTTGTTATCAGTGTGTCCATGATGTTATCTCCACGAGACGGTTCTCATTTTAATTGCTCGAGGTAATTTTCGGATAGTGCACCCAGTATAACGTCACTCGATCCTCTGAACCTACCACCCGTCCTAAACATCTGAGTGTCCCAGTCTATTTCTGGTAAATTGATATCTCCACCTAAGACTATAACATGCTGAGGAAATTATGTGAAATGTATTCCAGATTTTCTCTTAATTGTTCTGCCACTAATGCTGCTGAGTGGGAGGTCGGTAAAAGGAGCCAATTATCAACCTAGCTCGGTTGTTGAGTGTAACCTCCACTCATAATAAGTCACAGGAACTATCCACTTCTATTTCACTACAGGATAAACTACTACTAACAGCGACAAACACGCCACCGCCGGTAGCATGCAATCTATCCTTTCTAATGTAAAAATTTCGGCAGAATTTATCTCTGGCTTCAGCCAGCTTTCCGTGCCTATAACGATTCCAGCTTCGGTGCTTTCTATCAGTGCTTGAAGTTCCGGTACTTTACGAATGCAGCTTCGACAGTTTACAATTGCAATACCGATTGATGCTTTGTCCCCGCATGTCCTGACTTTGCCCCATACCCTTTGAGGCTGTTGCCCTTTCTGTACTTGCCCGAGGCCATCTAACCAAAAAACCGCCCAATCCACGCCACACAACCCCTGCTACCCGTGTAGCCGCTTGTTGCGTGTAGTGGACTCCTGACCTATCCAGCGGAACCCGAAACCCCACCACCCTATGGTGCAAGTCGAGGAATCTGCAGCCCACACGGTCCCAGAACCGTCTCAGCCTCTGATTCAGACCTTCCACTCGGCTCTGTGCCAAAGGTCCACAGTCAGTCCTGTCGACGATGCTGCAGATAATGAGCTCTGCTTTCATCCCACTAGCGAGACTGGCAGTCTACGCCAAACCTGATAGCCGCCGGAAGCCAGAGAGGATTTCCTCCGATCCATAGCGACACACATAATCGATGGCGACATGAGCGACCACCTGCAGATGGGTTGGAAGGACCCTTTCCACATCTGGATTGACTCCCCCCGGTATGCACACGGAGTGAACATAGGTTTTCGTCCCTTCCCTTGCAGCCATATCCCTAAGGGGCCCCATTACGCGCCTGACGTTGGAGCTCCCAACTACCAGTATGCCCACCCCCTGCGACCGCCCAGATCTTTCAGACTGAGGGGCAGCCTCTGGAACAGGACAAGCAGCCATGTCCGGCCGAAGATCAGTATCAGCTGGAGACAGAGCCTGAAACCGGTTCGTCAGACAAAGTGGAGAGGCCTTCCGTTCAGCACTCCCGAATGTCTTTCGCCCCCTGCCACACTCGAGACAACCTTCCACTCTACCACAGGTGAGGGGACAGCCTCAATGTGGGCAGTATCCCGGGCAGCCACAGCCGTAGTCCGATCGGGGGATGCGTGGGACGAGCTGGCCGTCCCCGACAAACCCCCGTGCGGACCCCCACAGTGATGCACATTGGCGACAGCCTCAAACTGTGTGACCGAAGCCAACACTGCCCTCATCGGAACACAGCAGTAGCTGTCCCTATCCATGCTAAATACTGTTGGGCAAAGAATGTCTGAACTAATCTACAGCCAGCTGGAGTGGTCGAGTGGTTCTAGGCACTACCGCGTGGCCCAAACGGTCGCAGGTTCGAATGTGTGTGATGACCTTAGGATAGTTAGGTTTAAGTAGTTCTAAATTCTAGGGGAATGGTGACCTCAGAAGTTAAGTCCCATAGTGCTCAGAGCCATTTGAAACTTTTTTTTTCTTTTGAACAAACCTACAGAGAGCACAAACAATTAGACACAAAATTTAAACGGTTATTAGAATACAAGACTGCCTAGTAAATGCAGTAATGCTGTTACTTGCGCACAGATGACAGACTGCTCGGCGGCAGAAGGCTAACTACACTCCTGGAAATTGAAATAAGAACGCCGTGAATTCATTGTCCCAGGAAGGGTAAACTTTATTGACACATTCCTGGGGTCAGATACATCACATGATCACACTGACAGAACCACAGGCACATAGACACAGGCAACAGAGCATGCACAATGTCGGCACTAGTACAGTGTATATCCACCTTTCGCGGCAATGCAGGCTGCTATTCTCCCATGGAGACGATCGTAGAGATGCTGGATGTAGTCCTGTGGAACGGCTTGCCATGCCATTTCCACCTGGCGCCTCAGTTGGACCAGCGTTCGTGCTGGACGTGCAGACCGCGTGAGACGACGCTTCATCCAGTCCCAAACATGCTCAATGGGGGACAGATCCGGAGATCTTGCTGGCGAGGGTAGTTGACTTACACCTTCTAGAGCACGTTGGGTGGCACGGGATACATGCGGACGTGCATTTTCCTGTTGGAACAGCAAGTTCCCTTGCCGGTCTAGGAATGGTAGAACGATGGGTTCGATGACGGTTTGGATGTACCGTGCACTATTCAGTGTCCCCTCGACGATCACCTGAGGTGTACGGCCAGTGTAGGAGATCGCTCCCCACACCATGATGCCGGGTGTTGGCCCTGTGTGCCTCGGTCGTATGCAGTCCTGATTGTGGCGCTCACCTGCACGGCGCCAAACACGCATACGACCATCATTGGCACCAAGGCAGAAGCGACTCTCATCGCTGAAGACGACACGTCTCCATTCGTCTCTCCATTCACGCCTGTCGCGACACCACTGGAGGCCGGCTGCACGATGTTGGGGCGTGAGCGGAAGACGGCATAACGGTGTGCGGGACCGTAGCCCAGCTTCATGGAGACGGTTGCGAATGGTCCTCGCCGATACCCCAAGAGCAACAGTGTCCCTAATTTGCTGGGAAGTGGCGGTGCGGTCCCCTATGGCACTGCGTAGGATCCTACGGTCTTGGTGTGCATCCGTGCGTCACTGCGGTCCGGTAACAGGTCGACGGGCACGTGCACCTTCCGCCGACCACTGGCGACAACACCGATGTACTGTGGAGACCTCACGCCCCACGTGTTGAGCAATTCGGCGGTACGTCCACCCGGCCTCCCGCATGCCCACTATACGCCGTCGCTCAAAGTCCGTCAACTGCACATACGGTTCACGTCCACGCTGTCGCGGCACGCTACCAGTGTTAAAGACTGCGATGGAGCTCCGTATGCCACGGCAAACTGGCTGACACTGACGGCGGCGGTGCACAAATGCTGCGCAGCTAGCGCCATTCGACGGCCAACACCGCGGTTCCTGGTGTGTCCGCTGTGCCGTGCGTGTGATCGTTGCTTGTACAGCCCTCTCGCAGTGTCTGGAGCAAGTATGGTGGGTCTGTCACACCGGTGTCAGTGTGTTCTTTTTTCCATTTCCAGAAGTGTATATTGTCAGTAACGTACAAAGACTATTTGAAAGAAATAAACAAAGTATCGTCTTCCTATTAGCGCTGATGCTCTCGAAGTTGTGAGCGACTTGGCCCCGACCAGAGATGGGTGACTGTCCTTGACAGCGGGCGCTGGACCCTGTCTTCGTGGAAGGGAGGCGCTGCCCGCTCTTTGCATGGGGGCGCGCGTCAGCGCCTCCTTGATACCGTTTCGTGGCGCTTCGCTGGTCGGTGTGCAATCGATGCCTTAGTACTGCATTTCACCTACCACCTCTTTTTCACTCTACGGAATTCTTTGGGTTCCTTTCTAACGAAATGTTAACGTCGGCAGCTGTTGTTATACAGGGTGTTACAAAAAGGTACTGACAAACTTTCAGGAAACATTCCTCACACACAAATAAAGAAAATATGTTATGTGGACATGTGTCTCAAAACACTTACTTTCCATGTTAGAGATCATTATATTACTTCTCTTCAAATCACATTTATCATGGAATGAAAACACACAGCAACAGAACGTACCAGCGTGACTTCAAACACTTTGTTACAGGAAATGTTCAAAATGTCCTCCGTTAGCGAGGATACGTGCATCCACCCTCTGTCGCATGGAATCCCTGATGCGCTGATGTAGCCTTGGAGAATGGCATTTTGTATCGCAGCCGTCCACAATACGAGCACGAAGAGTCTCTACATTTGGTACCGGGGTTGCGTAGACAAGAGCTTTCAAATGCCCCCATAATTGAAAGTCAAGAGGGTTGAGGTCAGGAGAGCGTTGGGGGGATTGGAATTGGTCCGCCTCTACCAATCCATCGGTCACCGAATCTGTTGTTGAGAAGCGTACGAACACTTCGACTGAAATGTGCAGGAGCTCCATCGTGCATGAACCACATATTGTGTCGTACTTGTAAAGGCGCATGTTCTAGCAGCACAGGTAGAGTATCCCGTATGAAATCATGATAACGTGCTCCATTGAGTGTAGGTGGAAGAACTTGGGTCCCAATCGAGACATCACCAACAATGCCTGCCCAAACGTTCACAGAAAATCTGTGTTGATGACGTGATTGCACAATTGCGTGCGGATTCTAGTCAGCCCACACATGTTGATTGTGAAAATTTACAATTTCATCACGTTGGAATGAAGCCTCATCCGTAAAGAGAACATTTGCACTGAAATGAGGGTTGACACATTGTTGGATGAACCATTCGCAGAAGTGTACCCGTGGAGGCCAGTCAGCTGCTGATAGTGCCTGCACACGCTGTACATGGTACGGAAACAACTGGTTCTCTCGTAGCACTCTCCGTACAGTGACGTGGTCAACGTTACCTGTACAGCAGCAAGTTCTCTGACGCTGACATTAGGGTTATCGTCAACTGCACGAAGAATTTCCTCGTCCACTGCAGGTGACTGTCTCGATACAAACATACCGCGCCACGGCTATTGCCCAGTGCTAATCCACGCATCAAATGGGCATGTGCCAACTCCGCATTTGTAATCATTGCACTGACTGCAAAACCACATTCGTGATGAACACTAACCTGTTGATGCTACGTACTGATGTGCTTGATGCTAGTACTGTAGAGCAATGAGTCGCATGTCAACACAAGCACCGAAGTCAACATTACCTTGCTTCAATTAGGCCAACTGGCTGTGAATCGAGGAAGTACAGTACATACTGACGAAACTAAAATGAGCTCTAACATGGAAAATTAAGCGTTTCCGGACCCATGTCCACATAACATCTTTTCTCTATTTGTGTGTGAGGAATGTTTCCTGAAAGTTTGGCCGTATCTTTTTGTAACACCCTGTAGATATAATGCAATGTTTTACTTCGTTTATCGCTACCGTTGCTCTCCTTTGTATGAACATCACTAGTACTGAATCACTCCTGTTAGTCGTCGACTAAACATTTCAGCTCCGCTTTGTAGCCTCACGCTGTGCTCACCAGTGGATACCTCTATTACAGCTTTCTGTTGCCATTAGCAACCAGTGTAGTGGTTACATAGTAGACAATGTGTGGGACGTCGAGTGCCATAAAAAATCATTGGCCTTTTTCGATCGGGCGTTCAGTCGGTTACTTGTCAGAGCTCCACCTCAGATTAGCATCAGACTAGCGTCAGATCAGGCCGTGAGTACGGACGACAGTGTAACGAGATTTTAGAATCGTAGCATGAACCGAGTGAGACCTTACGATTCTGAATGGACTCCGTTCCAATCTTGCCACCACTGAAAAATCACCGGTCATAGACAGAAACGGAATCCGAGACCTTGGGATGCATTCGGACGCTCTGTATACGCAGCTATAAAGGCGGATGGTGAAGTTAACAGCTTTTGGGAGAGTAAAATCAGAAGAGCCGAACTGGGATTTCAATCAGAGCTCCCGAATGGGAATGTATTGTGCTAGCCAGTGGGAAGTCTCGATCTCTGTGACTACGAGTGGTGTATGTCATACTGTTTGACTTTTTAGTCATCAATCTTCTGACTGGTTTAATGAGTCAAAAGTCTTCTGACTATCACGATTTCCTATCTTGTACCAATGGTTTCTGCACAGAGCAGCGTTTACTCCCTACCTCGTTAATTATTTGTTCAATACATTCCCCTCTTAGCCCGCAATGTTTGTCCTTCGTGCGTCCCCATAGTACCACGGAAGTTATTGGCTCAAATAGCTCTAAGCACTATGGTACTTAACATCTGCGGTCATCAGTCCCATAGACGTAGAACTATGTAAACCTACCTAACCTAAGGACAACACACACATCCATGCCCGAGGCAGGATTCGAACCTGCGACCGCAGCGGTCGCGGGGTTCCAGACTGAAGCGCCTAGCCCGGCCGTAGTGGAAGAGCGGTTCTAGGCGCTTCAGTCTGGAACCGCGCGACCCCTACGGTCTCAGGTTCGAATCCTGCCTCGGGCATGGATGTGTGTGATGTCCTTAGTTTAGTTAGGTTTAACTAGTTCTAAGTTCTAGGGGACTGATGACCTAAGATGTTAAGTCCCATAGTGCTCAGAGCCAGAGTTGCCCAATCTCAGTTTTCACCCTTTAGCACTGACCATTCGTAATGCGGAAACAGCGGCACGGTCCTCGATTACATCATGTTTCTTAAGCCGAATAAAAAAAAAACATAGAATCAATTGGAAAATACCGGTGACTTTTTCTGACATTCAACCAATTATCAGTTTTCCAGACAAGCAACGAACTGTGGACGGACTCTCTTTCATTTGTCCGTTTAATTGAATATTTTGATTCTACGTGTCTTGAAACTGAGGGAGCCAAAATGTTTCAAGCTTTATCAGGTTGCCCTCCATGGGTTTGGGTGCACGCAACGACTGTGGTTATATTGGGTTAGATAGAACAGCAGATCAGATTTCGACCTGTGCCAGGTCATTATCAATGCTGAAACGAATACAAAAGCATATATTAGAATGTGATTTACAAAAGTTATAAGTCCATCACATCGTTGTCTTTTAATGTTAACATTACATACCAATGCGGAATTGTAGCAGTTTGTACTCAAGCGAATGCTTACAGAGTTCGACTATTACTGTCGTAAAATTATATGTTAGTTTCACAGAGCACATCAGTTTTGCGTATGAAGTTTACAGTTTAAAGTGCATTTTGTAAATAAAGTTCACGTTATATGTTTTGTCAATAATAACTAATTAAGTTAAGACAGGTCACAACACGACAAAATATTCAATACTTCCTATAACGTACTTTACGTAGCCATATCAGTTTTATAATTAATTTTAGCCCATGAGGCGTAAACTGTCACTGTTACGTGCTATAGTAATTTTAAACATCTAGCACATTACAGACATGAGAAAAAGTAAGAATTGTAATGTTACATAGTTTTACTCATTATAATTTCATGTTACTACTTAGTTACTATACAACATAAACATTACAAAAAATGTCGTTAAAACTGTTAACTTCAGGCCCAGCTCATAGAGGGCGCCATACGCAAAATCGATGTGCACTGTGAAACCAACATATAATTTTACGACAGTAATGGTTGAACTGTGTAAGCTTTCACTTGAGCTACAATTCCGCATTGGTATGTAATGTTAACATTAAAACACAACGATGTGATGGACATATAACTTTTGTAAATCACATTGATCTGATCTGCGTTGTGACTATAAATGTCATATTAAAGCAACTTAATTCCACGACTGATTGCTGTTCTATCTAACCAAGTTTCAATCTTTGCTCGCTTAGTACGTTTATCACAGGAAATAATAAGAACAAAAAACTTAAAATCGATTATTTCCGGAACCGTTACTTAGAGCGGTTTTAAGGCACAGGTTAAACTGGGGTTGGGAACCGATATAACCGGAATTCCTATAGAGCACTCGGCCGCGGAAGGCAGAGGTCGGAGGTTCGAGTCTCGGTTCGGCACACAGTTTTGATATGCGAGGAAGTTTCAGACAGAGCAGTCACTAACACTGGAACTGCCCTACCTGAAACACTGGTTCAAGTGGCTCTGAGCACTATGGAACTTAAATTCTGAGGTCATCAGTCCCCTAGAACCTCCAAGGGAACCTCCCCATTGCACCCCCCTCAGATTTAGTTATAAGCTGTCACAGTGGATAGGCCTTCAAAAACTGAACACAGATCGAGCGAGAAAACTGGAAGAAGTTGTGTGGAAATACGAAAAAAATAAACAAAATATGCAAACTGAGCAGTCCATGCGCAAGAGGAGAATGTGAGCTCAAGAGCGCCGTGGTCCCGTGGTTAGAGTGAGCAGCTGCGGAACGAAAGGTCATTGGTTCAAGTCTTTCCTCGAGTGAAAAGTTTACTTTCTTTGTTTTCGCAAAGTTATTACACACATCCATGCCCGAGGCAGGATTCGAACCTGCGACCGTAGCGGTCGTTCGGTCCCAGACTGAAGCGCCTAGAACCGCTCGGCCACTCTGGCCGGTTGTAATTAGTTCAGCCGGCTGAAACACTGTAAAAAGTCTTTGAGGGCTTCTCTATCACGAACTGTGTTATTGGTTACGTTCTTCTCGGCCGTTCATCTGTACTGTTTTCTTATCAGTGCCGCAGCAGTTGCTTCCATCGTGGACGCCGCAGTCTGTGTGTGTGGAGATGTGCCTGCCTACGCGACCATTGTGTGAGCCGAGCCGGGCTGCGAGCTGCGGGGAGAGGGAGCCAGCAGTGGCTCGGCGGGGCGGTAGGCGGAGGCAGCGGGCGGCCAGTCTGCCGTCTGCAGCGGGCTGGCGACGTCGGCCGACATGCACCGCACCGAGAGGCAGCCGCTGCTGCGCGCACGCCCCCGCCAGGCGTACAGAGCCACCGACGTAAGTACCCGCTGCCGCGCTCCTCCGCCTGCGGCGCGGGGCACCCAGCCGAACCGTGCGACGCCTCTACCGAGTGGCCCACCCGCGGACGCCTGCGCTTGCCTAGGTCCACTTGTTGCTCCTAGTAGCGCGTCGTCACCTACTTCGCAGTTTCTGTCGTGCTCCCTTCTATGGCGTATTTTTTAAGAACGCGTATCATCTACTATTTTGTTAGCATCCTCAGCGAGTATATAAGCACTCATTTTATGTTACGTTACATTTATACTTGTTCCATAGATGACGAATGCGATATTTCGTAATAATGTGGAACTTAAGGTTTATAAATTATAAAAAAACAGCTACCAGCCACATGTATCGTTTAAAAAGGTTTATTTTCTTCAGATCATGACCGGTTTCGGATTTTTCTTTACAAATCTATCTTCAGATGGCAGTTACAATCGTTCTAAGTTGGACCTAGTTTTGTTTTTGTTATTCGTTTACTCCACTGGGAAAGAAAATAAATATTTTTGTTGTCATATCGGTAATGGTATTTTTACGAAAGATTTACTTCTTTTTCAATATCTAATTGCTCATGAGATAGTTTTTTAACCTTGGTAAACGTGCAGGTTAGTGTACTTACGTGCTGTGTAGTTCTGCCTGACGAAATATTCGTGCGTTTTTGTTTTCGAACGCAAGCTTAATACACTTTTCGATATGCACTGTGTGAGTGCTATTCCAGTCAATGGACGTCACTTTCAACTTCATCATCTTAATTACACACGCAGCACACATGAATAATATTTACAAAACGTGGCCCAGCTTCAATTACAAACGAGAACAATATTTGCAAAGAGCTTACTGTCATAACGATGTTAACTTACAAATGCTGTATAGTCAATATGGGTACAGTGAAATATCTCTTTGCTAGTGTATGAAATTAATCTAAAACGGAATAAAATAAAATTACATGCAAATAAGATTACAAACATTATATGTAGTACAGAATTACTGTGTGCTAACTAATTAGTTGTTACGATTGTGGGAGATACATTCTAATATTTGACATGATAAGCAATGCACGTGTTTTCATTTTGCAATTTTTCAATGACTTATATGCAATTTCTGGAGCCTGTATACTGAATGTTTTTAATGGAATATTAGGCTTAAGTTATTTTTAAAAAAGTGAAGACTTCTTAAAAGTTATTTAGGAAGGGGGTGTTAACTGACTCTGTCTGTTCATTCAGAATGAGATCAGGAAACCTGTTTTTATGTGTATGAATCTCAATCTCCTCTAGGAGATTCAATGTGAAACCCTTGTCTTTGAGGTGTAATATCTGCAGGTTGTTTTTTATATTCTCAACTGTATGATTGTTTTCTGCAAGATGGGTGGCAAAAGCAGATTTGCTTAGGTTTTTTCAGACGTAGGTCATCAAGGTGTTCCTTGAATCTTGTTTCAAAAGCTCTACCTCTTTGGCCAATGTAGAATTTAGGACAGTTGTTACACTTGACTTTATAAATTCCAGATCTTTTATGGGGTATGCTATTGTGTGGGAGTGAGCATATGACTCTTTGTTGGAGTTGGTTATTGGTAGAGAAACTGATTTTGACATTCTTCTTCTTGAATAAGTTGGAAATTTTGTATGAAAGTGGGCCTATATATGGTAGGGCTACATATTTTACTGATTTTTTGTCTTTCATAGTTGTTGTGGCTGTTGCTTGTTGCAAAGACTTATTGCTAGCAATTTTTTCTTTTGTTGTTTGAGAGAGTGTGTCTGTAATTGAAGCATCATAGCCATTATTTTGGGCAATTGATTTGATTATGCTGACTTCCTTGTGCTGTTCAGTGGGGGTGAGGGGGACTTTATGTATACGATGTAGCATTGACCGGAAATTAGCCATGTTACGTTGGTTCGGGTGGCAGGATGTGTTACTGATGGTAACATCTGTGGTTGTTGGTTTTCGAAAGACACCAAAATGGTGTTTGTTATCTATGTTTGATATTTTGAGATCCAGAAAATTGATGCTATTATTTATTTCATGCTCCACTGTGAATTTGATGTTGTTGTGTAATTTGCTCAGATCTTCAGCTAAGGCATCAATTTCGCTACTGTTACCATCAAAAAGTAATAGAGTGACATCTACGTATCTCTTGTAGTAAATTATGTTACTGTTCATTTGGTTATTGGATGACAAGGACTTTCGCTCAAGATGGTTAATGTAAATATCAGCTAATAATCCAGCAAGACTGCTACCCATTGCAAGGCCATCATTTTGTTTATAGACTTTATTATTGAAGGTGAAGTAATTATTAGACAAGACGAGTGTGAGGATCTCTATTAACTCATATATTTCTGGTAGATTGATCTTTTTGTGTTTTAGGAGGTTACCTTTTATTATGTTAATTGTTTCATCTACTGGGGTGTTAGTGTATAGGTTTACAATATCTAGTGAGGAAAATCTAGCTGTTGGTGGTATATGGATGTCGTTGATATGTTCTATAAGTTCCACTGTGTTTTTAATTGTATAACTATGTTCGAACATGTAGTAAGTGGTAAGGAGATCCTTCAATTTTCTGTTTATGTATTATGCTGGGCTGTTTCTTGAGTTCACAACAGGGAGTATGGGGGAATTTTCTTCGTGGATCTTAGGCTGTGACCGAAGTTTCGGTGCAGTTGGATTCATGGTAATGCAGTCCCAAATTTCATATTTATTTAAGAGGGATTTAAAACTGTCGAGTAATTTACGAAGTTTAGCTTGAAATTTTGCTGTGGGGTCTGATTCTAGTTCTGTGAAGTTATTGGACTGAAAAAATTCTAGAGTTTTTTCAATGTATTCGGATTCATACAAAACAACAACTGAATTTCCTTTATCAGCCTTTACCATGAGAGCTTTGTTAGCAGTAAGTTTATCATTGATATCTTTAAGCATTTTTTGTTCACTATTAATTATATTATTTTTTGAAAGCATGTGTTTACTGATGAGTTTGTTGGCTTTATATGCCAACGCATTTTTGTCATTGGACTTAAGTTTGGCAGTGTCACATGCCAGTTGTGTAGCTGCTATTAGGTCTTTTATGTTCTTATTAATTAGTCTTGGGGCAATGTTACGCTTGAAGCCTTTATCTAAGAGGTTAAGTTCATTGGGATTGAAAGAAATATCTGTTGTGTTTACCACTCTATTATAGAATATGTGCTTCTGCTGTTCCCCAGTGTTATGTGGTTCCTTTAATTTGAGTTGAATGAGGGATTTTAACTTCTTCTTGTGCCTAAAGGAGATTTGCTGTTGTTCTCTGCTAAGAGCATGATTAATATGGTGTTTTACATATGTGAACTGTACAGGTGAGAGACTATTTCCTAATTGTAAATGTAGCTTGTACATAGATTTATTCAGCTAATCTTTCTTCTTATATTGTAATTTGATTTCTGTTTTTATCCAAATAGTTTCACATTTTGCTTTTACAAGCTTAGCAGCGTTTGTTTGACTATTGACCTTAACTTTAACATAATTTGGGGTCACTTTTTCTAACAGACATCTTTTGTTGAATTTTATGTTGTTAATTGTTTTCATTACATCAATCTTACATTTTTTGAACGCATGTAACATTCTCATTACCTGTCTAGGTAAGCTTAACGCTATTTTGTCGAAAGTTGAGAAACGTGGCTGTTGTACTATAAGATTTATAATTTATAAAAAACAGCTAACAGCCACATGTGTGGTTTAAAAAGGTTTATTTTCTTCAGACCATGACCGGTTTCGGATTTTTCTTTACAAATCTATCTTCAGATGGCAGTTACAATCATTCTTAGTTGGACCTAGTTTTGTTTTTGTTATTCGTTTACTGCACTGGGAAAGAAAATAAATATTTTTGTTGTCATATCGGTAATGGTATTTTTACGAAAGATTTACTTCTTTTTCAATATTTAATTGCTCATGAGATAGTTTTTTAACCTTGGTAAACGTGCAGGTTAGTGTACTTACGTGCTGTGTAGTTCTGCCTGACGAAATATTCGTGCGTTTTTGTTTTCGAACGCAAGCTTAATACACTTTTCGATATGCACTGTGTGAGTGCTATTCCAGTCAATGGACGTCACTTTCAACTTCATCATCTTAATTACACACGCGTGATGTCCTTAGATTAGTTAGGTTTAAGTAGTTCTAAGTCTAGGGGACTGATGACCTCATTTGTTATGTCCCATAGTGCTCAGAGCCATTTGAACCATTTGAACCAAGCATTCGGTAGAAAAAATTGTTGGAATATTCACAAGACATATGAAAACTAATTTCAGACTTGTCTGTGTGCTCCATCTGTTAGCACAAGAGAGCCTAAAACTATATACAATAATTACCTGTCTATAGGTTTTTGATATTCTGTGATATTGTGTCTCTCTGTTTATAGCTCATTTATCTTCTACTTTTCCCTTGCTTATCCCGTCTACTACGACATCCAATTTTTCAGGATTTAGCAAATTTTACTTTTTCATTTCACTGTGATAATGGGTACCCCCCCCCCCCCGCCCCCTCACTCCCCTCCGTTGATGCTACAGTCATTAAGGTGTCCTAGAAGTCTGGTGTGCGCCCTACGCTTTTGAATGGTGTAAATTTCGTTCTCTGAGTTTTCGTATTCTTATACTTTGTGTATCGTTTACTCTGAGAGATTGGATGCGGGAACCAGTCCAGTATTTGCCTAAACGAGCGAGTAAAACCGCCTAAAAAGCAATCTCAGACTGGCCGGTGTCCACCGACCCACGGTCGCGCGGTTTCGTTTCGTGTGTGCGGTTCACTTCCCTGTGTAGCCAGTTGGCAGCGCTGCGCCCTACGCTATACCAGAAAGTCAGTTGCAACTCTTTTAAAACAACAGGGTCTCCTCTCCTTTCGGTGAAACAGCCTAAAAGTTATTTCTTGCTGTGCTGCAATTCAAAGTTAGGCACCCAAAATTTATACGCTTTGTCGATCTCGTTTTAGCACCCCAATCACACGTCAGCGTCGCTGTTTTCCTATTCTGTATTACTACACAAGCTAGGGCACTCGGCCAGTGAGCAAATGGAAGCTGATGCAGTCCATGTACATGTTCATATGGATGAAGTGAAAGCATTACTCCCCTTCAGAACTGCTTTATTCAATCGGAATTATTTATACATGACGATTGTCCAATTTTAACTACTTTGTCGTTTACACGTGAACCTCTTTGAAAAATCTACACAAATATAACTTGGATATTGTCTTAAAACAGTATGAAAATGCGCTAAAACATATGGTGCACTCCACATTGTTGTCTTTTAAAACAAGGTAAAACCACAGCACGTACAGGAATTGCTGTAGATTTGCCTGGTGTGGTTATCAATAGGTGAGGAGCACCGCGTATGATGTGCCTATGTTTTTTTTTTTTTAACGACATGAGCATGTACTACTGCACAAGTGATTTTAGTAACCTGTTTAAGATTATTAATGAGACGTAACGATACGCTGCTTGAGATGGGCATTGGACCTGTACTGATCCGGTGTAATGCTCTAAAAATAAACCTTTTAGAGGTGATGTCGACTTACAGCCACCGTGAAGTTTATCAGATTCATACACGCACATTATACAGTGTGAACCACAGCTCTACAAAAAAAAACTTTCAAAGGAGGTAGTATGGACAAGAACAGGGGTAAAAATTCTACTAAAGATGGGCACTAAAATGTATATCTTAAGATCTACGAACACATCTTCAATACTATGAAAAAAATCTTTTGACAAGACAAAACAAGAAAACAGTGCAGCAAATATAGACTCCAAAGTGTATATCTTTAGCGTTTCGAGCGCTTGTTTATGTTTCTACTGTGAAACACATCTCTTCTACGGAACAAGTCCTCGTATCTCTTGACGTACGCATTTAATGGACAATCTTTGCTTGTTTGGCCCATATGGAAAGAGCTTATAGTAGAAGAGATTCGTTTCACAGTGTAGAATCTACATCTACATCACTAACTGATCCCTCCCTCCCTCCCTGTTCTAATCGCGAATGGCACTTGAGCAGAATGATTGTCGGTATGCGCCTGTGTTAGTTCTAATTTCTCGAATGTTGGTAATTTCGTGTCTCTTTTGTATCGCCTGCCACTGGAGTTTGTTGAACATCTCAATAACTCTCTAACGCCGACTAAATGGACGCGTGGCGAAACGCGCCCCTCTTCGTTGGATCTTCTCTACCTCTACTAACAACCCTGCCTGGTAAGGATCGCAGACTGATGAACAGCACTCAAGAATAGCTCAAACAAGCGCCTTTTCAGTCACTTCCTTCGTCGATGAGTTACATTTCCTTAAGGTGCTTCCTATGACGAAGAAGTGCTGTAAACTCTTAAAACGCGCATTTCAGAGCCCATTACAAACGCCCTAGACCATTTTGCTTTGAATAATCGTTCATTTCATATCGCTGTCTATTAATTAACCATTATCCTGCGATACCCTGCACAAAGAGCGAAGAGATCGTTTGATAAATATCCTAGAACAAGCCAAAATAGCAGAGAATATACGCTACTGGCCATCAAAATTGCTGCACCAAGAGCAAATGCACATGATAAACCGGTATTCATTGGACAAATATACTAGAACTGACATGTGATTATATTTTCACGCAATTAGGGTACATAGACCCTGAGAAATCAGTACCCAGAACAACCATCTCTGGCCGTAATAACTGTCTTGATACGCCTGCGCATTGAGTCAAACAGAGCTTGGATGACGTGTACAGGTAGAGCTGCCTAAGCAGCTTCAACACGATACCACAGTTGATCAAGAGTAGTGACTGGCGTATTGTGACGAGCCAGTTGCTCGACCAGTGACCCGACGTTTTCAATTAGTAAGAGAGCTGGAGAATGTGCTGGCCAGGGCAGCAGTCGAACATTTTCTGTATCCAGAAAGGCCAGTACAGGACCTGCATCATGCGGACGTGCATTATCCTGCTGAAATGTAGGGTTTCGCAGGGATCGAATGAAGGTTAACGTCCACTGTTCAAAGGGCCGTCAATGCGAACAAGAGGTGACCGAGACGTGTAACTAATGGCACCCCATACCATCACGCCGGGTGATACGCCAGTATGGCGATGGCGAATACACGCTTCCAATGCGCGTTCACCGCGATGTCGCCAAACACGGATGCGACCATCATGATGCTGTAAACAGGACCTGGATTCATCTGAAAAAGTGACGTTTTGCCACTCGTGCACCCAGGTTCATCGTTGAGTACACCATCGCAGTCACTCCTGTCTGTGATGCAGCGTCAAGGGTAACCGCTGCCACGGTCTCCGAGCTGATAGTCCATGCTGCTGCAAACGTCGTCGAACTGTTCGTCCAGATTGTTGTTGTCTTGCAAACGTCCCCATCAGTTGAGTCAGGGATCGAGACGTGGTCCACGATCCGTTACAGCCATGCGGATAAGATGCCTGTCATCTCGACTCCTAGTGATACGAGGCCGTTGGGATCCAGCACGGCGTTCCGTATTACCCTCTTGAACCCACAGATTCTATATTCTGCTAACAGTCATTGGATCTTGACCCACGCGAGCAGCAGTGTCGCGATACGATAAACCGCGATCGCGATAGGCTACAATCCGACCTTTAGCAAAGTCGGAAACGTGATGGTACGCATTTCTTCTCCTTACACGAGGCATCACAACAACGTTTCACCAAGCAACGCCGGTCAACTGCTGTTTGTGTATGAGAAATCGGTTGGAAGCTTTCCTCATGTCAGCACGTAGTAGGTGTCGTCACCGGCGGCAGCGTTGTGTGAATGCTCTGAAAAGCTAATCATTTGCATATCACAGCATCTCCTTCTTGTCGGTTAAATTCCGCGTCTGTAGCACGTCATCTTCGTGGTGTAGCAATTTTAATAGCCACTGGTGGAGGTGAAGGGGCTGTTACTCTGGAGAGGGAGAGAGAGAGAGAGAGAGAGAGAGAGAGAGAGAGAGAGAGAGAATGAAAATACCATAAAATTTGACTCAAGGGCAAGTTAACATGCGTGTTCTTTCTCATGATGTCGTATTTTTATGACTCGTCGACGCTTTGTCGGACATGTGCATCTTTCATATATGCCAATCTTTTAATTGCCACTTTCATAGCAAACCGGCGTTTTCTTGGACAAAAAAATGGCTCTGAGCACTATGGGATTAAACATCTGAGGTCATCAGAACTTAGAACTACTTAAACCTAACTAACCTAAGGACATCACACACATCCATGCCCGAGGCAGGATTCGAACCTGCGACCGTAGCAGTCGCGCTGTTTCTTGGACATCTCTCCATGTTAAATTTGAGCAATATTTTCTGGTATTCTGACTCGTTTTCAGATGATCTCTTCGCTGTTGAGACTGTCAGGGGAGTTCTGTTTTGTCACGGGTTCTTTACTTTGGGCCGCATAATAACGAAACCGCTAATTGCGGCCTGATGCAGCAAAAGTTGCAGCGAGGCGTCCCTTGGGCGGGTTGCGTGACGTCGGCGCTGCAGGTCGGTCACGAGGCTTGCCGAGCCGCTTCGTCAGGTTGCGTGGGCTCCTTTCTAGTTCTTTCCTCCGGAGCGAGGCTGCAAGTCAAGGAGAGACGCCGCAGTTGCTCGCCGGGCAACGAACGCGGCACCCCAGTGTCAGCTGTAGGCCGCGCCGCTCCTTGCATGACTCACTTCGGTGTTTTCATTTGTTTTTGGATTATGTTTGTTGCTGACGCCATCAGAAAGGCAGTACATCTATCACAGGAAGATATCAGCAACAGATTTTTTTTTCGCCATCCTTCAGTCGCCTAAAGTGATTTGCGGAATTTATAAGAAACACGAACCCGATTGTTCCGAAGTGTGTCTTGTAAAGTGACCAGCCTCATGGATGTAACCCTGTATCAAAAGTCTGAATTACCACGTTTCGCAACGCGGACCGTTGTGATATATGCAGGAAGATAGTCAACGAGGTTCTGCGCCAATATTCTCGACTGAGGATTCGTGACTCGATTGAGGTGCTCTCATTTAATCTCGATTTGGTATAAATCCGGAGACTGTGGTGGTCTGGGGTGTACGAACAATTTACCAACTTCGCCGTTTCGTAAATGCGTCCACCCTTGGCCCGAAAGCCAGGGATCACGATCTTTTGGACGTCAGGTAAATCGCTCCGTTTCCATTTACGACAACGACTGCAGTATTTCCCGCGTCCACGCGACATACCTAATACAGGGTGTTACAAACAGGTAAGGACAAACTTTCAGGAAACATTCCTCACACACAAATAAAGAAAATATGTTATGTGGACATGTGTCCGCAAACGCTTACTTTCCATGTCAGAGCTCATTTTATTACTTCTCTTCAAATCACATTAATCATGGAATGGAAACACACAGCAACAGAACGTACCAGCGTGACTTCAAACACTTTGTTACAGGAAATGTTCAAAATCTCCTCCGTTAGCGAGAATACTTGCATCCACCCTCCGTCGCATGGAATCCCTGATGCGCTGATACAGCCCTGGAGAATGGCGTATTGTATCACAGCCGTCCACAATACGAGCACGAAGAGCCTCTACATTTGGTACCGGGACTGCGTAGACAGGAGCTTTCAAATGCCCCCGTAAATGAAAGTCAAGAGGGTTGAGGTCAGGAGAGCGTGGAGGCCATGGAATTGGTCCGCCTCTACCAATCCACCGGTCACCGAATCTGTTGTTGAGAAGCGTACGAACACATCGACTGAAATGTGCAGGAGCTCCATCGTGCATGAACCAGATGTTGTGTCGTACTTGTAAAGGCACATGTTGTAGCAGCACAGGTAGAGTTTTCCGTATGAAATCATGATAACTTGCTCCATGGAGCGTAGGTGGAGGAACATGGGGGCCGGCCGGAGTGGCCGTGCGGTTCTAGGCGCTACAGTCTGGAGCTGAGCGACCGCTACGGTCGCAGGTTCGAATCCTGCCTCGCGCATGGATGTGTGTGATGTCCTTAGGTGAGTTAGGTTTAATTAGTCCTAGTTCTAGGCGACTGATGACCTCAGAAGTTAAGTCGCTTAGTGCTCAGAGCCATTTGAACCCTTTTTTTGAAGAACATGGGGCCCAATCGAGATATCACCAACAATGCCTGCCCAAACGTTCACAGAAAATCTGTGTTGATAACGTGATTGCACAATTGCGTCCGGATTCTCGTCAGTCCGCACATGTTGATTGTGAAAAGTTACAATTTGATCACGTTGGAATGAAGCCTCATCCGTAAAGAGAACATTTGCACTGAAATGAGGATTGACACATTGTTGGATGAACCATTCGCAGAAGTGTGCCCGTGGAGGCCAGTCAGCTGCTGATAGTGCCTGCACACGCTGTACATGGTACGGAAACAACTGGTTCTCCCGTAGCACTCTCCGTGCAGTGACGTGGTTAACGTTACCTTGTACAGCAGCAACTTCTCTGACGCTGACAAAAGGGTTATCGTCTACTGCACGAAGAATTGCCTCGTCCATTGCAGGTGTCCTCGTCGTTCTAGGTCTTTCCCAGCAGCGAGTCATAGGCTGGAATAATCCGTGCTCCCTAAGACGCCAATCAATTGCTTCGAACGTCTTCCTGTCGGGACACCTTCGTTCTGGAAATCTGTCTCGATACAAACGTACCGCGCCACGGCTATTGCCCAGTGCTAATCCATACATCAAATGGGAATCTCTCAACTCCGCATTTGTAAACATTGTACTGACTGCAAAACCACGTTCGTGCTGAAGACTAACCTGTTGATGCTACATACTGATGTGCTTGATGCTAGTACTGTAGAGCAATGAGTCGCATGTCAACACAAGCCCCGAAGTCAACATTACCTTGCTTCAATTGTGCCAACTGGCTGTGAATCGAGGAAGTACAGTACATACTGACGAAACTAAAATGAGCTCTAACATGGAAATTAAGCGTTTCCGGACACATGTCCACATAAGATCTTTTCTTTATTTGTGTGTGAGGAATGTTTCCTGAAAGTTTGGCCGTATCTTTTTGTAACACCCTGTAGATATAATGCAATGTTTTACTTCTTTTTTCGCTACCGTTGCTCTCCTTTGTATGAACATCACTAGCACTGTACCACTCCTGTGAGTTAGTCGTCGACTAAACATTTCAGCTCCGCTCTGTAGCCTCACGCTGTGCTCACCAGTGGATACCTCTATTACAGCCTTCTGTTGCCATTAGCTACCAGTATTGTGGTTACATGGTAGAGAATGTGTGGGACGTCGGGTGCCATAAAAAGCAGTGGCCTTTTTCAATCTGGCGTTCAGTCGCTTGCTTGTCAGGGTTCGACCTCAGATTATCTGTCAGATCACGCCGGGAGTACGGACGACAGTGTAACGAGATTTTAGAAACGTAGCATGAAGCGAGTGAGACCTTACGATTCTGAGTAGACTCCGTTCCAATCTTGCCACCACTGAAAAATCACCGGTCATACAGAGAAACAGAATCCGAGACCTTGCAACGCCCTGTCTGCAGGAAGAGAGTCAACGTAGTTCTGATCGAGGATCCTCGACTGAGGATTTGTGACGCGGACAGCCTGATCGAGGTGCTCTCATTGAATCTCGATTGGGTTTAAATCCGGAGACTGTAGTGGCCTGGGGTGTACAAACAATTTACCAACTTCGCTGCTTCGTAAATGCGTTCACCCTTGGTCCGAAAGCCGGTGACCACGCCCTTTTGCACGTCAGGTAAATCGCTCCGTTTCGACTTACGAAAACGACTGCATTGTATCCCGTATACCCCGCGCGCGACAGACCTTATATGCTTTCCAGTGCTGTGGAATGCCGTCTGAGTGGTTATTGCTCGTTTTCGTCATACACGGGCGGTGGTTACGTTAATGCAGGGCCGGCCAGAAATTGTGCACGGGTGCGGTGCCCGAGTACATGTGCAACTTCCGGGTCACAGCGTGCTCGCCGCAGCCGTCAGCGTTCATGTAGTGCATGTTTCTACCCACAGATGTGGCTTTATCCACTTGCTGGGATATTCTGTACCGGCGCATTCTAGTGCTCTTCCCACAGCTTGCAAGCCAACCATGGGAAGGTATTTCGCGTATTAAACATTTAAAATACTGTCACAGTCTACTCATTGAGACGTCTACTTTTATGTTGACAGTTTAACCCAGTAAGACAAGTAATACAGTTAACAAACGTGGGTTTATATTAAGGCAGCTTGACTGATACCACGTAAACACGCGTAATGTTTTTGATCTAGTATTTAAGAAAGAGAGCACATAGCGACTTCCAGCGAACCTTATTCAAGATTTCAAATAACATTAAACTAATGCAAGGTTTCCTATAACTAATTCTCGGTGCCCTCAGTTGCACCCACACAATTTCTGTCTCACTGACCTCTGAACAGAATGACAACCGCAGACCTCTCGATGATCACCTTTTATTTCAATAACATTATTGCCATATCTTTCATCAGTTCCGTCAGAAATCTGCATAATAACCGACAATTAGATGAATGTTACATTTTATTGACTTCAGCTGAGCGTAGTCCTTCACACATTTAAAAGAAAAATAAAAAAAAACTAAATCAGACACCCTTTCACAAACTCCCCTTCGGAAAAGGGTTTCCCCAGATTGTGCAATTCTTAATGCGATTTTAAAGCTTGCTCGCAGTGAAGATTTAGTGTGGTTGTCATTCTGGAAAACTGAAAATAGTACATTGTACAGCGTACAGTAAAATAGACATAAATGTAACACAAGAAACTAAGGGTTCAAGAAGTATCAGTTACTTTGATGTACAGTAAAATCGAGTTGATGTGTCTCATCCATTTTCTTAAGGACATTTAATTTTGCTTGCCGTCATTCACTGTTGAGTACACTACACTCGTATTTGTGATATGTATTGTAGTGTCTTTCAATTGAAAACTTATTCGGCGGCACAGCAAACACTGTGAGTTTTCACCAACGGTTACAAAAAAAAATTGGCAGTTCCCAGTCATTTTTAAACGACTGAGGACACAGATCTGCCGCCCTTTGCTTTTTCACAGTACCTACCATTTCTCTGTTAAGGTTACGGTCACCAGAGGTGAACGAGACTGGGTATGTTGCGCTCTTGCTTGTACCACATAAACAGGGGAGTGGAGCAGCCGCCATTCATTTAGGACACTTGTCTAATAACAGATGTCGCTGTCGCTTGCTGTCGCACACGTGCGCACATGTGCAGCACTTGCGCACGTCTGCACACTGTGCAGCGTTTGGCCGGCCCTGCGTTAATGTGACTGGGCCGTGTATTTCACCAGTGAGCACACTTGTGAACTCCTTAGCTTCTATCTTTCTTGCGAATTCTTCAGTGTGGGGTTTTTTAAGCTCATATTCTAGTTGGCATCATTACACTCCACCTTTCGTTAGCCATCCCAACAGCTATTCTCTTTCCGTTTATCGAGATTATTTTTGGGAGTCATGCATACGAAGAAAATGACTTTAGTGCAAGTCTTCTGTATTTTGCACCTCCTCCCTTAAAAAATAAGATGTTCATTTCACTTAGTTCTAAAATCTATGGCCGGACGACTTGTCTGGCATATGGGTCGTAGATTCCATGCATAAATCCTAGTTGTGAATCAGCCTGTTTGTTACTGAAAACCGTTTCAAACTCCCCATAGTACAGTAGCTCCTGAAACACAATACAGACAAAAACCGCGACGGTGGACTTTAAGTGATACCAGTAAGTTGAACTTGTTTGTATCACGATTCTAGGATAAAGTAGTAATACTAGTCGCATACTTTGTATTTATGCTTGCTGTTTTAGCATAGAATTTCTGCAAAATTTATCCGTACCGTTATCGCCCTTTAATCGCCCTTGCCTGTGCTACACGAATTCTGTTTTGTAGCTAATCGTTGACTCTGGTAAAGAGGTTTTACGTTGTTTCTTTTTATTTCAGTACCATCTTTCAGAGTACAGCACTAAAACGTTTCACTGCATGGGTAAACAGGCCTATCAACAGGACAGGTTTCTCTGGAAAGTTACTTGCAAAACCAGTAAGAGTGCAGTAGTTTATGTAACATCTAGCTTTCGGCTGCAACGTGTTTTATGTCAAGTCAGTAACCGGTGCAATCGCAATCTTCACGAGGCTCTGCATTTTTGCTTTTCGGACCAGATAAGCCTTTCATTATTTATTTTTGCCAGTAAATGATAAGCACCTACGCTGGGTGTTCCAAAGACACTAATTTCTTTAACGGCCTGTACGTCGCATTTCCGAGAGAGAGGCTGTTATGGCTTCTGTCAGAACTGCGGGTCAAAGTCCTTAAAATCACAGATATCCAACCTTTCTCGTATGTGGAGCACAGCGGATTGTCGAGAAAAGGGAAAAAGGAACTGAAACTTCTGCCAAAGGTGTTTTAAGATATAAAGACAGTTCGTCGTGGCCTCCTAGATCCGTAAGCCGAGCTGCTCGTATGCAAGCCCCGTAGCGGTCGGGCAGTGACCCGACCACCGCCACTGTACAGCTCAACAGGTGGCCGTGTTTGCTTAATTTTGCACTAGATCCCACAGACTGTCGAATGGTAGTATTACTTGTTTCCTGTTATTTTTATGTTTCTGAACTTATATGACATCTCTGTACATTGTAGCTTTGTAAAGATTGAACCTTGTTAAAACTACAGTATCGGAGAGTCGAATTTGGCGGATTCATGGTCGAACTGCATGATCTGTTAGTGCCTAAATATCAGGTTTGGCTTTGTGAGACACTGGAAAGATCCAATCCTGAGTTTGAATTCGTAAAACAGCTACCGTCTCTATAGCCTCTATACCTTCTGTACCCTCTCATGACGTTTCCAGCATTAGGACACAGAAACATTTCTCGAGAGCTGCGTAATGTCCACAAAACTTAAATCACCAGGGATGAAAATAATGGCCCAAGTGGTTAAATAACTGTATCCGGTAACTCATATGTGCCAACAAAGCGATCTGCAGAAATGCAACAATTTAGAGACATACTAAGATCGTGACCATGCAGCTCGTTAGAATGAAATTACAATGAAATGAACACCCTTAGCTGATTACAGGCGTTGACATACGTCAACAGGGACAGCTGAAAATCTGTTCCCCGACCGGGACTCGAACCCGGGATCTCCTGCTTGCATGGCAGACGCTCTATCCATCTGAGCCACCGAGGACACAGATGAGAGCGCGATTGCAGGGATTTATCTCTGGCACGCCTCCCGCGAAGCAGGAGATCCCGGGTTCGAGTCCCGGTTGGGACACACATTTTCATCTGTCCCCGTTGACGTATGTCAACGCCTGTAATCAGCTAAGGGTGGTTATTTCATTGTAATTTAGAGACAGTTTTCCGACCAAATCATAATAGTGGAAGGCGAAATCCTGTTAATAGAAACGAGCCAGGTGGAAGAAATAGTGCAAAATCTAAATGCTCGTCCTGGAAATCACCCTGAGCAGCGGAGTTAAAGACAACGCACTTTAGAGACACCAGCAACCAACACTCTTGTCAAAAGAGGAGGTAGAAAGAGAGAGAGGGGGGAGGGGGGAGAGGGGAAGGGAGAGATGGGAGGGTGACGGGAGTGGGGGTGGGAGGAAGGAGGGGACAGGGATTGGGAGAGGGGAGAGAAGGCGAGGAGGAAAGAGAGTAGGAAGGGGGGAGAAGGAAGATGGAGGAGAAAGAGCAGAGAGAGAAAGAGGGGGTATGGAGGGGGAAAGAGGGAGAAGCCAGAGAGGAGGAACAGTGCAGAGGCACCAAAAGAGAGAGAGAGAGAGAGAGAGAGAGAGAGAGAGAGAGAGAGAGGGGGCGGCGAAGATGACCACGATATTTCTCCTAGAATCCTCGGTTTTAGATTTTGTACAGTGCGTATTAGAGGAAAAAAAAAGTTCAAATGTATGTGAAATCTTATGGGACTTAACTGCTAAGGTCATCAGTCCCTAAGCTTACACATAACTTAACCTAAATTATTCTAAGGACAAACACACACCCATGCTCGGGGAAGGACTCGAACCTCCGCGTACCAGAATTTTTTTCAAACAACTTTGTGACTGACTTCCGCGTCTATAGTAGTCTAGCAGATGCAGTGCTCCGTCCCTAATGCGTTCGATTCGATGCGAGGTTACAATCTATTCTTTCTTTTTCTGGCACAACACTTGGGCTGCAACAGGGTTTCTTCATTGTGCGGAAAAAGTTTTGCTGAGCGCACGGCCTCTGCTGGATCCATGCGAGGCAGAAAGAGTCGGTAGAAGTATTCGAAACATTTCTTCAGAACAATAACCTTGTGAAAACCTTAAAACAGAACGAAACAGCAGAATTCTTGTTTTTCCCACTGTGGCGTCTTTGGAAGCTAACTGATGAGCAGGCAAAGCGGCACTGTTATACATCAAGGCGCACAGAAACAGGTTGCGTTCCTCGCCTGCGACTCAGTCTTGGCGCCCTTGGTGTCGCTCGGAATTGGAATGAACTGCAATTCATTACGAGTGTCTGGGACGTGGAGCACCTGTTTTGTTCTGCTGGTCTGTCTGTTGGTTGCCGAAGGTTGTCTTAGTTCACTGTATTAGATGTATATATCTGGAGGGCATAAACAACCTATGATCGACGCGCAGGTCGCCGAAGTGGTGTCAATTAACTGGGCGGTCTAACAACCCCAACAACTCCCGACCAATAACGCCGTACGATCGTTTCACTTCTAGCTTGTCTACATCTACATCTACATCCATACTCCGCAAGCCACATGACGGTGTGTGGCGGAGGTTCTCCCTTCTATTCCAGTCTCGTATTGTTCGTGGAAAGAAGGATTGTCGGTATGCCTCTGTGTGGGCTCTAATCTCTCTGAATTTATCCTCATGGTCTCTTCGCGAGATATACGTAGGAGGGAGCAATATACAGCTTGACTCCTCGGTGAAGGTATGTTCTCGAAACTTCAGCAAAAGCCCGTACGGAGCTACTGAGCGTCTCTCCTGCAGAGTCTTCCACTGGAGTTTATCTATCATCTCCGTAACGCTTTCGCGATTACTAAATGATCCTGTAACGAAGCGCGCTGCTCTCCGTTGGATCTTCTCTCTCTCTTCTATCAACCCTATCTGGTACGGATCCCACACTGCTGAGCAGTATTCAAGTAGTGCGCGAACAAGCGTACTGTAACCTAATTCCTTTCTTATCGGATTGCATTTCCTTAGGATTCTTCCAATGAATCTCAGTCTGGAACCTGCTTTACCGACGATCAACTTTATATGATCATTCCATTTTAAATCACTCTTAATGCGTACTCCCAGGTAATTTATGGAATTAACTGCTTCCAGTTGCTGACCTGCTATATTGTAGCTAAATGATAAGGGATCTTTCTTTCTATGTATTCGCAGCACATTACACTTGTCTACATTGAGATTCAATTGCCATTACCTGCACCGTGCCTCAATTCGCTGCAGATCCTCCTGCATTTCAGTACAATTTTCCATTGTTACAACCTCTCGATACACCACAGTATCATCTGCAAAAAGCCTCAGTGAACTACCGAAGTCATCCACAAGGTCATTTATGTATAATGTGAATAGCAACGCTCCTACGACACTCCCCAGTGGCACACCTGAAATCACTCTTACTTCGGAAGACTTATCTGTCGTGGCTTCAGCTTGCATGTGGTCTTGTCTTTCGGGCACGTTAGATTAGACTTGTCTTGAAGAGAAAATCGATGGTAGCGACTTCTCGCCGTTTCCCGACAGTAATCGTGGAAATGTACTCGCACCACCAGTGTGCACCAGGGGAATCGGTTTTGAGTACACTCCGTCATCGGTGGCAATTGTTTTTCGTTATTTCGCCTGACTTGTACACGCTCAGTGGTCGGACAGTGCTGTGTAACACGTAATTATTGCGTCACGCAGTATAAAAGCAGAAAAGACGGGAATGCCTATTGAGAAAATGTGACCTCGAAGTAAGTTCATAAATCTTCATTTTTATCTGTTTTCCGCTGCGAGTTATTCATCCAGTCGCGTCGCTCCAAGAAGTTATTCAAATCGGGTATTCGGAAGAACAGTAATGTCTACACCTACGACAGTGTAAAAAGCGACCATACTATTCGTTTTCGAAGATGTTGGTAGTTCAGAAGCATATACAGTATCCAGTCACAAAAATCGTCGATCATCTCGTAAGCTGCCGGTCTACTTAAATTCTCAGATTATCAATGTAAGAAGTCCACAGCAAAACCTCTGTTTGAAATTCCCGCTTGTAACATTAAATTGTAACACGAAATTTTATTAAACGCTATCTGACTATATTTTAAGCATGATTTCACAAGGGGAAGGTTTGGTTTCGCGAAACACGTAAGCCTATGGGCATCAATGAACATATAAATGATCTTTAATGACAAAATTTCATAATTTCACGATACGACTTTTGAAATTTGTAAGTGCTTCATCTTATGGACAAGGGCATGTGCAAAGAGCACATTCAGCTCAGATTGTTATCTTAACACTTTTCCACATAAAACCTGAAAATATGTGGTACTAGAAGAAATACTGAATGGAGCAAGAGAAATGGAAGGCTGCTACGAAGCTCTTGTTTCAATTTGCCTTAAAATTCTAAAATATGATGCAGAATAATGCTGAAACTCAATATGGTGTTGGCCCACCCTTATTTTTGATGACAGCTTTCACTCTCGCAGGCCTACGGTCAATCACGTGCTGGAAGGAAGGCCTGGCACGAAGTCGGCGTTCCAAAACATCCCAAAGGTGCTCTGTAGGATTCAGGTCAGGACTCTGTGCAGGCCAGTCCATGACAGGGGAGTTACTGTCATGTAACCATTCCGGTAGAAATTGTGCATTATGAACAGGTGCTCGATCGTGTTGGAAGATGCAATCGCCATCGGAACGCCACATTGCGTACCGTGGCTCTTCACTCCACACAACGTTTTCCAACTGTTCAATCGTTCAGTGTTTACGCTTCTTACACCAATCGAGATGTCGTTTGGCATTTACAAGCGTGATGTGTGACTTATATGCAGCCGCTCGACCATGAAATCCAAGTTTTCTAGCCTCGCACCTAACTGCCATAGTACTTGCAGTGGATCCTAATGCAGTCTGGAATTCCTGTGCGATGGTCTGGATAGATGTCTGCCTATTACACATTACGACCCTCTTCAACTGCCGGCGGTCTCTTGTGAGTCAACAGACGAGGTCGGCCTGTACGCTTTTGTGCTGTACGTGTCCGTTCACGTTTCCACTTCACTGTTGTATCGGAAGCAATGGACATAAGGATGTTTAGGAGTGTGGAAACCTCGCGTACAGACGTGACACAAATGACACCCAATGACCTGACCATGTTCGGAGTCCGTGAGGTCGCGGAGCACCCCAAGCTGCTCTCTCACGATGTGTAATGACTACTGAGGTCGCTGATACGGAGTATCTGGCAGTAGTTGCCAGAGCAATGCACGTAATATAAAACAAGTATGTTTATCGGGGTGTCCAGATACTATTGATCACATAGTGTGTGAATAAACACGTTTGGTGAAAGCAAGTATTCGTAGCAGAAGCTCTATTGCAGCTCAGTTGCAAAGTGCACAAAAGCATAGCAAATTATGTAGAATTAATATATTTAAATTATCAGTTCAGCAGCGTCAAGGAAACGTTAATAAACTCGGAGAGATGTTATTCGAGTTAATGATTATTTCAACTCAAAACACAAATCGTAGCACAGAGAAGAATATAGTTATTTGTACATAAACCACGTGGCATTCAGTGTCTCTAAATAACAATGAATCTACCCGAAAATTGTTTAAGACTCCCACGAAAGTATCAAGAATAGTTAAATAAATGGGAATGTGCTTTACTTAGCTCGCTTAAGATTCGGAAACGTGAGTCAATACTGACCATCTTACAACAGAAGGGACGTTAAATCATACCACTGATAATGGCTCGTTGCCGACCTTACAGTGTTAGCGTTCAGCTCACGGTGACTAGTAGCTCGTAACAAGATTGTGCAGCAAGCAATCTGCGCAAGTTTGAAAAACTTGTCTTCTCCACCAAAAACGCCCCAGCTCACAGCTGCATACAAAGAATCGCGCATATAGTAACACCCGCAAGCATGTCTCCTCTCATCAAGAACTCCCTTTGCACTGTTCGGTCCCTTTGTCCCGTTTGGGCATTGTTCATGCGTCACTGGCACGAGGGCACGCTGAGCTCTCATTGGCCGAGACGCTGCTCACCAAAGAACTGGCCGAACACTTTCCTCACGCAAGACATCGATTTTACTCTTACAAGTTACTAATGTGTTAACGAAGTCTATAATGCAGAAAATAGTAATAAGCTGGAAGTTGATATTTTTGATGAGCAGTTGCATTCTGCATAACGTCTGTAAGATGATAGCGAACGTCTAATTCTCCTGCTACCGTCATTTAATAAGATAAACAGTGATGAGTCGAAGCTTTTTGACAACCTTTTTTAATAGTTTTTCACCCACCTTTGATATTCAGTACAGCAGCGATACAGCATGGCATGGGTCGACGAGTCCTGGTAATTTGTTGGAGGTGGATGGCACCAGATGACTAGACACAGGTCACCCAGTTCCCAGAAATTACCGACTGGTGGTTTGTGGGCACCGGATTGGCACCACAGCTTCACAGATACGTTCCATCGAGTTCATATCAGGCGAATTTGGTGGCAAGACATCAGCGTAAATTCTCTGTCATGCTCATGAAACCACTGTAGCACGTTTCTGGCCCAGTGACAAGGACAGTTAACCTGCTAAAAGTTCCATTACTCTTGGGGAAGAGACCAAGCGTGAATGGATGCACGTGGCTAGCGGTAATGCTCATATGCTCCACAAATATCATGGTGGCTTTGATTACAACCACAGGTTCCTTTGTACCCTGCTGAATGCCATCACTAGCGTAATACATCTTTAACCGATGTAGCACTGTGCATGTATCGAGCAACCATTTTGATGATAGCGTATATGGACAAGATCATAACAAGAAACATGATTAATTCGACAAAGGGACATGTTTCCATTCATCCACTGTCCAATGTCGTTGGGTCCTTGCCCACTGCAGTCGTAACTGAAGAAGTCTATGGGACAACATGTCAACACGTAGGGTGTCTGATGTGGAATCCCTAGTTTAACAGTTTCTGCTGAATGATGTCACCCAAAACACCTGTGCGTGGCATCTAGCCTGCTTTCAGAGCTGGCAAGCCACCGAACTCTAAGTTCTATGATGAGGGGTAAACACCTTATCGCCTACTCGAGATTTCATCAATAAATGTTCAAATTTGTGTGAAATCTTATGAAACTCAACTGCTAAGATCATCAGTCCCTAAGCTTACACACTACTTCACTTAAATTATCCTAAGGACAAACACATACACCCATGCCCGAGGGAGGACTCGAACCTCCGCTGGGACCAGCCGCACAGTCCATGACTGCAGCGCACGAGACCGCTCGGCTAATCCCGCGTGGCGTGATTTCATCGTCCTCACACCACTTCCCATGCATGATCGCGACAAGAGCGTGTCAACGCTCAGTCAGCTTCGCCATTTGCGAGGTATTCGCTCTCCCACCCCGAGTTATAAATATCTGCCCTTAGTCAAAGTCGCTCAAGACAGTGTATTTTCCCACTTGCGAACGTATTATCACTAACAAAATTCCCCATCCTTATACGTCTGGATGGCTTTCATGGTTGGGGACTTCGCGGTTGCTTGATGAGGATAGATAAGGCGTGAACGTATATGAAAAGTGGAATGTGGATGTAGTGGCACAACACTGTACCTGGATTGGTGATTAGCTGGTCCGCTTTGCGTTCTTTGAGTGGGTTTTGTGATTAATGTAAAATCGAATTAGGCATGGTCGGATGTTGGTATAAAAAATTGATACACGTACACGCCATCGGCGGGTATTAAATAATTAGATTTGCGATTCTTTGTGACTGGTACAACGACCATCAGAGTGCATTACTGTTGTTCATGTTTAGTGTTGTTGCCAGGCTTGGCAGTGTATGTTAGGAGCGGCAGATGATGGACGGTCACAGTGAGGGGTACAGAGATGCCGAGTACTTGTGTGAGGCAGCGTTATCAGCATTTGACGTAGATCGAAAGGGGCCTTTTTATGCATTTCCATTTGGTCGGCTTCCTGCAGTATACAGATCTGTGTGGCATTCCCATGAGACAGTGGCCCAGTTATCGAGTGCATGAGAGCTCAAGGACTGGCATACTCATTTCTGAATCCTGCCTAATCGCCAAATATGGGGTGTCTAGGAAACCTGCTTTCTCGGATTGCTAGACTACATTCAAATGAATCGTATTAATAAGTTTATAACAAAAGGAGTGAGCAATGACAATACTTATCTTTTGGTGACACAGATGCGTCGCAAACAAATGGGGACCTACGAAATAAACAGACTTCTTCAGCCTATACAGCTCCTACGTGGCTGCTATATAAGTGGCTAATCTTGATGCTGTTGTCCAACTGGGCGAGACCAGTAGGGCGCCGAGTTTATGCCCTCTTCACCTGCGGGCCGCTGTTGTTGGGTTGTCGTCCTGGAGAGGGCTCGGTCAGCGTGTAATTGGCTGACGTCGTCTCGCAGCCCTCTCTGCTCTACCGTTCCCGTTATTGTGTGATTATATGATAGCGGAACAAACACTGGTAGCAGTTACTTGAAGTGGAATGATCATATAAAATTAATTGTTGCTAAGGCGGGTGCCAGGTTGAGATTCATTGGGAGAGTCCTTAGAAAATGTAGTCCATCAACAAAGGAGGTGGCTTACAAAACACTCGTTCGACTTATACTTGAGTATTGCTCATCAGTGTGGGATCCGTACCAGGTTGGGTTGACAGAGGAGATAGAGAAGATCCAAAGAAGAGCGGCGCGTTTCGTCACAGGGTTATTTGCTAAGCGTGATAGCGTTACGGAGATGGCAGATTCTACAAGGGAGGCGCTCTGCATCGCGGTATAGCTTGCTTTCCAGGTTTCGAGAGGGTGCCTTTCTGGATGAGGTACCGAATATATTGCTTCCTCTTACTTCTACCTCCCGAGGAGATCACGAATGTAAAATCAGAGAGATTCGAGCGCGCACGGAGGCTTTGAGGCACTCGTTCCTCCCGCGTGTTTTGATTGGTTTGAGAAACATTCTGGACAATTCGAGCGAATGATTTGGCTATCTGTGTAAGGTCGTCTAACCGCCAATCACCAGATCTACACCGCTACAGCGTTCCAAAGCAACTGCCGTGCTCTTCAAAGTCGGTGACTTCTGTTTTGTATGGCGAGTATGTAATCATTAGCCATAATGGCTGACTGTACTTCCACTTATGAAAACATACAATAATTAAACATGTCGGCAAGATCTGTTTCTGCATGTGCAGGGAGTGTCACAGTTAACAGCTAAAACTGATTTGCTGCAAGTATTCAATAGTAGGAGCGAAAATGTTGCAGGAGACACGTATCTAAGGATGAATCGTTTTGGAGATTACTGCGAATGGTTGGTTAGAGCTGCCACTGGCAGTATGAAATATTAGCAGACTTGGTACAAAATATCTGAAATGTAAAGTGGTTCGAGAGTGTGATAAACACATAACGGGAGACTAACATATTTTGCTGCTGATGTAAGACGATATGAAACTTGCGCCATCATCAGAGGAGAACCTGATCAATATTTGGCGTCAAGGGTAAAAGGCGCTGACCTTTCTTTCCTTGTTCAGAATAACATCTCTTTTATTGTTGTATTTTATCTAGAAGTAGCAATAGACTCATTTTGCGACATCTTTCACTCTCATTAGATCTTCTACATATAAATATGTGAGAAACTGGCGTTCAAGCATAATGCTCAGAGCATAGTGATAAAAGGAACGTGAATGCACAGCGAGGAAAGGTAAAAAAAAATGGACACAAGGAAACAACTCTGATCCACCATTTATACAGCGAAAAGGCAATGTGTTTCTTTTTATATACGATGTACAGGATGATACCGGGATAATATTTGAGATTTTCAGGGATGGTGGAGAATGGTAATCGTATCAATAATTGTACCAAATTGAGTCGAAAGTTATAAGCGAAAATCGTTCTGCTATATCAGACAGTCGACCTTCTCTACTACACATCAAATGAAGTCGCAGCTGGGAATAAGAACTACTATCAGCTGTAGAATGGAATGACGACAATGAAACTTTGTGCCGCGTCGGGAATCGAATCCGGTTCTCCCACTTATCGCGAGTGGTCGCCTTAATATCTGGGTATCCGGGCATGTCTCATCGCCAGACCCAAACTTCAATATATCATCAACTATGCTTGTGCGACATTACTGGTACATCCATTACTTTCTTTCCGTACAGGTCAGTCGTTGTACTTGAAAATCGCTTGCTCGTTATCGCCAGAGAAATACGATATTGCAGTGCCTGTGTTACTGTGATTACGATACAAAATTCCTGTGGACATGCACACGACAATGAAAATTTGTCCCGGGCGGGTACTCGAACCTGGATTTCCCGCTTCTTGCGAGCGGGCACCTTGCCTTGCAATATCTTCTTTATCTGTCGATTCTGTCAAGCGACTTTCAACTACAACGTCTCACCTGTACGGGAACATACATAATGGATGTAAGAGTGCAGGTCGTAGATGCGTGGTCGACGATATATGGAGGTTTGGATCCGGCCGTGGCTCGTGCACAGATGGCCGAATAAGCCGGATATTTGGGTTCGAGTCCCGCTCGATGCATGTCCAAAGGAACATCGCGTCGTAATCAGAATAACACGGGCACTGCAGTATCGTATCGTCTACCGTAAGCTCTTTTGAGAGGTGGTACTATGGACGAGAACAAGGAAGGAAGTTGGGCTGCAAAATGGATATATCATGATCTATGAGCAACAGATAGTCCATCTCCGCTACCGCGAAAAAGATCTCTTCATCGAACAAGTGCACATAGTACTTAAGATATGCGTTTTAGAGCCCAAGTTTACTGGACAACTTGTTTCTCTTTTTGGTCCACACTACATCCATCTAAAATACGGAAAGCAAAGAGCATGCAATATAAGGGGTCCACGGAAAGAGATATCAAAACGATTTTCGCTTATAACATACTACTCGGTCGTTTCCGGATCAGAGTCCCTCATCTCAAGTAGAAACATTAACCCTTCTGCAACATCAAAGACAGTTTATAACATCGTCACGGAATTACCCTCACTACATATTTTTGGTTACAAGTGCGACAAAATTTCTAGTTAATGTAAGAAAAATAACATACTGGCGCAACGAAATAAGAAGACAGAAACTGTAGCCGGCCGGTGTGGTCGAGCGGTTCTAGGCGCTTCAGTCCGGAAACGCGCGACCGCTACGGTCGCAGGTTCGAATCTTGCCTCAGGCATGGATGTGTGTGATGTCCTTAGGTTAGTTGGGTTTAAGTAGTTCTAAGTTCTAGGGGACTGATGACCTCAGAAGTTAAGTTCCATAGTGCTCAGAGCCGTTTGAACCATTTTAACAGATACTGTAAATAAGGAAGTGACAAATAAGATGTCATGTATGTAAAAATCACAAATCGTATTGTTAAACAGAATGATCAGTGACCTCCGTTAAAAGATTTTATCCCAAATGTGACTCGTGGATCTTTCTAGGTAACAGTTTGGACTCATTCTGCAAATGAAACTTGGTTAACGAGTTTAGTAGGGAGGACAAGAACAGCAGCTAGGCCACAGAGTCTTGTCGCTCTACGAGAGTGAGGCAACTACGTGCGACTTCGACCTCGTCTGTCTCTGGCTGGCGTCGCCCGGCAGCTGTCGCGGCGTTTGAGAAGCTCCGCCGAGTTGTCGGAGCTATTGACGAGGTGGCCGCCTCACTTAACCCTGTGACTGCCACAGTCTTCTTGATATGTTTCTCTGCGGACCTCCATCTCTTGTCACTGCTCGTGCACTGCACTGTGTCGAGTTTCCAGCCAAACATTAAGCTAAACATTTTTTCCAGCGCCTCGAGCGACAACAGCTTTCATCACTTACACTATTTTGCAGTGCAAATGCAGATTAAATGCAGGGCGTTTCAGAAAGGCTCATCCCATTTCACAACACTATTTCTTCCACATGAATGAAGATGAGAACTTAGGGCAAATTTTAGCTTGCGCATAGGAAGTGAAATTTTGCCTTGGCGCCATTTGTCAATTACTGGGTTCATATGGCTGCCGATAGTGGTCTCCCGGATGTAATCACCTCACCTGTTTTCCATCTCGCTCATTCATTGTCACATCTGCATCCGGAGCACATTGCGTTTCAACAAGTGAGTTTCAGTTAGAACCATGTGGCGTTGTAGTAAAGACTAGAGAAGAACACACTTACTAGAGCACAAGGACTGTACGGATGTCGCGTTGCACCATTGGTTTCAACCTACTTTTGGTGCACGGATATAGCAATACAGTAATTCCAGCCATGCTTGCAAGAGCTCGAGATGACTTCCACTGTCGTCTCGATGTTTGTTACACATCAGCTGAATGGCGTATTGAACATTACTTGTCCGCAGTTCGTGGTCGTGCGGTAGAGTTCTCGCTTCCCACGCCCGGGTTCCCGGGTTCGATTCCCGGCGGGGTCAGGGATTTTCTCTGCCTCGTGATGACTGGGTGTTGTGTGATGTCCTTAGGTTAGTTAGGTTTAAGTAGTTCTAAGTTCCAGGGGACTGATGACCATAGATATTAAGTCCCATAGTGCTCAGAGCCATTTGAACATTACTATGGGCGTGCTGAAAAGTAAACCTCCGATTTTTTAAATAACAAGCTCTTAAAGCTTAAAAATAAAGTAAACTTTATTAATCTTCTACGACTGTATGTAACATAACTATACAGTGACTCACAAAAGTATTCGGCCACCAGTGTTACGTTTTATTTTTACTTCATTATATACAGGCATCACATGTTACAGGAGTAGTCTCGGCACAAAATGATATAGAACTATGTAATAAATAACAAAACAGCATCTTCTTATTTGCAAACTTAACTCAAACAACATAAACAATAATACATAAAGAAACATGCCCACTATCACAGCCACATAAGTTTTCGGGTTGGAAGTATGACAATCACAACCTTGTTCATTTTAATACCTTGTATGCAGTCCTCTTTGCTTAATCACTTGTTCCAAGCGGTTAGGGATGCTGTGAACGAGCTTTAGCGTGTAATCAGGACCTGTTTGGCGCCATTCTTCCAGTATTCCTTCCTTTAAATCTTGTTTGGATGTCAGTGGCGTTTGTCGTACTTTTCGCTTCAATTCACTCCAAAGATTTTCTGTTAGGTTCAAGTCTGGACTCTGAAGACGGGTATCCAAAAGCTTATGGCAATTATACAGCGTCGTTAGTCTCACAATATCTGCTTTATGCTTCAGATCATTGCCTTGATGCAATTTGAACGTCCTAGAAAGCCCCAAACTTGTAGAACTTTGAGGTAAGTTCAAGTACTTATGCTTGTCCATTGTACCTTCAATGAATGATAATTCGCCTATCCCAGATCAAGATATGGAACCCCAAATCATGACACCTCCACCACCGTGTTTAACTGTGGGTTGCAGATGCTTCGATTGAAAGTCTTCACTTGGTGTGGCGTGCGTACTGTAAGACCTTCGGAACACACACCATCAGATTATTTGACTTGTCGCTCTAACGAAGTAGGCAAATGTCAGCAATATGTCTCGTGGTCTTATCGTGGCGTGTTTATCTTCTGCTGTTAGGTCAGACGATAGAAATGCCACTTGCACGCTTAGAGTAGCAGATTGACGGTGATCAACTTTAAACAGAACGTCATTCATTTTCACACATATTTATTAAAATAATAAAAAGCATAGACATTACATAACTTGATTCTGAATGCTGTTTACAATTGACAATCTGAAGTTCCTTTGGTCTTGGTACGTTTATCTTATTCTCACATATCTCTGATACTTGACAAAGTGTCTACACATTTCTCTTCATAGCTATGTACAGGAATATGATAATCTTATTAGGCACTGACTGAAACTTGACTCTAGGCTGATACAGCCTAATGCCGACTGCTACAGACTGGTAGAGACTAGTGCAGACAAATGCAGACTGACTAATCGGAGGTCTGTACACTCGTTATAATACCTCGCGCGTCAGGTATCACTGCGTGATCCGCAAGGAGAAAAGGTTCTACGTTAGCAGCAATCTCATTGGCTGCGTTACATATTAATACGCGGGTCGGCGGAAGCAGAATTTGGTCTGTCTCTAAGGCAGCGCCATCTCGTAGTGCAGAGACGGACGAGCGCTGCGCCTGCGATGTTGTGCTTAGCGGGGCGCGTTATAGTGGGAAAGTTGTGCACCCGCTCACTACGCGGAACTACGTACACAACACTTGGTTTTCTCCAAGTCATAGGTCTTCCATTTGAGGAGAACATCTGCACTTGATATTCATTTACAAAAATTACTTCGTCCTACCAACTGACACTTTTATTTATGTGCTGCTTGGTGAAGTGCAGTCGTTACTTCTATTCCTCTCATTTATGGTAGGCTTCTTCCTGCTTACTCGACCATTACAATTCGTCAGACTGTTACAGGGTGCGCGTCCTTCCCATACTCGTACTGCGCTGTGGCAGCAATTTTCGTTGCCAACAACCTTGAATCTGTTTTAATTTTTCGTATTACTCCGGTTTCCTTCCTTCTAATCAGCTTCTTTGGTCGCCCTCTTTTTGGTTAATCTTCAATTATATCTTCTCTGTTGAATCTTCATATAATGTCACCTACAGTACTCTTACTCATTTGTAACAATGCGGCAGTCTGTATTTTGGAACGTCCTTTAGCGTGATGAAAAATAACAAGTTGTCTCTTTCCAAATGACATATGTTTTCCTTTGCGCCCCATCGAACTGTGCACCATGCGTGTGAACAACAGGGAAATGCAGCACAGAATGAGCATGCTCGGTCTACAGCTAGCACCACCGCAGTCTATGGGGCATATGCCCAAATAATAAAGTTACTGCATGTTGTGGTGTCTTATAGTACAAATATGCCCAATGGGGCACTGTTAAGTGGGGCGTTCCACAAGGGTCGGTGCTGGGGCCACTGCTGTTTCTTATTTATATAAATGATAGCCTTCCAGTATTACAGGTGATTCAAAAATATTTGTTCGCTGATGACATCAGCTTGGTAGTGAAGGATCTTCTGTGTAATATTGAAACATTATCAAATAATGTAGTTCATGAAATAAGATCGTGGCTCGTGGAAAATAATTTTATGCTAAATTACAGTAAGACTCATTTTTTACAGTTTCTAACTCACAATTCAACAAGAACTAATATTTTCAGCAGACAGAATGGGCATATTATAAGCGAGACGGAACAGTTCAAGTTCCTAGGCGTTCGGATAGATAGTAAGTTGTTGTGGAAAGCCCATGTTCAAGATCTTGTTCAGAAACTAATTGCTGCTTTATTTACCATTAGAACAGTATCTGAAATAAGTGACAGTTCAACACGAAAAGTAGTTTACTTCGCATATTTTCATACGCTTATGTCATATGGTATTATTTTTGGGGTAATTCTTGTGATTAAAAAAGGGTATCTTTGGCTCAAAAACGGGCTGTTCGGGCTATATGTGGTGTAAGTTCGAGAACCTCTTGTCGACCCCTGTTCAATAGTCTGGGAATTCTTTAATGTCGTTTGTTGTTAGCAATATTAGGTTATTCCCAAGAGTTAGTAGCTTTCAGTCAGTTAATACTAGGCTGAAATCAAACCTGCACAAATCCTCGACTCTTGTGAAGAAAGGAGTGCACTATTCTGCTGAATCCATTTTCAGTAAGCTACCACAAGAACTCAAAAATCTTAGCAGTAGCCCAAACGCTTATAAGTCTAAACTGAAGAGTTTCCTCATGGCTCACTCCTTCTATTCTGTGGAGGAGCTCCTGGAAGAGCTGAATAATTAAGCAAATTCCAGTGTTACATTGCTGATTCTCTTTATTTAAAGTTACGAATTGTCGCCTGAATACGTTTCTTGTATTTCATTTTGTCTGTTTCTACTATCGTGTTATAATTTCATATATTGACTCGTTCCATAAACATGGAGACTTCTTAATTTGGACCCACGGAACAATAAATAAATAAATAAAATAAATAAATAAAAATATACATTGCACTTAGTTAATTATATTATACAGTGACTTGCTTGTGGCACACTGTCAGACTATATTCACACTACAGAATGGACCAGAAATTGATTCTCGTGGACCTCAAATGTTCGGATAAAACTTCACATTTCGAGAACAATGAGTGTGGTCGAATACTTTTGTGATGCACTGTATTTTTGCAGCTCTCTGCCGCTAGAGGCCTCTGACAGGCGGTGTGTAACGTAACTACGTCGGTGCATGAGGAACAGCGTGCTGTAATCGGATTTCGAATTCGGAGAGTTGGCCCACACATGGGACACCTCTCCTTCAGCAAGACAATGCCTGATTACACCAGAGCGCTGCGACATCTGCAGCAGGCCGACGCCTCGGTTTCACTGCCATCAGTCACTCTCCGTAGGGTCCAGATTTGACCTCATCCCATTTTCATCTGTTTCCAAAAGGTAAAGAACACCTTCGAGGATTCTATAGTGATGTAGCGATGCAAGCAGAGGTGAGGTTGTGGCTCCGTCTACAAAGTCAAACATTCTACAGTGACGGTGTCAACAAACTGTTGTCTAGTTCGGAGAAATGAGTTCGTCGCCAAGGTGACTGTGTTCAGAAATAATTATACAGACATGAAGAATATAATATAGGATGTAGAGTGATAATAACATTTGTTTTATTCAAAAAGCTTTAAGAGTTTTCAAATTAAAGATTAGGAAGCCTTACTTTTCGGCACTTCCTCGTAACTGAAGACTTTTGTCCTAAACGCAGTTGTAAAAAAAAGTTTTGTAATTTTTCGAAATCGCATTGATCATTGTCAGTATGTAATTTTCGTATGTCTGCATGATGTCGTTTTCTAATTGCTCTATCCTCTGCGATCTCTTGACTCCTCTTGCTAGAGGCCGGCTGTAATTCGTGTAGACTTCCATAGGCCCATGTACAACACATGAAGTTCATCAGCAAAGAGTGGCTCTGATGGAGCGTAAGTCTTAGATCAACCAGATAGTAGTACATAGTTTAAAAAGTGAAACTCATCTGATTAGGAAAGTATATGGGATTGTATGTTGTTGTTATTGTGGTCTTCAGTCCTGAGACTGGTTTGATGCAGCTCCTCATGCTACTCTATCCTGTCCAAGCTTCTTCATCTCCAGGTACCTACTGCAACCTACATCCTTCTGAATCTGCTTAGTGTAATCATGTCTTTGTCTCCCTCAACGATTTTTACCCTCCACGTTGCCCTCCAATACTAAATTGGTGATCCCTCGATGTCTCAGAACATGTCCTACCAACCGATCCCTTCTTCTAGTCAAGTTGTGGCACAAGCTCTTCTTCTCCCCAATTCTATTCAATACCTCCTAACTATTTATGTGATCTACCCATCTCATCTTCAGCGTTCTTCTGTAGCACCACATTTCGAAAGCTTCTATTCTCTTCTTGTCTAAACTATTTATCGTCGACGTTTCACTTCCATACATGGCTACACTCCATACAAATACTTTAACAAAACGATTTCCTGACATTCAAATCTATACTCAATGATAACAAATTTCTCTTCATCACAAACGCTTTCCTTGCCATTGCCAGTCTACATTTTATATCCTCTCTACTTCGACCATCATCAGTTATTTTGCTACCCAAATAGCAAAACTCCTTTACTACTTTAAGTGTCTCATTCCTTAATCTAATTCCCTCAGCATCACCCAACTTAATTCGTTTCCATTCGATTATCCTCGTTTTGCTTTTGTTGATGTTCATCTTACACCCTCCTTTCAAGACCCTGTCCATTCCGTTTAATTGCTCTTCCAAGTCGTTTGCTGTCTCTGAGAGCATTACAATATCATCGGCGAACCTCAAAGTTTTTATTTCTCCTCCATGGATTTTAATACCTACTCCCAACTTTTCTTTTGTTTTCTTTATTGCTTGCTCAATATACAGATTGAATAACATCGGGGGTAGGCTACAACCCTGTCTCACTCCGTTCCTAACCACTACTTCCCTCTCATGTCTCTCGACTCTTATAACTGCCATCTGGTTTCGGTACAATTTGTAAATAGCCTTTCGTTCTCTGTATTTTTCCCCTGCCACCTTCAGAATTTGAAAGAATGTATTCCAATCAACATTGTCAAAAGCTTTCTCTAAGTCTACAAATGCTAGAAACGTAGGTTTGCCTTTCCTTAATCTAGCTTATAAGATAAGTCGTAGGGTCAGCATTGCCTCACGTGTTCCAACATTTCTGCGGAGTCCAAAGTGATCTTCCCCGCGGTCGGCTTCTACCAGTTTTTCCATTCGTCTATAAAGAATTCGCGTTAGTATTTTGCAGCCTTGACATTAAACTGATAGTTCAGTAATTTTCACATCTGTCAACGCCTGCTTTCTTTGAGATTGGAATTATTATATTCTTCATGAAGTCTGAGGGTATTTCGCCTGTTTCATACATCTTGCTCACCAGATGGTAGAGTTTTGTCAGGACTGACTCTCCCAAGGCTGTCAGTAGTTCTAATGGAATGTTGGCTACTCCGCGGACCTTGTTTCGACTCAGGTCTTTCAGTGCTCATGGGATTGCAAGTGAAACCAATTTCATTTTGCAAAAGTTCTGCTCTTTCAATAAATGTATAAAAATATGACTGTAAGATGTAACTCCCGAGAATGTAGAATAATCGATTAACCTAAAAGAAACGAATACCTTGATAAAGACAGGAACGTAGCGCAACGTGGAAGGACGACGTCTAACAAAACAACTCGTGGTCCCTGCTCAGTGTTTGCTTTATTACGCCCAAAGAAAAGTTAGCTGGACACATGCATCCTACGTTGGAGGTTGAATTCTGAATTATTCCTCAAAGTTTCCATGAAATTACAAGCTTCGCAACAGTTACACGGTCCTATCACCGTGCCTGTAAATAATCGTCGAGTCCACTCACCCGCTCGCCTAAGCTTACGTAACGCCACCAAACTTTCCAAGTTGTGGAGCTGAAAACTGTGTGTGCCATGACCTGCTGCTAATTTCTGCTGGTGGGGAAGTAGTCTTTACCAGCAGTCTGCCATGGAAGAGGCACTTGTTCGCAGGAAGTTGGAGAAGAAGTCATTTGTCGTTATCCTCTGGCGAATAAGTGATTCCTGCTCGCTGACTTGCAACAAAGTCCCGCTTCTAACGATAAGACCCAGAGGCCGGAGGACGTGCTCGACGTAGCGTAAACATATACGCCAGAATACGAGCACAAGCATTAACAGTCCGTTTCTTCAGCTGTGTAAGGTTTCTAATGTTCACTACATACACAGTTACAACTTACTTTCCCACCACAGAGAGAAATCTATCGGATTGAAGTGCTAGGAGTGTGGCTGCTAGTCCACCGAACCCGTTTCACCTATCCGCTTCCAGGGAAACTGGATATCCAGGTGTGCATGTGCAGCTGCTGGAAATGTCCCCATTCAGACAACAGGGACAGCAGCACATGTTTGTGCAACTACTGGGTACAGCTAGCGTGCCCTGAATGAGGAAGGGTCCAACAATACCAAAATCTCACATTCTGCACAAATTTTCGATGCACCAACTACCTTTGATGTTTACAAACTATTTTAAACTTGGGGCAGCCAATTATTAAAATATAAAACTGAATGAATTTATTCAAGTCGATTAAAGATCCACACAACCGGTTTCGCAACTTTTAGGTTGCATTTTCTGGTGTTCATAAATGCCGGGTCATACGGTACAAAGAGCCCTCCCCACTTGCTAAAAACCGTAATCAATAATTAATGTCGAGTTTGTGTTAAGGTCAGGACTTCTCATCACTTTACCGATTGACATAGACCGGCAGGAACATATTCTAATCGGTAAAGCGATGACAGTTCGTGATTTTAACACAGACTCGACATTCATTACTGATGATGGTTTTCATCAATTGAGGAGAGCTGTGAACTTTGCCTAGCACGTCCAACTGTTACTCCGCGGGATTCTGTAACAGATACCGTACGACATAGCATTTATACACACAGCGTAGATGCGAAACCTGTTGTGTGGGTCTTTAATCAACTTAAATAAATACAGCTACAACGGACTATGGGATTTTTCATTCAGTTTTATATTTTAATAGTTTTAACGCCTGCATTTAAACAAACTATTGTTGTATATGAATTGTCAATAAATTGTGTACACCTTAAATCGATCCTTCCACGGAGGGATGGAAATTGGCGAGTTGTGTGATACTGTTTATATACCTCTCCTTTCACACAGAAATTAACTTCATCCGTAAATATTACGTGATACATGAACAATACGATTTTCGTCCAGCTTGCTTGTCACCCATTCCGCAGAGTGAACCTGACGATTTGGATCGTTCTCAGTGAGATGCTGCCGCGCTTGTATTTTTGCCCACTGGACTCTCACTGAACGATGCCGGAACAGAGGTTGACCTTGCTTCACCCGAAGCCGTTTTCGATTTTGCGGTGTTAGAACTGTCTGTAGCAGAGCCGGTTTCACCGAATTTCGCGGGACGTTTCGCCACCGCACTGCTGCTGACGGATAGTCTGTCTGGATGGCGTTGCTTGAAATATTCTAATACGGATGCCGCTCTCTTCCGTCAGCATGACGGTCTCGATGCTCTGGATTTGTTTTAACGCCAGCAGCTCTCTATCGTCACCCTGAAACGAAGAAAAATCAATCATTACTCGAGATTGAACGAAGCTATGCTCAAAGGAAAGGCGCCAATGTATTTGTCGGATAATTCTCTATCAGTCTTTCCAAATGGAGTCTTCAAAAATAACCGCCGTATAACATGACAGATTTGTCCCATATGGCTGCTGTGGCCGAGCGGTTCTAGGCACTTCAGTCCGGAACTGCGCTGCTGCTACGGTCGCAAGTTCGAATCCTGCCTCGGGCATGGATGTGTCCTTAGGTTAGTTAGGTTTAAGTAGTTCTAAGTCTATGGGACTGATGACCTCAGATGTTAAGTCCCATGGTGCTTGGAAACATTTGAACGAGATGACTTTACATATCTGCCTACATGTTTCTTTTAGAATAGTAATTCCACGCCTATGGACCACTCTGTAGAACTGTACTGAGTCACTTCAAGCGTACCAGTAATGCATGAGCAACATCACTTGGAGAAAGTACGGTAACCAGCCACTTTTCATACGACTTTATGTAGGCCAAGATACTTTCCGTCTTTTCACCCAACCTCAGCTCGCGTCTTCATCATTAATATATTCACGACGGCTACATTTTGAGTGCTCCGGCTCTTCTTTGGAAAATAACATTTCTTTTGCCTACCAAAATTACATTTAAATCACAGTTAGGTGCACTTACTTTTACCCGTGACTTTTACCTCATTGTTTGTTGTTGTGGTCTTAAGTCCTGAGACTGGTTTGATGTAGCTCTACATGCTACTCTATCCTGTCAAGCTTCTTCATCTCCCAGTACCTACTGCAACATACATCCTTCTGAATCTGTTTAGTGCATTCATCTCTTGGTCTCCCTCAACGATTTTTACCCTCCGCGCTGCCCTCCAATACTAAATTGGTGATCCCTCGATGTCTCAGGACATGTCCTGCCAACCGATTCCTTCTTCTAGTCAAGTTGCGCCACAAGCTCCTCTTCTCCCCAATTGTATTCAGTACCTCCTCATTAGTTATGTGATCTACCCATCTGATCTTCAGCATTCTTCTGTAGAGCCACATTTCGAAAGCTTCTATTCTCTTCTTGTCTAAACTATTTATCGTCCATGTTTCACTTCCATACATGGCTACACTCCATACAAATACTTTCAGAGACGACCTCCTGCCACTTAAATCAATACTCGATGTTAACAAATTTCTCTTCTGCAGAAGCTCTTTCCTTGCCATTGACAGTCTACATTTTATATCCTCTCTACTTCGACCATCATCAGTTATTTTGCTCCCCAAATAGCAAAACTCCTTTACTACTTTAAGTGTGTCATTTCCTTATCTAATACCCTCAGCATCACCCGACTTAACTCGATTACATCCAATTATACTCGTTTTGCTTTTGTTGATGTTCATCTTATATCCTCCTTTCAAGACACTGTCCATTCCGTTCAACTGCTCTTCCAAGTCCTTTGCTGTCTCTGACAGAATTACAATGACATCGGCAAACATCAAAGTTTTTATTTCTTCTCCATGGATTTTAATACCTACTCCGAACTTTTTTTTGTTAACTTTTACCTCGGTGCGTCGAATTATAAGAGTAGCACACACTCACACTTTCTGATTCACTAGTAGACAGCTGTAATACAGTATTGGCCTTGTGATAGACTTGCGTTTGTTTACAGCGTAAGACACACAGAAATCAAGTTAAAATTCTCGTTTACATTCGGAAACAATTTCCGAAGCCAGTTGTGCTTTTGAAGTTAATGTATACAACCTTCAGAGATGATACAAATCTTTGTATGAATGGAAAAATGAATGATGTCACGTTCCTTGCTTGATGTACTGTGTATACAATAATGACCAGTCCTAGTTTACTTTCCAGGTAGAAGATCAGGCCTAAAAGACATCCTTACATAAAATAAAGTTACGCAGGAGAAATGACTCACTACATTTCAAGTAATTTAATTCACAGCAATGGAGAGCAATCGCAATTAGTACGGATGACTTTGATGTGTGTCACTGACTGCTTAAAACTTGACCTGTATTCTAATGAACGTCGTTGGTAGTACCTGGAGCCACAAACGTAGAAGAAAAGCGGCAACTTCTATTCACTGCTCACCTAAAATCTGGAGGAACTGTCTGTGACTGATAAAAACGTACCGAGATGATTTTCGCTCTCAGAAACAGGTGTTGCACTGCGTGGAGCATCAGGATGCGCCTCGGCACGCTGGAGGCGCGCCCTTGGCGCAGACAGTCTGGTATGTCGCGCCTAGGACGCACCCGCTTCCGGCGGCGTTGCACCGTACACCGCACTGGCGGCGGTGACCTCACACCCGTTCGCCAGCCTTTACGTAACCGCCTACCTACCTCCGTTTTTCTCCTACACGAACTTCTTCCGCTTCATAAGACTTCAGGTTGTTGTAGAAAGAGACAGTTGACCTTCCCTACCAAGTTTCATCACACTCGCGCGACGAGCTACGAGCTGGTTTGAGGAACATTCTCCAGTCTGCTGTCGCAAGGCGAGATTTTACTGTAAACTGATAGAAAACGACCTCGGGGAAGATCAGTTTGGATTCCGTAGAAATGTCGGGACACGTGAGGCAATACTGATTAAGGAAAGGCAAACCTACGTTTCTAGCATTTGTAGACTTAGAGAAAGCTTTTGACAGTGTTGACTGGAATACTCTCTTTCAAATTCTGACGGTGGCAGGGGTAAAATACAGGCTATTTACAATTTGTACAGACAGCAGATGGCAGTTATAAGAGTATAAGGGGAATGAAAGTGAAGCAGTGGTTGGGGAGGGAGTGAGACAGGGTTGTATCCTATCCCCGATGTTATTCAATCTGTATATTGAGCAAGCAATAAAGGAAACAAAAGAAAAGATCGGAGTAGGTATTAAAATTCATGGAGAAGAAATAAAAAATGTCAGAGACGGCAAAGGACTTGGAGGAGCAGTTGAACGGAATGGGCAGGGTCTTGAAAGGAGGGTATAAGATGAACATCAACAAAAGCAAAACGAGGATAATGGAATGTAGTTGAATTAAGTCGGGTGATGCTGATGGAATTAGATTAGGAAATGAGACACTTAGTTGTAAAGGAGTTCCGCTATTTGGAGAGCAAAATAACTGATGATGGTCGAAGTAGAGAGAATATAAAATGTGGACTGGCAATGGCAAGGAAAGCGTATCTGAATAAGAAAAATTTGTTAAGATCGAGTATGGATTTAAATGTCAGGAAGTCATTTCCGAAAGTATTTGTATGGAGTGTAGCCATGTATGGAAGTGAAACATGGACGATAAATAGTTTTGACAAGAAGAGAATAGAAGCTTTCGAAATGTGGTGCTACAGAAGAATGCTGAAGATTAGATTGGTAGATCACATAACTAATGAGGATGTATTGAACACAACTGGGGAGCAGAGGAGCTTGTGCCACAACTTGACTAGAAGAAGGGATCGGTTGGTAGCACATGTTCTGAGACATCGAGGGATCACCAATTTAGTATTGGAGGGCAGCGCGGAGGGTAAAAATCATTGAGGGAGACCAAGAGATAAATACAGTAAGCAGATTCAGAAGGATGTAGGTTGCAGTAGGTACTGGGAGATGAAGAAGCTTGACAGGATAGAGTAGCATGTAGAGCTACATCAAACCAGTCTCAGGATTGAAGACCACAACAACAACAACGAGGATGATTCTAGGACATGCATTAACCGTTAGAGTTTTCCAGCACGAATCTTCCACTCTGGTGCAGAATGCGCGCTGCTTTTTTTTTCGAAACTGCTCGGCAGATTAAAACTCCTCACACATGATCCCGCATACATGGAGAGGCTAGCACTCTTGGGCGAAATACCACTGCAGAGAAATGTTTTGTAAACCCTCGTCGACAGTTTTGTAAAGGCCCCGTCGCTACAGCTGTGATAGCCGAGTTGCCACTGTTGTTACCGTAGGCCGAGTTTGTGAGTTCGCGAAACGGCTTCTGGTGCAGTACAGTGCTAAGCCAATTTCTCCATGCCAGTATTGCACAGCTATGGCTCAGGGTCAGGTAACGAGATAGGAGAGTTAGTAACAAAGTCACACAAACGAGTTAAAAAGGTTTACTTATCTTTGTGACTAGTTGAAAGTCGGGGAGTGTGGCCGAGCGGTTCTAGGGGCTTCAGTCCGGAACCGCGCGACCGCTACGGTCGCAGGTTCGAATCCTGCCTAGGGCATCGATGTGTGTGATGGCCTTAGATTAGTTAGGTTTAAGTAGCTCTAAGTTCTAGGGTACTGATGACGCCAGAAGTTAAGCCCGATAGTGCTCAGAGCCATTATTTGAAAAAGCCAACGTTTGAATTGTTGGCCACACTACTGGCTCCACATCCCGCTTATGATGTCTACAATTCGCGAGAAGAATGGCAGACGCCATAGGAATCCACAAAATAAAAGAACCCGTACAGAAACGTTTTGCGAATAGCTACAAAAACTCGTCCTAAGAGACTTAAAATCTACCGACAGATATTAACTATGGGCCGGCATGGGACTGCAACCTGTGACATGAGATTTCGCGACCAGTGGACAGAGTGGCTGACCTTTTCGGACAGATTAATAACGGTCGCAGTTTCGCCAGAATTTGTCTTGTGCTTTCGAAATTTCAATCTGGTAACCTTAATGTTAGGTAACAGCAACAATTAAAATAAAATTTAGCGAAGTGGTATGTTACCAAACGAACTTCATAGGTAAAGAGGTGAAGTAATGTATTCGAAGAAGAATAATTTACATTGCAAGATATTTTGTTTTAGTTATATAAACGCAAGAAAATCTCTACTGCATCCTCCCACAGAGCAGCATGCAGTATACACTTACTGAAAGCATGAAATTTTCAGTTATTTATATTTTTGAGCTGAATAGATCATACGACTGAGTTGAAATATATTCATCTATACTCACACATGAGGCATTATCTATTTTTCATAGCTGCGTCGTTTGATTGAATTGTTACTCAACTTTGTCACAGTTCATCGCTAATTTTAGTGAAAGTGCAGTGCGAAAACTCATCAAATGTTGTGGCACTATTTGTGTTCAATAGGTAACAGCAAAAGATTAGTTTAAAGAAACATAAAAACAATTGTAATCGAGATATATAAATCTTTCCACGAGAATCTTAGGGACCATGGCATTAATTTTTGTACAACACCCAATGCTGACACTGTTGCAGTTCATATTGAGCATTATGCGCTTGCAGTCTCAGGAGAAAGGTCCCCTATACCCAGACATGAGAAATTAGCATGTATTTTGTAATTGGTCTCGGGTTGATAACAGAGTGCGTTGCTAACGTTATTTGAACGCTAAGAAATTCAAAGAAATTTCACCATAAAAGTGGAACCTAAAGACGTGCGTGCGATGCTTTAGAGCACCCGCTATAGTAAGTTTTTTTCTGGCATCATAGCGACACGTTTCCTGAAATCTTCCAGCAGTACAATGCAACGTGTCACACACCTCCCTGTGTACACGCATGGTTCGAAGAGCACTGGGGTGAGCTTACCTCACTCCTCCGGGCACCAAACTCCCCGGATTTAAGCTCCATCGAGAAACTGAGGGAGCCTCTCGATTGGGCTGTTCTCGCTATGGATCCTCAACGGGGAAACCTGGTGCAGCTGACCGCGACAATGGAGTCGGCATCGCTCCAGATGCATGTCGGTATCTTCCATTTCCTCACCGACTCTCCTCCTGCACCTCTCACGTTGCAAAAAGTGATTGTTCAGGGTTCTGACACGTGGCCACATTAGTGTGACTGTAGAGGTCGAAGTGAGTAATATATTCAGGAAAATAGGCGCCCCTTTAAATACTTCAGTGAACATTCCACCATCAGATCATTCTTTTGAACGCAGCCTATTATGTACATCACATTGTATCCATCCCTACAACTCTGAACGGTTCTAGGTTCATAAATAGAATTGATAGGAATGTGATTTAAATTGGTTTGTACAGAATTTATCTAAATACATCAGAAATGTGATGAAAAAAGAGTTTTATTTAAAAATATTAATACTCGTTACTGTACCTATCTGCAAAAAAACTAAGTAAACTATGTTTGTAACTTCGCAGAAAGAGTCAAGTTTCTTACTTTTACATATTTCCTTTCACTTACTACATTGTGAGTTACAGAGAAAAACGCCCTGTCTAAACCATCCTGTATCTATAGGCGAAAAGGCTGCCAAAATAACACCGATTTTGAAGAGGCGTCCGTAGTGTGTTATAGAAATAACCCCAGACATAATTCTTATAACACGTTTCTGTATTCGGAAAATATCATCTCCACAAGTTGCTTTTGCTCAGAAAATGGTTCTGTAACTTATTAGTGAATGGAGTCTCCAGAATAACCCACTTTCTCTATTTTTAAATTACTTATTTCAATAATCGTACTTACTAAAATGTAGCTAAACCAAGGCATTATTAGTTCTAGGCAGTGACTTTCCAGTTAAGGTTAGGATCTATCTATAGTCCCGAAAACTTTCTACTTCTATTGTTTCATTTGTGCGAAACCCATTTTAATAGCTTTTTGATCAAATGCTGGAGTCGAGAGAAAACTTGACTGCCTGGAATTTACAGAATGGACTTTTGTCCGTATTTTCATAGCAAAACGACGAGTGGGAGACGGACAAATGGTGTGTCAGAATGAACAGCATGAGGTCTAGTTTTGAGGAAATGATAATAAAAACCTTAGGTTAATCCTCTCAAAGAAGAAGACACCAAGCACTCTCCATTGTTAACACAATTTATTTGTGTAAGCACCGCCGTAACCGGTTCTGAATCGCCAAGTTTATCTTCAGAGGACTGATCACATCAAGATGTATAGTTGTGGAAGTTTACTTAAGTTTTTGCCTCTTTAAGCTCTCTTGTGATGATATATTCTTAGGAGTGTGGTGCCGTAAATAGAAGAACGATGTTAGAAACGACCTATTTGAACGCAACTATCCTTCATAATGATCGAAGACAATGCAAAAATACACTTAAGACTGAATAGCTGTAGTTATATCTTACTTAATTTCTTTGGAATATTGTTGGCTTGTGTTCACGAAATACTGTAGAGTGTATCAGCACTTATCTGTCTTATAGGTAACCACATTACACCACACACACACACACACACACACACACACACACACACACACCAAAATCAGCACTTATCTGTTTTATATGTAACCACATTACATAACGCACCGCACACACACACACACACACACACACACACACACACACACACACACACACCAAAAAGCTTTTGCCACCTGGGATATGTGCACAAAGTACGCAATATCTTAAATACAACAATGCCACAGAAATTCTCTCTCAGCGATATCACATATATACATTAACTGAACAGTACAAAATATACAAATAATACATAATAAAGGTTGGTTGGTTTGTGGGGGTTGAAGGGACCAGACTACAAAGGCCATCGCTCCTACATAATATATATTTAACATTGAATGAGCATTAATTACGTATAAAGACAACAGATGTAGCAAGCAGTTTGACAGGAAATGTTACTTAAATGATATTACGTAAATATTGTAGTATACACAAGGGAACAAAATAAATGGCGATAAATAAATATTACGACACTAGAAATTATATTAACATTCTCACCACCTATTTCGTTTCATGTGTATACCATGACAGTTACATAATAACATTTAAGTAACATTTCTTATCAAACTGACACATTCGTCTGTTGATTTCATTTTTTATTAATGTTCATTTGTTGTTAAATGCATATAATGTAACTATTATTCTTTGTAAGTTTCCTGCTAGCAAATTAGTGTACGTATTGTAACATCTCAGTGAGAATCTCAAAACACTGTTGTATTTGTGATATCGCCGACTTTGTGTACATTTCTCAGGTGGCGAGAACGTGTGTGTGTGTGTGTGTGTGTATGATGCTTTCGTAATGTAGTTGTGTACATATGATTAGGGTGCTGCACATACACTACAGTATTTCGTGAATAAAAGGCAACAACGACATTCCAACAAAATTACGCACAATTTTCGACGTAAGTAAGATATAACTATAACTAAACATCGTTTTTTACCATAGGGAACCACCATTCTAAAGAGTCTTTCATCACAAGGGGACATAAAGTGCCGAAACTTATGTAAAGTTCAACAAATGTGCTTCTTGATGTGAACAGGTGTCTGACCATGGTTACGGCACTGTTTACGTAAATAAATAGCGTTATCAGTAGCAGCTGTCTGGTGTCTTCATCTTTGAAAGAATCAACCTATATTTTGTAGGCAACCACAGTCCAAAAATTCTAATTTCTGACAAAATAGCAATAAAATTAGTTGCAGGTAATCAGTTTAATTAAGAAAAAGTAATTAGTAATTTGGGGAAGCTGCTACTAGCTATGTACATGAAGGGTCAAAAAATTCATGTCTTCAAAGGCTAGCGACTTTACTCAGAAAAAGTTACGTTGGTGTAGAAATTATAGACTTCTTTCTTCCATGTTGACACATTAAAATAAATATGAAATCACAGTATAAACTGAAACTTCTCTGCTCTGTGAAGCTCTATATACTCTTTATAATAATAGAATATATATCTGTATTTAAATATATTATATTCAATGATTTCTGAACAAAACTCAAAAGTAAATTTTTTTTGAAGAAAAGAGTCAAGTTTTAGTAAGAAAGTAAAAACTAAAATAGATTAAAGAAAGCTTTGGTGTGCCTCATTATTTCCAGAACTATTCAAAGGCATATAAAAATGGTTGGACAAAACATTTCACTGTCTTTTAAAAATGTTTCTTGAGTTCTATATGATATACTGCCAGGTGTGTACTGATTCGTATTAAAAATAAGTCATGGGGTGTTTGTCTCGGAAATATCTGTGTCATGTGAAAGAAAAACTAAATCTGCATCTTCTGGAACTGCGTCCTAAAAGTCGTTTATGTATAAGGGAAAGTACAGAGGACCAATAATACACATATCAAAAAAAGTTTTCCATACCTTTGTTCCGAGAGTTCCGCAACCTGTACAGGAAATTGGAATAGAGATCAATACAAACATCATTTCCGCCCTTTTTATTGGTCATGAAAACCACACATTCTTTGTTATACCGCCATTCAGCGAGACCTTCAGAGGCGGTGGTCCAGATCGCTGTATACACCGATACCTCTTATACCCAGTAGCACGTCCCTTTCATTGATGCACGCCTGTACTCGTCGTGGCATACCATCCAGAAGTTCATCAAGGCATGTTGGTCCACATTGTCGCACTCCTCAACGGCGATTCGGCGTAGATTCCTCAGAGTGCTTGGTGGGTCACGTCGTCCATAAACAACCCTTTTCAATCTATCCCAGGCATGTTCGATAAGGTTCATGTCTGGATAACATGCTGGTCACTCTAGCCGATCGATGTCATTGTCTTGAAGGAAGTCATTCACAAGATGTGCACGACTGGGGCGCGAATTGTCGTCCATAAAGACGAATGCCTCGCCAATATGCTGCCGACATGGTTGCACTATCGTTCGGAGGATGGGATTCACGTATCGTACAGCCGTTACGGCGCCTTGCGTGACCACCAGCGGCGTACGTCGGTCCGACGTAATGCCCCCAAAACAGCAGGGAACCTCCACGTTGGTGCACTCGCTGGAGAGTGTGTCTAAGGCGTTCAGCCTGACCGAGTTGCCTCCAAACACGTCTCTGACGATTGTCTGGTTGAAGGCATATGCGACACTCATCGGTGAAGAGAACGTGATGCCAATCCTGAGCGGTCCATTTGGCATGTTGTTGGGCCAATCTGTACCGTCCTACATGGTGTCGTGGTTGCAAAGGTGGACCTCGCCATGGACGTCGGGAGTGAAGTTGCGCATTATGCAGCCTGTTGTGCACAGTTTGAGTCGTGACAAGATGTCCTGTAGCAGCACGAAAAGCATTATTCAACATGGTGGCGTTGCTGTCAGAGTTCCTCCTAGCCATAATTCGTAGGTAGCGGTCATCCACTGCAGTAGTAGCCCTTGGGCGGCCTGAGCGAGGCATGTCGACAGTTCCTGTCTTTCTACATCTCCTCCATGTTCGAACAACGACGCTTTGGTTCACTCCGTGACGCCTGGACACTTCCCTTGCTGAGGGCCCTTCCTGGCACAAAATAAACAATTCGGACGCGATCGAACCGCGGTATTGACCGTCTAGGCATGGTTGAGCTACGGACAACACGAGCAGTGTACTTCATCCTGTTGGAGTGATTGTAACTGATACCTTTTCGGACCCCCTCCGTCTAATAGGCGCTGCTCATGCGTGGTTGTTTACATCTTTGGGCTTTTAGTGACTTCTCTGAACAGTCAAACGGACTGTGTCTGTGATACAATACCCACAATAAACCGGTAGATAGAGGTTTATCTACAGGAATTCTAAGAACCAGGGTTATGCAAAGCTTTTTTCGATGAGTGTAGAAACTTGTTGCATGCCATCACTCTGCTAGTAACTCTATCAGTCTTTCGTATTTCCTGCGAAAAGCTAATTTGTGGGTTCCAGTTCTGTTCCGAAAGACAGTATTAATTAGACACGAAGTTTAAGGGGGGTAGGACGTCAAACGGCCCGACTTGGAGAAGGAGAGGCACCACAGAACATTTTAATTCCCACTGTCTATACTTTTACAAGTAAATTCATAACAGGAAGGATTCAGGATTCACAGTCGTAGCAGCGAAAGTTCAAAAACATAACAAAATATTTTTTTTACATGTGAAATTTCATCATTTTTTCACTTGCTATTGGCTGCATTTGTTGCTATAGGTACACTTTTCTTCATAAGCAAGAGAGACTGTTCGATGAATTTTGCACAGCATACAAATCATACTTACAGGTGTCTGAAACTCTAGAATCTATTTAATTTATGAAGAAATGAGTGAGCTTTACGTTTAGAAAAAATCAAATTTTGTAGTTAATTGTTCTACTTTTATCCCAGTTTTCAATAGATTTGGAAAATTCTAGAGTTTCATAAACCTGTAAGTATGGTTTCTATGCTATGCAGAATTCATCAAAGAATCTGTCTTGTGAAGAAAAATGTACCTATAGCAACTGTAAGATGGCAAGAACTATACCCCTTATATGAAGTCATTAAAGATCACCTAACTCACGTTGAGCGAACAGTAGGGCTGAACAAAATGACTGACAAGGCACAATGCATCTTGTAGAGGGTATAGTATGGACGTATTGGAATAATTAATATTGGGTGATGGTTTTAAAGTAATTCACACGATATGAAAAATTTGTGGAAACGAGTTGATTTACTGGACGCTAGTTCATCCCAGGGAAGTTTTTAGATTTGACCATGGCCAGCTGGGGAACGGCGAAGGAAAGCGACAATAGGCAACTCAGGGTGGCTCAAGCTCTGAGAAAGCGGTAACGCGGCGCAGCCTCCAGCCACCTTAAGCTTAAGATGAGTGACAGTGGGTGGGTGATTGACCCTGACTCCATGCTGGTGTACCGGGAAACAGACGGAGAACTTGTACACCTGTTGATAAATGTCTGTCGTCCCGTTTTCAGTGAAACATGTGGGTAAGCCACGGAAAGCTAAAGTGGAGCGGTCAACAGAGGCCAAAATATTGGTGTTCGTGACAATAGCAACTTCACACTGAATTCACGGTCCGCAGAGTCTGAAGTAAATCAGTTGAAGATCGACAGAATGAAATACGCCGGCCTCTGATGGGAACGTAGGACCAAGGAATTTGAAGTACTCTCCTGGGAGTCAAAATTCTGGAAAAATTGGTGTTTCATGCAGGAGGAGCTAAATAGCAGAAGTTGAGAGGAAGGGAAATTTTGTGGTAATTTGTTCACTTCCCAGAGCAGGCATTGGTTGGCACTGGGAAGCGACGCATAATTAACGTGACTTGCACTGCAATTGGCGTAAGTGATTTTGCTGGAGGGGAAACTGAGGCAAAGAGCAGACTGTGAGAAGTCTCCGTAGAAGTCTTCCATTCCCAGCTTGCCTAGAGTGCGGATGTGGCGGTCTTTACTCAGCTTGCCTGACAAAGAGAGAGCATCTCTGCAGTTCAGGGAACGATTGAGCTTGTAGATACGAAGTTTTTGTTCAGCTATGTACTGAGCAAGATGGCTAGGAGTGAATAGACGAGAGCAGCCTTGCAGCACCACGAGGTTTGCCGACGTCCACACAACAACGCCACTCTGCCACACTGAATTTGGTCACCGATTAATTTCTTAGATCACGTCGGCAAAGTTTCCACGAGGATGTGATGGGCCGTGTATTGTAGAATTCGTCTTGCACTTCACATTATGCCTGGGTCAGTCGATAGCAATTACTTTTGATTTATTACGCTTTACTCCACACAAACGGAATTTATTATCACTGCCTGTTAGGAGAGTCATGTAATGTGATGATTGAAGGTCGTGAGTTAAAATAAATCTGTGCTAATTTACTGCATCTGTTTTCAATCAAGTAGTTGAAATCCCAAGTCACTTTCTTAATTAATTTCAACATTTGCATCTGGTGTTCAATAGCTGAATATAACATAAATGTCCACCCCTTTTTAATTAAAAGGGATCAATTCTGAATCAATTAATGTCAACACTGCCACCACAGTTCAATCAGGAGTCACAGGGCCCTATTACTTTCTTTGCGTTACCCGACATTGCGGCAGTTTTGCACTCTCTGTTGATCTGTTAGTCAGTTACCTGGGGTGAACACACACCAAAACCAGATAAGTGACGGGTGGGGTGTTACACAACAAATGCAGCCAACAGTAAGTGAAAAAAATGATGAAAATTCATATCTAAAAACAAATTATTTTCTTATGTTTTTGCAGTTTCACTGCTATGAGTGTGAATTCTGAATCGTCCCTGGTGATGCTGGCTTAGTTTTATGAATTTATTTGTGAAAGTATAGACAGTAGAAAATAAAGTGTCCTGTGGTGCCTCTCCTGCTCCAAGTCGGCTCGTTCGACGTCCTACCCCTTATTTCTACATCTACGTCTACATGATTACTCTGCAATTCACATTTAAGTGCTTGGCAGAGGGTTCATCGAACCACAATCATACTATTTCCCTACCACTCCACACCCGAACAGCGCGCGGGAAAACGAACACCTTAACCTTTCTGATCGAGCTCTGATTTCTCTTCTTTTATTTTGATGATCATTCCTACCTATGTAGGTTGGGCTCAACAAACTATTTTTGCATTCAGAAGAGAAAGTTGGCGACTGAAATTTCGTAAATAGATCTCGCCGCGACGAAAAAGTCTTTGCTTTAGTGACTTCCATCCCAATTCGCGTATCATATCTGCCACACTCTCTCCCCTATTACCTGATAATACAAAACTAGCTGCCCTTTGTTGCACCCTTTTGATGTCCTCCGTCAATCCCAGCTGGTAAGGATCCCACACTACGCAGCAATATTCTAACAGAGGACAAACGATTGTAGTGTAAGCTGTCTCTTTAGTGGAGTTGTTGCATCTTATAAGTGTTCTGCCAATGAAACGCAGCCTTTGGCTCGCCTTCGCCACAATATTATCTATGTGGTCTTTCCAACTGACGTTGTCCGTAATTTTAACACCCAGGTACTTAGTTGAATTGACAGCCTTGAGAACTGTACTATTTATCGAGTAATCGAATTCCAACGGATTTCTTTTGGAACTCGTGTGGATCACCTCGCACTTTTCGTTATTTAGCTTTAACTGCCACCTGCCACACCATACAGCAATCTTTTCTAAATCGCTTTGCAACTGATACTGGTCTTCGGATGACCTTACTAGACGGTAAATTACAGCATCATCTGCGAACAACCTAAGAGAACTGCTCAGATTGTCACCCAGGTCATTTATAGAGATCAGGAACAGCAGAGGTCCCAGGACGCTTCCCTGGGGAACACCTGATATCACTTCAGTTTTACTCGATGATTTGCCGTCTATTACTACGAACTACGACCTTCCTGACAGGAAATCACGAATCCAGTCGCACAACTGAGACGATACCCCATAGGCCCGCAGCTTGATTAGAAGTCGCTTGTGAGGAACGGTGTCAAAAGCTTTCCGGAAATCTAGAAATACGGAATCAACTTGAGATACCCTGTCAATAGCGGCCATTACTTCGTACGAATAAAGAGCTATCTGCGTTGCACAAGAACGATGTTTTCTGAAACCATGCTGATTACGTGTCAATAGATCGTTCCCTACTAAGTGATTCATAACGTTTGAATACAAAAAGGTACGGCCAAACTTTCAGGAAACATTCCTCACACACAAATAAAGAAAAGATATTATGTGGACATGTGTTCGGAAACGCTTAATTTCCATGTTAGAGCTAATTTTAGTTTCGTCAGTATGTACTGTGCTTCCTCGATTCACAGCCTGTTGGCCCAATTGAAGGAACGTAATGTTGACTTCGGTGCTTGTGTTGACATGCGACTCATTGCTCTACAGTACTACCGTCAAGCACATCAGTACGTAGCATCAACAGGTTATTCCTCAGCACGAACGTGGTATTGCAGTCAGTGCAATGTTTACAAATTCGGAGTTGGCAGATGCCCATTTGATGTACGGATTAGCACGGGGCAACAGCAGTGGCGCGGTACGTTTCTATCGAGAGGGCAACTGCAATGGACGAGGCAATTATTCGTGCAGTTGACGATAACCCTAATGTCAGCGTCAGAGAAGTTGCCCCCATACAAGGCAACGTTGACAACGTCACAGTAAGGAGAGTGATACGGGAGATCCTGTTGTTTCTGTACCGTATACAGGGTGTGCAGGCACTATCAGCAGCTTATTGGCCTCCACGGGTACACTTCTACGAATGGTTCATCCAACAACGTGGCAATCCTCATTTCAGTACAAATGTTCTCTTTACGGATGAGGCTTCATTACAACGTGATCAAACTATATATTTTTACAATAAACATGTGTGGGCTGACGAGAACCCGCACGCAATTGTGAAAAAACGTCATCAACACATATTTTCTGTGAACGTTTGGGCAGGCATTGTTGGTGATGTATTGATTGGGCCCCATGTTCTTCCACATACGCTCAATGGAGCACGTTATCATAATTTCATACGGGATACTCTACCCGTGCTGCTAGAACAAGTTCCTTTGCAAGTACGACACAACACGTGGTTCATGCACGATGGAGATCCTGCACGTTTCAGTCGAAGTGTTCGTACGCTTCTCAACAACAGATCCGGTGACCGATGGATTGGTAGAGGCGGACCAATTCCATGGCCTCCACGCTCTCCTGACCTAAACCCTCTTGACTTCAATTTATGGGGGCATTGAAAACTGTTGTGTACGGAACGCCGGTACCAAATGTAGAGACTGTTCGTACTCGTATTGTGGACGGCTGTGATACAATACGCTATTCTCCAGCGCTGCATCAGCTCATCAGGGATTCCATGCGACGGAGGGTGCATGCATGTATCCTCGCTAACGGAGGACATTTCGAACATTTCCTGTAACAAAGTGTTTGAAGTCACGCTGGTACGTTCTGTTGCTGTGTGTTTCCATTCCATGATTAATGTGATTTTAAGAGAAGTAATAAAATGATCTCTAACATGGAAAGTAAGCGTTTCCGGACACATGTTCACATAACATATTTTCTTTCTTTGTTTGTGAGGAATGTTTCCTGAAGGTTTGTCCGTACCTTTTTGTAAAACCCTGTATGCTCCAAAATCCTACTGCAAACCGACATCAATGATATAGGTCTGTAGTTCGATGGATTACTCCTACTACCCTTCTTAAACACCGGTGCGACCTGCGCAATTTTCCAGTCTGGAGGTATCACTCATTAGCGTGCGATCCGAGAAATGTTACAGATTTTGTGCGCCATGTGCGCGGCCGAATGCTGAAGCTGCGTTGCCCGCAGGACTTCGCGTCGGTGGCGCTGGACATGAGCGACCTCTCGACGGCAGAGGAGGTCTCGTCGTGTGCAGAGGAGACTGCCGACAGCCTGGCGCCGGCGGCTCCGAAGCGCAAGCCGCCGGGCCTCACCTACACCTGGAGGGGCCTGCGCGCGTACGGGAGCTCCGCCCGCGGGCCGGGACAGGACGGAAGGCCGCTGCTCAGGGACGGTAAGTGTCCCGGCTGCCGCACGTGTCGCCGAGCCTCGAGGACCGTCCTTGGCCGCGGGTTACGGCGGCGAACCTGCCACGCGGCTAGAGGACTCAGTTCGCGGGGGAGGAGCGGTCACATTTGCAACTAGATCCCCCTCCTCTTTCACGTCTTTTTGTTGCTGTTCGTTGTTCAGCGTGATGTCCAGTTTGAATACACTGCTGGACTTTCAGCCTTCACTTTCACTGCACCCTCTAAACAAAACCCAACAGATAAGAATACCATCACTGCTGAAACTTCCTGGCTGATTAAAACTGTTGTCGGGCAGAGACTCGAACTCGGGATGTTTGCCTTTCGCGAAAGGCAAAGGTCCCGAGTTCGAGTCTCGGCTCGGCACACAGTTTTGATCTGCCAGGAGGTTTCATATCAGCGCACACTCCGCTGCAGAGTGAAAATCTCATTCTGGGACCATTACTGCTCTTTCACCATTCCACAGTTGCCTAGATTTTGTTAGTAACATCGCAACAATCAGATATACAGGCTGTTACAAAAAGGTACGACCAAACTTTCAGGAAACATTTCTCACACACAAATAAAGAAAAGATCGTCTTTTTCGAAACCCATGCTGATTCCTACAGAGTAGATTTATAGTTTCCAGATAAGTCATTATACTCGAACACAATAAGTGTTCCAAAATTCTACAACTGATCGACGTTAGAGATATAGTTCTGCACATCTGTTCGACGTCCCTTCTTGAAAAAGGAGATGATCTGTGCCTTTTTCCAGTGCTTTGGAACGCTACGCTCTTCTAGAGACCTATGGTACACCGCTGCAAAAAGAGGAAGGCATTATTTGGTGAGTTTATGCATCATTTAATGACCATAAGCCGAACAAACTCTCACTTCAATGGCAGCATCGTAGTCCATCCGATTTGGAATGCGTGTACCGGACTGCCATCACCAGCACTGGTTTTACATTTAGCGCTCTGACTGTGAAACAGGTTTAGAGGCTACGGCTGTGCAATACTGTAAATTAAATGGCGAGAGAGTCTGTCTTTTCACTCGTTCCCACTTACGTTCTAGAAAGTCGCAGTTTCCGTGGATTGTCTCTACCTCTCTCACCTGATCCACTGAGTTTTCATAATTCTTTCTTCTATTAAGAGTTGTCTGAAAAAATAATACATGTAAAGCAATGTACGTCTCAGTTAGAAAGAACTGATTTGTAGAAGTCCTTCTTGACAAGCAAGTGATTCCCATTTTCCCACACATTTGAATCTGCGCCATTAGTGGGACAGTGCAGCTTCAAGGCTATTCATCTGTGATCCTTATGTAAGTAAACATCACCTGTCCTTTTTAATTTCACCTCCACTCCTAACTGGTTCAATGGATCCACTTTTGTCATTATATAAAGAAGCCACCCGCTTGACCTAACCTCCTTATGTGAGCGAACAACTCACTTGAACTGTTGAGTTATGTTTATACAAGTCCAATTTATGATCAACCGCTTTTAGCCTAATCTTAATTATTGTAATTTATGACCATAAAAATGATTCCAGACACTTCGATGCTACAGTAGATATGTAAAAAAGATGAGACTTTATCCTATTGACTAATTTTCAATAGTTTAGTGATGTAACTATTGCCCAATAGCATTTTCTGCTATCGCTCTAACGTATGGCCGCGTTCCATTTTTATTTACAGTTTTGTCTCAGTTTTCAACCAGTATTCCAAATATCCACGTTTGAACGCCACCAGCCATTATCGTAAACATGAGACATTTAACAGTTACCAAAGTGCAATACTTAAATTACGCTTGTGTCCTATGGTTTAACATTTAACAGTTTCCAACACAGGGCATTATTGAGACGCACTGAGGTGTTTCAGGTTGGCTTGGACTGCACGGTGGGATTTTTATTTTTCACTTCATGCGCCTGAACACTCCCTTTCTATAAAATGAATGTTGGTTACTGAATAATCGGCTGCCGTTAAGAATTATTAATCACGGTCCAGCTAGTCTCTGCCATGAATCTGTGTGCCTTCTTCCTCCATCTTGGCTCCGATTTCACCTCCTTGCAGGCTGCAGATAAAGCTGCTGAAAATAACTTGCCGTTCTCATTCATGCCACCACATAAATGAGAAGTGAGATTCAATTTATCTTCTTATATTATCTACAAAATTATAAATCAATACTTTATAAATAAGGACAGGTACAAACTTGTGCACTGCTTCTCTGCGTACTGTGCACTGCGTACATAGAGATCAGATGTTCATCTTGATAATTAATAATTACAATACATTTGTTATGTCTGACATTTCGCATTCTTAGATTTCTTGGAGCTCTTTCTCCTGTATTGCCTGCTCCATGGGAAATCCTATCTCTACCACAGCATGTAGGGTTGTCTGACTGTTACCTACTTTCGCACAGTCACTGGATCGTTAGCACCTACGATTTGAAACACCTCCAAACAGCTGGTTGTTCGCCACGTATCAACTACTCTCAATCACGAACAACTTTTGTCTGACCTATGTATTTAAGGACCTGATACACCTCATTCAAGGAAAAGGATGCCTCACTGCAACATACATTCCTGTCACATACCAAGGTTACATTTCATACCTCTCTCTGCATTGTGAATATGTTAAAACAATGGTAAACACACTACGACCTCATTATCAGGCTTTTTTGGAGGACTCTGATACTATAAGGTTATGGTAGCCTTGTGAACAGTGGCAGGAAATAAAATAAATCAAAGTAGGCACATTTTTAAAATAGGTTTGTTCACACATACAAGTCATCGCTAAATTACATTATTAACAATTTCCCACACTGCTGTTTTTAACACCTCCATTGGGGATATCATTGTAAAGACAGAGCTACACATTTTATTTTCAACAAGCCAAAAATATCTTCTATGGTCCACTCTATAAGTGCGTGATATCTCTGCACCGCCAGCACTCTCACTGCTGTGAGGGTTTTGCCTGCTGCATCCACAGCCACGGCCACCTCACACCCTCACCTCTCAGTCGCCCAGAGACGGGAGGTAGCGTGAACATCCTGCAGATACTGTACAGTACTGGGTGGGAGGATAAGAGTATTATCGATTTTCGTTCCTATTCCAAGAATGGAGGAAAAAATGATTATGTGTGCCTCTGTATGTACTTTCCATTACATCTTATTCTTATGACTGTTCCACCAGATCTATGATGGTGGTGGCATTATGGTATCACAGTCTTCGGTCAATGCAGCTTGCTTAAATTTACGCAATACCATTTTGTTAGGAATATATTACCTTTTTCCGAATTTTTCTGTTACAATTCGAAGGAAGTGCCCCTGCCTCATGGAGCTTACAATTACCCATTGGATCATTTTTACTGAGGCACCTTCTTCATTGATTTACCACAATCAATCAAGCGACACGATTGTATCAATAATAGCGTTTTGAAAAGCACTTCATCCATGGATGTATTATAGTTCTGTAAGATGCCTCAGCTTGGCATCTGCTGTTACTTTAGGTCGCTCCAGATGCTTACTCCTTGGTATTTTATGATAATTAGTGTTTACAGCAGTAGTCTAATAAAACAGTGCTGGATTTCATATTCTGTTTATGCACATGTATTTACAAACATTATTTACAAGTCTACCATAATCGCAGTCCCCTGCGGCTGTCTGATGGCGACGTCATATCGGCTCGAACATTGTTTTTAATACTGTAATATTGCAGGGAAAAGTTACTTACAGTGAAATGGAGATTTGGTAAGTAGCAGCAATATAGTTGTTTAAATACTGCACTGTGGTGATTATTATCAAACAGTGAACATGGGATACCAGTGTACTTTGTATAAGTAATGCACTGTGTTAAATGTTAAATACTGAAAGTCTGATTTTTATGACAATCTATGTGCATATCTGGACAATAATATCAAAAGTGGGTATTTGAAAAACTGGGTAAAATTGACCCAAAACTGGAGTACTTTTGGAAAATGTTATTGAGCAGCCATGAATCATTAGATTACACTAAAGCAGCTATCAGGATGACACCCCACCATTTTCCACACATCTACTGTATGTCAAAGTGTCTGATGTCTTTTTTGGATCATAAATTACACCAATTCTCCTCAGCAATTGACACAAAGATGTAGGGGAGCTTTCTATATAAGGAGGCTAATACAAGAGACTTGCTTGTTTACAGAAGGGTCATAAATAAGTGACGTTGGACCTGAATTGTCCCACTGCTCGCACCTGCAGTAAGCTATGATCGATTGACCAAGCTGTGTCATAACTGTTAGGTTAACTCTTTGAGCCCCAGCAATGTGAAAGAAATATATTCAAAAAATTTTCACAAAATTAACTTTTATTATCATAGTAAGTAAGGAGTAAAAGTTGACATTAACAAAAAGTAAACAACAACTCATTGTAGGTGGTAGTTTCAATACAGGGTATAATTTTAGTTTTTCACCGAACTAACTTTTATTATCGTAGTAAGCAACGAATATAAGAACAAACTGGCAAAAAGCAAAAAGTGAATAGTGTTAAGATGAGAAGTTCGATTTGGAACAACTGGCACATACAGTTCTCAACCATCCATCATTATTTGTGATACAGTTCAAAGAAATTTCGCCTTTTTCCTTGACAAATTCTCAAATGTCGGAACTTCCTTGAAATCATAATGTCTACAACGAATTATAGTCCCACATTACAAGCAGAAGTTGGGCTGAAATTTAACAAGTTTATGTGAAATGTAGAATTGCCCCAATGCTTTCATTTCGAAACCACCTATAAAAGCGTAGCTTACTTTGTGCACTCTATGCAGCGTAATAAGAGCTCACACGATGCATATGCGAACGGCGCCAATAATCGAACTAATTTATGATAAGCTCATAGCACGGTTTCAAAATGTGTAAGTAACTCAAATTCTAACCAAGTGCTTCAAGGCGTGAAGGGACCTATTTGCTTCACACTAACAAAAGTAACGTACTCTAATGACTGATGGCACTGTAGCAGCAGAGAAGCTGCAGCATAAACATACTGCTAGCAGGTAACAGTCTTGTAACAAGGATGCGACTGCTCTTACAATTTCCTGTGTTTATTAGGATTTCCACCTGAGTACCTGGCGTTGTCTGGGTATGCATTTATACCAATCTTCTACTACTCCGTATCATCCTTCCCCCTCTTCTTGTCTTGTCTTTCCTTTCTCCATCTCCTCGTCTGCACTCCCTCGGTCCCTTTCCCCTCCCCCTTTCCCTAGCCTCCTCCCTGTATTCATACCTTTCTCCACCTTCATCCTGTCTATCCACCATCTACTCCCCCTTCTTTCTCTAAGTTATCACATTCGTATCAATAAGTCTCGTGATTTGGCTGAAATCTTTCCGGGGGTTTAGAATGAGCTTTTTATCCATGACTCTGCCCGCGTACACATATATCAAATGTATATCACGCATATTTAACATATTTCAAACGTATCTGTACACGCATTCAACCTATATATCTAGCGAATTTCGTCCCACAGTTTCTTTTTCACGCCACTCACTATTCATGGCGCCTTATCCCCTGACCTATGTGTCGTGCCATGGTGTAATTTTACAGGTACATACCTTCAGTGGTATATGCGAATACTGTTTCCGAAATGTACATTTATTAGCACATGCGCCAGTTTAGCTGTATGAACAGCGAAAATGTAGTAAGTTATAGACTTCCTGCGTTTCATCATTTTGTGAGCGTTGTCAGTGAGGAAAGTTCCGTATTGGTTTGAATATACGTGTGAAGCTTGTTGCTACTCGGTAAGTGCTCTCATTCTTAAACACTTGGATGATAATAGTATACTGCCGCGTCTTGGACTACAGTGCTTTTTCATCCCCACGTGCACCCCTTTGACAGGTATGTGGTTCTTAGCCCACATGATTCCTTTCAGTGATATGAAGGACTTACACTCCTGGAAACTGAAATAAGAACACCGTGAATTCATTGTCCCAGGAAGGGGAAACTTTATTGACTTACACCTTCTAGAGCACGTTGGGTGGCACGGGATACATGCGGACGTGCATTGTCCTGTTGGAACAGCAAGTTCCCTTGCCGGTCTAGGAATGGTAGAACGATGGGTTCGATGACGGTTTGGATGTACCGTGCACTATTCAGTGTCCCCTCGACGATCACCAGAGGTGTACGGCCAGTGTAGGAGATCGCTCCCCACACCATGATACCGGGTGTTGGCCCTGTGTGCCTCGGTCGTATGCAGTCCTGATTGTGGCGCTCACCTGCACGGCGCCAAACACGCATACGACCATCATTGGCACCAAGGCAGAAGCGAGTCTCATCGCTGAAGACGACACGTCTCCATTCGTCCCTCCATTCACGCCTGTCGCGACATCACTGGAGGCGGGCTGCACGATGTTGGGGCGTGAGCGGAAGACGGCCTAACGGTGTGCGGGACCGTAGCCCAGCTTCTTGGAGACGGTTGCGAATGGTTCTCGCCGATACCCCAGGAGCAACAGTGTCCCTAATTTGCTGGGAAGTGGCGGTGCGGTCCCCTACGGCACTGCGTATGATCCTACGGTCTTGGCGTGCATCCGTGCGTCGCTGCGGTCCGGTCCCAGGTCGACGGGCACGTGCACCTTCCGCCGACCACTGGCGACAACATCGATGTACTGTGGAGACCTCACGCCCCACGTGTTGAGCAATTCGGCGGTACGTCCACCCGGCCTCCCGCATGCCCACTATACGCCCTCGCTCAAAGTCCGTCAACTGCACATACGGTTCACGTCCACGCTGTCGCGGCATGCTACCAGTGTTAAAGACTGCGATGGAGCTCCGTATGCCACGGCAAACTGGCTGACACTGACGGCGGCGGTGCACAAATGCTGCGCAGCTAGCGCCATTCGACGGCGAACACCGCGGTTCCTGGTGTGTCCGCTGTGCCGTGCGTGTGATCATTGCTTGTAGAGCCCTCTCGCAGTGTCCGGAGCAAGTATGGTGGGTCTGACACACCGGTGTCAATGTGTTCTTTATTCCATTTCCAGGAGTGTATTTGAATAATGATACAAGTACGTTTTTGTAATTGCGTAGGCTTCCGCGGCCAGAGTCAGTCGACATAAAAGTTTTATGGGTTTGATACCGCGTCATACTGAAAAAACTACTGCTGCTGGAGAAAAACCAACGTTTCGGACACGATTGCAGTGGCCTTCTTCTGGGTCTAATGGTACGTTCTAGCTAAGCAGTGTCCTTTATATTTTGTTGTTAATGTTCACCGCGCATTCCATTACGTCATAATTTTAAAAATGTAGTTAGTTTCATTGCTCACTTAAGGAGGAAGGAGAGGGAACTTTATGTTTAATAGGTTATAGCGGTGGAGGTAGAACGTGACCTCTGTTGTCTATTGGCTCTTCTGTTATGTGGTCACCGTCGAATGAGAAGTTGTCTGCTGTTTACCGACTGCTGGACGTCGTCCGCGCGGCGGCAGTTACTCACCGGTGGTGCTCGTGCCTCGTGTTGGCAGTACGGTCTGTTGGGCTCTGATTGCTGGCAGCCAAGATGGAGCAAGCCTGTGTCTATCCTCCCTGTTCATGTTTAATTAGGGTGTTTAGTATTTCGATGGCCTCTCTGATTTTGCGTTTCGTCAAATTTGGCTGCTTGGCCAACACACAAGCTTCGCTGAATTTTATTTCTTTTCCGCAGTGTTGGTGATGTTCTGACACTGCGGATTTGTTGTGTTGCTACGGTCGCAGGTTCGAATCCTGCCTCGGGCATGGATGTGTGTGATGTCCTTAGGTTAGTTAGGTTTAAGTAGTTCTAAGTTCTAGGCGACTGATGACCTCAGAAGTTAAGTCGCATAGTGCTCAGAGCCATTTGAACCATTTGAATTTGTTGTGTTGCCCTAGGCGAATATAACGCTCGTGTTCCAGAATGCGCGTTGCTATTGCCCTACCAGTCACGCCGAAGTATGCCTCTTCACATTCGCATTCCACCTTGTAAACGCCTGCAGTGTGTAATTCATCCACCTTGTCCTTAGTGGAGCGTAGCACGTTCTGGATCCTACGACCACAATAGAAGACAGGCTGCACCGCAACGCGGCGAAGGTGTTTGCCTATTCGGTCAGTAACGTTTTTCAGATAAGGTAAGCGCACTGTTGCCTGCAGTTTGTCTATTTCTTGCTTATCTTTCTTGTTGCGAGTAGCTGCCGCTGCGCGGCCGACGTACAGCAGTTGGTAAACAGCAGCAAACTTCTCATTCGACGGTGACCACCAATCATGGTACATAACACAAGAGCCAATAGACAACAGAGGTCACGTTCTCCCTCCACCGCAATAGCCTATTAAAAATAAACTTCCCTCTCCTTCTTCCTGAAGTGACCAATGAAACTAACTACCTTTTTAAAATTATGACGTAATTGAATGCGCAGTGAACACTAACAACAAAATATAAAGGACACTGAATAGCTAGAACGCACCATTAGACCCAGAAGAAGGCAACTGCAGTCGTGGCCGAAACGTTGGTCTTTCTCCAGCAGCAGTAGTTTTTACATTATGACGCGGTACCAGACCCATAAAACTTTTATGTCGAAGTCCATATTTGTTCATCTAAAAATACAGAGTCCTAAATGAGCGTTGAAAAATCTGCAGTTGAGACACCAGAAATATTCAAGCATTTGGCTTCTTGCTAGAGATGAACCTTTCTTTCTGTTTGTTTGGATCATTAATTTCAGAAGCATTATAGGCAGAAAAGTGGAGGTAATGGACTTGTACCACTATTGAAATAAGCCCTTCATATTTGTATAAGTGATACGTGTGCCAACTATGGTTGAAATCAATCCACTGGTTTATGAGGAGATATGGAACGTACATGCATACATACGAATATAATGATATAAAAAAAGTCGGGGGATGCCTCCTAATATGGTATCGGACATTCATTTTCCCAGCGACGCACAGAATGTCGACGTGATATGGATTCAACAATTTGCTCGAAGTCCCGTGCTGAAATAATGAACCCTGCTCCCCCTATACGCCTCCATGACTGTGAAAGGATTCCCGGTGCAGGGTTTCGTGACCTCTCGATTATATCCCTGAAATATTCGGTGGGATTCGTGTTGGGCGACTTGGGTAGCTAAATCATTCACTCGAACTATATTTTAACTAAAGTTCTGTCTTGATCACAACACTTAATGTCTCTATAACATAGGTGACCGGTTTCGGTTATATTTATATAAACATCTTCAAAGTCAACTCACTTTGTAGCAGCTGGGGAGACCTCCGCCTTCCACCCTCCAAGGAAGCCATGGGTCTGAAGATGGTTGTCTCGAAACCGGTCACCTATGTTATTGAGACATAAGTGTTGTGATCAAGACTGTAGTTAAAATATAACACTTTATTAATCACTGTTTCCAAAAATGTTTCACTCGAACTGTCCAGAATGTTCTTCAAACAAATCGCGAACAAATGTGATCTGGTGACATGGCGTATCGTCATACATAAAACTTAGATCGTTGTTTGGTCTCCAAGTAGCCGGACATAATCACCTCCAGCCAGTGGTCAGTTTACTTGGACCAGAGGACCCAATCCGTTCTACGCAAACTCAGCCTACACAATTATGGAGCCACCACTAGCTTGCACAGAGCGTTGTTGACAGATTAGGTCCATGGCTCGGTGGGGTCTGCACCACACTCGAACCGCACCATCAGCTCTTACCAACTGGAAGCGGTTGACCAGCCGTCTAGGGTCCTACTGATATGGTCACGAGCCCAACAGAGGCACAGCAGACGATGTGTTGTTATAAAAGACACTCGTGTCGGCCGTCTACCGCCGCAGCCCATTAGCGTCAAATTTCGCTGCACTGTCCTAACTGATACATTCGTCTTTCATACCACATTCATTTCTGTGGTTATTTTACGAAGTGTTTCTCGTCTGTTAGCACTGACAACTGTAACGCAAACGCCGCTGCTCTCGGTAGTTAAGTGAAGGTCATCGGACACTGCGCTGTCCGTAGTGAGAGGTAACGTGTGAAATGTGGTATTGTGGGCACACTCTTGACATTTTGGATATCGGAGTGTTGAATTCCCTAACGATTTTCGAAATGAGATATCCAATGCGTCTAGCCCGAACTAACATTCCACGCTCAGTCTGTTACACTACTGGTAATTAAAATTGCTACACCAAGAAGAAAGGCAGACAATAAACGGGTATTCATTGGACACATATATTATACTAGAACTGACATGTGATTACATTTTCACGCGACTTGGGTGCATAGATCCAGAGAAATCAGTACCCAGTACAACCACCTCTGGCCGTAATAACGGCCTTGATACGCCTGGGCATTGAGTCAAACAGAGCTTGGATGGCGTGTACAGGTACAGCTGCCCACGCAGCTTCAACATGATATCACAGTTCATCAAGAGTGGTGACTGGCGTATTGAGACGAGCCAGTTGCTCGGCCACCATTGACCAGACGTTTTCAGTTGGTGAGAGATCTGGAGAATGTGGTGGCCAGGGCAGCAGTGGAACATTTTCTGTATACAGAAAGGCCCGTACAGGACCTGCAACATACGGTCGTGCATTATCATGCTGAAATGTAGGGTTTCGCAGGGATCGAATGAAGGGTAGAGCCGTGGGTCGTAACACATCTGAAATGTAACATCCACTGTTGAAAGTGCCGTCAATGCGAACAAGAGGTGACCGAGACGTGTAACCAATGGCACCCCATACCATCACGCCGGATGATACGCCGGTATGGCGATGACGAATACACGCTTCCAATGTGCGTTCACGGCGATATCGCCAAACACTGGTGCGACCGTCATGATGCTGTAAACAGAACCTGGATTCATCCGACAAAATGACGTTTTGCCATTCGTGCACCCAGGTTCGTCGTTGAGTACACCGTCGCAGGCGCTCCTGTCCGTGATGCAGCGTCAAGGGTAACCGCAGCCATGGTCTCCGAGCTGATAGTCCATGCTGCTGCGAACGTCGTCGAACTGTTGGTGCAGATGGTTGTTGTCTCGAAAACGTCCCCATCTGCTGACTCAGGGATCGAGACGTGGCTGCACGATCCGCTACAGCCATGCGCATAAGATGCCCGTCATGTGGACCGCTAGTGATACGAGGCCGTTGGGATCCAGCACGGTGTTCCGTATTACCCTCCTGCACCCACCGATTCGATATTCTCCTAACAGTTATTGGATCTCGACCAACGCGAGCAGCAATGTCGCGATACGAAAAACCGCAATCGAGATAGGTTACAATCCGACCGTTATCAAAGTGATGGTACGCATTTCTCCTCCTTTCAGGAGGCATCGCAACAACGTTTCACCTGGCAACGCCGGTCAACTGCTGTTTGTGTATGAGAAATCGGTTGGAAACTTTCCTCATGTCAGCACGTTGTAGGTGTCGCCACCGGCGCCAACCTTGTGGGAATGCTCTCAAAAGGTAATCATTTGCATATCACAGCAGCTTCATCTTGTCGGTTAAATTCCACGTCTGTAGCACGTCATCTTCGTGGTGTAGCAATTTTAATGGCCGGTAGTATAATTCCCGTCGTGCGGCCCTAATCACGTCGAACATTAATCACCTGAGTGCAAATGGCAGTTGCGCTAAGGCATTGCCCTTTGTCAGTTGTTTCCCCGATCCTACCGCCATATGTGAATGTGCATGCCGCTATTCCGTTACTGTTCCCACACCAGTGGGTGCACGTACATCTATTTTTATAATATGTACGGGGTTGCTCGTTTCATTGTCCTCTACTCGCCCCTTCCGGTTGTAGTTTGACACCCTGTATTTCAGAGGCGTACCCTACCAACACCGACTCGAAGGAAAGCCTCGGCGCTTGTTAGGCACGGCCAACGCCAGGTCTGTTGCAGGCATACTCATAATGGTGGTGTCTCCCTCTCCCACACAGGAAAATGTGAAACTATTGGCGGTAGCTGACCAACACACATTGTTCTGAGAGATTTCTGCAATCATTTAATTGTGCTGTTCATTACACTTCTTAACAAGTAGTGTAGCCCTGAACTCAAGGATTGACATACAAAAACAACTTCACGGTCCAGCAGCAACAGAATTCGTGCTTCTTTACCTTACCTGTAAATCTGAGGAAGTTACGTTTGTACTGGGTTGCTTTTACAAGAAACTGTGAGCATATCGGTGCTCTTCTTTAGGTATCTTGGTTGACTATGGGGTGAGGAGCACTGAATGTTAATGAATATCTTGCGATTTTACACGTTTGGGGATGGTGTGGGGGACAGAAGAAGAGGCAAAAGGCAAAAGAGAGAAACTTGTTTTATCAAATAATTTTTTTTTATCTTATAAAGTTTCTCCTTTCAGTTGCAAGAGGGGAATATTTATCTTTTCTAATGTGCGTGTTTAAAAAAGTTTAATGTCATTAGTATTTTCGATGTATGAAGCTATTTTGTTTCCTGTTTAGAATTCCTTGCGTTGAAAACGACAGTAATCTAATGACTGTCAACAGTTGGACATTTACACATGTAAATTAGTTCACATTTCCAATGACGATGTCAAACGAAAATAAATAAATAAATAAATAAAAGAAACGAATTAATTGTAAGGGGGTTGGGGTTATTTACTATAGGGAAATGGATCAATTAAGTATAGTTACTTGAATGTAAAATTTCCGAAGCTTGCAATGGAGCAAAGCATCTTCTCATATTGATTTACGTTTGTTCTACATCTACATCTACATATATACTCCGCTAGCCACCAAGCTGTGTGTGGCGGAGGGCACAATTATCGCCAAAGTCATATCCCCCTCCCACTGTTCCACTCACGGATCGCGCGAGGGATTACACTCGTGATCTCCTCGGGAGGTATAAGTGGGGGAAGCAATATATTCGGTACCTCATCCAGAAACGCACCCTCCCGAAACCTGGCGAGCAAGCTACACCGTGATGCAGAGCGCCTCTCTTGCAGAGTCTGCCACTTGAGCCGCATGGAACACCCGTCACTATCTACTAGATCATTTATATATATTGTGAAAAGCAATGGTCTCATAACACTCGCCTGTGGCACGCCAGAGGTTACTTTAACGTCTGTAGACGTCTCTCCATTGAGAACAACATGCTGTATTCTGTTTGCTAAAAACTCTCCAGCCACACAGCTGGTCTGACATTCCGTAGGCTCTTACTTTGTTTATCAGGTGACAGCGCGGAACTGTAGCGAACGCCTTCCGGAAGTCAAGAAAAATAGCATATACCTGGCAACCTGTATCTAATATTTTCTGGGTCTCACGAACAAATAAAGCGAGTTGGGTCTCACACGATCGCTGTTTCCGGAATCCATGTTGATTCCTACAGAGTAGATTCTGGGTTTCCAAAAACGACATGATACTAGAGCAAAAAACATGTTCTAAAATTCTACAACAGATCGACGTCAGAGATATAGGTCTATAGTTTTCCGCATCTGCTCGACGACCCGCCTTGGACTACCTGTGCTCTTTTCCAATCATTTGGAACCTTCCGTTCTTCTAGAGACTTGCGGTACACGGCTGTTAGAAGGGGGGCAAGTTCTTTCGCGTACTCTGTGTAGAATCGAATTGGTATCCCGTCAGGTCCAGTGGACTTTCCTCTGCTGAGTGATTCCAGTTGCTTTTCTGTTCCTTGGACACTTATATCGATGTCAGCCATTTTCGACAGGATTCAGAAATACAGAACTATGATCTTCATTTGTAGCTTTACGATAGTAAGAAAATCTTTGATGTAAATAAAACTGCAGAATCCAAAACAATACCAAACATTTTGTCCAAAAATGAGAGATTTATAGTGATAAGCACGCCCAGGCGTTTCTGCCTGCAACAGACCTGGCGTTGGCCGTGCCTGGCTGACGTGACGTCACCAAGAAGCGGCGAGGCCTTGCTTTGAGTCGGTGTTGACCCTAGGCGGCCGAGAGTCTGACAGATTGCGAGCACGCTGTCGGGTGACGGCGTGGCTGGCTGTTGCAGTGAGCGGCCAGGCGCTGCCCGGGGAGCTGCTGGCGGTGATGGGCGCGAGCGGCGCCGGCAAGACGTCGTTGCTGGAGGCGCTCACCTTCCGCGCCGCCCTCCACGCGGGGGAGCGCCTGCTCAACGGCCGGCCCGCCGACGCCGCCCACCTCGCCGCCCACGCCGCCTACGTCGCGCAGCAGAACTACTTCGTGGGCGCCCTCACCGTCCGCGAGCACCTCATCTTCCACGTGAGTCGCAGCCCACCTTCACGTCTACGTCTACATTAACAGAAAAAAAACGCAACACCAAAAAATAGTAATGCAGAGTAGTGAAAGTTGTATACATGGAAGAACCCTGGAGATACTAAAAGGTTTCAGATATATTATATAATGGTAAGACAGAGATTTAGGAACCAGGTTTTAAATTGTAAGACATTTCCAGGAGCAGATGTGGACTCTGACCACGATCTATTTGCTACGAATTGTAGATTAAAACTGAAGAAACTGCAAAAAGGTGGGAATTTAAGGAGGTAGGACCTGCATAAACTGACTAAACCAGAGGTTGTACAGAGTTGCAGGGAGAGAATAAGGGAACAATTGACAGGAATGGGGGAAAGAAATACAGTAGGAGAAGAATGGGTAGCTTTGAGGGATGAAGTAGTGAAGGCAGCAGAGGATCAAGTAGGTATAAAGACGAGGGCTAGTAGAAATCCTTGGGTAACAGAAGAAATATTGAATTTAATTGATGAAAGGAGAAAATATAAAAATGCAGTAAATGAAGCAGGCAAAAAGGAATACAGACGTCTCAAAAATGAGATCGACAGGAAGTGCAAAATGGCTAAGCAGGGATGGCTAGAGGACAAATGTAAGGGTGTTGAGGCTTATCCCACTAGGGGTAAGATAGATACTCCTTACAGGAAAATTAGAGGGACCTATGGAGAAAGGAGAACCACTTTTATGAATATCAAGAGCTCAGATGGAAACCCAGTTCTAACCAAAGAAGGGAAAGCAGAAAGGTGGAAGGAGTATATAGAGGATCTATACAAAGGTGATGCACTTGAGGACAATATTATGGAAATGGAAGACAATGTAGATGAAGATGAAATGGGAGATACGATACTTCGTGAAGAGTTTGACAGGGCACTGAAAGATCTAAGTCGGAACAAGGCCCCGGGAGTAGACAACATTCCATTAAAACTACTGACAGCCTTGGGAGAGCCAGTCCTGACAAAACTCTACCATATGGTAAGCAAGATAAACGAGACAGGCGAAATACCCTCAGACTTCAAGAAGAATATAATAATTCCAATACCAAAGAATGCAGGTGTTGACAGATGTGAAAATTACCGAACTATCAGTTTAATAAGTCACAGCTGCAAAATACTAACGCGAATTCTTTACAGACGAATGGAAAAACTGGTAGAAGCCGACCTCGGGGAATATCAGTTCGGATTACGTAGAAATATTGCAGCACGTGAGGCAATACTGACCTTACGATTTATCTTAGAAGAAAGATTAAGGAAAGGCAAACTTTCGTTTCTAGCACTTGTAGACTTAGAGAAAACTTTTGACAATGTTGACTGGAATACTCTCATTCAAATTCTGAAGGTGGCAGGGGTAAAATACAGGGAGCGAAAGGCTATTTACAATTTGTACAGAAACCAGATAGCAGTTATAAGAGTCGAGGGACACGAAAGAGAAGCAGTGGTTGGGAAGGGAGTGAGACAGGGTTGTAGTCTCTCTCCGATATTATTTAATCTGTTTATTGAGCAAGCAGTGAAGGAAACAAAAGAAAAATTCGAATTAGGTATTAAAATCCATGGAGAAGAAATAAAACTTTTAGGTTCGCCGATGACATTGTAATTCTGTCAGAGACAGCAAATGACTTGGAAGAGCAGTTGAACGGAATGGACAGTGTCTTGAAGGGAGATATAAGATGAACATCAACAAAAGCAAAACAAGGATAATTGAATGTAGTCGAATTAAGTTGGGCGATGCTGAGGAAATTAGATTAGGAAATAAGACACTAAAAGTAGTAAAGGAGATTTGCTATTTGCGGAGCAAAATAACTGATGACGGTGGAAGTAGAGAGGATATAAAATGTAGACTGGCAATGGCAAGGAAAGCGTTTCTGAAGAAGAAAAATTATTTAACATCGGGTATAGATTTAAATGTTAGGAAGTCTTTTCTGAAAGTATTTGTATGGAGTGTAGCCATGTATGGAAGTGAAACGTGCACGATAAATAGTTTAGACAAGAAGAGAATAGAAGCTTCCGAAATGTGGTGCTACAGAAGAATGCTGAAGATTAGATGGCTAGATCACATAACTAATGAGGAGGTATTGAATAGAATTGGGGAGAAGAAGAGCTTGTGGCACAACTTGACTAGAAGAAGGGTTCGGTGGGTAGGACATGTTCTGAGAAATCGAGGGATCACCAATTTAGTATTGGAGGGCAGTGTGGAGGGTAAAAATCGTAGAGGGAGACCAAGAGATGAATACACTAAGCAGATTCAGAAGGATGTAGGCTGCAGTAGGTACTGGGAGATGAAAAAGCTTGCACAGGATAGAGTAGCTTGGAGAGCTGCATCATACCAGTCTCAGGACTGGAGACCACAACAACAACAAAAATAGTGAAATGTCGTGAATACATTTGCCTGGGTAAGACAGGGTGGTCGGAAATTCCCGTTACAGACTTCTAGGACTTGTAGAGGGGAGCGAGTACATCGTATTTTGAATAGAAACCCATGTCCGCAAACGTCATCCAACGAAACTACAGAGCGCCAAAGTTGTAGGCATGGGCGTCTGCAAATGTGCGTATACACTGGGTGATTCCGTGATGATGTTACAGGCTTTCTAGGATCATGGAGAACGATAAATGTATTAATTTGAAGTAAGGATCCCTGTACCGGAAACGAACGAGTCGAAAGTTATAAACGAAAACCGTTTTGATAGCTCTGGCAGTTGAATACATATACCAGTTCTTGTGTTGCGAAGAGTGTAGGGCTGGTAACTTTCAGTGGTGGTGGACAAAAACGAGAAAATTTTTTTCAATAAACGTAGGCTCTAAATTGCATACCTGAGGAGCTATGACCATTCGTTCATCTTCGCTAATGTGAAACACATCTCTACTGAGCAATTGTTTATAGCTGTTAAGGTATGCACTTTAAGCCCACATTTATTGGACATTTTTTCTCTGGCAAAATGGCTACTCATATATTCTTACTGTCAGAAAAGTTTCTTATTGCCAGTCTGCATTATACGTCCTTTTCCTCTCTGCCATTGCCAGTTATTTTGATGCCAAAAAATTCATCTATTGCTTTTAGTGACGCATTTCCCAATCTAACTCAGTCACAACAACCTGTCTCTATTCGACTTTTACTTTTTTGGACGTTCATATTACAACCTCTTTCAGAAGACTCAGAAAATTTTCCGCTCAGTTGATCTTCCGATCTTTATCTGTCCTTAACGTATCTGTAATGACCTTTAACTTTTTTTCTTCTCCCTCTACTTGAATGCGTTTTCAAATTTCATCTTGGCTTGCCTTACACTTGGTCTTTATACAGACTGGGTAACATGATAGATTGATTACAACGCTGCTTCGCTTCCTTCTCTATTACTGCTTGCCTTTCAAGTCTCTTTCCCGTGGAATAGAAATATCTAATTTCAGTTAGGAGATTTCTCCGGTTTCTTCGTTTTTGCAAGGAAGAAAACCGATAGCAATTACTACAACAATTTGATGTTTTATCTGTCACTGTAAATGATTTTATTTTCATTCTTGTAAGGAATATTTTTTCTCCCTTGCAAACTGCCTCCCTCGCCACGACGCCCCTTAAGGCGTCTTGTAGCCGAGTGTGTTAACCGCAACTTTTTTTTCTTTGCAGGCATTATTGCGAATGGATCGCCACTTTCCCTACGATCTTAGGCTGAAGCGCGTAGAAGAACTCATATCAGAGGCAAGTAACATCGAAAATATTGCTAAAAACTGTGTTTGCTTTTTCAGACAAAGAGTCTATGAGCTTTTATCATCTCATGTCATAGACTGTTGCAATACGATGTTGTCCACTTCCATATATATATATATATATATATATATATATATATATATATATATATATATATATATATATATTTGACTGTTTGAGAGTTTGCTCATAGTTGTGGAATTTGTACTGTACTCTACTGGATATGAATTTGCAAGTGTACTTGAATGTCTAGAAATTTCTTTCCACATACAAAAGTAGTTTATTTATTCGTTTAATACAGACCACTAGTTTCGACATATATACGTTTTTCTCTGCTGAGCCTACTACAAATCGAGAATCTTTTCAGGAGTCGCGCTTCGCTTTATCTTTAAAGCATCATTCGTAATTATGTGAACATTTTACAAACAAAATCTGTTATTACATTTTGATACCCATAGTGTAAAAATCTTTTTTGCTTGACAATATTATGTTTTATAAACTGATTTTATAAACTGATTATTCCTGTGTTGCTATCAGTGGCTGTGGTCGAAAAGAAAGTTTGATAGCTTTGTACAATCCGAAAAAAAATGAAATTAATTACTGGATTTCGTTTTGCTGCTCTTCGCTTTACCTCGCAAAATTTAACCAACTTCGCTTCATACATATTCTGCTATAGTTGTTCTAGTTTTCGCTAAGTACTGTATTGTTGTGAATCCAATTATTTTTTATATGTGTTGCTCATATTGCGAATCCAGTATTAGTAAGTTCATTTTTGTATTTGTGTGTGCGTTAGGGGGGGGGGGGGTTACAAGGGGGGCATGGCATGAAGAGACGAGTTAAAAGAGTCAATTGATGGCGTAAGTAACGTATACAGACCATAGCGCATTTAAGCAAAAGTTTTGTATAGGAATGAAAATGTAAAACATCTCACCTGTGCAAAATGTTTAAAAAATGACCAGTGATGGTCCTTAGAAGAAAGACGAGACCTGTCAGGTGAAAACCTTTGTTCACAGTCCGCTTAAGACAGAAACACTAAAGAAATAATACTTGTTCTACAACAGCTTCTTCTGAAGATGGGTATCCATATTATAGATTTCATTTTCAAAGCCTCACGATGGTATGTTTACTATAGCCAAAACGTAACGTCGAGTAGCTACAGAGATAACACTGTTGGCAAACTATACAAATCATTCACTTTCACTGCATACTTTACGACATGATTCAGCAACGTGTTCATAATAATGTGTAGGCTGTAAATAAATGTAGTCAATGTACTGTTTACAACAGTTTCCAAGTGCCCTTTTCAGGCGTCTGCATCACTTGCTGCTAGAAATTTAATCTCTGAGTTTTAATCTTTGCTAACAATGGTGGACATTCATTCTTAAAAGCATATCAGTAACTGTAAATTAAAATATATTGTTGGAAACGAAAATGTGCAACAATGGGGATAGTCAGACATTTATCGAAGAGAGGAAAGTTTATAAAATTTTAATTTTTGATGTAACTGATTCGGTGAGTCAGAGAAAGAGACGTGTCTCGAGAATAAAGTCTATCAGTAAGTATACAAAATCTGTGAAAGGTATCCACTTAATTTCTTCAACCAAAAATTATCTTCATTGCTAAATGGTAAATACATTTCAGTAGGTGAATGCGAGGTATCTCTATAATATTAATATCAATACGAATGCCAAGTTTTTGATTCAGAGATCTGAAACTATATATCCTTCTCAAGTTTAAGGACAGACGTAGGGCAAAATGCATTCTTGTAGTTAAACATTTATATATCCAAACATATTACAGCTAGAATAGTACAACTTGAGACTACTATGCACAACATAATGCTTGATATTCTGTGCAACTTTTATTTGAAAATGCGGATGGACATACATTTATAAGGATTTGAATTTTCAATTATCATCGTTTTTATAATTAGCTTCTCTCGTAAATTAATCAAACAATAAAACTGGAATTGCACAGTTTACATCTGCATAAGAGGCTAATAAAAAGTATGGAACAGATTTTTGTATAAGGTCATAGATGCTTTGAAATTAATGGTTCATTTTTTTGTTACCTGCGACTGCTCTATTTTTCTCAATTTGTGATGGAAAACTTTTCTAAAAAAATAGATTATTCAGTAAGTAATTCTTAAGAGCTATGGCAAATTTCAGGTTGTTAACTTTCGTAGCTCCTGAGAAAGAGTATGTTATAGCTCAAAAAAGTCACCTTACGGCAATTCGCATTTAAAGATTTTATTTCAATTTTTGACAGTATAACCTTTATTCTCTTCCTGGTCTTCCAGGAATAGTCACTTCCCTTGCCTCCTCTGCCTAGCAAACTTTTGCATTTTTTCTTCTGCTGCCTGAGCTTTGCCCAGTCGCACTTCGCTTCATCGATGCTCTTATGAATGTACCTGGATGGAAGCCTTGTCCCTATAGGCACTTAATCCTACCTACGTTTCCACTACTGACCACTGGACAGGCATCACATTAAGCTATCTTCACAACAACTGAGGACACAAATATTGTTTTTGGACATTGCATGCATATAAGGTGATTGTAGCTCTCATTCGAATTCTGTTTTTTCCCCTGTACACATTTTTTCAGCAGTTCGTGATTTGGTAGGTGCTTGAAAGTTGGTTTTAGAACGTCTAAAACAGCAAGCGACAAATCATGTGTGTTGGTGTATGGCTTTTCACTGTTCACAAAGGGTGTTCAGGAAACTGTGGAAACTCCTTGGCCAGATGACTTAAATTCCTCTCGCGCCCTTTCCCCTGCTGTGGCTAGAGGCACCTAATAGGTAGGTCCTGGTAGGCAGTTTCTTCCACCTCTTTGGCCGAAAGCATTGTTTGCACACCGGTGTGAAAAATTTTTGGGAGCAGCATCCTATTCTCCCAGATGTTTATAGCACGTACTGTTAAAAAAATTATATTGTAAACAAAGGAAAAATCAAAGATAATCTTTCTCCCAGCTTTCTAGACTCTTCTTCAGTTCGTTTCAATATTGTGAACGAAAATTTGCCGCACCAAAAATTTATAGCTTGGATGGGGTGTCGATAACAGCCTGGAAAGATTGGCTGTTGCAGGCACAGATGCCCAACCTAACTTTTTCGAAACATATTTCCCGCCAGAATTCGATAATGAAACTTTGCGATGTTATTCTTAAATAATGAATCTAATAAATTACGCAATTAAACAAAAATTCGAATATTGTCACAATTTTGCCCTATATCTGCCCTTAAATACAGTATATCCAAGTTATTTTATTCACATACCAATAATGACTGGTTGACAATGAAAATTATAAATTTGAAACAGAAAGAAAACTATTTGACATAACAATTAATGAATTAGTTTGTAAGAGGTTCATAACTGTGCAATTTGTTGCTAGCGCACTCGAGCAGATGTAATTTCGATGTATTGCTCACGCACTGCCTGAAATATGTAAGCTGTAAGAGAATCTCAGACCAGAGAGCAGTGTTTGCTGCATTAAGAGAAGTGTCTGCAGCAGTAGCAGTAAGTAGTTGCTAGCGAGCAGTCTGGTCTATCGTGTTGGCTGGGCCGGTCATGGGGAGCGATGGCGGAGCCTGAGCGTTGTAGTATAAGGTAAAAGCAGCCTCGCGCATATGTACTATTGTTATATCAAGTCACATGTAAATATTTAAAAAAATCTCTTAATAATAACCTTTCTCATAAAAAGTAACTTTTGACAATCATTCATTTCAGTTTAAGGAATTTACTAATTTTTCCAATCCTTGGACATCCCGATTATTGAAAAGACAAATCAGTTGTTTCTTTTTATCCATGACAAATCTTATGCGTTATCCGGCGACCTTATTCAGGTAAGAATTTTCAATTTATTCAGAGCGTTCTTTCAGGGCCATGACGCAGCACTGCTGACGTCCAAAATTTACCAGTTTAAATTCGCAGTCAACTATTGAAAGGTTATAAGTGAGCCACAATTCTACTGAGAGATTAGTCACATAGTATTATTGGTAGGTTACGGAATTTTTTTTATTGTGAGGTTACGATGAATGTTAATTATATAAGTAATTAAATTTTACTGTTGGGAGGTTACGAAATTTTTACTGTTGGGAGGTTATTAGACATATGATTTACCTGTGCGGAGGTAACAAGTTTCTAGCCTCTCAGTGTTGAGTTGAAGTTCACTAGAGCCAAAAAGGGTTCTACAACCCAAATCCGAAGAATCGCACCAAATAACAAACACTTCAGATGTTGCAGTCCGGTGAGAATCCAAGTCCACAGTCCATGGCCGGTTTTCACCGTCATTTGGGTAATGTCATAAGCTGCTATACGGTTCACAGTGTAGCTGCACGGCTGATCCGGGTCCGTCAACGCTGGCCAGCGTAATAGTTTGGGAGAGGGCACAACCTGCCTTGTTGCCGTGTCTGTCATTGATTGTGCTGCATCAGATATCGATGTCCGAGTCGGGATTTAAGACCCCTTTAGGCTGGAATGAAAGAATTTAACTCCTCCCGAAAAGGCCATGAATGCCCAACTGTACCGACCGACCACCGTGTCATCCTCAGCCTATACGCGTCGCTGGCTGCGGATATGGAGGGGCACGTGGCCAGCACACCGCTCTCCCGGCCGTATGTCAGTATCCTAGACCGGAGCCGCTACTTCTCAATCAGTTTGCATCACGAGGGCTTGGTGCACCCTGCTTGCCAACAGCGCTCGGCAGACCGATGGTCACCCATCCAAGTACTGGCCTAGCCCGACAGCGCTTAACATCGGTGATCTGACGGAAATTGGTGTTAACACGGCGGCAAGGCCGTTGGCGTTAGGTTGGATTGCAGCAGAAAAAAAGAAAAAAAAGGAATGCGAAAATTTTCTTTGATATTAATGCAACTAACCAGCAAAAAACTACCATATAAATGCGAGTAATACTTCTGAATGTTGAGAAACAGGAGATAAAAAAAGAAGGTTTGATGCCATCTACAAAGCCTGATTTGCTTACAGAACGTCGTCTGGACATGTTAAATGATGAATTGCGTTATTTTCTGGTCTTTTCCTCCTTCTTCTACTATGGAATTCATTTATTTCGTTTCTCCATTCTTTCCTTCCACATTTCTCACATCAGTTCCCGGCATTACTCTCCTACTTCTGTCCAAGTGTTTCCTGTGGTCTTCTGGGATTTTTCGGGGAAATCTTTGGAATTTTGAAATTTCTTTGTGAGTGACACTCTTTGCTCAGTATCTGGTGATCAACTCGCACTTTGTCACTGTCGCTTGCAACTTCTTTGTACTATGTATTGTTCATTTTTAATTTATCGAAATAAGTGTAAAGTCTTTTTGTTAGTATATTCGTCCTTTACACGTCGCTACTGTGCTGTCGCTATTGTGATGTCATCTAGCTGTGTTTGCTCTTTAACGATTATCAAAATTTTTCGTACTATTTTCCTTTGTGTCAGTTACAGAGTCTCCATCATCGCCTTTTCGTTTACAATCACACAATATGTTGGAAAAAAGTGTTTTTGCTGTAGAGTAGTGTCTTAGTTCAGCGTTAACAGATGTTGATTTCTTATTATAAATTTCCTCAATGAGGTAGTACGCTATTTTCATCTTATTATCACTTACTTCAGTGGTTTCTTTCTCCAAAATGTCTTATTCACTTTCTTCTCCTAATTACTAGAATTTATTACTTGTCTCAATTTTTCCATATTTAGTTTCTATTATCTTGTAGCCTACCTTAACGGTGTGATAAATTCGGTTTCCTCAAAGGAAATTTGTATGCCAGCTTTTTCAGCTTGATTTTTTTTCAGCAGTTCTCTCTATATTGTGGCTGTTTCCAGGAGTCCGAAAAACTACCTAGGTCGTCTGCAAACGCTAGGCAGTCTGTAAGTTGTCCTTTTCGTAACTTAATGTAGCTCCCTTGTTGATTTGGTTTTTCCTAATGGCGATTTCCTATTCCCTAAAAACTTTTGTACAACACAATGAGCACCGGAGAGAGACCTTATCTTTAACACTTGTAAACATTTGACCTGTAAGTTTCACTTTAGATTTGATGTTTGTTAGCATTTGCTTCACTGGAGCTGTTTTACTGTCTGAGCCCAGTTCGTTGAGAATTTCAAACAGTGACTTTTGTCATACGCTTTTCTGGTATCTGAGAAAGCGTTTATGAAATTTTGGATTCTGTTTTCGGATACATTATTACTGACTTCAAGTCGGCTGTCTGCTCCTAACATTATCTGCTTTTTCTGTTATTTAATTGACGTTGTTGAACCTGAGGAAAAGGTGTTTTGAAAGCTACATCTTTTGCATTGTTTGGATAAAATGTAATACAGGGGCAGCAGTTAACTCGATAAATGCGGAAACGCCCAAAAACCAGTCCCCATTTGGTCTACGAATTTTACTTCTAACAGGGTAGGACTGGAATAAAAAAGTCTTCATCTCCCCGGTTTTACGCACTGGACTGCAGGACGCATAACTTTACTACCGGTTGTTGTTCGGTGTTACACTCAGAAGATACAGTGTACGAGAAGATACCACTTCCTGAAGAAGATACGTTTTCGACATTGTAATTTCCCACTTTTTTCCTCTGTCTTCTTAGCTGATACGTCTGATCCGTATATATACAGCGAGGTGACGAAAGTCGTGGGATAGCGATGTGCATATATATACAGATGACACTTGTATTGCTTATACAGGTGTAACAGGACAGTGCACTGGCGAATCTGTAATTTGTACCCAGGTGGTTCGTGTGATAAAGTTTTCGACGTGATTAGGGCCGCATGACGGGAAGCACACACTTTGATCGCGGAATGATAATTAGAGCTAGAAGCATGGGGCATTCGCTTTTGGAAATCGTTAGGAAATTCAGTATTCCGAGATCCACGGTGTCAAGAGTGTGCCGAGAATACCACATTGTGTGTCTAATTTGTGTACCTACTGGTGATTTCTTACATTTATCTAGTATGAGCAGTCTAAAAATTCTTTAAATCGAATTCTGAAATTTTTGCCTGTTTGGCCTGTTTGCGGGCATGTGTTCCGGTAACGAAAGCATGTAAGTGGAGCAGACAAGGACGGGGTATCTCGAAAACGGCGAAACTGATCGAATGTTCACGTGCTACTGTCTTAAGCATACACGGAGGAAAAGTGAAACTATCACTAGGAGCTAAATGATTGGATGTCCACGACTCTTCACAGAACATGGGGTTCGGGGCCTTGTCTGCTCTATAAAGTAGGGTAGATGGAGATCTGTGTCATCTCTGCCGAAAGAGAACAATGCTGGCGCACATGGAGCTCCACAGCAGACCACCCCTACGTGTTCACATGTTGACCCAACGACATCGTCAATTACGATTGGTGTGGGCACATGACTATCGGGACTCGACCGTCGGTCAATGGAAACGTGTCGGCTCTTCGGCAGAATCACGTTTTTGCTACACTAGGTCAATGATCGTCACCAGAAACGCCGTCATCGAGGTGAACGACGGCTTGATACGTGCAGCGCGCCACGGACTCAGGCTGGTGGGAGCAGTATTACGCTATGGGAGACATTCTCCTGCGCTTCCATGAGACCTGTGGCTGTAATCGACAACTGCGACCCACCTGCAACCCTTCATGGTTGATGTCTTCCCCGATGGCGATGTCATCTTTCAGTATGATTGTCCGCTTTTCTGAGCCAGAACCGTGCTACAGTTGTGTGAGGAACGTCATAGTGAATTCGCTTAGATGTCTCGGAGAACGGATTCGCCTGATGCGTATCATATGGAATCCATCTGGGTCGCTATCGGGCGCTACCACAGCGTACGGAAACTAGTGGCCCGCTACTTACGCGAATTACGTGACATTTGCGTGGGCATATAACACGTACCTCCACAAACCTACCAAAAGACTGTCGAGTCCCTGATACGCAGATTCAGTGATATACTTTATTCCAAAGATGGGCAGACGAGCTGCTTAAGCAGCCGGTCGTAATGTTTTGACTGGGCAGTGTAGATGAATGCTATACAGAGTCCCCAAATTTCCACTTGAACATACAAAACTCCAGCAAGGAATAGAAACCATAAAATATACCACATATCATCATCCACTTATTAATATAATGCCACAACAGATAAAAAACAAACTGAACATAAAATTCCACTGTTAACTGATGGCAGTCCAATAGTTAAATACGTAAACACGCCATAGCTAGGTATAATGTGTGACAAATCAGCAAGGCTATTCAAAAACGTAAATGTAAAAATAAGTTCCAGCACCAACGACCACCTAAGTAGAAAGCTTATTCACTATGTCGATGAATCTGGCACCCACAAAATTACCTGTCAGCCCATGTTACAAATATTATACTGTATATGCCAGACAGGTAGTCATTTCAGAATTCGATTTAAAGAACATTTAGACTGTTACAGACTGGATAAATGTAGCAAATCACCATTAGCAGCACACATTAGAGACACTGGACACTCTTTAAAAATCGAAGACAGTCACGAAATTTTGCAAAAAATCGGAAAATGCAAAAGAATGTATGTTATGGAACAAGTGGAATTTTTGAGTCGTAATACAAAGAAAGTACATAACGTGCCAAGTGAAATAACCAAATTCAACTGAAATAGTTCAGTAGCCTTAAGCTAGTTCCAAAAAATTGATTTAAGATATGCCAATGTAAAACAAACGACCACCAGACCGTCACTATAGTGAATTTCGATGAAAAATGCGATAGTCGGTACTCGCTCACATTCTGGAAGGCCGCCATACTGTATTAAGCGTATATTGTTTTCATGTATGTACAAAACATTTATGCAGTTAATTCTGTCGAAAAACAGATAAATAGTGCAACAGGATAACGTCACACAAGATCTCTACCAGCGTACAAATAATGCAATCGAAGCTTTGGGACGCCAAAATCGTAAGTGAACAGCTCACAAATAAAAAAGTGTGTCATAAGACTTTCGCACCACAACTGATGCAAAACTAGCTGTATCCCAACAGGCTGCGGTTTCAATCATAGCAAAACGAGGCGCAGCACCACACCAGCAGTACACATCACTGGACAGCAATTTCTGGCCAACTTCTGCACCCCGTTCCCCTTCTCTCTCTTTCTCCCTTTCTCCAAATACCCCAATAGTCCATACAGCAATACAGCAGCGAACAGTAAACAAAATGTTCTAAGTTCATCTAGTTTAAGACCATTTATTTTAAGTAACAATTATTTGCATGCATAAATGCCTGAAGATGGGCAGAAAATGCTGGAAACGCGTTGTGTTATCTTAACTTAAATGTATAACAAATAAAGTGACTAGTAGCAGAAAATACAAATAAGCGATTATTCCACACAGTCACGGCACACAAACGTAGCCAGTATGCCCGCAAGTAAGCACGTTCTTGTTAATGCTTGCGCATCACTCATCGTTATCCTCTCTCTTGTGCGCAGTTTTCGTTGACCGACTGCCAGCACGTGACGATCGGTATCGCTGGACGCATCAGGGGCATTAGCGGTGGCGAGATGAAGAGGCTCGCATTTGCAGCTGAGGTAAGCAGCGGATACTGAAGATTTTGCAAGTACACTCGCAGTTAAATATGGCTTCTCACGCCTCACTTATTGTAATTCGAGCTTGTGTAAAATACGGTAGTAGCGGCGTGGCACGTTTTGATAATGGAAAAGTAATAATAATAATAAAATAAAATATGTATATATGTAGAAGTTTCCGCCAAGAAATAAGCGAATGGAATCCAGAATTTATTTGAGTGTATAGCTGAGGTAAGGCACCTATGGTAAATGTTGTGTAACATTTTTATGACTGTGCATCAAAAGTAAGTGAAATAGTAAATTGGGAAGCTGGATTTGGTTCTGGAATTATTTTCAGTAAAGAGAAAGGATGACTTTTAGTAATATGTATATATTTATTCGAAGCCTTTTTTGCTTCAGGTAATGCCATGAAACTTAATTCGTTGGCACCATATTATGACTAAACACAGTTTTAAATTCATGATTCTGCGTGAGATATTTACTTTGTGATAGTGTGAGAATGATATGTTCGTCAACAAGCAGAATTTACAAGAAAAGAGGAAATAATCACTTGCTAAATGATGTTTCCAGTGAGTCAGTCTCGTTCACACGTGTCGTCTCTCCGTTCCAAATGTTTCAGTAAGGCTGACCAGAGCAGAACAACCATGTCAAAACTTTCAGCTGAGCAAAGATGTCATTTTTTAACGGATTCTTCACACAGCAGCCGGCGTGGAGAGAGACAGACATCTCATTCCCTCTGTTGGAAGGTCGGTCTTTGGCAAGATAAGTTGGAATCGATAGTCAAAGGTCTAGTTACTCACAAGAGCCAGCAGACGAACAATGATCCACACAGATGTTTTACTTCAGCTGCCAGTGAGCATTTAGAAATTTGTATCTAGTATGTGCGTGGAGGTGTGTGTCTCTTCGACGTCTCACGAACTACACACTTGTTGTTGCAGCTTATTGTACCTTCCGCTGTACTCACGAACTTGTTTACTTTTTGCTAGATTTTGTCACCTATTTGATAAAGTTGAGATTTTTCAATAATTCTGCTAACTATCGAGAGCTAAACGACTCTGCATTCGCTCACTGCACTCTAATAATTTAATGTGCTCTGGAACCCACACATCTCAGCTAAATTCCAAATATGGATGGAGTAGAACGGAGAGATCTAAAATACATGCCTCACACCACATGGTGGCTAGTGCAGCACAAACCATATACACAGGTGTAGATGTTAATGCTGCTTCATAGACCTCAACAATGGTCGATAAACAATGTCTGTCGTAGCGAAACATGTTTCTTAGTGTCCTACCACCAAAAAAAAAGTGTTTGTTATGCTCTTTATCTACCACTAAGCCCATGTGACTATTCGACTTTACATACTGTTACATTCAGGAACTGTATGACATTGCTCTTAGTGAATCTAGATTGAGACTTGGATTCCGGCCGTTTGTTCAAAGGACGATTCTCCACCATGACTGCTTCATAAAGGCTTCAAAATGTGGAGAAGTGGTTTTCATGTATAACATTTTCTCAGAGTTCTTGCTGCTGCATATTAGAATAAAATAACGAACTTTCAGCGGTAATCTCAATTTTCTCCGTGATGACATTAGAGGTTACAGCGATGCATGCATTGTTAGTGGCTCCCGATTGGACGTAAATAAGGTGTCGATTTCTTTGTAGTCTTTCGATGTCGACACCCTGCATCCTTATACAACTTAGTTTATGACTGCTGTCCCAACTGAAGTTATTGCTGCAGCCTCTTTGATGACAGATCAAGCAGGTTCATGTGCAATACAGAAAGCACCCAAGACAAGAACGAGTCACCCTTGGGCGACATCAAGCTAATACCTCGTAATACTGCCCCTAGCGTTCATAACGGTCTGAGTCTGGCGAGCAAGAGAACTTAGGAGTCTTTTTTCCGCTGCGCCATATTCGGATGAAGCTATGCTTTGATGATTAGATCCATTGGAACTACCAACTTGCGGGGCACTCGTTTCCAATCTCTGTCGATTAGAATCCATTTATGACCACTGTATCTATACTGTGGTGCATGGCTGCGAGTGGATACATCATTCCTTGTAGACACGTTGGGCGGTCCTCGTTAATATGTCAACTAACTTGTCAACTTGAGTCAACGAAAAGTTCGAATACGGTAGCTCCGTTCTTTCTGTCGTTATGTCCACATCGACCCATGACACTGTGCTGAGTCCGTAAAGTCGACTGGCACATTCAGTCCACTTCTCTACCGTGACTCTCGCCAGCAGCGGAAGACCACAAGCCACGTTGTAGCAGTCGCACACCCTCTAGAGCAGTGGATCGCTATCTTTTTAGACCATTACCCCTGAACGACGTCATGTGTGATACAGTATCCTGAACAGAGTTTGGGACGTGCTTAAATATTAGACTGTAAAAAACTAGCACTTGTATTTTCAAAGTAATAAAAAGTTTGCAGCATTTAGTTAACATTCAGACAACTGAAACTCATCAGTTTTCTACGTTTTTTGCCAAAACAAGAAATAATCAGTCAATGAAGGATCTTGTTTTGCTTAATTATAACAATCCCTTTTTAATACAAGGTATTACGAGACAATAGCAACAAATTTGATGGGTTGTAGAGGGTATCGTGAGAAACAAATTGAGGATAGGAACCCTTCTCCAGAAACGTAACACATAGCTGTGTTAACGTCTTCACCTTTTGTAGTCCTGTCTTCCACAATTGCATGTAATATACACTCCTGGAAATTGAAATAAGAACACCGTGAATTCATTGTCCCAGGAAGGGGAAACTTTATTGACACATTCCTGGGGTCAGATACATCACATGATCACACTGACAGAACCACAGGCACATAGACACAGGCAACAGAGCATGCACAATGTCGGCACCAGTGCAGTGTATATCCACCTTTCGCAGCAATGCAGACTGCTATTCTCCTATAGAGACGATCGTAGAGATGCTGGATGTAGTCCTGTGGAACGGCTTGCCATGCCATTTCCACCTGGCGCCTCAGTTAGACCAGCGTTCGTGCTGGACGTGCAGACCGCGTGAGACGACGCTTCATCCAGTGCCAAACATGCTCAATGGGGGACAGATCCGGAGATCTTGCTGGCCAGGGTAGCACGTTGGGTGGCACGGGATACATGCGGACGTGCATTGTCCTGTTGGAACAGCAAGTTCCCTTGCCGGTCTAGGAATGGTAGAACGATGGGTTCGATGACGGTTTGGATGTACCGTGCACTATTCAGTGTCCCCTCGACGATCACCAGAGGTGTACGGCCAGTGTAGGAGATCGCTCCCCACACCATGATGCCGGATGTTGGCCCTGTGTGCCTCGGTCGTATGCAGTCCTGATTGTGGCGCTCACCTGCACGGCGCCAAACACGCATACCACCATCATTGGCACCAAGGCAGAAGCGACTCTCATCGCTGAAGACGACACGTCTCCATTCGTCCCTCCATTCACGCCTGTCGCGACACCACTGGAGGCGGGCTGCACGATGTTGGGGCGTGAGCGGAAGACGGCCTAACGGTGTACGGGACCGTAGCCCAGCTTCATTGAGACGGTTGCGAATGGTCCTCGCCGATACACCAGGAGCCACAGTGTCCCTAATTTGCTGGGAAGTGGCGGTGCAGTCCCCTACGGCACTGCGTATGATCCTACGGTCTTGGCGTGCATCCGTGCGTCGCTGCAGCCCGGTACCAGGTCGACGGGCACGTGCACATTCCGCCGACCACTGGCGACAACATCGATGTTCTGTGGAGACCTCACGCCCCACGTGTTGAGCAATTCGGCGGTACGTCCACCCGGCCTCCGGCATGCCCACTATACGCCCTCGCTCAAAGTCCGTCAACTGCACATACGTTCACGTCCACGCTGTCGCGGCATGCTACCAGTGTTAAAGATTGCGATGGAGTTCCGAATGCCACGGCAAACTGGCTGACACTGAGGGCGGCGGTGCACAAATGCTGCGCAGCTAGCGCCATTCGACGGCCAACATCGCGGTTCCTGGTGTGTCCGCTGTGCCGTGCGTGTGATCATTGCTTGTACAGCCCTCTCGCAGTGTCTGGAGCAAGTATGGTGGGTCTGACACACCTGTGTCAATGTGTTCTTTTTTCGATTTCCAGGAGTGTAGATTATTTTTACTGTTTGGACAGTCTGACTACAACTGAATGAAACTGAATTTTCGTGCCATACGCGTTTCGCCTTAATTTTCTGCAAGGCATAGTGGCTTGTAATATGTACATATTTTTACTATTTATATTTTGAGGCAATATACCTATAGATTATAAACGGTTCTGGTGGCTGGTTTTTGATATGATGTAGTAAAATTTTAAATTCTACTTACAAGTTGTGTGGATGATTTGCCATCTACACTGTGTGTCAGGACGCCTGATCGAAAATGGCTTAAAAGTTCGTGGCCCTCCATCGGTAATGCTTCAATTCGGTATGGCGTTGGCTCACCCTTACCCTTGATTACAGCTACCACTCTTTCAGGCATACGTTCAATCGGGTGCTGGAAGGCTTCTTGGAGAATGGCAGCCCATTCCTCACGGAGTGCTGCACAGAGGGGAGGTATCGATGTCGGTCGGTCAATCCCGGCACGAAGTTGGCTTTCCAAAACATCCCAGAGGTGTTCTACAGGATTCAGGTCAGGACTCTGCGCAGGCCAGTCCATTACAGAGATGTTACTGTGTAACCACTCCGCCACAGGCCGTGCATTATGCCGTGTTGAAAGATGCAACAGCCATCCCCGAATTGCTCTTCAACTGTGGGAAGCAAGAAGGCACTTAAAAGATCAATTTAAGCCTGTGATGTGATAATGCCACGCGAAACAACAAGGCGTGCAACCCCCCTCCATGATAAACACGAACAGACCATAACACCACCGCCTCCGAATTTTACTATTGGCACTACACACGCTGGCAGATGACGTTCACCGGGCATTCGCCATACCTACACCTTGATATCGGATCGCCACATTGTTTACCGTGATTCTTCTCTCCACACAACAACGTTTTTCCACTGTTAAATCGTCCAATGTTTACGCTCCTTACATCAAGCGAGGCGTCGTTTGGAATTTACCGGCGTGATGCGTGGCTTACGAGCAGCTGCTCGGCCATGAAATCCAAGTTTTATCAGCTCCTGCCTAACTTTCGTAGTGCTTGCTGTGGATCCTGATGCAGTTTGGAATTCCTGTGTGATGGTCTGGATAGATGTCTGCCTATTACGCACTACGACCCTCTTCAAATGTCGGTGGTCTCTGTCAGTGAACAGATGAAGTCGCCTGTACGCTTTTGTGCTGTACGTGTCCACTTCTGTATCAAATCGGAAAAATTGGACATAGGGATGTTTAGGAATGTGGAAAATTCGCGTACAGACGTATGACACAAGTGACATCCAATCATCTGACCAGGTTCGAACTCCGTGAGTTCCGCGGAGCGCTCCATTCTGCTCTCTCACTTTGTCTAATGACTACTGAGGTCGCTGATATGGAGTACCTGGTAGTATCTGTCAGAAAAATGTACCTAATATGAAAAAGTGTGATTTTGGTGGTATCTGGATACTTTTGATCAGATAGTGTATTACGTTTCTGTTCCACTTTGGGTTCTGTTCCTCTTCGTATAATTGCCATTTGGGGTTTTCTTCCCTATTTCACAGCTCTAGGAACTGAACACTTGTTTTGATACAATATTTTCGTTTGTGTTGCCTACTGTCGGATGTTATTTCCAAAGATCGAATGTAATTTTTGAAGTATCTGTCATCTGTTTGTGTGCGAATGTGTGTGTGTCCAGAAGGCGAAGGAAGGGGGAGGGTTTTTTTTTTTTGCCTGCTTGCGTGAAAGGGAGCCTGTTCTGATGTGTGTTTCTTGATTCATCACATTTTCATTTCTTGTTCCATGTTTCTAGGACGGTGGTCACGGTGATTCAAATGTTCTCCAAATGTGGAATGGTTTGTTCTGTACTACCAACATCTGATATTTTTTTGTACCGTGTTTTAAAATTCCTGCATGTCATGCCTATGTATACTGCACCATACCTTTGACATTCAAGTTTATACATTCCTGATCGCTGCAGTTTATCCCTCTTGGTAGTTTGTTGGCTTAGGTGTGATTGGAGGGTTTCGCAGTCTTATATGCTATGTGGAAGCCGTGTCTCTTTAGGGTGTTTGCGACTCTATGTGTTAATTTATCTGCGTAAGACATAACGCACCATCAGGTTTTTTCTGTGTGATGCCATTATGTGTGTGTGTTGAGTGTGTTTGTAAGATTGCAGCTTGTGACTTGTCTTGTGTTCTGGAAGTGTTGTGTTTGCTTTGTAATTGTGTTTTTATTTTTCGATTGAGCCTGTGTACAACATGTGTGTCATGCTCATTGTTCATAGCTATTTGTATGATTGTACTCATTTCTTTTTCGAAATTTCTCTTTTTGAATGGGATCCTCTTTAATCTATCTAACATATGTCTTAGTGCTACAAGCTTCTGGTTGTATGGATGATCAGATGTGGAATGTATTGCTGCGTCTGTAGGTGTTGGTTTTCTAAAGATGTTGAATGTATGTTTGCCATTTCCTATTTTTATTGTTATGTCAAGAAAATTTATTTGATTTTTTTTCTTTTTAAAGTGTGAATTTTACGTTCTGAAGTGCTTTGTTAATTTCTGAGTGGAGGTCATCTATTTTTTCAATTGGTTTATCTACCACACAAATAATGTCATCCACGTATCTGTACCAATATATGATTTTAAAACTTTCGCTAGTGTTTATCTTCTCAAATATCTGATTTTCTAGATGACTGATGAAAATGTTTGCAAATGATCCCGTGTTTATAACCTATATGTACAATGCCCCAGAACTTAAACTACATAGTAAAAATATGTTGACAGATGTGAAAATTACCGAACTATCAGTTTAATAAGCCACGGCTGCAAAATACTAACACGAATTCTTTACAGACGAATGCAAAAACTGGTAGAAGCCGACCTCGGCGAAGATCAATTTGGATTCCGTAGAAATGTTGGAATACGTGAGGAAGTACTGACCCTACGACTTACCTTAGAAATTAGATTAAGGAAAGGCAAACCTACGATTCTAGCATTTGTAGACTTAGAGAAAGCTTTTGACAATGTTGACCGGAATACTCTCTTTCAAATTCTGAAGGTGGCGGAGGTAAAATACCCGGAGCGAAAGGCTATTTACAATTTGTACGGAAACCAGATGGCGGTTATAAGAGTAGAGGGGCATGAAAGGGAAGTAGTGGTTGGAAAGGGAGTGAGACAGGGTTGTAGCCTCTCCCCGATGTTATTCAATCTGTGTATTGAGCAAGCAGTAAAGGAAGCAAAAGAAAAATTCGGAGTAGGAATTAAAGTCCATGGAGAAGAAATAAAAACTTTGAGGTTCGCCGGTGATAATGTAATTCTGTCAGAGACAGCAAAGGACCTGGAAGAGCAGCTGAATGCTATGGACAGTGTCTTGGAAGGAGGATATAAGATGGACATAAACAAAAGCAAAACGAGGAGAATGGAATATAGTCGAATTAAGTTGGATGATGCTGCTGGAATTAGATTAGGAAATGCGACGCTTAAAGTAGTAAATAAGTTTTGCTGTTTGGGTAGAAAAATAACTGATAATGGTCGAAGTAAAGTGGATATAAAATGTTGACTGGCAATGGCAAGGAAAGCGTTTCTGAAGAAGAGAAATTTGTTAACATCGAGTATAAATTTAAGTGTCAGGAAGACGTTTCCGAAAGTATTTGTATGGGGTGTTTGGAAGTGAAACGTGGACGATAAATAGTTTAGACAAGAAGCTTTTGAAATTTTGTGGTACAGAAGAATGTTGAAGATTAGATGGGTAGACCACATAACTAAGGAGGAGGTATTGAACAGAATTGGAGAGGAGAGAAATTTTGGGCACAATCTTGACTAGAAGAAGGGATCGGTTGGTAGGGCATATTCTGAGGCATCAAGGGATCACCAATTTAGTATTGGAGGGCAGCGCGGAGGGTAAACATCGTAGAGGGAGGCCAACTAAACAGATTCAGAAGGATGTAGGTTGCAGTAGGCACTGGGAGACGAAGAAGCTTTCACAGGATAAAGTGGCATGGAGAGCTGAATCAAACCAGTCTCTGGACTGATGACCACAACAAGAACAACATGTGTAAAGCTGTAGCTAAATTAGACAAAACTACCAAATCTGGCAACGCTCGGCAATTGCTAAACATCTACGGGAATTGGATATTCATCCTTATCTGCTTCTCCACAATATCAACAGTAAAACTATGTACATATTCCTGGCCACTGAAGATGCTTCGCAGAAAATATAGGTGAAACGCGTATGCCACGAAAATAGTGTTTCATTCAGCTGTAGTCAGTTGGTTCATAACGTAAAAATGATCAGTATACCGTAATAGTCTTCCAACGACGCTGCAAATCGCTGAAGCTGTAGCCGCCGCCGCCGCCTGCCTCTAGGCCACCCTTTCTGCGGCAAACGTGACTCCAGACGCCGACGGACATTAAGCAGAACGTCTCACAATGTTGTTTGTTGTTTAGTGATAGCGACTGATAGCCACGATTGGCAGTGAAGAAGATGAAACTAGCCGCTACGTCGACAGGTCTTGCCTCCTAAGAATGCGACGCCCTGTTGTCTCGGTGGATGAGGATTTCGGATACGGGTTTCCATGTGCTGTTAATTTTCTCCCTCAAACCCTCTAAAATTTCCAGTGATTTTCGAAAAAAAACTGTGGATTGAAACCCGTACCCGAAACCGTCATCCACCAAGAAAACAGAGCATCGAATTCATAGGAGGCAAGACCTGTCTACGTAGCAGCTACCTCCATATTCTTCACTGCCGGTTGTGTCAATCAGTCGCGATCATTTGAAAACATAAAACACTTTGAGACGTCCCGACTATCGTCCTTTGGTGTACAAAACCGGCTTAATGGGACCAAACCGTGCTTCAGGTCGAAAAAAATCGATTTTTGGTTTTCATCATATTTCGATAGGTTAAGTTTTTATTTAAGTATTCTGAAAAGGATTTTGCTGAAATTTTTTTTTATCGAGGATTTAAAGAGAATTTTCCTACCATGTGAGTTTACGTGCCACGCCAACTTTACTGTCACCCACTTTTCTGCATATACTTTAGATCTTTTTATCCCCTACACTGCATGTTAGGGATTTTTTTTAAATCCCGAGTGTGTTTGATATCCTTGGACTGCAACGTCAGGTATTCTTTTGTTTCTGCTGTTTGTAAACAACACGGTTTCAAATACGTGGTTAGTTTTGTTCAAGTGTAATTGCGAGTAGTTGTTACAGAAAACTTACAGGTATACTGTGGGCAGGCAATTAGGAGAAATAAAGAAAATCTGGAAACAATTAAGAGAGGTGTTTGGGCCATATTCTTCCATAAGTCCTCTACTGATGATAAGCCATGTCATGGTTTGTGTCCATCAGGAGAAAATTCGTGGTGCAAGTACAATAGGGATAGGCAACTGGAGAACCTTATTCTCACCAGATTCTCTTCCTGCTGCTGTTATTACAGCAATTATGCTTATTGTCAGAGATTTGGCTCATCCTGACCTTCTAAGGAAATGTCTGCATGGGCAGACACAGAACCCAAATGAATGTTTCAACAGCATAATTTGGAGCCGCCTTCGAAAACAGTATTTGTAAGCATGCATACAAGAGTTCATGATACTGTTATTACATTCAGTTGTGGTAATATTGGGAAGTGTTGGGTACTGAAAAAGCTGGGAATTAATCCTGATGAAAATATGATCACTGGGTTGCAACATTGCGATAAAATGAGGATAGACCCGCTGGAGGCCAAACAAGGGCCATCATATGCAGCAGGACAGTTTTAATTAACTGTAAGTAACAAATTTCAAAAGTTTTTTCTTCAAAGTAAATTTCCTGCAAACAAAAATTTTCAGTACATATGCCCCATTATATCAGAAACTATCATAGATAAATGAATGAAATTTTCAGGGATTCTGCATAACATAAAAAGCCACCTCTGGTACTACAATCCCCCATTAGGAAGCCCACAAAAAATATTTTCTGTAAAAAGACTTAATATACTTTGTTAATAAATTTAAAAAAGTATTTCTTAAAAATTATTAAATGGATAAAGAAGATTTTAGTAAGGTTGACTCTATTAGCATCATGTAACATACAGTAAAAATATTAAGGTCCTGCATCAAATAGTTCTTTCAGAAATGGGTCAAATACTTGCCTAAATTAACATGGGTTAGATAGGCAGGGTGTGGTCCCCTTAACTGCCGAAAGGTTGGCTTAGGGGCAGGACCGGCGCCTATAGCATCGACGCTCTATAGATTCGTTGGATGACGTTTCCAAACACGGGCCCCTATCCTCGACCTGTTCCTCACAACACGCTCTGTATTTGGTCTGGTATCCACCATTGCACATGACGCTCCTAGTTTATAGTTTCTATAGTCGAAGGACTACCTGCAACTTGCGGTGAACGGAATCTGTATTCTTAAGAGTTCTTTCAATGAAAATAGTTAGAACAACAGATCTTTCGCTAACATAATGCCATTTTTGTTCCATGGAAATCTATGTTGATTTGGCCTCTCAAGGCCTAAAAAGCTTTATTTCTGCCTCAATTTCCCTCTCTGAAAACATTCCTTCTGTAACGCGAACTGATCTTATATCCCCAAAGTTACCAGTCTGTTTCCCAAACCAGAAACAGCGTTATTATTACAATTTATTGCCGATGACGAGAGATAGCTGCAACTGCCCGTTGAGTACCAAAAAAAAAAAAAAAAAAAATAAAAAATAAAAAAAAATAAATAAATAAATAGGAGTGTAGAAATGGTCGAGAGCGCTAAAAAAGTTTCCAATGGATATGAAATTGAACATTTAGAGACAGTTCATGCGATCAGTTTTTATTCATGACAGTGAGATGTGATGTTTTAACAGGAAGACATTTAAAATTTGAGGGTGGTTTAGCGCTCAATGCACACATACATTTCAAAGTTACGTATATACATAGATAAACAAATACACAATATTCTGCCCCTAAAGATGATTTTAGTCACTAAACAAGCTACATAACGTATGACACAACGCTTAACCCACCAGAACTAAAAAAGGTGTAACGTGAACTGATTCTCCCGGCGTTCCTTAGTAGAACAAATCCAGTAATATAAATGGAAAGCATGTTATTGTGTGTGTTCTACAGTACTAATTTATTTGTTTAACCGGATTACAACTTACAAGACCACCGTCAAACCTTATATGAGCATACATTAAATGTATTCGCAATTACTGATATGGGCAATCATAAGCTGTAGAATGGAATGTCGAGAGTGAAAACTTGCGCCGGACGAAGACTCGAACCCAGTTTTCCCGCTTGTAGCAAGCACTTGCCTCACCTTTTGGCTACCCGTGCATGACTCACGGCCAGACACGAACATACCAATTTCGTCAACCACGTGCCGTCGTTCTGTCCTGCAGATGATGGTTGTCCATAATCGCAATTTCGAATACGTTTAATGTATTTCATGACGGCTGTAGTCGCCTCAGTGCGTGTCCCTTCGGACTTGTATCACGTCCGAAGGAACTTTACATCGTAATTCGGAATAACACAGGCACTGCAATGTCCTACTAAATGAGTATAGTCGTCAAATATTCAACAACAATCGTTGAAAAGATGGTACGCAGCGAGAAAGAGGTGTGAGCGGTAACTGGTAGAGACCATCCTTCACAGTGCAGTGATAATGTGATTAAAAAGGTACAAGTTAAACAGGAAATAAGCAGATTAACCTTGGCACTAATCTCGAATATCATTGCTGGCAAACAATTTAAATCATGTTAAACGCTATTAAAATAAACATAGAATGCTACAGGAGCATTGACATAGGGCTTGAAGAGGTATTACATGTCGAGTGTGGTACAGAAACAGAGTAAGTAATAGAATTTTGGTCTGTAACACAGAATAATTGTAAATGTAAACTTCACATAATTCTCATAGTTTTTCCATGCTTCCCACAGTGTCTGTTCCATTGTACGAGGACTTTCTGTAAACTAATGCCTATTAAGTAAAACTAACGTTACCAACATTCTACATCTTTATTCTTTATGTCCTCGTATTTGCAGCCCTTTTCCGCATGAGGGCTCCGAATTCTAGTGTGTAACATGCCGTTGTGTAGCGGAAATATGTCGGTGCTTGAGAAACAGTTCGGTGCAATCGAGTTCCGGACTGGAAGAGTTCGTCCCCACATGGAGCGTCCTTTAATTCAGCACGACAATGCCAGACCACACCCCAGCGCTGCGACACCTGCAACAGCCCGTCGCCTTGGGCTCAGTGTCATCGCTCATCCTCCATCCTTCGAGGACTTCAGTTCGATAGCGACGAAGAACAGGTGACGGCTGTATATAAGAAGGACGGATCCTCAAAATTACAGACCAATATCCTTAACATCGGTTTGTTGCACGATTCTCGAACGTATTCTCTGTTCGAATATAATGAATTTCCTTGAGACAGAGAAGTTGCTGTCCATGCATCAGCACGGCTTTAGAAAGCATCGCTCCTGCGAAACGCAACTCGCCCTTTTTTCACTTGATATCTTGCGAACCGTGGATGAAGGGTATCAGACGGATGCCGTATCCCTTGACTTCCGGTAAGCGTTTGACTCGATGCGCATATGGGACTTCTTCCTAAGTATGTGGGTGGCTCGAAGACTTCTTAAGTAATAGAACCCAGTACGGTGTCCTCGATGGTGAGTGTTCATCGGAGATGAGGTTATCATCTGGATTGCCCAGGGAAGTGTGGTAGGTCGGCTGTTGTTTTCTATGTACATAAATGATCGTTTGGGTAGGGTGTATAGCAATGTGCTGCAGTTTGCTGATGATGCTGTGGTGTACGGGAAGATGTCGTCGTTGAGTGACTGTAGGAGTATACAAGATGACTTGGACAGGATTTGTGATTGGCGTAAAGAATGGCAGCTAACTCTAAATATAGATAAATGTAAATTAATGCAGATGAATAGGAAAAAGAATCCTGTAATGTTTGAATACTCCATTAGTAGTGTATCACTTGACACATTTACGTCGATTAAATACTTGGGCGTAGCATTGCAGAGCGATATGAAGTGGGACAAGCATGTAATGGCAGTTGTTGGAAAGGCGGATAGTCGTCTTCGGTTTATTGGTAGAATTTTGGGAAGATGTGGTTCATCTGTAAAGGAGACCGCTTATAAAATACGACCTATTCTTGAGTACTGCTCGAGCGTTTGGTATCCCTATCAGGTCGGATTTAGGGAGGACATAGAAGCAATTCAGAGGCGGGCTGCTAGGTTTGTTACTGGTAGGTTTGATCATCACGCGAGTGTTACGGAAATGCTTCAGGAACTTGGGTAGGAGTCTCTGGAGGAAAGGAGGCGTTCTTTTCGTGAATCGCTACTGAGGAAATTTAGAAAACCGGCATTTGAGGCTCACTGCAGTACAAATTTACTGCCGCCAACTTACATTTCGCGGAAAGACCACAAAGATAAGGTAAGAGAGATTAGGGCTCATACAGAGTCATATAGGCAGTCATTTTTCCCTCATTCTGTTTGGGAGTGGAACAGGGAGAGAAGATGCTACTTGTACGAGGTGCCTTCTGCCACGCACCGTATGGTGGGTTGCGGAGTATGTAGGCAGATGCAGAAGAGGTATAAGTAGAGGTGAGATTGTAGCTCCGTCAACGAAGTTGTTATTTCCGGCACATCCTCGTACATATAAACTTCACTTACTTCTCACAGTTTTCCAACGCTTCCCATGCTGACTGTTCCATTCCATTCTTCCAGTTTCCTATATTTATTTATTGTATTGTGATCATATATGAACTCCATACATATTATGTTGCTATAAATGTGAGTTCTACCTTTTGCTCAGTTCGCACATGCAATATCTCTTCACACTGTTCTTCTTTTCTCGTCACATACTAATTTTATTGTGCTGGGATTGTTTATTTAAATTCACTTACTTTTAGGCACAGTTTTTTCAGTTTAATGTTAAAGATTTTTCCGGTTTGTTGCCTTTGTATTTCAATAGCTGAGTACTATGCCCGTCTCCTCCTTGCCGCCTCCCTCTGTCCACCTGCCGCTTCACCATCTGCCCACTTGCTCCTTCCCCTCCTCCTCCCCCCTCTAGTTCCATTCCCTCCTCCCCCTCTCTTCATCTCCTTCTCCTCCATCCCTCTGCCTATCTCTTCCTTCCCCTGTCTTTGTCCACCTCCTTCTCTCTCCTCTGCCTGTCCTTTCCCTCACCCCTACCTCTGCCATCTACTCCTCCTGTCTTTGCCTATCTCCTGCTCCCCCCTCTCCCCTGCGGTATGTCCAGCACCTCGTCCTCCCTGTTCTCTCTCCACGTTGTCACACTCACAGCGATAGGAGGCTGTTTCTTCGTACCCCTACAATATTTCTTTACAGATTATAACAGATGAGCTTGTCATGTAAGTAATAGATTTCAGCTATCAGTCGTCCTTGTTAAATTTTATTGGCAGATCTAGCCATTCTCAATGCACTATCATTTTTGATCAGTGTATGTAATTCCTGTTAGTCGGGCTTCATCCACAGTTCATTGAATTGTTCAATGAACTGTGGATGAAGAACCTTGAACATCGCAGCTCGTCAGCAATCGTTGGTTAATATATTAAAAAACTAAAAACCCACGTCGACTGCGAAAAAAGCACCTAGTGTTAACTGTTAACCCAGGTTTCGGCGTAGATAACTACACCTTCTTCAGAACAACAATAAAACCCACAAGTGCCTAAGAAGATCTTTGTCAGTGATTAAAAGACTACGATAGCTATACATTTATACATTTCTTTTTCGTTTATAAATCGAGCATCGTGTACCAACCAGTGGCAGCGACTCGGCATACTTCAAATGCTCACAGTGGGGGCAGCCATCATATTGATGGAGAGTCGACGGAGCCAAAAGGGATGCAACCTCCCTCTCCCCCCCGCCCCTTCCCGGTGATTAAGTCCCGGCCCGCCCTGAAGAGGATTCGTCTGCTGGGCTTCCTGGGGTACGGAGAAGATCTCCTCTCAAGTTGCGAAGCTGTTACTGTGACACGGGAGATGAACTTTGGCTTCGGACCTGGACACGAGTGATTACGCTGAGTTATGTTTAACCTTGTTTTCTGAATAAATATTCTAAGTTACTATTGATTCCGACTTTCCATCTGGAAGTTTGTTAACTGGGACACAACATCCACGTGCTACCCTTCCTTCATCCCTGACTGCACCCACTTTGGTGGTAGTGAATGTACTGGAGGGTCACCAGCCTTCTCCTCGAGTTGGGGCTTAACTGTGGTCGATCTGTGTCAGGTGCTGACCGACCCACCGCTCATGTTCTGCGACGAGCCCACGTCCGGGCTGGACTCGTTCATGGCGCTGGCCGTGGCGACCGCCCTCAAGGCGATGGCGCGCAAGGGCAAGACCGTGGTGGCCACGGTGCACCAGCCGTCCTCCGAGATGTACGCCCTCTTCGACAGGCTGCTGCTCATCGCCGAGGGCCGCGTCGCCTTCCAGGGCACGCCCGACCAGGCGCTCGCCTTCTTCTCCAGGTGGGTCGTCAGTACTGTGCCCCAGAAACAGCAGCGGAGGGGCATGCTGTCACATTGGCGAGAGCAAATAAAGTAGGCCAGTTATTTTTAACGTCATAATTCCTGTCACTCGTTTCATGCAGCACGCCACGAATTCCTCTCCTGCAGTACCTCCTTCATTTCAGAATGGTTCTTTCACCCAACGTCCTGTGCGCAGCTCGTGGGCTAGTGGCTAGTGTTGCTGCCTCTGTATCACAGGGTCACGGGTTCGTTTCCCGGCCGGGTTGCGTATTTTCTCTGCCCGGGGTCTGGGTGTTTGTGTTGTCATTTCATCATCATCATTCGTAGAAGTGGCTAGATTGGACTGTGTAAAGACAGGGACTTCGTATGGGCGCTGATGACCGCGCAGTTGAGCGCCCCACAAACCCATCGTCATCATCATCACCCAACGTCCTCAGTTATTTGTTGGATGTGTTCCAAGCTCTGTCTTCCATTACAGTTTTACGCTGTATAGCTCTCCCTAGTGACATGGAAACTATACCCATTTTGCCGGCCTCCGTGACCGAGCGGTTCTAGGCGCTTCAGTCTGGAGCCGCGCGACCGATACGGTCGCAGGCTCGAATCCTGCCTTGGGCATGGATGTATGTGATGTCCTTAGGTTAGTCAGGTTTAAGTAGTTCTAAGTTCTAGGGAACTGATGACCTCAGATGTTAATTCCCATAGTGCTCAGAGCCATTTCAACCATGTACCCATTTTCCTATCACATTTCAGTTTATCCTGTGCCTTCTTGTCGATGGTTCTTAAATGCTTATTTTTTCGCCAGGTATACGGCGAACCTCCTCACTGCTTATCAGTTCATCTAACTTTCAACATCCGTCTATAGTACAACATATCAAATGCGTTGATTCTCTTCAATTCTGGTTTCCTTTCACACAACGCTGTGCTCGCCTATTGTAAATCCTCGAAATTTTTTCCTTAGATTATGGCCGATGCATGATACTTGGAAACTCTCTTGACGGCGAATGCTCTCTTTGCTAGTACTGACTTGCTTTTTTTTTTTTTGAATTGTCTTCCTTTCTTTGTCCGTCGTGCGTTATTTTGCTTCCAGGATAACAGAATTTCTTAACTTCATCTACTTCGTGATCACCAATACTCATCATACGTTTAGCGCTTGTCTCATTTCAGCTACTCCGCATAACTTTCGTCTTTCTTCGATTTGCTCTGAGTATTTATTCTGTAACCAATAGACTGTTCGTTCCACTCAACATTGCTGTAATTTTTTTTTCACTTTCTCTGAGGACTGCATTGGCATCAGTGAATCTAATCATTGATATCCTATCACTTTGAATTTTAGCCTCACTCTTCAATCTTTGTTTTGTTTCCATTTTGCTTCTGCGATGTGCAGATTGAACAGTAAGGGAGTAAGACTACACCTCCACTACACCCTTTTTAGTCCGCGCACTTCGTTCTTGTTCTTCCAGTTTTTAACGCTTTTTGTCTTTTACTTTATCCTACTTCGAACAGATTTTGCAGCTAGCGTTAGCTTACAGTAACTTTCCTAACTAAGAGTTAGCAAGTCGCTAACTAGAGGCAGTGAAAGGCTATTCCTGTTACAGTATAAAAAGGAGAGAGGAAAATTACTATTTGACGTCTCAGCGACAACGAGATCGTCAATGATCGAGCAGAAGCTTGGCTGGGAAGGAAGCCGATCATGCGAAGGTACCATCCCACACTTACTTGAATCCGGGTCGCCTGACGGAGATTTGAACCGTCGCCTCCCGAATGCGAGTCCAGTGTTGCTAACCAGTCTTATTTTTGGAAGGCACTGCTGTTCAGTGCTGTTCCTCCCTTTATGTCCCTGAGACGTCTATAGTTTCCTTCACACGTCTATAGCTTTCCTCCTACCGAGATAGTAGAATTCGGTTACCTATTCGAGTTGCTCACTGCCTCATTTTGATGCCAGTCTTACCTCCACCTCCTTTCATGTTTATAACCATGACTTTTTTCTTCTTGATGTTCACTTTTTGTTTTAACTTTGTTGTTTCTTGATTTAAGAACTTCTTTGAGTCTGGTGCTATTGCAGTGTCATCGGCAAATTTGATATAGTGAATATGAATAACAATAAATTTGATTCCAGTCGTCTTTCCTTTCACTCTTGTTATTGTCTCTCCAATGAACGTATTAGATAAGTAAGGTGACAGACAGTACCTCCGCCTTCCTCCAATTTTGATTTTTGCTTGACTCTTCCTACCATTAAAATCCAATTACATACTCTGACTTTTATGAACTCAAAATTAATCATCCGTAGTTCCAGTCAAATCCTTCTTTGGACTTTGCTTTAGATAACAACTTGTGGCGAACAAAATCAAATGTGTTTTGAAGATGAATGAGTGCTATATACGCTCATGTTTAGAAAGAAGAAACAGTGCATCATGAACGACTAGAGATAGGGCATTAATATTCACAAGTGCAGTAGTAAGATCTGCACAAATGATTATCATTTTACCATGTCAGCCCGCGGCTTCAAGGGAAATATCGATATCACGGGGCAACACCACCAACTGCTAAAATATGCCTGCGGCTCTCGTTGTCATGAACCGAAGGTAATGGATCAGTGCGAGTTGAGCAGACGTGCAGGATGACCCGCAGATGTATGAGCAAACCGCTCCGTCAAATCGGCGAATCTGCAAGAGAGCGCATTACTGCCATGAGAGGATGCGATGCATTCATCCGAGCAACTGCTGCTCGTGTGGGACGAAGTGTTAGGGTAGTGCAACGTATGCGTGCAGAAGGGTTCACGGAAGGCAGTAGAACACGACGAGATGGGTCGGTTGCAGCATCCAGACGACCCCCAGGGAAGACTTAAGCCTCAGCCGAATAGCGTTGCAGGGGGGATCTGCGTCCCCTTCGGCTCTGGCGCAACAGCGGAACAGTTAGCAGATCGTACACTATCAGGCGTGACGGTCCTTCACTGTTTATTACGGCATGGCTTATGTACGCGTCGTCCACTTCACCGCCTGCCTTTGACGAATATACAGAATCGTGCTAGATTGAAATGCTGTATGGAACGATTTGACTGGGGACAGGAATGGCATCAGATAGTGTTTTCGTACGAATCAAGGTTCTGTTTATCTGCAAAATTATGGCCGCATTTTAGTCCGACGCAGATAAGGGGAAGCGGCATCACAGTGACAGCATTTACACAAGACGTACAGCACCAGCTCAAGATCGTATTATGTGGGGTGCTGTTGGGCACAGCAAAAAATTACAGTTGGTGCGTGTCCAGCGTACTGTGGCCAGTGTGACCTACGTAAATGACATCCTCCGACCTGTAGCCATACCCTTTCTGCACAAGACTCGGAACGCCATTTTCAGCAGAATAATGCACACTCACATGCTGCTGCACTGATGCGTCCCTTCTTGGTGTCACAAAATGTCAGACTTTTTTCCTGACCTACCAGATCACCAGAACCGTCGCCGATCTAAAATGTGTGGGATTGAGAATGCGCTAGGTGACGATCAGTTTGGCTTTAGGAAAAGTAAAGGCACGAGAGAGGCAATTGTGACGTTACGGCTGATAATGGAAGCAAGGCTAAAGAAAAATCATGACACGTTCATAGGATTTGTCGACCTGGAAAAGCGTTCGACAATATAAAATGGTGCAAGCTGTTCGAAATACTGAAAAAAAGTAGGGGTGAGCTATAGGGAGAGACGGGTTATGTACAATATGTACAACAACCAGGAGGGAATAATAAGAGTGGACGATCAAGAACGAAGTGCTCGTATTAAGAAGGGTGTTAGACAAGGCTGTAGCCTTTCGCCCCTACACTTCAATCTGTACATCGAGGAAGCAATGATGGAAATAAAAGAAAGGTTCAGGATTGGAATTAAAATACAAGGTGAAAGGATACCAATGATACGATTCGCTGATGACATTGCTATGCTGAGTGAAAGTGAAGAAGAGTTAAATGATCTGCTGAACGGAATGAACAGTCTAATTAGTACACAGTATGGTTCGAGAGTAAATTTGAGAAAGACGTAGGTAATGAGAAGTAGTAGAAATGAGAACAGCGAGAAACTTAACATCAGGATTGATGGTCACGAAGTCAATGAAGTTAAGGAATTCTGCTACCTAGGCAGTAAAATAACCAATGACGGACGGAGCAAGGAAGACATCAAAAGCAGACTCGCTATGGCAAAAAAGGCATTTCTGGCCAAGAGAAGTCTGGTAATATCAAATACCGGCCTCAATTTGAGGAAGAAATTTCTGAGGATGTACGTCTGGAGTACAGCATTGTATGGTAGTGAAACATGGACTGTGGGGAAACCGGAACAGAAGAGAATCGAAGCATTTGAGATGTGGTGCTATAGACGAATGTTGAAAATTAGGTGGACTGATAAGGTAAGCAATGAGGAGGTTCTACGCAGAATCGGAGAGGAAAGGAACATGTGGAAAACACTGATAAGGAAAAGGGACAGGATGATAGGACATATGCTAAGACATGAGGGAATGACTTCCATGGTACTAGAGGGAGCTGTAGAGGGCAAAAACTGTAGAGGACGACAGAGATTGGAATACGTCAAGCAAATAATTGAGGACGTAGGCTGCAAGTGCTACTCTGAGATGAAGAGGTTAGCACAGGAAAGGAATTCATGGCGGGCCGCATCAAACCAGTCAGTAGACTGATCACTAAAAAAAAAAATTGGTGATACGATGGGGTCAGCATGGGTGTCTGTACCACAGGAAGACATTCGCGCTTTATAAGCATCGATGCCATCACGCATGGAGCAAGCTATCAGGGTCTGTGGCAGAGAGGTGAATGAAGTGCTAATCATTTCTACAGAACATACTAATGCACATGTCTTGTGAGTATCAACTTTCTATCTCTAATGGTTTAAGGTGTTCTGTTTTTCTTTCTGAACATGAATGTAAATTTAATTGTTTACTTCTAATCTTGTTTCCAAAATCTGACTCGTTGCCAATACTGCTACTGTCAAACCTTTCCCTGATCTGAAGTCAAACTGGTCACTCAAGGATAGTGATAGAAGTACGTGCTGGTAAGAATTTAAACGAAATAGTTATGTACTGTTTTGTTAACTGATCATAAAAAACCAATTCTAGGTTTTGAGGAGAACTACTCAAACTTATACTGTAAGCAATTTCAACACTCCAAATAACTGCTAGAATCTGTTATTATTTTTCAAAATGAAAAGAGATCTATGTCCATGCCTGTTTGTGCAATGTGAGGTGAGTTCAGTCATTAAATGAGTTCATAGGCACTTAGAATACTGTAGTGTAATTCTTTGTTCCCCCGCCCCTCTCCCCCCCCCCCCCCCCCCCTCAAACAGTCACACATGGAACGAATGTTCTTTTCCATTGTTCGCTCAGCAGTACTACAGGAGCCTTAAGAGTTTTGCTCATCTCACATTCGTTTCTGAATAAACTGCCTTATTTCAATCAAGTTGTGCCATTAATTTCTTTTCTTCCCCAATTCGATTCGGTAGCTCCTTATTAGTATGCGCTCTTCCCATCTAACCATCACTATTCCTTAGCACCACATTTTAAAATCTTCTATTTTCTTCTTCAGTCAACTGCTTATCGCCTACGCTTCACTTTCGTACAAGGCTACGCTACATACATATCCTGCATAACAGACTTCGTAACTCTTAAACGCATATCCTGTATTAACTTCTCGTATTTCAGAAATACTTCCGTTGATATAAGCAGTCTGCAATTTTTAACCTCTATACTTCGGCAATGATTTAGTTAGCTGCTTAAATAGCAAAAGTAATCTATTTGAGATTTTGTTAAGTTTCTTGGTTTCCTTTTTGGTGATTACTGCTAACTACTTCTTGTGTCTCATTTCCTAATCCTCTCAGCATCTCCAGATTGAATTCTGTTACTTTGCTGTACCCTTGTATTACTTTTGTTGATGTTCATCTTATAATCGTTTTTAAGACATTGTCCATTCCGTTCAAATTGTCTGTCCCAGACAGAATAGCAAAGACACTAGCAAACCTCAAAGATTTTGTTTCTTCTCCCTCAGAGTTAATACCTTCTCCAAATTTTACCCTGGTTTCGTTTACCGGTTGTTCAGAGTACAGATTGAACGACGTCGGGGATTGGCTGCAACCCTGTCTCACCCCAGCTCAATCATTGATTCCATCCACGTTTCTCCACTCTTATAACTGAAGCCTGGTTTCTGTTCGAACTGTAACTATTCGCTCCCTGTTTTTATCCCTACTATCTATAGAATTTCAAGGAGAGTATTCTAATCAACATTGTCAAACGCTTTCTCTAAACCTACAATTGCTGTAAATTTAGCTTTGTCTTTCTTTAACATGTCCTCTAAGATAAGCCGTTGATTCAGAATGGACTCGAGTGTTCCTACATTTTTCCGGAAATGTCTCCCTGAGGTATCCTCCTACCATTTTTTCCATTTGTCTGTAAATAAATCGTGTCATAATTTTGCAAGCATGATTTATTAAACAGAAGGTTCTGTAGTATACACAGCTGTTTATAGCTGCTTTCGTTGGAGTTGGAATTATTACTAACTTTCAGAAGTCAGCGTGTATTTCGCCTGTCTCATACATCTCGCACACCAGGTGGTAAAGTACTCTCATGGTTGGCTTTCCCAAGGGCATCAATAGTCTTGAGGGAGTATCGTCTGCTCAGGTTTTTCAGTGCTCTGACAAATTATTCTCGCAGTATTCTATCTCCCATCATTGTCATTTGCTTCCCCTTCTTTGATTTTGTTACGTTTTGAATTTGCTCTTCAATGATTAATGATCGCCACTTTCAGTGTGCCATTTCCTAATCTAAAAATTGTCTTCGAGTTCATTTCTCTTGTATATCCCCTATACACATTTCTTCCGCCTTTCAGGTTGCAGCTTTTATTTGCTTAGTGTTGTTGTTTGCTCTCGATACGAATATAATTGTTTCTCTTTTCTGAAAATGCTTCTTGAATTTTTCTTCCCCATACATTCTTCTACGGCCTTATATTTGTCCCCTAGCCATTTCTGCTTAACCATTTTGCAATTTCTGCCAGTTTCATCTCTCAGACGTCTGTTTCCCCTTTTGCCTGCTTCACTTGTTGCATTTTTATATTTCCTCCTTTCGTAAGTTAGATTCAATATCATCTGTGTTATCCAAGCATATGTATAATGCCTTGTCTCTTTACCTATTTAATCCTCTGCATCCTTCAGTATTTCATCTCTGAAAGATAGCCGTTCGTTATCTACTGTATTCCTTTTGTTTCAGTCAAACGTTGCCTATTGCTCTGAATCTCTCAGTAATATCTGGTTCTAAATATGAAAGAAAAAACTCCAATTGCTGGATTAGCGACTTAGATCAATTAGCTCTTTCATTCTACGTTTATTAAATGACTGGATGGCTGTGTGTTCGTCGTCGACTCAAATAGTTACAGTCGCAGATGCTTGTCACAAACAGACCGTCGGTAACTGGCGCTGAAACCAAGCCAGCAGGTAACCCTGTCTGCGGCCCAAAGCTTACAAGCAAGTCCGTTGCTTATAGCGGTCGGTCAGGAAAGCGAGCAAATGTAAAACAGTACCGTCTAACTGGCGAGCCGTCCTCGGTGGCAGAGTTACGTAAGCGCACGTGTCAGGCTTTGCGGATGAACGTGATTGGCCGCCCGCCGAAGGCGTGTTCACACGGCGGCCTCGCCTCTGCTCCGTTCTGTAAACTGTACAGCAAGCCCCGTTCTGTTTGTCCAGCTACGTCACAGAGGGGACCTACAGGCTAATTCAAGTATCGGCCCGAAATCTGTAACGAATGTAACTCGACACAAGACACACACGTACGTCACCTCACGCTAGGGCTTTACTGCTACGCCGGCTACTGATATTTTGTCACCATGCACGGCGGCTCTGGGGTATCTACTTCCACAGTTATATCTCTTTGCCGCAAGCTGCCCGATGATGTACCTCTGCCACTTCCTTCTCTTTCTCGTCCCAGTCGCGAATTGTGCTTGGGTATAATGACTGTTGGTTAGCATCAGTATGAGCTTGAATCTCTCTTATTTTACCTTCATGATCTTCTCGTGGGAAATGCGTAGAAACACGTAATATGTTTCTAGATGAAATTTTCACTCTACAGCGGAGTGTGCACTAATATGAAACTTCCTGGCAGATTACAACTGTGTGCCGGACCGAGACTCGAACTCTCGCGCGAAAGGCAAAGGTCCCGAGTTCGAGTATCGGTCCGGCACACAGTTTTAATCTGCCAGGAAGTTTCACGTCATATGTTGGCTGACCCATCTACATTACATCATAGTAGATTACATAGACTACCAGTTCCAACAGAGCCGTAATGAGAAACTCCTCCACGCTGTAGAACATTTTGTAGAAACAGGAATACACAGTAAATAATTGCAAAGAGAAACAAATATGCTATTGTGTCTTGTACACATCTTTAGTGAAGGGGTTGTTATGGGTGATCAATAAGTAAAAAATAGTTTTAAACATACTTTCATTTGAACGGTAAAAAGTAACTTGTTCCAAAACATGTCAATGTTCCATACGAAGATATACATACGATAATTCTTAGGCTATTCCAGCTATGCGTCAACAACCAGAAAAATCATTTTACAACACAGGATTGGGTAGAAGAGACGTTTTCTGGCACAACTTGACCAGAAGAAGGGATCGGTTGGTAGGACATGTTCTGAGGCATCAAGGGATCACCAATTTAGTATTGGAGAGTAGCACGGAGGGTAAAAATTGTATAGGGAGACCAAGAGATGAATACACTATGCAGATTCAGAAGGATGTAGGTTTCAGTAGGTACTGGGGGATGAAGAAGCTTGCACAATGCACAGGATAGAGTAGCGTGGAGAGCTGCATCAAAAGTCTCAGGACTGAAGTCCACAACAACAATTTACAATGATTGCATTACACTTACTGAATTTTTACAGAAGTCAGATTGTAAGTAATACTCACTTTATTTGGGACAGTGAAGAGCCAAAGAAACTGGTACAACTACCTAATACCGCGTACGGCCCAGCGAGCACGCAGAAACGCCACAACACTACGTGGTGGGGACTCGACTAATGTCTGAAGTAGTGCTGGAGGGAACTGACACCATGAATACTGCAGGGCTGTCCATAAATCTATAAGAGAACGAAGGGGTGGATATCTCTTCTGAACAGCACGTTGCAAGGCATCCCAGATGTGCTCAATGATGTTCATGTCTGGGAAGTTTGGTGGCCAGCGTAAGTGTTTAAACTCAGAAGAGTGTTCCTGGAGCCACTCTGTAGCAATTCTTGACGTGTGGGGTGTCGCATTGTCCTGCTGGAATTGCCGAAGTCCGTCGGGATGTACAAAGGACACAAACGGCTGCAGGTGATCATACAGGATGCCTATGTACGTGTTACTTGTCAGAGACGTATCTACAGGTATCACAGGTCTCATAACACCCAACAGTGCACGCCCCATACCACTACAGAACCTTCACCAGTTTGAACAGCTCCCTGCTGATGTTCAAGGTGCATGGGTTCATAGGTTGTCTACATACCCGTTCACGTCTGTCCAGTCGATACAATTTGGAACGAGACTCGTCAGACCTGGCGACATCTTTCCAGACATCAAAAGTCCAAGGTCGGTGCTGACAGGCCCAGACAAGCCATAAAGCTTTGTGTAGTGCAGTCATCAAGGGTACACGAGTGGGCCTCCAGCTCCGAAAGCCAATATCGATGATGTTTCATGGAATGGTTCACACGCTGACACTTGTTGATAGCCGAGCATTAAAATCTGCAGCAATCTGCGGAAGCGTTGCACTTCTGTCACGTTGACAATTCTCTTCCGTCGTCGTTGGTCCCGTTCTTGCAGGTCCCGGCGTCACCGATGTCGGGGATTTGATGTTTTATGGGATTCCTGATATTCACTGTACGTGAAATAGTTGTACAAGAAAATCCCCACTTTATCGCTACCTCGATGATGCTGCGACCATATCTCGTGTACCGACTGTAATACCACATTCAAAGTCACTTAAATCTTGCTAACTCGTGATTGTAGGAGCAGTAACCAATCTGACAACAGCGCCAGACAACTGACGTCTTGTATAGGTTTTTGTCGACCTCAGCGCCGTATTCTGCCTGTTTACATATCTCTGTATTTGAATATGCATGCCACTATTGGTTTCTTTGGCACTTCAGTTTATTGTAAGTAACGTATACACATCAGTTAGCTGTGCTAAGAGATTCATCAATGGAGCAGAAGGATTTGGCCACCAACTAACCCTTTAGGCTCCTCTTACACTATAGTTTGTTTGTAATTAAACTTTTTACAGCTGCTGGAAAGTTATTGAAAAATTGTGTTCATTGTAAATATTTTATGGTGGGCAATACATCTGCTTGTATTTTTCGTTCATGCAATGAACACTGTACACAACAATCCAGTTCATGTATTTTTAAGAGTATCGTAAAATAATAAATTTTTGCCTTACCCTCTTGATGTCAGTTTTAGTACATTTTATATTCTCTTCAATATTAAGAAACTAACAAAAGAAACTTCATCTCCGGTTTCTGAGAAGGGAAACTCCCCATCGCTTTCCCCTGATTTTGTGGTAAGAGGATCCAGTGGACAGCGCCTCAAAACAGATCAAGCATGAAAACAGAGAGGTGTACTGAATGAAAAAAAAAATTACGAACAATGCACGCTCCATCGACAAGAAATGCAATATGGAGCACCCTAATATAGCAACGGCGTTTTGGTAAATGGTCGTGAACGGGACGACGGTTCGAATCCTGCTAGCACTTACTTTTAAATCTATATTGTTTTCTTCAAAAAACGAAAGTAATAGCAGCGGTCAAATCTTCTTCGTGCCATTTTTTTTTCGCTATTTGCTGTACTGAATTTTTTGTCTGTGTCGTTGTGTAACGTCCGTTTGCAACAGCAAGGAGTAAGGAAGGGACCTGTAATGACAGTTGATTCTGCACAACTACTCTCTTAGCAGCCGCCGACTGCAGTGGCCGAGCGGTTATAGGCGCTTCAGGCTGGAACCGCGCGACTGCTACGGTCGCAAGTTCGAATCCTGCCTCGGGCATGGATGTGTGTGATGTCCGTAGGTTAGTTAGGTTTAAGTAGTTCTAAGCTCAAGGGGACTGATGACCTTAGCTGTTAAGTCCTATAGTGCTCAGAGCCATTTTTGAGCCATCTTAAAGCCGAAAGACAGTGGCTTTCGCAGGGGAACCGCAAACGTTAGATGACAAAGCGACTAGTCAACTGAATCCTCTAACGGAAAGCACGTCTGGTGTGTCGCACACGACATTGGTGACAGCACGTGTGTCGTATGACAGAAATCTCTTACGGCCGCACCTGATTTGTACGCCTGGTGAGTGAGTGAGACAAGCCTCCTTGCCCGATTTAGGTGTTCGTATGAATGTGAATGTGATCATTCCCAAGAAAATGATGAATATATAGTTTGTTTACATAAGTTGCAACAAATGAACGCAACATTCTCACAATCATGCAGTTTCTTTGTGCTCCATCAAAACATACGTCTCTAACGTTTTTGGAGATGCGTTCCATTTTTGTACTTTTGACTCTTTAATTCCTTTGCCTTAACATAGTTCACACTCCCTTTTTTGTTTTCATATCTGTGAGGTATGGTATCTCTCCTGCTCTCACTAATCATCATGTTTGCTTGCAACGGTGACCTATTCTTACCAAATGCCTCATACTCTAAACCAATGCATAGCATGACAATTGCTAAAACTACACAAAGAGAGCAAACATTTCAGTGACCAGACGGACAGTTCATAATGTTGTGATAAATATATAAATAGCAAGAGGGAGGTTGAACGCGGCTCGTCCGTTTACAGTTCAACAGCGTGGCCACTTAACCATGACGCCGCCGTTGCTGAATTTCGCTCAGTATTGCACTTGTTAAGCTTAGACCATTTACTATTTCTATTTTTTTACAGCTCAGTATGCCTTTTTTCTGTTTGAGGCCTGCTACTTGCGTGCAGTAATAAGACAGGAAGCAGTAGGGCCATAATTATCGAGCACATACAGCTTATGTTACATAATATTTATTACCTTGCACAATTTAATACAATAAAATATATATTTAACAACCTTACAGGAGCACAATCAAATTTTTTCTCAAGCCCCTAATAAAATCTGCATAACAAATGCATGAAACATTAACAGATTTTGTGTTGGTGTAAATACTTAATAAAATCAAAACTTTCCAAACTCTGAACTCGCAAGACTTCCCTGTACAGTGACTTCTCTTTTTCAATATAAATTCAGACCAAGGTATAACATTAAGGCATAACATAAGGCAGACAAGGAATAATAGAAGAAATTTCCAAAACTTTAACGCTCGGCAATGAAGACACCGATCACATTAACTTCTGACTAAGGAATAACTGAGTTGACACCGGTACATGGAGGCACTAACTAAAATAACAGACAACTGATAAAAAACAGCACCTCAGCATCTAAACTTTCCCTGACAACATACGCACATGAAAGCCTCCTTTATAAAAAATGAACTTCACAACCAGCACACAAGGTACAAATATAATAAACAAATGGCTGATAAGGGAATACAGAATTAATAAGGCGGAGCCTCCAGCAATCTGATCCGGCACTAACTGCTGAGTGACACCTAGCTTCGCCGGCTTGGATTCATATTTCGAGCGAAAGGTTCATTCACCAAAGTGGCGGAGGAACGAGCTACAAAGCTCAACGACCTGACAGAGCCAAGAAGAAAGATAACAAGCAATACTCAACTTAAGGACGAGATCGAGACAGAAGGCCAGCATCATGGAGCCCGGTCTAAAGAGAGACAGTTCCACTGAAGAAGGTCAAGTCGTCAAGCCCAGGTGCCACGACCCACCGTACCGGACGAAATACACTGAGCTCCACACTACTGAAACATAAATCAAATACAACAGCACGCTTGCTATTGCGCATTCATGTTACATAAAAGAATAAAACATAACATTAAAACAGAAAAGTTCACTAAAAACACTTAAGAATTTATTTAAACACTACAATATACGCGTAGAGAAGACTGTTCCTTGAAACGTGATAGTAACAGCTGAGTGTTACCTTAAACGAGCAAGAGCCCGCCGGAACTACACTTCCATGGAATCTGATGTAGTTTTACGACACAGCATAGTATTTCGTTACTCGTAAACTAAGGTGCAAATTTTGGTACTTAATCACCAAGTTTACAACAATTGTACATATACAGTTACTCAATAATGAGCAGCTCACCGGGCTTCCTTACATATAGCTGCAGATCCTTCAAGTGATAGGAAACTTAAGATGGAAAGCCCAAGCCCCATTATCATGCCACGGCTGACATAAACTTGACTGACACGTCACCAAATTCACACTCAAGACAACATTAGTTAACCATTAACAAACATAGATAAGCATACGATTGCACCTGCTTAAATCAAACACACACCATATGCGCAGGCGAACGATTAAAGCCAGGCGACGCTCCGGTAATCTCTTCTTCTCAACATACAGTGCGCGACGTGGAAATCCAAACACCACACCTCGTGCCTGAACCCAAACCTTTCCGTTACCGGCCGCAGCACTCCAATAATACAACGCGCAATGTGCACCAAGTATGGACCAACCCCCTAACTGTGCTGTAACCACAACCGACAGATCGCACAGTGAGAGCTGCTGCCTCGACTCTGCAGGCTTTCATATCCGAACCAGCAATAAACATCTGGCTCGAGGTCGGCCATAGCGAACTCGATGGTAAAGATGACACTACAATAAAGAGGTAATGGCGCCTCCCGCGCGATGTATCACTGCTTCCATGCTTGACCTGTGTCCACTTTTTTAAGGGCTGTCCAACGGGCCATCTTACCACTAAATCTGCTGAGTTCTCCCTGTGAGAGGCCATTTTGCAATACAATTTTGTTCGCTAGATCTCTCTCTAAAGACATTATGAATGGCTGTTTCTGAGCAGATAGCTAACCTAATTGGGAACGTAAGCTATCGAAATTTTAACATTAAGGAATAGTACTGTGCACACCATCTCTTTTTTATCTCTGTGTCCGCAGCTCGTGGTCGTGCGGTAGCGTTCTCGCTACCCGCGCCCTGGTTCCCGAGTTCGATTCCCGGCGGGGTCAGGGATTTTCTCTGCCTCGTGATGACTGGGTGTTGTGTGATGTCCTTAGGATAGTTAGGTTTAAGTAGTTCTAAGTTCTAGGGGACTAATGACCATAGATGGTAAGTCTCATAGTGCTCAGAGCCATTTTTTTTATGTATCTCTGTGACGCTTTCGCTGTTGCTAAGCGAACCTATAGTAACCGGTATTGCGTCACGGCCAGGAGACTCTGGTCAATCGCTCTATGAGCGTCGACGTTTGTGAGTAGCCGGGAACCATGAAAGTCAACCACAGCAATAGACGAACGACCAGACATCACGACAGAACGATAAGTCGTCTAGATCCTTGCGTTCTGGCAGGCTTTCGAACTCATCGGGCAGGACACCTTTGCATCTTCTGTATTTCTTCTGTCAAGAGGTGCTGGTGGGAGTCCTAGACTGGCGAGTACAAAAAGAATGTCGGTCGAATGAGCGTTTTGTTAGCTACCTCCTTCGTGTATTGAGTACACTTCCTCAGGAGTCTTCCAGTGAATCTCAGTCTACTGTCTCCATTTCCGGCTATCGTTCCACATTAAGTCTGCTGTACGCGCTCTCCCTGGTATGTAATGGAGGCGATTGCATCTCGTGATTGTTAGAAAAATGTATAATCAAACAATAACGGTTTTCCCGCATGTTTATGTGCATTACGTTACAACAGAGTATGTTCAGAGTCAACTGCATGACCCCACAGCAAACGTCATCCTATTTTCAGCTAAAGTCTTACAGCACTGCGATTGCTCCATATACAGTAGCATCTGCCACAAAGAGCTTCACGGAGCCCCGGCATTATCGACTACTTCATTTCAATATGTTGTGAACAGAAATGGCCCTATAATTCTCCTTGGAGTACGCCTGAACGTTATTGTACGTCTAAAGATTTCTCTCTGTCAGGAACGAAAAGCTCTGTTGTAGTTGCTAGAATCTCTTTACGCCAATCACAAATGTGTCATAGCGTTCTGTGCCCTAGTATTTTATTTATAAGGACGACAGCGTGCAGTTGTACCAAACGCCTTACGGAAGGCAAGGAACACGGCATCAACTTGGGCACCGATATCTGCTACCTTCTGATTCTCATGGACGAAGAGGGCGAGCTGTTTCACACGCTCTACCGTAAAAAGCCACCTATTATGGACAACTTAATCATATAGCGAGGGTGCAAAGTGAGGATCCTCGGTCTCAATGCTTGCGTTACGGTTACAAATAAAATTCTTGACCACCGTCTCCCAAAAAACTCTGTTGCTTGTTGTAGAATGAGGCAGTCGGCTGGGACTCTACCAAGCAATTCCTCTTCAGTTTTTGCTTCGGCTTCAAGCACCAACTACGCTCTGGGCATGGGACAGGAGCCCTCTTCCAATCCAAGTATGAGGGTCTCTGTTGTTGTGGTACTCATGGACGTTAATATCGAAGTCATGCGATGCACGGCCGCAACCACCACTTCTAATAGAAAACATGACGTGCATCCTCCAGCATCTGTAGCAGTACGTTTTGAACGAATAGTATGTAACATATAACAAGCTCAATTCAGATGAGGAGGTACAAATGGTTCAAATGGCTCTGAGCACTATGGGACTTAACTTCTGAAGTTATCAGTCCCCTAGAACTTAGAACTACTCAAACCTAACTAACCTAAGGACATCACACACATCCATGCCCGAGGCAGGATTCGAACCTGCGACCGTAGCAGTCTCGCGGTTCCAGACTGAAGCGCCTAGAACCGCTCGGACATTCCGGCCGGCCCATTAATTACAGTTTTATGAATCTTTTGTAATACGGACAGTTTTTTACTACCAATTGTTCATGTGTTTCGTCACATATCACTTGTAATACATCCCATACCTACTTCACTGTAGTTCATTTTAAGTAGGTTACCTATACACACAAGCTGAGAAAATTGAAGGTACTAGCTTAAACCATTATCGAGTTACATGTTCCCAAACACTAAAAAATATCATCTCTAAAAAATTTTACAACTTTTCATTCAAATACACTGATTTTATGGATGTTTAGAAATTTCCTGCACCATAATAATGGTGTTCCTCGTCTTCTCTATCTCTTTCTTCTGGTATTGTCAACTGCAAGTGAATTTCGGGTGGGTTTATCAATGCTGTATCATTACGCTCGACACGCTCTTTGTCCAGGACTCTCAATGTTTGTAATGTGTGTATCCCTGAATTCATTCCTAAAAGTTGTAATACCTTCACTTTTCTTTAATTGCCATCGTTACAATACAGAACAACATCATGTACACTTTGCTATCTGAACAGTTTTAGCACCACAAAATGTAATTTTGGGTCATCACAACGAAATTTGGCAGTTTAAACATTCATTACAGTTCTGTGTACCTCTATGCAAACATTTTTCTAAACGCCTGGGAAGTGCAAGGTCTCTGTGCACAGGACTTATTTAAAATTGCAGTGGATAAGCTATTTTGATGGTCATATGTCTCACCAGCCTTCTTACATTTCCAATATCTGCACCATGTGTCACCGCTTCTGGGGCACAAAATATGCTGTGGTAGATAGTTTACGGAAAAATGTGGTCCAAATAGGCCTTTTCATAGAATCTACACTTGTTGTATTTTCTCAGATTGCTGTTCCAAAACTAACTTGCAGTCTATCAGTTTTCTTGCCTGAAAGCTTACCTTCTCCTAACTCCCCCACCCCTCCCACCATGCCAATACTTTTTGCCTATTTTTTTTCTTTTTATCAATCAATCTACCGCCGAAACTTTTCTGTGTATATCCCATACACGTCAGCTTTGTTACCTAACAGTCAGTACCATATGGGTTTGCTTCACATACTGCTTTGCTATCGGCATCCCCTAAATAGCCGATGTACCTTACTTTGTGTTTCATGACAGAGCTTTCAGACATTTTTATTGTAGCTTGATCTTCCATGCCTCCACTTGTCCAACTGTGGTTCTTGTTGCATGATCCTTTGTGACTTCGTTGCTGTCCTAATTCTTTATCTACTAGAAGTGTCCTTGTTGAACAGAAGAGGAAATATTTTGACACAAATTGCACATCCAATATTTTCCCATTGTCATCGCTAATTACAGGTGCAATACCATGAAAAAATGTGTGTCCTCTCTCCATCCATGAAGCATCTACAGACACAATAAGATCGGAACTTCCTTCAGCATAATGATCGGTTTCAAAGGAAGCTTTTCACGTACTTTGTGTACATGCAAGAGCTGTACTTGAAAAGCTGAACCCAGTTGACTTTATACTTATATGGATATGGTGTCTGTTCTTTCGGGCATGTCCCCGTTCATATATATCAACTTCCGTCAGCAGCTGAAGGTATTAATACATAATTATAATTTAATTCAGTTGAATTTATGTCATCAAATTGCAGCACGGGAGGAAGCATATTCGGTATAGGTGTCAGCACAACACCAGCTGCTCCCCCCTTATCTAACACCGTCAGAGCTTAACCAGACCTCAGGTTTTCCTTCACAATCACTGCACTGTAAATACACTTAGAGTTCCACATCTCTTACTTACTTTTTCTATAATTTCCATTTTACCCCCAATACTGCACTCACTACGTTGTAAAAATTATTGAATTTTGTAGCTTAAAACGATAATATCAATCAGCCTCAACCCAAAAAAATTAGTGAATTATCATATCGTGAACAATCAGAACATATCTTCCTCCTAGGAAATTTCTCATCAAGAGAACGTCCCGATGTATCTTGGGTTGCACTTATTTTAATAAAATGATTACAAGTAAACTTGCATTTCTTCCGTTGTTTGTGGGGTCCAGTCTCTGTAATTCCATTTTTTTTTTTTAGTTGCGGGACTCTGCTGTTCGATTCAGGATGTCAAAATAAACACCTTTCAGCCGTCTAGTTTCAAAATATGTTTTGTTTCAGCATTTTAATAGGCTATCTTCAGGCCCCTGACAGTCGTGTAGGAAGATTCTATACCGGTTCTGGCCAAAAAAGGGGCCAGCAATACTGGTATTAGTAGATTTTTTTCTATATCGATCACTTCAACCATCTTCAAACAACTTACGGAAATTGACCCAGGTACTGTTTACAGCAACGGTCGATATTTCAACGGGAATACACTCCGCCATTTTCAAGGCCTTGAAAATAGCGGAGTGTACTCCCGCCAAATATCGGCGGTCGCTGTAAACGTTACCTGCCTGATTTCCCGCAAGTTGTTTGATAATTGTATACGCCAGGAGAAACTCATTTCTCACACTTCAACCATCATCTGCCAACAAATCTCTCATTCATCCCAAATTAGCTTAAAATTGTCACATTCGTCCTGAGTAAACACTAATAATTATATAACATGAAAGACTATTTCGAGAAAGGACAAACGGAGGTGTAAGGCTTGTTTACATTGTTTATTCATAGAATAAATGTCATCTGTGGCTAACTCCCATAACTACAACAAAGATATTGCAGTACAGGAGGCTGTCATTCAATGTATTAACTAATTTCTTTCCGTAAGGTCACCACTATCCTACATTAACATGCGTAAAGTGGATACGTCTGAGTGATTATCCATACTCAAAGTTCACACTGTTTATTACGGAAACAATTATGTATAGTTTGTAGAGTATCGCTGTGAATCAAAGTCCTAATCCGGTTGCTAAACACTTCCGAAAACAAATTCCTCCAAGTCTAATCAGTGAGCGATGAACTGATGGACGTGCAGGGTGTTGTCCGCTGGCGCTCTTCGTAACCAGGAGTCTGGGCGGCGCCTTCGAAAGTAGACCTACCAATTGACTGTTTAGTCGACTCATTATAAAGTAGTGTGTCTCATATAAATACGAGTCGGGCGGGATGATACCGAGCAAAACACTATTTCGTCCCACATGACGGGAGATTTTGGGTATGGAGCCCCTCTGTAGGCAGCACAGTTTTAGCTGTACGTCAGCTCTCGGCCATGCGCCTGCTCGGCAGGCAACTCAAATGACACTGCTGTATCGCGTGGAGCCTAGGTACTCGTGGAATCCAAACGTGACGAAAGCGAGGGTGCCTCATGGATATTTATCACTCCGGACGTGGTTATTCTGTCCGTGGTTACTCTGGCCGTCGCAAACCATATCGCGACAGAGAAAGACCTCGTGGCAGACGTCAACATTCTCCGAGAGGTGGAATCATAATGGCCGTCTGAGCAGAAATAAAGGCGGGATGTTAGGAATTGTAGCTAAAACGAGACTGCATATGTACATCTGCTGCCATCCATCCCATCACCCTACTCAACTTTTAGTTGAATAATATGTGATAATTTTGATTAGATGTAGAGGAAATCTCCATTAGGTAGAAAGGGTGGCATTGCTTAATATTTTCCAAAACTTTAAAGAACAAGAATATTTGATAGAAAACAATACAATCGGCAGCCCGCCACGGTTAATTTACATCTTGTGATGTACCATTCCTTTACTTAGCTACACAAATTAAACTGACCGCTTTCGTCTGTCTTTAATACTTTCTGTTCCAACACCGATATCTATGAATAGCTGGATCGGCAGCCTCGCTATGTTGACCCACGACACGAGGAGAATTCTAGCTCTGACCAGGCACTTCTGACTCTTCACTTCTTGAAAAACCAGCATCCGTTCAAAGGATCGGAGAACTATTCAAAAGCTGCGAACATATTAATGGAGTTGTCCTGTGAATGTGAACATCCTAACTCTAGCCGATCAAAGTATACTGTCCTTTTTTTTCCGAACAAGAGTGTAGTTCAACAAGTATGGAGCATTGTGTCAGAATATAATGTCATCAGATTATCTCAGTGATGCCGACTTCTTTTTCATTTTAAGACTGAAGCTTTTTAGAAATACTTCAGCTGTTGAGCTAAGCTTCAATAGAATATCTGTTCATCCATAAATATTACAAAAGTGGATATATGTATGTATGTCTGTGTGTATGTTCCGCATCTGTGCCAATTTCAACCAAACTTGGTACACGTATCCCTTACTGCCAGGATATAATTGCTACGGGGGAAAAAACCATCTACCTATAATACACTCCTGGAAATGGAAAAAAGAACACATTGACACCGGTGTGTCAGACCCACCATACTTGCTCCGGACACTGCGAGAGGGCTGTACAAGCAATGATCACACGCACGGCACAGCGGACGCACCAGGAACCGCGGTGTTGGCCGTCGAATGGCGCTAGCTGCGCAGCATTTGTTCACCGCCGCCGTCAGTGTCAGCCAGTTTGCCGTGGCATACGGAGCTCCATCGCAGTCTTTAACACTGGTAGCATGCCGCGACAGCGTGGACGTGAACCGTATGTGCAGTTGACGGACTTTGAGCGAGGGCGTATAGTGGGCATGCGGGAGGCCGGGTGGACGTACCGCCGAATTGCTCAACACGTGGGGCGTGAGGTCTCCACAGTACATCGATGTTGTCGCCAGTGGTCAGCGGTAGGTGCAAGTGCCCGTCGACCTGGGACCGTACCGCAGCGACGCACGGATGCACGCCAAGACCGTAGGATCCTACGCAGTGCCGTAGGGGACCGCACCGCCACTTCCCAGCAAATTAGGGACACTGTTGCTCCTGGGGTATCGGCGAGGACCATTCGCAACCGTCTCCATGAAGCTGGGCTACGGTCCCGCACACCGTTAGGCCGTCTTCCGCTCACGCCCCAACATCGTGCAGCCCGCCTCCAGTGGTGTCGCGACAGGCGTGAATGGAGGGACGAATGGAGACGTGTCGTCTTCAGTGATGAGAGTCGCTTCTGCCTTAGTGCCAATAATGGTCGTATGCGTGTTTGGCGCCGTGCAGGTTAGCGCCACAATCAGGACTGCATACGATCGAGGCACACAGGGCCAACACCCGGCATCATGGTGTGGGGAGCGATCTCCTACACTGGCCGTACACCTCTGGTGATCGTCGAGGGGACACTGAATTGTGCACGGTACATCCAAACCGTCATCGAACCCATCGTTCTACCATTCCTAGACCGGCAAGGGAATTGCTGTTCCAACAGGACAATGCACGTCCGCATGTATCCCGTGCCACCCAACGTGCTCTAGAAGGTGTAAGTCAACTACCCTGGCCAGCAGGATCTCCGGATCTGTCCCCCATTGAGCATGTTTGGGACTGGACGAAGCGTCGTCTCACGCGGTCTGCACGTCCAGCACGAACGCTGGTCCAACTGAGGCGCCAGGTGGAAATGGCATGGCAAGCCGTTCCACAGGACTACATCCAGCATCTCTACGATCGTCTCCATGGGAGAATAGCAGCCTGCATTGCTGCGAAAGGTGGATATACACTGTACTAGTGCCGACATTGTGCATGCTCTGTTGTCTGTGTCTATGTGCCTGTGGTTCTGTCAGTGTGATGATGTGGTGTATCTGACCCCAGGAATGTGTCAATAAAGTTTCCCCTTCCTGGGACAATGAATTTACGGTGTTCTTATTTCAATTTCCAGGAGTGTATATCTTAAGGTATGACTTCATGGACAATGAAATACGTGAAGAGCTACCGCGTCATTCACGACGTTTAAATTTATTACTCCTGTGCTACTAACTCTATTCGCAAATAATTTCGCGGACAGTGTGTACTTGCGGAAGTAAATAGGCCAATAAAATTTTGTCGTGCTACCACACATAGTACATATGACGTTATAGTTTACGTGAAAGACAACCGCATTGTGAATGACGTTTAAGTTTACTACGTCTTTTCTCCTGACTCTGTTCGCAATAAATTTTGCACACAATATCCACATATGCAGCTGACTGTACCTACACAAATGTGTTTTGTATGGCTCATAGTTCAAGAGATACGATGTCATAAACACTGAGAAGCATGATAAAAGGCGCATCGTGCATAAGGTTTTAAAATATTTATTCTTTGCTACACTACTGGTCACTAAAATTGCTACACCAAGAAGAAATGCAAATGATAAATGGGTATTCATTGGACAGATATATTACACTAGAATGACACGTGATTACATTTTCGCGCAATTTGAGCCCGTAGATCCTAAGAAATCAGTACCCTGAACAACCACCACTGACCGTAATAACGGCCTTGATACGCCTGGGCATTGAGTCAAACAGAGCTTGGAAGGCGTGTACAGGTACAGCTGCCCATGCAGCTTCAACACGACACCAAAGTTCATCAAGAGTAGTGACTGGCGTATTGTGAATAGCCAGTTGCTCGGCCACCATTGACCAGACGTTTTCAGTTGGTGAGAGATCTGGAGAATATGCTGGCCAGGGCAGCAGTCGTACATTTTCTGTATCCAGAAAGGTTCGTCCAGGACCTGCAACATGCGGTCGTGCATTATCTTACTGAAATGTAGGGTTTTGCAGGGATCGAATGAAGGGTAGAGCCACGGGTCGTAACACACCTGAAATGTAACGTCCACTGCTCAAATTGTTCGTCCAAGACCTGGTACATGCTGTCGTGCATTATCTTACTGAAACGTAGGGTTTTGCAGGGATCGAATGAAGGGTAGAGCCACGGGTCGTAACACACCTGAAATGTAACGTCCACTGCTCAAATTGCCGTCAATGCTAACAAGAGGTGACCGAGACGTGTAACCAATGGCACCCCATACCATCACGCTGGGTGATAAGCCAGTATGGCGATACGAATACACGCTTCCAATGTGCGTTCAACGCGATGTCGCCAAACACGGATGCGACCATCGTAATGCTGTAAACAGAACCTGGATTCATCTGAAAAAATGACGTTTTGCCATTCGTGCACACAGCTTCGTCGTTGAGTACACCATCACAAGCGCTCCTGTCTGTGATGCAGCGTCAAGGGTAACCGCAGCCATACTATCCGAGCTGATAGTCTATGCTGCTGCAGATGGTTGGTGTCTTGCAAACGTCCCCATCAGTTGACTCAGGGATCGATACATGGCTGCACGATCCGGTACAGCCATGCAGATAAGATGCCTGTCATCTCGACTGCTAGTGATACGAGGCCGTTGGCATCCAGAACGGCGTTCCGTACTACCCTCCTGAACCCACCGATCCCATATTCTGCCAACAGTCATTGGATCTCGACCAACGCGAGCAGCAATGTCGCGATACGATAAACCACAATCGCTATAGGGTACAATCCGACGTTTATCAAAGTCGGAAACGTGATGGTACGCATTTTTCCTCCTTAACGAGGCATCACAACAACGTTTCAGCAGGGAACGCCGGTCAACTACTGTTTGTATATGGGAAATCGGTTGGAAACATTCCTAATGTCAACACGTTGCAAGTGTCACCACCGGTGCCAACCTTGTGTGAATTATCTGAAAAGCTAATCATTTGCATATCACAGCATCTTCTTCCTATCGGTTAAATTTCGCGTCTGTAGCACGTCATCTACGTGGTGTAACAATTTTAATGGCCAGTAGTGTACTAAGACACTTCCGTGGTCGAGTCAAGTCCATGAAAACCCTGACATCTGGCCGTAGTTTCTACAGCTTTCAATTGCCAAGCGCAAGCGGCTCTAGGCGAAAACAACACCGGTCTGTAGGAGGTGTGGAGAGGCTTTGTGTATATTGACGGAAACAGGTTGAGTCGCTACACCAAGAACAAATTGTGCTACATAAACATAGGTTGTAAGGCATATTTATACACCTGAAAGATGATGTCTATCCATATTTCGCTCCAGTCGTTCAAGAGTGCCGCTAATAGCGCTACAATGAGGATGCAAAAAATGTTGCCTTTGAAATCTGACGTGGTGAGTTAGCCAGGAATTCCTTTAAGGCGACAAAGACACCTTTACCAGCAGCTCACTGAGTTTGAATGAGGTCGTGTAATAGGGCATGATAATACAACAGGCTCTAGATACCTGTCCCAGGTTGTTGCCATTTTTCTCGTCTTTCGAAAGGCGTTCGGCTCAGTTCCGCACTGTCGCTTGCTACAAAAAGTGCGCGCTTACGGTCTATCCGATGACATATGCGGTTGCATAGAAAGTTTTCTAACAGACAGGAAGCAGTATGTCGTCCTGAACGGGGTGACTTCAACAGAAACAAGCGTAACTTCAGGTGTTCCCCAGGGCAGCGTAATAGGTCCTCTGTTTTTTACGATTTATATAAACAATCTGGTTGATGGTATTGACAATGGCCTTAGACTGTTTGCCGATGATGAAAGTAGTATCACACTGCGTATAACAAGGCGAAAATCCCCATTAATGTGCGAGTACAAAATAAATGCCCAGTCGTTGGAAGCGGTAACGTCCGTCAAGTATCTGGGTATGACTATTCGAAATCATCTCAAATGAAATGATCAGATTACACAAGTAACGGGTAAGGCGAACTCTAGATTGTGGTTTATTGGTAGAATCGTGAAGCGATGCAATCCTTCAACAAAGGAAATAGCTCACAATACGTTAGTTCGTCCAGTCTTGGAGGATTGTTCGTCTGTGTGGAACCCAAACCAGTTGGGTCTGATCTAAGAGATTGAGAAGGTCCAAAGAAGAGCGGCAAGATTCGTGACTGGTACATTTAGCCATCGCGAGAACGTTATAAATCTCATAGAATGTTTGAAGTGGGACACTCTTGCAGATAGACGGCGCTAAACAGAAGGGGCTGTTCACTAAATTCCGAAATCCGATCTTCACCGTGGATGTAGAGCATATATTATTACCATCAACTTTCAAATCTGCCAATGCTCACTATTCAAAGATAACGGAAATCAGAGCGTGTATTGAGGCGTTCAGACAGTCGTTTTTCCCTCGCGCGATCCGTGAGTGGAACAGTGGGAGGGGGATATGACTTTGGCGCGAACTGTGCCCTCCGCCACACACCGCTTGGTGGCTAGCTGAGTATATATGTATATGTAGATGTATCATCTGAGTTGGTAAAAGGTTCCAATTATTATTTTATTCCGGTTCCCAAGAAAGACCTCTAACCATACTAACAAAAAGGAACCATCTACTTCAGCATCGGTTCAAGATAAAATACTTCTAACGGCAACAAACACGCCACAGTCATCTATGTTTAGCCCATTATTTCTGAACACCGTTAAGTCTTTTACAAAACTTTCGGCTGAGCTTGTCTCCGGCGTTAGCCAGTTTTCAGTGCTTATTACGATTTGAGCATCAGTGCTCTTTATTAGCGCTTGAAGCTCTAGAACATCCCCTACACTGTTATGCCGATGTTTTCTGGATCTACGTTCTCACTGTGTTCGACTTGCACACTTTGAGACTGAAGCCCATTTTGTATTTCCCCGAGACCCTCTAACCTAAAAAATGCCCAGTCCACGCCACACAGCCCTTGCTACCCGTGTAGCCGACTCCTGGGTGTAATGGACTACCGACCCATTTACCAGAACCCGAAACCTAACCGCTCTATGGTGCAAGTCAAGGATTCTGCAGCCTACACAGTTGCGGTCCCGTCTGAGCCTCTGATTCAAACCCTCCATTAGGCTCTGTACCAGGGATCTAATCCGTTCAAAAGCTTCTATTCTCTTCTTGTCTAAACTATTTATCGTCCATGTTTCACTTCCATACATAGCTACACTCCATACAAATACTTTCAGAAACGACTTCCTGACACTTAAATCTCTACTAAATGTTAACAAATTTCTCTTCTTCAGAAACGCTTTCCTTCCCATTGCCAGCCTACATTTTATATCTTCTCTACTTCGAGCATCGTTAGATAGTTTTCTCCCCAACTCGCAAAAATCCTTTACTACTTTAAGTGTCTCATTTCCTAATTTAATTCCCTGAGCATCACCCGACTTAATTTGACTACATTCCATTGTCCTCGTTTTGCTTTTGTTGATGTTCATCTTGTATCCTCCTTTCAAGACACTTTCCATTCCGTTCAACTGCTCTTCCAAGTACTTTGCTGTCTCTGACAGAATTACAATGTCATCGGCGAACCTCAAAGTTTTTATTTCTTCTCCATGGATTTTAATATTTACTTCGAACTTTTTTGTTTCCTTTACTGCCTGCTCAATATACAGATTGAATAACATCGGGGAGAGGCTACAATCCTGTCTCACTCCCTTCCCAACCACTGCTTCCCTTTCGTGCCCCTCGACTCCTATAACTTCCATCGGGTTTCTGTACAAATTGTACATAGCCTTTCGCTACCTGTATTTTACCCCTGCCAACTTATGAATTTGAAAGTGAGTATTCTAGTCAACATTGTCAAATTCTAGCATTGTCAAATGCTAGAAACCTAGGTACGCCTTTCCTTAATCTATTTTATAATATACGTCGTAAGGTCAATATTTCGTCACGTGTTCCAATATTTCTGCGGAATCCAATTCACGAGGTCCGCTTTTACCAGTTTTTCCGTTAGTATGTAAAGAATACATCTTAGTATTTTGCAGCCATGGCTTATTACTCTGATAGTTCGGTAATTTTCACATCTGTCAATACCTGCTTTCTTTGGGATTGGAATTATTATACCCTTCTTGGGAAAAACCAAACATCCCTTACACTGTGCTTACCGCGTCTCTGTCACGTTTGGATGCGGCAAGAATCCAGTCCTTTGGTATTAATTTTCACTCTACAGTAGAGTGTTCGCTGGCCTGAAACTTCTTAGAAGGTTAAAGCTGTGCCAGACCCAGACTGACAGATGAGACATCATCACTCACCGATAACAGCTCTGCCGATTGAACTATCCAAGGGCGGCACTCAATCTACCCTCAGAGTTTTACCTCCGCGCCGGCCGGAGTGGCCGAGCGGTTCTAGGCGCTACAGTCTATAACCGCGCGACCGCTATGGTAGCAGGTTCGAATACTGCCTTAGGCATGGACGTGTGTGATGTCCTTAGGTTAGTTATGTTTAAGTAGTTCTACGTTCTAGGAGACTGATGACCTTAGAAGTTGAGCCCCATAGTGCTCAGAGCCATTTGAACCATTTTTACTTCCGCCAGTACTTCCCTTCTATCTTCGGAACTCCTTCGGTTGCCATTTTCCGTTGCCATTTGCCGGTGCTGTTCACACCAGAGTAGTCTCGTACATGTTCTAGACAACCGATGTGAGTTGTGTGAGCACCGTGTGAGAGCGCCTGCCTGCCCTGTGTCGCAGCATGGGAGCAACCTGTCCCGCGGGTTACAACCCGGCCGACTTCTTCCTGCACCTGCTGGCCGTCGTGCCCGACAAAGAGGCGGAGTGCCGCAGCACCATCGAGCTGCTCTGCGACAACTTCCAGCGGTCGCCTGGCGCTAAGGTGGCGGCCTGCAACGGCCAGGTGAGGGCTGGCGCTGCGCAAGCGCAAATTACTTTATTGATATGTTAACGCTACTAGATATTTGTCGCCAATAAATTTGGAGTTCCCTTGGTAGAGCTCGCGCAAACTACACTACTGGCCATAAAAATTGGTACACTACGAAGATGACGTGCTACAGAAGCGAAATTTAACCGACAGGAAAAAGATGCTGTGATATGCAAATGATCAGCTTTTAAGAGCATTCACACAAGGTTGGCACCGCTGCCGACACCTACAACGTGGTGACATGAGGAAAGTTTCCAACCGATTTCTCATACACAAACAGCAGTTGACTGGCGTTGCCTGGTGAAACGTTGTTGTGATGCCTCGTGTAAGGTGGATAAATGCGTACCATCACGTTTCCGACTTTGATAATGGTCGGATTGCAGCGTATCGCGATTGCGGTTTATCGTATCGTGACATTGCTGTTCGCGTTGGTCGAGACGAAGAATATGGCATCGGTGGGTTCAGGAGGGTGATACAGAACTCCGTGCTGGATCCCAAAGGCCTCGTATCACTAGCAGTCGAGATGACAGGCGTCTTATCCGCATGGCTGTAACGCATCGTGCAGCCACGTCTCGATCCCTGAGTCAACACATGGGGACGTTTGCAAGACAGCTGCGGTTACCATGGCTGCGGTTACCTTTGACGCTGCATCACAGAGAGGAGCGCCTGCGATGATTTGCTCAACGACAAACCTGGGTGCACGAATGGCAAAAAAGTATTTTTCTCGCATGAATCCAGGTTCTGTTTACAGCATTACGATGGTCGCATCCGTGTTTGGCGACATCGCGGTAAACGCACATTGGAAGCGTGTATTCGTCATCGCCATACTGGCGTATCATCCGGCGTTATGGTATGGGGTGCCATTGGTTACACGTCTCAGTTACCTCTTATTCGCATTGACGGCACTTTTAACAGTGGACGTTATATTTCAGATGTGTTACGACCCGTAGCTGTACCCTTCAGTCGATCCCTGCTAAACCCTACATTTCAGCAGGATAATGCACGACCGCAGGTTGCAGGTCGTGTACGGGCCTTTCTGGATACAGAAAATGCTCGACCGCTGCTCTGGGCAGCACATTTTCCAGACCTCTCACCAACTGAAAACGTCTGGTTAATGGTGGCCGAGCAACTGGCTCGTCACAATACGCCAGTCACTGCTCTTGATGAACTGTGGTATCGTGTTGAAGCTCCATGGGCAGCTGTACCTGTACACACTGTCCAAGCTGTGTTTGACTCAATGCCCAGGCGCAGCAAGGCCGTTATTACGGCCAGAGGTGATTGTTCTGGATACTGATTTATCTGATCTATGCAGTGAAATTGCTGAAAATGTAATGACATGTCACTTCTAGTATAATATATTTGTCCAATGAATACCCGTTTATCATCTGCATTTCTTATTGATGTAGCAATTTTAATGGCCGGCAGTGTAACTTGGACAATGCGCAGAAACGTATTCTTATTCTCATCACTGGACGAGTCCATCCGTTTGTTCCGATGGGAAGGACGCCTTTCGTCTGCATTCACCTACTACATCCACTGTGCACGAAACATTCTTCGTCTCCTTCGGCTCAACTGTACTCCGGAAACGGCTGCGTGTTGATGCTAGCAACAGTGAAATTTTTCACACGGTACTAAAGGTTCTAGTTGGTAAATATAATGGATACCTTCCCATTCTTCTGGTCTCGTTCATCAGCTTCATGGTGGACTGCGTATCGTTTATTTAATTATCGTAGTTACTGAGATATTTCGAAACAATCTATCAGCTGAAATTAAATCACAATGCAATCGAAAATGAGATTCACAATATAGGTTCGGTGCATGTCAGATCATATACGCTATGTCTGAAATGCAGCTAACATATTGAATTCTTCTTTAACTTCGGGAGAGATCTACATCCATCCGCACTTAATCTTTTCCACTCACCTGCGCAAATGATACGTCAACTGAATCTCACGAACGGTTTGAGGTAATGAAACGAGTTTTTGGCAAATGATAGCGTGCAAAGACAAGAATATTTTTCTACACAGTTAACATGTGAAACTTTGTTATCTACTGTGATGTGCCAGTATCTACAGATTTCTTCAATGAAATAATCTAATTCTTATAGCTGGGGAAATGAGAATTACTATGGGTTTCCAACAACGTAAGTGCAGAAATATTACTTTATTTTACACATAAAATGTGCTTTTCATAGCCTGTTGACCTCACTTGTCCTCAGTTGTTCTATTCATAATACACTGTTTCGGGATTGTGTCGCAATTGCAACTGAGTTGGCATATTAGTAAAGCAAAGATAAGAAAATCCCAATGCGCTTTGACAAAAGGAGCGAATTTAAACATGATAACAAGGGAAAAATGTAAGAGTTATCCAGAACCCGCTACTGACGGCACTTCTCAGACTGAAAAAATTTTTACAAGTCAGGTGAAAGTAGCCGGCTGCGGTGGACGAGCGGTTCTAGGCTCTTCAGTCCGCAACCGCGCGACTGCTACGGTCGCAGGTTCGAATCCTGCCTCGGGCATCGATGTGTGTAATGTCCGTAGGCTAGTTAGGTTTAAGTAGTTCTAAGTTCTAGGGGACTGATGACCTCAGATGTTAAGTCCCACAGTGCTCAGAGCCATTTGAACCATTTTCAGGCGAAAAAAGTCGCTCGTTGACCAGTAATTTTTATCATAATCCTGTAACCCAGTGCGGTTTTTGATAGTAAATGGGTGACTTATCGAATTACTGGCCGTCCTGACATTACTTTTCAACACAATCATTTGCAGTCTTTCTAGCTGTTCTTCTTGCGCCCAGCCTTGAGCTGTCGGACTGCAGCTCCCCTACTGTGTGGTGGCCACTTGCTGTGGAACCTCCACCACTACGGTTCTCCCCTCCCCTAACATGCCTTCTCTGCAGGTGGGGCCACGTTATTTTGTGCACATGCTATCAGGCGGTTGTGTAACTCCTTACTACTAATGTGACTTATGGCACAGATGGTGTGTATGTGCGAGTCGGTTGCACAAAATCTGCGATGTAAGATCATTCTGTGTGCAGATGGGACAGAATAACAGTAAGGAGCTCTCGTGTTGAGACCTGCCCAGGAAGACACCGTTAATGAAGCTGCCAATTTGTTGATGTACCAATGTGGACTCTTCAGCGTTCTTAATAGGGACGGTGAACAACTCACTACCATGGTACATGGTGTAAGAACAGTGGTTATAAAAAATGCCGGTAAGGACCAATGGCAGTCGGTTTCAAACCTGAGAGAAATTCCTGCTGTCAGTTCAAAAATGGCTCTGAGCACTATGAGACTCCTACAGTCATCAGTCCCCTAGAACGTAGAACTACTTAAAGCTAACTAACCTAAGGATATCACACACATCCATGCCCGAGGCAGGATTCGAACCTGCGACCGTAGCGGTCGCGCGGTTCCGGATGTAGCGCTTAGAACCGCTCTGCCACTCCGGCCGGCCTGCTGTCAGTGCATGAACGTAGATCTCAACTAGTAACAGAGCAAACGTTGTGAACGGTGCTGCATGAAATGGACATTTGGTGTGGGGTACCCCGCAAAAGGCCATTGGTCAGAGTGCCACATAAAATTGCGCGACTTCAGCAACATAGAAACATAGCTACAGGTGACTGGAACCGTGCAAGGTGGTCCGATAAATTGAGATTTTGCTTTTTTTCAGATGGTGCGAGGCGTGCACCTAGGGGAAGGAAGTGTCTGTGCTCCTCGTACAGTGGCTCTGGATCACTCTTGGTTACAGAGAACTAGAACCAGATTATTCAAGTTAACATTTGGGTGACAAATTGCTGCTCATTCTTCTACATGGTCCAGTCACATTAGTTTGATCTCCTACCAGATGCCTGAATGACCACCTTTTGCGTCACAGACCGCTACGTGAAGTACAGGAAGAGAATCCGTGAGATTCTGGAAGGTACCAACGTAAATGTGGAGCCACGTGGACTTCAGTGCCGTGGGCAGCTGTGCTAGGTTTCTCGGCTGTGGATCCATGGGGCGAACGGCACGGTCGGGGTGGTCACACAGGTTCTCGACTGGGCCTAAATCCGGGGGGTCTGGTGACCAGAGGCCGATACAGTAAACTTATCCTGGTGCTCTTCGAACAACACACGTACACTGTGAGCCGTGTGAGACGTTGCATTGATCTACTGGCAGAGGCCAAGGTGCCAAGGAAAAACAAACTGCTTATAGGGATCGACAGAGTAGTGAAAGATGCATGCATACTTGTGTTTACCACTGTGCCTTCCAAAATGACGAGATCGCCTAGGGAATGCCATCCAGCGGGACGTCACTGAAGATTGTCGCGGGGTGTTTGCTTTCAGACGTTTCACGCTGTGCACGACAATGCCCGTCAGTCCAATGGTGCATAACACGTGATTCATCTGAAAAGGCCACGTGTCGTCTCTCGATTGACGCCCAGTGGCGGTACTGCAGTGCAACCTCCAACTTGGCCAGCATGGGTGCACAAACCGGGTGTCTGCTGTGCAGGTCATACCAGCAACTTTAGCTGGGCAGTCGTCGAGGAGACATGTTGGTAGTTCCTCGATTCATCTGGGCGATCAGTTGCTCGATAGTTGAGCGTCTGTTCGCCTGTACCGCAGTCTTCATTCACCCATGTCATCTACGGCCATTGGATAGCACCATTTTTCCACGCATCATATACTTTAAGCAAGGCGGAATGAGAACAGTTTACAAACTTAGCCATTTCGGAAATGCTTTCACCCTTAGCCCGAAAGCCAATGAACATTTGGACGTCAGATAAATCTCTCCATTTCCACATTACGACGACGACTGCACTGTTTTCGGCCCCCTACCCGCCACAACATGCTTTATATACCCTTCACGCTAGTGCTGCCATTTGTCATCTGTGAGTGGTTATTGCACGTTGACGTTGAACATAAGAAGTGGTCACATTAGTGTGACTGGACAGTGTAGATCTTCATGATAAGTATGCTGTGGATATTCACACCTTTCACGATGAAACTATTTGCGTACACACAGGAGCCAGCATACGTTCCACGTGAACTGTCAGGGGACCTTTCACACCTTGACTGATTCGTGAAATCAACTGATTGTAATCCCACAGAAAATGTATGGGTCTGTTTGGAACGATGGATGAGACGTAGCATCGCCATCCCAGCAACATGGTAACTCTACCGTATCTGATCGTCTGATTGCTTGATGTACCCTACCGGAAAGAAATTGTGGCCTCTGTTCTTCACCAAAAGAAGGCCAGGCCATTATCAGGGATAGTGGTGGTGTTGTATGTGTCCTGGGGTGACTAAGTTTCTGTGCAGTTTGCAGTAAATTTGCGTCATTGCTGTTGATCTTTTTGTGCAACGTAAGTCACACAGCGTTGTATATGAAATGCAGCTAAAATATTGATTTTTCTTTAAATTTTGGAGTAGATCTACATCTATCCACAGATCGAGTCATTTCTACTCACAAGCACTACTGATGCACGAAAAGTGAAACACTTATACCATTACTCGTATCTCATGATCGGTTTGAGGTAATGAAACTTCTGGCCATTAGCATGCAAGGAGAAGAGTACTTTGTGTTCAGGCACGTAATGACACATCTACAGCATACACACATACGTATCCAGAAATCGCGGGCCTGCAGACCAAGCGCTGCTTCCAGAAACTGCCTCCACCTTTTGTGATTTTTGCTCCGTTTCTCCAGGTGTCTTCAACTCTCAGGCCTGCCAGATTCTTCACCAGTTCGTCCATCCAGTGCTGCCTTCGTCGTCCTATGCGACGCCTGGTGTTTGGTTTTCTGTAAACTGCCTCCTTCACCTGGCTTTCTTCTAGCATATGAGATACACGGCAGGCGCACTGGATTATTTCACTGTTCTCTTTGGCTTCTTTAGGGCGGTTGGTTGTTGCATCAGAAGATAGATACCCTCGCTCTTTCCCCTCTCTCATTCTCCTTTATCTAAGACCGGTTTCCATATATTTCTCATTAATCTGCTTACAAATAGTAATAGTTTTTCTTTTTCTCATTTAGTCATGCCCCAGATTTCCGAGCCATTATGATTGCTGGGCATGTCGCAGTGTAAAATACTCATCTTCGTGTTCACTGATACTAAACTTGAACTAAGCGTCTCCCTGAGGGAATACATGCACTTCATTCCCAATGCTGTCCTCTCCTCTATGTCCATTTGCATTCAGTCATAACTGGTAAACCAAGATCAATGTATTTGAACCGTAGAACCATTTGAACCGTATGCCTTATATCTCAAGAAATTGTCACTGCTCTTGTCCTCTTCTTATTAGCATGATCTCTGTTCTGTCTAGGTTCACCTTTAGCTGCACCTCCTGTGCGTAGCTGCTGTTTTTCTGGAACTTTTCTTTCGACCCATGGTGTGATTCAATTAGTGAGATTACATCATCTATATAAGGGAGATAATTGAAATTATCACCAATCTGTACTCCAGCCTACTCTTGTTGCCTAAATTCCCTTATTACTTTCTCTATCGGTATGAAGACATTGAAGAACACACATGAGAGAGCATTCTCCTGTCCGAGACATGTCTCAATCTCGAATGTTTCTGATGTGATCCCTCGGAAATGCACTGCTGCTCTTGACCCATACACATATTTTCACCGTCTTCATTAACTTCTCAGGGATTTTGAATTTTATAGGCTTTTCCTGTGGATCCTGACGTCTTCACGTCGATGTGTGATGTAGATTTGTAATTGTTGTTGTTGTGGTCTTCGGTCCTGAGACTGGCTTGATGCGGCTCTCCAAGCTACTCTATCCTATGCAAGCGTTTTCATCTGCCAGTACCTACTGCAACCTACATCCTTCTGAATCTGCTTAGTGTATTCATCTCTTGGTCTCCCTCTACTATTTTTACCCTCCACGCTGCACTCCAATGCTAAATTGGTGATCCCTTGATGCCTCAGGACATGTCCTACCAACCGATCCCTTCTTATAGTCAGGTTATGCCACAAGCTTCTCTTCTCCCCAATTGTATTCAATACCTCCTCTTTAGTTATGTGACCTACCCATCGAATCTTGAGCATTCTTCTGTAGCACCACATTTCGAAAGCTTCTATTCTCTTCTTGTCTAAGCTATTTATCGTCCATGTTTCACTTCCATACATGGCTACACTCCATACAAATACTTTCAGAAACGACTTCCCGACACTTAAATCTATATTCGATGTTAACAAATTTCTCTTCTCCACAAACGCTTTCCTTGCCATTGCCAGTCTACGTTTTATATCCTCTCTACTTCCTCCATGACTATTAAATTTTCATCCCCGTTCACTATCTGAATAATTCCTTTTTTCTCATCATACATTTCACCAATTTCTTCATCATCCGCAGAGCTAGTTCGCATATAAACTTGTACTACTGTAGTAGGCGTGGGCTTCGTGTCTGTCTTAGCCCCAATAATGCGTACATTATGCTGTTTGTTGTAGCTTACCGGCAATCCTGTTTTTTTATTCATTATTAATCCTACTCCTGCATTACCCCTATTTGATTTTGTATTTATGACCCTGTATTCACCTGATCAGAAGTCTTGTTCCTCCTGCCATCGAACTTCACTAATTCCCAGTATATCTAATTTTAACCTATCCATCTACCTTTTTAAATTTCCTAACCTACCTGCCCGATTAAGGGATCTGACATTCCATTCTCCGATCCTTTGAACTCCAGTTTTCTTTCTCCTGATAACGACGTCCTCTTGAGTAGTCCCCTCCCGCAGATCCGAATGGGGGACTATTTTACCTCCGGAATATTTTACCGAAGAGGACGCCATCATCATTTAACCATACAGTAAAGCTGTATGCCCTCGGGAAAAATTACGGCTGTAGTTTCCCTTTGCTGTCAGCCGTTCGCAGTACCAGCACAGCAAGGCCGTTTTGGTTAGTGTTACAAGGCCAGATCAGTCAATCATCCAGCCCGTAGCCCCTGCAACTGCTGAAAAGGCTGCTGCCCCTCTTCAGGAACCACATGTTTGTCTGTCCTCTCAACAGATACCCCTCCGTTGTGGCTGCACCTGCTATATGTCCATCTGTATCGCTGAGGCACGCAAGCCTCCCCACCAACGGCAAGGTCCATGGTTCATGGGGGGGGGGGGGGGGGGGGAATTACGTATCTGAATTCCAGATGGTTGACCAAGACCTGTGCCCCTTGTTTCCTTACGATTCTGTTTCAGCACGCCAACGGCGACTCTGACGACGAGCAGGTTGTGGCGCTGGTGGCGGCAGGTCGGGGCTCCTCCCCTTACAAGACGGGCTGGTGCGACCAGATGCGTGCTGTGCTCTGGAGGTCCTGGCTCAGCGTCATCAAGGAGCCCGTGCTCATCAAGATGCGCATGCTGCAGACCATGGTACGTTGAGGACGACACCTTTCATAGCCTTCTGAGTGTCAACACATAGGTTGAGGTGAAATCTGCACTACTAGCCATTGAAATTGCGACACCAGGAAGGGTTGTAGACAACGAAATTTTACTTACTGTGCGTATAAGTACAACAGGAACTATAGTTCATAAATTTGTACGCGATTTGGACACAGAGTGCGACAGTCAGTACATAGAGCTGCTAACTTCAGCAGCAAGGTTTTAACCCAACCGAGCATTGACCTGAGATTGGATGACAAATGGTGCATGAAATATGTACCAGAGTTCAGCAGTCGCAGTGAGTAGTGGCGTGCTAGTCTCTAGGTAACCCACGACCAGATATTGTCAGTGGTTGAGAGATCTGCAGAATGTGGTGGTGAGGGCAGCATTTTCATTTACTATGAGAAAAAATTTGTTAGGGCAAACTGGGGACTATAAATTTATTTGAATTCTGTAAAAATTTTATAAAATGGAATATTTGATTCTGTTAGTAGTTCGTTTTTAAGGTTAGAATATTTCCCACGTACTAGAGTGTTTGTTTTAATGAATATTTTCAAATAGCATCATTGTTGTGTTACCTACATTTTATAATATTTTATTTGGTTATTCCTTTAATTTATGAAATTTTAAACAGTTTTAAAAAGTTTGTAGGTTGTGAGAATCGAAAAACTCAGAATAATATCGAGCATAGAAATTTATGGAATCTGGTTATAGCTAACACCGATGATGATATTCACGATAATGCTGACGTATTATTTTAAGCAAGAGGTTGCATACCGAGAACGCGACAATTTGTTTTCTGGCTATGTTTGTTTAATAGGCAGGCGGGTGACTCAGAATGTGCGATTTTAAAGTCGATGCGGAGCACAGAAAACTATTGATTGGTGGTGTGGATCGGTACGAAGCGTGAGTGTACGAAGCAACTAGGAATTCTAAACAGGTCTTCCCAGTGCCAAAAGAATTGACAATGAACCCTTGTGCCCTAAATCTGGAGAAAGAAAAGAAAATCCCCAACATACAAGGTTTTAATACGAGACGAAGCCTAAAATGACTATCGTTTGACTTAAAAAGAGGAATACCGCGGCTAACATCAAAATGATACTAGAAAACCTTCAGCAAATTCGAAATGCTACGAACAAACTATAACGTGCAGCAATAGCAAACGTACACAATGGAACAAACGGAAAAATGTTGAATCAGTTTTCTGAGAAGTATACTGTGGTGTTAGAACTGACAAACAAATGCTTACGATTCTATGTTATAGTGAGTAACTTAAAAAGTGATTTGAGAAACATTGATAAAATTTTATTTGCCGACGAAAGAGCTGGTGTTTTAATTCCCATAGATTGTAACGCGAGGCCAAGTACGTAACAGAATATGTGAAGAGTACTTGAACTAAATGTTATTCGTTTTGAGTGACGCAAGTGCCACGACAAAATTCGATAGACACAGAGGGAAAAATAGTATTGACCTCACAATAAGTATTGGAACGTAGCGAAAAATAAAGGTTTTCGTCTAATAAAATCATTCGCTTCAGTAGCCTGTAGAAAAGCATGTGGTTTAGTGTCTGTCGCGTATTCAAAAATAAAGGTGGACGAGACTTCAAGGCTCCGTTGTCGCCATGGACGTTAGGGATGGAGCGCGGAAATCTGTCGGAACCATTCCAAAGAAAGCTTCCCGGCGTTTACCGTATCGGATTCAAGAAACCACTAGAAATCAGATCTGAACGAGTGGAAGATATGCGGGTCTAGTCTCTTTCCACAGCAACGTTATGTTCTGTCGACTGTCGGTTCCTCAAAAATATGTCCCATCGAGCTTGCTTAAATATCTCCCGATATAATAGAAGAAACCCGGAATAAAACGAACATTAAAATCAGGGAAAGAGAGCAACAAGCAATGCATCAAATATCTCCCAATGAGCTTCCTGCATACAGAGGCAAAAGTTATGAAAAAAATTCCAGTAACAGTAGTCATGCAGTTTGATTTCACGAAAGACCTACTTAACACGAACCAGTAAGGCGTTATACAGCGGGAAAACACTGTAGAAGCTCCAGAGACGCGAAAGAAATCTGTTGAAATTGTCTGGCGCGTGGTCAATAGGGGTTAATGGTTAGTCTCGACGTTAGAATTCATTGTGTTACCGACGCTGCTTGGTGGACAAGAGATCTTAATTAGATACAGAAATTGCAGTTGCTTAAGAAATATAATTTAGTTAGAAGATTCTTTAGTGAGTGATAAAGATTTCACAGGATATTAAAACGCTTTACTTCGGTTACACAATACAAACAGAATCGATCTCCGCTGCTGAGGAAGCGAGACATGAATTTGCGGGAGAGAATGTTTCTAATATAGAAATAGTAACAAATCGAAGGATGGACCAACGCCAATAAAATTAGTTTGAAAGTGCAGAAATCGATAGTCGTAACACAAAGAAAGAAAGCAAAGTGGACGAATTAAAGTCAGTATCTTTTGTGAACAATAGGGAGTTGAAACCAGTTGCTCGACTACAAGGGTTTGGTGTAATTTTGGCAGTAAGTTCTCGTTCTGTACCCACATACAGAATGATGTGGAAGAAAAAGTAAAGTTAATTCGAATATTAACGTAATCAGAGCGACTTGAATACGATCTTCTAAGAACCGTACACGAAGAAGCTACCTATCCTGACGAACGCAACTCTAATATGGATCAACTCTTTAACAGCAAACTTTAGTAAGTATAACACAACTACTAAGATTAGCAAAGCCTACAGAACATTGAAAAAGGGCCATACACAAAAAAGTATTACAAACAAGGAAATGGAAAATGTCTAAATGAAATTAAAAATAAAACTACTAAATAAAAATTGGAAATTGCTGAAAACTGTAGGATGTGATCACAGGCAGTAGAGGCGAATTTATTAACAAAAGTAATACCAAGAAATTTGCACAGATAGGAGTAAAACTGTTGAACATTTTCAGAAATCGGAATTTTGACCTGTACTACAGTATATCTACAACGAAGGTCAAAACTATGAGTATCTTCACATTGGTTTTACTAACAACATGAATCGTGCATGTGATGTGATTTATATGTATTTGACGATGCTGGTCCTGTTTCCGCATTTAACATTTGACGATGGCACTATGTCTGTAGTACATTAGGACTTTGTTTTTATGAAATAGATCTGATGATGGTCATTAAAGACCGAAACCGGTAATCTGTTAAACTAAAAAGATTGTGACAATAGACGTAAATTAAAGAAACTTATCTACACATTAATTTATGTAGTGGTGCTTGGTAATTAAATAAAAACGTCAACCCAGAACGATATCGTGGCATCCCACGCCAGTTCATGGGACGAAATTAACATTGCTTAGATAAACGAGCAGGATACGACTGAGCATTGGATGTCCATAAGGTAAGAAAATCTCGTCTTGTCCAAGGAACCATACGGATAATTTGAGATTACTCTCGTTTTGAAGTGCATTTTATTTTCCAAATTTTACATTTTACTGAGACTCTGCAGATAGGAGAAGTACTTCACTGCCTTAAGTAGATCTGCAGAGCAGTGTAGCATGGGTGAGAAGCTGGTTCTCGCGGAGGTAGTCCTGGTGAATGGACCATGTGGTGCGGCAGTGAGTTACTGGCATGGGCAGTACGCGAGCCTTGAGAACGAATCATGCTTGGAGTTCGGCACGTAGAGGAACCACAGGTTTTCTGGCTGGAAACTCAGAATTTTCTTAATTAACTATTAGTAATAAAATTCCACTTTCGGCATAACAAGTACTAGGGAGACCTTACGGGTCATCAGAGCTTCAACACAACAATACTACTAAGCAGTAAATCAGTTAAATCAAAAGAGCAACCAATTTGGCTAAGCTGCCGACAATATGGGAACTACTACGAAGTTTTACTAAGTACGCAACAGATTTCGGCCTTGTGACGATCTCACAAGTAAGTGATAGGACGGACTCACAGATTTCCTTCTGTGATAGTCGGTTTTCCTTATTCTAGAATTTTATTAGCTTTTTGAGATGAATCGCTTCAGATTATTTAACTGTAACCATTATAGTGTTTGCTAATAAATGAATCGCACTAGCATCCTGGGACTTACTTCGAGTCCACTTAAAATCGCGGCTAGCCTGTTTGCACCTTCTGAAGAATGTAAAGCGATACAAGTACTGCGTCGAGGGACAACATCAGTGAGAGAGTCACAGAAGACAGCTAGGAGGGAAAATTGCACGCAGATTCGTTAATATAATCCAGGATTGGATTAGCTTAACTACTGCAGTACCAGTTGAGAAGACATGACCAGTTATTTCTGTACGTCGCCCACACTACTTTCTACGAATTGCTGCTAATCAGAAACTTTTATGAAGGTTTGGTACCATGAATGGACATAGCGATATGCGAATCAAAATGTCTCGCAAATATCTAGGGTTTTAAAATACTATTTCGTACTCTAACCACTTGAACAACTTTGGAAAATCTCCGACAAAAGAAGAACTGCTTGCACCTTTGTTGAAAAGTTTACAAAGCATACCGCTAGCGTAAGACGACGGTGCGTCTCGCTGTTCTTCAGTATGAAAAGTGATTACTCTTGGACGCACTGCACATTACGAGGAAGCATACATCGGCAGCAAAGAAAAATACTTGGTGAAAATCGATACTCTCTGATCTGAATCACGCACGACTGACGAGAACGCGCACAACCTCACACAGCTAACGCACATGTAAACCTCTAATTCAACAACAGTTCCACTAGAATTCAAGGTGCGTTGCTTGGAGTCCATTCCACAACTTCACGTCGCTAGTAACGACACTTTAAAAAGGCGAAAATGATGACAACACCTTCAAACATGGCAAATGATAATCCATTTCGTCAAACTTCACTGTGTTTTTTAACCACAGGGCTGGTTCGTGTACGACGGGCTGTTATTCCCGCTGTGTATTCCCAGCTATTAATCATTGGGCTCCTCTCTGGTGATATGACACACCATTTCATGGAAAACTCGTGGCCTTCTTTTTATTCTTCCAGGACGAATTACTGCCAAACGTTATGTGAGTACTTCAGGTGACCAAGTGAATCTTGTGGTAATGATGGAACTATTTCATATCAAAACTACAATTTATCAATTCACGCTGCTATCGCCGCGCAAGCATTGTGTGACAAAAATGCTGCGTTACTAATCATCACTGACCGTCCATTCTTCCGCATTTAGCATCATTTGGTACCCGAGTACATATTACATAGCTACGTGCCATTTTCATTTTAGACCCATCGTTAATCATAGAAGGATTGCTACATTTAATGATGAATTGAACAAATTTGCATACAGGTATTCCACACAGAATCATAACAGTGAGTAAGCTACGACTAGATTAATGATGTTAGTTCGCGTGTTTTCATTATTTTGATAACCGTGAAGTGCACAAAAGCCACTTCACAAATATTTTAGAGATTCAGAAATTGAAATATGACTCAAGGCAATGTACATGAATTAATTCTTTCACTGATAATTATGAGTTATGATTTAATTCTTTCACTGATAATTATGTTATCTTTATTTTACTATTTATCTTCCCAAGTTCTGAGAATAATATCTACTGGAGTTGAGCCAAAAAAATTAAAAACATTCTCTTGTGACTTGTAGCTTCAAGTTTATGTAACGGTTTTATTCGAATTTATTTCTTTGCAGATGATTTCACTTATGATTGGCATAGTTTTCTACGGTCAAAGTCTTAATGAAGAAAGTGTGATGAACATAAACGGTGCCATTATCATTTTCATCACGAACATGACTTTCCAGAACATCTTCGCCGTTATTACTGTAAGTATTTTGTGACTAAATGTTGTATATCGATGTATCTGTATTGCACATTCTCGAAGGTTGTGAACGGTTTTGTTTTGAGCGTGGTGTATGTGACATTATTTCATTGATAAAAATGCCAAGCCAAATTTACATGAGTTCGACAGTATGAACTCACTAATCAGTATGACGTTACACCCCTTCTTGCCTGGATGCACACACTGATTGGTTTGGGAAGAGTAAAATAAAGCCGTTGTCTCCTTCCAGAGGTAAGCTGGCCCACAACCGTTGTACGTGTCCTTGATTTCGCGTGTACTTGCATTAGGACGGAGTTGAATCCGAGCTGGTCCCATGCATGTTCTATCGGGGACGGATCTGGTGATGTAGCCGGCCCACGAGGTACTTAATCATCAAGCAGACAATTTATAGAGACACGTGTAGTGTGTGTACGCGTATTGCCGTGTTGAAAAACGGCAGCACGATGCCGTCGCATGAGGACGCAGGTTCTCCATGAGGTACTGTTTCGCGGTTAGAGTACCCTCAATCATTACAAGCTGTGACTCGTAATTGTACGTGGTGGTCCCCTGCACCATGCCACCAGGGCCAGCACCAGTGGGCCTCTCGACGACACTGGAAGAAAGGGAGCTCTCCCCAGAACGCCACCATACTTGCCGACGACTGCTATCGGCTGTGGCTCAGAGCCACGATTCACTACTGACAAAAATGCTACGCCATTCATCTGCAGTCCTTGTGTTTTGGTCACAACACCACCAATTATTGTCCAATTTCCACCTTAAATCGTAAAAATCCCGAGCTGGTTGTAGGGACCTGCCCATAATTCTCCAAACATCCTCAATTGGGAAGGCATCCGGCGACCTTGCTGACCAAGGTGGGGTTTTGCAAGCACGAAGACGAGCAGCAGAAGCAATCGCCGTGTTCGGGCGGGGATTACCCTGCTGAAACGTACTCTTGTCTTAAAGGCCAACAAAACGGGGCGTACAATATCGTCGACCTACCGCAGTATTGTAAGGGTGCCGTAGATGACAACCAAAGGGTCCTGCTGTCAGATGAAAAGACACCACAGATCATTTCTGCTGGATGCCAGGCTTCATGGTGGGTGACAGTCAGACCGGTATCCCACGACTGTTTAGGGCGTCTTCAGAAACGTACTCGCTCTAGACTCTCATTGGCTGTGGTAGAGCTGTCTTCAGTGATGAGACCCGTCTCGAACTGAGCCTAGCTGGTTCGGAATTTGGACGATCTAAGGCGCCAATTGGAACGAATTTCGCGTGACAGCCTTCAAGAGGACATCCAACTATTAATCAATGCCAAGCTGAGTAACTGCTTTCAGTTGGGCTAGAGGTGAACCAAAGCGTTATTGACTTCTCAGTTAATGAAGCTCTTTCCGTCTCTTGGATAAATCATCCATTTTTCTGAAACTATAATCAGTTGTTTGTCTGTACATGTACATTACATCTACCCTTTCGGATAATTGCATCGTGGTGCGTCTTTGTTTTATTTATTTTTTGTGCAGAATGCATTTGCTCCTTTAACACGCACCTGAATTATGAATTATGTCAATTGAATAATGTAGCACAGTGATTGACACGTTGAATAATTTGAAGTGTAAGTGAAAGTGTGGAAGTTTTTCTCAAATCTCGGAGCTGAACATTTTATAGCCAAAGAAGCTAATCACAAATAATGCTTTATTCGGTTTTAATATTTTTGGTTATGCAATGTCAGCGAAAAAAGGCGGGCAGTTGGTTTGTGAAATGATTTGTCTGAAAGTAAGAAATAGAATGGATTAGAAAATCATTCTAAGCGCCTTTGGATGACACTTAAACTACTTACAGCAAATGAGTGGCTGATTGCATATTTAAAGTTCATTGTTTAACTCTCTTAGAATATTAAAGTGTACTAGAGAATAGTTGTTTTGTAGAGTATGTAGACCGTACATTTTTGCCGTGACACACGAGTAGTCAGTCTATGCCTTACGGTTTAAAAATACTTCAACAATTTTTCAGTTCCATAAATTTTGCAATAGATAATCCTTCAAATATAAGGAATGAGAATTTGCATTTCCTATCGGCAACTCATTTGCTGTAGATAATTTAGAGCATCATTCAGAGGCGTGTTAAATGTCTTGCTAATCTATTTATTTCTGAATTTTAGACCTATCCTTTCACGGAACGTTTGACCGTCCTTTTTTCATTTTCTTAAAAAAATTTTCAAATTTATTTCAGAAAGTATGCGTCCAAAATATTGGAAGGTTGCCATTTTGACAGTTATATACCACATTAATGCATTTTTATGCTCAGCGATAACTAGGCTGTGGAGGGGTGACCTTCTGGACACTTCATTTACGTAGACAACAGCACCTGCTCTGAAGTAATTCGATTTCGCCTCATATCACTAATTCAATCCTTCTTGATTATCTTGTTTACTTTCCAGGGATTGAACCAGTTTTAGCAAACGTAGATCTCACTCTGCTTAATTTGTACTTCTCTCACTCCTCAGCTAACTATGACAAAAATCCATATTATCATTTTCCTTCAAATCACTAAGTTTTTCTTAATCATCCTCACTACTTTCAAGTATATAGAAATATTTTTTGCTGCAATAGATCTCACACTGGTCACAATACCCCTTTTTTTACTTTTCCGCCTGTTTGTTTGGAGGTGAAAATTCGTACTAGATCTTTAGCTTAAATAACTATTTAATTTTTTCTTAATTACCATATTACTTTTATGTCCTTAATTTTTGTCAGTTTGATACGACATTTGTCCATTTGCTTTTCTCCATTTGGCTACGAAAATTGAGCCGATACCTATAGCTAAATTCTTCCCCAAATCATAAATTAAGTTTTTGTTCATTAACCGATTACTTTCAAAGATTTAAACTTCTTTTGGAAGACTTGATCTCACACTAATCAGTTCGATCATTTGTCCCAATACCATTCTTCATTTGGCTATGAAAATTCGAACAAAAACAGATTGAGTTATTTGTAAGGATTCATGCTTTCGTTACATTCGAGCAATTGACCAATGACGTCTGCGTCGTTCGTGAGCTACCAGGTGATAAACAGAAATAGATATAACACTCAAAAGTGTCAATGTATTTCTTGATACTTGAAGGCAGTCTGTTACTAGCAACAATAGCCCTAACCGATAACCTGCAGCCACGGACATCCGTCGGTGAAACTTTTTGTTAACATGACACCTCGGCTGCTGAGACGAACTCATGGCAGGTGTCTGTCACAGGTGTTCTGCTCAGAGATGCCGGTGTTCCTGCACGAGCACCGCAGCGGCATGTATCGCGTGGACGTGTACTTCCTGGCCAAGACGCTGGCCGAGCTGCCCATCTTCTCGGCCATCCCGTGCCTCTTCACAGTCGTCTCCTACTACCTGGTGGGCCTCAACCCGGCGCCGGAGCGCTTCTTCTGCTGCATGCTCATCGCCATCCTTGTCACCAATGTAGCAACCTCCTTCGGTGAGCCACTTGCCTAGTCATCACATACCCCAGCTTCCACTATGGGGTATATCAAAATTTTAGAGAAACATGTTGTGGATGTATAACAATATGCATGGTTAGTTCTATTTACTTTACAAAGAAACGTGGTCTCAAAAAGTTATTTAAGGACGTAGACATAAGTCAATGGGAATGGTTGACATGAGAAGCATTATTATAGTCTTGTGCCCATTGATAATGTAATCCATAAGGCTTTTAGTCATCGCCTTTTCCACACTCGATAAATAAGTGTAACACGTGGCATAATTCCCCAAACGCACAAGGCAGGTAGGCCCCAAAGTATGCCATCTAGAAAACATTTATCAAAATGCAAAGTACAAAATCTGCTAGCAGAATGAATTTTTTCAAAGCAATGTATACAGAAATTAAGCGGATTTAATATTTCGACATTTTGTTTCTCCTAATAAATGTATTTCTATCACTATACAGCATCATCAGATGAGCATTCACACATAAGTAAAACCACTAGAAGATATATATATATATATATATATATATATATATATATATATATATATATATATATATATATATATAAAATAGATATTCACAAACAGAAAATTAACTCGGAAATTGGTCACAAAAGGAGTATAACGTTAATATTCGAACTAAAATCAGCTCATGAAGTAGCTAGTATCTAAATAAATGTAGCTCTCAACTGTTTCTGTCAATAAATGGAAAGAAACAACCCACCTCAGAGTTTCAGTTATATTAGAATTGTGGCAGTAGAGTCTTTAGATAATGAATCGAAGGTAGAATATTGTTATAAAATGAGAATATATGTGGATACTTAAAGCTATAGACATATGCTAATGCAAAACTGAAATAACACTAAATGGCAGTTATAATGTGAATAACTAATAATTATCCTAAATATTCTATATTAAATGTTGAATTATACATTGAAAACCGTTATTAACCTGAGTACATCCATTTCTCACTTTTATTCAATGTTCTTCAAACTCATTGTATAAAACAGAAATTGTAAGTCTCAATCCTTTTTCTTCTCCTTCAAAGTCCTCTTTTATACTTGTATGGTGAGTTGGTAATTCCTTAAACTTGTATTTCATCGTTATTCCAACGCTCTAGTCTGACTGTAGCCTTAGTTACATCATCTTTTTGCAACTTGTGGTAATATTTTGTCTTCAATTGCCATTAATTCCACAGCTTTCATAACATCAGAATCCTAAACATTGTTATTTATCTCCATTTAATACCAGAATTGGTTGAAAGCTAAATATCGAGTTTACACAAAGATAATCTCATGTCAATTTTCAATACCTTTTTTCGTATTTAAAAATTAACTGCTTCTTGAGCAAACCTCAGTGGAAATATTATCAATTTATTCTTTTTTAATTATTTTCAGAGCTTATTTTCTTTTTATGTATCTCAAATTCTCATGTTTTCAAGATTTTTCTATAAATGTATTACCCACCACAACAAAATACCTTTTACAACATTTTGTTGCAAATTTTTGCAAATGTCATCTTATGTTTTTGTGTTCTTCTGAAATATTATTCTACATATATAATGTTAAGGCTACATCTACATATACTTGAGCGTCTCGCTTTTGATTCTGGATAGTGATATAAACAGTCTGAAACCTTCTCATTTCCGCACCAAGTGCACGTTTCAGTTGTCATTTACTATGAGAAAAAATTTGTGATGCAAACAGAGGATTGTAAATATATTGAATTCTGTAAAAAAATTATAAAATGCGATAGTAAGTTCGTTTATTTATGGGAGGAATATTTCCCATATTTGTAGATCGTGTGTTTTAATGAATATTTTCTAGTAGCATCACTTTTGAACTACCTAATTTTCATAATATTTTGTTTGGTTATTCCTTTTATTTCTGAAATTTTAAACTGTTTCAGAAAGTTTGTTAGCTAAGTGTGGGAACTGCCTTTTTTTCTTTCTGCGGAGCGTTTCTCAGTTTTTTAGCTAATAAATATTTACGGAATGAAGGCCATAATTTGTATAAAATGTATTGGTCATGTTTTGTATTGGGTAATACTATGGACGCCGTCATCAGTAAAAACAAAACTGTCATTTAGCATGTCGGAATGTGGTATGTGAGAGCCCTTAACCGTGTAGGTAAATTAGAGAATTCCAAAAAAGGGAACAGAGCAGGTTGAAGTTAGATATAGCAGGAATTGGTGAAGTGTGCTAGCAGAACGAATGGGACTTTCAGTCACTTTAGTACAGGCTTAACAACATAAAAATAGAGGTAATGCAGGAGTAAGCCGTGTGGCTAGGGCCTCCCGTTTGGTATACCGTTCGCCTGGTGCAAGTCTTTCTAGTTGACGCCACTTCGGCGACTTGTGTGTCGACGGGGATGAAATGATGATGATAAGGACAACACAACACCCAGCCCCTGAACGGAGAAAATCTCCGACCCAGACGGAAATCGAACCCGGGCAGTTAGGTACGACATTCCGTCGCGCTGACCACTCAGCTGCCAGGGGCGGACGGGAGAAGGCCTAATAAGAAAATAGAAATGCATATAGGGTTGTATGAACAGCAGGGTGAACATTTTATCACAGTCAAGACAGACACGAAGTGCACATCCACCATGCTAGTGCAAGTTTGTGTGCAGGTGATGAAGAGATTGGGAGAATGGATGATAAAATGAATTATTGAGATAGTTTAGAGAGACGACCATCTAACTGCAGTGGGTAACTGGAATTGGACAGAAGGAAAACGAAGAGAAGGAAAGTAGTAGGAGAACATGAACTCGTGAAAGGGTTGGTTGGTTGGTTTGGAGGTGGAGACCAAATCGTGAAAGGGAGTGGAAGAGGAAGCCGTCTGGTAGAATTTTGTGTAATTTATGATCAAGAAGACTTGGTTTAAGAATCAAGAGAGAAGATTGTATGGTATACCTGAAAGAGACCTATGAAAATTTTTGTGTTTACTACATGGAGAACTGAGATTTAGAAACCAGATTTTAAACTGAAACATATTTATAGGATTAGATGTGGACTATAACAACATTGAAACTTCCTGGCAGATTAAAACTGTGTGCCCGGCCGAGACTCGAACTTGGAACCTTTGCCTTTCGTGGGCAAGTGCTCTACCATCTGAGCTACCGAAGCACGACTCACGCCCGGTACTCACAGCTTTACTTCTGCCAGTATCCGTCTCCTACCTTCCAAACTTTGCAGACGCTCTCCTGCGAACCTTGCAGAACTAGCACTTGCCCGCGAAAGGCAAAGGTCCCGAGCTCGAGTCTCGGTCGGGCACACCTAATTCTGCAAGGTTCGCAGGAGAGCTTCTGTAAAGTTTGGAAGGTAGGAGACGAATACTGGCAGACGTAAAGCTGTGAGTACCGGGCGCGAGTCGTGCTTCGGTAGTTCAGTTGGTAGAGCACTTGCCCGGTAAAGGCAAAGGTCCCGAGTTCGAGTCTCGGTCGGGGACACAGTTTTAACCTGCCAGGAAGTTTCATATCAGCACACACTCCGCTGCAGAGTGAAAATCTCATTCTGGTATAACAACATATATTGTTGTATGAACTTCACTTTGAAAGTGAAAGAACCGTAGAAACTTAGGAATCTAAGGAAGTAGGATAAACTGAACCAGGACCATAAGTTGTTGAGAGTTTCAGAGAGACATTACCCAACGTTGTTTTGAAACAGAGGAGTGGAATGCAGTAGAAGACCAATGTGTTGCTTTAAGAGATGAAATAGTGAAGGCAGCACAGTATCATATAGGTGAAATCCCAAGGCCTAGAAGAAATCGTTGGATATCACATAAGATCTTGAATTTAACTGCAGACAGGAGAAAGTATAAATATACACCAATTGAAACAGGCGAAAGGGAAAAAATGAGTTGGACAGAAAATGCAAAATGGCTAAACAGGAATGGCTAGAGGACAAATTAAAACAGTAGAAACATGCGAGAGTAGCAAAGAGATAGATGCTGCATATAGGAAAATTTAAGAGACCTTTGGAGAAAAGAGAAGCAGCTGCATCAGCATCGGTAGTCCAGAGTGCAATCCAGTTCTCAGCAAAGAAGGGAAAGCTGAAAGGTCGAAAGAATACAGGACGTTCTCTTAAGAGAAAAATATTATAGAAAGAGGAAATAGTTGAAGATGACATGGAAGATAGTATATTGCGAGAAGAATTTGGCAGAGCACTGAAAGAGGTTTGTCGAAACAGGGCTCGTGGAGTGGACGACGTTACCTCATAATTACTGTGATCCTTGAGAGAGCTATTCATTACAAAACTGTTACACCTCATGTGCAAAATATATGAGACAGATGAAATACCCACACAGTTCAAGAGGACTTTAATTATTCAACCTCAAAAGAAGGCAAATGCAGACGAATATGAATAGTACCGTACTATGTGTTTAATAGGTCGCGGTTTCAAAGTATTGACACGAATTATATACGGGAGAATGGAAAAACTGACAGAAGCCAACCTCGAGAAAGATCAGTTTGGTTCCTGCAGAAATGTAGGAACACGCAAGGGAATACTGACTCCATGTGCTGTCTTAGCATAGTCGGCCCTGTTGGTTTAGCGGTAAAGTGCTTGCACGAAAACCGAGCTGTCGCGGGATCGAAACCTTGTTGAACCACAAAAGTTTTCAATCTGCTTTTAATCCAATCTTCACGTCTCACCGACGAGAGAAGTTGCTACGAACTACAAGAGGATCTGATTCCATTTTAAAATATATGTTCCCTTGCCTCGGTTAAGTAACTTATGTAGATTAGAGACACGCAAACGCGGAAGTGGTGACCAATTGGAGGACTTGCAACAGGCCGTTGAGCTACATGCAATTATATGAAGAAAGAAAAACCTGCATATGTAGATTTAGAGAACGGTTTTGACGGTGTGGTCTGAACTACACCCTTCAAATTTTGAAGGAACCAGACTGCAGTAGTAAGAAACGAACGATGTGAAGGGGAAGTAGTAACTGCGAAGGGAATGAGACAGGTTTGTAGCCAATCTTTGATGTTATTAAATATGTACGATGAACAAGCAGTAAAGAAAATCAAGAATTTTTTTTTAAAGCGAATTAAAGGTCAGGGAGAAAAAATTAAAGAACTTTGAGGTTTGTTGCTAATAACGTTATAATTCTGTCAGAGACGGCAACTGACTTAGACCCTAAGTGGAATGGTAAGCATAGCGTCTTGGAGAGAGATTCTAAGGCGAACACAAACAAAAGTAAGACAAGATCAAATGGGTCAAATGGCTCTGAGCACTATGGGACTTAACATCTGAGGTCAGCAGTCTCCTAGAACTTAGAACTACTCAAACGTAACTAACCTAAGGACATCACACACATCCATGACTGAGGCAGGATTCGAACCTGCTACCGAACTGGGCGCGCGGTTCCAGATTGAAGCGGCTAGAACCGCTTGGCCAAACCGCCCGGCTAAGACAAGAGAATGAGGTTAGAAAATGAGACACTGAGGGCAGTTGGTGAGTTTTGCTATTTTGGCTACAAATAAACTGATGATAGTCGGAGTAGAGAGGATGTAAGTGTAGGCTGGCTATAGTGAGAAAAGCAATTCTGCAACTGAGGAACTTCTTAACATGAAATGTAAATCTGAGTGCTAGGAATAGCTAAAGGTATTTGTCTGCATTGTAGCTCTGTACTGAAGGGAAACGTGTATTACAAATAGATTAGATAAAAAGAGAGAAGTAGCTTTTGAAATGTGGCGCTACAGAAGGATTAGTTGAGTGTAGGTAGAAATCAAACTGGGGACAAAAGAAATTGGTGGAACAAGGTGGCTAAGAGAACGGGATGGTTAATAGGAGACGTACTGAGAAATTGTCTAATTGGCAATGGTGGGGAGAGTGGGGACGAATGGTGTGTTAACAATCGTAAAAGGAAACCAAAGCACGGGTATGATAACCAGATAGAAAGGGAAGTAGCTTGCAGTATTTATTCAGTGATGAAAGGGCTCGCACAAGAGAAGACTAGCGTGGGGAGCTGCATCTAAACCACTCTTCCGACTGAAGACCAGAACATAAACAAACGTGCTATGTGGCGACAAATGCACTTTTGTTTATCGATTGGGACTAAGAATTTTTCTTCTTGTCCGTATTTTATAATTTTTATATTAGAAATTGGTTTGAGGTGAAAAGTAAATGTTAATCTCCATATTATATCTACTCAAATATGCAGCTATTGCTTGGTGTTAAATGTGAGGAAAGTGGAGGAACTAGTATAGTTACGTTGCGGGCTGATATGTCATCTTGAAACTGTGCAGTGTATGGTATACACCCTGCTTCTGGGGGCCAAAGTGGAACAGTGGCAAGACACAGGATTGGTATACCGGAGAACTGCTGACCAGTCATCGACATTTAGGATTCCGGATTTTCCCTAGATCGTTGAGGATGAAAATCATAACGGTTCTATTAAAAGAGAATGACCGATTTCTTTCCCCATCCATCCTCATTCCGAGCTAGTGCTCTGCTTCAAATGATCTTGTCGTCGACAGTACGTCAAACCCTAACCTTCCTGCAGCCTGCGAAACACTGCTGCCTGTTGGGTTGTCGCACTCTGCGATTGTAGGCGTAATTTTCACTCTACGCTGTCAGCGATGTACGGATACGTCCTTATAGAACTGCGAGTGAAGCTCTTGCGTCGAAACGGATGAAGTGAGAAAGTGCTTATTTGAATTTCTGTTAATAGTTAAGATTTATGAGTGTAGGTGTTAAAGTACGAGGAGCGTACGGTAAGAAATGCAGCACTATGTTTTTCTCTCTGCCAGTTTCAGTTGAAAAAATGCGAAATCGACGTGAAACATTTTGAAATATTCCCGCTTCGGCTCCTCTAGTTCCATGAAGTTAAGGTGCGTGACGCCGCTGTACGTAGCTTTCAAAACGCTGTCTTCACCGGAGGTGTGTCCCAAACAGAGGGCTGTCATTGGGGTTCTCTTTGGCGGAAAACAAGAGCATTGCAGATATACAGGGGCACTTGCAGAGATTTCTAAGGAGATTTGACAGTGAACAAAAGGACGGTGAGTCGATGGGAGAGGCTTCTGTCATCACCGGAACAAGGTCGCGCAAACCTGTCGGATCTCATGCGCGCCGGCCGACCGCACACTGCTATGACCCCTGTAATATTGGAATGTGCTGACACACTCCTTCGTGGTGATCGGCGAAAAGCTATCCGCAAAAGTGCGGTGAGTAGCTGGATGACGATGATGAAGATGATGATGATGTTTAGTTTGTGGGGCGCTCAACCGCGCAGTCGTCAGCGCTCTTCCATAATCCGAATGTCTACACAGTCCAGTCCAGCCACTTCTTTGAAGTATTTGGGTGATGCGTCTGTCATCGTCGCGAGAAGGCCACACGAAAGTGTCAGAAGTCCTGCGTGCCGACCGTCTGCGCACATCTACATCAACATCTACATCTACATCCATACTCCGCAAGCCACGTAACGGTGTGTGGCGGAGGGTACCTTAAGTACCTCTATCGGTTCTCCCTTCTATTCCAGTCTCGTGTTGTTCGTGGAAAGAATGATTGTAGGTATGCCTCTGTGTGGGCTCTAATCTCTCTATTTTTACCCTCATGGTCTCTTCGCGAGAGGGAGCAATATACTGCTTGACTCTTCGATGAAGGTATGTTCTCGAAACTTCAACAAAAGCCCGTACCGAGCTACTGAGCGTCTCTTTTGCACAGTCTTCCACTGGAGTTTATCATCTCCGTAACGCTTTCGCGATTACTAAATGATCCTGTAACGAAGCGCGCTGCTCTCCGTTGGATCTTCTCTATCTCTTCTATCAGCACTATCTGGTAAGGATTCTACACCGCTGAGCAGTATTCAAGCAGCGGGGGAACAAGCGTACTGTAACCTACTTCCTTTTTTTCGGATTGCATTTCCTTAGGATTCTTCCAATGAATCTCAGTCTGGCATCTGCTTTACCAACGATTAACTTTATATGATCATACCATTTTAAATCACTCCTAATGCGTACTCCCAGATAATTTATAGATTTAAGTGCTTCCAGTTGCTGACCTGCTATATTGTAGCTAAATGATACGGGATCTTTCTTTCTATGTATTCGCAGCACATTACACATGTCTACATTGAGATTCAATTGCCATTCCCTGCACCATCCGTCAGTTCGTTGCAGATCATCCTGCATTTCGGTACAATTTTCCATTGTTGCAACCTCAAGATATAACACAGCATCATCCGCAAAAAGCCTCAGTGAACCTCCGATGTCATCCACAAGATCATTTATGTATATTGTGAATAGCAACTGTCCTACAACACTCCCCTGCGGCACACCTGAAATCACTCTTACTTCGGAAGACTTCTCTCCAGTGAGAATGACATGCTGTGTTCTGTTATCTTTGAACTCTTCAATCCAATCACACAATTGGTCTGATAGTCCATATGCTCTTACTTTTTTCATTAAACGAGTTTGGGTAACTGTATTGAACGCCTTGCGGAAGTCAAGAAACACGGCATGTACCTGTGAACCCGTGTCGATGGCCCTCTGAGTCTCGTGGACGAATAGCGCGAGTTGGGCTTCACACGACCGTCTTTTTCGAAACCCATGCTGATTCCTACAGACACAGCTGTGACTCCAACAACGTTGGAAAGTACAGGCACTCTGAGGTGATAGACGGATCACAATCAAACACCTCGCTGCTCAACTGGACGTCTCTCTTAGTAGACCTGACATTTCGTTGAAATGTTATTCCTCCTCCAGCCTACAACCCGAATCTCGCACCTTCAAACTTCTATCTGTTTGACCAAATGAAGGATGCACTCAGTCAGAAGCCGCACGTGGACGATGGGAAGTTATTGATACAGCAAAACGTTGGCTCCGAAGCCGACGAGTAGGGTGCTACCACGTGTGCTACAGGCGCTCCCAATAACGCGCTATAAGACAGTCACATTGAACGGAAATTATATCCAAAATCAGGTTTTTGTAACCAAGAGTGAGAAATAATACGCTATGTTGGCATCCTGAAGAGTAAAAATGTGTTTTCTTACATGTTGGAAGCTTCTCGTAACAAGCTAAGGCTTTTTTATGTCCCGTATCAAATTAAGTGCCGATAATCAGTTTGGAATATGAAGAACGCACCACATCGTGAACTGTTGTTGAGACCAATTTATGGACATTACTGACGAAGCTACGAAATTTTTTTTATGTGTTTAGATACTTCATTCCCAACTCATCGAATATCTGTATGTGACGATCGAGTAACTTTAACAACCAGTACGATAACATTTTACTTCCGATGATAACAGCAAAGTGGACGAACCGTACTCTGGCGACTACAATGTACTGTAGACTCGCAATATCCGATTGCACATCTTTAAATTGTGAACAGCGTATTTTGTTTTCAGGATAGTTGAGCAGTTTTTATCGGAAGTTATTGGGCACATTTGTTTGAGATACGCCCACCCAATATGGTGTACTCAGGTACAGGCTGTTATGAACGTTATAAAGGTAGAAGAGGAAGGGAAACTGCATTATGACACGGGTTTGTGAACATAGGCTTGGTTCCACAACCACCGTGATGAGCCAAAACATCGTTACCACTTCGTTAATGGTGTGTTGGTTAACGTTTTGCAGCCAAAACAGCAGCAGTATCAAATGGGACAACATGTTCGAAAACCTAAAGTATGAGTAAGCTACAGGAAATACGGGTAATGTAAAGTATGTACAAAAATCAAGAATGAACAATAAGACTTGATGACCAAGAACGTAGTGTTCGGATTAAAACGGGTGTAAGATCGCATGCAGTCGTTCGCCCCTGCTGTCTATGGATCGAAGAAGCAATGCCGGAAATAAAGTAAAAGTTCAGGGGAGGGATAGAAATTTAGGGTGAAAGGGTATCAATGATAAGATTCGCTGATGAGAGTGCTATCCCCAAAGAAAGTGAAGAAGGTTACATGATCTGTTGAATGGAATGGACAATCTAATGAATACACACTGTTAATAGAGAGTAAACCGAAAAAAGAAATTCTGAGAAAAGTAGGGTTCAGCTTAGGGAAAGACTCTTAATATACACTACGTACAAGAAACAAGAGGGAACAAAAAAATCGAAAACCAAGAACGAAGTGCTCGGATTAAAAAAGGTGTAAGGCAACGGTTTAGTCTTTCGCTCCTACTGCACAATCTGTACAACGAAGAAGTGACGAAGGAGATGAAAGAAATCTTCAATAGCTGGATTAAAATTCATGTTGAAATGATATCCATGATAAGATCCGCTGATAAACTGCTATCTCCAGTGAACGTGGAGAAGAATTACATTGCCTGCTGAATGAAATGAACCAGCTAACGAGGGCAGAGTATAAATTGAGAGTGAATCGAAAAAGATGAAAGTAATGAGAATCAGCGGAAATGGGAACAGCGAGAAAGTTAACATAAGAATAGGTGATCAGGAAATAGACGAAGTTAAGAAATTCTGCTATCTTGGAAGCAGAACAACCGGTGGCGAAAGAAGCAAGGAGGACATAAAGACAACCACAGGCAAAGAGGGCATTTCTGGCCAAGAGAAGTCTGCTGTTATCAAACGTAGTACTAGACTTAAGGAAGAAATCCGTAAGAATGTACGTTTGGAGCACAGCATCGTATGGCAGTCAAACATGGGCAGTGAGAAAACCGGAACAGAAGACAATCGAGTCCTCCCTCGGATAAGCGTGTGTGTGTTTGCCCTTAGGATAATTTAGGTTAAGTAGTGTGTAAGCTTAGGGACTGACGACCTTAGCAGTTGTCCCATAAGATTTCACACACATTTGAACATTTAGAAGACAATCGAAGCGTTTGAGGTAGGGTGCTACAGGAGAATGTTGAAAATTATGTGGACTAATAAGGTAATGAGGAAGGAAGTTCATCAAAGAATCGTTGGAGAAACGAACATGTGGAAAACAGTGACAAGAAGAAAGGTCGGATGATAGGACATCTGCCAAGTAATCAGGTAATAACCTCCATGGTACTAGAGGGAACTGTAGACGCCAAAAACTGTAGGGGGAGACAGAGATTGGATTTTTTTTTTTGTCATCAGTTTACTGACTGGTTTGATGTGGCCCGCCACGAATTCTTTTCCTGTGCCAATCTCTTCATCTCAGAGTAGCACTTGCAACCTATGTCCTCAATTATTTGCTTGACGTATTCCAATCTCTGTCTTTCTCTACAGTTTTTGCCCTCTACGGCTCCCTCTAGTACCAAGAAAGTCATTCCCTGATGTCTTAGCAGATGTCCTATCATCCTGTCCCATCTTATCATGGTTTTCCACATATTCCTTTCCCCTCCGATTCTGCGTAGAACCTTCTCATTCCTTATCTTACCAGACCACCTAATTTTCAACATTCGTCTGTACCACCACATCTAAAATGCTTCTATTCTCTTCTGTTCCGGTTTTCCCACAGTCCATGTTTCACTACCATACAATGCTGTACTCCAGACGTACATCCTCAGAAATTTCTTCCTCAAATTAAGGCCGGTATTTGATATTAGTAGACTTGTAATGGCCAGAAATGCCTTTTTTGCCATAGCGAGTCTGCTTTTGATGTCCTTCTTTGCTCCGTCCGTCATTGGTTATTTTACTGCCTAGGTAGCAGAATTCCTTAACTTCATTGACTTCGTGACCATCAATCCTTATGTTAAGTTTCTCGCTGTTCTCATTTCTACTACTTCTCATTACCTTCGTCTTTCTCCGATTTACTCTCAAACCATACTGCGTACTCATTAGACTGATCATTTAATTCTTCTTCACTTTCACTCAAGATAGCAATGTCATCAGCGAATCGTATCATTGATATCCTTTAACCTTGTATTTTAATTCCACTCCTGAACCTTTCTTTTATTTCCATCATTGCTTCCTCGATGTACAGATTGAAGAGTAGGGGCGAAAGGCTACAGCCTTGTCTTACACCCTTCTTAATACGAGCACTTCGTTCTTGATCGTCCACTCTTATTATTCCCTCTTGGTTGCTGTACATATTGTATATGGCACGTCTCTCCCTATAGCTTACTCCTACTTTTTTCAGAATCTCGAACAGCTTGCACCATTTTATATTGTTGAACGCTTTTTCCAGGTCGACAAACCCTATGAACGTGTCTTGATTTTTCTTGAACCTTGCTTCCATTATTAGCCGCAAGGTCAGAATTGCCTCTCTCGTGCCTTTACTTTTCCTAAAGCCAAACTGATCGTCACCTAGCGCATTCTCAATTTTCTTTTCCGTTCTTCTGTATATTATTCTTGTAAGCAGCTTCGATGCATGAGCTGCTAAGCTGATTGTGCGATAATTTTTGCACTTGTCAGCTCTTGCCGTCTTCGGAATTGTGTGGATGATGCTTTTCCGAAAGTCAGATGGTATGTCGCCAGACTCATATATTCTACACACCAACGTGAATAGTCGTTTTGTTGCCACTTCCCCTAATGATTTTAGAAATTTTGACGGAATGTTATCTATCCCTTCTGCCTTATTTGACCGTAAGTCCTCGAATCCTCTTTTAAATTCCGATTCTAATAGTGGATCCCCTATCTCTTCTAAATCGACTCCTGTTTCTTCTTCTATCACATCAGACAAATCTTCACCCTCATAGAGGCTTTCAATGTATTCTTTCCACCTATCTGCTCTCTCCTCTGCATTTAACAGTGGAATCCCCGTTGCACTCTTAATGTTACCACCGTTGCTTTTAATGTCACCAAAGGTTGTTTTGACTTTCCTGTATACTGAGTCTGTCCTTCCAACAAACATATCTTCTTTGATGTCTTCACATTTTTCCTACAGCCATTTCGTCTTAGCTTCCCTGCACGTCCTATTTATTTCATTCCTCAGCGACTTGTATTTCTGTATTCCTGATTTTCCCGGAACATGTTAGTACTTCATCCTTTCATCAATCAACTGAAGTATTTCTTCTGTTACCCGTGGTTTCTTCGCAGCTACCTTCTTTGTACCTATGTTTTCCTTCCCAATTTCTGTGATGACCCTTTTTAGAGATGACCATTCCTCTTCAACTGTAATGCCTACTGCGCTATTCCTTATTGCTGTATCTACAGCGTTAGAGAACTTCAAACGTATTTCGTCATTCCTTAGTGCTTTCGTATCCCACTTCTTTGCGTATTGATTCTTCCTGACTAATGTCTTGAACTTCAGCCTACTCTTCATCACTACTATATTGTGATCTGGGTCTATATCTGCTCGATTTCGGAATCTCTGTCTGGCCATGATGTAATCTAATTGAAATCGTCCCGTATCTCCCGACCTTTTCCAAGTATACCTCCTCCTCTTGTGATTCTTGAACAAGGTATTCGCTATTACTAGCTGAAACTTGTTATAGAACTCAATTAGTCTTTCTCCTCTTTCATTCCTTGTCCCAAGCCCAAATTCTCCTGTAACCTTTTTTTCTACTCCTTCCCCTACAACTGCATTCCAGTCGCCCATGACTATTAGATTTTCGTCCCCCTTTAGATACTGCCTTACCCTTTCAATATCCTCATACACTTTCTCTATCTGTTCATCTTCAGCTTGCGACGTCGGCATGTATACCTGAACTATCGTTGTCGGTGTTGGTCTGCTGTCGATTCTGATTAGGGCAACCCGGTCACTGAACTGTTCACAGTAACACACCCTCTGCCCTACGTTCCTATTCATAACGAGTTCTACACCTGTTATACCATTTTCTGCTGCTGTTGATATTACCCGATACTCATCTGACCAGAAATCCTTGTCTTCCTTCCACTTCACTTCACTGACCCCTACTATATCTAGATTGAGCCTTTGCATTTCCCTTTTCAGATTTTCTAGTTTCCCTACCACGTTGAAGCATCTGACATTCCACGCTCTGACTCGTAGAACGTTATCCTTTCGTTGATTATTCAATCTTTTTCTCATGGTAACTTCCCCCTTGGCAGTCCCCTCCCGGAGATCCGATTGGGGGACTATTCCGGAATCTTTTGCCAATGGAGCGATCATCATGACCCTTCATCAACTACAGGCCACATGTCCTGTGGATACACGTTACGTGTCTTTAATGCAGTGGTTTCCATTGCCTTCTGCATCCTCATGTCGTTGATCATTGCTGATTCTTCCCGCTTTAGGGGCAATTTTCCACCCCTAGGAGAACAGAGTGCCCTGAACCTCTATCCGCTCCTCCGCCCTCTTTGACAAGGCCGTTGGCAGAACGAGGCTGACTTCTTATGCCGGAAGTCTTCGGTCGCCAATGCTGACTATTTATCAAAATTTAGGCAGTGGCGGGGATCGAACCCGAGACCGATTATGAATCAAAGACGCTACCCCTAGACCACGGGTACCACCCATAAAATAATCAAGGATGTAGGAAGAGTTGCGTTCAGCTGAAGAGGTTGGCACAGGAGAGGAATCCGTGGCGGACCACATTACACCAGTCAGAAGACTTAGTTAATTAGTTCGTTTCAGCCGAGCGGTGTAAGGCGCTGCAGCCGGTCCCGGCGGAGTTTCGAGTCCTCCCTCGGGCATGGATGTGTGTGTGTGTGTGTGTGTGTGTGTGTGAGTGTGTGTGTGTGTGTGTGTGTGTGTGTGTGTGTGTGTGTGTGTGTGTGTGTGTGTGTTTGTTCTTAGGATAATTTACGTTAAGTAGTGTGTAAACTTAGGGACTGATGAGCTTAGCAGTTAAGTCCCATAAGATTACACACATTTAGTTCGTTTCATCGTTATGATGTGGGACGTTTCATTTTACATTAAGTCTAAAATTAATTAGTAAATATGGTTATGTGTTGACATTTATAAGACTTCTCTTTCTTTATTTTATAAGTTTATTGATGTGAGTTACTAATTCGTATCCACCACTTTTAACACATTACGATAACAGAAACTATATTACGGGGTAAAAGGAGTTGTCAAGGAGAAATTTTTTCAGTTTTATTTTCAGATTTGACTTTTCTGTCAGACGTTTTATATCATTAGGTAAATGTACAAAGATTTTAGCTGTAGCATTGTGAACCCCTTTTGTGCTGAAGACAACCATAAATTGAAGTAATGAATCTCATTTTTCCTTCTGGTACTGTACTCACGTACATCATTCTTCTGTTTCAACTATAATGTCTTATTTACAACAATCTTCATGACAGAATAAATGTACAGTGAAGCATTAGTTAGAAATCGCAACTGCTTAAAGAGTCGTGTACAAGATGATCATTGTTGAGACCCACATATTTTTCTTCCCGCAAGTTTTTGGGAAATGAATAATTTTTCCTTAAAGATGAGTTACTCCAGAACATTATTTAATGAAAATATCCAAAATATGTCAACTTATTTATTAGTCTCTCCCCAAGATTTGCAGTGATTCCAGGTGCAAAAGTGCCTGAACTGAGCTGTGACTAAGAAAGAGTGCAATTTTGCGTGGATTCGATTAGACAAAGTCGTTTATAGTTTTCTGGGAGTATTTAGCGCCACATGTCCAGTTTGGGTGTATTTTGGGACGATGGTTACTGACCACGGAGTTGGCACCCGATAGCGTACAAGACGTATTCCATCGGTTTCAGATTAGGCAAATTTCGCTGCCAAGATACGAAGAGTTCACTATCGTACTCCTCAAAGGATTGCAGCACATGCCAGTTATCCTACTGGGAGGTGCCGTCGCCGGCTGGGAAGATACCAAACGTAGAGGGATGCAGGGGGACCGTCAGTGATGCCCACAGATTCTACAGCTGTCGATTAGTACCACATTCTCCATGGAAGCCTAGGTGAAAGTCCCCCATCGGAATAATGCTGCCCGGTACGCGATGCTTCTTTCAAACCTGGCTGACTGCTGATCTAGGTTCACCTGTCGGGCTGGAGTAACAAGAAAACGTGATTCATCCGACGATGCTGCAGGTTTCCATTGTTCCACGATCGAATCTCAATGATCATAGCAACCGTAACTGTCGTTAGGTCAACATGTGAACACGTAGATGTCGTCTGTTGCGGAGACCAATGATCAAGAACGAGCAGCGAACAGTACACCGAAACAACTGTACCTGCACCAGCGTCGTACTCTATCATCGGATATACCGCAGATCGCCTTCTATGTCGCTCTACAGAGCGGATAAACTTCCTATTTCCACGTTCTATGATGAAGCGCAGACGTCCAACACCTTACCGATTACCTCGTCACCGTCCTTCAGATATTTTCTATAAATGCCCACGAGAAACTTCCTGGCAGATTAAAACTGTGTGCCGGACCGAGACTCGAACTCGGGACCTTTGCCTTTAGCGGGCTAGTGCTCTACCAACTGAGCTACCCAAGTACGCTCACGCCCCGTCCTCACAGCTTTACTTCTGCCAGCACCCTGTCTCCTACCTTCCAAACTTTACAGAAGCTCTCCTGCGAACCTTGCAGGACTAGCACTCCTGCAAGAAAGGATATTGCGGAGACATGGCTTAGCCACAGCCTGGGGGATGTTTCCAGAATGAGATTTTCACTCTGCAGCAGAGTGTGCGCTGACATGCAACTTCTTGCCAGATTAAAACTGTGCGCTTTACCGAGACTCGAACTCGGGACCTTTGCCTTTCACGGGCAAGTGGTCTACCAACTGAGCTACCCAAGCACGACTCACGCCCCGTCCTCATAGCTTTACTTCTGCTGGTTTGTTGTAGTCCGACACGAACTCGTCTCCTGTGCTAACCTTTTCACCTCAGAGTTCCACGTGCAACTTTCGTCCTTAATTATTTGCTGGATGTATTCCAATCTCTGTCTTTCTCTACAGTTTTTGCCCTCTACAGCTCCCTCTAGTACCATGGAAGACGTTCCCTGACGTCTTAAGAGATGTCCTATCATCCTGTCACTTCTCCTTATAAGTGTTTTCCACATATTCCTTTCCTCTCCGTTTCTGCCAGGACCTCCTCATTCCTTACCCTATCAGTCCACCTATTTTTCAACATCCGTCTGTAACAACACATCTCAAATGATTCGATTCACTTCTTTGCCGGGTTCCCAAAGTCCATGTTCCACTAACATACACCGCTGTGCTCCAAGCATCCATGATTATATATTTCTTCCTGAAATGAAGAGCATTGTTTAATACTAGTAGACTTCCCTTGTCCGGAAACGCAGTTGTTGCAAGTGCTAGTCTCCTTTACATGTCCTCCTTGCTCTATCCTTCATGTGTTATTTTGCTGCTTAGGTAGCAGAATTTCTTAACTTCTTCTGCTCCGTGATCACCAACTATGATAATTTTCTCGCTGTTTTCATTACCGCTACTTCTCCTTACTTTTATCTTTTTCGATTTACTCTCAGTCTATACTCTGTACTCGTTAGACGTTTCATTTCTTTCAGCAGGCCATGTAATTCTTCTCCACGTTGACTGGAGACAGCAGTCTGTCAGCAGATCTTATCATCGATATCCTTTTGACATGAATTTTAATCCAGCTATTGAAGCTTTCTTTCATCTCACTCGTCACTTTTTCGTTGTACAGATTTAACAGTAGGGGCGAAAGACTAAACTCCTGCCTTATACCCTTTTTAATCCGAGTACTTAGTTCTTGGTTTTCGACTTTTCTTGTTCCCTCTTGTTTCTTGTACATAGTACATATTAAGCGTCATTCCCTAAGCCTGCTCCTACTTTTCTCAGAATTTTGAAAAACTTGCACCATTCTACATTGTTGAACGCTTTTTGCAGGTGGACAAATCCTATGAACGTCTCTTGATTTTTCTTCGTCCTCGCTTTAGTTATCAGTTGCATCAGAATGGCCTCTGTGGTGTATTTGCCTTCCCTAAAGCCAGACTGATCGTGATGTAACAGGTCCTTAGGTTTCTTTTCCATTCTTCTGTAAATTATTCTCATCAACAACATTGATGCATGAGCTGTTAAGATGATAGTGCGACAATTCTCTCATTTGTCGGCTCTTGCAATCATGGGCATTACGTGGACGATGTTTTCCACAAAGTCTGATGGTATATCGTCAATTTCATAAATTCGACCCACTACCGCGAATAATCGTTTTGTTGCCATTTCCTCCAAGAAATATACGGCAAACTATATCTGCAAAGTATAGGAAATTGCTGAATGGCGGGAGGTGTACAGCTGCAATAACCACTGTGTGCGCATGGCTCCGTGGCCAGAGCGTCTGCCTAGTAAACAGGAGCTCCGGGTTCGAAACCTGGCCCGGCACAAATTTTTAACTTTCCCCATGATTTCAATCAATGCCCGCTTGCAGCCAACGTTTGTAATTCCTTTGTGTCTTAAAAAATATAAACACGTTGCGCACGTATCTGGATAATGGATGGTTTTGACACAGCTACGCTTTTCTTGTTTGTAGCAACCTGGCGACTGCACCACAGGATTTTATGTTTTGGAATTTGCGTGAAGGGATAGTTCAAGTGGAATGTGCATTCCGCCGTCGTTTCAACACGATGCCGCTTCTGTTCAAGTAGATTTATAACTGGCTTACAAAATTCTTGAAAGCTGGTTGCTTATGCAAAGGGAAGAGCAGTCGTCGGTCCACGCAAGTCTGATGAAAACGTCGAGTGTATCCGAGATGCGTTCACTCGGAATCCTCGGAAGTCCACAAGACGCCTGCAGATGAAACCTCACAAGTTGCAGACACTGTAGCACTTGCGTCGCAGCAACTATAAGAGGAGGTACGAATTTTTGCAGTTCTCTGCGAAGTGGCAGAGGGCAGCTTTTCCGAACGATTCACCTTTTCGGCCGAATCGACGTTTCATCTATCGGGTGATTTAATTTGATTTTTTATTTGGTCCTGTTGATTAGACTCTACTGGTAGTCCGCATCTCATAGTCTCGTGGTCGCGTTCTCGCTTTCCGAGCACGGGGTCCCGGGTTCGGTTTCCGGCGGTTGGACGGAGCAACGGTTGGGAATTTCTACGGGCGCTGATAACCGCGCAGTTCACAGCCCCACAAACCACACATCATCATCACTCTACTAGTAATACAGGACAAGTCATGGGAAATAATACAAAATTATGTGAACATTTTAAATATACTACAAAAATTTATTTTCTATGAAAAAATGATTTTGGACCATATTACAGCTTGCATTTTACTGGCAAAAGTTCAAGTGAATGCTTAAAATAGCAGAATGAACGGAAGTACACATTTTTATCTCAGTGCCACAAATAATGAAATTTACGTTTTGTTGTTATGATCTGACTTAAAATACAAAATTTTTATCTTCATCACAGAAGTAAGTTGACGTGAATACTAATAGTGTAGAATGAATGGTAGTAGACACTTTGACCTATGATATAAACAAATTTACATTTTATTACCATAATTTATGTTAGAAGAACTCAATTTTGTCTTCATAAGTAAAGATTTTCTTTACTCTATTTTTACTCAAAAGTATGCCTTATCACTTTAGGAAATCATTCATTTTATAGTAAGTTTGTTCTCCGAGAAATGATTTTAGTTTCCTTTTGAATACCTGCACGTTATCAACTTCCTCCTTCCATACAGATGGGAAGCTTGTTATATACTTTTATTGCTGATTTGGTTGCTCTCCTGTGGACTTTTATCGGAGTTCCCAAAGAGATCTCTGCATGCTGTTCTGTTAGGAGTCCCACGAGTCCCACATATCAATCAACCTCACAGCTCTTTTTTGTAGTTTGAAGACTCTTTCAATCCCAGAAGATACCAAGGAGAATACAGAATGGAACCATGCAAAATATGAAAAAAGCATTATTTTTCTGTTAACGAGGTGAGAAATCCCTCTCAGGGCAAAACACGCTGTCCTAAGTTTTTACGTCTAGCTGATCACTTTGTTCTGTCCATCTTAGGCAGCTGTCTACCTGGATGCCTAGTAATTTTGTATGTGGGGTTTCATAAATTATTTGGTTGTTGATCTCCGTTTCAGGAACTTTGAGTTTTTTATTTACTATCTGAAATTGTATAATGTTAAATTTTTAAAAAAATTAGGGTTAGTCTATTTGCCGTGAACCATTTTTGTACATGGTTGGTGACTGTCAGTGCTGTATCCTGCATTGTGGAGTTGCGATCCTTGATCAGAAAACTCGAATATTCCGCAAACATGACTATTTTTCCTCTGTCCTTAATTATAATTGGCAGATCCTTAATGTAGATCAGGAAAATCAATGGCCCAAGGACCGAGCCATGGGAGACTCCGTATTTCACATTTCCCCAGTCTCAGTTTACTGTTACACCTGCCTCCATTAATATAACTCTTTGCTTCCTCTTGTGTGCTAAAGTAAAGCGCAGTAATATAACAATTAGGGGGTTACGAAGCCGTCGTCGAACATGAGAGAGACTCACCGAAACTGAATGTCTGTACTGCTGTTACGGTTCACGAAGTTTATGAACCTTTCCTTTTTGCGGGGTAAACTGTAACAAGAACGTTGCACATTGGTTGTTTCCTCAACTTCACGATAATTTCAATGATTTCATTTTTATGCATGACAGCGCACCGACTCACTATTACTTTTAGGTGCGAAGTTATCTTAACATCACCTTCCCACAACGTTTGAGTGGTAGGGATAAACAATAAGATATTGTTGATTGCTTTTGGCCTCGCAGGTCACCAGATGTCACACATCTCGATTTTTTTCTGTCATCATACATAAAAGACAGTGTTTTCCCACCTATGGCAGCTACTCTTCAAGAGCTGAGACATCGAATGTTGAAGCTATCTAATGAACAAGGGCCTGCTGATTCGTATGTGGAATGAAATTGACTACCGTCTCGTTTCTTGAGTAGCGCAAGCTGCTCATATTAAGTATATAGTCGTAGAGAAAGCTGAGTAGCACAGTGGTGTACTGGTTTTGATACTAAACTATTGCATGGAGGGTCGTGAGTTCTAAACTCATGTGGAGTGTAAAATTCTAATTTCTATATTCGGTTCGAGTACATTGTAGAAGTATCGACAAACGTCAAGAATGATTGTACTAGAATGTTGTGTAACTGTATACATATTGTAAGTGTTCGGGAGGGAGGCAGTTCGCTACGTGCTCTTGTATGTACGAGTGCTGAATAAACCTTCATTAAGTGAAGTTAGTGTTCGTCATTCATCTAGTTACACCTTCCTCCACGTGACATTATTCTGGTGGAGTTGCTGGGTATTGGAACATGTGATAGCGCACGTTATCGATGACACCGTGGCTCCCATCAGACCACGACAGAGCCGACGATTACGTTGCGAGAAGTCCGAGTTAGAGCCATGTTCAACAGATCGCAACCTACCGGAGACAGAATTAGCAGACGACGTTTCGATGACAGCAACTGTGTGCCACCATATGAGACATACATCCGGGATCTATGGTGACGATGGCCAAGATTCAAATAAGTGGCTGGAGGTACATGAGCGTGTGGCCAGATTTAACAAAAGGGATGACACCGTACGTTTGGCTACCGTATTTGTCTACTTGGAGGGCACTGCCAAGCCATGGTATGAGAACAACGAGAAGACGTTCACAAGCTGGGAAGTATTCCAGGCGGAACTGGGCAAGCATTTCATCGAAACACAATGACAGAAGTGCAAGCCTGAAGATAAATTAAAGTGCAAGGCCAGAGTCCAGGAGAAACTACAGCATCCTACAATCAAGACGTCTTGGAGCTGTGTAAAATAGTGGATCCTATAATGAAGGAGGAAGATAAGGTTGCACATCTCATGAACGGTGTTGCTGAGGGCATGTATCAAGCCCTACTCTTGAAGGGGGCTTCGACAGCAGAAGGCTTCAAAAAATGGTGCCAGTATATCGAGACAATGTATAAAAAAATTACAAGCAAGAAGTTGAAACGGCTTCCAAACGTCTTATCGATGTCAGTGATGGAGGAAGAAACTGATTTCACAAGTGGTCTTCGTCAGACAGTGAGAGAGGAAGTTGAGAAGACACTTGGATTGTACGGCGAGCAAAAAACAAAGACGCTTCAAGAGTGGAACAGACATTGAACCCAATCTCTCGTTCTTCGTTTACCTTTAAAACGGTGAAAAAGTTACGTTCCTAGAATGCGGCATGGGGAACCTCTTTGGGCGCCAAGGAAGACTGATGTCTGGAGGACCCAGCATAACCAACCAATCTGCTTCCACTGTGGACGACCGTGACATGTGGTGTGCTATTGTCGAGAAAGGCGGCGAATATTTGACGACGCCCGCGCCAGAAGACAGCAGACCCATCTTGCTGTTTTTGGTTATCAGTCTACTGACTGGTTTAATGCGGCCCGCCACGAATTCCTTTCCTGTGCTAACCTCTTCATCTCAGAGTAGCACTTGCAACCTACGTCCTCAATTATTTGCTTGACGTATTCCAATCTCTGTCTTCCTCTACAGTTTTTGCCCTCTACAGCTCCCTCTAGTACCATGGAAGTCATTCCCTCATGTCTTAGCAGATGTCCTATCATCCTGTCCCTTCTCCTTATCAGTGTTTTCCACATATTCCTTTCCGCTCCGATCCTGCGTAGAACCTCCTCGTTCCTTACCTTATCAGTCCACCTAATTTTCAACATTCGTCTTTAGCACCACATCTCAAATGCTTCGATTCTCTTCTGTTCCGGTTTTCCCACAGTCCATGTTTCACTACCATACAATGCTGTTCTCCAGACGTACATCCTCAAGAAATTTCTTCCTCAAATTAAGGCCGGTATTTGATATTAGTAGACTTCTCTTGGCCAGAAATGCCTTTTTTGCCATAGCGAGTCTGCTTTTGATGTCCTCCTTGCTCCGTCCGTCATTGGTTATTTTACTGCCTAGGTAGCAGAATTCCTTAACTTGGTTGACTTCGTGACCATCAACCCTTATGTTACGTTTCTCGCTGTTCTCATTTCTACTACTTCTCATTACCTTCGTCTTTCTCCGATTTACTCTCAAACCATACTGTGTACTCATTAGACTGTTCATTCCGTTCAGCAGATCATTTAATTCTTCTTCACTTTCACTCAGGATAGCAATGTCATCAGCGAATCGTATCATTGTTATCCTTTCACCTTGTATTTTAATTCCACTCCTGAACCTTTCTTTTATTTCCTATATTGCTTCCTCGATGTACAGATTGAAGAGTAGGGGCGAAAGGCTACAGCCTTGTCCTATACCCTTCTTAATACGAGCACTTCGTTCTTGATCGTCCACTCTTATTATTCCCTCTTGGTTGTTGTACATATTGTATATGACCCGTCTCTCCCTATAGCTTACCCCAACTTTTTTCAGAATCTTGAACAGCTTGCACCATTTTATATTGTCGAAAACTTTTTCCAGATCGACAAATCCTATGAACATGTCTTGATTTTTCTTTAGCCGTAACGTCAGAATTGGCTCTCTCGTGACTTTACTTTCCTAAAGCCAAACTGATCGTCACCTAGCGCATTCTCAATTTCTTTTCCATTCTTCTGTATATTATTCTTGTAAACAGCTTCGATGCATGAGCTGTAAGCTGATAGTGCGATAATTCTCGCACTTGTCAGCTCTTGCTGTCTTCGGAATTGTGTGGATGATGCTTTTCCGAAAGTCAGATGGTATGTCGTCAGACTCATATATTTTACACACCAACGTGAATAGTCGTTTTGTTGCCACTTCCCCTAATGATTTTAGAGATTCTGATGGAATGTTATCTATCCCTTCTGCCTTATTTGACCGTAAGTCCTCCAAAGCTCTTTTAAATTCCGATTCTAATACTGGATCCCCTATCTCTTCTAAATCGACTCCTGTTTCTTCTTCTATCACATCAGACAAATCTTCACCCTCATAGAGGCTTTCAATGTATTCTTTCCACCTATCTGCTTTCTCCTCTGCATTTAACACTGGAATTCCCGTTGCACTCTTAATGTTACCACCGTTGCTTTTAATGTCACCAAAGGTTGTTTTGACTTTCCTGTATGCTGAGTCTGTCCTTCCGACAATCATATCTTTTTTGATGTCTTCACATTTTTCCTGCAGCCATTTCGTCTTAGCTTCCCTGCAGTTCCTATTTATTTCATTCCTCAGCGACTTGTATTTCTGTATTCCTGATTTTCCCGGAACATGTTAGTACTTCCTCCTTTCATCAATCAACTGAAGTATTTCTTCTGTTACCCATGGTTTCGTCGCAGCTGCCTTCTTTGTACCTACGTTTTCCTTCCCAACTTCTGTGATGGCCCTTTTTAGAGACGTCCAATCCTCTTCAATTGTGTTGCCTACTGCGCTATTCCTTATTGCTGTATCTATAGCGTTAGAGAACTTCAAACGTATCTCGTTATTCCTTAGAACTTCCGTATCCCACTTCTTAGCGTATTGATTCTTCCTGACTAATGTCTTGAACTTCAGCCTACTCTTCATCACTACTATATTGTGATCTGAGTCTATATCTGCTCCTGGGTACGCCTTACAATCCAATATCTGATATCAGAATCTCTGTCTGACCATGATGTAATCTAATTGAAATCTTCCCTTATCTCCCGGCCTTTTCCAAGTATACCTCCTCCTCTTGTGATTCTTGAACAGGGTATTCGCTATTACTAGCTGAAACTTGTTACAGAACTCAATTAGTCTTTCTCCTCTTTCATTCCTTGTCCCAAGCCCATATTCTCCTGTAACCTTTTCTTCTACTCCTTCCCCTACAACTGTATTCCAGTCGCCCATGACTATTAGATTTTCGTCCCCTTTACATACTGCCTTAGCCTTTCAATATCCTCATACACGTTCTCTATCTGTTCATCTTCAGCTTGCGACGTCGGCATGTATACCTAAACTATCGTTGTCGGTGTTGGTCTGCTGTCGATTCTGATTAGAACAACCCGGTCACTGAACTGTTCACAGTAACACACCCTCTGCCCTGTCTTCCTATTCATAACGAATCCTACACCTTTTATACTATTTTACGCTGCTGTTGATATTACACGATACTCATCTGACCAGAAATCCTTGTCTTCCTTCCTCTTCACTTTTATTGATCCCTACTATATCTAGACTGAGCCTTTGCATTTCCCTTTTCAGATTTTCTAGTTTCCCTACCACGTTCAAGCTTCTGATATTCCACGCCCCGACTCGTAGAACATTATCCTTTCGTTGATTATTCAATCTTTTTCTCATGATAACCTCCCCCTTGGCAGTCCCCTCCCGGAGATCTGAATGGGGGACTATTCCGGAATCTTTTGCCAATGGAGAGATCATCATGACACTTCTTCAACTACAGGCCACATGTCCTGTGGATACACGTTACGTGTCTTTAATGCAGTGGTTTCCATTGCCTTCTGCATCCTCATGTCGTTGATCATTGCTGATTCTTCCCGCTTTAGGGGCAATTTCCCACCCCTAGGACAAGAGAGTGCCCTGAACCTCTATCCGCTCCTCCGCCCTCTTTGACAAGGCCGTTGGCAGAATGAGACTGACTTCTTATGTCGGAAGTCTTCGGCCGCCAATGGTGATAATTTATCAAAATTTAGGTAGTGGCCAGGATCGAACCTGGGAGGAAGACGTTTTGATTATGAATCACAGACGCTACCCCTAGACCACGGGTCTTAGCAGACGCCACCTCCAGGACGACGAAGATGAAGAGTAAGATGTGGGTGCAGGACGACTTAGGCCACCATTGCCGCAAGCTGGCCTCTGGAGAGGACGCTCCCCAATACGCCAATCAAGGTCTCCATCGCCGTTTAGAAGCTCCAGCCGATCACCTAACCGCCGCAACCTGGAAAACTAAAGGGTGCGACCTTCCTTGGAAGTGAGGCCACAGAAGAGAAAAATCCTATACCGTCGGTCACTACGTCGATATCCTCATGGATGGCCGACCAGCCGAAACTCTTGTGGACTCTGGAGCATCATATTCAGTCATTCCGGAGAAGTACCGTCGCCAGTTGCAGAAAACCGTATTCGTCGACAACAAACGATCTCTGATGAAGGTGGTTAATGGGAAATATGTAAAAACTACAGGAAGATGTACCATTCGTGTGCATATAAGTGCCCATACTCAGCCCTTAGAATTCATCGTCTTACAAGAATGTAGTCATGACGTCATTCTCGGATGGGACTTTTTGAAAGTTTCTCAGGCAATTATAGATTGTGGTCGCTCGATGATCCTGCTAGACGAGGTGAGATGATAAATGGAAGACGCGCATATGTGTGGAGACTGCGTGTGAAGGATGAAGTTATCATTCCTGCAGTCAGCGCTAGGAATGTAGCTGTCATGCGTCATGCCATGCATCAACCCATGAATCTTGTAGTGGAATGTAAGCATACCAATGGAGAATAATTTGATCATCCCAGCCTCTGCCGTCTCGTTTAAGAATGGATTTGGTGAATTGTGGATAGTTAACTCTCACCGAGAACCGCAGATCCTTTAAGGACACATGTGTATAGCAAATGCTTAAATGCAGGACAGCTGAGCATCATAGAAACCTCCCATGCCAAGTCTGTGGGCGAAATTAGCTCTACGACTACGAGACAAGACCTTCTCATTTGACTCTGTTCCTCACTAATGAACAACAGAAGAAGCTACTTGCCATTCATCAAGAGTTCTCTGAATGCTTCAACCAACAGGTGAAGAGCAAATTAGACAAATCGACGGTGAAGCACCGGATTAGCACTGGAGACCACCAACCAATAAGCCAGGGAGCGTGCCGTGTGTCAGCAACGGAACGTCGAATAATTCGAGACGAGGTGGAGAAACTGATGAATAATGACACCATTCAGCTGTCGCAGAGCCCATGGTCATCACCAGTGGTTCTCGTCAGGAAGAGGGATGGCAGTTGGCGCTTCTGTGTTGATTACAGGAAGCTTAATAAGATAACTAAAAAGAACATTTACCCTCTTCCACGAAATGACGATATACTAGATTGTCTGGAGGGGGGTAAGTTTTCCTCAACCGTGGACATGTAAGGCTGATTGTGAGAAAATTGCATTCATAACCCCTGAGAGCCTGCATGAGTTTAAGGTAATGCCGTTTGGCTTGTGTAATGCACCAGCAACGTTTGACCGGATGATGGATAATCTATGTCACCTGAAGTGGACGATGTGTCTTTGTTATTTAGATGACATTGAAGTGTTCTCAGAGACATTTGTTCAACACATAAAAAGACTGAGGGCCGTTCATAAGTGTCTCCAACAAGGCGGACTGAAACTTAATCCAAGAAAGTGTCTCTTTATAACAAAACAAGTCAAAATATTTGGACACCTTCTGTCAAACGAAGGTGTGCAGCCAGACACAGATGGTGAGATCTATAACGGAATTTCCCCTTCCTAAAAGCGTTAGAGATGTGAGAAGCTTCCTCCGATTATGTTCTTATTACCGTCGTTTTATCAAAGTTTTTTGTATTAAAGCCAGGCCACTCCAAGAGTTATTAAAAGCGTTTGCTAAATATGGGGTGGTGCTCAAAAAGATTCTTTCGATGTGCTGCGAAAGGCTGACCCTGTACTTGGTCTGTATGATGAGAGAGGACCTACCCACAGATGCTAGTGGGTATGGGATCGGTGCTGTTCTGATGCAATCTTTGATCCGTTTGGAAAGAGGTGGCTACGAGTGATTCTTTAACACATGCTCTCAGATGTTCTACAGAAATTCCATGACACACCTGAGTCGGAAATTTAGAATTTATAAAGACATACGATACAATCCGCAACAGATTTTTCTGGCCAGGTTTATTTAGGAGTGACGGTCACTATGTGTCGCTCTTTTGAGAGTGCCAGAGGAGAAAGTCAGTTCCTCAGAAACCACCTGGCTGACTCATACCAATTCCACCAGCCGAAACGCCTTTCCAGCGTGTTGAGATTGAACTCCTCTGACGATTTCCAACGTCTGCTCGTGGCAATAGATGGATTATTGTTTGCACTGATTATCTGACACTCTATGCTATTACAAAAACCGTGAAAACAGCCTAAGCATCCTAGGTAGCCAAATTCATCGTGGAAGACATTGTATTAAAACAGGGTGCCCCAAGGTCGCTAATTACGGATAGAGGGAAAATTTGTCAATCGAATCTTGTGACAGAGATAAACAGTCGGTGCAACATTACTTATCACATGACGACTGCCTACCATCCGGAAACTAACGGGCTTACTGAACGACTTAATACGACCTTGGCCGACATGCTATCGATGTTCGTCATTGTTGAGCAGAGCGAGATGCTACCTTTCGTGGCGTTTGCCTACAACACAGCCAAAAAAGACACCACAGGACTTAGGCCCTTTTCCTGGTGCAAGGGCGTGAGGTGACTACGACGATGGACACTGTGTTTCCTTTACATCCTGAAGACATAGACGGCGACTAAAACGGCCATATGATTGGTTGAGGAAGCTCGGCAGGTAGCTCCACTCCATACGCTGCAGGCTCAAGAAAACGATCGCCGAAGATATGAGACGAGCCACCGCCCTATTGTCTACCAGCCTGGTGACCTCGTCTGGATCTTCACTCCTGTTCGGAAGGTTGGTCTCTCTGAGAAACTTCTCAGGGGCTACTTGAGACCTTATGAGGTTATAAGACAGTTGTCTGATGTAACATACGAAGTTGAAGAACAGAGATACGGTCCACGTCCTTCGAATGAAGCCCTGTAATGATCCTCAAATTCAGGGCAAGTTCGAAGCTCGAGCAGAAAGGTGACGAAGAGCGTAGTGGCAAAAGAAGTTCTAAGACTACCGCCAGGACGAGCACCAGTCATCGGGAGTCGGAGTATGGAGGACCGATGGCTCGTTCCCGAACTAGGGCGACGTAACACCGAGACGCTGTTCTCTTAAGGAGGGAGCGACGTCGCAGAAGAATCTGAGTAGCACAGTGGTGCAGTGGTTATGATAATAATCTTTCCATGGAGGGCGGTGAGTTCAATACTCATCTGGACAGCAAACTTTTAATTTCTTTATTCGGTTCTAGTAGATTCTAGAAGTATCCATACATGTCAATGGAATGTTCTGTAACTGTATATATACTGCATGTGTTCGGATCGGAGGCAGTTAGTTCCGCGCTCTTGAATGTGCAAGTGCTGAATAAACCTTCGTTAAGTGAAGTTAGTGTTCTTCATTCATCTAATTACACCTTCTACGTGACGTGCCTGTGTGAACATAAGACTTTGATCTTTCCTCTATCCACTACAAGCACAATGTCTTTCTATCTTTGCCGGCCGTAGTGCCCGTGCGGTTCTAGGCGCTGCAGTCGCAGGTTCGAATCCTGCCTCGGGCATGGATGTGTGTGATGTCCTTAGGTTAGTTAGGTGTAACTAGTTCTACGTTCTAGTGGACTAAAGACCTGAGAAATTGAGTCCCATGGTGCTCAGAGCCATTTCTTTCTATCTTTAATAGTTGGTCTGTAGTAAACAACTAAAGTCTCTTCTTTCTTTTTGAATCACCCTGCACAACGAAATCATCTTCTGTCTGTTTGTTATACCATAAGGGGTGTACCCCAGTTAATAGCGGAAACTGACACACATGTAAATATACGATAATGATGAAAAACATGAGTGGCTTACGAGGTAATTTTATTTGGTTACAAACCAGCTATGACAATCAGAAAGAAATATCGAGCTAGCGAGTAAAAATGTATTAGAAATGGAATCTTTTCAGTTTAGTCCCCATGTGGGAGGGGACGAAGGACCCAGAGCACATTAATTAACTCTTATTGAGGGTTTAGGGTGTCTTGTATGGTAGATTGCATTGTCTTATCCAAACATTTACGCGGTGGAGCTGGTACAGTAGCAGTCAACCATCTTGATAGGTAACTCTGATTAGAAAACAAGTAATACTGTATAAATGATTTCTTGTGAACCGTCACGCAGACAGTGCGACTATTCAGTGTTTGTAGGCCCTCACTATAATGTCCCCTCTCACTCCAGTTTGTGCTTTATGCTGTTAGATAATTTACTTGAAACTGATTCTACCGCAAGACATTTCTTCGAAAATTAAATACAGTGAATCGCTTTAGTGTTGCCTGGAATTGTGGATAAGGAGAAACGGACTTTGTTTATGTTGAAACAGAAAACAGATAACAGTACGACTTCAAATTCACCTTTTTTTGAATAGCTGTTCTGTAGGTGGACAATTATACAACCACAGAAGGATGTGAGTTCACGGTATCTTTACTCACGGGAAAGACACTACGCATTTTAGTGGCAATCTCGGGAAAAAGGGCGACAGTTCTCTTAAGACATTTTCTTGCACTTACCATACTTTCCTCTTATAGTATCGGATAAACGGAAGAACTCACGGTAATAATAATATTCTATAAAGAATGTCCACTCTGCAGCAGACTGTGCACCGCCTTGAGACATCTGGCAGATTAAATAAAATACCATTTTTAACTTTCATTCATGCAAAGGAAGCATGTAGTCAATTCCACAGAACATTATTTCAGAACCAATTAGAAATGCAGTGAAACATCAAACTGAAACCTACTTCCCCACAGTAATGTGTACTATTCATTGCCCTGTGATGTTAGTACTAAGAATTTTTTTACGCAGTAAGCAATAAGTAATAGAAATGGAGCCCAGCACCGCTGATAGCAACGTCATAACGAATAACCACGAGAAATGCGTCACACATAAAGCACCTTAAGATAATGTACGAATATTAAATGTAATTTTGAAATAATTTCCGAAAAGTTGTTGAATGTCAATGACAATTAACATCAAATCACCCCAGGGTTGCTACTGTCAGTGAATACAGTTCCGTTCCAACAACATTTCAAATGAACGTACCGTGGGCATTTGGAGTTGGGTACTGGACGAAAGGCGATTTCTCACATAGAGGTGCACGTCTTCAATGTTCGAAACGACAAAGGAGCTGGGCAGTGGCTGAATGGAGCGTATGACTGGATCTGTCTGGTTAGTAATTTGCCTGTTTCCAAAGGACGCAAGACAGCGAGTATGCCAACAGACCGATGATGCGTTTTACCCACAGCGCATGGAGGGTGTGTTTCAGACTGTAGGCGATTCTGTGACGTTTTGATGCTAATTTTTTCTACCAGTCGTCTAGGTTACCGTGAACACGAAACAGTATGTTTCTTTCAACGTTCTACGTGGCAAAGTGCTGTTCTTTCTCTTACATTTTCACGATGGATATGCTCTGGACACTCAGTACTCTCACTGCTTTTAATTTGAATTTTACTTTCTGCCTTTAATTGTGATTTAACTAATTTAGATCTCAGTCGACAGGTAAAATACCAGTGCGTGCTATTTACTCCTCTTACGGCAACGATAAACGTAATAACTGGGGCCCAAAAATTATCGTTGACTTATTCACTGAATTTTGTCTCTAGCGAATTATTGAAATACCTCAAGCATTTTTTTCCTATTACTTCCTGAATAGTAACGGCCCACAAATAGCAACAGCCCACAGAATGCTCGGAAACAATTCCTTTTGTTTAATTCTCTGATCCCTTTGACTATATATACCTTTAACTATATGAATCTTAACGTTAAAGTTAGGAAAGACCATCGGACTTCTGAACAAATGAAAGTGACTGCAAGTTCTATCGTATTTAATGAATGAAAATTTGCCCTACCATAATTGGCAACTGGAATTAAATTCTCCGTCCGAACGAAAAGCTTCCGTATTTAATTATCCGAATTTTGTAATAGTTCTGAACTTTCATCTTTAAATAATTGTTAAGGATATTCTGAAGGATAAAATCAGATAAAAATTATCCAGTATCTGTCTATATTCATAATTTAGATCATTACTACTACGCAATGTTAGGTTAATTACAAAACAACGTAAAATGGGAGATATTAAAGCTACAGGCATTTTCAGAGCTTAGCTTGCCCTTAACAAGGTATATTAGAAAGACTCTTCTTAAACACGGAAACTCTATGAAGAATGCTTGCATGAAAAAGTTTCAAGATGGTCAAAATTGAGTACATGTTGATTATAGTCGCATAAGACAATGAACTGACGTTACAGTTTTGCAGAAATCTGTAGTGATCTGAAGCGCTTTTTTACATCGTTTCCGGAAGCCAGCAGCACCTCTCAGTATGGAACTTCTAGCTAGCCCAAATGCAGACCATTTCCCATACATGCTTGTGAGGATTTATAACAGGGGTTAAGTTGCAGCAATCAACATACCCTCAATGTTTTAGCTCTACGCACAACAGCATCTAATAATCAGTCACTGGCACTGCAACGGCTGTGGCATGTCTGAAGAAATTGTGGATTCTCTTCCTCGCCGGATCGAGAGCATTATCAATACCAGATGCAGCATGCAGCGTTTCACGGTTTCATTGTGATTCCTGGGGAGGGGGTGGGGGTGGGGGCTAAATGGTTGTCTGAGGAGCCTGTTAACTATTGTGAGATGAATTTAAATGGCAAGACAGAAGAAACACTTTGGTAACGATCGCTCAGAGTAAAAAGGGCAACCGAGACTCCTCCGCTCATGTCGACCGCTCCTGGACAGGTTGGTTCGAGCTGGCGGTGTAACGGCTCGCACTTTGCGCTGTTGGCAGGTTACTTCGTCTCATGCGCCAGCTCCAGCATCTCCGTGGCAATGTCGATGGCGCAGCCGCTCATCTTCCCGTTCCTGCTCTTCGGCGGTTTCTTCCTAAACGTCAGGTCAGTCCACGCTTAGCTCAGCGACAAGAACTTATTTATAGTGCATAATATAAAGCTTCTAGTCGAAAGCGCAGACGCAGATATAGCTTTATCCATACTGCTATACAACGATAATTCATTGTTTAATTTTGTTACGAAAAGTCTCAAAAAGTATTTAAACTATTTACTTAAGATTTTTGCAGTACACTGTACTTAGAATGTAAGGTTTTCTTTAAAAAAAAGTTACTTCTATCAGTCACAAACTTTGTGAACTATTGTATTACTTATTTATTTAGCGACATGTTTCGAGGGAGTACCTCATCTTCAGGCTAAATGGCATTACAAAAACAACTTTACAATAAGGTCATACCGTTGTTACATAGTCTTTTCGTAAATGCTGTCGTCATCCTGTGGAAGAAGAGAAAATCTAGTAAGAGGAGATGGCACTTTGGAAGCTGGACTGATGTTTGCACGAAAATGTTTTGTAACGGCCACTCACTTTGTTCTTCTGGCGTGGCAGTCTTGTCGTGATGCGCTGATGTGGCTCTGAGAACTATGGGACCTAACATCTGAGGTCATCAGTCCCCTAGAGCTTAGAACTACTTAAACCTAACTAACCTAAGGACATCACACACATCCATGCCCGAGGCAGGATTCGACCCTGCGACCGTAGCCGTCGCGCGGTTCCAGGCTGAAGCGCCTAGAACCGCTCGGCCACACCGGCCGGCCTGCGCTGATGTGTTTCCATTTCCGTGGCTCTCTTGGTCACATCAGAGCATCACAACGAGACTGCCACGCCACAAGAAGAAAGTGAGTGGCCGTTACAAAACATTTTCGTGCGACACTAAGTCCAGCTTGCAAAGTGACATCGCCTCTTACTATGTTTTCTCTTCATCCACAGGATGGCCACAGCATTTACGAAAAGACTATGTAACATCAGTATGACCTTCTTATAAAGTTGTTTTTGTAATGTCATTTAGCCTAAAATTGAGGTATTCCCTCGAAACATGTCACTAAATAAATAAGTAAGACAATAGTTGACAAAGTTTGGAGTGGAAGCGGGAATTTAAAAAAAACCTTTACATATTTCTTGAGACAGTCACGGACAAAAAATAGTCAAAATCGCTTCTCTATAATTAACTCTCAGAATAATGATCAATTTCATTCAGACTTTTGCACTGTACACTAATGAACATTCGAACGGACATAGGCTCTCTCTCCCTGATTACATAAATTGATAACTCAGGCTAGAATTAAGATACAAATATGAAACTGGTGTCTAATTGTTTACAAACTATCAAAGATTTTTTCACACATCAGTAAACTTCCACATGAGCACCCTTGGTAGCACGTAACACATCTAGGCAATATTCAATTTCCGTCCACACATTAGCCAACATCACTGGAGGGATCGATTCAACGACTGTGGTTACCCGTTCCCGCAGGGTTTCAAGATATGGTACATGTGTTCGGTAGACCTCGTCCTTGACATAACCCCATAAAAAGAAGTCTAATGGGGTTATGTAAGGAGAGCGTGGAGCCAAACCGTTGGCCCATCACGACCAATACATCGCCCAGGAAAGGTCATTTCGAGATAGGCACGGACGTCCAAACCCCAATGAGGCGGTGCACCGTCTTGCTGAAACAAGACATCTGGGTGATACTGAAGCATCTGAGGAACAGCATACAGTTGCAACATATACAGATACACTGCAGATGTGACGGTAGCCTCAGCGAAGAAGAATGGCCCGATAATTCGATCGTGCAATAGCGCGCAGCAACAATTCACCTTTGGACTGCCTCTGGTGCACTCCATGACCTCGCCAGGGGGTTGTGAACCCCAAATGCCCCCATTATGGCGAATCACTACTCCACTGACAAAAAAGGTCCCTTCCTCGGAAAAGGCAGTTCGTCTGAGATAACTACCATGTCCTCAATACGTGATAGCATTTCGACCGCAAAGTCATATCGACGTGTACTGTCATTGGGCAAGAAGGCCTGAACGATTTGCACTTTGTATGCACGAAACAATAAACGTTTGTGTAAAATGTCATGGAGAGAGATTTTTGGCATCTGTAATTCACGCGAGGCCCAGTGCACCGATTTATTCGGACTTCGCAGAAAATACTACCTTACACCTTACATCCTGTCTGCTGAGGTTCTCGGTCGAACAGACCTCGGAAGGTCAGCAACCGAGCCTGTGTTCTTGAACTTCTCGTACGAGGCTTCAATGCTCTTGACATCAGGTGGATTCCTTCCAAATGTTGTCTGGAAGTGTCTCTGCACTGTGGTTGATGAAGGTGTTTCATGGAACCACAGGACACACTGTGCCTTCTGATTGGTTAACATGGCTTCTTGGGCACTGCACCTCATCCACTACTTACGTACTGCGAACCTAAAGCAGAAAAAATCTTCGATAGTTGTAAACAATGCGATACAAGTTTGATATTTGTATCTTACTTCTAGCCTGAGTTATCAATTTATGTAATCAGGGAAAGTCTTTTAGGACACTCTATATATATACAGGGTGTTATAAAAAGGTACGGCCAAACTTTCAGGAAACATTCCTCACACACAAAGAAAGAAAATATGTTATGTGGACATGTGTCCGGAAACGCTTACTTTCCATATTAGAACTTATTTTATTACTTCAAATAACATTAATGATGGAATGGAAACACACAGTAACAGAACGTACCAGCGTGACTTCAAACACTTCGTTACAGGAAATGTTCAAAATGTCCTCCGTTAGCGAGGATACATGCATCCACCCTCCGTCGCATGGAATCCCTGATGCGCTGATGCAGCCCTGGAGAATGGCGTATTTTATCACAGCCGTCCTCAATACGATCACGAAGAGTCTCTACATTTGGTACTGGAGTTGCTTAGACAAGAGCTTTCAAATGCCCCCATAAATGAAAGTCAAGAGGGTTGAGGTCAGGAGAGCGTGGAGGCCATGGAATTGGTCCGCCTCTACCAATCCATCGGTCACCGAATCTGTTGTTAACAAGCGCACGAACAGTTCTACAGAAATGTGCAGGAGCTCCATCGTGCATGAACCTCATGTTGTGTCGTACTTGTAAAGGCACATGTTCTAGCAGCACAAGTAGAGCATCCCGTATGAAATCATGCTAACGTGCTTCATTGAGCATAAGTGGAAGAACATGGGGCCCAATCAAGACATCCCCAAGAATGCCTGCCCAAACGTTCACAGAAAATCTGTATTGATGACGTGATTGCACAATTGCACATTTTGATTGTGAAAATTTAGAATTTGATCACGTTGGAATGAAGCCTCATCCGTAAAGAGAACATTTGCACTAAAATGAGGGTTGACACATCGTTGAATGAACCATTCGCAGAAGCGTACCCGTGGAGGCTGCTGTACATGGTACGGAAACAACTTGTTCTCCCGTAGCACTCTCCATGCAGTGTCGTGGTCAACGTTACCTTGTACAGCAGCAACTTCTCTGACGGTGACATTAGGGTTATCGTCAACTGCACGAAGAATTGCCTCGTCCATTGCAGCTGTTCACGTCGTTCTAGGTCTTCCCCAGTCGCGAGTCATAGGCTGGAATGTTCTGTGCTCCCTAAGACGGCGATCAGTTCTACATTTACTCCGCAAGCCACGTGACGGTGTGTGGCGGAGGGTACCTTGAGTACCTCTATCGGTTCTCCCATCTATTCCAGTCTCGTATTGTTCGTGGAAAGAACGATTGTCGCTATGCCTCTGTGTGGGCTCTAATCTCTCTATTTTTACGCTCATGGTCTCTTCGCGAGAGGGAGCAATATACTGCTTGACTCTTCGGTGAAGGTATGTTCTCGAAACTTCAACAAAAGCCCGTACCGAGCTACTGAGCGTCTCACTTGCAGTCTTTCACTGAAGTTTATCTATCATCTCCGTAACACTTTTGCGATTACTAAATGATCCTGTAACGAAGCGCTCTGCTCTCCGCTGGACCCTCTCTATCTCCTCTATCAACCCTATCCGTTACGGATCCCACACTGCTGAGCAGTATTCAAGCAGCGGAAGAACAAGCGTACTGTAATCCACTTCCTTTGTTTTTGGATTGCATTTCTTTAGGATTCTTCCAATGAATCTCAGTCTGCCATCTGCTTTACCGACGATCAACTTTATATAATCATTCCATTTTAAATCACTCCTAATCCAGAAAATTTATGGAATTAACTGCTTGCAGTTGGTGACCTGCTATAAGGGATATTTCTTTCTATGTATTCGCAGCACATTACACTTGCCTACAATGAGATTCAATTGCCATTCCCTGCACCGTGCGTCAATTCGCTGCAGATCCTCCTGCATATCAAAACAATTTTCCATTGTTACAACCTCTTGATATACCACAGCATCATCCGCAAAAAGCCTCAGAGAACTTCCGATGTCATCCACAAGGTCATTTCTGTATATTGTGAACAGCAACGGTCCCACGACACTCCCCTGCGGCACATCCGAAATCACTCTTACTTCGAAAGGATTCTCTCCATTGAGAATGACATGCTGCGTTCTGTTATCTAGGAACTCTTCAATCCAATCACACAGTTGGTCTGATAGTCCATATGCTCTTACTTTGTTCATTAAACGACTGTGGAGAACTGTATCGAACGCCTTGCGGAAGTCAAGAAACACGGCATCTACCTGTGAACCCGTGTCTATGGCCCTTTGAGTCTCGTGGACGAATAGCGAGAGTTGGGTTTCACACGACCGTCTTTTTCGAAACCCATGCTGATTCCTACAGAGTAGATTTCTAGTCTCCAGAAAAGTCATTATACTCGAACATAATACGTGTTCCAAAATTCTACAACTGATCGACGTTAGAGATACAGGTCTATAGTTCTGCACATCCGTCCGGCGTCCCTTCTTGAAAACGGGGATGACCTGTGCCCCCTTTCAATCCTTGGGAAAGCTACGCTCTTCTAGAGACCTACGGTACACCGCTGCAAGAAGGGGGGGCAAGTTCCTTCGCGTACTCTGTGTAAAATCGAACTGGTATCCCATAAGGTCCAGCGGCCTTTCCTCTTTTGAGCGTTTTTAATTGTTTCTCTATCCCTCTCTCGTCTACTTCGATATCTACCATTTTGTTATCTGTACGACAATCTAGAGAAGGAACTACAGTGCAGTCTTCCTTTGTGAAACAGCTTTGGAAAAAGACATTTAGTATCTCGGCATTTAATCTGTTATCCTCTGTTTCAGTACCATTTTGGTCAAAGAGTGTCTGGATATTTTGTTTTGATCCACCTACCTCTTTGACAAAAGACCAAAATTCTTAGGATCTTCTGCCATGTCAGTACCTCGAACGCCTCTCGCATAGCCCTCCTCACACTACATTTAGCTTCGCGTAATTTTTGTTTATCTGCAAGGCTTTGGATATGTTTATGTTTGCTGTGAAGTTCCCTTTGCTTCCGCAGCAGTTTTCTAACTCGGTTGTTGTACCACGGTGGCTCTTTTTCATCTTTTACAATCTTGCTTGGCACATACTCATATAACGCATATTGTACGCTGGTTTGGAACTTTGTCCACTGATCCTCAACACTATCTATACTTGAGACAAAACTTTTGTGTTGGGCCCTCAGGTACTCTGATTTGCTTCGAACGTCTTCCTGTCGTAACACCTTCGTTCTGGAAATCTGTCCCGATACAAACGTACTGCGCCACGGCTATTGCCCCTGAATAATCCATACATCAAATGAGCAACTGCCAACTACGCATTTGTAAACATTGCACTGACTGCAAAACCACGTTCTTGATAAACACTAACCTGTTGATGCTACGTACTGATGTGCTTGATGCTAGTACTGTAGAACAATAAGTCGCATGTCAACGCAAGCACCGAAGTCAACATTACGTTCCTTCTATTGGGCCAACAGGCTGTGAATCGAGGAAGCACAGTACATACTGACGAAACTAAAATTAGCTCTAACATGGAAATTAAGCGTTTCCGATCACATGTCCACATAACATCTTTTCTTTATTTGTGTGTGAGGAATGTTTCCTGAAAGGTTGGCCGTACCTTTTTGTAACACCCTGTATATATACAGGGTGATTTACCTAACGTTACCGCTTGATACATTTCGTAAACCACATCAAATACTGACGAACCGATTCCACAGACCGAACGTGAGGAGAGGGTCTAGTGAAACTGTGTAATACAAACTATACAAAAATGCACGGAAGTATGTTTTTAACACAAACCTACGTTTTTTAAAAATGGAACCACGTTAGTTTTGTTAGCACATCTGAACATATAAACAAATACGTAATCAGTGCCGTTTGTTGCAGTGAAAAATGATAATTACATCCGGATATATTGTAACCTAAAGTTGCCGCCACCACATTGGTCCTCACTTCATTGGAGTGGCCCAAATAGCTGGAACATACACACGCGTTTCTACAGAATGATCTGCCAACGTTGCTCGAAAATGTCCCACTGGTAACGCTTCGGCGTATGTGGTATCAGCATGACGGTGCACCTGCACATTCCGCAATTAACACTAGACTGACCCTTGACAGGGTGTTCGACGGGCGTTTCATAGGACGTGGAGGACGCATAAATTGGCCAGGCCGTTCTCCTGATTTTACACCTCTGGACTTCTTTCTGTGGGGTACGTTAAAGGAGAATGTGTACCGTGATGTGCCTACAACCCGAGAGGATATGAAACAACGTATTGTGACAGCCTGAGGCGACATTACACCAGATGTACTGCGGCGTCTACGACATTCATTACGCCAGAGATTGCAATTGTGTGCAGCAAATGATGACCACCACATTGAACATCTATTGGCCTGACATGTCGGGACACACACTATTCCACTCCGTAATTGGAAACGGAAACCACGTGTGTACGTGTACCTCACCCCTCATGGTAATGTACATGTGCGTCAGTGAAAAAGACCAATAAAAAGGTGTTAGCATGTGAACGTAATGTGCTGTTCCAGTCTGTTCTGTATCTAAGGTCCATCACCGTTCCCTTTGGATCCCTGCGTAATTCGGTGTTCTCCGATACACACGATCGAACAGCGGAGGAGTGGTACTCAAGCGTCAACTTTAGGTTACAATATCTCCGGACGTAATTGACATTTTACAATGCAACAAACGGCACTGATTACGTATTTCTTTATATGTTCAGATGTGCTTACAAAACTAACGGCGCTCCATTTAAAAAAAACGTAGGTTTGTGTTAAAAAACATATTTCTGTGCATTTTTGTGTGGTTTGTATCAAACAATTACACTAGCCCCTCTCCTCACGTTCGGTCTGTGGAATCGATTCGTCAGTATTTGATGTGGTTTACGAAATACATCCAGCGGTAATGTTAGGTGACTCACCCTGTATATATCGAAAAGTTCTTGAGTGATCTACATTCAAATATTTATAAGATACTCTGATGAACATTCGGATGGACGTATTCTTTTCGACAACAATGCAGTGCAACAATGAGCCTCAGGGAGCCGAAGCGGTATAACTCAACTCTGGTGAGACAAGAGTGGGCCTGTTGTTTGGACAGGTCGGTGCCGGCGCCCCTGGAGTGGCTGGCGCGGCTATCGTGGTTCCGCTACGGCAACGAGGCCATGTTCGTGAACCAGTGGGCCGGCGTGGAGCACATCGAGTGCTCCAGCAACGCCACCTGCCCGGCCAGCGGCCACGTCGTCCTGCAGACGGTCGACTTCGACGAGGTGCGTCCCGCCTGGGGCCGGCGCGCGGCCGCGCTCAGCGCCACTGCAGTCTGCTGCTGCCCTCCATCTGTAATACCAAACAACTAGGAACGGTCATCCCGACCACCCGATCCCAATTGAAGGTTGCCTATCCGACGGCTTCCAAGAGAAACAAACAGTTTGATTTTTAGTATTTCTTATCATTATTCATATAATTTAATAGATTCCCGCCCGGTTAGCCGACCGATCTGACGCAAGGCTTTTCGGAGCGGGAAGAAGCGCCTGGTTCCCGTAACGAATCCGCCCGGCGGACTTGGGTCGAGATCCGGTGAGCCGGCGTCTCTGTGGATGGTTTTTAGGTGGTTTTCCATCTGCCTCAGATTACGCTGATACAATAGCTCTCTACTTAGCAATCACATACAACCGTTCGCTCACCGATAGATCTGTACCTACAGATGGGAAAATTGCGCAGGCCGCACCAGTTTTTAAGAAGGGTAGTAGGAGTAATCCATCGAACTACAGACCTATATCATTGACGTCGGTTTGCAGTAGGATTTTGCAGCATATACTGTACTAAAATATTATGAATCACCTCGGAGGGAACGATCTATTGATACGTAATCAGCATGGTTTCAGAAAACATCATTCTTATGCAACGTAGCTACCTCTTTATTCGCACGAAGTAATGGCCGCTATCGACAGGGGATCTCAGGTTGATTCCGTATTTCTGAATTTCCGGAAAGCTTTTGACACCGTTCCTCACAAGCAACTTCTAATCAAGCTGCGGGCCTATGGGGTATCGTCTCAGTTTTGCGACTGGATTCGTGATTTCCTGTCAGGAAGGTCACAGTCCGTAGTAATAGTGATTTCAGGTGTTCCCCAGGCAAGCGTCCTGGGACCTCTGCTGTTCGTGGTCTATATAAATGACCTGGATGACAATCTGAGCAGTTCTCTTAGGTTGTTCGCAGATGATGCTGTAATTTACCGCCTAGTAAGGTCATCCGAAGACCAGTATCAGTTGCAAAGCGATTTAGAAAAGATTGCTGTATGGTGTGTCAGGTGGCAGTTGACGCTAAATAACGAAAAGTGTGAGGTGATCCACTAGAGTTCCAAAAGAAATCCGTTGGAATTCGATTACTCGTTAAATAGTTCTATTCTCAAGGCTGTCAATTCAACTAAGTACCTGGGTGTTAAAATTACGAACAACTTCAGTTGGAAGGACCACATAGATAATATTGTCGGGAAGGCGAGCCAAAGGTTCCGTTTCATTGGCAGGACACTTGGAAGATGCAACAAGTCCACTAAAGAGACAGATTACACTACACTCGTTCGTCCTCTGTCAGAATGTTGCTGCGCGGTGTGGGATCCTTACCAGGTGGGATTGACGGAGGACATTGAAAGGGTGCAAAAAAGGGCAGCTCGTTTTGTATTATCACGTAATAGGGGAGAGAGTGTGGCAGATATGATACGCAAGTTGGGATGGAAGTCATTAAAGCAAAGACGTTTTTCGTCGCGGCGAGATCTATTCACGAAATTTCAGTCACCATCTTTCTCTTCCGAATGCGAAAATATTTTGTTGAGTCCAACCTACATAGGTAGGAATGATCATCAAAATAAAATAAGAGAAATCAGAGCTCGAATAGAAAGGTTTAGTTGTTCGTTTTTCCCGTGCGCTGTTCGGGAGTGGAATGGTAGGGAGATAGTATGATTGTGGTTCGATGAACTCTCTGCCAAGCAATTAAATGTGAATTGCAGAATAATCATGTAGATGTAAATGTCGATGTAGATGCCTCGGTGAATGCGGGCTGGTTGCCCTTATTCCGCCTCAGCTACACTATGTCAGCGATTGCTGCGCAAACAAGTTCTCGACGTACGCGTCAGGTCAGAGGGTGTTCTGAACACAATTTCGACACAAAGCAGCTCAATAGGCTGTGGAGTGGAAGGAGTAGGCTAGCGATAGAACAGTGCATCACCATTGACTAGACATTCATTTATTGAACACGTAAGTCAGATATTACCCAAAAGGAACAATCAGTACAAATTACAAAATAATATTCTTTTCCTTTAAGTCACTCAAACATTTAAACAGGCAAATAGCAATCATTTAACTTAAAGCCTCTTAAGAAAGCAAGACTAGAAAATTTGAGTGATGAGTTAAAATCATATTTAAATAGGCTCTGACCGAGCACATATTTTAAAACGAAATACTTCCTTTAAGGAACCAGCGATCAAAATAAATTACATAATCCTCAACAACCATATTACACCCAAGACATTTAAGATTAAGCAGTAATATATAACATCAGAGAGCTGCAGTTCCAAGTTTTAAGCAGCACGTTTCAGATGGACTGCACTGCAACAGTACAATACAAGTCCCTCAGAGGATCTCCCCACACAAAAAGTTATTGTCGCAATCGACAAAATATCAACATCATTCCATGTAAAGACCTTAATCAAAGTAAAAGCTCTCTTAAGTTTGGTACAGTTAATTACTTTTCAACATAACATACATTACAATTCTAGCCCTAGGACGGCACCGACACCCCGAAATTCAGCTCGCGAAAACGTACAGCGCTTCACTCTTCACGTATCCTTACAAAATCCAAGAACAGAGAGCCGGCTCCCCAATAGCGGAACATTTAACCACGCCCAGCGCGCGGGTTTGTGGGATGCTGATCTCGCCCTTAACCTCAACGCCAGTTCAAATACTAGTCAGCCTACAATCTTGAACCACCATACACATTCCTTCAGTTACTGCATGGAAAGCAAATGTGATAGGCAAACAGACCAGCATATGATAAAAGCTTAAGAAATTTGCTTAGTAGACAACCCTTATGACTAGTAGCAGTAATTTTTTTAAACGTGAGCACCCCCACAATCAAAAGACAAACAACGCCAATCATAAGGACAGTAACACATAAGCAAGTAGCAATGGTAACTTCTGCTTGGATTGGCTACAAATCAGCGCGTGTTTTAACACGCCAGAGAACAGTTACAAAATAACCATCAATACAATAGCAAAATTACTCACACGTGTACTCCCCCACGATTTCGATTCGCGAAGCCATAGACAAAACGTGGGAAACGTATCACTTAGACCAACATAACGGTGCTCCCTCAGTTACCCCAAATAACTGACTCCCTTAGTTGCACAGCAACGAACCAGACCCAATGAAACCACCAGAGTTTTCGCCTCTAAATTTTCTCTACAAGTGAGACTCAATCACAAATGTAACTTTACATCACCAGTTCCCGTACAGTCAATACAAGCGCCTGATTTTCACCCGTTTATATCGGCAGACAGCAACATCGTACAGAAAAGAGCGTAGACACAAGCTCTTACCAATTCTTTTCTCCGAAAGCAGCCACCGTAACTCTCGGGAACCACTGGGACATTCAATGCAAAAATCGTTACTCCTTCACACAAATTAAGAGGACGCGCGCTTCCTGCTGCTTGCTACGGCGCCTTCCGGTCAGAGCCAACTTGTATATCTCCACGCGATAGATCCAATCTCACACTCGCTGCGTCAACCCGACAGCCGTCTTCCACCACGTCCCGGATCACACCCCCCACAGGACCTCGCCTCATTTCTCCTCGCATAGGCCTCAGAGGGCGCTGCTTGCCGCCATGACCGTTGCAGGACAGATGAACCACGAGAGTGGCACTATCGATATGAGCCGCCACGGCTCACCACCATTACTCTACCACGCAAACATTGGTGTTACACTCGTCTTAGAACTGGGTTTCCATCTGAGGTCTCTTTAATTTTAATGTAGGCAGTATCTATCTTGCCCCTCGTGATATAAGCCTCTACATCCTTACATTTGTCCACTAGCCGTCACTGCTTAGCCATTTTGCACTTCCTGTCGATCTCATTTTTGAGACGTTTGTATTCCTTTTTGCCTGCTTCAATTACTGCATTTTTGTATTTTTTCCTTTCTTCAATTAAATTCAGTATCTCTTCTGTTACCCTAGGATTTCTACTAGCCCTCGTATTTTTACCTACTTGATCCTCTGCTGCCTTTACTGTCTCATTCCTCAAAGCTACCCATTGTTCTTCTACTGTATTACTTTCCCCCATTCCTGTCAATTGTTCCCTTATGCTCTCCCTGAAACTCTCTACAACCTCTGGTTCTTTCAGTTTATCCAGGTTTCATCTCCTTAAATTCCCACCTGTTTGCAATTCCTTTAGTTTTAATCTACAGTTCATAACCAATAGATTGTGGTCAGAGTCCACATCTGCCCCTGGAAATGTCTTGCAATTTAAAATCTGCTTTCTAAATCTCTGTCTTACCATTACATAATCTATCTGAAACCTTCTAGTATCTCCAGGTTTCGTCCATGTATACAACCTTCTTTTATGATTCTTGAATCAAGTGTTAGCTATGATTAAGTTATGCTCTGTGTAAAATTCTACCTCCCCCATGAACCATGGACGTTGCCGTTGGTGGGGAGGCTTGCGTGCCTTAACGATACAGATAGCCGTACCGTAGGTGCAACCACAACGGAGGGGTATCTGTTGAGAGGCCAGAAAAACGTGTGGTTCCTGAAGAGGGGCAGCAGCCTTTTCAGTAGTTGCAGGGGCAACAGTCTGGCCTAGTAACACTAACCAAAACGGCCTTGCTGTTGTGGTACTGCGAACGGCTGAATGCAAGGGGAAACTACAGACTACAGCCGTAATTTTTCCCGAGGGCATGCAGCTTTACTGTATGGTTAAATGATGATGACGTCCTTTTGGGTAAAATATTCCGGAAGTAAAGATCTACGGGCGGGGACTACTCAAGACGACGTCGTTATCAGGAGAAATAAAACTGGCATTCTACGGGTCGGAGCGTGGAATGTCAGATTCCTTAATCGGGCAGGTAGGTTAGAAAATCTAAAGAGGGAAATGGATAGGTTAAATTTAGATATAGTGGGAATTAGTGAAGTTCGGTCGCAATAGGAGCAAGACTTTTGGCCAGGTGAGTACAGGGTTATAAATACAAAATCAAATAGGGGTAATGCAGGAGTATGTTTAATAATGAATAAAAAAATTGGAGTGCGGGTAAGCTACTACAAACAGCATACTGAACGTATTATAGTAGCCAAGATAGACACGAAGCCCATGCCTAATACAGTAGTACAAGTTTATATGCCAACTTACTCTGCAAATGATGAAGAAATTTATCAAATGTATGATGAGATAAAACAAATTATACAGGTAGTGAAGGGAGACGAAAATTCAATAGTCATGTGTGGCTAGAACTCGACAGTAGGAAAAGGGAGAGAAGGAAACATAGTAGGTGATTATGGATTGGGGCTAAGAAATGAAAGAAGAAGCCGTCTGGTACAATTTTGCACAGAGCATAACTTAATCATAGCTAACACTTGGTTCAAGAATCATAAAAGAAGGTTGTATACATGGAAGAATCCTGGAGATACTAAAAGGTATCAGACAGATTATATAATGGTAAGACAGAGATTTAGGAACCAGGTTTTAAATTGTAGGACATTTCCAGGGGCAGATGTGGACTCTGACCACAATCTATTGGTTATGAACTGTAGATTAAAACTAAAGGAATTGCAAACAGGTGGGAATTTAAGGAGATGGAACCTGGATAAACTGAAAGAACCAGAGGTTGTAGAGAGTTTCAGGGAGAGCATAAGGGAACAATTGACAAGAATGGGGGAAAGAAATACAGTAGAAGAACAATGGGTAGCTCTATGGGACGAAGTACTCAAGGCAGCAGAGGATCAAGAAGGTAAAAAGACGAGGACTACTAGAAATCCTTGGGTAACAGAAGATATACTGAATTTAATTGATGAAAGGAGAAAATATAAAAAGGCAGTAAATGAAACAGGCAAAAGGCATACAAACGTCTGAAAAATGAGATCGACAGGAAGTGCAAAATGGCTAAGCAGGGACGGCTAGAGGATAAATGTAAGGATGTAGAGGCTTATCGCACTAAGGGTAAGATAGATACAGCCTACAGGAAAATTAAAGAGACCTTTGGAGAAAAGAGAGCCACTTGTATGAATATCAAGAGCTCAGATGGAAACCCAGTTCTAAGCAAAGAGGAGAAAGCAAAAGGTGGAAGGAGTATATAGAGGGTCTATACAAGGGCGATGTACTTGAGGACAATATTATGGAAGTGGAAGAGGATGTAGATGAAGATGAATTGGGAGATACGATACTGCGTGAAGAGTTTGACAGAGCACTGAAAGATCTGAGTCGAAACAAGGCCACGGGAGTAGACAACATTGCATTAGCACTACTGATGGCCTTGGGAGAGCCTGTCCTGACAAAACTCTACCATCTGGTGAGCAAGTTGTACGAGACAGGCGAAATACCCTCACACTTCAAGAAGGATATGATAATTCCAATCCCAAAGAAAGCAGGTGTAGACAGATGTGAAAATTACCGAACTATCAGTTTAATAAGACACAGCTGCAAAATACTAACGCGAATTATTTAGAGACGAATGGAAAAACTGGTAAAGCCGACCTCGGGGAAGATCAGTTTAGATTCCGTAGAAATGTTGGAACACGTGAGGCAATACTGACCCTACGACTTATCTTAGAAGCTAGATTAAGGAAAGCCAAACCTACGTTTCTAGCATTTGTAGACTTAGAAAAAGCTTTTGACAATGTTGACTGGAATACTCTCTTCCAAATCCTAAAGGTGGCAGGGGTAAAATACAGGAAGCGAAAGGCTATTTACAGTTTGTACAGAAACCAGGTGGTTGTTATAAGAGTCGAGGGGCATGAAAGGGATGCAGTGGTTGGGAAGTGAGTGAGACAGGGTTGTAACCTCAACCCATTGTTATCCAATCTGTATATTGAGCAAGCAGTAAAGGAAACAAAAGAAAAATTTGGAGTAGGTATTAAAGTGAATGGAGAAGAAATAAAAACGGCAATGACATTGTAATTCTGTCAGAGACAGCAAAGGACTTGGAAGAGCAGTTGAACGGAATGGACAGTGTCTTGAAAGGAGGGTATAAGATGAACATCAACAAAAGTAAAAGGAGGATAATGGAATGTAGTCGAATTAATTCGGGCGATGCTGAGGTAATTAGATTAGGAAATGAGACACTTAAAGTAGTAAAGGAGTTTTGCTATTTGGGGAGCAAAATAACTGATGATGGTCGAAGTAGAGAAGATATAAAATGTAGACTGGCAATGGCAAGGAAAGCGTTTCTGAAGAAGAGAAATTTGTTAACATCGAGTATAGATTTAAGTGTCAGGAAGTCGTTTCTGATAGTATTTGTATGGAATGTAGCCATGTGTGGAAGTGAAACATGGACAATAAATAGTTTAGAAAAGAAGAGAATAGAAGCTCTCGAAATATGGTGCTACAAAAGAATGTTGAAGACTAGGTGGGTAGATCACGTAACTAATGAGGACGTATTGAATACGATTGGAGAGAAGAGAAGTTTGTGGCACAACTTGACTAGAAGAAGGGATCGGTTGGTAGGACATCTCCTGAGGCTTCAATGGGATCACAAATTTAGCATCGGAGGGCCTCATGGAGGGTAAAAATCGTAGAGGGAGACCAAGAGATGAATACATTAACAGATTCAGATGGATGTAGGTTGCAATAGGTACTGGGAGATGAAGGAGCTTGCACAGGATAGAGTAGCATGGAGAGCTGCATCAAACCAGTCTCAGGACTGAAGACCACAACAACAACAATTGTGCAAAATTCTACCAGGTGGCTTCCTCTTGCATTTCTTAGCCCCAATCCATATTCACCTACTACGTTTCCTTCTCTTCCTTTTCATAGTGTCGAATTCCAGTCACCCATGACTATTCAATTTTCATCTCCCTTCACTACCCGAATAATTTCTTTTATCTCATAATACATTTCATCAATTTCTTCATCGTCTGCATAGGTAGTTGGCATATGAACTTGCGCTACTGTAGTAGGCGTGGGCTTCGTGTCTATCTTGGACACAATAATGCGTTCACCTTGCTGTTTGTAGTAGCTTACCTGCACTCCTATTTTCCTATTCATTATTAAACCCACTCCTGCATTTCACCTATTTGATTTTGTATTTATAACCCTGTATTCCCCTGGCGAAAAGTCTTGTTCCTATTGCCACCGAACTTCACTAATTCCCACTATATTTAACTTTAACCTATCCATTTCCCTTTTTAAATTTTCTAACCTACCTGCCCGATTAAGGGATCTGAAATTCCACCCTCCGATCCGTAGAACGCCAGTTTTCTTTCTCCTGATAACGACGTCCTCTTGAGTAGTCCCCGCCCGGAGATCCGAATGGGGGACTATTTTACCTCCGCAGAAAAATTAAAATGAGAACTTGCACAGCCACGCTATCAGCGACCACTACCGAGACACGTGCTACCGGCTATTCGTTCTAAGTATTCCGGAAGGGCCACATGTGAATGTGCTGGTGCACAAGCATTCATATACCTGATAGCGATCCTTTCACTCCTCTCGTTTAAACCAGTGGCTTACAACCATTGTTAGACCATTATCCTTGAGTGTAATTAGACATTAGCTAGTGCACCCCCCCCCCCCCCCATCTGTTGCCCTCTCCTTCTCCACATCATCACCAAACTTAGCACCAAATTAAACTGTAGAATGAAAAGCTTTTCTTGGAAGACTTTTATTTTTAAAATTATGAAAGATGACTATGAATGATATTTAGTTTGTGTGTGTGTGTGTGTGTGTGTGTGTGTGTGTTTTAGAATGGATGACGAAGGAATTCTTCGAGCATCGCAAGTGTTACTCACAACCCCTTCTGAGACAAGAAAGCTAACTGTCCGCAGTGAGGGGAGATATTTGTCATAAAATGTACTTCCTCTATATTACTCCTCTCCATTGCGGCACTTGCTTGTCCTCCACACAGCATCCCCCTTTAAAATCAACTAAAATGTGTGCGCTATATTTACTGTTCGTAAATTACTGGATTGCTCCACTCCTTACTCCTGAACTGGCAGAAATTCGAAGATTTCTGGCTGTCAATGCTTCACGTCTGACCACACCCATTAATAGTAATAATAATAGCATTAATAACAACTGTGTACAGTGCTATAGTAGCTCCTACGTAGTTACTGCTGTGTCGTGCTGTCAATCCATTGCCGGCCGCGGTGGCCGAGAGGTTGTACGCGTTTTAGTTCGGAACCGCGAGACTGCTGGGTCGCAGGTTCGAATCCTGCCTGGGGCATGGATTTGTGTGATGTCCTTTGTTAGGTTTAAGCAGTTCTAGGGGACTGATGACCTCAGATGTTAAGTGCTCAGAGCCGTTTTCGTCAATCCATTTATCTGTCTCGAAGCGAGTAATGAAGCAAGTTATGGACCGCTGCAGGTACTAAAATGGTTCAAATGGCTCTGAGCACTATGGGACAACATCTGAGGTCATCAGTCCCCTAGAACTTAGATCTACTTAAATATAACTAACCTGAGGACATAATACACATCCATGCCCGAGGCAGGATTCGAACCTGCGACCGCAGTGGTAACGCGGTTCCGGACTGTAGCGCGTAGAACCGCTCGACCACTCCGGCCGGCCTGCAGGTACTACATAAAGCTTGGAGAAGACATTTTCTTGAGGTATTTAGCATTTGTTAAGATATATCTCATTTTTATCATCAGCGATGTAAAGGACAAAGTAAAATATATGTGAGTAGTGGGTGGACCATGTGAGGAACCTGTAACCTGCATTATTGATAACATATATAATCAGTACTAGAGTCTTATAAAATTGAGATAATGATAGCGATCTTATGAAAATAACTTAGATTCGTGACTGAAACTGAATCGAATTATTTAGTTTTTACCCTTCAGAAAATTTCATCTTAACCCCCGGGGAGGGGGGGGGGGCGTATTTACCGCTAAGTTGGGAAACAGTGATGTAAATGGTCGATTAACTTGTATTGCCCTGCAACGCACAACCAGAAAGAAGGCCTTGTAGGAAATGTGGCCGTGTCAACTGATTGACGACAACACGTACCATTAGAGGTTAAAGGAAAATCTCGGCTGTTGTGCCATCTCAGTGATAGAATGTGGGTTATCATAAGCGCAAACGTGCGTGCTGTGAATGTTCACAATACCATCCCTGGTAAAGCATGCTCCGTCTGTGAACGATACGTGTATGAGGAACTGTGTATCACTTACAATGTGCAAGGATCCACTAACAGAAGGCAACCCGGGGGAGAAAGTCAGGTGCTGCGTTCAGGGCTTCCACATGTACATGCTATGAGGAAAACCGTCCCTCAAGTGATATCTACCATATAGTGGAGGGCGAAACGGGTCCTGCTGCAGCGGTCCTGGTACTTGTTTCCGACACTGCTGCCATTTGTTGTTACACACGTCCCGCTTTTCGTGGTGTCGACACTGTTCTTAGTAAACCCGCATGTTGCGCATTCGATTTAAATGAACTGGCCTCGCTCAGGTGCTGATGACGTAATGAGCACTCGGCTGTCTGCTTCTGAGGACACCTTTCGTGATAAATCATCCTGCTTCCTCTGCGTTACTATTAGTACACCCGTAGGTGAAGTGGGTGTCAGCTAGTTCTCCACTTGATACCGTGTGTGGAGCTGCACGTCAAGAATGCGCTAGCTGTTGTCTTTGGGAACTGCTACCTGTAATATGAGGCCGTGTTTGTTAGGATCATTTCATTGTTTAATTCTCCTCTGTTCACTTGTTTCGTTTGTACCTAGAACAGTCACCCTGTATAGCACCTCATTCTCTTCTCTGGATTTTGATGTAATTACCGTGATAGTTACTTCTAAAAAAGTGTACAAATTCGGCGTATAGATCGCTTTCCTTTATTTCTATGTGGCCGGTTTCAAGCTAGTTGCCCATCTTCAGATCTATTATTGTTAATAGATCGGAAGATGGGCAGCTGACCCGAAACGGGAGCCTGAATTTGAAGTTCTTTTTTCTTCTATTGGTTTACGATGATCGACGTTTCCATCCATACAACGGCGCACACCAGCCGTCCACTTCCAGGGACTTTCTCAGCTATATATCAGTAGAGATATTTTAATGAAGAAAACATTCTTCGCTCGTGCCAATCTACTTCTGACATCTTCCTCGGGCCATTCCGCATAACAATTCTACCTCTTTCAGATCTCCCACTACATCTGCATCTGTATCTGTACTCTGTAAGCCTCTTGTCAGTGTGTGACGGAGGGTGCTTTGGTCACTACTGTCACTTCTCCCTTTTGCTGTTCCAGTCGCGTGTGGTTCACGGGAAAGAGTATTACCTGTAGGCCTTCGTGTGGCCTCGAAACTCTCTAATTTTATCTTAATGGTTTTTTCGCGAGATATACTTGTAAGAGGAAACAATATATTACTTAACTCTTCAGAGAATGTACGCTCTCGGAAACCTAACAGTAGACCATACTGAGATGCAGAACCTCTCTCTCGCAGCGTCTGTCGCTGGAATTGAAAGCATTTTCTTGACGCTTTTTCACTTACTAAACAAACCTGTAACGAAACGTGGTGCTCTTCTTTGGATTTTTTCCATTTCTCTATCAGTACTGATCCCGGACTGACGAGCGTATTCAAATATTGGTCGAAGGCGTGTTTTGAAAGCTACTCCTTTGCTGATGGACTACATTTCCTATAGATCCTTACAGCGAATCTCAACCTTACATCTGCCTTTCCTGCGATTAGTTTTATATGGACGTTCCATTTCAAATCTCTCCCTACGCATACTCCTAAATATTTTGTGGAAGTAAGTGGTAATGTGATTGTACTGCAATTGTGTAATCATGCAACAAATGTTCTTTCTGGGTATTTATTAGCAGTACGTTACATTTGTTTATCTTGAGGATCGATAGCTGCTCTTTGCACCAAGTGTCGATCGTCTGAATGTCTTCCTGTATTACACTGCAATTTACCAACGTTGTAACGTCTCTGTACACAACGGCGTCATTCATAACAAGCCTCATGGAACGTTATACATCAGGTCATTTTTGTATACTGTGAAAAATAACGGTCCTGAAGACTTCTCTTCATTCAAAATGGCATGCTGGGTTCTGTTTGGTACAAACTCTCCTATCCAATCTCACAGTTGGTCTGATATCCCGTATGCTCTTATTTTGTTCATTAGGCAACAATACTGAACTGTACCAAGAGCCTTCCGGAAGTCAAGGAACAGGACACATAGCTGGGCGCAGTACCTCCCGCTTTCTGAGTCTCACATCTGGACAGAGCGAGTTGGGTTTCACAAGATCGTTGTTTTCGGAACCCGTGTTGATTCTCTCATAGGAGATACTCAGTCTCCAGAAAACTCGTAATATGCGAGCATAAAAGGCTTTCCAAAATATGAACCCGACGTCAGCGACATAGGCCTATAGTTTTGTGCGTCTGTTGGACGATTCTTCTTGGAAATGAACTGCGGTCTTTTACAATCACTAGCATCGCTTCGCTCCTCTGAAGATCTAAGGCGCACTATTGTGTCGTGCAGTGTCAAGTCTTCTTTCTATTACTCTTCATCATCTTAGCCATTTTTGAGTGTGTTTCTCAGATGTATTCCGTACGTAAATGATGGCGAGTGGGACGCAGGCGAAATGGAAGATGGTTTGTAAGGGGGGTGGGGGGGTGGGGAGGGGGGATGGCGGTTAAAAGTCACAAATTCGAAAGAAAGGTCTATGTTTATTGCAGTTTAGGGTTAACATTTAGACCCTCGCTGGATGTATGTATCTATACCACACACCAGTCGCACTGATCACAGAGGTGATAGACCAGGTGTTAAAAGATGTTAGAATGGAACAGTGATATCTAGGGAGGTACGAAGCTCCAGTACAAGGGAGACAGAGGCAGGAAGCATAAAACCGTCTGCCCTGGAACAGACCCAATACATGGGTGAGTGCAACTCAGAAGAGGTTCTCAACAGGCAGGTCTCTCTCCAACACCTCTCGATTGGCTATTCAAAGAACACTGGGCTATGCAGCGTCTTACGAGGATACCGCACTGTAGTCGGATTTTTTTATATTTACGGTACGTGAAGTGCAGAGCTCAATCAGCCAGCCAAGGCAATTCGATGCAAGTCAAAAATTCTCGAGGAAACCGAAGTTTTACGAGAGTGCTGGAAACCCCGATGGCAAGATTTCATAACAGGCTCTGTGGACATGTCTGCAGAATGCTCGTCTGCCATTTGCTGGTACTCCGTTCCATACCCAGCTGCTACGGTCGCAGGTTCTAATCCTGCCTCGGCCATGGATGTGTGTGATGTCCTTAGGTTAGTTAGGTTTAAGTAGTTCTAAGTTCTAGGGGACTGATGACCACAGCAGTTGAGTCCCACAGTGCTCAGAGCCATTTCAACCATTTGAACCATACCCAGCTGAAGCAAATTTCTTGAATAAAGGTGCATGTTTGACGAACATTTCCGAGAGGTGTAAAATACATAAAGATGGAAAAAAGATCAGTAATATTCGAGACTAGTAATTTCTGTTTTGAGTTCCATTTGCTGCATTATTTTCTACGTTTTACTTTCATTCACTACGTAATTTAATATTTAAATATAAAATTCATCGAATATACGCTAATTAATGCGTATGTCATTTTTATCGAGAATACATGTGTTCTTATTTCTTAATTTATACATCTCATTGCAAATATAAATTGTTAATTACCTACCTTTTATAAGAAATGGTTCAAATTGCTCTGAGCACTATGGGACTTAACATCTGAGATCATCAGTCCCCTAGAACTTAGAACTGCTTAAACCTAACTAACCTGAGGACATCACACACTTCCATGCCCGAGGCAGAATTCGAATCTGCGACCGTAGCGGTCGCGTGGTTCCAGACTCTAGCGCCTAGAACCGCTTGGCCACCAGGGCCGGGTTTTATGAGATTCTTTATAAACACAGACTAAATAAAAAAAATTGAAATTATTTTTTGAGTCTTACGTATTATCACTTCACGAAAATGCTTATGGAACATGCACCTTTGTTTAAAGATTTACCAGAGCTTGTAACAGAACGCGGGTCACTCAAGTGCTGGGCGAGCATTCTATTACCGAGCCACGCAGCCCATCGAAAGCAGTGATCTTTTATTAGGCTATTAACGATGTTCGGAAAACTTCAAGGTCGATTTCACGAGAATTTCTGAGAGTTGCATGTAACTGCATTTGGTGAGCTATTGAGTTCAGAACTGCACGTCCTACAAACACAAAAACCTACAAGAATGTGATTTTCGGCTGGTCTCGTCGTTTCACGCTAGTTGGCTGGGCCATAGATGCAAAGAACTATATACTCGGCTATTGTGGAATCATAAAAGCATTGAAGAGCACGATTTACTTTCCTTAGATCACGAATTTAATAGGTTTTAGCACTGTGACGCTAGTTAGAATAAAAGCCTGCTATACATAGCTTCACAGATAAATTATTCCAACACTGTCATACGTCTGTTTACATAAAGAGAAACAACCAGCCAGAAACTCGTCTCTGCAATCTAATATAGAACAACTTGCCTCACACTGTGAGTGGGGGACTCACACAGGTGCTTGACTTAATTGCAACACAGAAGTACCTTTTGAGGCTGCGTATGCGAAGTCCTCCCGCTCGTACTTGACCTGTTAACTTACCTGATCTTTTCTTACTCTGTGCTCCCAAATGCGAAACCTGACAGAACTTTACGTGTATACAACAATATATTTCGAAAGGGGTCAGTACAACATTAAAAAAAACTTGGTTTGAAACACCAGTTAACGTGTTCAGACGCGGCACTGTGTGGTGTCTGGGAGCAGTAATAGCTGTGCTATGCAAAGCACAGCGGTGCGGCAGCCTTGTGTGGTAAGACATGTCCCAGTGTCGCAGCGTGAGGTAGTGACGTAATGCGGCCAGTAGCAGGTACCGGTGACTGTGTTGGGTGTGGGGGGGAGGCGGGGGGGAATGGGGAATTGGGGAATACGCCAGGTGCAGAACAGAGGCCATCCTGGGTTATTGACGAAGAGTGCCGCGTTAGTGGTCCGGTAGTAGGTCAGATGCACGAGGCACCCAGTTGCACACCCCTCCTCGGAGACACCTACGAGTCAGTTGGTGATAGCCTGTAGGAGTCCCAGATAGGTGCCACCAGATCGCAATAGCATCAGTTGTAGCTACAGCCCCACGTAGAGGTCAAGGCAGCGCAGCATGACGTAACTCAGCACTTCACTGCACCAGGCTGGTGGTTTCCATCACGTCACTTGAGGAGTGCTGTAATTCTGCCAGTAGAGCTTTCAGGCAAAATTCTGGCTCGTACGGGTACAGGTTGTGAGGCCTGCTACTGAAAGGTACGAGTGCATTTATGCCAACTGCTCTTATACTAATGCAATCCAGTTCACGATCTCCAGTGGCTGATCAAAAAATGGTTCAAATGGCTCTGAGCACTATGGGACTTAACATCTGAGGTCATCAGTCCCCTACAACTTAGAACTACTTAAACCGAACTAACCTAAGGACATCACACACGTCCATGCCTGAGGCAGGATTCGAGCATGCGGCCGTAGCAGCAGCGCGGTTGCGGACTGAAGCCCCTAGAACTGTTTGGCCACCGCGGAAGGCTAGTGACTGATATGCTTAACGACTGTTTACTCTGTAAGTAAAAAATGAAATGTCGTGTGACGAGGGCCTCCCGTCAGGTAGACCGTTCTCCTGTTGCAAGTCTTTCGATTTGACGCCACTTCGGCGACTTGCGTGTCGATGGGGATGAAATGATGATTAGGACAACACAACACCCAGTCCCTGAGTGGAGAAAATCTCCGACCCAGCCGGGAATCTAACCTGGGCCCTTTGGACCGACAGTCTGTCGCGCTGACCACTCAGCTACCGGGGCGGACACTCTGTAAGTGCGGCCCATTCGGTCGGCATGTGGTGGCCACGTGCGATTTTTTTGCTGTATATAAAAGTAGGCTACACGAACTACAACCAGAAGCAAGCTGATAATTGAATTTTACACATTTATCACCGTGATTTTGAGCTGGTACCTACTGCGATACTGTTGTATGTGTTGAAACATCTGTTCTGCACTTATATACCTCTCCTGCACTACTATAAACTTGTCTAGAGAACTGATTCGGTTGCGAACCAGAGTACTGCTCAGGAAGGTCACGTACTGTTTATCAATATTTCAGTATCACGCAGCTCCACTCATTCTGCACCCCTACATTGCACTTGCTCATAACAATACACTCAGTACATCTAGTGTGATCCCACCTTTTCTAAATAATGTTGCAGTGCAAGGGTGTCCTTCCCTGTATGATGCTCACTATCTCCTTTTCTGCGATAAAATACTTCATCTCAGCTTGCTTAAATTGTCATGATGCATTTGGGACCAGATACTCCTTCCCCTCCAGTTGCTCAGTTAAAACACGGCCTAATACATGATTACTACTGTTACCTGATAGTACAAACCCTTTTTCACAATTTGATGGGATTAGCGCTGGACTCTTGTTCGTAATTCCTTCACCTTTCCATTTCGATGTCCAACAGAACCAGTTCCGTCCTTTTCTACATCTACAACTACATCCATACACCGCAAGGCACCTGACGGTGTGTGGCGGAGGGCATCCTGAGTACCTCTATCGGTTCTCCCTTCTATTCCAGACTCGTATTATTCGAGGAAAGAAGGATTGTCGGTATGCGTCTGTGTGGGTCTCTTCGCGAGATATACGTAGGAAGGAGCAATATACTGCTTGACTCTTCGGTATGAAATGAAATGTCGTGTGATGACGGCCTACCGTCGGGTAGACCGTTCGCCTGGTGCAAGTCTTTATAGATTTGACGCCACGTCGGCGACTTGCGCGTCGATGGGGATGAAATGATGGTGTTTTTTTTTTTTTTTTTGGTCATCAGTCTACTGACTGGTTTGATGCGGCCCGCCACGAATTCCTTTCCTGTGCTAACCTCTTCATCTCAGAGTAGCACTTGCAACCTACGTCCTTAATTATATGCTTGACGTATTCCAATCTCTGTCTTGCTCTATAGTTTTTGCCCTCTACAGCTCCCTCTAGTACCATGGAAGTCATTCCCTTATGTCTTAGCAGATGTCCTATCATCCTGTCCCTTCTCCTTATCAGTGTTTTCCACATATTCCTTTCCTCTCCGATCCTGCGTAGAACCTCCTCATTCCTTACCTTATCAGTCCACCTAATTTTCAACATTCGTCTTTAGCACCACATCTCAAATGCTTCGATTCTCTTCTGTTCCGGTTTTCCCACAGTCCATGTTTCACTACCATACAATGCTGTACTCCAGACATACATCCTCAGAACTTTCTTCCTCAAATTAAGGCCGGTATTTGATATTAGTAGACTTCTCTTGGCCAGAAATGCCTTTTTTGCCATAGCGAGTCTGCTTTTGATGTCCTCCTTGCTCCGTCCGTCATTGGTTATTTTACTGCCTAGGTAGCAGAATTCCTTAACTTCATTGACTTCGTGACCATCAATCCCGATGTTAAGTTTCTCGCTGTTCTCATTTCTACTACTTCTCATTACCTTCGTCTTTCTCCGATTTACTCTCAAACCATACTGTGTACTCATTAGACTGTTCATTCCGTTCAGCAGATCATTTAGTTCTTCTTCACTTTCACTCAGGATAGCAATGTCATCAGCGAATCGTATCATTGATATCCTTTAACCTTGTATTTTAATTCCACTCCTGAACCTTTCTTTTATTTCCATCATTGCTTCCTCGATGTACAGATTGAAGAGTAGGGGCGAAAGGCTACAGCCTTGTCTTACACCCTTCTTAATACGAGCACTTCGTTCTTGATCGTCCACTCTTATTATTCCCTCTTGGTTGTTGTACATATTGTATATGACCCGTCTCTCCCTATAGCTTACCCCTACTTTTTTCAGAATCTCGAACAGCTTGCACCATTTTATATTGTCGAAAGCTTTTTCCAGGTCGACAAATCCTATGAACTTGTCTTCATTTTTCTTTAGCCTTGCTTCCATTATTAGCCGTAAGGTCAGAATTGCCTCTCTCGTGCCTTTACTTTTCCTAAAGCCAAACTGATCGTCACCTAGAGCATTCTCAATTTTCTTTCCCATTCTTCTGTATATTATTCTTGTAAGAAGCTTCGATGCATGAGCTGTTAAGCTGATTGTGCGATAATTCTCGCACTTGTCAGCTCTTGCCGTCTTCGGAATTGTGTGGATGATGCTTTTCCGAAAGTCAGATGGTATGTCGCCAGGCTCATATATTCTACACACAAACGTGAATAGTCGTTTTGTTGCCACTTCCCCTAATGATTTTAGAAATTCTGATGGAATGTTACCTATCCCTTCTGCCTTATTTGACCGTAAGTCCTCGAATCCGCTTTTAAATTCAGATTCTAATACTGGATCACCTATCTCTTCTAAATCGACTCCTGTTTCTTCTTCTATCACATCAGACAAATCTTCACCCTCATAGAGGCTTTCAATGTATTCTTTCCACCTATCTGCTCTCTTCTCTGCATTTAACAGTGGAATTCCCGTTCTGCTCTTAATGTTACCACCGTTGCTTTTAATGTCACCAAAGGTTGTTTTGACTTTCCTGTATGCTAAGTCTGTCCTTCCGACAATCATATCTTTTTTGAAGTCTTCACATTTTTCGTGCAGCCATTTCGTCTTAGCTTCCCTGCAGTTCCTATTTATTTCATTCCTCAGCGACTTGTATTTCTGTATTCCTGATTTTCCCGGAACGTGTTTGTACTTCCTCCTTTCATCAATCAACTGAAGTATTTCTTCTGTTACCCATGGTTTCTTCGCAGCTGCCTTCTTTGTACCTATGTTTTCCTGCCCAACTTCTGTGATGGCCCTCTTTAGAGACGTCCAATCCTCTTCAACTGTGTTGCCTACTGCGCTATTCCTTATTGCTGTATCTATAGCATTAGAGAACTTCAAACGTATCTCGTCATTCCTTAGAACTTCCGTATCCCACTTCTTAGCGTATTGATTCTTCCTTGAACTTCAGCCTACTCTTCATCACTACTATATTGTGATCTGAGTCTATATCTGCTCCTGGGTACGCCTTACAATCCAGTATCTGATTTCGGAATCTCTGTCTGACCATGATGTAAACTAATTGAAATCTTCCCTTATCTCCCGGCCTTTTCCAAGTATACCTCCTCCTCTTGCGATTCTGCAGCAGGGTATTCGCTATTACTAGCTGAAACTTGTTACAGAACTCAATCAGTCTTTCTCCTCTTTCATTCCTTGTCCCAAGCCCATATTCTCCTGTAACCTTTTCTTATACTCCTTCCCCTACAACTGCATTCCAGTCGCCAATGACTATTAGATTTTCGTCCCCCTTTACATACTGCATTACCCTTTCAATATCCTCATACACTTTCTCTATCTGTTTATCTGCAGCTTGCGTCGTCGGCATGTATACCTGAACTATCGTTGTCGGTGTTGGTCTGCTGTCGATTCTGTTCACAGTAACAGACCCTCTGCCCTACCTTCCCATACATAACGAATCCTACACCTGTGATACCATTTTCTGCTGCTGTTGATGTTACCCGATACTCATCTGACCAGAAATCCTTGTCTTCCTTCCACTTCACTTCACTGACTCCTACTATATCTAGATCGAGCCTTTGCACTTCCCTTTTCAAAAATGGTTCAAATGGCTCTGAGCACTATGGGACTCAACTGCTGTGGTCATCAGTCCCCTAGAACTTAGAACTACTTAAACCTAACTAACCTAAGGACATCACACACATCCTTGCCCGAAGCAGGATTCGAACCTGCGACCGTAGCAGTCGCACGGTTCCGGGCTGCTCACCTAGAACCGCGAGACCACCGCGGCCGGCGCATTTCCCTTTTCAGATTTTCTAGTTTCCCTACCATGTTCGAGCTTCTGACATTCCACGCCCCGACTCGTAGAACATTATCCTTTCGTTGATTATTCAATCTTTTTCTCATGGTAACTTCCCCCTTGGCAGTCCCCTCCCGGAGATCCGAATGGGGGACTATTCCGGAATCTTTTGCCAATGGAGAGATCATCATGACACTTCTTCGACTACAGGTCACATGTCCTGTGGATACATGTTACGTGTCTTTAATGCAGTGGTTTCCATTGCCTTCTGCATCCTCTTGTCGTTGATCATTGCTGATTATTCCGCCTTTAGGGGCAATTTCCCACCCCTAGGACAAGAGAGTGCCTTGAACCTCTATCCGCTCCTCCGCCCTCTTTGACAAGGCTGTTGGCAGAATGAGGCTGACTTCTTATACCGGAAGTCTTCGGCCGCCAATGCTGATTATTTATCAAAATTTAGGCAGTGGCGGGGATCGAACCCGGGACCAAAGACGTTTTGATTATGAAAATAAAGACGCTACCCCTTTTTTTTCTTTTAATCTCATTTTGTTCGCTTTTTTTCGTTGCATCTGCTCGGGGCGGACGTCGTAAGACATCCATTGAAGTTCGTTGTTGATCGATGAGCTCAGTTTTTTTATTACAGAGGGCACGTAACCCTCTGACCACCCCTAGACCACGGGTAATATGTTGATTAGGGCAACACAATACCCAGTCCCTGAGCGGAGAAAATCTCAGACCCAGCCAGGAATCGAACCCAGGCCCTTTGGATTGATAGTCTGTCGCGCTGACCATTCAGCTACCGGGGACGGAAGACTCTTCGGTGAAGGTATGTTCTCGAACCTTTAACAAAAGCTCGTACCGAGCTACTGAGCGTATCTCCTGCAGAGTCTTCCACTGGAGTTTATCTATCATCTCCGTACCGCATTCGCGATTACTAAATGATCCTGTAACGAAGCGCGCTGCTCTCCGTTGGATCTTTTCTATCTCTTCTATCAACCCTATCTGGTACGGATCCCACACTGCTGAGCAGTATTCAAGCAGTGGGAGAACAAGCTACTGTAACCTACTTCCTTTGTTTTCGGATAGCATTTCATTAGTATTCTTCCAATGAATCTCAGTCTGGCATCTGCTTTACCGACGATCGACTTTATATGATCATTCCGTTTTAAATCACTCCTAATGCGTACTCCCAGATAATTTATGGAATTAACTGCTTCCAGTTGCTGACCTACTATTTTGTAGCTAAATGATAAGGGATCTATCTTGCTATGTATTCGCAGCACATTACACTTGTCTACATTGAGGTTCAATTGTAATTTCCTGCACCATGCGTCAATTCGCTGCAGATCCAACTGCATTTTAGTACAATTTTCCATTGTTACAACCGCTCAATACACCACAGCATCATCTGCAAAAAGCCTCAGTGAACTTCCGATGTCATCCACATGGTAATTTATGTATATTGTGAATAGCAACAGTCCTATGACACCCCTGCGGCACACCTGAAATCACTCTTACTTCGGAAGACTTCTCTCCATTGAAAATGACATGCTGCGTTCTGTTATCTAGGAACTCTTCAATCCAATCACACAATTGTTCTGATAGTCCATATGCTTTTACTTTGTTCATTAAACGACTGTGGGGAACTGTATCGAACGTCTAGCGGAAGTCAAGAAACACGGCATCTACCTGTGAACCCGTGTCTATAGCTCTCTGAGACTCGTGGACGAATAGTGCCAGCTGGGTTTCACACGACCGTCTTTTTCGAAACCCATGCTGATTCCAACAGAGTAGATTTCTAGTCTCCTGAAAAGTCATTGTACTTGAACATAATACGTGTTACAAAATTCTACAACTGATCGACGTTAGAGATATAGGTCTATAGTTCTGCACATCTGTTTGACGTCGCTTCTTGAAAACTGGGATGACCTGTGCCCTTTTCCAATCCTTTGGAACGCTACGCTCTTCTAGAGACCTACGGTACACCGCTGCAAGAAGGGGGGAAAGTTCCTTCGCGTACTCTGTGTATAATCGAACTGGCATCCCATCAGGTCCAGCGGGCTTTCCTCTTTTGAGCGATTTTAATTGTTTCTCTATCCCTCTGTCGTCTACTTCGATATCTACCATTTTGTTAGATGTACGAGAATCTAGAGAAGGAACTACAGTTCAGTCTTCTTCTGTGAAACAGCTTTGGAAAAAGACATTTAGTGTTTCGGCCTTTAGTCTGTCATCCTTTGTTTCAGTACCATTTTGGTCACAGAGTGTCTGGACATTTTGTTTTGATCCACCTACCGCTTTGACATAAGACCAAAATTTCTTAGGATTTTCTGCCAAGTCAGTACATAGAACTTTACTTTCGAATTCATTGAACGCGTTTCGCATAGCCCTCCTCACACTACATTTCGCTTCGCGTAATTTTAGTTTGTCTGCAAGGCTTTGGCTATGTTTATAGTTGCTGTGAATTTCCCTTTGCTTCCGCATCAGTTTTCTAACTCGGTTGTTGTACCATGGTGGCTCATTTCCATCTCTTGCGATCTTGCTTGGCACATACTAATCTAACGCATATTGTACGATAATTTTGAACTTTGTCCACTGATCCTCAACACCATCTGTACTTGAGACAGAACTTTTGTGTTGAGCCATCAGGGACTGTGAAATCTGCTTTTTGACACTTTTTCTAAACAGAAAAAAATCTTCCTACCTTTTTTAATATTTCTATTTACGGCTGAAATCATTGATGCACTGACCGCTTTATGATCGCTGATTCCATGTTCTGCATTTACTGTTTCAAATAGTTCGCTCTGTTTGTCACCAGAAGGTCTAATATGTTATCGCCACGAGTCGGTTCTCTGTTTAACTGCTCAAGGTAGTTTTCAGATAAAGCACTTAAAAAAATTTCACTGGATTCTTTGTCCCTGCTACCCGTTATGAACGTTTGAGTCTGCCAGTCGATATCCGGGAAATTAAAATCTCCACCCAGAACTATAACATGGTGGGGAAGTCTATCGAAAAAATTTCCAAATTATCCTTCAGGTGCTGAGCCACAACAGGTGCTGAGGCAGGGGGCCTATAGAGACATCCAATTACCATGTCTGAGCCTGCTTTAACCGTGACCTTCACCCAAATTATTACACATTTCGGATCTCCATCAATTTCCTTCGGTACTATTGCACATCTTATCGCTATAAACACGCTCCCCCTTCACTGTCCATCCTGTCTCTGCGGTATACATTCCAATCTGAGTTTAGGATTTCATTACTGTTTCCGTCTGGTTTCTGAAACTTTCTGTCCCTAGTACTATATGGGCGTTGTGACCGTTTGTTAATGAGAGCAGTTCTGGGACCTTTCTGTAGACGCTCCTGCAGTTTACTATTAGTACATTAATATTGTTATTCCCTGTTGCATTTTGCCTACGCCTACGTTGCCGCGTCTCAGGAGGCGTCTTGTCAGGCCTAGGGAGGCAATTCTCCATCCTAAAAAACCCCCATGTGCACTCCACCCGTACTCCGCTACCCTTGTAGCCGCTTCCGGCGTGTAGTACACGCCTGACCTAATCAGGGGGACCGTACATTTCTCCACCCGATAGCGGATGTCGAGAAATTTGCAACCTAGATCTGCGCAGAATCGCCTGAGCCTCTGGTTTAAGCCTTCCACTCGGCTCCAACCCAGAGGACCGCTATCGGTTCTGGAAACTATACTACAAACAGTTAGCTCTGATTCCACCCCGCGAGCAATGCTTTCCACCTTCTCCAATTCCGCCAGCTGCCTGTACGAACTGAGGATGACCTGCGAACCCAGACGGCAGGAGTCATTGGTGCCGACATGAGCAACAATTTTTCAGTCGGGTGTACCCAGTGCTTTCTATCACCGCTGGCAGGGCCTCCTCCACATCTCGGATGAGACCCCCCGGCAAGCAGACAGAGTGAACACTGGCCTTCTTCCCCGACCTTTCCACTATTTCCCAAAGGGGCTCCATCACCCGCCTAACGTTGGAGCTTCCATTAACTAATAAACCTCTCCCCCCGTGTGCCTGCTTGGAACTTGCTGAAGGAGCAGCCACATGTTCACTCACAGGCAGAGCGGGCGATGCCACACGGCCAGCCTCCACATTTACCCTCCGCCTCGTGCGCCGCGAACGCCGCTGAACCCGCCACTCCCCTTGAGGAGAGGGTGGCCCAACCGCGCCCGGTACCTGCGAAGATGTCTCGACAGCAGGGACAGTGGGTGAAGCATGTAACACCTGGGGTGCACCTTGCGACGCACCAGACTCCCCACTGCCGCTACACTCCGAGGCAGCAGCCTGAAGACGGCTGACCGCTGCCATCAACACGTTCAGCTGTTCGCGAACAGTGGCCAGCTCCTCCTGCGTCCGTACACAGCAGTCACACATCCTATCCATCCTAAGAAATCAATTTACTGTAGAGCGTTAATCAACTTTTAACTAGAGTGCTAATTCACTAAAGGCGTCTGTTAGTTGACTAAACTGTGGTTACTAGACACTTCTCGTGGAAAACAATGAAAATAGCACTACGTGTCTCTGGACTGCATTCAAAACAAACACGAAATCTATGGAACACTATTACTAGCACTCGACAATTAAAGCTTCCTAAAACCAAAAGCACACGGAAGAAGAAGTGACAAGTAAGAAAAATACAGTTAATACTTAAATTAACGTAGCTCGCTGCACAGCAGACGTGAAGCAGGCGGCGGTTACGATGACAGTGACACTACTGGCACTATGGCTGACTGCGTTTTTACCCAGTGAACCAAGTGATCAAACTCAACTTGGAATGAAGCACTTGTGTGTTGTAAGCAATATTGGTTGCTCCGTCAATAATTGCTTGACAGGTGGCGTTATTAATGCAAATTGTGGGACCAATTTACTATACTAATTCGGTAACCTTAAAAACTACTTCAGTTCCTTACCTATATGATGCATTAGAAAACTCTGTACATTGTTCACAAAGCTAGCTTATGTCCCTACCTTCTCATGAGTGATTACATGTCCTCAGTAATTTACCTATTGTTGTGCAAGATGACACTTTCCTACGCTCCAGAAAAGCGGCATTTCTGCTGTTGTGTACATAGTTCCGCGTAGTCAGTGCGTACACAACTTTCCCACTAGAGCGCGCCCCGCTAAGCACAACAGCACAGGCGCAGCTCTCGTCCATCTCCGCACTACGAGATTGCGCTGTCTTAGAGACGGACCAAATTCTGCTTCCGCTGATCCGAGTACTAATATGTCACGCAGCCAATGAGATTGCTGCTAACGTAGAACCTTTTCTCCTCGCGGATCACACTTGTGCAGTGATACCTCAACGCTTGAGGTATTATAACGAGTGTACAGACCTCCGATTACTCAGTCTGCGTTAGTCTGTACCAGTCTGCATTTGCCTTTACAACTCTATGGTTAAGTTTCAGTCTGCGCCTAATAATATTATCATATTCCTCTACATAACCACGAAGAGAAATGTAGAGACATTTTGTCAAGTATCAGAGATATGTGAGAATAAGATTAACCAAGACCAAAGGAACTTCAGATTGTCAATAGTAAACAGCATCCAGAATTAAGTTATGTAACGTCTATGCTTTTTTATTATTTTAATAAATGTGTGTGAAAATTAATTAAGTAGTGTTTAAGGTTGGTCACTGTCAATCTGCTACTCTAAGCATGCAAGTGCCATTTCTATCGTCTGACCTAACGGCAGAAGATAAACACGCCACGATAAGACCACGAGACGTATTGCTGACACTCGCCTACTTCGCTAGAGTAACAAGTCAAATAATCTGATGGTGTGTGTACCGAAGGTCTTACAGTGAGCACACCCCATCTTCGTTCTATCCAAGCACTGGTGCACCCCATTAACTGTTATTTTCCTCTATAAAACCATCATTTAATTACTGACTAAAAAAATACTCCGTTACTAGTTGATGGTGATGGGGACCTGATATGATCACATTAGTATAGTACACAGGTGATACATCCTCAGTTAGCATTTGCCTTTACATCATTTTTATTTGTATTTTATTATACTCGTCTAGTTCTGTAGGACCAAATTAAGGAGCAAATCTTCAAGGTCACGGAACGTGTTAGTAGATGAAGTTACAACATAAAAGTAATAACAGGTAAAATGAAATGTTTATGAACCAAATAAAACACAAGTTTAAGTAAACACAATCAACAACATTACATAGGAATCATCTTAATTTTTTCAACCGACACTTCGAAAGAACAGATGGAGTAACCCATATGGAAATTCTTCAGTTTCGATTAGAAAGCATGTGGACCATTTCTAAGAGTTTTGAATTCTTGTGGTAACTTACTGAAAATGGATGCAGCAGTATACTGCACACCTTTCTGCACAAGAGTCAAGGAAGTGCGACCCAAATGCAGATTGGATTTCTGCCTAGTACTGACTGTGTGAAAGGTGCTAATTCTTGGGAATAAACTGATATTGTTAACAAGAAACGACAGTACAGAATATGTGTACTGAGAGGCAAATGTTAGAATACCTAGACTAGTAAACAGAGGTCGACAAGAGGTTCGCGAACTTACACCAATTATTGCCCGAACTTCCCATTTCTGAGCCAAAAATATCATTGATAATGGGAAGAGTTACCCCAAAACATAATACCATACAACATAAGCAAAGTAGATTAAGTTTCGTGTTGAACAATTATTTACTTCAGATAGCGTTCGAATAGTAAAAATGGCCGCATTAAGTCTTTGAACAAGATCCAGAAAATGAGCAACAGTTTACTATCTATCTGAACACACAGAAATTTGAACTGCTCAGTTTAACTAACCACACGTGAAATTAAAACGTTGGGGTTTGTTGAATTGTGTGTTAGAAACTGTGATCTAGATTGAGTTTATTTTCTACAAGCCATGAACTTATCTCATGAACTGCACTATTTGAAACAGAGCCAATGTTGCACACAATATCCTTTACTAAGCTAGTGTCATCAGCAAATATAAATAATTTAGAATTACCTGTAATACTACAGGGCATATCATTTACATACATAAGGAACAGGAGTGGACCCAGCACTGATCCGTGTGGCACTCCCCAATTGACAGAACCCCACTCAGACCCCACATCACAGCCATTCTCAAGGCTGAATAATGACCTTTTGCTGTCTGTTGTTAAAGTAAGAGGTATACCAATTGTGAGCTACTGCCTGTATTCCATAGTGGTCCAACTTCTGAAACAATATTTTGTGATCAACACAGTCTAACACCTTCATTAAATTAAAAAGTATGCCTAGCGTTTGTTTAATCCATCCAGTACCTCACAAAGAAAAGAGAGTATAGTACTTTCAGTACGATTTCTAACGCCGAACTGCACATTTGATAGCAAATTATGTGATATAAAATGATCAATTATCCTTATATACACAGCCTTTTAAAGAACTTTAGCAAACAATGATGGCATAGAAATAGGTCTAAAATTATCTACATTATCCCTTTCTCCCTTTTTATAAAGCTACTTTACAACTGAGTACTCTAATTGTTCAAGAAACTGACCATTCTTAAAGGAAAAATTACAAATATGGCTAAATACAGGGCTAACACGAGCAGCACAGTGCTTTAATATTCTGCTGGGCACTCCATCATATCCATGATAGTGCTTTGTCCTTAGTAATGTAATAATTGACTCAATGTCCCCCTTGTCAGTTTCACAGAGGAGTATTTCAGACATCAGTCTTGGAAAGATGTTTTCCAAGAGAGTCATATGATTCTATGTAGAAACTAAGTTTTTATTTAAATCACCAGCAATACTGAGAGAATGATTGTTAAATACTGTACATATATCTGCTTTATCAGTAACAGAAATATTTTTACTATGAAATGACTTTACATCATCGACCTTGTGCTGCTGACCAGACACTTCCTTCACAACTGTCCATATGATTTTAATTTTATCCTGTGAATTAGGTATTCTATTTGCGTAACACATACTCTTTGTCTTTCTAATAACGTTTTTAAGCACCTTATAATACTGTTTGTAATGTGCTACTGTAGCTTGATTGTGACTACTTCTAAAATTTCGATATGATTTCTACTTTGTTCTACTTATCCCGATAGTGAGCCACTGAGCCTGCCTTTTACTGCTAGTACCCTGTTTGGAACGTTCTAATGGAAAGCAACTCTTTCAAAGAACACGAGAAATGTGTTACAGAAAGCATTATCATTGTCATCTATATTATCGGCGCTGTAAACATCCTCCACTCTTGTTCCTTAACGAGGTTTAAAAAACTCTCTATTGCCGTTGGATTAGCTTTCCTACATAGTCTGTAATTATATATAACATTTGTTTGAGTACAAAAGCCTTTCAGTGCTAAAATTTGTGCTTCATGGTCTCAAAGGCCATTCACCCTTTTACTAACAAAATGCTCATCTAACAATGTAGAATGAATATAAATATAGTCTTTGGTTGTGCTACTGTTCCCCTGCAACCTGGCTGGAAAAAAAGACAATCTGCATCAGGTCATATGAGTTTAGGAGATCTACTAACATTCTTTTCCTTGCACAATCACAACAAAATTACCACTGAAGTCACGTAATTTTTGGTGCTTCCTATAAAGTGAACCAAGAACCATCTCCAGCTTGAGCAGAGAAGCTCTGAAGTCAGAGTCAGGGGACCTATAAACAACAACAATTAGAAGTTTAGTTCCACTAAATTCAGTTACAAATTAACAACTTCCAAATAACTGTTCAGTGCAGTACCGTGATATGTCTACAGACTCAGATGGAGTACTGTTCTTTACGTGGATGGCCACTCCCCCACCCCTCAAAGAGCTCCTTGAAAAACAGCCAGTTAATCTGTATTCTGGTAAAGAAAGCTTCTGTACTGTCAAATTGTTTAAGTGGTGCTCCCATAAACCAATAATGTCAGAGTCAACGTCTATAAGCAGTGAAATATGCTAATTCCTTCTCTACTTGGAGACATGACAGCCTCTGATTCCTTTGTTAGAGGGCCTTCCTTTAAGCAGGTATACCTGTCAGTTGACTTCAGTCTAAAAAGGGTGCAGCTCTAACACCTACTACGAGAGGAATTTTTCCATGGAGTGATCCCACCACCACCCACTTCACTGTCACCTATAAGCTTTGCCAGCCTTCCAATCCCTATAGTGGTGCAGGTCATGCCTAGTGAAACCCAACCTATTGATACACTCAACTGACACCAATGCAATGTGACCCATGCCCTCCGCCATCAGTGCCCTCTCCAGCTCCATGTTACCAGGTTAGACAGCAGCATTAAGACGAAGCCGATCATGACGCTGAACAACATATTAATGCCACCAGTTTGAGTAGCTGTCTTTACCAGATCACCACCTACATCAATTCCCCGTCCCTATCAAGACCATTTCCTGCTCCTCCTACAATCACTGCCTGATCATCTTTCGTAAAATTCCTACGTAACTCCCCTATGGTATCAGTAGTGTAAGCCAAACACGCACTAGGTTTCACAATGCTGGTGACCCAGTACTCACTCCCCAACACTTCCTGCAACTGCTGGCCCACATCTCTACCTTGCGAACTACCTAGCAGCATAACCTTCTCCTTTCTGTTACAATTTGCAACTGACTTAGGCTTTCTAACTGGCAAGGACTGCTGCATGTTCCCTACTCATCATCTTCTCCCAGTGGCTCAACCACATATAATGTCTTTACTGGCAGATCCATTACCGCACTCTCCTACAGTAGCTTCTCTGTATCTTGTGGTACTTTATTACATCACTTGATCCTTACTGCAATTACACGCAGCTATATTGCTTCATCTTGCAGCGGCCTTGTGCGGGCTGCTGCTACAGTCGTAGGTTCGAATCCTGCCTCGGGCATGTATGTGTCCTGAGAAGTCATGGCAGTGGAAGGTTGCCTCTTCAGTCAAAATATGTTCTCATTTTCGGCGTAATTCAAGGATTAGATGTAGTCACCTGTTCCAGTCTCATTCATCCACTTCTCCGAAGTTCAACTCCTTTACTTTCCAGTCAGCTGATAACTCATTATTTTTTTGACAATCTTTTTTCTATCATTCCATCAAAGTGATTCATTTCATTATATTCTATCTATTTTTAAATCTGATATCACTTTATAGAATGAAGCCATAACTTTATAGAATTTTATTTGTCTTTCCTTTCTTGCTCTCCTTGCCAAAGTTCTTCCAGTTGTTCTCCATATGGTTTGAAATTTACCAACGCTCTTCTCATTATGTTTATTACAGGTGCAACTAGTGTCACATTTAAAAATAATTTGAGTGAATACTTGTTCTAAACTTTTTAAATTTATTATTACTTTCTTTCTGACTGCTTTCTAGTAGAAAGACATCTTTATGACTTCTTCAGATATAGTTAAATTGTAGTATATTGCGTTTTGACTTAATCTGCATTCTGCTCTTTGCTAGTTATGCTCTGTTTCCTGTGTAAGTATCTGTTCAACAGCATATAACACAGTATTTAATAGTATACTGGATCCTATTTAAATTCCTTTCCATGTCATAACTAAGTCGTCAATCTATGTATTAATATAGTGGGTTATGGGCTACACTCTTTTCAAACACATTTTTTTTAAAGTTTCATCTGAAGATTTCGAACCTGAGGTTATAATTGTTTTCGGTTTTACATGTAGGCCCTTTATGGTATTAATAAGATGTTTACGAAAGTCTTTTACTTATAATGTTTTCCACAGGATGAATTTTTTTACCTTATCAAAGTCTTATTCGTAATCAGTAAATGCTAAATGCATTCCTAAGCCGAATTCCCGACTTTTTCAATAATTTTGTCTGGACAGGCACATGGGGATAGGGGTTTGTTAGTAATTGGGAGATCCAATGTTAGGCGGGTCATGGAGCCCCTCACGAACATAGCAGCTAGGGTGGGAATAAGTCCAACGTTCACTCGGTGTGCTTGCTGGGGGGCCTTGTCCAGGATGTGGAAGAGGCTCTTCCGGCAGCTATCGAGCCGGCTGCAGATTGTTACACATGCCGGCAGCAACGAAGCCTGTCGTCGGGGTTCCAAGGAAATCCTTGGATCCTTTCGACGGCTGTATAAACTGGCGACGGCAGCCTCCATCTCTCGAGGAGTGGGAGCCAAGCTGACGATTTGCAGCATCGTACCCAGGTTGGACCGGGGTCCTCTGGTTTGCAGTCAAGTGAAGAATCTAAACCAGAGGCTACGTCGACTCTGTGACGAAAATGGTTGTAGATTCCTCGACCTGCACTGTGGGGTTGAAAGCTGTAGGACGCCCCTCGATAGATCAGGGAAGCAGCTACGTGGGTACCGCAGTACTGTGGCATGGACATGCTTTTCTTTTCTTTTCTTTTCTTTTCTTTTTTTTTTTAGATTGGCTTCCTCCCCGCGCGAAACACGGCGTTGACCTGAAAAATTACCACCTCATGACACTGATGTGGGTGTGCCAACTGTAAACATTATTAGTTCGCCTAAACAGGGCATTCCAAAGGACTTAAGTATGTTAAATCTCATGTTAGGAAATTGTCGAGGTGTCTGTAGCAAGGTCCCCGACTTACTCTCCGAAATAAATAGTAGTAATGCCAATATTGTATTATGTACCGAAAGCTGGATGAAACCAGACATAAACAGAAGTGAAATTTTGAACTCTGATTGGACAATGTTTAGGAAGGATAGGACTGATGCTATGGGAGGTGGTGCGTTCATTGCCTTTAAAAGCTGTTTAAACGCAGTTGAGATCGATTCTGGGTCGGACTGTGAAATAGTCTGGATAAAGCTGTCAAACAGACAAGGAGAGACCACTGTATTAGAATGTTTTTATAGACCACCAGCATCAACAACAAACGTCACAGAATGTTTCAGGGAAAGTCTTAAGTAGATAGGAAAAAATATCCAAATTATCCATTAGTTATAGGTGGAGACTTTAATCTGGCGTCCATTGACTGGGAAATTACACGTTTAACACAGGGGACAGAAGCAAAGACTCGTGTGACGTTATACTATGAGCACTCTCAACATAGGACCTTGAGCAATTGGTTAGAAAACCAACTCGAGATAGGAACATAGTAGATATCTTGACGGCAAACAGACCTGATATTTTTGAGGAAATCTAGAAGAAGGTATTAGCGAGCATAATGTGGTTGTGGCTTCTATACCAGTGGAAGTTGAAAAAAAAAACCAAAGAAACAGCGTAGAGTTTTCTTGTTTGGGAAAGCAAATAAAACTGTCATTAATGAATATCTTCATAGTCAGCTCCAAGCATTCGCCGCGGGACACAAAGATATTGATCACCACGTGCTAGAGAAATACGTGCCTAGCAAAAATGTAGGGGAGGAAAAGGTAAGGATACACCTTGGTTCAACAAACAAATTAGGAAGTTGCTGAGAAAGCAGGGTATTTTGCACAGTCATTTTAAACTTAGTCACTGCCCCGCTGACAAACAGAAACCATGCGAAATGAAAGCAGCTGTCAGAAGGACAATGAGAGACTGCTTTAACGAATTTGAAACCAATATTTTATCTTCAGATTCTAAAAATAACCCCCAAAAAATTTTGGTCGTACGTAAAATCTATGAATAATTCAGTACCTTCTGCTGCTGACGGTACGGGTAATGTAAGTGATGATGATAAACAGAAGGCCGAAATTCTAAACCTAGCTTTCAAAAACGCGTTTACGATAGAGGACTGCAGCACCATTCCCACTTTTAATTATCGAACAAACGAAAGGATGGCAGACATAGTGTACCTGGGATTGTAAAACAGTTAAGATCCTTACACTCCAGAAAGGCATCTGGCCCAGACGGTATCTCCGGAAGATTTTATGTTGACTATGCTACAAATATAGCATCATTCTTATGCGTCAGAAAGTTTTCTAACAGACAGGCAGCAGTATGTCGTCCTGAACGGGGTAACTTCAACAGAAACAAGAGTAACTTCAGGTGTGCCCCAGGGCAGCGTAATAGGTGCTCTGCTTTTTACTATTTACATAAACGATCTGGTTGATGGCATTGACAGCGGGCTTAGACTGTTTTCCGATGATGCTGTAGTCTACAGGAAAGTAGTATCACACGAAAGTTGTGAACGAATCAATGAGGATTTGCAGGAAATAAATACGTGGTGTAATGACTGACAATTATTTCTCAATATTAGTAAGTGTAATCTACTGCGTGTAATAAGGCGAAAATCCCCATTAATGAATGAGTACAAAATAAATGATCAGTCTTTGGAAGCGGTAACATCAGTCATGTATCTGGGTGTGACTATTCGAAATGATCTCAAATGGAATGATCAGATTACACAAGTAACGGGTAAGGCGAACTCTAGATTGCGGTTTATTGGTAGAATCCTGAAGTGATGCAGTCCTTCAACAAAGGAAATAGCTTACCATACGTTAGTGCGTCCAGTCTTAGAGTATTGTTCGTCTGTATGGGACCCTTACCAGTTGGGTCTGATTCAAGAGATTAAGAAGGTCCAAAGAAGAGTGGCAAGATTCGTGACTGGTACATTTAACCATCGCGAGAGCGCTACAGATCTCATAGAAAGTTGGAAGTGGGACAAACTTGCAGATAGGCAACGCGATAAACCGAAAGAGGCTGCTCCCTAAATTCCAAAATCCGATCTTCGCCGAGGATGTAGTGTGTATATTATTACCATCAACTTTCATATGGCGCAATGATCACCATTCAAAGATAATGAAAATCAGAGTTCGTACTGAGCAGTTCAGACAGCCGACAGCCGTTTTTCCCTCGCGCGATCCGTGAGTGGAACAAGGTGGGGGGGAATATGACTGGCGCGAATAGTGCCCTCCGCCACACACCGCTTGGTGGCTAGCGGAGTATATATGTAGATGTTATAAATATATCATCATTATACACACGTCCTCTCCTGAAGCTTGATTGCTATGCTGAAATTATTGCGCCAGAAGTAGCATGCAATCGTTGCTTAAGAGTTTTCCTGTAAATTTTGTATCCTGTGAGAGATGCTAACTAACTTCTTGACCTGCCTTTTGGTTGTCGCAACGGTCCGCATTGGTTGGACCACCGGAAAGATAATCACTCCCTTCAGACTCATATTCGGTAGTGAATACTGCCACGCAACGGAATACCGATATGAGAAAGGATGGCTCTAGCGAATGAGTCCTAGGTCTTCGTATCTCAAAATGTTACAAAATAAGTAATTGAAAATCGCATAAACTAAATAATGAAATGAGAGACCTGTCGAAAATAAACCCCAGTTTATTATAATGTACTCTGTTATCCCAGTCATGAACAAGAACTAATAGCACGTTGTTCTTGAGGTCTATGACTCATAGAGAACGCAAAAACTAACATTTGGAAACATTAAACAAGTCCAAAGTAACAACTGAGCGACTTGGCAAAGTCCACATGGGAATGGCCATCATCTCTCAAATCATATATCAAGGACATGGACGTAATTTTCGCACAGTGATTGCTCCGAGTTGGCCAGAGGGACACATGACTGCCACTTGCAAACATCGTAGAGGGGACAGGGAAAATAATGCGAACAGTGGCGGTGATGGGATGGTTGTGTTTGACGCTCAATAGCGCAGGTCAGGCTCGTGTTGTGCTGGACTGTGCATGTTCAGCACGGATTAGGCATCAGTGCAGTTTGTTTACGGGTATTGCACACGTCGTATCTGCATTCAGGGGTCGAGGTCGACGTGCTATGAAAGATCTAACAGAGTTACAAAGAGGGCGGATTGTGGGGGCCCGATTAGCTTGAGCATCAGTAACCAAGGTAGCCAACTTATTGAATGTTTCAACAGTAACTGTTTGAACAGTCATGACAGCCTGCACAAAACATGGAAACATCATCGTGTGAACGTAATAGCTGGCGCAACATTGAACAAATCCAAAGTAACAACTGACCGACTTAGCAATGTCCACGCGAATTGTGTCAGAACAACACAAATCTGTTGCGGCTAAAGTGACTACAGAGTTAAATAGCCATCTTCGAGACCCCATATCTATTTTCCGCCGAGAACTCCATAAAGCGAATATGCATTGACGAGGTACTACACCGACACCATTAGTGACGACAACAATCGCAAAAAAGCCTAAACCATGGGGTCAGGAGCATAAATCCTGGACGGCTAATCAGTGGAAACACGTAATATGGTCCGACGGGTCAACGTTTTCGTCATTTCCAACATCGGACTGAGTTTAAGTCTGGAGAACGCCAAAAGAAGCCTAGAATCCTGATTGCTTGATTCCAATGGTTAAGCGTGGAGGTTCAAGTGTGAGGGTGTGGGCAGCCATACCATGGTACTCTGCTAGTCCCACATTACTCTCAAAGGCTGTGTTACAAGCAACGATTATGTGAATATTTTATACTGTTAGGTGCACCGCATTATTCAAATGCTGTTCTTCTACAATGATGCTATATTTCAGGACAATCGTGGTATGAAGAGCATGCAAATGAACTGCAGCGTCTTCGCTGGCCAGCACAGTCCCCAGACTTGAACGTTATTGAACTCTTGTATGTGCTATTGGTGCGTAGACTCCGGAGCAGATTTCCGCCTCCCTCGTTACTACGGGTGTTAGAAGAGGTTCTGAAGGAAGGGTGGCATAGCATTCCACTCGAGACTATACAGACATTGTATTCCAGTATTGCAACAAGAGTCGCAGCTGTATTACGGGCAAATGGGGGGTCCAAACCCTTATTAATAAACCATTCCCAAGTAAGTACTGGTGTTCACGTTATTTTGCCTGTCCCCTGTATCTATCCTGGTCATAAAAGGCCTTCAGTTACTTAAGGAAGAAATACAGAAATTAAGGAATCTAGTCGACCAAAAGGACTAACTCTCCAAACAATGAATAACTATCATTTTCTGTTCCGCTATGTTGCACGTTCTCATCATATTTTGTGTACTAGTGAGAGTAAAGCTACAGGTGACGTAGCTGACTGCCCACAGCAACACATCTGTCCCAGCTGTCGTTACAATGTTGGCTTAACCACCCATTTACAGTGTAAGAAACAATTAAAATTTAAGGTTTTCGAAGGCTGGCTCTGCTTCTTCACATTATTATTGTACAATAACTTCTGAAAACTACCTAAACATAAAAGACAACAATAAAAATACCTTCTTCCCCCGCATCCGTGTCTTCTTAAGACGAGCATCCACATCACTTTCAGATGATAAAACAGCCACACATGTGCACAACCCATGCACCTTCCCGAAACCCACATCCAGCAAAAAAACACAGAAGTAGTGCAAGTGAGCACTTCTAGAGTGTAACCATGAAATGACAGATACGGAAAAAACAAGGGTGATACACAACCCGGTCGCAGGTTCGAATCCTGTCTCGGGAATGGATGTGTGTGCTGTCCTTAGGTTAGTTAGGTTTAAGTAGTTCTAAGTTCTAGGGGACTGATGAGCTCAGAAGTTAAGTCCCATAGTGCTCAGAGCCATTTTTGAACAATTTGTTTGTTGACTAGCAGCACGAGTCCCTCACGGCCTATCCATTCTGTGAAAAGCGCACATCACTACCACCTAGCTGTTGTGGCTGTGCCCTCTTGAAATGTTTTGCGGTTCCTGGCTGGATGAGGAGAGGGTTGTATCATAGGTGGGTGGCCGGTTTCCACTCACTGCAACGCAAAATGCACAAGTGATTAAACCACACTTTATTATATGAAACAGTTCAGAACTTAACACCAATAAAATTCTGTCGTGGTACCACACATAGTTCAGGAGATATGACGTTATAGTTTACGTGAAAAACAGCCGCATTGTGAATGACATTTAAGTTTTATTACTTCTTAGGTACTATCTCTGCTCAAAAATACATTTTGCACACATTATACACATACGCAGCTGAATGAACCTACACAAATTTGTTTTTGTATGACACGTAGTTCAAGAGATACGACGTCATAAATAAAAGGTGCATCGTGCATAAAGTTTTAAAATATTTATTCTTTCCTACTGGCCAGGGCAGCAGTCGAACATTTTCTGTATCCAGAAAGGCCCGTACAGGACCTGCAACATGCGGTCATGCATTATCCTGCTGAAATGTAGGGTTTCGCAGGGATCGAAAGAAGGGTAGAGCCACGGGTCGTAGCACATCAGAAATGTAACGTGCACTGTTCAAAGTGCCGTCAATGCGAACAAGAGGTGACGAAGACCTGTAACCAATGGCACCCAATACCATCACACCTGGTGATACGCCAGTATGGCGATGACTAATACACGCTTCCAATACGCATTCACCGCGATGTCGCCAAACACGGATGCGACCATCATCATGCTATAAACAAAACCTAGATTCATCCGAAAAAATGACGTTTTGCCATTAATGCACCCAGGTTCGTCGTCGAGTACCCATCGCAGGCGCTCCTGTCTGTGATGCAGCGTCAAGGGTAACCGCAGCCATGGTCTCCGAGCTGATAGTCCATGCTGCTGCGAACTGTTCGTGCAGATGGTTGTTGTCTTGCAAACGTCCCCATCTGTTGACTCAGCGATCTAGACGTGGCTGCACGATCTGTTACAGCTATGTGGATAAGATGCCTGTCATCTCGAGTGCTAGTGATACGAGGCCGTTGGGATCCTGCACGTCGTTCCGTTTTACCCTCGTGAACGTACCGACTCCATATTCTGCTACAGTCGTTGGATCTCGACCAACGCGAGCAGCAATGTCGCGACACGATGAACCGCAATCGCCATAGGCTACAATCCGACCTTATTCAAAGTCGGAAACGTAATGGTACGCATGTTTCCTCCTTACACGAGGCATCACAAAAACGTTTCACCAGGCAACACCGGTCAACTGCTGTTTTGTATGAGAAATCGGTTGGAAACTTTCCTCATGTCAGCACGTTGTAGGTGTAGCCACCGGCGCCAACCTTGTGTGCATGCTCTGAAAACTAATCATTTGCATATCACAGCATCTTCTTCCTGTCGTTTAAATTTCGCGTCCGTAGCATGTCATCTTCGTGGTGTAGCAATTATAATGGCCAGTAGTGTATTTGTTAGCTTAAATCTTACACATCTTGTACATCTTAAGAAGACGCTATTGTGAGATAAATAGCTACGTTATTTTATTTTTATTGTTGTTGTTTAAGTTTTCATATTGCTCGCATTTAGGGATTTGTGTACAGTAATTCTGATGATGAAGGCTTGACCTCCGAAACGAGAAAATTATATTGCTTTTTACACTGTAAGTAGTTGTCTAACATTCTGCGTGGTGTGTGTTTGTTCTAAGTCGTGTCTCCCTACTACTTTCGCGCAACGACGCTCTGAGCGTGTTTTTTTTAGGGAACCTGTCAACTGTTTAGTTTGAACCTGGGACCTGTTGCTGGTAAGGAGACGCCAGACCACACATGACATGTAGAGTTCCGATGAGTTCAGTGAGACTACCGATGATATAATCAAATTCTTAATGGTTTTAGCGTCAACTCCACTGCACTCCCTGTAAAAGAATCTTAATACTAACTAAGTTCAAGGCTTTCCTATTTTTAGTTAGCTGGTAAAATAACGTCGAAAAAGCAGTTAAGTTTACCATTGGAAATTTTATTCTACTCACAAAACATTGTTTTTAAATTGCACTATTGATGAAGGGAAATATTTTAATACAGGATGGTAAAAACCAACTGCGTTCAACAAAAATGTGAACGAATATTCCCTGAATGGGTTTCCAAGTTCTATAATGGATCGAATGGTGACCTATGCCATATCCCATCTGTAATCTAGATTTATGTTATGTTTCATAAAAGAGAAAACTATCAAAATGGTCTACAGTGACCCTCAATTATCTTTAATTACTTATCTATCTTGTCGTAAATTGCAGTGGCTGATGTGGATTCTCAATAATTATATAACAGAAAAATCACTGCGTTTCAGAATTTTACTTCACGTAGCAAATGTGAATACCATGAGCTTAAATTGACGATCGACACTAGTATTACGCAAAACGGGGCTTTAACAGATGAGACTTCTGCAGTTCTGAGTGAAGCTTTATGCGCTGTTATGTGTCATCGCGTGCGTTCATTACCTTGTCGTTGGCTAGGCAGTGTCAGGGGGGCAGCGGCCGGCGCAGCTCCATACAGCTCGCCGTCTCGGAAGTAACTCTCTCCTAACTTCTCCTTACTACAATTTACCGAAGTTGGTTTAAAAAAAAATATCTGGCTGTGTTTTCATCTGACCAATCAGGGTCTCAATGTTAACCTTAAGCTACGCCTACAAAAATTCTGTCTATCCAATGAGAAACGTAATACTTTTCGTGGTGAGGCAATATTTTTAACGTTTGCAACATAACAGAGACGCGAAGAAGTCTCACACTAAAGCTTGCAGCTGGTGTGGCCGTTATAGTGTTATCGTAAGATCTATACTGTTCTTCTGGAGGGCTCTATCTTTTAACATGGGCTGGGGGGTGGTCCTGGCGGTTACTTTTCGTGGTGGGGCAATGTTTTTAACGTTTGCAACGTAACAGAGACGCGAAAAAGTCTCAAGCAAAAACTTTCAGCTGGTGTGGCCATTTTAGTGTTACTGTAAGAGCTATACTCTTCTTCTGGAGGGCTCTATCTTTTAACATGGGCTGGGGGGGGGGGGGGTGGTCCTGGCGTTTGGCTGGAGACGTGGGTGTCCGCCCCTTATCTTAGGGCCTTCTAGCTTAACACGTTTCTGCTCTCGGCTTCTGTTCCCGTTTCTCCCCTTGGAACTGCGTCTGTCTCACGGTGGGAAGGTATGACTTGCATTTAGGTATTCTTGTGTTAGTCTGTGGTATTCCATTTGCTCACTCGTTACTCCTATTACTTTAGTTAATTTAATGTCACGATTTATTCTGAGCTATTTGACAAACTGCTGGATTTGCTTATCATGTCAGGGATTTCATGGAAGGTGTTGGATTTGCCTGACACCTTACAGTTGGTTGAGGTGACATTGCAATATTCAGTTTCATTTAGCGCATCCTGTGCAGTATGTACATAAATATTTGTCGTTTGTATCTCTTCACTTACGTGTAAGCACTGCTGAGGCTGCTGGTTAGTTTTCGTGTTTCTTTAGTGGCAGTGTTATGTCGTCACCGTCTTGCTTCCAGGCCGACTTTATGGAAGACCTCCTGGGCCTGACCGCGCTGGCCGTGGGTCTTCGTGTGCTGGCGCTCGTTGCGCTGCTGGCGAGGACGCGCCGCGGCAGCCGCTGAAGGCCGGGCACTCTACCCTCTGGTCGGTAGGGGGCGTCTGAGCCGTCTCCGGGACACGGACTGCGTGCCACTAACAGTGGCCTGCGATCTCGTACAGCACCAGTGTCTGTGGTACAGCGCCTCAAGTGCTGCCTCTTTACGCCCAGCTTCCTGTGTCAGAAGATGTACATTCCGTCCGAAAGACAGTATCGTATTTTGTGAACTGGTTACACTCACGCCGGATTCTTAGCAGTGGACGTGATAACCTGACAGAAATAGCTCTTCCCAGATTGAAACGGCTCTACCGACAAGGACGGTACATTCGATATTCACATGGATGTACGTGTGGTGAGAACCTGGTAAACAACCTTTCAGGACCACACGGCGCCCTTCACTGTCATATTTCGGTTGTGATACATATTTTGAACGTAAGCAGACAGACTGATTTTGCACATATTGACAGTGGTATCCGGGCTATTTCGTATGCGTCTGACGAACAGGTATATGGATCCAGAATACATATAAAATTTATGTTCACGTAAATACTGAAATGTTCCTTGTTTAATAATTTCAAGAAAGGGGAGATATTGTAAGTGTAATTCTCGTTTGTTTTCTTTTATTTATTACTTAAGTTTGTAAGGCTCTCTTATAGCTTTAGAACGTTCATTTATAAAGTCTATCTTTCTCAAGAACACCGTAGAAAGAAATACTAATCAAAAGTGTCTTTTGTTATTTTCGATAATAAATTGGTCGAACTCTACAGTTCACAGTTATATACTAACTGAAGCGGCAAAAAACTTTGTTGCTTATTAACCGCACTTACATCAGTATTAGTACTAGAATAAACTGTGCTGTCATTGCTTCATGTTTGAAGTTCGGCTTCCAGAAAAACCGTCAGCTTCACGAATGTATAGTACATCAGGCGAATGTATTCTAATGACTGAAGTGTGATAATTATCATGTGCCATCGCACTGCGGTAACATATTTGTGAAAATTGTGATTACGTTTTGAATAAAAAATACTTTTTTACTGCACAGTTGCAATCATTTGATTATAGAAATGTATATTCAACTCTATTAAACATAAAAATTGATACTGAGACATACCATCATTCGTCTATAGCGGACGGAGCTATAAGCCCCCAACGACAGGCTCACACTGGTTACTCAGGTGAGCCGAGAAAGCGTGAAAGTGGCTCCAAACGGTGCCCCACCCCATCTTTTCAGGTGAAAATCTTGTGTACGCCATGAATTATGTAAGGTATTTAACTGCAAAACCGATATTCGGGCACTGAGCGCATCGTCAGTGGCATCTGATACAGACGAAAAACAAATGTATAATATAGTATGTATAACATAATATCATCTTGTGCTCATAATTGTAGAAACATGGCGTTACTTACATATTCTGCACGTTGTTATAAAATGACGTCTGTGGCAGTTGTAAAGTCTCTAAAATATCGCAACTGCCCTACATCTAGAAAACATCGAACCCAGTCAATATTTAAAACCTCATTACAGCCATGTCTATGCAACTGAAATTCACTAAATCTGACAATATATATTTGTTCACTTTTATATCCAGGTCTGAAATGACAACTTCGTTATATGGCAGACACAGATCTTGTTGCGTTACATCCCTCTAGCTCACTGTGTTGTTCGTAAGAGTTAACATCTATTTCATCTCAAAATCGACAGGGTGATTATTGTTGAAGTCCCAGATTCAGAACGCTATACGAAAAGAACCACTGCTCAGCATGACATCAAATTTCAACGGAATATTATCGAAGGAGGGGCAAAGGTAAGGGAAAAAACAAAATTAACGGAAGATTCCAAATCGACGACGTATAGAAAGATTTCATACTCCCCATCCTCGTTTGACTTGAGCATTCAGTATTGTGCGAAGCTCAGTCAGTGTGGAGTCTTCTGACGGAGTACAAACATGAAAATAAATGTCTCTACGTCTCGTGTAAGCGTTAATTTGAATGGGGCAAGATGTTTGGCCACTGGAAAATGCTTCTTCCAGACCGTTAAATTTGGCTCATGTAGAGCACGCATCTAAGACAGTGAAGCGTCTATGCAACCAGTGGGCTGGCCGCTGTGGAGGAGCGGTTCTAGGCACTTCAGTCCGGAACCGGTCGCAGGTTCTAATCCTGCCTCGGGCATGGATGTGTGTGATGTGCTTAGGTTAGTTAGGTTTAAGTAGTTCTAAGTCTAGGGGATGATGACCTAAGATGTTAAGTCCCATAGTGCTCAGAGCCATATGAACCATTTGAGCAACCAGTGGACAGATGAGACCTGGTGAGCGGGGAGTGATCGACACAGTGCAGTCGCAGATAGGAATGATCACCATCTAGTCAGCAGCTTTCGTCGCCGACAGTGTATTACCTGGGGAGTAGTGTCCCTAGGAACACATCTCATTTCCTGGTCGATGTTTCAGTATAATGACTGATATTAGAACCACATGAAGTGTTGTGCACTACAAACTGCCGTAAGCAGTTTTTGGTATGTTTTGCAGTTTCTGATGTCTTGAGGTATGAGGTTCTGTTTTGGGCGGTTTCTGTAAATGCGAGGGCTATTCCGAAAGTAAGGTCCGATTGGTCGCGAAATGGAAACCTCAGTGAAAATTAAAAAAAATGTTTTATTTGGACAGTAAGTTACATCTTTCAGCTACCTCTTTTGGATACAGAGGATGTGAGACAAGTAATTAAGGGGTTGATGAAGCAGTGGTCGTCCAGTAAGGGATGTTTACTTTTGTTTCATGTCATGTGTTTTAAGGGGCACTAAACCACATTTAAGTTTTCTAAAAGTAAGGAAATATGCCACAGGTCGAAATAAATCTCGGCTGAACAGACTGTTATGAGTGTGCATAGCACACAATATTTCGGCAATCGACCACTTTGCCATCATCAGGTGCGCTGCACATCAGTGCAACTGATGATGGCAACGTGGTCGATTACCGAAATATTGTGTGCTATGCACACTCATAACAGTCTGTTCAGCCGAGATTTATTTCGTCATAAAATAGGCCTGGAGAAATTGAAGAATCATATGCCATAGGTGCCGACCCAAACAAGTTAAGAGTTAGTTAAAAGTCGATCCAGGGTCCAGGTCTTTCTGAAGGGGAGGATAATGTAGCGGCACTACTGTTTGGCATAGGAAAAGTCAGTTTCGGTGCAATTTTTTTGAGCTCGCAAGTTACAGTCATATGCGGGCCTGTGTACAGTGAGTTACCCTCACCAGCAGTTGCGAAATAAAACAGAGGCCACAGGGGCGTAGAACCGCCGGAAAAGGTACACGTAGCGGTTTGCATGCCGCAAGTCACAGGCAGAAGGGTCCCACCGGCCAACCTAAGTACTATGAGTGCCTGACACAGAGTGGCGCGTTGAGCAAAACAGAGGCGCACAGCTGCATATAAATAGGTGCCGGTTCACTAACAAAGCATTCAAGTGTGGCAACCCTCTTGGATGGCGGTGTGTGTCAGAGCACCAGATACATGCAGCATCAAATGAGGCACCAGTGTCCCAGTCCATGGCGGGTCGCTGGTTCGACCTTCTGAGACCAATGCAAGGCATTCAAGTGTGACAGCTCTCCTGGACAGCGAGGCATGTCACACCAGTGGCTACACACACCAGCAGATGCGGCGCTAGTGTTCCAGTCCCCGGTGGGTAGCTGGTTCGACCCTCTGACGTGGGGTCCATAGCCAGCCAGTGGCGGGCTATTCCACGGCTCGCTACCCCAGGCAGACTTGATGGCTCCCAACACATGCTGGAGGCATCCTGAGGTGAGGGTTGCAGATCCAGACGTCGGATCGCAGGTGCTTGTTGGCGACCTTGAGCTGAACCACAACGGTGAGGAAGCGTGCAACTCCCGGCACCCGGTGACTGGCGCTGAGGCGGCAGGGGCGAAGACCGCTGAGTCGACTGTCGGCGCATCCTGACGTCATGGCTGTCCAAGGCCAACACACAGCAGTGTGCTGCACAGGTCGCTGAGGCAGCCATTCCGGGTCAAGCCATTTCGCAGACATCGAAGTTGTGTCCTGAGCATTGCTGGACCTGGTGACGCAGACGGAGGGGACGGAGGGGAACACGGCACTGTAGTTGGAAACAATAAATCACTTGGAAAGCTCGGACGAGTCTTAATGTAGTGCCTTCTACCCTCTTCCCGCTATATTTGGTTTTTTGCTGTTACATCCGGTGTCAGAAGTTGCCATATACAACTTTCCAATACCCTCATCATAGAAGGCAGTCGCCTGTCCTTTCCACCACTTCACTATGCTCGTCTGCAGATCGTTGTCTGTGCCAAAATGTCTTCATAACCAGCGGTTCATTCGAGCAGAGATAAAAATGAGAGGATTGGCAAGGGCAGGCTATATGGTGGGTGATAAAATATTTTCCATCGAAAATGTTGCAGAGACGTCATCATTGCCTCTGCAGTATGCGTTCGAGAACTGTCATGAAGAAGGAAATGCATGACAGTTACATTGTCTGGGTTGCATAAAATCAGGGAAAACCTTGCAGTGGGTGCCCATACTTGGCGGTAGGCAGTATCGTTCTAGGCATCTTTATGTGTTTACTGTGCCCTCATAACTAAAACGAGAGAAGTTAAGCAATCGACAGCCGTACTAGAAACATTGTGCAACACATCTGTGCAAAGCATCATCGATTTTCACGGTGGTTTCCATTTAGCGACCTATCACATCTTACTTTCCAAATAGCCCTGCTTTTGAGAGTACTGCATAACATATTACATTTATTTGGAATTTATTGTTAAGTGCTAAGCTACAGAGTTTTATGGTGAGTAAAACCTTATGTAGTTTTAAAAGTAGTTAATAACGTGTGGATGGTTAAGCCGTACTTCTTTGGTCCTGGACCATCTTGTACCCTGGAACGGTAAAATGCTTCTGCTACGGAACAAGCGCTATTTGCAAAGGAAGTGAGTCTTTTTTAACTTCTTAATAATTTTTTCAGTTCTGTACACGGAAATTTGTGCTTGCTGACAATAGCTTCTATTTCAAAATGTTTCAACTTGTAACTGCAGAGCAAAAATGTAACTCATAGACTATTAAATTAGACAATTATACACTGTATTGGCAAAATTTTCTCCATTTCAACTCTTTTCAACTTGAACAGAATTTTGTTCGTCGGTATATGACCATTTTGTAGCTTGGAATAGTTATTTACGTTTGGGAAAGCTGTACTTCTCCGGACTAATTTCTGTACGTACAGAAACAGACTGCAGCACAGATAGATTGAACGCTATCGTTTCAAGATGCAATAAGAAAATTGTTGTGTACATAGTTCCGCGTAGTCAGCGCGTACACAACTTTCCCAATAGAGTGCGCCCCGCTAAGCACAACAGCGCAGGCGCAGCGCTCGTCCGTCTCCGCACTACGAGATGGCGCTGTCTGAGAGACAGAACAAATTCTGCTTCTGCCGATCCGCGTATTAATATATCACGCAGCCAATGAGATTGCTGCTAACGTTGAACCTTTTCTCCTCGCGGATCACACTCACGCAGTGATATCTGAACGCTTGAGGTATTATAACGAGTGTACAGACCTCCGATTACTCAGTCTGCATTTGTCTGCACCAGTCTGTACCAGTCTGCATTAGTCTGCAGTCAAGTTTCAGTCTGCGTCTAATAAGATAATCATATTCCTGTACATAGCCATGAAGATAAATGTATAGACACTTTGTCAAGTATCAGAGATATGTGAGCATAAGATTAACGTACCAAGACCAAAGGAACTTCAGATTGTCAATTGCAAATAGCATCCAGAAACAAATTAAGTAAGGTTTATGCTTTTTATTATTTTAATAAATGTGTGCGAAAATTAATCAAGTTCTGTTTAAAGTTGGTCACCGTCAATCTGCTACTCTAAGCGTGCAAATGGCATTTCTATCGTTTGACCTAACGGCAGAAGATAAACACACCACGATAACACCACGGGACATATTGCTGACACTCGCCTACTTCGTTACAGCGACAAGTCAAATAATCTGATGGTGTGTGTACCGAAGGTTTTGCAGTACGCATACCACAAAAATATATTGAACGTCTATTGCACGTCTGGCTGGAGGCGAACGTCTGTAAAGTGTTTCAAGGCTCAACACACTACCCCAGATATCTGCCTCCCGTCGTCCAATTTAGATTACAATCAGTACCTGTACAGCTTGATAGCCTTCCTTTATCCTTGTTCAGTCTGACCTTGAGCTTGACCTTCATTACTAATAACGTTATCGTCGGCAATACGTTAAATGATGATCTTCCTTTCTTTTACGTCGTCATTAAGGACTGTGTTGCTTTGTCAGCAGCGCCGGTTCGATGCCAGCACCCTGCACCGAATGTGCACCGGCTACTTCAGCAGGTAGGTGCCTATGCTGCAAACTTGATTAGTGACGTCCATGCGATTGTGTAAGCTTCCATTAAAAAAAGATAGCTTTGAGACTTCAACGTCCTCGTCGGAGGAATTCTGTGAAATATAATTTCTTTTTTGCTTTTCAGCCGTGTTCCTCTCATCCACTTCTACACTGGTGATTACTTTCACTACCCATCGAAAGATTGGTTCAAATGGCTCAGAGCACTGTGGGACTCAACTTCTGAGGTCATCAGTCCCCAGTCCCTAACTACCCTAAGCACTTCACACACATCCATGCCCGAGGCAGGATTTGAACCTGCGACCGTACCGGTCTCGCGGTTCCAGACTAGCGCTGAGAACCGCACGGCCACTCCGGCCGGCCCCATCGAAAGATTCCGAGCACCTGTCACAACTATGCATTTGTGGCTAAAACAGAGATTTCTTTTTGAATGTTCTGTCGGATCCCCTTTCTGATAATGAAACAAGTACAAATATGCGCAGACTATGCGACTTTGTAGTATCTGACTGACTGTTCGCATACATTGGCACTGATCAGTATCCACAATAGTGACGTGACTTACCTAAGTCGGTTCCTTTCAAATAGGCCTCATTTCTTCTGCTGCCTGCCTAACAGTCTGTTCGAATTAATTTAGAGTACATTTTGTGCAGCTATCACTGTGTTTGTGTACGTGGTCAGATTCATACCAGTTACCTCCTAATGGGACGGAAGCGAGAGGTAGGAACTGAAAAATATGCTGTAGTTGCAGCTCTTCATCGTGAAGGCTATTGTAGTAGGACAATAGCAACTAAAGTTGTCTTAGCCCAGTGTACAGTGGTTATACGCTGCTGCGGATCAAGCAAATTGGTACCAATGCAATTGTTACACGATCTGTAAGACGCCGAGTAACAAGGGAAGATCAGTTCAAGTGTCTACAGAGAAAACGCCAGAGGAGTAGTGTACTACTGCATCTGAAATTTGCGAGGAAGTAAATGGTAAGCTCCAATCTGTCTTAACAGTACAACATCGACTCCATGATCAAGGTTTAAAGGAGTGCATAATGACCAATATGCAAAGAAGATAAGAGGAAACGAATGAAATGGGTACAAAAACGTAAAAAATATAGCGTGCGACAATGATCGAAGGCGTTATTCACGGACGAATATGAGTCTGAATTATTTGGAAGCAATCGTCGAATATTTGCCCGTTGACTTTGTGGAGAACATATGAGGAGTAATTCGTGATGCTAACGGTGAAGCGTAGAGTAGCGGCGGTCATGGTGCGAGGATGTTTTGTGCGAGATAAATTCGGTGGCCTAGTGAGAATTAATGGAAGATTAAGGAAGGAAGGATATCACAGCATACTGATCGACACTGCAGTTCCATCTTACAAGAGATCTGTTAGTCGTTGGTTTGTTCTCCAGCAGAACAATGGTCCCAAACATGCATGTGAATTGTGCAGAGGGTAGGTCACTAGGAAAGAAAAATGTAGGTTGCTGAAGTATATGAATTAGCCAAGGCAGTAACCTGACATAAATCCGATTGCACTATAACGGAATGAAATTGACAGGCAGGTCAGAAAGCGGAGGTCATCTAATGTTGAAGATCTGTGGAATAATTGACAGACGCATTAGGTTACAAAAAAGAAAACCTTAAGGTAAGGTACTACAGATGCTGCATCGGCGGCCCTGGAAATGGTTCGAACCAAACGCATTGCCAGAGAGCAGTGCTACTGGCAAAATATTAACAAAGATATTGAAATAATAGTGACTAGATGCTGTTTATGTTTAAAATACCAGTGAGCTTCCACTTCACAATATTTCCCGTGTCCACAGGCAACAGAACGCTGGTCATGTTTGTATACTGATTTTGCAGGACCGTTTCTCGGAAGTTATTTGCTCATCCCAATCGATGCTTCTTCCGTATTTCCATTTGAGACGCAATTGTCAGCGATATCTACAACAAAGACAATTCAGGCTTTGCCAAAGTATTCGACATTGAAGGACGGCCACAATCTATTGTAACTGCCAATGGCGCAGAAGTCTATTCTCAGGAAATTTAACATTCTTTTAACCGAAGTCTTTTCACACTTCTCGACAATACTGATGCCTCCTGGGGCCAATGTGTTCTCTGAAACATTTATACAAACTTCCAGTCACACACCACGATGCTGGTTCAACAGTGCAAGAGTCACAATGCCTTATTAATGTTCCTATTTCTTTATAGAAGCACTACACAAAATGCACGATCTCCAACGGAAAAAGTCCATCGAAGACCACATCGAACGTTAATGTCAGTTTTAAAGAGACTCGTGCATCGACATGGCAAGCCTGGATAACTGTCAAAACAAAATTCTGAATAATCCATTACTCGTTTCAGTGTAGAAGTATGGGTGACAGGTATGGTCATACAGCAATGTTTTGTTTAAGATTAAATATTCACCCGGAATCACATTGTGCCATGAAAATCAAGTCAAGCCTCACTACACTCATATGCATAAATGAAGAACTCTTAGGCTGCTTTCTTTTACAGAATCATAAGACTTTCATGTAGCCACCCATCTGAGGGACCTCAAAATGCAGCTGGTAGGCGAACCTATCAGCACCTCCAGCAGAGAACCCCAGCTGTGTGTAACCTGCGGTGAATCGCAGACCAGCCTGTGGACGCCTAAATGTCGAATGCTTGACCGTGGTTTCCTATGCGGTTGTGGGCCAATGTCAGGGGCAGCGACATATGTGCATCCACCAAATACACACACCAGCAAGCAAGGAAGCCGGATGCTAACGAGGCCATCTATCTTCAATCTGGAGTCTTCTTGACTGGAGTATTCTTCAGTGATGAGTCCCATTTCGAACTGAATCCCAATGAGCAGCGAAACCGTGTCTGGAGACGCCTAGACAGCGGTGGGACACACAATCTGTTTGTCGCCCGCCGTACATCCTGAATACCAGCAGTGATGACCCGGGGTGCCGTTTGTTCTCATAGCAGGACCCCTTTTTTCATCATCCACGGCAACCTTGCAGCACAGCGGTTCGTCGATGACTTCTACCCTTCATGGGAAGCCAACCTGGACTAACACCGCAGGAAGATAATGCCCGCCTGCATACGGCGAGCGTTTCTAATGCTTGCCTTCGTGATTACCAAACCCAACATTTTCCAGAAACGGCTTCGGATCCCACCCCTGTTGGGGACGTTTTGCGCATTAGGGGAGGGCCCTCCGTATCATCTCAGAGTTTTGTCGATCCAAGACTCCTGTGCGACTGAATGTGGCACGATATCCCTCAGAACATGCAACGACACTGTCAATCGAATAACTGCTTGCATAAGGACCAGAAATGGAAACAACGCGTTACTGTCTTGCTCAGTTTATGAAGTTCTCTTGCCTTGAATAAATCTTCCAATTTTTCTGAACCTGTAATCATATGCTTTTCTGTTCATGTACACCTCATGTACCAATTTCTTTCCCATTCGTATAATTCCTGCGTGGTCCATTGTCTTCTTCTTAGAGTGTATTTGTCATTGTGCTGACAATAAGGGAAGGTACTTAATAAAATACAAATTAGTGTTACCGCAGAAAAAGGTCTGGGAGTCCATTCATGAAATACAGAAGTGGGTAGGCGTTGTTGTTGATATTCCAAAAGTTGATGGGCCTGGCGAAATGTACCTCTTAACGTGGGAAGACCACGAAACAGTAAACAACTCGAAAACTGCCATTTTGTTTGAGAACTGTATAAAGCTCCTGTTGCCAGGTGATGTTGCTTCTAGTAACAGATGATGCATTATACACGGCTAAGGCAGCCAAGGCGTTTGAGATTCTCTACTCCAGTATGGTGTACGTCACTTGCCTTGCACTTCCGTTAAATGAGAGTTGCAGAATAGGTGCGATCCGATTGCCTTGATGTGCACAAATTAATTTCCTGTTGCAAGCAAATCCATGTGCCACGGGTGCAGAAATTCAAGGAACAGGCACCTCACTGCCCCTCCCCATCAGTCTGTTCTTATACGATCTACATATACCTCTACATCTACATCCATACTACGCAAGTCACCTGACGGTGTGTGGCGGAGGATACCTTGAGTACCTCTATCGGTTCTCCCTTCTATTCCAGTCTCGTATTGTTCGTGAAAAGGATTGTCGGTATGCCTCTGTGTGCTCTCTAATCTCTCTGATTTTATCCTCATGGTCTCTTCGCGAGATATACGTAGGAGGGAGCAATATACTGCTTGACCCCCGGTGAAGGTATGTTCTCGAAACTTCAACAAAGGCCCGTACCGAGCTACTGAGCGTCTCTCCTGTAGAGTCACCCACTGGAGTTTATTATCTCCGTAACGCTTCCACTATTACTAAATGATCCTGTAACGAAGCGCGCTGCTCTCCGTTGGATATTATCTCATCTATCAACCCCATCTGCTAAGGATCCCACACTGCTCAGCAGTACTCAAGCAGTGGGCGAACAAGCGTACTGTAACCTACTTCCTTTGTTTTCGGATTGCATTTCCTTAGGATTCTTCCAATGAATCTCAGTCTGGCATCTGCTTTACCGACGATCAACTTTGTATGATCATTCCATTTTAAATCACTCCTAATGCGTACTCCCAGATAATTTATGGAATTAACTGCTTCCAAATTGCTGACCTGCTATATTGTAGCATTATAATAAGGGACCTTTCTTTCTATGTATCCGCAGCATATTACATTTGTCTACATTGAGATTCAATTTCCATTCCCTGCACCATGCGTCAATTCGCTGCAGATACTCCTGCATTTCAGTACAATTTTCCATTATAACAACCTCTAGATATACCACAGCATCATCCGCAAAAAGCCTCAGTGAGGTTCCGATGTCATCCACAAGGTCATTTATGAATATTTTGAATAGCAACTGTACTACGACACTCACCTGTGACACACCTGAAATCACTCTTACTTCGGAATACTTCTCTCCATTGAGAATGACACACTGCGTTCTGTTATCTAGGAACTCTTCAATCCAATCACACAATTGGGCTTTGTTCATTAAACAACTACGGGGAACTGTATCGAACGCCTTGCGAAAGCCAAGAAACACAGCATCTACCTGGAAACCCGTGTCTATGGACCTCTAATTCTCGTGGACGAATAGCGCGAGCTGGTTTTCACACGATTTTCTACTCCTACAGAGTATATTTCTAGTCTCCAGAAAAGTCATTATACTCGAACATAATACGTGTTCCAAAATTCTACAACTGATCGACGTTAGAGATATAAGTCTATAGTTCTGCACATCTGTTCGACGACCCTTCTTGAAAACGGGGATGACTTGTGTCCTTTTCCAATCCTTTGGAACGCTACGCTCTTCTAGAGACCTACGGTACACCGCTGCAAGAAGGGTGGCAAGTTTCTTGGCGGACTCTGTGTAAAATCGAACTGGTATCCCATCAGGTCTAGCGACCTTTCCTCTTTTGGGCGATTTTAATTGTTTCTCTATCCCTCTGTCGTCTATTTCGATATCTACCATTTTGTCATCTGTGCGACAATCTAGAGAAGGAACTACAGTGAACTCTTCCTCTGTGAAACAGCTTTGGAAAGAGACGTTTATTATTTTGGCATTTAGTCTGTCATCTTCTGTTTCAGTACCATTTTGGTCAAAGAGTGTCTGGACATTTTGTTTTGACCCACCTACCGTTTTGACATCAGACCAAAATTCTTAGGATTTTCTGCCAGGTCAGTACATAGAACTTTACTTTCGCATTCCTTGAACGCCTCTCGCCTAGCCCTCCTCACACTACATTTAGCTTCGCGTAATTTTTGTTTGTCTGCAAGGCTATGGTTATGTTTATGTTTGCTGTGAAGTTCCCTTTGCTTGCACAGCAGTTTTATAACTCGGTTGTTGTACCACGGTGGCTCTTTTCCATCTCTAACAATCTTGCTTGACACATACTCATCTAACACATATTGTAGGATGGTTTTGAACTTTCTCCACTGATCCTCAACACTATCTGGACTTGAGACAGAACTTTTGTGTTAAGCCATCAGGTACTGTGAAATCTGCTTTTTGTCACTTTTTTCTAAACAGAAAAAAATATTCCTACCATTTTTAATATTACTATTTACGGCTGAAATCATCGATGCACTAACCGCTTTATGATCGCTGATTCCATGTTCTGCGCTTACTGTTTCAAACAGTTCGGGTCTGTTTGTCACCAGAAGGTCTAATATGTTATCGCCACAAGTCGGTTCTCTGTTTAACTGTTCAAGGTAGATTCATGTAAAGCACTGATTCTTTGTCCCTGCCACCCGTTATGAACGTTTGAGTCTTCCAGTCTATATCCGCGAAATTAAAATTTCCACCCAGAACTATAACATGGTGGGGAAGTCTATCGAAAAAATTTCCAAATTATCCTTCAGGTGCTGAGCCACAACAGGTGCTGAGCCAGGGGGCCTATAGAGACATCCAATTACCATGTCTGAGCCTGCTTTAACCGTGACCTTCACCCAAATTATTACACATTTCGGATCTCCATCAATTTCCTTCGATACTATTGCACATCTTATCGCTATAAACACGCCTCCCCCTTCACTGTCCATCCTGTCTCTGCGGTATACATTCCAATGTGAGTTTTGAATTTCATTACTGTTTACATCTGGTTTCAGCCAACTTTCTACCCTAGTACGAAGTGGGCATTGTGATCGTTTATTTATGAGAGCAGTTCTGGGACCTTTCTATAGGCTCCTGCAGTTTACTATTAGCACAGTAATATTGTTATTCCTTGTTGCATGTTGCCTACTCCTACCTTGCCGCATCTCAGGAGGCGTCTTGTCAGGCCTAGGGAAGGAAATCACCAACCTAAAAAACCCCCATGTGCACTCCACACGTACTCCGCTACCCTTGTAGCCGCTTCCTGCGTGTAGTGCACGCCTGACCTATTCAGGGGGACACTACATTTCTCGATACGATAGCGGAGGTCGAGAAATTTGCACCCCAGATCTCCGCGGAATCGTCTAAGCCTCTGGTTTAAGCCTACCACTCGGCTCCAAACCAGAGGACCGCGATCAGTTCTGGGAACGATACTACAGATAGTTAGCTCAGATTCCACCCCACGAGTGAGGCTTGCCGCTTTCGACAACTCCTCCAACCGCCTGTACGAACTGAGGATGACTGAACCCAGACGGCAGGAGTTACTGGTGCCGACATGAGCAACAATTTGCAGTCAGGTGCATCCAGTGCTCTCTATCGCCGCCGGTATGGCCTCCTCCACATCTCGGATGAGACCCCCCGGCAAGCAGACAGAGTGAACACTGGCCTTCTTCCCCGAACTTTCCGCTATTTCCCTAAGGGGCTCCATTACCCGCCTAATGTTGGAGCTCCCAATCAGTAATAAACCCCTCCCCCCGTATGCCTGCTCGGACCTTGCTGAAGGAGCAGCCGCATGTCCACTCACAGGCAGAGCGGGCGATGCCACACGGCCAGCCTCCACATTTACCCTCCGCCTCGTGCGCCGCGAACGCCGCTGAACCCGCCACTCCCCTTGAGGAGAGGGTGGCCCAACCGCGCCCGGTACCCGCGAAGATGTCTCGACAGCAGGGACAGTGGGTGAAGCATGTAACATCTGGGGTGTACCATGCGACGCACCAGACTCCCCACTGCCGCTACACTCCGAGGCAGCAGCCAGAAGACGGCTGACCGCTGCCATCAACACGTTCAGCTGTTCGCGAACAGTAGCTAGCTCCTCCTGCGTCCGTACACAACAGTCACACATCCTATCCATCCTAAGAAATCAATTTACTGTAGAGAGTTAATCAACTTTTAACTAGACTGGTAATTCGCTAAAGGCGGCTGATAGTAGACTAAACTGTGGGTACTAGACACTTCTCGTAGAAAACAATGAAAATAGCACTACCTGTCTCTGGACTGTATTCAAAACAAATACTAGCACTACTGGTACTATGGCTGACTAAAGGGACTCTCTCTGACTGTACTCAAAACAAACACGAAATCTATGGAACACTATTACTAGCACTCGACAATTAAAGCTTCCTAAAAGCAAAAAGACACGGAAGAAGAAGTGACAAGTAAGAAAAATACAGTTAATACTTAAATTAACGTAGCTCGCTGCACAGCAGACGTGACACAGACGGCAGTTGCGACAACACTGACATTGTTGGCGTTTTGGTCTTAATGCTACAGACTACTACTGCATCAACTGCACCAAAATAAAGACTTTTTTTGCGAGCTTGATAGCGATAAACAGGAGTTATCAGAACTGTGAAACAGGTCGTAACAGACCTTTACAGATATCGCCTGGAAACTTGACTTACATCAACGTCAACTATCCAGTGGTATCAAAAGCAACCACACGACTGGAAGCTGCTGGTGCTCAATTGTGTGATGCCTCTAATATTGTACAAATTGTACAGAGTGCCGGTCGCTGTGGCCGAGCGGTCGCAGGTTCGAATCCTGCCTCGGGCATCGATGTGTGTGATGTCCTTAGGTTAGTTAGGTTTAAATAGTTCTAAGTCTAGGGGGCTGATGGCCTCAGATGTTAAGCCCCATAGTGCTCAGAGTCATTTGAAACATTTTTATACAGAGTGAGTTGGGTCGAGCTCATGGTCATTTCGCTGACTGAGTGAACAACAAATTGCAAAGTGTTCCGGCGGAGTCCTGCATATTCTACAACGTGCAAAATTAGTGACAGTCTTTCTGGGAATACCAAAAAAATTTTCAGACAAGGACCAAGGCTGGCCTGCAGTGACATCCCCGCCTTCAGACACTCTACTGTCACGTCCTGTTTTCCAGGTACAAAACTATCCTCAGCGACAACCGTAGATCTCTGGAAATGGAAAACCTGAAAATGCACCTCGTGATCCAGTGCAATTTCGCACAAACTAAATACTGACAGGACGTGTTAACTAATTTGAAATACTTAAAGCAAATATTGTACAGTAGTAAAACATGGTTTTATTGTTTGGATAGAAATTAGTGTTTACGCTGTTCTTATCTTTTGGGCGCAAACAGACATTTCAGAAATTAGTGCTAGTTAATTTCAAACAAAGTGAAAAGTAGGTACTATACTCACAATTTGTTCAAAAGTAAATTTTACATTACATGATGCACTGGGTGTTTCCATAACAGCGTGCAAAAATGTAGCAGGACGTAGAGGATGCTCAACTGAACAATTTTAGGTAGGGAACCTGGGGTTGGAGGAACCAGATTAAGGAGTTAACACGAATAAAATCACATTACTGTGTACTATTATCTTTACATTAGTTACAGTTAACTGCAAATACCGTCATTGACACAATGAAGGTGCCATTTGTACTGTATCCTTAAAAATGTGCTGAAACTGACGGCTATCAACCTCAATCCAAGCATGACATCGGCGAACAAGATTCTGACGCACTCTGACAAATATCCCGGGAGTGTTTCGAATCGCATTACAGGCAGCTGCAATTCTGGCAACAAATTCCGTCTCCAAATTCCATCCCACAAGTGACTTTAGATATCGACATAGGAAATAATCAAGCGGATTCAGTTTAGGTGACCTCGTAGGCCGTGGAATAGGATCTCCCAATCAAGCGGCCAGGAAATTCGAAATACGGCACAGATTGTTGAGTACATCCACAATGAAACGAGGCTGTGCACCGTCACGTTGTATCCACATCCTCTCACGAACAGCCAAGGGTACCAAGTTTGTTTACGTGGCCATCTTCCGCAAAAAGTACAGACAGCAGAGGGTACAACAACTCAGGTAAAACTTTCTGCACGAATCTGAACTACAGACGGCCGCCATTCGGGCGGCTAGGTATGAGGTATGGCCCAATGAGACTGTCGTCTACAGTGCTGGCCTAGATATTCACAGCAAAATATATTTGATGATGTGACTACACTACAGCGTGAGGGTTTTCCTCATCCCACACATAGCTATTCCTGCTCTTCGAAATAAATCACCATCAAATTAGCCCTCGTCAGTAAACAGCACGATTTCGAGGATATCTGGTCAATCGGTCCATTGTTGGAGCAACCACTGACACAATGCGAGCCTTGGTGCAAAGTCAGTCACAGGCATTGGATGCACTCGTTGCTGGTGATATGGGTGTAATTGTTGTTCGTGGAGTACTCGCCACACGCTGGTACGTGCATCGGCCATTTCCCGTGCAATACGACGAGTACTTGTAGTGGGATCCGTTGCAACACGTTCCAGCACCTCTTCTTCAAAATCGGGTGTGCGTGTGGTCCTCGCGTTGGCTGGTCCCTCGTTTCTTCTTTCCAATGAACCAGTCTCCCGCATTCGTCACGACGGATGATGCCTGTTAGGAAATCGTTTCCTGTACATCCTTTCAGCAGCGAGAGCATTGCAATGTACGTCCCCATGCACAAGGTGCACGTCAGTGATTTCTGCGAAACTGTACCGGTATTGCTCCATCGTATAGCACTGAGTAAAGAATGGGCCTGTCACTGATTCATAGCACTTTCTGTCATGGGACAATGTAAATACGATACAACAAAGCCACCATATGGACAAGTAAGGTAAAGAAAACCGGCATCATGCCTTCCTAGTATTCAAGCTCGTATTCCTTGGTTCCTTGCAGTAAATAAGGAATGTAAATGTAAATAAACAGCACAGTACACATAAACTTGTACGCATGTTAGTTGTAAATAAGCTGGAAAACAGTAATGTTAGACAAAGTGATAGGCAAGTTTACTTCCATATTTCCTTAAGCTGGCTTTTCGACCCCGGATTCCATCCCTCAAATTATTCAGTGAAGCATTCTATATGTCCTGTTACATTTTTGACGCTCTTATGGAAACACTCTGTATAAAAAATCAACAAGAATGCTTTTAAATAAAAATAAATAAAAAATATGACCTTAATAAATAAGGTTTCACACAAATAAACTTTTGTGAAGCCTTATTTTATTTATTAAGGTCACATTTATATCATTTTAACTCTTAAATATTTTCATATTTCGCTATTCCTTAGGTCATTAAAATCCATTCGTGACGTAGGAATGCCCGTCAGCCACGGACGAAACGTTACACTAGACGCAACTTCACCGCGCTCCCTGATGTTAGTTGTGGAGTGGGACGAGTGCATCATTTCTAGCAATCAACTTCAAGTGTTGTGATGCAATGAGAACAATGACACTGAAGGAGAACTATGTGAAAATTTTGAATCATTCGAAGAACATGCACAGTAACTCGTAAAAGCACCGGTCAACACTGTTATTGGCGGAATTCTAACAGCTGTAATACTCGATATAGATGCTAGTATTAATGTAATTGTTGTAATTTCTTTAAGAGCATTACTGAAACAATGAAGTGCAGAACTGTCTGGTAGCTGGTGCTATTTGTATTAGAGGTGTCAGAGGTGAATATCCAGCGCAGATTCATGAAGAATTTGAGGGTGGAGTTATTAGTTGCTCGTCAGTCATGCAGAGAAGTTTATCTGTTAACTGTTTAACAGAGATAGATTTCCTGCAGGGAGGGAAAACGAGAATAGACCTTCCAAGTGACAAATGTCATTTGGCAGTGGATGGTAGGAGTAATGTTATGAATTTAATAAGAAATAAGGCACGACATGGTAGATTCTGCCAAGGGATTAAAGTGAAAATGATTACATCTAGGGCGCTGTGCATGTACAATTACCCAACCTATCAGGTACTGCTCCTGTTCCATGAAACTGTCATGATGTGATGGGTGATGCAGTGATCGAGACCACATCCAGGATAAAACCATGGAATCTGCATGTTTGACTGAACAACAGAGAAAGGAATCATATTATGCCAATGTCTTCTTCAGGGCACCAGCAGTAATTAAAGAATGTCAGCACCACATGGAAAATGTTTCTCATCAAACGTACTGTCATGAGACATATTATGTCCTGTGGACAAGAAGGAAGGTGGTAAAGTGAGATATCGTAAACAGCTATTGTACATGGGTTTATTTTTCTAAAACATTTTCCTTTTTCCATATATTTGTAATTTTAGATATTTGTTTGTTTGTGGTAGAATAAGTTTTGTCTGCTATCTGAATATGTGGAGGATTGCTTACTACAGAGATGCAAGCAGTACACGTCTATTATTTTTCACATTGTACATACATACATTTAGTAGTCCACTAAGGTGAATTTATGCAGAGTATAAGTGAGTCATACATGGCCAAGAGAATTTCCGTTTTCAAGTACATGTAAAGAGATATTTATTTCATGAAGAGACAGTCAGTTGATTTATGTAAACAAATGTGTAATTATTTATTTAAATATTGAATGGGAATGGACATCTTTGTTTTAGTCTTTGCATAAAAAATTTTTTTGCTGTCTGAACAATTTAGTGGGAGTTAAAAAGTAATGTCAGGTTCAAATGGAAAATGTCATTTTTGTCGCTTTATACTACAGTTCAATTGTCTAAACCGCTTGAAACTAACATTACAGGATACTTTATTTGTGTGTCACAAGAGTTCTTGATGTGCCACAAAAATGACATTTTTCATTTGAAACTGACATTACTGATTAGTAAATGAGAAACGTGGATTTCAACTTACAAGCCCATATGCTCACATTTGCTAATTGTTGTCACCAAAGAAGTTATAATGTTTGTAAAAAATATTGAAAAAGAAACTACATAATTAGATTGAAACAGAAACATACAATAAATAACATCTTGAACAGTGTGGTGAAAGTACAATGTAAAAATCAAAAAGCTAAAAAATAAATAAATATAATCATAGGAAATAGAAAAAAACCTCAACACAAAACTGGAACAGCAAGCGTACGTAACAGTTTATATTAATACACTAAAACCAATAAAATAAAACAAAATTACTAATTCATAAGACTACTTCATAGGATATAAAACATGGAGTATGATACGCAAAACAATTAAAAGAAGAAGGAATTATTAATGTATCTACAGAACATATAAGGAACTTGAGCAATATCAATAGGAAAAAACCGAAACAAATAAATGTAGGAAAGTGGAGGTGTGTGGGAGAACATACAGTAAATTCCATCGATGAGTGTGTGGTGGTACTGCATTTTAAAAAGTGAAAAGCTGAACAATAAGTAAATACAAAAGGAGCAAGCACAAAAATAACATTAACAATATACTCAAAACTGTGCCTGTGGAACAGTTGGCATAAAAAAAGAACCAAATAAAATTTAAACAGTACTTCATGAGACAACTGCAAGAGGTATCAAACATGAAAAGTAATGCAAGCACCAGTTAAGAGAATGACTTAACAGTTAAGTCTTTCCCTTTACGGGTACTTATATTACTTTCCATGTTTGATACTTCTTGTAGTTGTCTCATCAAGTACTGTTTTCATTTTACTTTGTTCATTTATTAAATGCAACAAAACCACCAACATTCAAGTCTTTAAGATTCAATTTGTTGTCCTGGTCAGGTAAGTTTTGCAACATCGCCTCATTTAGGCCTAATATGGATGCGAACTCTCTGTTAAGCATGATGTTTTCAGCCACCTGTATTTTGTAGCCACTTAGGCGTGGAAATAGCGTTTGGGCAGTTAATTTGAAAGATCACAGTCTTGTTAGAGGGAAAAAGTCTCTCTCTCTCTCTCTCTCTCTCTGTGTGTGTGTGTGTGTGTGTGTGTGTGTGTGTGTGCGTAAAAAACATTATTATACTGGACACAAATACTGCTTAGATGCAGAAATAACACTGTAAACCTTGACAAGTGTGACAGAACATTTTTGATGTGGAGTATTTGAGGCTCTGTTGTGCATTACATTAAGCATGGTACAATAATAGAACTTTGGAAGTTAACAAGTGCTGCTTTACTTGTAAGTTTGTGGTATAATTGTGTGAGTAAGTGTGTGTGAGTGTGTGTGTGTGTGTGTGTGTGTGAGTGTGTGTGTGTGTGTTTGTGTGTGTACGTGTGTCCCTTACGCATTTTAGATGTGGAAATGCTGCATTTGCGTTGGATAAATACTTTTGAAACAGACGAAAAACGAAGTCCTGATCGTTTGGATACTTCTGAGCACAGACAAGGTGGCTGTCTGGGACTAGATTGTGATTGGTTCTTCCTTTTTAATGACTTCTAAAATACTAAACTGCGACTAGTTGTTTTGCTTTAATATTATGATTTTATTGGCTGAAGAGGGGATTGGGCATGGAAAGGAGATTGGTAGGCGGGATATGGAAGGAAGGAACGAAGCGTGGTTTTTCACATGACGACGATAATGTCGTCGAAAAGAGTATATGACTTGTTATATGATAGCTAAGGGGCATGGCATGCCGCAATCTTGGATTTTTTAAATTTCTCAACACCATAAGCGACTGCAGGACCATGACAGCACTGCTGGAAACTTGAATTCTGTTCTAGATAGTTGTTAACCATATAACTGGAGACAGTAATCTGTAGTGGGGAAATGAACAGAGGAAATAGGAGTAGGAGAATATAGATTCAAGATAAGGCAAGAATTTTGCACATAGCGTACTTTCATAACTGCTAATATTGTCTTAAGGAGAGTATTCCAGAGATTTAATAAGTGGAAGAGCCCTTGAGGCATTGAAAGGTTTCAGGTAGATTATATAATGGCAAGACAATGCTTTCTGCATCAATTTAACAAACTGAAAAGCATTTCTGGTGTCTATTGTGTACTGTGATCATAATTTATTGTTTATCTGCTGCATATTAAACTGAAGAATTTGCAGAAAGGGAGTAAATTACGGTCATGGGATCTGGATAAACCAACAGAATGTTTTTAAGTTTTCAAAGAGATCATTCACCAACGATTGACTGAAACAGGGGAATGAATAAACTGATGACAAATGGGTAGCTTTGAGAGATGAAGTTGTTCAAAAATGGCTCTGAGGACTATGGGACATAACTGTTGAGGTCATTAGTCCCCTAGAACTTAGAACTACTTAAACCTAACTAACACAAGGACATCACACACATCCATGACCGAGGCAGGATTCGAACCTGCGATCGTAGCGGTCGCTCGGTTCCAGACTGTAGCGCCTAGAACCGCTCTGCCACCCCGGCCGGCTGATGAAGTTATGAAACCTGCAGAACGTTATCTTTATAAAAACGATAGGATCTAGCAGAATTCCTTTGATGTCACAGAAGATTTCTCTCTTTTCTTTCTTTTGCTTGTGCCGTTTTTCCCGTGGATACGCAGGGTCGGCATGGTTAATCCGATGTGGCAGTTAGTTGAAGGGCTGTCGGGATGCCCTGCCTGCCGCCACCCCATACCTCCGGGAAGGAATTAGTGTACCCCAACTGTCTGTAACTAGTGTAATCCATGGAATAGTGCGAATGTGTTCAGATGTCTGCGAGCTGTGTAACTGAGGCGGGACTTGTGGACCAGCCCGGTATTCAGCTAGGGGGACGTGTAAAAGCGCCTAAAAACCACATCCAGGCTGGCCGGCACACCGACCCTCGTCGCTAATCCGCCGGGCGGATTCGATCCGGGACCAGCACATCGGAGTCCAGGAAGCAGCGCGTTAGCGCGCTTGGCTAACCTGGCAGGGTTTTGGTAACACAGGAGATATTAAATTTAATGGACCAGAGGAGCAAACGTACAGATGCACCAAATGCAGCAGGGGAAAGTGAAACTGACAAATGTTCGAAATCTCTGTGTAGTAGGCAAATAGACAAGACTGTGTAAGCATTTATAACTAGGGAAAAATGTTACTGCCTTTATGAAAATGAAGACCTTTAGAGAACATACAAGCACCTTTACGATTATTAACAGCTCAAACGGCAAGGGGAAGCTGAAAGGTGGAAAAAATTAACAGAAGAGCTACACAAGGAATTCTGAAACAGAGAGATAGGAGATATAATATGGCCTAGAAAATTTGACAAAGCCCGGAAATATCTAACTCCAAAGACAGGTCCTGGAGTAGATAATATTTCCTGAGACTTACTGAGATCATTGGGACAACTGACCATGACAGATCTGTTCCACCTGGTGAACAAGATATGAAACGCTCTGACTTCAAGAAATATTTAATAATTCCAATTACAAAGAAGACAAGTGCTGACAGATGTAAATATTACCGAACTATCGGTTTAATATGTGTGATTACAAAATAGTGGCGCGACGTATTTGCAAAAGAATGGATATAGTTGTAGAAACCTACTTCAGGGAAGATCAGTACTGCACAACACAGCAATGCAATGCTGACACTATGAGTCCTATTAGAAGATAGGTTGAACAAAGGCAAACCCACGTTTGCAAGATTTACAAATGTAGATCAAACTTTGATGGTGTTGACTGGAATACACTCTCTCTGAAATTTTAAAGATGGAAGGTACAAAAAACGGGGAACGAAAGACACATGAAAGTGAAGAAGTAGTTGACAAGGGAGCGAGATATGGCCGCAACCTAACTCCAGTGTTATTCAGTACGTGCAGTGAGAAAACTGTAAATGAAACCAAGGAGAAATATGGAAAGTGAATTAAAGTTCAGTGGGAAGAAATAAAAAGGTTGGGGTTTTCCGATGACGTTTGAACTATGTCAAGAATAGATGGATGGAATGGTTTTGTATCTTAAAAATGGGTTGTAAGATGAACATTGACTAAAACAAAACTAGGGAAATTGAATGTAGTCGAAGTAATGCATAAGGAATGTGATGCATAAGGAATTGGATCAATGAATGAGACACTAAAACAGAAGACGAGCTTTACTGTTCGGTTAGGAAGACTACTTATCATGGTCAAGATAGAGGAGATTTAAAATGCAGATTGGCTATAACACATCTGAAAACGAGGAATTCGTTAATATTAAATACAAATTCAAATTAGTATATATACGTGCAGTGCCTCCAACACAACAGACACCACTTTGTGATACGATTTGTGAACGGTTATGTATACTAGATTTTAAGGGAAACGAAGAACTTGTCTATAATTTGGCATTGAATTAAATTCGTCTATGACAGGTCAAAAATTGTGCTGGATGGGGACTTGAACCCGGATTTCGTACATTCCACTAACAGTCGCCTTAACAGCGTCAGCCATCCGGACACGCTTCCGAGTCGAACTTAATTCTTATCTCGTCACACGCTGGTAGCGCACACTGCCCATTAACCCCCATCATACAATGAAGGCTTTCACGACCGGATGGCCGAGGTGTATGGAATACTTTTATTCCTAACGTTTCGTCCAATACTACGTTGGGTATCCTCAGAGTCGGGCGTCTCAGAGCGGCCTAAATACCGAGGAAACTGGGTGTGGTCTAGCTTGCACATAGTAGCAGACACAAAACTAGTCAAAGATAAAATGTAACTATCGATAATAGTCCGTCATAGATAAAAATCACTTATCGATTCTGTAACGCCACTGTCCGTATCTCGCTCAATTTCAAGGCCTCTTCTTTTCTATTAAAATTAGCTTCATGTTTATAAATTTCAATAGCCTTCCTATACAGTCGTGGATAATAGTTCGTGGTAGTACTTAAAAGTCTAGTTTCAGAAAACATAACTACATGGTCACCAGAGCGAAGTTCATGTTCCGCAACGGCCGATTTATCTATTTTACCCACTCGGCAAAGAATTTTATGCTCTTCTACCCTCGTATTCACACTTCTTTTCGTAGTACCAATATAGACCTTGCGACAGGTACACGGAATTTCGTACACACCGCTAGATGATAATGGTGGCCTTCTATCTTTAACAGAACGAAGTACTTGTCCTATTTTTCTGGTAGGTTTGAATACCGGTTTCACTTTATGTTTCAGCAAAATTTTGTCGATTCGATCTGTAACCTTACTAATGAAAGGTAAAGACACCGTGTTCTTCCATGGTTGTGTACCATCCTTGTCCTTTGGCCTGCTGTAATTAGGTCTTAAAAATCTATTAATTTCCTTGTTTGAGTAACCATTCTTTTCGAAGGCCTGTTTCAGATGATTCAGTTCTGTATCCAGATGTTCCGGCGTACAAATCCGTTTTGCCCTGTCCACTAAACTTTTGATTACACCTCTTCTTTGTTGTGGGTAATGATTGGAGTTCTTATGTAAGTATGTAAGTATGTAAGTGCTCTTTCGAAACACTTTATGTTTTAGCCTGCCATCGGTCTGTCGCATGCCTAACTCATCGAGAAACGAAATAGCCTGATATTTTTCCACTTCAAAGGTAAGGAATTTTAGGGTTTATACACACCGCTTTCCTCAGTATTTAGGCCGCTCTCCGACGCCCGACTCGTCAGCCGGCAGGACTCAACAGGACCAGCCATACCTCTGAGGATGTCCAACGTAGTATTGGACGAAACGTTAGGAATAGAAGTATTCCATGGACCACGGCCATATAACCCGGAAGAATTATCAACAACATTGACCCCCATGCTCGCAGCTTTTCGCACGGTTCCGCAAGTGCTCAGGCAAAGTATGCCTCTTCACTGAAATTACTGTGAACAGGCTATGCTCTTAGATGTTACTGTAAACACAGTCTATAATTCACACATGGAATGTACACGCTGAAAGCAGCTGAAAAGCTCCTATAAACGTGGGTCCGCAAACAACCGTTGCCGAGGTATCACATTAATTCGAGTTGGGAACGAACTGTAAACGCCTCTGGATATCGTAGTATTTACATTGATTTTACGCATGCGGAACTAATTCCCTTTTCCTTTCCATGTACTGTGTAGTACAGCGCTCACAGTTAGTTACAAACGTGAAGGCGCCATGTACAGATGTTAAACCAATGAAGAGTACACTGACATGCACTTCATGTATGGCAAAGGAATGGCAGTGCCCTCGAGGCTGCACGATTGCATGAGGAAGCTTGCCCTCTCCGCGCACATTTAACCGGTTACTTCAGCACCTTAGAGGAACCGGTAGTTAAGCACACCATGTGCGAGACGATAGAGCCGGGTCCATAGCACTCGATGTTGAGTAACGGGTGTTACGCATTGTACACGAACGTCTGAGTACTTCGACAAGGAGGATTGCTACCCAAGAGCGTGTCATGAGTCGTAGCAGTGTGTGGCAGATTTTACATCGGAAAATACTCGATCGATATCATCTCCAGCGAGTGCAAGTCCTCAACAACTTCTCTCCTACAAACATTTTCTGCCAATGGGTGCAACAACAGTGTATCATGAATCCTCTTTTTTGTTATCACAATATCAGCAGCGTTATTCGTTGAATGTCTGGGCTGGACTGCTCCGAGACCGCATAATTGGACCACACTTCCTACCACAGAGATGGTTCAAATAGCTCTGAGCACTATGGGACTAGAACTTAGAACTACTTAAACCTAACTAACCTAAGGACACCACACACATCCATGCCACAGGCAGGATTCGAACCTGCGACCGTAGCGGTCGCGCGGTTCCGGACTGAAGCGCCTAGAACCACTCGGTCACACAGGCCGGCTCCTAACACAGAGACTAACCAGACGGCAGTCAATGCGGTGTCTGCGGAATGTACCTTCAGATGTACAGTCGTGAACAAAACGAGCGTGACCCCTCGCCTTTTCGTTATGCTGATCAGCACGGCTTTAAAGTCTGCTACACAGCATAACAGGCAAGGCGGCGAAGTGCTACCAACATACTACGCACAGGCGTGAAATTGAAAAACTATCCGAACTTTGTCAGACTATTTTCTATCAAGTGTAAGACTATATTAATGCTCATTAGTGTGTTAAACACAACACGTAAATACACTCCTGGAAATTGAAATAAGAACACCGTGAATTCATTGTCCCAGGAAGGGGACACTTTATTGACACATTCCTGGGGTCAGATACATTACATGATGACACTGACAGAACCACAGGCACATAGACACAGGCAACAGAGCATGCACAATGTCGGCATTAGTACAGTGTATATCCACCTTTCGCAGCAATGCAGGCTGCTATTCTCCCATGGAGACGATCGTAGAGATGCTGGATGTAGTCCTGTGGAACGGCTTGCCATGCCATTTCCACCTGGCGCCTCAGTTGGACCAGCGTTCGTGCTGGACGTGCAGACCGCGTGAGACGACGCTTCATCCAGTCCCGAACATGCTCAATGGGGGACAGATCCGGAGATCTTGCTGGCCAGGGTAGTTGACATACACTTTCTAGAGCACGTTGGGTGGCACGGGATACATGAGGACGTGCATTGTCCTATTGGAACAGCAAGTTCCTTTGCCGGTCTAGGAATGGTAGAACGGTGGGTTCGATGACGGTTTGGATGTACCGTGCACTATTCAGTGTCCCCTCGACGATCACCAGAGGTGTACGGCCAGGATAGGAGATCGCTCCCCACACCATGATGCTGGGTGTTGGCCCTGTGTGTCTCGGTCGTATGCAGTCCTGATTGTGGCGCTCACCTGCACGGCGCCAAACACGCATACCACCATCATTGGCACCAAGGCAGAAGCGACTCTCATCGCTGAAGACAAAACGTCTCCATTCGTCCCTCCATTCACACCTGTCGCGACACCACTGGAGGCGGGCTGCACGATGTTGGGGCGTGAGCGGAAGACTGCCTAACGGTGTGCGGGACCGTAGCCCAGCTTCATGGAGACGGTTGCTAATGGTCCTCGCCGATACCCCAGGAGCAACAGTGTCCCTAATTTGCTGGGAAGTGGCGGTGCGGTCCCCTACGGCACTGCGTAGGATCCTACGGTCTTGGCGTGCTCCGTGCGTCGCTGCGGTCCGGTCCCAGGTCGACGGGCACGTGCACCTTCCGCCGACTACTGGCGACAACATCGATGTACTGTGGAGACCTCACGCCCCACGTGTTGAGCAATTCGGCGGTACGTCCACCCGGCCTCCCGCATGCCCACTATACGCCCTCGCTCAAAGTCCGTCAACTGCACATACGGTTCACGTCCACGCTGTCGCGGCATGCTACCAGTGTTAAAGACTGCGATGGAGCTCCGTATGCCACGGCAAACTGGCTGACACTGACGGCGGCGGTGCACAAATGCTGCGCAGCTAGCGCCATTCGACGGCCAACACCGCGGTTCCTGGTGTGTCCGCTGTGCCGTGCGTGTAATCATTGCTTGTACAGCCCTCTCGCAGTGTCCGGAGCAAGTATGGTGGGTCTGACACACCGGTGTCAATGTGTTCTTTTTTCCATTTCCAGGAGTGTGTAAGATATAAACGAGAGAAGAATCGCTAACTAGTATGAACTGTACTAATAAAAATGAAATTCAGCTTATCGAGATAACATAACTGTTTTAGTAAGACAAAGTACCCCATATCATTACGAATTAGCAAAATATCATGTTCATTTAGCCTCGAAGCGGTCTGTGTCAACGTTAAGACCAGTCATGCTCGATTACCGTTGCTGGCCTACCGTGAAAATGTGCAATTTTAGCAATGCATGAAGATTCATAACGAAATTCTGTTAAAAATCTTTCAGTGCCACACGTAAGTCAATTCAATTATTGACAGAAGTGGAGAAAGTATGCAGTAACAAGTATAACATTCTACAAGGGTTTCATATGGTCATCCACAGGCCGCCGGTACGGAATAAAGGTAGCAATAAAACGTATTGGGGCGCGAGAATTTCTTAAAATTGCTTTACTGATAGTCTACCTACCTCCATTGAGATTAGAACCGAAAACAAACCAGACCTCCCTTGCAGTAGCAAACACTTTTCACTACCCTAGCAGGCAACTAAGGCAAACAGCCCTCTATTATTACCCCAGACATGAATAAGCTGCAAATTTCGCAAATAAAATGGCAAAATGATATACAGTTTCTGTTGCGTAGAGCTGTGTGGACACAAAAACATGAATTTTCTGCCTCATTATCGTCACCGCTCATGTGACAATCATTCGGGATAATTCTGCACCACCCCAAAAAATAAACCGCTACATAGCTGCCAAACGTATTCTACAATGTTTCGAATTCTGCATTAGACTCGCCACAGCCAGAAAAACGTGCATTAGCCGAATTGTTTCTTAAGCTAGCTAGCAATGGGAATGCTCGCGCTTCTAAAACGCGGTGACATTAATACTGGGATCTGAATTACCATGTATATAGGCAAATGGATTTTATTTGTATTCATATAAACGTGATTTGCATTGAAAGCTTAGGTACGATTAATATGCTGATGTATTGACTGCAACTAGAACATTTCCAATAAAGAGTAGGGAAATTATTTATGCGGTTCTTATCTTCAGTAACGGTCGTAGCTATTATTGTTGGTAGGATTTCGTCACCTAAATCGGTAAAAATGGAACCCTGCTACTCTCACTTTCTTGACCGTCTGCCTGTCTACCAACACTTAAAAGCTGTTTATATCGAGTACGGGTAGACATAATAAATGGAAATGTGTCGAACTTCCTGCGGTATACGGTCCCTTCGTGGTGTAAAAAAGTGACCTTCTTTCATTTATACCTTATATTTACGTTGCGTTTAACACACTAATCAGCATTACACATGACTGAAAACAGTGACAAAGTTCGGATAGTTTTTCAATTTCATTCTTGTGCGCAGTATGTTGATAACACTTCGCCGCCTTACCTGTTATGCTGTGCAGCAGACTTTAAAGCTGTGGGGATCAGCATAACGAAAAGGCGAGGGGTCTCGCTCGTTTTTTCCACGACTGTACATGATTACGTCCTACTGACCAACGTCTGGACATGTGGATCATGCAAGACGGTACTCCAGCACACATTCATTTATGAGCGCTTCGGCTTCTAACTCGGACGTATGGTCAACACGGGATAGGCAGAGGAGGGCCTGTGTCATAGCCTCCGATGTCTCCGGGTAAATCCCATGGATTTCTGCGTGTGCGGGGTCTTGTCAACTCTCTTTAGGAATTACGCCTACGGATTGAAGCAACCTGCCAGCATTTACAGATTTCCCCAGGACTGCCCGAGAGGATTCGCAACTAATTTCAGAAACGAGTTCAGTGGTGCATTCAGACGCATGGTCAACATTTCTAACATCCATTTTAACGTTTAGTGATGTCATGTGTTCCTGGACACTGATGAATCGGAACACAAAATGTTTGTATCGCGACACGGTTGTTTTGTTGACCCATGTTTATTGGAGATTTTTAGCTGCTTTAGTAAGTGAGGCTTCAAGGGAGCGTGCTTCGGTTTACTTCCGGAAATACAGGTAAATGAGAATGCAGCCCACTCCCGAGCATTTCTAATCATTGCTTTCTAATACACGGCAGTTAGGTGAGGAAGCGCTTGGTTTTGAGTGCAGCTTGTTGCTGGACTGCAGCTTGGTGAAATGGTTTTACGTTATTGGAGGTATTCAGTGGATTTGCACATCTGTAGAGTTATTTTGTTAATCATCCGTCAGCACAGTGGCGGCCGGTTATCATGTGCTAATATGCTACATGTAAAATTATTCTACTTGTCAGAGAATGCAAGCGGGAAACTGCACTAAAATTACGTAATTTCTCTTCGAATGTAAGCTGGAAATCGCACTAAAATTACGCCATTTCTCTTAGAATGCATGCTAGTATGCACATGAGAAGGTCGAAAAAGTATTTTGTAGCGTTTTATCCACGATAAGTAGAAGCAATTGTCAAGTGCTGAAATGACGGTCAACAGATCTACGATCGGCTCAGAGAAGGGATGCAGCTGTTTGTTTTGGACTACACTTACTCCGATGTGACGTCGTCCTTTCCGGCACTGTGAGCCCTACTTTGGTCACGGTAGCAGGTCGGTGTTCTTCTTTGAAAGTGTGTGTAACACACTGGGCAAGCATAGAGTATGAGGGAGTTTTGAGGAGCAGTTGGCGTAATTGGACCGTGGTCATGCACTCTAAGTGGCAATCTGCAGGCTCTGGCTCAATTCCTGTGGCTACTGTATTTTTTCATTTCTTTTATCCCTCGCAATGTTTAAGGTTAATTACAACATTTAAATATATTTAAACATTTCTGATTGTATACATAAAATTAAGATATTCAATTTACTTATGGTTACTACCCTTATAATTTAGAAGGATAGAAACCACCACATTGTAGCACATTGGTAAGATTTTCTACGAGCCGCCAATGCATTTCATGGTTAAATTGTGACTGACTTACGTTATCAAACTGCTATGAGCAGTGAGAATGGTCTTAATAATGAAATCAGACTTCATTCACTGTATCTCAAGAGTATTACAGACAATTCAGTCACACTTCCCCTACATACACTTTATTAAATGTTTGTGCTGTGTATGGAAACTTAAGTCATTGATAAGCATGTATTTCCAGTTTTCCAAAATGTCTTTTGTGCACTCAAAGGGCTTGTATTATCCTGTGAAATTGATTTAACAATCCAGTTATATGCAGTGCGGCATAAATATCCTATCTTTATTTTGCTTTCCTTGATCATCTACTTGTTAACTGCGTTAACGATACAGATACTTCGCATTCATTTTAAGACTACATAATGTAATAAATAACCTTTCGCTGTACTGATTGATTTTGCGACTAACACATAATACTTTCACATTGAAGGTAGCGTCACATGCTTTGTACGTTACATATTTTTATGCACGCACTTTGCAGTAAACATAGTGTGAAGGTGGTACAACTTGAGGAGATGTTGGTACGTGTTTCTACAGAGTTGTATTTGCTCAGTGTCTTATATCTGACACTTGTAGTCGCAAATCGGGGTTTACGTCGCCGCTACTCTACGGCCGACTGTAAGGCGAATTGTTAAAATACATTCACTACTGCTGAAATACTAGGGACGGTTTTCCACGTTCACTGGTGTTCAGCTTCCTGTTGCTATGACTGCTACTTACTGTTGTGCTATTAACGTAAGTGTGGAATGCTCAGATAACTTTCGTTTGTCATGCCGTAGTAGATTGCATTCTTTAATTAATTACATTGATCATACTATTTTCTCTGATAGAGCATAGCTTTTACAAATCACAGCATTTAAGGATTTCCTTGCTCTAGTGACCCATTTCTAAACGAAGCAGTCAGAAGATAATGATGAAGCCGTGAGGGAAGGTACAGATAATCCCAAACTGGAGTTGACATTGGAGTCTACCAGCAGTAATGGTGCTGTCTCAGATAATTCTACAGCTTTTGCTACTAGTGATGTCCAAGCTGGACAGCAGCGTGTACCAGTAAGTTCTATTCCTCAATTATCAACTGAATCTCAGATATGTAACAAGGACCATGTTCCATCCTTTCAGGCAATGCACGGGAAACTGCAGAATGAAGTCGTGTATGGTAAGTCAAAAGGCTAGTGATGAGAAGCTGGAGGCTAACGCCAGAGAACAAATAAATAGTACAGATAAACTGAAGAAAAAGTTGAGGCTAATGTAAATAGATTAAGTAAAAAAATTTGGAGGCTGTTTCTAGGGAACAGCAAGTTAATATTAATGCACTGGAAGTGAAGATCAAAAATTTGGAACAGGAATTTCAATCATTTTTGGAGGACATTTCAGACAGGGCTAACAAGCCTCTCTCAATACGATGAGAGGACCTCTGCCATAGAAAGCACACTTGTCGCTATAAAGGAGATTCAGGGTTATTTATGTGAAGTTATGGGTGAGCAAAACAAGAAGCTACACGGGGTCAGATACAGGAAGAGGTATCATATCATTCGATATTGTTACAGGGTCTTGGAAAGGAGTCTGAAGAGTTGAAAGTCAGTTCAGAAGAAGATAGTTCTTAAAGCAGAGATGAGGTGCAAAAGAATGTTTTGAATTTGCTACTTCTATTGACCAGAGTAGAAATGGTACAGTTCCAGTAGGTGTTGCTGACAGAGGTCACTATTCTGATTTAAGAAATGTCAAATGCAAATTAACAGGAGCAGGTGAGAATTAGTTTAGGAGCAGCTGGAAATGTTTTCTAAGCTTGAAGAAAGGATAGGTGCAGATGTTTCTGGAAATTGTTGCTATAGTGAGTCATATGTGGCAGATGAAGATGTGGCTTCATGTCATGAAGATGAACCAGTTTCAGAACCTTATTATGAAATGAGACTGACTTATGTAAGTAGTATTTAACGTCCCGTCGACAACGAGGTCATTAGAGACGGAGCGCAAGCTCGGATTAGGGAAGGATTGGGAAGGAAATCGGCCGTGCCGTTTCAGAGGACCCATCCCGGCATTTGCCTGAAACGATTAGGTGGCGCAGTGGTTAGCACACTGGACTCGCATTCGGGAGGGTGACGGTTCAATCCCGTCTCCGGCCATCCTGATTTAGGTTTTCCGTGATTTCATGTGAGTAGAGAACATTTCAGTCGTAAAGCTGTTGGTTGGGAAGGGAGTCTGGTTTCGATTACCATCGTACCCTATTATTTCATAAATTTCAAGTGTTCAGAAGCACATAAAGTAATATTTGTCCCCGTACTTGGTTACAGCAGGTTTTTTTTTTTCCTCCCACTTGACCTGCCGCCGAGAATAATGAATTTGCGTATTGCTACTTCGACGGCAAAATTACTATGTGCATACATATGGCACCTCGTAATTGTGAGTCATATGTATAGTTTTATCACGTGTTCTAGTTTGCATATTGGTGTGTGTCAGCGCAAGACAGACTAAAAGATGTTATTCTTATGATGCAAAATTTTAATCAATCTAGCTTTACTTATCCTGCACACTTCAGCGAAAATATGTTATTGAAAATCAATTATTGTGCAATGCATTCAGCCCTGCTTCATTAATTCATAAATTTTGAGGAAATTTCCTGCTTGATTACATCAGATCCTTCTTGCTGGACATTCTAAAAGCGATTTTGAAAACGTTGAGGTTCTACTACAAAAATTAATGGGGAAGATAATGGCCTTGGTAGGAGTGACAATTAGTTTTCATGTCGTCGTGTGAGGTGACAGAGAAACAGCAATTATCATCAAGGATGAGATGATTTATATCTAGATAGATTAGTCAATAATAACTGGAGGCATCAGGAGGATTTTGCTGGTGGAAATGAGAGTAATAATTTCAGGAGGGGGATGAGCATTTGGAATAACCGAATATTTGGTCAGGGTCAAGGCAAATGAGCGAACCATAATGAATCGCTGAAGTGTAATCAGCTGATCACAAAACGACGTATACACAAAGCCGAATGCCAAGAGACCGACGTTTTCTGTCGACATCCGATTCAGAGTCTGCAAAGAGGATACACAAGAACTAAGAACAATTGAACATGGACATTGAAGATGTTAGGGAACTATTGCCAAGTGAGAAACAGGAGGCTGTAACATCGTTGATGAGGCCAGAATAGAGTGAACAGGTGCGAATGGAGTTACGTTGTCTTGTGTCAGGATATGGAGAGCCACATGTCAGTGTTGAATGACCAGCTGTTTCAGAAGTGTAGAAGAAAGTTAAAGGTCTGTTCTGCCATTACAGTGGACCGAGGTGAAAGGGGCGATAATTGGAGAAGAATCGAAATAAAAAGAGTACTTGATATTGAATATCTATGTCAGGTTTATAAGTTTAATGTGAGTTTTACGATAATATTAAGGTTTGTTGTTGATGCAATTTTGGGGATATATTTTTTTGTTGACACAACAATGGAAAAATAGTGTTATGATGAAGTGAATTTGAAGAATAGTGTCCATGCTGAAGTTGATTTTTGATTTACGTGCAGTTAGGGAAACGAATGCAAGCCACTGTCTTGAAGTTTCTCTGCAGATCTGAGCTGCCATTTAAGGTGACGTATGTTAGAAGTAAGGTTAATGTTTGTGATGTTCGATTATTAGCTTTCCAAAGACATTTTTCAACTTTGCAACAGATACAGTCATGTTCATAATTGAGGAGGTAGACGATGAGATAAAAGGAAAGTTATTGAATACACTATGACTTCATTCATTTGTAGTCTTGGAGTATTATGGGCTGATCCAAAGTTTTGTAATCAGTTCAAACTCAAGGAGCATATGAAGGCTCGTGTCAAATCGTATACCATACCATCGATTTATAAAGAGAGAATGAGGCAGACGCTGAGAAAACATTACAGCAAGGTGCCGTCGAGCCTGCTGCCTGTTCATATAATCTATTGTTGGTTGGTCAAAAGGATGGAGATGCTGTTGGGTTGGTGTTGGACTGACAACAGATAAACACAATAATTCTACAAGAGACTGTAAGCCATTAACGTTAGACGAGCTTCTGCTGAAGTTTCATGGAGTTAAGAGTTCGGCCTTCCATTGATTTCAGAGCAATTTACTGGCAAAATGAGTTGCAGCCATCTTGTCAGAAGTAAGCAGCTTTTTTATCAATACCAAAAGCAGCCTTTCCGACTGAATGTAAGTTCAGTTGCAGTCATTAGATGTTTTAAAAATGTTTTGCCAACTGATTTAAAGATAGATTGACGACTTAAGTTGATGATGTTTTGATTGTTGAGGATAGTTGGGAAAAGCATAATGAGGTAAGGGACAGATTGTTAGGGGTGTTTAAGGATTTTGGTGCAACAGTTAATCTATAAAAATCAGAGTTCGGTCAGAGCCAGGTGAAATATCTCGAATGTATCGTGACTGCATAGGGGATTCGACCTGATCCAGAGAAGACAGAGGTAATTCGTAACTTTCCTCTTCCTTCAGTGAGGAAACAGCTTTATTCTTTTTTTGTGTAATCAATCTATATGTATTAATGGGTATAAGTATTCCATGGGAATGGGATTCTTAGTCACCAACTTAATTTGAGGGTTCATCACCTGTCTCATCCTGATTTAAGTAAACAGTTTTGTCTTGAAACAGGTGTAGAAGCAGAGCTTTTTCATTAATTTGAACTACATGGTGTCCTGGTTTGTCGAACTATTGATTCTGTGAGCCAAGTCTCACAGTGTGGAGATAACTATTCTGTTACTGAGCTAGAAGTTTTGGCTTTCCTACAGGGTTTTGTCAGATTTCATTGTTATTGATTTGGTCAGATGTCCAAGACCTATATGTTTCACCAAACTATGGAATTGTTGACGAGTGCAAAGTTGAGTCATGGATGTTTAGCTAGAGTGGTGCTGTGTTTAGAAGCGTTTCTTCACTATGGTTTACACTCCTGGTATGGATAATGTTATTGCTAACACTCTGTCAAGACCTCCTTTAGGATTGTATGATGGGAATCAGGATGATCACAATGAGAACAATTTCAGTATTTTTCATTTCCTTCTGACAATTTTATCACATGTTCAGTTGCAAATACTGACAATAAACAGGAATAGGATCCATCATAGAAAGAGGTAAAGTGGAAGGATCAAGGTAATGTTGTGATTGGGTAATACAGTGTAATTATGGATGGAATTTTGTTTAGGGAAAGAGATGTGGATAGTTGACGGTAAATTGCTCAATAAAATGTTTTGCTAAATTCTCTTTAATTACGTGCACTTCAGTCCAAACAAATGTTTTCTCAAGCTTCATAATATGTGTTGCTTCGTTAACAAGGAGCAAAGTTCTTTCCAGTCTAAGTAGGACCATTTAGGGGAAAATGAGTGTTGCATCAAAATGCCTTGCGATGGATACTCTTACGCGTTAAGAAATATAATTGCAGTTAAATATGGATGTGTGGATAATTATGTTTCCAGATTAGTGCTGATTTGGAGGGCACTGTGTGATTATGTACGTTTTGTTTATTGATGGTGAAGGCAATGTGGAATGCAGCACTGACAGTATCTATACCTACATGGATACTCTGCAAATCACATTTAAGTGCCTAGCAGAGGGTTTTTTCGAACCACCTTCACAATTCTCTATTCTACCACTCTCGTATAGCGCGCGAAAGAATGAACACATATATCTTTCCGTACGAGCTCTGATTTCCATTATTTTATCGTGGTAATTGTTCCTCCCTATGCAGGTTGGTGTCAATAAAATATATTGGCACTCGAAGGAGAAAGTTGATGATTGGAATTTCGTGAGAAGATTCCGTCGCAACGAAAAACGCCTTTCTTTTAATGATTTCCAGCCCAAATCCTGTATCATTTCTGTGACACTCTCTCCCATATTTCGCGATAATACAAAACGTGCTGCCCTTCTCTGAACTTTTTCAATGTACTCCGTCAGTCCTGTCTGGTAAGAATCCCATACCGCGCAACAGTATTCTAAAAGCGGACGGACAAGCGTAGTGTAGGCAGTCTCCTTAGTATGTCTGTTACATTTTCAAAGTGTCCTGCCGACAAAACGCAGTCTTTGGTTAGCCTTCTATTCTATGCGTTCCTTCCCATTTAAATTGTTCGTAATTGTAATACATAGGTATTTAGTTGAATTCATGGCTTTTAGATTAGACTGATTTATCGTGTAATCGAAGTTTAACAAGTTCCTTTTAGCACTCACGTGGATGACCTCACACTTTTCGCTATTTAGGGTTAACTGCCACGTTTCGCACCATTCAGACATTTTTTCTAAATCGTTTTGTAGTTTGTTTTGATCTTCTGATGACTTTATTAGTAGATAAACGACAGAGTGATCTACAAACAACCGAAGACAGCTGCTCAGGTTGTCTCCCAAATCGTTTATATAGATAAGGGATAGCAAAGGGCCTATAACAATACCTTGGGGGAAAGCCAGAAATCACTTCTGTGTTACTCGATGACATTCCGTCAGTTACTACGAACTATGACCTCTCTGACAGGAAATCACAAATCCAGTCACATATTCAATAAGCACGCAATTTCACTACAAGCCGCTTGTGTGGTACAGTGTCAAAAGCTTTCCGAAAATCCAGAAATAAGGAATCGATCTGAAATCCCTTGTCAATTGCACTCAACACTTCATGTGAATGAAGAGCTAGTTGTGTTTCACAGGAACGATGTTTTCTAAACCCATGTTGACTGTGTGTCAATAGATTGTTTTCTTCGAGGTAATTCATAATATTCGAACACAATGTATGTTCTAAAATCCTGCTGCATATCGACGTTAACGATGTGGGCCTGTAATTTATTGGATTACTTCTAATAGCTTTCTTGGTGTGACCTGTGCAACTTTCCAGTCTTTGGGTACGGATCTTTCGTCGAGTGAACGATTGGATATGATTGTTGAGTATGGAGCTAATGCATCAGCATACTCCGAAAGCAACCTAATTGGTATACAGTCTTGACCAGAAGACTTGGTTTATTTAAGTGATGAGTAATGGCTTGGAGATAAGGCTGAGAGAGTGGTAATGAGAATAATAATGCCCACTATTGGGTGAAGAGGAGTCCCATCCTCCGCTGGAATCCAGCACTGGCTGCCATTAAGTCAAAACAGGGAAAATAACTTGCGATTCATCACGTGACACAGAGCACTACTCAGATTTAATTCACCCTTTAGCCTCAGGAGCTTCCGGCAGCACAGTCATTGCCGTGGCGCACTCACGGATGGTACTTCTGCGGCTTTCAGCAGGGGGCATCAGGAGCGCCGTTTTCCTCCTTTTTCCTCCAACTACGAGCGTCTTCCCGCGCTCGCGTCTTGCCAGCTCCCGGCATGATAAGTTTCGACACCGCTGCGCGATCACGGCGGACATGCCGCCGCCTTCACCCCCCTTCCATCTTCTTCAGCACGCCGATGACAACGCCTTCCTTGCCCTTCAACGCTCCCAACACCTTCTCCAACACCTTCACTGCTTGGTGTAACCAGTGGTTGCTCAAGGTCAATCCTTCCAAGACCCAGGCGATCATTGTAGGCAAAACCACCCCTTCTTTCCGTCTCCTCGACTTCTATCTCACCATTTATGGCCGTCCTGTCGCCCCTTAAGTACCTTGGCCTCTCCTGGAGCCCCCGTCTCCGGACAATCCAAGCCAAGGCACGCTCCCGACTCCGTCTCCTAAAGCTGCTTTCTGACCGCAAATGGGGTCTGGACCTGTGGCGTGCGTACTGTAAGACCTTCAGTACACACACAATCAGGTGATTTGACTTGTCGCTCTAACGAAGTAGGCCAGTGTCAGCAACATGTCTCGTGGTCTTAACATGGCGTGTTTATCTTCTGCCGTTAGGTCAGACGATAGAAATGCCACGTGCACGCTTAGAGTAGCAGATTGATGGTGACCAACTTTAAACAGAACTTGATTAATTTTCATACACATTTATTAAAAATAATAACTAGCAAAAAATTACTTAACTTGGTTCTGGAAGCACATTTACAATTTTACAATCTGAAGTTCTTTTGGTATTGGTACGTTGATCTTATTCTCACATATATCTCTGATACTTGAAAAAAGTGTATAGACATTTATCTTCATGGCTATGTACAGGAATATGGTAATCTTATTAGGCACACAGTGAAACTTGACTATAGACTGGTACAGACAAATGTATAACTCGTACAGACTGGTGCAGACAAATGCAGACTGACTAATCGGAGGTCTGTACACTCATTATAATACCTCGTGCATTCATTTATCACTGCACGAGTGTGATCCGCAAGGAGAAAAGGTTCTACTTTAGCAGCAATCTCATTGGCTGTGTTGCATATTAATATGCTGATCGACGGAAGCAGAATTTTGTCCATCTCTATGGCAGCGCCATCTCATAATGCGGAGATCGCTGAGCGCTGCGCCTGTGCTGTTGTGCTTAGCGGGGCGCACTCTAGTGGGAAAGTTGTTTATGCACTGACTATGCGGAGCTATGTACACAACAGGACCCCTCCAGCATCCTCCACACCTATAAATCCCATATCGGCCCTATCCTCTGCTACGCTCATTCCTCCTGGATCTCCGCCCCTCCTACCTTGTACAAATCCCTTCAAATCATAGAATGCCATGCGCTCGACCTTACCTGTCACATCTATCTCCCCTCCCCCACATGGATCCTCTATGACCTTATTACGTTCCCTCACCTCCTCCTTTTCTTCGAATAGATATGGATCCTCTACACCTCCCGCAAACTTGATCCCCCTCACCCGCTTGTCTCTCCCATCCTCAACCCACCCCCATCCACTGCCGCGGCTGCATTCCCACATCCCACCTGCTCTCCATCTCTCCACTCTCCATACCCTCACCCAAGGTGTCTTCCACCAACTCCTCCTCCCTCATGATGCCCTCATCCCCTGCATCTACCCCTCCTACCAACTTTGATCCTCCTCTACCGCACCTTGTGTTTTTTCCCAAGGTCACCCTCTCTCCCTTCTCTCCTTCCTCCCTTGCTCCCTCCCTCCTCCCCCGGGCTTCCCCTACCCACTTACCTTCTTTCATCCCCCTCCCATCTCCTCTGCCACTGGCCTCTAAACACTCCCCTCTCCCTCCTCCCCCCTTTTTCCTCTTTTGCCAGGTCCCTGGACTCGAACATGTATAATGAACTTTCACATGTTTGTGTGTGTCGTTGTGTTCATGCTCAAGTGTTACAGTGTTTATTTGTTTGGGCTCCAACGTTCGCGAGTGCCATCTGTCATCTCTGTGTGTGTCCACGTGTCTCAACATTTTTATTTTGGACTCTGCACCTGTGAAAGGCTCGGTGTGTTTTAACTTTGTATGTCTATGTTTGTATAACCACCCTGTCTGTTCTGCGATTGTCTTCTTTTGTATCATTAGTTTTGTTTGTGGCCGAAGAGCGGTGTAACATGCCACTGCTGACAGCAGCAGCTACCACCATCTGATGATCTCGAGCAGTTTCATCGATGAAATATTTTCCGAGTTACACGATACGATCTGGCAGCAAACCCAGGAATGAATTTGCAACAGATCTGTCGGGAAAGCATTAAGTCACAGCTCTGCTGTCTCTTTGGTGTCTGGGATATTTTCACTATAGCTTGTAGTAATCTTGCAGACACTGCTAATTGTTCTAGTTTTCCATAACAGTCACTGCTAAGTTGGAAGGTAGTCGTCAGAGTATTATAACGAGTAGAATGTAGACGCTGAAATTAACTAACTGCTAATTCATGACTGTCTGAGTGTCTGTGGCAAGTCTTGTTTTCCTGTCTGCTGGTAGAAGGATTTCCCATGCCTTCCAGCACAAGACGGAAGTGATGTAGTCCGCAATTGACAGCGCTTCCTATATCCGCTGTCTACGCTATTGGCAAGCGTATGCAATGCGTTGAAGGAAGAGGCACAAAAGCAGGAACTGGTCCATGCCTTGAGCGCCATCTGGGGGTGCGAGGCGAGTGGTGGTGCCTTTGTGGTAGCAAACTCTCACAGAGTTTGTTGTGAACCTCTTGCTTGCTACACAACAATTTAGCAATAAACGTTAGTTTCTACCACTGAAATATTATTTTTCATCATCAGCCATTTATCCATGCACTGCAAGTATTAGTCCTATAGAAAAAAATAAATACGACCTCTTTGTAGGAAATGTTAATGTAATTTAATTTTGTATTTAGAAATATTCTCACTCGAAGCTATTTTCGAATTATTAAGAGAAACACAGAAAAGTGATCTTTAAACACCTCCCACCGTCTTCATCCCACTCATCCCCTGATTATTCCTCTCAACCCCCGCCCTCTGCCATGTCTTCACTGTTGTGTCCCCCCTACCCTCCACCTCTACACCCTTCATCTCCTTTCCTGAGGTAGCTTCCATCGACTCCTCCTCCTGTGTGATGTCCTCTCACCTTCTCCCTCCTATCAACTCTGATCCTCATCTCCCCCTCCCTTCCTCTGTATTTTTCCTGGGTTCCCTCTCCCTCCCCCTTCCATCCCGTTTTTCCCCGCCTATCCTCTCTCTGTCTCCTCTCCCGCAATCCTTTTGCATTTCCCCCCTCTCCCTTTCCCCATTCCCTCTCGCACCTGCCGTGCCCACCCTAATGAGTCCTCTCCCTCCGTCGGTCCCCTCCCCCTTCGTTCTTCCTCTCCTCCCCCTTTTTTCCCCCTCATCTGTCCTGGTACCCCCACCCCCCATCTGCCCTTGGTGGTGGTGTGTCATCTTCGTGCCGACTCTTTAGTGCTGTGTTTCCAGTGGGTGTTCAGTGTTGTGTGTCTTTTTCAAAGTGTTGCGAACGGAAATCATACTGTCGCTGGGTATGATTTTTATATCTCTTGAGAACAGAAACCAGACTGTCGCTGTGTTTTTTTCATTGTCTGTCTACTATTTTACCTGTCTGCTTCTTGTGTATTCTATTAGCATCACCAACCCTTTGTTTTTATGTTTTAACTTTCTACAATTTTCCGCTGTTTTACAATTTAAGTCACCGTTTTATCGCCTGCTTTTATTGTTTCTTATCTTCTTCTTATGTTTTTAAAATTCTGCAGGCTGAAGAACGGCGTAATAAACTGCTGCCACCTCGCCCCCTGCAGGGGGAATTGAAATTCAATCAACACCTCACTGATGGGGATTTTTTGTACGCTGTACATGACACTCCGCTGTACCATTGCGATTACACTATTTTTGCCCTTAATTTTCCGTCGTTGACTGGACTATAAAGCCTATAAGAGAAATTCTGATGCAATACCACGATCCTGCTGTTGCACCTCATTTGATGACTTGATTCCAGACAGTGCTCGGTCATTACTTATATGCTTGCACATTTGGGTTGGGTGTTTCCCTGAAATCGTTTAGCTTTCAGCAATATTCCAAGGCGTTGGATACGACGAGAAGGTGTAATCAGCTTTCATCATCTTCCCCACATTTAATGTCATTGTACATGCATCTGTCGAGGGAACTAAGACACGCTAGGTACACTGGAAAAGTGTGTGTGTTGAAACGATGCGTGTAACAATCCGAGGGCACATTTTGACAGATGTTGCTCAAGCACCGGTTTTGTTTACAAGCGGAAGAGCCTAAGCTGTGTGTTTTGGTACTTCACCTAAGGGATTGCCGTTATCTCCGATTTATGCGAGTACAGTCTCAAGAGCAACATGTTTTCTTAGATTTACTCTTTAATGTCGCAGGTGCATTCATTTTCGCCCACATTCTTAGGCGCGTAAATAGAAAATAAGAGCTCTGTTACAAAATACTTAGGAAAGACGAATACGAAAATTATAAATGGCTGTAAACGATATTGGGAAATAAAGTTTCAACCAGTCCGGAGAAAAGAGCGACGCACTAGCTGTGTTTTAAAGTCTCGTGGCTTGAGGTCAGGGTTTCCATACGCCGCAAAATCCGATGGATGGCGTATTTGACGAACTTCGGAAACGTTGTCCGATATCCTCGACTAGCTTTTTTCTCAGCATTCATATAATATGTGTTAGAATTTTTAAAATGCTTTTTAGTTGTTGCGTAGTCACACTTGCGATAAATTTAATCAGCTGCAGAGTTCCTTTTGGAATCTATTTTTTTCTATTAAAACGGCTGATTAATTATTAATAACTAGCTGAAAAGGATCTGCTTCCCTTGATCTTCAGTTTAATTTGTTTTTTAAAATAGAAAAAAAGTGCAATTTAACCGCTCACGCGGCCATATAACCAGTTCAGTGTATATTGTTATAAACTACATTTGGTGTTTTGATATTCAGGTACAAGGATGAATAAGTTTTGTGGTTGTCGAGCATGCGAGCACGTTACAGAAAATTTGAGGCTTTTCTAGCTGGATAGTACCGGTAAGTTAGTTGAAATGAATATTCCAGGGAAAAGGTGCACGGTCATCAACAGTATTCTGGCAGTTACTGTCTTCATATATATATATATATATATATATATATATATATATATATATATATATATATATATATATAGAAATGAATATCGTTCGGGGTGTGAATACTGAGTTTCTTTTCTGTTTGTGGTAAACGTCCTCGCTTCTGTGACCTTATTTAGAAGCTTTTGTGCTGAGGAATACAGGAAACTGTGACGGATTTACGCTTTAGTCCTGGTTCTTAATTGTTTGAATGGCTTTAAATATTTTTGTTTCTCTTGAATTATGTTCTGCGTTCACCGATTTGTTTGTAGAGCTATGTCATTTCCTGATACTAAAATTGTTCGCCCACTCAGCCTTTCATTGTTCACATTGTTTCTCTTTACAGGAGAGTATAATTTTTTCGATGAGTTGTCCCTGTGTGTGCACTACATCGCACAACTCGACAGGTAAGACGATTTTGCCGGAGTGCGTATCAAAGCAATGCGTGCCGTACGCAAGTTGTGTTCTGTAACATTCGAAAGCATTTCAGGACGTTCGAAGACGTTCGTTATCACTCGAGAATATTTGTAAAAACCTCAGAACGTAATAGAAGAATCTCGAATCTGACGCGAAAGACAGAAGATGTCCTGTTGTCCACCACTATCTGAAGGCGAGCTCTCAGCACATCTCCACACCACAATGGCTAACACCTACCACCACACAACCACTGCACTACAATACACAGTGGTGGTGGTAGTAGGGGAGGCGAAGGAGGGGGGGGGGGCGAGTATAGCACCAGATAAAAAACCACTGATCGCGGCGGTGGGTGGTTTTGGAGGTACCATCAACTGATATACACTCCTGGAAATTGAAATAAGAACACCGTGAATTCATTGTCCCAGGAAGGGGAAACTTTATTGACACGTTCCTGGGGTCAGATACATCACATGATCACACTGACAGAACCACAGGCACATAGACACAAGAAACAGAGCATGCACAATGTCGGCACTAGTACAGTGTATATCCACCTTTCGCAGCAATGCAGGCTGCTATTCTCCCATGGAGACGATCGTAGAGATGCTGGATGTAGTCCTGTGGAACGGCTTGCCATGTCATTTCCACCTGGCGCCTCAGTTGGAACAGCGTTCGTGCTGGACGTGCAGACCGCGTGAGACGACGCTTCATCCAGTCCCAAACATGCTCAATGGGGGACACATCCGGAGATATTGCTGGCCAGGGTAGCTGACTTACACCTTCTAGAGCACGTTGGGTGGCACGGGATACATGCGGACGTGCATTGTCCTATTGGAACAGCAAGTTCCTTTGCCGGTCTAGGAATGGTAGAACGATGGGTTCGATGACGGTTTGGATGTACCGTGCACTATTCAGTGTCCCCTCGACGATCACCAGAGGTGTACGGCCAGGGTAGGAGATCGCTCCCCACACCATGATGCCGGGTGTTGGCCCTGTGTGCCTCGGTCGTATGCAGTCCTGATTGTGGCGCTCACCTGCACGGCGCCAAACACGCATACCACCATCATTGGCACCAAGGCAGAAGCGACTCTCATCGCTGAAGACGACACGTCTCCATTCGTCCCTCCATTCACGCCTGTCGCGACAACACTGGAGGCGGGCTGCACGATGTTGGGGCGTGAGCGGAAGACGGCCTAACGGTGTGCGGGACCGTAGCCCAGCTTCATGGAGACGGTTGCTAATGGTCCTCGCCGATACCCCAGGAGCAACAGTGTCCCTAATTTGCTGGGAAGTGGCGGTGCGGTCCCCTACGGCACTTCGTAGGATCCTACGGTCTTGGCGTGCATCCGTGCGTCGCTGCGGTCCGGTCACAGGTCGACGGGCACGTGCACCTTCCGCCGACCACTGGCGACAACATCGATGTACTGTGGAGACCTCACGGCCCAAGTGTTGAGCAATTCGGCGGTACGTCCACCCGGCTTCCCGCATGCCCACTATACGCCCACGCTCAAAGTCCGTCAGCTGCACATACTGTTCACGTGTACGCTGTCGCGGCATGCTACCAGTGTTAAAGACTACGATGGAGCTCCGTATGCCACGGAAAACTGGCTGACACTGACGGCGGCGGTGCATAAATGCTAAGCAGCTAGCGCCATTCGACGGCCAACACCGCGGTTCCTGGTGTGTCCGCTGTGCCGTGCGTGTGATCATTGCTTGTACAGCCCTCTCGCAGTGTCCGGAGCAAGTATGGTGGGTCTGACACACCGGTGTCAATGTGTTCTTTTTTCCATTTCCATTTGTATATTCTGGTTTTATCTATTCTTCAGCACTACGAGATCCGCTTTCTTGGAAGACGATTTATGTTAAGCAACAGCCAAAACCACGATAATCGGGAAAGTTGTGGTTCTTCCTAGTGCAAATCGATTAAAATGTAGTATTCTTCATTGGGTGTCACCACAGTCGCTAGAAAATCGAGCCTTATGTTAGTTTATTCGATCTATTTTCTTCAGAGAATAATCACTAAAGAAGCTCTCACTTTTACAGTGTTGAGGGCGTCACGTTCCGCATGAGCGTCATCAACGTGTCTCTGACAGCTTTTTGAACTTAGCTGTAGTAGACGACAGGTCTTCGACAAACCTCAGAGTGTGTCCTTCGGTGAACATTTTTTCGTCCTCCCCGTTAAACACATTTTGATGTTGTTATTGTGGTCTTCAGTCCTGAGACTGGTTTGATGCAGCTCTCCATGCTACTCTATCCTGTGGAAGCTTATTCATCTCCCAGTACCTACTGCAACCTACATCCTTCTGAATCTGCTTCGTGTATTCATCTCATGGCCTCCCTCTACGATTTTTACCCTCCACACAGCTCTCCAATACTAAATTGGTGATCCCTTGATGCCTCAGAACATGTCCTACCAACCGATCCCTTCTTCTAGTCAAGTTGCGCCACAAGCTTCTCCCCAATCCTATTCAACACCATCTCATTAGTTATATGATCTACCCATCTGATCTTCAGCATTCTTCTGTAGCACCACATTTCGAAACCTTCTATTCCCTTTTGTCCAAACTGTTTAACGTCCATGTTTCACTTCCATACATAGCTACACTCCATACAAATACCTTCAGAAACGACTTCCTGATACATAAATCTATATTCGATGTCAACAAATTTCTCTTCTTCAGAAACGCTTTCCTTGCCATAGTTAGTCTACATTTTATATCCTCTCTACTTCGACCATCATCAGTTATTTTACTTTCTAAACAGCAAAACTCCTTTACTACTTTAAGTGTCTCATTTCCTAATCTAATTCCCTCAGCATCACCCGACTTAATTCGACTACAATCCATTATTCTCGTTTTGCTTTTGTTGATGTTCATCTTATATCCTCCTTTAAAGACACTGTCCATTCCGTTCATGTGCTCTTCCAAGTCCTTTGCTGTCTCTGACAGAATTACAATGTCATCGGCGAACCTCAAAGTTTTTAATTCTTCTCCAAGGATTTTAATACCTTCTCCGAATTTTTCTTTTATTTCTTTCACTGCTTGCTCAATATACAGATTGAATAACATCGGGGAGATGCTACAACCCTGTCTCACCCCCTTCCCAACCACTGCTTCCCTTTCATCCTCCTCAACTATTATCTCGCGGTTCTAGGCGCGCAGTCCGGAACCGTGCGACTGCTACGGTCGCAGGTTCGAATCCTGCCTCGGGCAGGGGACTGATGACCACAGCAGTTGAGTCCCATAGTGCTCAGAGCCATCTGAACCATTTTTTTGAACCCCAACTATTATAACTGCCATTTGGTTTCTATACAAATTGTAAATAGCCTTTCGCTCCCTACATTTTACCCCTGCCAACTTCAGAATTTGAAAGAGAGTATTCCAGTCAACATTGTCAAAAGCTTTCTCTATTTCTACAAATGCTGAAACGTAGGTTTGCCTTTCCTTAATCTAGCTTCTAAGATAAGTCGTAGGGCCAGAATTGCCTCACGTGTTCCAGTATTTCTGCGGAATCCAAACTGATCTTCCCCAAGGTCGGCTTCTACTAGTTTTTCCATTCGTCTGTAAAAAATTCGTGTTAATATTTTGCAGCCGTGACTTATTAAACTGATAGTTAGGTAATTTTCACGTCTGTCAACACCTACTTTCTTTGGGATAGAGTTATTATATTCTTCTTCAAGTCTGAGGGTATTTCGCCTGTCTCATACATCTCGCACATCAGATGGTAGAGTTTTTTCAGGACTGGCTCTCCCAAGGCCGTCAATAGTTCTAATGGAATGTTGTCTACTCCGGGGGCCTTTTTTCGACTCAGGTCTTTCAGTGCTCTGTCAAAGTCTTCACGCAGTGTCATACCTTCCATTTCATCTTCATCTACATCCTCTTCCATTTCCATAACATTGTCCTCAAGTACATCGCCCTTGTATAAACCCTCTATATACACCTTCCACCTTTCTGCCTTCTTTTCTTTGCTTAGAACTGGGTTGCTATCTGAGCTCTTGATATTCATACAAGTGGTTCTCTTTTCTCCAAAGGTCTCTTTAATTTTCCTGTAGGCGGTATCTTCTATCTTACCCCTAGTGAGATAAGCCTCATTTTAGCATAAATAATACAGCAATCGTGCAATCTGCCTGAGCCCTAAGGTTTTGTGTGTGAACGATTTAGTGAGAATTCGCAATAGGACACGCAACAGACATTTTCTTTAACAATTTGAAGATAGCGTCTTCTCGGTATTGCTCTATGAAAGACATTTAATCATCTTTGTATTCATGCAGCTCCTGGAGCTAGACAAATAATCTTAGAACTTTGGATATTGACAGTCCTCTGTGTCACAACGATAGAAACTTTTCAACGGTTTTATGTACTTTTTTTCCTCATTTAGATCGTTCTATTTGATCGGGGCGGACATCCTATGACGCTTGTTAAAATTCATCGTTGATTCATCCACTCTGATTTTTTTGTTTGTTTTTATTTTGTTATTAACAAAGTGCATATATCTCTCTGACTGAACACACTGAGCTACCGTGCCGGTGCGCTCGAAAATATTATTTTACAATTTGCAGTGACATCACATTTCTGCTGATATTTTCTTTCTGGTCAGAATATTATTTATCTCTTCAGATGACTCACAGTTAAATCCTTATACATATGATTTAGTATTCGTTATTCTCTTTTTCCGACGTCGTATACTTCCACTACAATATCCAGTTAGTGTAGTTGCATTCGTTACTTTACCTGACGAACTTCACAGTCGTTCTCTGCGTGCTTTGTGCGCTGCTCGAGAGATGGCAGCCTACACCGGAATCAGGAGACTGCAGTTGAGGTTCTACTTAGTGACGGCAGATGGCCTTCATATGCAACGTTTCGCTGCTTCGGTAAGCCAACTGAGTTGCGTTCCTTGGAATTCGTTAATTTCGGTACAAACTATTTAAGGCAAACCGTGCTTCCAGGATAGGTCTAGATGGTGCTGGTTTTTTAATGCAGTCTGAGGTAATGTCCGGGACTGCACAAACGTCAGGGCTTTCAGAATTTTATGACTGGCGAGTGCTATTAATGTTACTGTTTCAACAAACGTAGGAGATTTTTTTGAAGATGGGTATAATTGTGATCTGGAGAGTGCCGATAAAAGAGGCGACATTTTTATGCCACACTGCTAGAGACGACCTCAGCTTGAAAACATTCAACTGCACTTCTAAACCTATTAGAATCTTATACGACGCAAAATTTTCATCTGCTGAACAAAATCACAGGCAATTATTTATATCTGATGATATGTTGTGTTATTTGGAAAATCTTGATTATGTAACGTTAACGGAAGACAACTTAAGAGGAAGTCAAACATGTTCTGACTGCTGTAAGATACCAGTATTTCAGTCTGAACGGGGGAATTCGTGTTAAAGCTTTTAATTTCAAAGATTAGGTGAAACTTCTCAAACTTTGTCTGGGTATCGATATCTATTGCAGTGGGTGAAAAAATACAAACTTGATAAGAAAAGTTTATTTCTTATACTTCTGTTTACACTAATAATAATGTTGTTGGTGTGAAGGGAAAGAGGAATGGAAATGTCCTCAGGAAAGTTCAAAGTGATTTAGAGGGACCTGTTTCAGAAATTGGTTGTTCAGGCCACATTGTTCACAATTCAGTATAGACAGCATGTGATTCTTTACCCCTGCATATAGACGTTGTTATAATAACTTACAAATATTTTCGCATGTATACTGCAAGAGTAAAGAAACTTAGGACAGTTCTGTGAATTTTGGAAAGTGATTACAGAAAGGGATTATCTCAGAGCAGCACAAGGTTTTTTGGTTTGCTGCGTACAATAGAAGAAATTCTTTACATTTTTCATAGCTGAAAGTCATACTTCTTATTTTGTTACAAATCTCACAAATGTCCAGATTTATTATTAGATTTCTTTAAAACCTAGAAAGTGATTTTGAAATTTTTGGATGATACTCCACACTTTCTTAATAATATACTTTCGAATTGGAAGCTAATTCTATCACAACGACGGAAGAATTTAAGACGTCTTTTGAATTAATTTTTTCGTGAAAGGAAATACGCAAATTTTGTAATATCATCCGCCACAGAATTGCTATGCAGTCTAAAAGAAAATAAAGATATTCCAGAACAAAAATTGTTCTTAAGCGTAGACAATGTTTATAATACTATTATGCAATAATTAGTGTTGAGGAAAATCAGTTTTGATTAAGTTAGTAAGTTTCAGTCGATAAATGGGGCACCGTATCAAACACTTTCCGGAAATCTAGAGATGTAGTATCTGTCTGCTGCTCTTTATCTATAGTTACAATTTGAACATGATACTACTAGCAAAAAAGACGCAGCTATGCATGAAGCTTCGGCATTTTTAATTACACTAAGACATTCCGCATTTACGCCACTATACAGATAGTTTACTAAGGATAAAAGATAGATATGTGCGTTAAGAAGGAATCCGACTTATAGAGTCATGTACTAATAGTAGGAATCCCCGGCTTTAAAGCATCAGGCAGTTTATAAGGGTGTGTTTTCAATTTATAATAAAAATTGGAACTCGTTTAAATTCATTAAAGAAATGCACAAAAAAGGGGTGTGGATTAGCTTCATACAGAAGAAAAAGATTAATTGGACACCTAACTTGGGAAACATCGCTTTCATAAAAAAAACGGCTGCAAAAAAAATCACAAATGGGACAGAAACAAAAAGAAAGTGACCAGCTATATATTTTCGAATGTGTTCCTTATGTCGTATTCACGATCCCTACTGGAGGTACAAGATGAAATGTTGCCTAGGTTACATCTATACAATTTTCCAATGTTATCTTGTTCTTTTCAAGGGAACAGCATCACATATTTCCAATGAGTCCAGTTTAAGTTCGCTAAGCGTGTTTCTTATACCTTCTACTTCCGTACTTCGACATTTTGACGTTGTAGAGGCGCGTTTGTGAGTTCCTTCATTGCCTGTTATCAGACTTACTTGGTGAGCATTGCAAACACTGCAAAAGTTGAGTAGTGTCTCGTTTAATGACTACATAGCACTTTCCCAGAAATATCCCAAGATAACGTATTCGCCTGATGTACTACAGATATTACGTTTCAGTTAAATTTTACATAGGTTACTACAGTAGATACTTAAAAGTAGTGAATTCCGAAAGATTACCACTAATCTTATATCGCGTTGTGGCGTTCGCTGTGTTATTCAGTGGTTTCGTATTTAACTAATTTTTAAATGAAAATGATAATCTTATTTTATTACATTGAGTAATTACTAAATAAATTTTCTCCCGGCTAAAGAATTGGTCAAGTTGCTAAAGAACTCCAAGTTAACGTCGTGTTAAAGTGTTGTCTGTTAGTTGTGCAAGTGTCACTTAATCACAGTTCATACAACAGACTCTATACAACTATGGATTATGATGGAAGCAGTTATCTTCAGCAAAGTGATCATTAAAACCACCGAACATCAGCCGCGCAAAACACTGACGTATGTTACCTGAATCAAATTTCTTCGCAACTCGTGCGTAATTAATTTCGGCTCCATACATCAGCTAGAAAAGATTGTTATAACGTTAGTGCTATGAGCATTGTTTTTTAAGAACCAATCTGATTCGAATCATTTTCATTCAAATGAGTTCGGGACCACCGGTGCACATTTATTTTTACACATTTGTGTTACGTTCAGCATTTATGTCTGCAGAGTTGCGTAATTTGAATTTGCCGCTGTGATAATTGTTAATATGGCGGCGGACAATTGATAGAGACTTTCTATTGTTAGACCAAATAAGTATTTTAACTGCTTATTAAACTTTACAGAAACTTTACTTTCGTATTGTGCACTATTTAGACTTCATCAAGCAAACTTTTGATTTGTTCCTAAGGAAAACACAGGCAAAAACGCGATACAAATCGCTATCATCAATGGCTGCGCTCCTTGCAGCGGAAAGAAACAATTAACACAGATAATGCTTACTGAGAGAGGAATTACAGTTACAAATAATTATTCACTCATGTTTATAATAATAATGAACTCTATTTTCAAGTAATAATTAACAAATAATACAATTTCTTAACAGACCTCTGTTTGATATGCGTCTTGCGTGCTGAACCTACAAAAGCCATCCAACAAAAGGTAAAAACAAAGGAAGACAAACACAGATCATAAAAGGAATTTACAATTATCATTGTCTTTGTATTATACACATCGATATGTGCAACAACATCATAGAATATTATATAAATAATTAATATTTAACGTTTTCACTGTTTTTTTATATGTCGAATAGGTAATGTTTATAACCGTTAGAGGCATAATTTCTTCTCGTCGCGCTGTAGCCAAAAATTTATCACGTGGATGTTACAGTGCTAACTTTCCTTGCTATTGTATACGAGCACTGTCCTTCATTTGTCCACATTTAATGGGAGCTGCAGTTTGGTAGAACAAATGGAAGTAAGCCGTTATGCATTTTCTAGCAATAATCCAGCGACGATACTTTCCTCAGAAACAATAACTTCATCAGCGAGCTAGAGAGTTCTGCTAAGCCTGACAGTTACGTGTATTGTGACCATTAGTCGTCTTTTAACTGTTGCTTTTGGAACACTCGATGTTAATTTTCGTTTCTTTTGAATGTTGACCGTTGAATGTGACACCTTGAGGCAGCAGCACTGCCATATGAGGTTGTGAGTGCGAACAATGTGTCAATGATACGAAAAAAAGGGAAGAGAAAAATAATAGAAACGTGAGAAGCATATGAAGTCATCGACGCCCTACAAAATAGCAATTTAGCCTCCTGGAGGTGTAGCTGCTGTTGATTAGCTTCTGACTTGGCACAGAGTAATTAATTAAGTGATCTCCGATCAGCAAGTCGGGCCTCTTTACGACGTGAGTAACATAAAATTAACGTAATATTCAAGATTAATTAAAGGCAACTACCTGATGTAACATATCTAGTGGATCTAGTTGTAATTAGCATGTAGTGAAAAGGCAGGCAGCTTCGAAACCACCTCGTCCTTATTAAAGTAACATTAAAAACCTGAAAGAATATGCCCATAACAGGGGTTGTGCTGTTTATTTGCAATTCAGAATGGAAAAATATGCATATGCGCTAAACATGGCACAAATCATTCCTTTTGCCTTGTGTAACTGGTTACAAAGAAAGATGAACTACCATTAAAGGTGTCCTATAGAAGCAAAATCTGTAGACCGGTGGACACAGAAACGATACGTCATCTGACGAGTGTAACTAACATTGCAATTCCATGTTCGCTGTTCGCCACAGATTACTGCGGTGCTAACGATCTTGTAATGATCTGGAAATGATCGTTACCAAATGAAATCCATAATCGCTATTAATTTTATCTGCATTATAAAGAGCAATAATTAAATTTGTTGTTTAACATTCTGACCGCGTGCTCCGTTCCTTGACTCTGTGAAACTAAGTAGAATTCTTCCCCTCTTCAGTTCAGGTATTTTGCAAGCGTTAGCACATACGCATTGAGCATGATGAGTTTGTATACATCTCTCTAGTGCACGAGTAGAGAAAATAACATTCTTTGAAAAAATATTTACAGTTGTCATTTCTATTCATCGAGCTTTTGACCTAAACACCATTACCATTCCATAACTGCAATACCAGATCGGATACATCCAACATCTTAGCTGCACCTGTAACATGAAGCTGTATATTTCCTTACCTCTTTCTCCATTTTAGCCATACTATTCTCGAAGAAACTGCCCAGTAACCCATGTGTTATCGAGACCCGCTCTAAGTTAAAGAGGAGATTAAAGCTTTATCTGCTATCTTCGACTTAACTTCCCTCTTGGCATTTCCCAGTTGTCTTTTCTACTGTCCAGTAGAGAGGCAGTAGGTCTGTCACATTGCAAGTACCTGTACTTTTTTCGTCGCTGTCTATTTCTGTTTTCATTCCTCTCATCTCGTCAGCTGATCTTACCTTATTATTGCACGCTCTTCCCCTGACCAATCAACTTTTGTAACTTACGTGCTGTTACCATATATTTCTGTTAAGATACTCACATTCGATGTTAATAAGATTAAAATTTCTTAAGTTTCATCTTTTCAGCACTGTCTATTATCGTTGCCAGTGCATTATTATTATTATTATTATTATTATTATTATTATTATTATTATTATTATTTTCTTTATGGACGCTGCGTACAATGACGTCCATGCGGATGGCGGCTTACTCAGCTTTATGGATCACTGTTAAGTCAGCTCTACTACACTGGTTTGCTTTCAAAACTGACGCACCTAAGCCATTTTGACAGTAACAATGTTTTTGTGTTTGTTGTACTCTTTAGTGGGATCATAACGGAATGATTCACCTCCCATACTGTACTTTCTACTTATTCGCCTTTGCACTTCTCGCACACTGAAGTTTCGTTCATGTATTTTGTGATCATCACTTATTGTAACTCTTCTTAGTTCATTTCGTAGTCTTCTTACTTCAGCAGTTTCCCTATGTCCTCTTGCTGGAGTGTCTCAGTGGATCCTCTTTTCTCTGATTTCATCTCGTTTTGAGGTTTCCCTCATTCTCTTCCTTTGTGAAGCTAATCGTACTTCTCGCTCACCATCTGTTTCAATTCTTCAGTTTCCTTTCTGTTTCCTTCTTTTCAATTCACCACTGGAAATGTCTGTTCCTATTTCACATTAAAAGTACTCAACACACTAGAATGCCACTTAATGCACTGTTCACTACATGAAGCAATTAGCTTTCACTAAAATTTATTTGACTTTCTACCACTTTCACATTTGCTTGTTCCGCTGCAATCACTTTCCAAATGTAAATTGACGCATACATCACATCATCGCCCCTACTGCATTTTCTGACACTGTTTGAGAAGTTTGTAAGGACGTTGCAAAGTGGGCTGTGCTGAGAAATAATAGTTTACACTGCGCCATTTCCGAGTTGATTAGCAATGAAGTTAGGCAATCAGGTAGTTGTGCACTCAAATTTAAGCGGCTCGCCAGAGGCTGTGTAGCTAAACGTGACCTTGGTTTGGATTCCTAAAACCGGAAAAGAGAGCGATACAAAAATTGGACATGGCACGGTAGTAATGATGGAAGCCGAGCAAAATTCTAAGCAGTCTTGTGCGCTATCATCTTCGCTGCGAGAAAAACTGACACTAATTGTTTCTGGCGGGCCGCTAGAACGTAGGTCCGCAACGGCCTGACTGGCTAACTTCATTGTTAATTAACTGCGAAATGCCGCAACATACCGAATTTTTTTCTTAACAGTCATTTCGCAGCTCTACGTACCCTGCAACACCCCTACAAACTTTTCAGTCTGTTCCAGACCGCCCTTGTGATCTGGAAAGTGTCCCCATCGCAACAGATAATGGAACATTCGAGAACAATATCAGACATCTCGCAAAATTCTAGTACATTCTCGAAAGTTATGGAAAATTGTACGACATTCAGGAAGATTACAGAACATTCTCTGAACGTCTGCAAAATTCTACAACACTCTGGAACATTCTTCAACGTTATCTAACATCTCGAAGATCCTAGAAGGAACATTGCTACGAGTCTCCTTCGAACCTAACCTCTGCAGTTCCAAACCGAACCTTATTCATGCATGGGATATGGGGGTCTAGCATACTACAGAAACAACATGCGGTATACGGGTGGATTGTGGAGCTATAGCGGCACCTACTGACAAACCAAGTTTATAATTATTGCTTATACGTTGATTAGTAATACGTATTTTGTCTCTGATACAAATAATTGTTGGCATTTAAATAGAACAGATGGAGGAAACTTTTCATTGCATCTGTCTAGCATGCAGAGTACTTAGTTTCTGTTCTAGTGGTGCTTAGAATTTTTTTTTTATTTTTGGCATAACATGTAGCTGGTTGGGAACATTAAGCAGCTACGCGATAATTTTCTGTGGCAATACAGGAACTGCTGAGCCGACTACGAAAGGTGCAGAACGACTTTATTTGGAGCGAAATGCTATGTACGTGACATTCGATAATTAGTCTAAATAACTGCAAATGTCTAACATTGATGCCAATTGAAGAACGGCAAATAATTTCAGAGTGGCGTTGAATGGTATAGTATTTCCAGGATGAACAGAGTGTGTGTGCGACGAAACATCGCAATTCATTACAACTCTATGCCTACCTAAGCTAAGTACAAACATGTAGACTTGGCTTTCGTGGACGAAAACTTTGTTGATCGAGCTTCGCTTCCGACGCACGGTCCGGCTCACAGTTTTCATCTGTGAGAAAGTTTCGTAATGGCCTATAGGTTGTTAAGGGCTGAAAACATTAATTCTAGGCACGTTGCGACTAAATCATTCCCACCGTTCGTTTCTATTAGGAGCGCCATTACAGCAAGGTATGCAAGAGAGTCCTTGTGCAGTTTCACAAGCAGGAGAGAGCGGTTGGTGTAGTGGGGCTTCCAGTTGGAATACGAAGCGTGACGGGACAGCTAATTTGTGAGAAAAGTTGTCTGCGACAGGGGGATAGACGCTTTTTTCGACTGGCACTCCCATTTCGTTGCTTCGCTCGTTCTCAGAGCCCGAGGTATTCGTTGCATATGAACTAGAACAGATCATTATTGCTAATTGTTGTACCGACAAACGATCAGGAAAATTAAAAATAAAAACCTTTCTTGTCCAAACAAGACTGTCCCCATCAGTAGCTGCTAAAACCACGGCCATGCATGCAGCCATGCCTTTTCTGGGAAGCCTATCTTAAAACTGCCCCCCCTCCCCCCCCCCCCCCCCCAACTCGCTAAAAGCGTTTAAATGAACAGCAAACAGCAACAACAAAGCATTCATAATATAGGTGTCTCCAACCCATCCCACAACGAATCTTGAATATGCCTCTCGAAACGTGACATGTGGCCGAAATTCTACACAGGTCTAGCAGACAGACGGTTGAGCTCGAGATTTAAAGATGTACACCCACTAGCCTAAATTATATAAATCAGTTCCAGATTGTTGCACTCACTGCACTGTGAAAAGTTATTCACTAAGTAACGTGGACAATGTATTTAACGTTATGTTATAAATACATATCTTACTCAATAGAAACGTATGAGCAAATGTAAGAATATTGACACGGTTCAACCTTAATTAAAGAACAGAGGATGTCGATAGTGCTGCTTAATTAAAAAAAAAAAGGTTTCATGCAGGGTGTAGCACAAGGGAACGGTCAAACAGTCGGTACACACTCCTTACAGAAAGAACAATACTGTAGAATGTATGCACATGGGCCCCAAAAACATTTGATTTTCGTCCCTGAACTCATACAGATTGAAAATCCATTATGGGTCTAGTACGGTGAATCCCCCGCCCCCAACTTTTTTGTCTTCTGTGCCTATCTCTATGTAACAGAGTAGCACTTACACTAAACATCCTCCTACAGTTTTCGGTCTTTTCCGCTCCCTCTAACAGCGTGGAAGATACGCCCTGATGTCCCAACAAATGACCTCTCACCCTTGCTCTTCTTTTAGCCAGTCTTTTTCACGCATTCCTTTCCTGCGGTTCTGCGGGGAACATAGCCGCTTCTTACCTTAATAACCAACTCAGTTTTTAGTATAATTCCGTGATGGCTCATCTTAAACGATTCACTTCTCTGTTTAACTGTTATTCTACTGTCCATGACGTACTTCCAATGCTGTCATCCAGACACAGATTCTAAAAAAAAATTCTTTCTAAATCGGGACACGTGCTCGAGACTAGTAGACTTCTTCTTTCGCGGGATGCCCTCTTTATCTGTTAGTCCTAATTACTTTGTTCACTATTATTATTTTCGTTCCCAAGCTGCAGAATTCCTCCACTTCGTGTACTATGTGGAACGCAGTCCCAAATTCTGATGTTAAGCCCGTTCTCAGTTCTGCTGCACATCAAAATTTTCGTCGCTTTCAGTTTTATAGCTTCACCTTGAATTTTAATTCCATACATGCACCATATGTCTCTTTTATTTCCTATATTATTTCTTTGATGTTGTTGTTGCGGTCTTCAGTCCTGAGACTGGTTTGATGCAGCTCTCCATGCTACTCTGTCCTGTGCAAGCTTCTTCATCTCCCAGTACCAACTGCAACCTACATCCTTCTGAATCTGCTTAGTGTATTCATCTCTTGGTCTCCCTCTACGTTTTTTACCCTCCACGCTGCCCTCCAATGCTAAATTTGTGATCCCCTGATGTCTCAGGACATTTCCTACCAACCGATCCCTTCTTCTAGTCAAGTTGTGCCACAAACTTCTCTTCTCCCCAATCCTATTCAATACCTCCTCATTAGTTAGGTGATCTATCCACCTTATCTTCAGCATTCTTCTGTAGCACCACATTTCGAAAGCTTCTATTCTCTTCTTGTCCAAATTATTCATCGTCCATGTTTCACTTCCATACATGGCTACACTCCATACAAATAGTTTCAGAAATGACTTCCTGACACTTAAATCTATACTCGATGTTAACAAATTTCTCTTCTTCAGAAATGCTTTCCTTGCCATCGCAGTCTACATTTTATATCCTCTCTACTTCGACCATCATCAGTTATTTTGCTCCCCAAATAGCAAAACTCCTTTACTACTTCAAGTGTTTCATTTCCTAATCTAATTCCCTCAGCATCACCCGACTTAATTCGACTACATTCCATTATCCTCGTTTTGCTTTTGTTGATGTTCATCTAATATCCTCCTTTCAAGACACTGTCCATTCCATTCAACTGCTCTTCCAGGTCCTTTGCTGTCTCTGACAGAATTACAATGTCATCGGTGAACCTCAAAGTTTTTATTTGTTCTCCGTGGATTTTAATACTTACTCCGAATTTTTCTTTTGTTTCCTTTACTGCTTGCTCAATATACAGATTGAATAACATCGGGGAGAGGCTACAACCCTGTCTTACTCCCTTACCGACCACTGCTTCCCTTTCATGTCCCTCGACTCTTATAACTGCCATCTGGTTTCTGTACAAATTGTAAATAGCCTTTCGCTCCCTGTATTTTACCCCTGCCACCTTTAGAATTTGAAAGAGAGTATTGCAGTCAACATTGTCAAAAGCTTTCTCTAAGTCTACAAATGCTAGAAACGTAGGTTTGCCTTTCCTTAATCTTTCTTCTAAGATAAGTCGTAGGGTCACTATTGCCTCACGTGTTCCAGTGTTTCTACGGAATCCAAACTGATCTTCCCCGAGGTCGGCTTCTACTAGTTTTTCCATTCGTCTGTAAAGAATTCGTGTTAGTATTTTGCAGCTGTGGCTTATTAAACTGACTATTAGTTAATTTTCACATCTGTCAACACTTGGTTTCTTTGGGATTGGAATTATTATATTCTTCTTGAAGTCTGAGGGTATTTCGTTTGTTTCAAACATCTTGCTCAGCAGATGGTAGAGTTTTGTCAGGACTGGCTCTCTCAAGGCCGTCAGTAGTTCCAATGGAATGTTGTCAACTGCGGGGGCCTTATTTCGACTCAGGTCTTTCAGTGCTCTGTCAAACTCTTCACGCAATATCATATCTCCCATTTCATTTTCATCTACATCCTCTTCCATTTCCATAATATTGTCCTCAAGTACATCGCCCTTGTATAGACCCTCTATATGCTCCTTCCACCTTTCTGCTTTCCCTTCTTTGCTTAGAACTGGGTTTCCATCTGAACTCTTGATATTCATACAAGTGGTTCTCTTATCTCCAAAGGTGTCTTTAATTTTCCTGTAGGCGGTATCTTCTATCTTACCCCTAGTGAGATAAGCCTCTACATCCTTACATTTGTCATCTAGCCATCCCTGCTTAGCCATTTTTCACTTCCTGTCAATCTCATTTTTGAGACGTTTGTATTCCTTTTTGGCTGCTTCATTTACTGCATTTTTATATTTTCTCCTTTATTTTGATTTATAGATTGAATAGTACAATAGTAAGACAGTGTCCCTATTACATACTTCAGGTCCGGCTACTTCTCTCTTGGCGCTCTACTCATATTCTGCTTTGGAAGCTACCTGTCTTACCTTATTGAATACTCATACTTTTATGTAGAATTCAAAAAATCTTGCTCTAGCTGAAGCTGCTAAACTGTTTTTTTTAGACACACAAATTAATTGCTTTATTCTGGCATCACACTTTTATTTTGTCTATTGCCTCCTGATGATGGTACTTGGTACCGTGATCGGTAGGCAATAGACAAAAGTGCGACTCTAGAATGAGGCAAATATTTTTTTCTCATTGTTTTGGTTACTTTGAAACAGACAATATGTTGGGAATATGTATATATTATGAAAGTGTCTTGAAATTTCTTATGCCTCACTTTACTTACAAAGCGTATAAGAATTGCCTCGCTAGTGAAACTTTTCGTAAGGGGAAAAAGAACGTAATATGACAAATATACAATTTATTAGCCAATTGTTTTGAAGAGCGATAGAGCTGATTGTACGATAGTTCTTACATCTACCTGTATTTCTTATTGTTGAGATTGATGGCAAAATGTTTGTCTGAAAATGAGATTAACATTGCATTTTTAGTGTTGATGCTTTTGCTTTTAATTTCGCCGAAAATTATTTAGACTTTACAGAAGATCTGAGTGAATCTGACCTGCTGATCACCATTTCCTTTTCGCTGTGTTCACACTTTTTCTTTAGCCATTTCGCATTAGCCCCCTATTACATCCTACTGACATTATTTATAAGTGAATAATGTTCCCAGGCTATTTCTTGCTATTCCTGGACATTTTTGTATTTCCTCCTCCCCAGTTTAACGACCTGTTTTGGTATTTGTTATCATAGTTCGTATAGATACAGATAATTTCGACTTCACGTGATCATTCTTCAGATTTTTAGCACCATATTTCTTTGTACGTTGTTTCTGTTAAATTTCATCCTACTTATCATCTTTTCCAACTTTTCCAACTTCCTGGATACGCCATAGAGATGAATACCGGACTTTGGAATGTTAGTTTTCCCACGATGTAATCCAGTTAACATCTTCCTATGTCTCCTGACCCTATCCAAGAATAGCTCTCAACTTGCGACGTTTTTATTTGATATTACCACCCTAAATGTACTGCAAAATGCAGGAAATATTTCATCTGTCACATTACAATTACCTAGTCCATGTTCGACAACAACTCTAACGTCTATTTCTTCCTCTACTACAGGGTCCCAGTTCGCCATGGATACTATATTCTCCTCTCTCTTTTCGTACTTCAGTACTCGCAGATTTCACTTATATATTCGTCAACAAAGAGCTTTTAAATTCACCCACAAGTAAAATTTAGTGCCCGTGGGCTTCTAAGCAACAGATTCCGTGACATATGGACAGGAAAAGCTAGACCAATTCTTTAGTCTTCACGTTCCTTGAGCTCAGGTACTTGAGGCACTGATTCCTCGTACCCTACTACGGAAGGTGTTACCCTAGCGATACTTCAGCGCATTCGCGTTTCAGAGAGACTAATGCCCACTGCACTATCAGTACCGACTCAGGGCATTTCGAACATCGGATACGAGAATGAGTTTCATGCTGTATGAGTTAGAGCGTGGAAATGAACCGTTTATGGACCCAAGCCTATGCAAAACCATGTCTTCCTGGTTCGAGAGGAAGATTCAGCAGTTTAAAAATTGCTTGATTCTGCATCGCTTACATGATGCGCTACTTTAAATTAAATGGATGAAATATGTTTTTTGTTTGAGAGCCTACCAATTAAAGCAGTAAATATCACCTACAAGCCGAATAAAAGTGAGAAGGAAAGATTGTAACCTCCCAACAGTTTAAAAATATATTTATATCATTCATTTTCAATGTAACCTTCCAACAGTTTAAAGTAGATAATAACCACCTAACAGTAAAAATTATAATTTTGAAATTCACGTTCAGTGTAACTACCCAAAAGTTCATTGTTCCGTAAACTCGCAATAATAACGTGAATAACTTCCCAACAAAAAATGTGAGTCACTTATAACCTTTCAATAATTATTTAACTGTGAATCTAACTGATAAATTTGGACGTCAGCAATGGTGAATCATGGTCCTCAAAGATCATACTGAATAAATTGAAAATTCTTACCTCAATTAAGTCGCTGGATAACGCATATATATCTGCTCCTATAAGAAATTTTTCTGGCACAGCCCAGTGCAATGCTGTCCGCTAGATTTGTCATGTATAAAAAGAAACAACAGATTTTTCTTTACAGTAATCGGGATGACCATAGATTGGAGAAATTAGTAAATTCTTTAGATTGAGATCAATGATTGTCAAACGTTAATTTTTATAATAAAGATTATTATAAAGAGATTTTTAAAAAACTTACATGTGACTTGATATAACAATAGTAGATATGCGCGAGGCTGCTTTTACCGTGTACTACATCGCTTAGGCACCGCCATCGCTCCCCACGACCGGCCCAGACAACTCCATACACCAGACAGCTAGCTACTACCAACACTACTGCTTCACAGTTCCTACTGCAGCCAACACTGCTCTCTGGCCTGAGATTCTCTTGTAGCTTACATATCGCAGGCAGCGTGTGAGCAATCCATCGAAATTACATCTGTGCGAGTGAGCTAGCAACAAATTCCTTAGTCATGGACCTTTTACAAGATGTATACTGCACTCATTCGATGATTATACACTGGAATTGTTAATGCCGCTCTGATGTGAAGGACGCACATACGGTGGACCAGAACTCCAACGACAAATTTCGATTGTTCCTGTTGATACATTTTCTGAAATTTTGGTGTAAGACAACTGTGGTCCTCAAATGGTCCACTGTAAATTGTGTAAATATGATTTATTCGGTTTGTTACACCACTTGCTTTGTTTCTGTCAATGAAAAAGCTTGCGATACTCAATCACCAAAATGTACAGAGCAAGGTATCAACACTCTACAAATGCGAAAGTACTGTGATATGGTTGTCTTCACAGCATTCAGTGAAACGGAACACGACGTGCAAATCAGCCAACTCTTGATCAGTAAGAATATCTGTGTCACTCTGTATCACTGGTAACGTACAACTAATACTTGCAGTACCATCTGCAAGTTCGAGGACGAAGAAAAAAGTGGCTACCTATTATTGTTGTCAACGGCAAGTACCGTTAGTGAAAGGACCCAGCTTATTTCCAATCAGGAAAGTCGGTGCATACCATCGACAGCTGCACTGTTGTGTGGATACTTCAGTACGTTTCAGGTACGGAGATAATTTTGGGGTATAAGTCTGTAATGAGCCACCGAAGACCACGCGCCTCTTCTGCGAATATACTCAAGCAATATCCGTAAACAGCCGGCCAGAGTGGCCGAGCTTTTCTAAGCTTTACAGTCTGGAACCGCGCGACCGCTACGGTCGCAGGTTCGAATCCTGCCTCGGGCATGGATGTGTGTGATGTCCTTAGGTTGGTTACGTTTAACTAGTTCTAAGTTCTAGGGGACCGATGACCTTAGAAGTTAAGTCCCATAGTGCTCAGAGCCATTTCAACCATATCCGTAAATAGCCTCAGAAACTTTGTCAATGGAATTCAAGTTTCTATCTCAATCTGTTGTAATTATCTCCGTTAGAATGTGCTCAATGATATTTATATTAGTTTATGCTGCTCAGACCCTGTGACCCTGTGTGATCATAACTTTCAGTTTTCATGCAAAGATAGTGACTCCTTAGATACATAAGGCTCAAACATTTCATTATTATATAGCTAACAGCAGATGTTACAACAAACGTCGACCTTATATCATACTATCTGCTACGTGATAAGGGAAAGGTTTCGAGAATGAAGGAAGATGAAACATTAACCACATGTGCTAAAATTTTACCCCATTATTATTACCCCTGATACAGTTATCACTGTTCCAATTTCTGCCACTTTACTGTAGAGCAACATGGCCCTTGGACAGGTGATCAGTAATTGGTGTGATTAACGATGATGGCATCGACGCTGAGGTGCTTAGCGTCATAATTAATGTACAGTCATCGGAAATAAACTGTAAGTGACTAGAACGTCTTAAATTTAGTGGTTGGTAGCTCGTTAAAAAAAGGTTTTTTACTTTCTCCGTTTGCCAGTTGTAGCCATTATACACGTGTTTATTAGTGTTTACTGTTGTATCAATCTGCACAACTTTGTCGGCAGTACACAGATGCTATGTAGGAGAAACTGCATGGCCATACACTGGACACGGCCGTGGCTACGATCCGTTTGACGTCAGTCATGTGAGACAGGAAAACGTGACAGCTGTCAACGGAGAGCCAAAAAAATGGTTCAAATGGCTCTGAGCACTATGGGACATAACATCTGTGGTCATCAGTCCCCTAGAACTGAGAACTACTTAAACCTAACTAACCTAAGGACATCACATACATCCATGCCCGAGGCAGGATTCGAACCTGCGACAGTAGCCGAAGATTGATTTGATGCAAGTTTCCACGCTGTACAAGACCCTTCATGTCCGCCTACCTCCTGCGACATACGTTCATCAGAACCTGGCTTTTGCAGTCAAGCTTTTGTTTTCTTCCACAGTTAGAACCCCACCCACCGCTTCCCTCCATTGCCACATTAATTATTCTTTTATGTCTCAGTACTGTTCCTATCAACCGATTCATTCTTAGTAAATATATTCATTCTTAGTAAGTATATTCTTCTCCCTAATTCTATTCACCACCTCTTCGTTAGCCATCCTAACCATCCTAACTACCCCCATCTTGAATACTATTCTATAGCGCCACATACCAAAAGCTCATACTCCCTTTTTCAAAGAACGGTTTGGTTTCCGTACAAGGCTACACTCTTGATAAATCGATATGGTAGTTGTAAGTAAGCGACTAGTACAGCGACCGTACAGTACTAACAAAATGTCAGATAATATTTGGAAAAATTCCAGTAAGCGTACGACAAAGCTAAGCTGCGCAGATAAACAGCAGAAGGCTCCGTCGGGATGCGAATGGGCTTCATATGAAGTACCCAGAAGCCATTAACCGCGAATATGGAAAAACGGCGATGTCTATAACGCGCCAACGACGACCCCTTTGGAGCAGTCGAAGACACTCTTATTCTACCATGAGCCGCGGTACATGTTAGTTAGTTTCGTAAGACTTAACATGGTCAAGTTTTTTGGAGTATACTAAATTTATTTGTCTTGATCGTACAGTAATAAAATGGTGACCGATTCCGATTTCTGAAGGAATCATCTTCAGATCATTAAAGTGTCTTTAGTGAATAACTCGCCACATGTAGCCCAAAGTCCGTTATTTGCTCCATCAATCATACCCGCGGTGAACGTTATAATGTGTAATGAGTCAACGAACGTGGAACGTACGTGTGTACGTGTGAGCGCACACACACACACACACACACACACACACACACACACACACACACACACAGAAGATTTTGAAGAAAGAGTATGGTTACATGCCGATCATTTCGCAGTTTCTTCCTGTGAAAATGAGAAATTGACGTATTATTTCTATCCTGCAAGGCATCTGTGTTACATGTATACTTAATAAGGAGAAACGTTTATATTGTATATTTGAAAATGCTTCTATTATTTCGAAGGCATTTTATATCCATGCATGGATTGTCAGAGTTTTATAAGTTCATATTCTATGATTAAAATGAGAAATTTAATTTCATTACATGGTACTAGGGGTCATGTTTTCTTAGTTTTGCACTTGCGACTATCTCTCTTGTTCATTAATTCAGATGGACTGCTAACTACGTATTTCACAACACAGTAAAACTAGTACGGTTAATAATCCGACCTACTTTAACAGTGAGAACTGTCAATCGTCCATGTTTCGTTTCCACACAACATCACATTGTGGACAAATATTTTCAGAGATGACTTCCTAACACTTAATTTAGATACTGTTAGCGACTTGCCCCTGCTTCGTTCGTGTAGCTCCGACTGGACGACTTGTCTCGCGTCGTGTAAGTAAATTATGTACACAAACCTTCCTCTTGAATTAGTCTATCTATTAGTAGATGAAAACCCTAACAAAACTCGAAAACTGATCGAACAAATAATGTCAGAAACCATATCAAAAATTAAATTCATAGATGAAACTCTCAGTCAAAACAGGAGTAAGACAAGGAGATGGGATCTCGCCACTATTATTCAACACAGTTTTAGACAAAGTAATAAAAGAATGGAAATGAAACTAAGAAAAAAAAAAAACTTTTGGAAGCCAATCGAACTAGGAAGAGGTCAAGGAAAACCCAACGTTCCATACTTAGCGTTTGCAGATGACTTGGCGGTTCGAGACGACAGTGAAGAAACAGCAGTGGATCAAATTGAGACCGTCGAAGAATGTGCAGAGAAAGTTGGCCTGCAAATCTTTGAGAAGACTGAATTTGTGTGTTCCAAGTTAGATATTGCGAAACTTAAAAAAAAAAAAAACATCATGGCGAAATCAACAAATACTTAAGTATCTCGGTGAAATTATTGAACCTAAAGGAATTGAAAAAATAGCACAAAAAACAGACTGCCGAAAATCAAGAAAGTGTCCGGACTAGTTTCAAATATGTGTAGCAAAAATGCCTGTCAAAATGCATAGAAACAGACACTGCAACACAGTAATCAAACCGACAGTCACATATGCAAGTGATCCACTTTCACTGAACCGAAAACTAGATTTACAAGAAATTAAGAAAGTAGAGAGAAAGTTTATTAGAAAAATTCTGGGACCACGATACACACAAGATGAATACAGACTGCAAACCATGGATAAAACAGAAAAAAGTATGAAACATGCAAACTCACATCAGGAAGAGACGAATGAAGTTCTATGGACATCTACACAGATTAACTGAAATTAGACTAACTAAACGTCTATTGAACTATCTGACATCCGTTAGAGTGTCAATATCTTGGGTAACCGATATTAAGGATTTGACAAAAGCAAAAATTGACTTAACAAACACATCAGACAGGGATACATTCAGAAGCAAAATTGAGAAGTGGAAGTTTATTCCAGAGATGGAACCGAAACCATACCGAACAAAGTGTACTGAAGAAAGAAAAAAAGGCCTTCGGGGAGAACATCAAGAAATAATGGGATAAGAACTGTAAGAAAGATCACTTGCTTATCGTTCTCCAACAGGGACATTCGCTATTGTAATAATAATAATAATAATAATAGCAATAATATATATAATTTCTCCTTTTCGAGATGGGTTTTCTTTTTTTCTTGCTATTTTCAATCTGAAATTTATATCCTCTGTGTTCCAGCCATTGTCAGTTTCTTGTTACTTAGCTGTGCCATTAGTAAAACTCATCTATTACTTTTAGTGTCTCCTTCCTCCATTCAATTCTCTGACAGTAACATACTTTCCATTATCTTTGTTTCACTTTTGATTGTATTCATCTTATAACCTTCTGTCAAGACAATATACATTTCCTTCAGCTGATCTTTCTCATCTCTGTCAGAATTACAATGTCATCGTCAATACTAGAACTTTTTATTTCTTTTCGCTGAACTTAAAATGTCTCCCCAAATTTCTCCTCGTTTCCCTTACTTCTAGATGGAGCAGCTTTGGGGAAAGTCAACGAAGTTATTAAACCTGCTACCTATCAAGCATAATAACACGCCACGGACGAAGGAAAGTGGACGGAAAGTGTTCAGTGGCACAGTCATAGTGAGCAATTTTGGCCAAGTGAAATCTGCTAGTATCCAAGGTCGGCCGTAATATGAGAAACAGATTTCTGAAAATATAGCGTTGGAGCACACAGTTGCAACGCAGTGAATTGAAACGTTTTAGATTTGGTGCTATATAAAGATGATAGAAATTAAACGGACTGATCATATAAGGAATGAAGAATATGTGGAAGAAAGGAGGGACAGGCCAATAGTATAGGTGTTAAGACACCAGAGTACAACTTCCATGGAATTAGAGAGATCTATAGTGGATAAAAAACTATCCGGGAAAACAGAGATAGAAATAATTACAACAAATAATTGAAGACTCTGTGATGAAGAGGTCGGAGCAGTACAGGAATTCGTGGCGGGGTGCATCGAACGTGTCAGGAGACAGATGACTCAGAAGTGGTATTTCAGATACAGCTTGCGGCAACCTGCAGATGCAAACAGGAATAAATAAAATACCTCAGAAATCTTTAGGAATTGCAAGTGTACGATTGCCAATGAAATCACTTAGCTGAGCGAAATACCTGTCGTGTGAGAAACGATGTGCAAGCGGAAAAAGGCGACTTGCTAATGTCCGCTTGTTAGAAGGCGTCTAGCGCCTCGCCTTTGGCGCCGTTACGTAATGGCGCTGCAGCTCACGATTCTTAGCACGTGATGTGGGCTGGCAAGAGGCGGCGGGATCGAAAACCACGTGAGTAATTTGAGAGCAGCTGCAGTAACCACGAGCTAATGTCGCCGTAATGTGGAGATGCGGGATGCACACTAATGGGTCTCGGCATTGTTCCTAGAAGACATTCGTCACGAATGACTTCGTCACAACAAAAGAAATACTACTATGTTTATTTTACAGATATTGTTTAATGGTTCTTCTTTCATTACATTATTTACTGGACGTCCTCTCCTCTGTATTGTCTACCTTAGACATTAAACACCTTCCAGTGATGTTAATACGACCACCTGTCAAAAGCATAAATAACCAGCTTTTTCAGCGCGGACCTCTCATCGACGTGTAGAAAGAGAGTCAACAAGGTAGTTACTGACAGAGATATATACCTATGACGACTTCAGTGCCGTTTCAAGCTGCGCTAGGGCTTCTTTCAGCTTCTTCTTTTTATAAAAATAATACATCGCCATTTGACTCTATATTTCTTCACGTTTAATGTGTACAATCTAGATTTCGACTTTCAAAAATGGTTGAAATGGGGAGAAGAGGAGCTTGTGGCAGAACTTGTCTAGAAGAAGGGATCTGTTGGTAGGACATGTTCTGAGACATCGACGTATCACCAATTTAGTATTGGAGGGCAGCGTGGAGGGTTAAAATCGTAGAGGGAGACCAATAGATGAATGCACTAAGCACATTCAGAAGGATGTAGGCTGCAGTAGGTACTGGGAGATGAAAAAGCTTGCACAGGATAGAGTAGCATGGAGAGCTGCATCAAACCTGTCTCAGGACTGAAGACCACAACAACACAACATCGATTTTCGCTGTTGAGGATCCATCGCGCGATCAGTGCTATGGATGTGGTCCCACAGAATCTCGACTAGGTTTAAAGCTAAGGATTCTGGTGGCCGGGGAAGTACTATAAACTGATTCCGATTCTCTTCGACCCGCGCACGTGCACTGCTGGTAGATGACATGGCGCCGAGGAAAAACAAACTGCGTGTAGGGCAGAATGGCACCCAAGGATAGATGCGTCCTTGGAATTGATCTGTGCCTTCCAAAACGACGACATCGCTCGGGAAATGCAACGAAAACATTCCCCAAACCATATTGCTCGTTCCTCCGGCCTGGAATCTTCCGACGATTGTAGCAGGGTTTTTGCTTTGAGACGTTGCACACTATATCTCTCATCTACATCTACATACATACTCCGCAAGCCAACTGACGGTGTCTGGCGGAGGGTACCCTGAGTACCTCTATTGGTTCTCCCTTCTATTCCAGTCTCGTATTGTTCGTGGAAAGAAGGATTGTCGGTATGCCTCTGTATGGGCTCTAATCTCTCTGATTTTATCCTCATGGTCTCTTCGCGAGATATACGTAGGAGGGAGCAATATACTGCTTGACTCTTCGCTGAAGGTATGTTCTCGAAAGTTAACAAAAGCCCGTATACATGCTACTGGCTATCTTTCGTAACGAGCATAAAACGCGGTTCTTCTGAAAAGACCACCTTTCGCTACTCACTGGACGTCCAGCTGCGGCATTAGCGTTCAAATTCGAACCTTCGCGTCCAGTGAATAGCAGACACCATTGTTAGTCCCTTGGTTCATCTAGGCAATCGGCTGCTCAACAACTGCACCTCTATTCGACCGTACGTATCTCCCTCCACAGCCGTCGTTCATCCCTGAGTTTTATGGCCTGTGGTGCATCACAACTGCCTCGGCGCCGGTTTCGCATAGCGCCATTTTACCATGCACGCTATACTTTAACAATGGCGGCACACTAACAGTTTACTAACGAGCCGTGGCGCTCGTTACTGGCGCGCCAGTCTCTTGGATGTTCATTATCAATCCTTCGATGTTTCTTATCTTTGCTTGCCTTGTTGTTTTCCGCATTCGCGGGGCGAGTGGGAGTTGACGTTTGCTCGGGCCACCTGCTGAGACGCCGCGAGGTACGAGGTGGAAGCAACCAGGTTTATGTGGAGTTGGTTGTACGCGGTCTGCCGGTTCAGGATGGAGGATATGTGATGGCTGCCGGCCTGTCTGATCTGATTTTGCTCGCGGTGCCTTGCGACCGCCTAGCTTGGGTTGCTGCCTGGTGTATCCTACACGAGCCATACCTGATGTCCAGCAGAAGTTAAGCAGCCTTGTGTTTCTTTTAAAGAAAAGGAGGAAATGTGTAAGACTTTTTGTAACCAATTTTGGTGGCATCTTAAGTGTGGCCTTCGCGTTTACACTACCTTTGGGTAGAGCTAATTCTTTTAAATTTAAATAGTTGGGGTTCCCTGGTCTTTATAATGTTTTGGGGGTCGAATTTTCTCTTTCGGGTTATTTCCTTGTGCTTGGTTCAGTGTTTACTTGTATATCGGGAAGTGACTCCTGGTTAAAACTCGGAGAAGGTGTTTGATGTTACTGCCGCTTCCGGCATTTGTCTTTTTAATTAATTATTAAGTGTTGTCATCCCTTCGAGCGACCTGGTGCCACTCCTCGTTAATTAATGCTGGTTTATGTGTACTTAATTTTGAACTGGTCATTGACTTAATATTTTGGAGCGCAGTATAGCACTAAGGCAACCTCATTGTATACCACCTTGTGCCCCGGTCTAGTACCTTAATTTTCAGTGGCGCGAGTTAGCTCCACTACTGGTTTTACTGATGTGCTCCCTTCAAAATCTTCTCTTGTATAAGTTTGCCCCATGTGTGTCTGGGAACACAGAGATGAGCTTTAGTGTGACTTCAGTGCTAGTCAGTTAATCGAATCTTCATTTTGGCTTGGCCTTCACTGAAGAGTTTGAGTGGAGTGCAGTGTGTTTGATTTGTTATTCATTTAATTACTGTAAGTTTGTTTATTCAATGGGCAGCAAGACATTTAAAGACTGTTGGCATTAACTCCCCTAGTTGTGGGGTGTTGCTAATTCGTTCCAAATGGCTTACTACTTATTCAATGGCAAGGCTGTTGATTAGTTGGTTACTGTGAGTACAAATTTACGCTATTTATTTGTTACCGAAATTCTTGAAGTGTCTGTGTCGTGATTCAATCACTAGTTACGTGTTTGAGCTAAATTGATATAAACCTTACATTGCCTCCTTAAAATTTGTTGCCAGCAGAAACCCTTCAGGACAATTACGTTTTGTCACTGTTTATGTTAACCTTTGCTGGGAGCAATATTTCGTGTAGTTAAATTTTGTCTTAAAATGTGTATTTCTCTGATGTAATAGTGATAAAAGGAAAAAGCAAGGGGCCTGGTCCTTCCCATTGTGTCCGGTTTGTACCACGTCTCAACTAATTTAACCGTTGTGGAAATGCTTCCACCCTTGCCTAAAAGGCTGCCTACAGACAAACATGCCACCGATGCTCATGCCCTTCTAGACGGGAGGTAAATCGCTTGGTTTCCGCACTACGACAACACCCGCACTGCTTTACGCGTCCCCTCGACGATCTTCATACTCCCTCTACTGACAGTGCAGCCAAATGTCGTCTGTGAGTGCTTATTGCATCTTGACGCCCAACGTAGGCGGTGTTCACATTGATGTGACTGAACGGTATAAAACAAACCGAGATTAATTCTAAAAGAAGTAACTAGTCACATATTTTCTTGAAATATTTAATTGTACTTTTAATAGCTCTCAAGCTCACGATCTTCATACTCCCTCTACTGACAGTGCAGCCAAATGCCGTCTGTGAGTGCTTATTACATATTGACGCCCAACGTAGGCGGTGTTCATATTGATGTGACTGAACGGTATAAAACAAACCGAGATTAATTCTAAAAGAAGTAACTAGTCACATATTTTCTTGAAATATTCAATTGTACTTTTAATAGCTCTCAAGCTCACGATCTTCATACTCCCTCTACTGACAGTGCAGCCAAATGTCGTCTGTGAGTGCTTATTGCATCTTGACGCCCAACGTAGGCGGTGTTCACATTGATGTGACTGAACGGTATAAAACAAACCGAGATTAATTCTAAAAGAAGTAACTAGTCACATATTTTCTTGAAATATTTAATTGTACTTTTAATAGCTCTCAAGCTCACGATCTTCATACTCCCTCTACTGACAGTGCAGCCAAATGCCGTCTGTGAGTGCTTATTGCATCTTGACGCCCAACGTAGGCGGTGTTCACATTGATGTGACTGAACGGTATAAAACAAACCGAGATTAATTCTAAAAGAAGTAACTAGTCACATATTTTCTTGAAATATTTAACTGTACTTTTAATAGCTCTCAAGCTCACGATCTTCATACTCCCTCTACTGACAGTGCAGCCAAATGTCGTCTGTGAGTGCTTATTGCATCTTGACGCCCAACGTAGGCGGTGTTCACATTGATGTGACTGAACGGTATAAAACAAACCGAGATTAATTCTAAAAGAAGTAACTAGTCACATATTTTCTTGAAATATTTAATTGTACTTTTAATAGCTTTCAAGCTCACGATCTTCATACTCCCTCTACTGACAGTGCAGCCAAATGTCGTCTGTGAGTGCTTATTGCATCTTGACGCCCAACGTAGGCGGTGTTCACATTGATGTGACTGAACGGTATAAAACAAACCGAGATTAATTCTAAAAGAAGTAACTAGTCACATATTTTCTTGAAATATTTAATTGTACTTTTAATAGCTCTCAAGCTCACGATCTTCATACTCCCTCTACTGACAGTGCAGCCAAATGTCGTCTGTGAGTGCTTATTGCATCTTGACGCCCAACGTAGGCGGTGTTCACATTGATGTGACTGAACGGTATAAAACAAACCGAGATTAATTCTAAAAGAAGTAACTAGTCACATATTTTCTTGAAATATTTAACTGTACTTTTAATAGCTCTCAAGCTCACGATCTTCATACTCCCTCTACTGACAGTGCAGCCAAATGTCGTCTGTGAGTGCTTATTGCATCTTGACGCCCAACGTAGGCGGTGTTCACATTGATGTGACTGAACGGTATAAAACAAACCGAGATTAATTCTAAAAGAAGTAACTAGTCACATATTTTCTTGAAATATTTAATTGTACTTTTAATAGCTTTCAAGCTCACGATCTTCATACTCCCTCTACTGACAGTGCAGCCAAATGTCGTCTGTGAGTGCTTATTGCATCTTGACGCCCAACGTAGGCGGTGTTCACATTGATGTGACTGAACGGTATAAATCAAACCGAGATTAATTCTAAAAGAAGTAACTAGTCACATATTTTCTTGAAATATTTAACTGTACTTTTAATAGCTCTCAAGCTCACGATCTTCATACTCCCTCTACTGACAGTGCAGCCAAATGCCGTCTGTGAGTGCTTATTGCATCTTGACGCCCAACGTAGGCGGTGTTCACATTGATGTGACTGAACGGTATAAAACAAACCGAGATTAATTCTAAAAGAAGTAACTAGTCACATATTTTCTTGAAATATTTAACTGTACTTTTAATAGCTCTCAAGCTCACGATCTTCATACTCCCTCTACTGACAGTGCAGCCAAATGTCGTCTGTGAGTGCTTATTGCATCTTGACGCCCAACGTAGGCGGTGTTCACATTGATGTGACTGAACGGTATAAAACAAACCGAGATTAATTCTAAAAGAAGTAACTAGTCACATATTTTCTTGAAATATTTAACTGTACTTTTAATAGCTCTCAAGCTCACGATCTTCATACTCCCTCTACTGACAGTGCAGCCAAATGTCGTCTGTGAGTGCTTATTGCATCTTGACGCCCAACGTAGGCGGTGTTCACATTGATGTGACTGAACGGTATAAAACAAACCGAGATTAATTCTAAAAGAAGTAACTAGTCACATATTTTCTTGAAATATTTAATTGTACTTTTAATAGCTCTCAAGCTCACGATCTTCATACTCCCTCTACTGACAGTGCAGCCAAATGTCGTCTGTGAGTGCTTATTGCATCTTGACGCCCAACGTAGGCGGTGTTCACATTGATGTGACTGAACGGTATAAAACAAACCGAGATTAATTCTAAAAGAAGTAACTAGTCACATATTTTCTTGAAATATTTAACTGTACTTTTAATAGCTCTCAAGCTCACGATCTTCATACTCCCTCTACTGACAGTGCAGCCAAATGTCGTCTGTGAGTGCTTATTGCATCTTGACGCCCAACGTAGGCGGTGTTCACATTGATGTGACTGAACGGTATAAAACAAACCGAGATTAATTCTAAAAGAAGTAACTAGTCACATATTTTCTTGAAATATTTAACTGTACTTTTAATAGCTCTCAAGCTCACGATCTTCATACTCCCTCTACTGACAGTGCAGCCAAATGTCGTCTGTGAGTGCTTATTGCATCTTGACGCCCAACGTAGGCGGTGTTCACATTGATGTGACTGCACGGTATAAAACAAACCGAGATTAATTCTAAAAGAAGTAACTAGTCACATATTTTCTTGAAATATTTAATTGTACTTTTAATAGCTCTCAAGCTCACGATCTTCATACTCCCTCTACTGACAGTGCAGCCAAATGTCGTCTGTGAGTGCTTATTGCATCTTGACGCCCAACGTAGGCGGTGTTCACATTGATGTGACTGAACGGTATAAAACAAACCGAGATTAATTCTAAAAGAAGTAACTAGTCACATATTTTCTTGAAATATTTAACTGTACTTTTAATAGCTCTCAAGCTCACGATCTTCATACTCCCTCTACTGACAGTGCAGCCAAATGTCGTCTGTGAGTGCTTATTGCATCTTGACGCCCAACGTAGGCGGTGTTCACATTGATGTGACTGAACGGTATAAAACAAACCGAGATTAATTCTAAAAGAAGTAACTAGTCACATATTTTCTTGAAATATTTAATTGTACTTTTAATAGCTCTCAAGCTCACGATCTTCATACTCCCTCTACTGACAGTGCAGCCAAATGTCGTCTGTGAGTGCTTATTGCATCTTGACGCCCAACGTAGGCGGTGTTCACATTGATGTGACTGAACGGTATAAAACAAACCGAGATTAATTCTAAAAGAAGTAACTAGTCACATATTTTCTTGAAATATTTAACTGTACTTTTAATAGCTCTCAAGCTCACGATCTTCATACTCCCTCTACTGACAGTGCAGCCAAATGCCGTCTGTGAGTGCTTATTGCATCTTGACGCCCAACGTAGGCGGTGTTCACATTGATGTGACTGAACGGTATAAAACAAACCGAGATTAATTCTAAAAGAAGTAACTAGTCACATATTTTCTTGAAATATTTAACTGTACTTTTAATAGCTCTCAAGCTCACGATCTTCATACTCCCTCTACTGACAGTGCAGCCAAATGCCGTCTGTGAGTGCTTATTGCATCTTGACGCCCAACGTAGGCGGTGTTCACATTGATGTGACTGAACGGTATAAAACAAACCGAGATTAATTCTAAAAGAAGTAACTACTCACATATTTTCTTGAAATATTTAATTGTACTTTTAATAGCTTTCAAGCTCACGATCTTCATACTCCCTCTACTGACAGTGCAGCCAAATGCCGTCTGTGAGTGCTTATTGCATCTTGACGCCCAACGTAGGCGGTGTTCACATTGATGTGACTGAACGGTATAAAACAAACCGAGATTAATTCTAAAAGAAGTAACGAGTCACATATTTTCTTGAAATATTTAATTGTACTTTTAATAGCTCTCAAGCTCACGATCTTCATACTCCCTCTACTGACAGTGCAGCCAAATGTCGTCTGTGAGTGCTTATTGCATCTTGACGCCCAACGTAGGCGGTGTTCACATTGATGTGACTGAACGGTATAAAACAAACCGAGATTAATTCTAAAAGAAGTAACTAGTCACATATTTTCTTGAAATATTTAATTGTACTTTTAATAGCTCTCAAGCTCACGATCTTCATACTCCCTCTACTGACAGTGCAGCCAAATGCCGTCTGTGAGTGCTTATTGCATCTTGACGCCCAACGTAGGCGGCGTTCACATTGATGTGACTGAACGGTATAAAACAAACCGAGATTAATTCTAAAAGAAGTAACTAGTCACATATTTTCTTGAAATATTTAATTGTACTTTTAATAGCTTTCAAGCTCACGATCTTCATACTCCCTCTACTGACAGTGCAGCCAAATGTCGTCTGTGAGTGCTTATTGCATCTTGACGCCCAACGTAGGCGGTGTTCACATTGATGTGACTGAACGGTATAAAACAAACCGAGATTAATTCTAAAAGAAGTAACTAGTCACATATTTTCTTGAAATATTTAACTGTACTTTTAATAGCTTTCAAGCTCACGATCTTCATACTCCCTCTACTGACAGTGCAGCCAAATGTCGTCTGTGAGTGCTTATTGCATCTTGACGCCCAACGTAGGCGGTGTTCACATTGATGTGACTGAACGGTATAAAACAAACCGAGATTAATTCTAAAAGAAGTAACTAGTCACATATTTTCTTGAAATATTTAACTGTACTTTTAATAGCTCTCAAGCTCACGATCTTCATAGTCCCTCTACTGACAGTGCAGCCAAATGTCGTCTGTGAGTGCTTATTGCATCTTGACGCCCAACGTAGGCGGTGTTCACATTGATGTGACTGAACGGTATAAAACAAACCGAGATTAATTCTAAAAGAAGTAACTAGTCACATATTTTCTTGAAATATTTAATTGTACTTTTAATAGCTCTCAAGCTCACGATCTTCATACTCCCTCTACTGACAGTGCAGCCAAATGTCGTCTGTGAGTGCTTATTGCATCTTGACGCCCAACGTAGGCGGTGTTCACATTGATGTGACTGAACGGTATAAAACAAACCGAGATTAATTCTAAAAGAAGTAACTAGTCACATATTTTCTTGAAATATTTAACTGTACTTTTAATAGCTCTCAAGCTCACGATCTTCATACTCCCTCTACTGACAGTGCAGCCAAATGTCGTCTGTGAGTGCTTATTGCATCTTGACGCCCAACGTAGGCGGTGTTCACATTGATGTGACTGAACGGTATAAAACAAACCGAGATTAATTCTAAAAGAAGTAACTAGTCACATATTTTCTTGAAATAATTAATTGTACTTTTAATAGCTTTCAAGCTCACGATCTTCATACTCCCTCTACTGACAGTGCAGCCAAATGTCGTCTGTGAGTGCTTATTGCATCTTGACGCCCAACGTAGGCGGTGTTCACATTGATGTGACTGAACGGTATAAAACAAACCGAGATTAATTCTAAAAGAAGTAACTAGTCACATATTTTCTTGAAATATTTAACTGTACTTTTAATAGCTCTCAAGCTCACGATCTTCATACTCCCTCTACTGACAGTGCAGCCAAATGCCGTCTGTGAGTGCTTATTGCATCTTGACGCCCAACGTAGGCGGTGTTCACATTGATGTGACTGAACGATATAAAACAAACCGAGATTAATTCTAAAAGAAGTAACTAGTCACATATTTTCTTGAAATATTTAACTGTACTTTTATAGCTCTCAAGCTCACGATCTTCATACTCCCTCTACTGACAGTGCAGCCAAATGCCGTCTGTGAGTGCTTATTGCATCTTGACGCCCAACGTAGGCGGTGTTCACATTGATGTGACTGAACGGTATAAAACAAACCGAGATTAATTCTAAAAGAAGTAACTAGTCACATATTTTCTTGAAATATTTAATTGTACTTTTAATAGCTTTCAAGCTCACGATCTTCATACTCCCTCTACTGACAGTGCAGCCAAATGCCGTCTGTGAGTGCTTATTGCATCTTGACGCCCAACGTAGGCGGTGTTCACATTGATGTGACTGAACGGTATAAAACAAACCGAGATTAATTCTAAAAGAAGTAACTAGTCACATATTTTCTTGAAATATTTAATTGTACTTTTAATAGCTCTCAAGCTCACGATCTTCATACTCCCTCTACTGACAGTGCAGCCAAATGTCGTCTGTGAGTGCTTATTTCATCTTGACGCCCAACGTAGGCGGTGTTCACATTGATGTGACTGAACGGTATAAAACAAACCGAGATTAATTCTAAAAGAAGTAACTAGTCACATATTTTCTTGAAATATTTAATTGTACTTTTAATAGCTCTCAAGCTCACGATCTTCATACTCCCTCTACTGACAGTGCAGCCAAATGCCGTCTGTGAGTGCTTATTGCATCTTGACGCCCAACGTAGGCGGCGTTCACATTGATGTGACTGAACGGTATAAAACAAACCGAGATTAATTCTAAAAGAAGTAACTAGTCACATATTTTCTTGAAATATTTAATTGTACTTTTAATAGCTTTCAAGCTCACGATCTTCATACTCCCTCTACTGACAGTGCAGCCAAATGTCGTCTGTGAGTGCTTATTGCATCTTGACGCCCAACGTAGGCGGTGTTCACATTGATGTGACTGAACGGTATAAAACAAACCGAGATTAATTCTAAAAGAAGTAACTAGTCACATATTTTCTTGAAATATTTAACTGTACTTTTAATAGCTTTCAAGCTCACGATCTTCATACTCCCTCTACTGACAGTGCAGTCAAATGTCGTCTGTGAGTGCTTATTGCATCTTGACGCCCATCGTAGGCGGTGTTCACATTGATGTGACTGAACGGTATAAAACAAACCGAGATTAATTCTAAAAGAAGTAACTAGTCACATATTTTCTTGAAATATTTAACTGTACTTTTAATAGCTCTCAAGCTCACGATCTTCATATTCCCTCTACTGACAGTGCAGCCAAATGCCGTCTGTGAGTGCTTATTGCATCTTGACGCCCAACGTAGGCGGTGTTCACATTGATGTGACTGAACGGTATAAAACAAACCGAGATTAATTCTAAAAGAAGTAACTAGTCACATATTTTCTTGAAATATTTAATTGTACTTTTAATAGCTTTCAAGCTCACGATCTTCATACTCCCTCTACTGACAGTGCAGCCAAATGCCGTCTGTGAGTGCTTATTGCATCTTGACGCCCAACGTAGGCGGTGTTCACATTGATGTGACTGAACGGTATAAAACAAACCGAGATTAATTCTAAAAGAAGTAACTAGTCACATATTTTCTTGAAATATTTAACTGTACTTTTAATAGCTTTCAAGCTCACGATCTTCATACTCCCTCTACTGACAGTGCAGCCAAATGCCGTCTGTGAGTGCTTATTGCATCTTGACGCCCAACGTAGGCGGTGTTCACATTGATGTGACTGAACGGTATAAAACAAACCGAGATTAATTCTAAAAGAAGTAACTAGTCACATATTTTCTTGAAATATTTAATTGTACTTTTAATAGCTTTCAAGCTCACGATCTTCATACTCCCTCCACTGACAGTGCAGCCAAATGCCGTCTGTGAGTGCTTATTGCATCTTGACGCCCAACATAGGCGGTGTTCACATTGATGTGACTGAACGGTATAAAACAAACTGAGATTAATTCTAAAAGAAGTAACGAGTCACATATTTTCTTGAAATATTTAATTGTACTTTTAATAGCTTTCAAGCTCACGATCTTCATACTCCCTCTACTGACAGTGCAGCCAAATGCCGTCTGTGAGTGCTTATTGCATCTTGACGCCCAACGTAGGCGGTGTTCACATTGATGTGACTGAATGGTATAAAACAAACCGAGATTAATTCTAAAAGAAGTAACTAGTCACATATTTTCTTGAAATATTTAATTGTACTTTTAGTAGCTCTCAATCTCACGAAGGTAATCAGACAAAGTTCTGCATTAAGGTCTCCTACTTGTTTCCTTCCAAACGCTTCATCACGTTCTGTTAGTTTTCACAACTAATCATGCCTTTGTGATGGATGTTACTTCCAGTTGTCGATGGCCACACCACAGCATTCTGAGTGTAGTTTCGAGAAATTCTTGTAGCGCACGCGTTGGTCACCAGTCTTACCCCTCCCAGTCTGAAGTTCCTAGTTAAATACAGCTTCACACGGTCTGTAGTCACCCGTCTGAACTAGCCACTCATCCTGCATTGTTGTTGTTGTGGTCTTCAGTCCTGAGACTCGTTTGATGCAGCTCTCCACGCTACTCTAGCCTGGGCAATCTTCATCTCCCAGTACCTACTGCAGCCTACTTGCTTCTGAATGTGCTTACTGTATTATATCTTAGTCTCCCTCTACGATTTTTTGCACCCACGCTGTCTCTAAGTACTAAATTGGTGATCCCTTGATGCCTCAGAACATGTCCTACCACCCGCTCCCTTCTTCTTGTCAAGTTGTGCCACAAACTCCTCTTCTCCCCAATTCTATTGAATACCTCCTCATTTGTTATGTGATATACCCATCTAATCTTCAGAATTCTTCTGTAGCACCACATTTCGAAAGCTTCTATTCTCTTCTTGTCTAAACTATTTATCTTCCACGTTTCACTTCCACACAAATACTTTCAGAAATGACTTCCTGACACTTAAATCAATACTCGATGTTAACAAATTTCTCTTCTTCAGAAACTCTTTCCTTGCCATTCCCAGTCTACATTTTATATCCTCTCTACTTCGACCATCATCAATTATTTTGAGCCCCAAATAGCAAAACTCCTTTACTACTTTAAGTGTTTCATTTCCTAATCTAATTCCCTCAGCATTACCCTACTTAATTCGACTACACTCCATTATCCTCGTTTTGCTTTTGTTTACCTTCATCTTATACCCTCCTTTCAAGTCACAGTCCATTCCGTTCAATTGCTCTTCCAAGTCTTTTGCTGTCTCTGACAGAATTACAATGTCATCGGCGAACCTCAAAATATTTTTTTTCATGGATTTCAATACCTACTCCGAGCTTTTCTTTTGTTTCCTTTACTGCTTGCTCAATATACAGATTGAATAGCATCGAAGAGAGGCTACAACCCTGTCTCACTCCCCTCCCAACCAATGCTTCCCTTTCATGTCCCTCGACTCTTATAACTGCCATCTGGTTTCTGTACAAATTGTAAATAGTCTTTCGCTCCCTGTATTTTGCCCCTGTCACCTTCAGAATTTGAAAGAGAGTATTCCAGTGAACATTGTCAAAAGCTTTCTATAAGTCTACAAATGCTAGCATCGTAGGTTTGCCTTTCCTTAATCTTTCTTCTAAGATAAGTTGTAGGGTCAGTATTGCCTCACGTGTTCCAACATTTATACGGAATCCAAACTCCGGAATTTATGCAGTGCATATTATACTCCTACGTCGAATTTGGTTGTGTACGTTCTTCGCATTTCGATTCAATAATCGTACGAAGGCATTTCAAGTTGTTAGATCGTTGAATATCATCTCTGAACAGACTACAAGTCTCCAAGTCATAATGTAGAGTAGGTAAGATCGTGCCTTGGGGGACTTCTATGTAGAGTAGGCAAGATCGTGCCCTGCCGGACTGCTGTGTTGGTCCCAGCTATAAATCACATCTGTACACTCCGTTTTACATAACCGAAGGAGGGAGTAGCAGCCTCAACATTTCTGGTAGCGATTTCGGTTTATACGCTCTCATGCTTATGACATACTGGGATGATCATTCAGCGGACGTTTGTCGATCACGGGTTCTCATCTGGCAGATTGCTTGAGCAGTTCAATTGTCAACACACTTACCAACAGACCAAATGTGTGGCACAAGCTATGACCATTATAGTTGTGCAGACTTCTGTATAGACCGATAGACCGGTGTAATCAGCATAGCGAAACTTAGGTCAAGTTCGATGTTGGGTTTTGCGTTTCTCTAGTCTCAAATTCAAAACAGTTCGGTCATTTAAACTCTTGGATGCATGGCTCAGGAACGAAGATCATTCCGGAAAGTATGGGAATGACAATACATCCCTGCGTGACCCTTAGTAGAGCAAGAAAGTAGTGTGTACCGATAGTGTCGTGCTGCCAACGTACAAAGATGCCACCATGAAACTTGTACAGGGATTCGTGGCACGTAGCCGCCTTATCATCCATTCGACTCAACCCTACTAACTGAACATACAGGAGTGTTACAAAGACGTTCAAGGACTTTTTATGGTGCCATTCCAAACTCTCGTCTTGTGTAGAATGAAACAACTTGGCTAGAACTCTCATTAAATTTCAGGAAGTTTCTCCTATAACACAATTAATCTGTCAATAACGCGAGTCTGTACTTAAGCACAGCATATTGTACAGGTAATGCTTCTATACAAGCCACAATCGTAGATCCCCTTCGACATTGCTCGACTTTAATCTAGAGGCATTTTTCGAGTCCTAGGATACTAATCTGTGCTCCCAGATATGCATAACGAGCTCAGACTGTCAAGTATCAATACTACGGCCTTCTTATTCAATAACTATTCCACTTGGCGGTCAATATATATACGGGGAAGGAGAAATATCCTCAGGCTTCAAGAATAATGTAATAATTCCAGTTCCAAAATAGGCAGTTGGTATCAGGTGTGGGTATTACCAGTCAGTCTGATTAACAAGTCTTGGTTGCAAACTACGGACACGGATTGTTTGGAGAAGAATGGAAATACTGGTAGAGGTCGCTTTGTGTTCCGGAGAAAAGTAAAACAAGCGAGGCAATACTGAACCTACGACTTACCTGAGAAGACAGGTTGAAGAAAAGGAAACCTATGTATATAGTATTTGTAGATTCAGACAAAGCTTTTGGCACTGTTGATTGGACTGTACTCTTAGAAATTCTGAACGAAGCACGGATAAAATACATGAAGTGAAAGGCTAATCACAACTTGTACAGAAACTAGTCTGGAGTAGTAAGAGTGGAAGAATACTAAAGGGAAGAAGTAGTTCAGAAGAGAATGAGACAAGGTTATAACTTATCTGCTATGTTATTCACTTTGCACATTGAACAAACTGCGAAGGAAACCAAGGAGTTGGAAAAAAAAAAAAAACTTTGAGGGTTGCTTATGATAATGTAATTCAGTCAGATACGGCAAAGGACTTGGAACAACAGTTGAACGAAACAGATGGTTATAAATTGAATATCAACATAACGAAAGCAAAGATAATTGACATTAGTCCAATCAAATCAGGCGATCCTGAGGAAATTAAATCAGGAATACCAAAAGTAGTAGATGGGTTTTACTATTTCAGCAACGAAATAACCGAAGATGGTTGAAAGAGAGGGGATATATAATGTGGACTGGCAATACAAAGAAAAGATAAATTTATCATCGTTGAATACAAATTTAAGTGTTTAGAGCTGATTTCTGGAGCAGTTTGTATGAAGCGTACCCCTGTACGGAAGTGAAAGGTGGGCTACAAACAGTTCAGAGAAGAAGGGAATACGAGGTAGTGAATGTAGAGCTCTACAGAATAATGCCGAGGATTAGATGGGTAGCCCAGTTGACTAATGAGGAGGTACTGCATAGTTGTGGGGAGAAAAAAAAGCACGTCTTGACTAAAAGATGATATTAGTCTATACGACTCGTGCTGTCTCTGAGCACTATGGGACTTAACATCTGAGGTCATCAGTCCCCTAGAACTTAGAACTACTTAAACCTAACTAACCTAAGGACATCACACACATCCATGCCCGAGGCAGGATTCGAACCTGCGACCGTAGCAGTCGCACGGTTCCGGACTGCGCGCCTAGAACCGCGAGACCACTGCGGCCGGCACGTCTTGTGTGCATTGATTCATTTTGCATCTTTCTAATCAAAAGTCTGAAGAAGGCCTTGTAAGCAGAAAAACCAGTTAACGAAATAAACAATTATTGTAAAACATTCACAATTTCTGTCTGAAATGTACTACACTTTCTACAGGGTGGACCAAAAGTCATAAAGGTGTTGCAACTGTGAATAACTGTTTTATTTATTCTTTTCTGCCTTGATTTGTTTCAGATCTTGACAGAGGAAGAATTTACCTGTCTTGGTCGTTAAGTCTGTGAAATATCAACGCAAAATAATGAAAAAAATATTGATCTTAATGAGCTTTTCGTGTCTTGTGTCTTTTGGCCTACCCTTAGGTAAGAATGAGAGCTACAACTTTTTCCTATATGGATATGAAATTCACGTTTCTGCATCATAGAAGACATTATGGAGAATTGGGTAATTGTGCGCAGCAGGTAATTTCATGCATTCATAGTAAACGTGACGGCATTTGACTACTGCTGCCATTTTCTGATTCTTGTTAGTAACAGCCAGAAAAAGAGTACAGTCGGCAATTGAGCTGTGGACTGCGTATGATTCAAATAAAACATGCGAGTCTCTTGTTATTTTTGGCAGAAAATGAGACGTTGAATTGGCATTTATTACTGATTTATTTACATATGTTACTAAAACCTGTAATTCGTTGCATCATCGGATGATGTTGATTTGTAAATATAACAGTTGGCCATACAGAACCTCATCGCGTTAGCATATTATAGCAAATTGGGGTAATGGTGCGTTGAAGGAGTGCAGGTGTTCAGACGCGTGTATATTTCACACGTGGACGGTGAAGTCATAATTCTTCAGTTGTGCGCAGTGCTGTACCTTGAAACGGAAGGTCTCTTTAAAACAGAACAAGTGATATTTGAAAATAAATTGTGCCTCTTTAATCTCTTAATAATCTTCCCTCGCTTGAAAACGAAAATTTATGTTTCAAAAAATTTTAGCTTGTGAACGATTTTTCACTATACTGCTTCTTAATTTGATTTCACTACCTGATATTGGTACGTAGTACAGTAATAATGTAACAGAGAGAGTATTAAATAAAATATTGAGAATATTTTCTCAGCTGAAACACTCATAAATTTGAATGGAATATTTGATCCTAGATTTATGACCAAATCGTACCTCTCCACAGTTCTTCACATTTGGAAAAACTCTGCATTTCTGGAGTAATTTTTGTAATATCAGTAAAGGACTGGATCGCACATAAAGTGAACTGCATCATTTCAAAGTAGGCAATGAAACTATATTATTACTCGTACTTCAATTACGGAACTGGCTAGAGGTGAAACGATCAGAAGTGTTCCAAGGTACAACACTCACCCATATAGAAAAACCAGGGAAACTATGGCACAATTATACACAGATGGTTTTGGGTAACGTGTAATGAGTGTGTACAAATAATCAGTTTTCCTTAGTACCCCACTTTCCCTCATATGTCCCTGCAAGTTCTGTCGTTGGGTTGTGGATAGCTTACATAACTTTTCAGTCACTCGAGTGGGCCACGAAATTGTTTCGCAATTTCCACATTATTCGGGAAATGAGGTCTCGTAATTAATGCAGCACTTTCACTCCTAATTCCGGCAGCGATTTGTGCCGACACGGTGGACGCTGCGTACGTCCAATCCGAACCGCGGCGGGCAGCCCTTGTAACGTGGAGCGACTGCGGAAATGCCACCGCCGTCTCTGTTCGCTTCCCCGACATCCTCATCTCGAAGGATTCCTCATAAGTTCCGAGCCTGCACCGCCCTGAACGTCGTACTGTAGTTAAAGCCATGTGTACCCTGGCAGTGCACGGTGAGAGGTGAGAAGTGGGAACTGTTGTTCTTGGCTTATACACCAGTACCTCTGCCATGCCTTTCCGAATGTCCTTTAGCCGGTGCCGTTCCCAGCGGACTACACTTGCACGGAATGCGAATCATAACCGGTTTTGGAAAGATGGTATCGTCGTTAGCTCTGTGGCAGACGTTTTATTTCAGCCAGTGGATGCGATATACAGGCGACCTTCATTTTCGCACGAGCCTACCGATCTCTACCTAGATTAAACCGAAGCAGGTAATGTCGGGTGATTTTATTTTCTCGGTCTTGACCTTTCCTTTTTTGCCAGAGCGAACGCACAGTTTGTGGGTAGGATTTTCTGTTTCTCTCAAAAAAGAAGGAAAAAATTGGTAGGCGCATCATTTCTCTCCCCAGGTTTTCGGTGACCAACCACGGACAAGGTTTATCGTGCTGGGTACTCAGCATAGTATATCTCCGGGAAGAAAGAAGACAGTTTGACTGCTGCAAATATATAGTGTGTGTCAATCTGCTGTTCTGATTCTCCACGCTGAAGGAAGACAGACGTTTTGTCACTTCATCGTCAGTATTGTCCACAGACATACAAGACAATTATATGGCATGCTTTGAAGCAACTGCACTAAAATTATTATGTCAGATCGTTTATTGTTCCTTGCCGTTAGCATTTTAAACACACTGTTCAGATTGAGATGGTGTAATGTTTAAATGAAGCGTTAAATAAATACTAATGGAAATGAAAGTAGGACGTTGAAGCAATACCGAAACCACTTTCATCTCGTATCTCGTGCTGCATCTGATAAGCGAGTATCTTATACCTCTGTCTTAAAGCGCCTATTTGAGCCATAAGTTTGCGTTACTGCACAATTTTCATTAGTAAAAAGGTGAGTGTTTTCTTTCAAACTAGCATGTCAAATAACAATAAGTGAAATGTAATTCATAAATTTAGTGCATGACAGTTTTGCAACCACTACTTTGTCGTACATTGATGTACTAAGTCCTTAGCAGTGCGAAAATACAGGATAATTCTTGCAAACAGTAAAAAAAAGCACGTAGTTGCTATTAAAGATCCCGTTTATTAGGGGTAAATAGCACCATTAGCTGTGTCTGACCGATAGATTCATCCTCAGACAGTTGTTCACATTTGTAAATACATTACGATGGACGCTGTGGAGAAAGTTTCTTTGGGGCGGTGTTACCATACACCAAAAAACGATGTAAGAAAAAGAGAATTGTTTCACTGTAAATGGACGTAACACTGAATTATAATAACGTAAACAACTTCCAAGATCTGAATTAGTTCTGTGTTACTTACATCGAAAGTCGGGCGCTTTATTTTATTTCTTTGTTGACCGCTTTTGGCAAGTGGATATTTTGCCGAATGCCAGGAAAGATTTAACAATATTTATGAACTTTCAAAACACAGGCAGTGTAGATCATTACACACACAGTATTTCGGCCACACGGATGTTTATATAGCAAGATGCCGATTTGCAAACAACACTGTTCCAAAGACTGTGTGTCAGAGAAGTTTCATATGTTCATCGATGTTGGGACAGAAAACTCGTAAGTCGTAGATACTGCCGTAAATGCAATATGCACTGAATGAGCATTAATTGTAACTAATATAAACAAATAAGGAAAGCGAGTTCATTATAAACCGTTATCTTTGTTGGACAATTACTATGCCCCGGGGGCACAGTGACTACTTTTACCATTATGTATTAAAATTTCAGATACAAACGTAAGAGCCGGCTGGAGTGGCCGTGCGGTTCTAGGCGCTACAGTCTGGAACCGAGCGACCGCTACGATCGCAGGTTCGAATCCTGCCTCGGGCATGGATGTATTTGATGTCCTTAGGTTAGTTAGGTTTAATTACTTCTAAGTTCTAGGCGACTGATGACCTCAGTAGTTAAGTCGCATAGTGCTCAGAGCCATTTTGAACGAACGGAAGATTTCCAACACAACTCAACTTCGTATTTAGCCTTCGGATTCCTAGGTTTCATTGTCGTTGCAAATTTCTTCCGATTGAAATTAGAAGTACCCAAAGGTTGTGAGATGGAATTCGAGTGATTATTTATATTATGGGAGCATGTGAATATAAATATGAGTAAAACAAGAGTAATGGAGTACAGCAGAATTAATTCAGGTTTCGATAGGAAAATTAGATAAGAAATGAAAAGTGAAGTGTAGTAGTCGAGTTTTCTTTCAAAGTTGGGAAACGTTACGGGATGTGTTAAATATAAAGAACGATATACTGAGAACAGGACGTGTATTTTATAAAAGTCAGAAACAATTTAGAGTAGTGAGTACCGATAATTTACGATCAAAGTTCAGGAAAAGGTAGTAGGTAATGTGAAGGAGTTCTTCTACCTTGGACATAATGCATGACGGCAAACCAAGGAGGATATGAGAAGCGGACTTGATGAAGAACGGAATTCCTTCCAGAAGAAAGGTCAATTCAATAGTATGAAATAAAATTTGAAGATAAACTTTCTGAGAATGCACGTCTCGAGAGCAGTATTGTATGGAAGTGGTTTACAGACTGTTTGAGTACCGGTAAAAGAGATTGCGTATGATGTGTGATGTTATAGAGGGACGCAACCTGATAGGTGGACTAAAAGAGCCGGCCGCGGCGGTCTCGCGGTTAAGGCGCTCAGTCCGGAACCGCGAGACTGCTACGGTCGCAGGTTCGAATCCTGCCTCGGGCATGGATGTGTGTGATGTCCTTAGGTTAGTTAGGTTTAAGTAGTTCTAAGTTCTAGGGGACTGATGACCACAGATGTTAAGTTCCATAGTGCTCAGAGCCATTTGACTAGAAGAAATACGGAGATTCTCCACAGGTTCGGTGAGGAGGGAAATGTGTGGCAAACACTAGCTAGCAGAAATGAGAGCGTGGTCAGACAAGTGATAAACATTTTAAGACATCGTTTTTTGTTCTACAAGTCTCCGTAGAGGCAAATGTTGGGGAAGACTGAGTTCACAAATATATATTGTTAAAAAAATTAATAAAATAAAAAGAAACCAAGCACCAGGAAGGAATTATCCGAATGGAAATGGACGGAAAATCTTCACGAATTCAGCACGCCAGTACGCTTTGGTCCACCTCTAACTTATATGCAAGCAATCACTCGACTTGTCATTGATTGATTGAGTTGTTGGTGTAAGTAGGCTGTATAGGTTTTTTTATTGGTAACGCCGCCGCTCTGTATAAAAATCACTGGCTGCGCCGTCTGCAGTCTGTGGCTGGTTTGCATTGTTGTCTGCCATTGTAGTGTTGGGCAGCGGCAGCTGGATGCTAACAGCGCGTAGCGTTGCGCAGTTGGAGGTGAGCCGCCAGCAGTGGTGGACGTGGGGAGAGAGATGGCGGAGTTTTGAAATTTGTAAGAATTGGTGTCATGAACTGCTATATATATTATGGCTAGTGAGGTAAATACATTGTTTGTTCTCTATTAAAACCTTTCATTTGCTAACTATGCCTATCAGTAGTTAGTGCCTTCAGTAGTTTGAATCTTTTATTTAGCTGGCAGTAGTGGCGCTCGCTGTATTGCAGTAGCTTGAGTAACGAAGATTTTTGTGAGGTAAGTGATTTGTGAAACGTATAGGTTAATGTTAGTCAGGGCCATTCTTTCGTAGGGATTTTTGAAAGTCAGATTGCGTTGCGCTAAAAAAAAAAAAAATATTGTGTGTCAGTTTTAGCAGTCGTGTATAATTTTTCTAAGGGGACGTTTCATTGGAAATCCTCCTTTAGAGATATCGTGTCGAATACTGACCGACTGACGAGTTGGATCATCCAGATCCCGAAATCGGATGATACTCCGAATGTTCTCAGTTGAGGAGAGGTTCGGCGACCTTGGTGGCCAAGGTAGGAATTGACAAGCACCAAGACAAGCAGTAAAAACTGCCGCCGTGTGCGGACTGGCGTTATCTTGCTGAAGTATAAGCCTTGGATGGCTTGCATGAAGGGCAACAAAACGGGGCGTAGAATATCATCGACGTACCGCTGTGCTGTATGGATGCAACGGATGACAGTCAAAGGAGTCCTGCTGCGATATGAAGTGGCACCCCAGAACATGATTCGTGGTTGTCAGACTGTATGATAGCCGACAATCGGCTTGTCATGCCCCCGCTGTCCAGATTCCCTCCAGACACACCTTCGTGGGTCATCAGGGCTCACTTCGAAGTGACAGTTCCACTCCAGATCCCAGGCAGAAGGCATGTCAGGAGACGTTCTAGGGTGGGATGTCAACCTGACCGTCACCCTCCTTAAGACCTGACATCTAGAAGTGATGGTCCGGTGTGCCTTTTCTTTTCATAGCAAGACAAATTTGGTTGTCATCCACGGCAAACTTACGGAACAGCGGTAGGTCGACGACATTCTACGCAGCGTTATGTTGCCCTTCATTGATGCCTTCTGGGCTTACATGCCAGCAAGACAATGCCCGAGCGTACACGGCGAGAGGTTCTACGGCTTATCTTCGTGCTTGCCAGTTCCTACCTCGGCCAGCGAGATAGATCTCCCCTCAGTTGAGAACGTTTGGAGAATTATGGGCAGGGCCCACGGGGTTTTGGCGATCTAACGAGCCAGTTGGACAGAATTCGGCACGATATCACTCAGGAGGACGTCCAACAGCCCTATGGGTCGATGCCAAACCAGATGACTTCTCACATAAGGCTCAAAGGTGGACCAACACTTCACTGACTTGTTGAAGTTGTGGAGTTATATTCCTTGAGTGAATCAGACCAATTCTTCGGAAATTGTAATCGTATGTTTGTCTGTACATGTCCATCACATCTACCTATTTCCATCCCATTCGGTTAATTCCTTCGTAATGTGACCATTTTTTCTTAGGGTGTGTGTTGCTTTTTTAGTACTGGGTCAGAAGAAGAATGTGTCCCAGCCGGCTTCAGCAGGGTATACTGTGCAGCCGTCTTCACGCCTGAACGCCTACATCAAACTGCGTCCGCCTCAACTTGTCTACAGTAGTCAGTCCTTGATCTCGCTCTACCATTTACGCGTCGCTAAACTTGCCTCCATTAGCAAAATGACTCCTGTGGATGTATCGGATCAGTCTGTTGTTTCTTTTAGACAAGCCGTTCCACAAATATCTTTTATCATCGATTCGGTTCAATGATTACTCGTCGGTTATCCAATTTATTGGTCTAACAGACGACATTCTTCTGTGATATCACTTTTCCCAAGCACCTACTTTTTTTTTGCCTGTACGACAAATAGCTGGGAACGTTTTGTTTAACTGTTACGATGACACGAGGTAATATTTTAACATCCCCGTCTATCAGTCCAAGACAATAGGAAAACCCTCAATTAATGTTATTTTTTCTATCGATGAGATGTTAAAAGGTTATTCGGATAGACGCTCACTGAAAACCGTCTGATATTATGTATAATTAAATGATATGTGAATAAAAGAAGCTATCTCAGTTGTACAAACATGCTTGGAATTCATTACTTAATAGGCACGTTTCAGATCACGAAGATTATTTCTTTCAAGTGCGAAAAGGGCGTGTTTTCTCTCTTCTTCGCTCCTACGCTGCAACAGCCAGAAAAAAACTTTAGTACAACTGCTTAATCGACCATAATAGAAAAAAAACTGCAGGAAAGTGCAGAAGCTTCTTTGACATGAAATTAGGCGGTTTGCCTTATGCCCTCCCTCCCAGAGGTGGTGATGTTTTGGTTTGTAGGTAGAACCACAGCGTAAAATGATGTACCTACGTTTCGGTCATTACTGCAACTGATCTTCGTCAGGGTATATAAATTATATCGCGACAAATGTCAAATGCAATAGCTTTCTTCTTCGTGGAATCGGCTATATACATAATATTCGTACGAGTTTCAGCCCTTATTTATGTGTTGCAACGAAAGTTACAACTGTAGTTTGTATTTTAGTTTGATGGTCATTTCGTGTACGTACAATCGATATTAAGACAATACTGTCATCACCTGTTAGCTGTGTTTCATGAATGCTGTAAGTAGTGTAACTATCGTTCCATCAAGTGAGGACACGAATTACCAAACTGTGTGGGAGACGTATTGGATGCGCCTTGCTTGATGCGACGACAGGTACAGTACTTGTTGTTGTTATTGTCTTCAGTCCTGAGACTGGTTTGATGCAGCTCTCCATGCTACTCTATCCTGTGCAAGCTGCTTCATCTCCCAGTACCTACTGCAACCTACATCCTTCTGAATCTGCTTAGTGTACTTATCTCTCGGTCTCCCTCTACGATTTTTACCCTCCACGCTGCCCTCCAACGCTAAATTTGTGATCCCTTGATGCCTCAAAACATGTCCTACCAACCGATCCCTTCTTCTAGTCAAGTTGTGCCACAAACTTCTCTTCTCCCCAATCCTATTCAATACTTCCTCATTAGTTACGTGATCTATCCACCTTATCTTCAGTATTCTTCTGTAGCACCACATTTCGAAACCTTCTATTCTCTTCTTGTCCAAACTAGTTATTGTCCATGTTTCACTTCCATACATGGCTACACTCCAAACAAATACTTTCAGAAACGACTTCCTGATACATAAATCTATATTCGATGTTAACAAATTTCTCTTCTTCAGAAACGCTTTCCTTGCCATCGCCAGTCTACATTTTATATCCTCTCTACTTCGACCATCATCAGTTATTTTACTTCCTAAATAGCAAAACTCCTATACTACTTTAAGTGTCTCATTTCCTAATCTAATTCCCTCCGCATCACCCGATTTAATTTGACTACATTCCATTATCCTCGTTTTGCTTTTGTTGATGTTCATCTTATATCCTCCTTTCAAGACACTGTCCATTCCGTTCAACTGCTCTTCCAAGTCTTTTGCCGTCTCTGACAGAATTACAATGTCATCGGCGAACCTCAAAGTTTTTACTTCTTCTCCATGAATTTTAATACCTACTCCAAATTTTTCTTTTGTTTCCTTTACTGCTTGCTCAATATACAGATTGAATAACATCGGGGAGAGGCTACAACCCTGTCTCACTCCTTTCCCAACCACTGCTTCCCTTTCATGCCCCTCGACTTTTATGACTGCCATCTGGTTTCTGTACAAATTGTAAATAGCCTTTCGCTCCCTGTATTTTACCCCTGCCACCTTTAGAATTTGAAAAAGAGTATTCCAGTCAACATTGTCAAAAGCTTTCTCTAAGTCTACAAATGCTAGAAACGTAGGTTTGCCTTTTCTTAATCTTTCTTCTAAGATAAGTCGTAAGGTCAGTATTGCCTCACGTGTTCCAACATTTCGACGGAATCCAAACTGATCCTCCCCGAGGTCCGCATCTACCAGTTTTTCCATTCGTCTGTAAAGAATTCGCGTTAGTATTTTGCAGCTGTGACTTATTAAACTGATAGTTCGGTAATTTTCACATCTGTCAACACTTGGTTTCTTTGGGATTGGAATTATTATATTCTTCTTGAAGTCTGAGGGTATTTCGCCTGTCTCATACATCTTGCTCACCAGCTGGTAGAGTTTTGTCATGTCAGTAGTTCTAATGGAATGTTGTCTACTCCGGGGGCCTTGTTTCGACTCAGGTCTTTCAGTGCTCTGTCAAACTCTTCACGCAGTATCGTATCTCCCATTTCGTCTTCATCTACATCCTCTTCCATTTCCATAATATTGTCCTCAAGTACATCACCCTTGTATAAACCTTCTATATACTCCTTCCACCTTTCTGCCTTCCCTTCTTTGCTTAGAACTGGGTTGCCATCTGAGCTCTTGATATTCATACACGTGGTTCTCTTCTCTCCAAAGGTCTCTTTAATTTTCCTGTAGGCAGTATCTATCTTACCCCTAGTGAGATAAGCTTCTACATCCTTACATTTGTCCTCTAGCCATCCCTGTTTAGCCATTTTGCACTTCCTGTCGATCTCATTTTTGAGACGTCTGTATTCCTTTTTGCCTGCTTCATTTACTGCATTTTTATATTTTCTCCTTTCATCAATTAAATTCAATATTTCTTCTGTTACCCAAGGATTTCTAGCAGCCCTCGTCTTTGTACCTACTTTATCCTCTGCTGCCTTCACTACTACATCCCTCAGAGCTACCCATTCTTCTTCTACGGTATTTCTTTCCCCTATTTCTGTCAATTGTCCCCTTATGCTCTCCCTGAAACTCTGTACAACCTCTGGTTCTTTCAGTTTATCCAGGTCCCATCTCCTTAATTTCCCACATTTTTGCAGTTTCTTCAGTTTTAATCTACAGGTCATAACCAATAGATTGTGGTCCGAGTCCACATCTGCCCCTGGAAATGTCTTACAACTTAAAACCTGGTTCCTAAATCTCTGTCTTACCATTATATAATCTATTTGATACCTTTTAGTATCTCCAGGGTTCTTCCACGTATACAACCTTCTTTCATGATTCTTAAACCAAGTGTTAGCTATGATTAAGTTGTGCTCTGTGCAAAATTCTACTAGGCGGCTTCCTCTTTCATTTCTTAGCCCCAATCCATATTCACCTACTATGTTTCCTTCTCTCCCTTTTCCTACTGCCGAATTCCAGTCACCCATTACTATTAAATTTTCGTCTCCCATCACTATCTGAACAATTTCTTTTATTTCATCGTACATTTCTTCAATTTCTTCATCATCTGCAGAGCTAGTTGGCATATAAACTTGTACTACTGTAGTAGGTGTGGGCTTCGTATCTATCTTGGCCACAATAATGCGTTCACTATGCTGTTTGTAGTAGCTTACCCGCATTCCTATTTTCCTATTCATTATTAAACCTACTCCTGCATTACCCCTATTTGATTTTGTGTTTATAACCCTGTAGTCACCTGACCAGAAGTCTTGTTCCTCCTGCCACCGAACTTCACTAATTCCCACTATATCTAACTTTAACCTATCCATTTCCCTTTTTAAATTTTCTAACCTACCTGCCCGATTAAGGGCTCTGACATTCCACGCTCCGATCCGTAGAACGCCAGTTTTCTTTCTCCTGATAACGACATCCTCCTGAGTAGTCCCCGCCCGGAGATCCGAATGGGGGACTATTTTACCTCCGGAATATTTTACCCAAGAGGATGCCTTCATCATTTAATCATACAGTAAAGCTGCATGTCCTCGGGAAAAATTACGGCTGTAGTTTCCCCTTGCTTTCAGCCGTTCGCAGTACCAGCACAGCAAGGCCGTTTTGGTTAATGTTGCAAGGCCAGATCAGTCAATCATCCAGACTGTTGCCCCTGCAACTACTGAAAAGGCTGCTGCCCCTCTTCAGGAACCACACGTTTGTCTGGCCTCTCAACAGATACCCCTCTGTTGTGGTTGCACCTACGGTACGGCCATCTGTATCGCTGAGGCACGCAAGCCTCCCCACCAACGGCAAGGTCCATGGTTCATTGGGGGGGGGGGGGGGGTACAGTACTTATGCTGTTCAATTTATGAAGCACGCATAACAGGTACCTGAAGATTAGACAATATTAACTTGAAATCATTACATGAGATAAATATAGGATTAAAATAATAAATTATATAGGGGTGCACGATAACGTAGACACCCTTTGATAGTGAATATTAATGAAACAAAATGACATACCGTTGCAATTCTTGCATGGGAGGGGGGGGGAGGGAAGTTATGTGTTCAAAGTGACTCCTGTTAGCAGCGAAAAAACGCTGATGCAGCTGTACTGCTGACCGAACTACGGTTGCTGGTGTGACAGCCCTTTCAGTGTAGATGGCTTCTGTTGATAAACTTCAGTTTTCAAGATCACCAATAGGCAGAAGTCAAGAGCTGTAATGTCGAGACCGTGGTGGATACTCAACAGCTCTTTTTCGATCTATCCGCGTAAGCTGTGACATCTTTGTGGTAATGAGGCGGGGTGCGACCTTGTTGTAGGTAAAATCTTTCATTTCCAAACATCTCTCGGACGGCAGGTAAAATCGATGTTTTGCAACACATGAAGATACGTCTCACCAGTTACGGTACGTTCAAAAAAGAATAGGTCAATCAGACCGCGCGATGACAGACTACACTACACATAAGACGCGCTAGATTAAATGTTTGTCCAGGTGAAAGTTGGGTTTTGAGGAGCCCAGCAGAGCCACTTCTGACGGTTTTCAGTATCGTTCAGTTTGAGTTGCGGCTCGTCAGATCATGCAAACCGTTCATCCTCGCGAAGCAGGCCTTCAGGCTACTTGCAATACTCCATCCTTCGACCGGGTCGTCCACGCAGCGCCGTTGGAACTCACACTCTCCAATTTGCAGCGCTCGGAATTCGTTGTACGCTTCATCGGCTTACCCCGCATTTAGGTGTGCCCTGCTTCACAGGTTTTGGAGGTGACATAGTAAAATGTTGCAACATAGCAGCGCTGGAAGCTAGCCTTGTTGCTGTTTTCGGTCGGCCAGACCGTTCCTAATGCACGTCCTGAACATTAAAGCGGGCTTCAAATTTATATGACTGCAGTCTTTCTCGGCATGTTTCAGCTATGAAATCTTCTCGGGTTATCAGGCGTGTGGAATTCTCGTCTTTTTGCAACGTTTCAATGGATTCCGGGTCCATTATTTTCCGGCGAAGAACCCGAGACTATATCATGGCTTCAAATTTATCCCGAATACGATAAATCGCTCTACGTACTGGTGACTGAGTTCCGTACACATTATACCATTGCCGTTGTATCTTAATCATGTTTTCGTATTTCAAGTACCACTTCGATACGGCCTCTTGTTTCTCGAATGACGATCTCAATTCATTCATTGCTGCACTATCATCTGCTGGAAAACGCGTGCCAAGATTCTACATCTACATCCATACTCCGCAATCCACCTGATGGTGTGTGGCGGAGGGTACCTTCAGTACCTCTATCGGTTCTCCCTTCTATTCCAGTCTCGCATAGTTCGTGGAAAGAAGGATTGTCGGTAAGCCTCTGTGTTGGCTCTAATCTCTCTGGTTTTATCCTCATGGTCTCTTCGCGAGATATACGTAAGTGGGAGCAATATACCGCTTGACTCCTCGGTGAAGGTATGTCCTCGAATCTTCAACAAAAGCCCCTACCGAGCTACTGAGCGTCTCTCCTGCAGAGTCTTCCATTGGAGTTTATCTATCTATCATCTCTGTAATGATTTCGCGATTACTAAATGATCCTGTAACGAAGCAAGCTGCTCTCCGTTGGATCTTCTCTATCTCTTCTATCAACCCTATCTGGTACGGATCCCACACTGCTCAGCAGTATTCAAGCAGTGGGCGAACATGTGTTTTGTAACCTACTTCATTTGTTCTCGGATTGCATTTCCTTAGGATTCTTTCAACGAATCTGTCTGACATCTCCTTCACCGACGGTTAACTTTATATGATCATTCCATTTTAAATCACTCCTCATGCGTACTCCCAGATAATTCACGGAATTAACTGCTTCGCCGGCCGCGGTGGTCTCGCGGTTCTAGGCGCGCAGTACGGATCCGTGCGGCTGCTACGGTCGCAGGTTCGAATCCTGCCTCGGGCATGGATGTGTGTGATGTCCTTAGGTTAGTTAGGTTTAAGTAGTTCTAAGTTCTAGGGGACTGATGACCTAAGCAATTGAGTCCCATAGTGCTCAGAGCCATTTGAACCATTTGAACCAATTAACTGCTTCCAGTTGCTGACATGCTATATTGGAGCTAAATGATAAGAGATCTTTCTTTTTATGTATTTGCAGCACATTACACTTGTATACACTGAGATTCAATTGCCATTCCCTGCACCATGTGTCAATCCGTTGCAGATCCTCCTGCATTTCAGTGCAATTCTTCGTTACAACCTCTCGATATACCACAGCATCATTCGCAAAAAGCCTCAGTGAACTTCCGATGTTATCCACCAGGTCATTTATGTATATTGTGAATAGCAACGGTCCTACGACACTCCCCTGTGGCACACCTAGAATCACTCTTACTTCGGAAGACTTCTCTCCTTTGAGAATGACATGCTACGTTCCTAGGAACTCAAATCCAACCACACAATTGGTATGATAGTTCATATGCTCTAACTTTGTTCATTAAACGACTGTGGGAAACTGTATCGAACGCCTTGCGGAAGTCAAGATACACGACATCTACCTGTGAACCCGTGTGTATGGCTCTCTGAGTCTCGCGGACGAATAGCGCGAGCTGGGTTTCACACGATCGTCTTTTTCGAAACCCTTGGTGATTCATACACAGTAGATTTATAGTCTCCAGAAAAGTCATTATACTTGAATATAATACGTGTCCCAAAATTCTACAACTGATCGACGTTAGAGATATAGAAAAGATTTGTTGAGAAGTAGAAAGAGTGTCTACATCTTTATGGACCCCTCTGTACCGCTGTGAGGAAACTGACTTTCGTTAGAGTAGATACTTTACTGGACGCGAGATACGTACCTTTAATACATAGTCCAAAGAAGCTTCGTTACACTAGTGGCCGAAACACTGGTACTTCATTGACAGCGCACAAGTATGTTACGGAAAGTGACACCGTCAAGAAAAGCCTTCGAATACAGGGTGAAAAGTATTTAAACCGACAAACTCTGGGAGGTTGTAGAGGACATCAATACAAGTATTTTTCCCTAATGTCACTTTTTCCTATGAGAATTACTTAAACCGGTGGAGGCCGTATTACGTACTACGTAGCGCACCACAACGAACGAGCGGCACAGCGGGTTTATCAACAACAATATCCTAAAACTGAGCTACCGAAGCACGACTCACGCCCGGTACTCACAGCTTTACTTCTGCCAGTATCTCGTCTCCTACCTCCCAAACTTTACAGAAGCTCTCCTGCGAACCCGAGTTCGAGTCTCGGTAGGGCACACAGTTTTAATCTGCCAGGAAGTTTCATATCAGCGCACACTCCGCTGCAGAGTGAAAATCTCATTCTGGGAACAATATCCTAATCGCTGTATCCCGCGTCATACGACCTTTCCTGCTGTGTATCAATGTCTGCGTGAGACCGGGTCATTTAGCAGATTACCTGGACAGGAACGCCGTCGTACGGTAAGAACGCTGCAATTTGAGGAAGCTGTCTTGCAGCACTTAAATCAGCACTCGTGCAGTTGCACGTAACATGGAAACGAATCAGACGAATTTAAGAACAGTCCTTCGAGAGCAATTGTAACGTCCATTTCACTTACAACGTGTTGACAACCTGGGACCAGTTGATTATCCACAGTTTTGCGCAGTGGTACCTGGAACAGTGTGAAATGCATCCTACTTTTCCATCCTCTGTGTTGTTTACCAATGAAGCAATGTTCGGGCGTGATCGAGTCTTCAACATGCGTAATTCGCATGTTTGGAGTGATGATAACCCACATGCCACAGTCACTAGCGCTCATCAAGTGCGGTTCTTCGTTAATGTGTGGGTAGGTGTTGTTGGGGACTGTTTAATTGGGCCGTATCTGCTACCTAGGCCATTAAATGGAAGGAACTATTACAATTTTCCCGCCAGAGCATTGGCAGAATTGCTGGAAGGCGTCCCGCTCCCTACAAGATAACGCATGTGGGTCCAACATGACGGGGCGCCAGCACATTTCAGTCGTCGTGTGCGTCGATTCCTGGACCGACGGTTCCCAGAAACGTGGATTGAAAGAGATGGTCCTGTACCATGGCCTGCTCGATCCCTAGATATGTCACCTCTAGACATTTTTGTGTGGGGAGAGATGAGAAACCTTATTCACGCAACAACTGTTGCGTCAGAAGAGGATCTGGCTTCCCGGATAGCAGGAAAAATAAATAAATAAATAAATAAAATGTTCCAATGTTTATGAAATCTTATGGGACTTCCTGCTAAGGTCATCAGCGCCTAAGCTTACACACTACTTAACCTAAAGTATCCTAAGGACAACACACACACATCCATGCCCGAGGCAGGATTCGAAACTGCCGCCGTAGCGGTCGCTCGGCTCCAGACTATAGCGCCTAGAACCGCATGGCCACTCCGGCTGGCTGTCAATGGAGGCATTTCTGATCATCTACTGTGATAGAAATATGGTTGTGTTAATGTGTTGCCTCTTTGTCATAAAAAAATGGAAAAGTGGTTGTTGGTTTAAGTAATTTGCCGCAAGAGAAATATTCCTCTACCGGTTAAATACTTCTGACCGGAATTTTAAAATGACATTAGGGAAAAATATTTGTTTTGATGTCTCCTACAACCTCCCAGAGTTTGTCCGTTTAAATACTTTTCACCCTGTATACGAAGAAACTGGCAACGGAGAGGGAAAAAAAAGAAAAAAAATGTTCAAAGGGCTCCGAGCACTATGGGACTTAACATCTGAGGTCATCAATCACCTAGAATTTAGAACTACTTGTACCTACCTAACCTAAGTGTTGTGTACATATGTAGTTCCACGTAGTCAACGCGTACACAACTTTCCCAATAGAGCGCGCCCCGCTAAGCACAACAGCGCAGGCGCAGCGGTCGTCCGTCTCCGCACTACGAGATGGCGCTGTCTGAGAGACGAACCAAATTCTGCTTCCGCCCATCCGCGTATTAATATGTAACGCAACCAGTGAGATTGCTGCAAACGTAGAACCTTTTCTCCTCGCGGATCACACTCGCGCCGTGATACCTTTACGCGCGAGGTATTATAACGAGTGTGCAGACCTCCGATTAGTCAGTCGACATTTGTGTGCACCAGTCTGTACCTGTCTGCATTAGTGTGCATTAGTCTATAGTCAAGTATCAGTCTGCGCCTAATAAGATTATCATATTCCTGTAGATATCCATGAAGAGTAATGTATAGACACTTTGTCAAGTATCAGATATATTTGAGAATAAGATTAACGAACCGAGACCAAAGCACTTCAGATTGTCAATTGTACACAACTTTCCCAATAGAGCGCGCCCCGCTAAGCACAACAGCGCAGGCGCAGCGGTCGTCCGTCTCCGCACTACGAGATGGCGCTGTCTGAGAGACGAACCAAATTCTGCTTCCGCCCATCCGCGTATTAATATGTAACGCAACCAGTGAGATTGCTGCAAACGTAGAACCTTTTCTCCTCGCGGATCACACTCGCGCCGTGATACCTTTACGCGCGAGGTATTATAACGAGTGTGCAGACCTCCGATTAGTCAGTCGACATTTGTGTGCACCAGTCTGTACCTGTCTGCATTAGTGTGCATTAGTCTATAGTCAAGTATCAGTCTGCGCCTAATAAGATTATCATATTCCTGTAGATATCCATGAAGAGTAATGTATAGACACTTTGTCAAGTATCAGATATATTTGAGAATAAGATTAACGAACCGAGACCAAAGCACTTCAGATTGTCAACTGTAAACAGCCTCCAGAATCAAGTTACGTAATATGCCCTTTTATTATTTTAATAAATGTGTGTGAAAATTAATTAAGTTGTGTTTATAGTTGGTCACCGTCAATCTGCTACTCTAAGCGTGCAAGACGCACTTCTATCGTCTGACCTAACGGCAGAAGATAAACACGCTACGGTAAGACCGCGAGTCATATTGCTGACACTCGCCTACTTCGTTACAGCGACAAGTCAAATAATGTGATGGTGTGTGTACCGAAGGTCTTACAGTGCGCACACCTCACTAAGAACATCACACACATCCATGCCCCAGGCAGGATTGGAACCTTCCACCGTAGCGGTCGCGCGGTTCCAGACTGAAGCGCCTAGAAGCCTTTTTTTTTTACTCATTTTGTTTGATATAGTTCGTTGCGTTTGGTCAGGGCGGACGTCACAAGACATCTGTTCATATTGATCGTTGGTTCCTTGACTCAATTGTTGTTATTACAGAGAGCACGCAGCCCTCTGACCGAACACGCTGAGCTACCGTGCCGGCGTTCGGCCAGAGGAAACACAGTGGTGCCGCAGCTGAGCAGTGAAAACACTGACGGACCGAAAACTTAAGGAAGAAAAACTGGCTCGCAAAACCTGTCCAGACAATGGCCGTTAGGAATGCGATCCGAACAGGGAGGTCGCGGATCACCCGAAAAGTTTTCGCAGAAAAGTTTTCGGCCCGACGCAGTAATATTTCTTGACGAATGTTTGTCCGGCGCCGATTTGGGGCCAGCCGGCTCCGCTGGGAGAGCCACCTGACGGTGTGGCGGGGCACAGAGCGTGTAGCAGTGCCGGTGCGGCCGCGGTGTAGCCGGCTGTGGCGGCGGCGGCGGCGGCGGCGGCCCGCACCCGTCTGACGGGCCTTCCTGGCCCGATGTGGCTTCTGCGGGGGGCGGCGTCCTCGCACAGCACGCCTCTCTTCGCGGGCACGCGCCGCTCCACTCCAGCTGTCTCGGCCACCGGCGGCGCTCCCGCCGACCGCCTTTCCAATCACGGCGGAGAGAGCTTCCGCGCTTACAGCACACACACACACACACACACATCACCTTCCCCCACCCTCCCCGGCTGCGACGTCGGTCATACAGAAATGCAACGCCACGAAGACGGGATGCAAAAATCGTACACTGATGAGTAGCGACCGGATTATTAGCATCATAAATACCTTAAAATATCCATGCAAATATGCATGAAAAATGCATGAGAAGTGTCGAAATATGCGAGATCAAATAATAAAAAACCACGGTTGTTACTGTGTGCTTTATATCTCAAAGTCGAAGCTATGCATATCAATTACGAGGAGGAGAGCCGGCCACACGAAAAATCGACACATTTGGGCCGGCCGTTGAGGCCGAGCGGTTCTAGGCGCTTCAGTCCCGAACCGCGCTGCTGCTACGGTCGCAGGCTTGACTCCTGCATAGGGCATCGATGTGTGGGCTGTCCTTCAGTTAGCTAGGTTTAAGTAGTTCTAAGTCTAGGGGACTGATGACCTCAGATGTTAAGTCCAATAGTGCTCAGAGCCATCTGAACCATTTCGAAAACATTCAGGACGCTGATATCACTCTCTGAATACTTTCCGGTAGAGTTTACGAAGGGGGCCGTTCTGGGATTATTTTTTAAAACTTTTGCCAAATGGGAACGCAAATCGTGTTTCAACAATTGTTCCTCCTTTGTCGGTAACAAGCGGATGCGATGCGAATGAGTCGCAGCGAAACATTCCGTATGTACAGGACCAACTTCGAGATATATCGTACGCAGAGGGCCACTCTCAAAAACCCCGTAATATTTTATTTAAAAAAACAACATACAATCATGAATTTTTTAACAGCATTAACTTTTAATTATTGCTATTGGAAAAATTTGGAAATTTCTGGAAGTTACTATGGGACCAAACTGCTGAGGTCATCAGTCCGTAGGCTCACACAGTACTTAATCTAACTAACTTAAGCTAAGGACAACACACACACACACACACCCATCTCGGAGGGGGGCGTCGTGCCTCCGACGTGGGGAGCCGCGCGTACCGTGGCAAGGCGCTTGAGACAGCACGGCTACCCCGCGCTGCTAACACTATTGAACTAAAGCATCATTTGCAATTTATTTTATATCTTTCTATTATTGTAAACATAAACGACCAAGTACTGTTCCAAATGTTCGCTACTAAGATTGTGTCTTCGATCACTCAAAACATTTTTATATGCAGAAAAGGACTATCCTACATCGACTGAGGGAACAGGTCAGTATTTGAATTTGGGTGCTATTGTGGCACTTATTGTTTCTCGTAAAAGATCACCCATCCTATTGATAAAACTATCAATTTCGTACAAGGGTTCAAAGACTGGGTTATTGTTTAAAATGTTTTCAAACTTTTCTTTAACTTTTCTTGAGAATACCTCTGGCAATGAGGAGTTCACTACAAGAATGTTATTCATTAACTGAATCGATTCATTCAACGCCAAACCTTGAGTTTCTAGCTTTTTAATACCTGCAGGTATATGGGAAAAATGAGTACTAACCACAGCAATGTCTTTTTTAATGCCAGAATGATTAAGAATACAGGGTACTAATAAATGGTGGAAAAATCGAAATTTTTATTACCTTATTAAATTCTGCAGTCTTTCCTGATAACATTGATATATGCATTATAGGATTTCAAATGAAAAATGACCTACATAGACAAAATGATAAAGTTATGGTCATGTATGCCGGCACGTCCCCTTTATTCCTGTTACAGAAACCAATATTATTTCGAAAAGAATTGTGAATTTTCTGTTTCCAGCGATTATACGTATGATACATTGTATATGTTCGTAACAGTTCAGATGTCTAGTGTCTCTAAATCATTATCTCTGCTAGTAGTTACTTTTGTTTCGAAGAAGCAGTTTGTTTACGTGTTACTCAACGTTTATTGTTCAAGTGCTACATATATTTGTGGAAGTGCATATCCTTTAGTGTGCAATAAATACGAACTATGCCACGCATCAAGAAATTCAATAAAAGAAAATTCCATGGTAACCAGTACTCAAACAAAGCAAACCACTCTGCTGAAAGTAACCTATGTATCAGTTCTTCAGAGAAGAAACTCCCATATGGCACACCTCCTGGTGATTCAAATTTTTGTGTTAACAATGACACTGTTTGTAGTGGTTTTGTTGCTGATGATGTGGACCTATTATCTTCTGTGATAAAGGTAATGCCGAAATGTAAACAATGTGTTGGTATAGACTGTCTGGAAATAACTGATTACCAAAGTAGCAGGAAGAGCTTAGCGTCAAAATTGGTTGTTCTATGTAGAATCTGCAATAAATATACCTTGAAAATGACTTCAAACATTGTGCATAATTTATATGATGTGAATCTGAAGTTAGTGTATGCAATGCGTGGAATAGGAAAAGGAAAAAAGGCTGCTCAAACGATTTGTAGTTTGATGGGCCTTCCTCCTCCGCCCAGTAGGTTCATCAGGTACATAAAAGTACTTTTAGCTGCCTTGCGGTTGCGTCGAAGGCATGTATGAAACGTGCAGTAGCAGAAACTGTGAATATTGGTGGAACCATGGATATTGCTGTTGCACTTGATGGGATATAGCAGCATTGAGGACATGGCTCCTTAAATGGTGTAAGTGATACTTCTCTGGAGAATGGAAGAGTTGTTGACGTTGAGTGCTTATCTAAGTATTGCCACACCTGCCGTGGTAACACTGAGGGACATACTGAACATCAGTGTCCTAAGAATTACGTGGGTTACAGTGGAGGTATGGAGTGTAATAGAGCTCTAAAAATATTTCATGGGTGGATGCCCATTTATAACATTAGATATACAAAGTACCTAGGCGATGGGGACTCTGAAGGTTTCAATAGAATTAATGATTTCCATGTTCATGGTTATACGTTGGTAACAAAACTGTAATGTTGTGGACATGTGCAAAAGAGAATGGGTGCTAGATTGAGGAAGCTACGAAGAGAAATGAAAGGGAAGTTGCTATCTGATGGAAAATATCTGTCTGGCAGTGGCAGATTGACAGAAACTGAAATAGATCTTCAGAGCTATTATGGACTGGCCGTTAGACGAACTGCTCCTCTGACTGATGTTAGAGCAATGAGAAAAGCTCTATGGGCACCTACTTTCATAAGTTGTCCACAGATGAACACCCTGTTTATGGACTTTGCCCTAAACGAGCATATTCTTAGTGTGGTTGCAAAAAAGCAAAAGAAAGTAGTCAAATATACCATCCTAAGCATTCTCTTCCTGAGCCTGTTATGAATGAAATAAAACTATTTTTTAGAGACCTGAGTGACCCTGTTTTTCTTAGTAACTGTCTTCATGGGGGCACCCAGAATACAAATGAAAGTTTCAACCACTGCATATGGGGAAGATTACCCAAGAATGTTTTTGTAGGACTAAATTCATTAAAAGTTGGTGTAGTAGATGCAGTGATATGTTTCAATGATGGAGTGATAGGAAGGTTGGAAGCCCTGAGAAATTTAGGCATAAAAAGGGGTTCTAATTTGGAAGATAAACTGCTTGGGTGTGAGAAACAACAGGTGAATGAAGCTGAAAGATTCGCTCTTGAGCTACCAAAGAAACAAGGAGTGCTAAAAGGAATGCCAAGAGAAAGCTTGAATATGAATAAATGCTGGAGGATGAAGACTATGTTTCAGGAACGTTCTGAGGCAAAGTTTAATTGGACTCATATCTTCAATCCAAATTTCTCGCAAGTTGTATTTTTCAGAATTCAGGCACAAATATTTCCTAAAGTTTATAAACCATTTCTCTAATTTTTTCCTGTAACTTGCAGTTGTCCATACTAATGTACTAGACCTAAGCTTTATAGCAGAATCAATTAATTATAAAAAATAACATTTTTATTGGGAAAAAATTATAAAAATTAAAATGTAAGATGTGATCTTTTTATCCCAGTAACATACATAATAGGTGAAATTAAATAGGTCTAGTACCTCAATCATCATGTCATTTGTATCTGGTAAAAATTTGGTCTCCTTCAAATATATGACAGTGGATTGAATGGTACCTCAGTTTGAGGAAGCATTTTAGAAAAAAACTTCATAAATTTCTTTGTAATTATTTAATAACCCTAACCACGTACAAAAATATTCTAAATACTTCTAATCTGGTTGTAAAGTGTGCTGCGTTACCTTATATCATCAAAAGTCTGTAAAACAAATACATTATAAACAGTGCCTGAAAGAAATAGGTGTTGATTTTTACGTAATATTGAACCATGAAAGTACCCTGTATCCTTAAAAGCTTCTTTGCACTATCGAAGTCCTTTACTACCCCTCTAATGGCGTCAAAATGTTCTTTGTAAAGCAACACAGCTTCGACCCACGTACCCCAACAAGTTACCACTGGCTCGAGAGGTAGAGGCACATTTGGTAGTTTCTCTTTGTAGGTCTTCATGCGAGCAGGAGCCTTTAGAAACACCTTCTATGTGGATGAAATCAGTTTATTTGCATTCACAAACGTGGAACGTATTTCTTCAGCGAGGCAATGTACTCCATGAACAAAGCACGTTATATGCATCAAACTGAGATAAAATACTCGGAGGGCTTTTCCTGCTTTGATCATATAGGCAGCAGCAACTGAAATAAACACAATCACCCATTTATCTGCAGAAGATTTTGTAAATATTTTTGTAATACACCCGTTCACAAATCTGGCGATCGTAGAATGATCTACTTTTTCAATTTCTTTGCAGGCTTGTAAATAGGAAGGAGAAAGGTCTTCTTTCAAAGCACCAACAACTAAATTTGCAGTATAACGGCCAGAAGTGTCTGCGGTTTTGTCAACTAAAATCCAGATTAATGCTGTCCTTGAGCTGATTTCGTATTTCTTCCGGAACATTTAGGTAAATTGTCGGTATGTAATTTTTACACAATGTTGATTCATTTGGTATATTTTGATTTCAGCAATAATTGTGCAGAAAGCCTTTGAGGACTGGGTTACTAAGTTTATGAAGAGGAATATTGCTTGCAATGAATGCTTCACATAGATTCATTTTAAACCGACTTTTCTGGTTATCTTTGGACAAATTCCTGCTACTGCAACTTCCTGTTGTGAGAAGTTGTTGTCGTGGTTCTTTCTTCTGCGTTCCTGAGATATGAAGAGTTGTCTTGGTATGCTCGTCTATTTGAAACCTTTTTTGCGCGAAACGTTTTTTCTCGCAAACTCGACAATATAAAACAGTTCTTTCATATGTAAATGTTACAGGATGGTCAGTTACCCACGAAACGACGTTTCTTTTTTCAGGTGGCATGGCGCACAACACGTTACACACTACACATTATAAACCCGTTCAACTGTGTTGTTGTGTGGTCTTCAGTCCTGAGACTGGTTTGATGCAGCTCTCCATGCTACTCTATCCTGTGCAAGCTTCTTCATCTCCCAGTACCTACTGCAGCCTACATCCTTCTGAATCTGCTTAGTGTATTCATGTCTTGCTCTCCCTTTACGATTTTTACCCTCCACGCTGCCCTCCAATACTAAACAGGTGATCCCTAGATGTCTCAGAACATGTTCTACCACCCGATCCTTTCTTCTAGTCAAGTTGTGCCACAAGCTCCTCTTATCCCCAATTCTATTCAATAGCTCCTCATTAGTTATGTGATCTCCCCATCTAATTGTCAGCATTATTCTGTAGCATCACATTTCGAAAGCTTCTATTCTCTTCTTGTCTACACTATTTATCGTCCAAGTTTCACTTCCATACATGGCTCCACTCCATACAAATACTTTCAGAAACGACTTCCTGACGTTTAAATCTATACTCGATGTTAACAAATTTTTCTTCTTCAGAAAGTCTTTCCTTGCCATTGCCAGTCTACATTTTGTATCCTCTCTACTTCGAACATCATCACTTATTTTGCTCCCCAATAGCAAAACTCCTTTACTACTTCAAGTGTCTCATTTCCTATTCTAATTCCCTCAGTATCACCCGACTTAATTCCCTTATCCTCGTTTTGCTTTTGTTGATGTTCATCTTATACCCTCCTTTCAAGACACGTTCAACTGTATTCATGTAAATAGAAAGCTAAACTTGAAAAACTGATGTGTGACTAAAGGCTTACGCAGTTTAATGTAATTGTTGACGACGCGTACAGTATGTCACCGGAGGGGATTAACTGGGAGCGCGGGCGCAGGAGTATTGACTCTGTCTGACTGTTGCTGTTCCTCTTCTATAATGATTTTGCTAGGCAGTAGCCTCTCCGTTAGCGGCTGCACACAGTTCTAGGTCGCGGCCAATCAAAACTAGATAGAGCTAGAGACTGCCCGTCTAAATTTTTAAAATATTGCAAGCAAGGAGCGAAAATAAGCATGGTCACTAGTTTTTAGTTTAAATAAACAATAACTGGTGAAAAGTAGCCACATATGCAAATTCATATGAAACATGCAAATACATATAATCAGGTCTCTACTGATGAGGCTTAACATTATTACCACCCGCTTAATTGTGTGTTTGTCCGTATTTGGGACGAAATATTGCATGGGGCTTAATTAAATAGAATGCAAATAATTTTAATTGTAGTCGCTTTTTGTCTGGTTACGCAGTCTCGTAACCGGTTGGCCCTGAATAATATTAGTACGCAATCTGACTGCATGGAATAACAATAAAGAATGAAAAGGGATTTCCGTTAACACAATTAATTAATTAAGTTCCCAGCAACTATAAAAGCTACGAAACAACAAAGTACAAATGTAACTGTTCTGTGTGTGGAAGTGTGATTCAACGTACACATCTGGCACTGTTCTACCTCAATAAGACAAGATATTTTAAACAAGATTTACACTAAAGTAATTAAAAAAGAAACTAGAAATACTATAATTGCAAATAGAAACCAGAATTACAGTGTAACACAAGAAAACGATCCATATGCTTTGTTGACTGAACCTGTGACCAAGAGGCATAAGACATTTGTAATAAAAAAATTTCTTTACCTTCATATATATTGACGAAAAATACACTCTGATCATTAGAACATATCCAATCCAACAACATCTGGTGTCTTGACCAACAGAACAACTGCATACGACATGGTCCCAATTAGTACTCTAACTTTGGCTACCTCAGAACTACTACTGCCCTCAGCAACTTCTCAGCTGCAACTGCCAGTGGAGGCGGCTGAATAATACTCTTTGGCGCAATCTCTGGCGCTGTGACTCAGTGTAGCCACCTTTCATATGCCCCTCCTCCACGGGCTAGAATTTGGTGGTATTTTTGCCAGCATTGGTGGTGCAAATACCACCAAATTCGTCGAAAAAAAACTGACAAAAATAAAAGATAATATTAAGTAAGTAAATACCACATAACTAAATAAATTTTGGCTTTGCACTGACCCTTCAATAACCTAATATATAAAATACAGCAAGGTATACAAATGCTTGCATACATATGATTTTACATAATAGATTACACAAGTATCATGTGGTTAAACAATCCAATCAATAGTGTCAGCAATGACGAATAGGTGTAGGTAAGAGTCTCATAACATTTGATAAACAGTATACACACAAAAAATTAGTTTATACAAATATTTTCATAAAATCCTTTCAATAGTTCAATAAACAAGTAGAGTAGTGGATAGTTCCAACAGTGTCACCCAGCAATGGTCAACAAGTGCAAATAGCAGTCTCATACCATTTCATCAGCAGTATTTAAACAGCTCCAACACTGGCACCCAAAAATGGCGAGCAGGCGCAGACACCAACAAGTGACATCATTTCAGTAGAAGCAGTTCCATCAGTGGCACCCAGCAATGTTGAACTGGTGCAGACACCTACAAGTTACATTATCTCAGTAGAAGCAGTTCCAACAGTGGCACCCACGAATGTTGACCAGGTGAAGGTAACAGTCCATAATATTCACTATCACTAATTAAACAGTTCATCAGAGTTCATCAGCAGAAATTAAACATTTCCAAGTGGCACCCATCAATGTTGAACAAGTGCAGGTAACAGCCCATAATACTCACTATCACTAATTAGACAGTTCATCAGAGTTCATCAGCAGAAATTAAACATTTCCAAGTGGCACCCATCAATGTTGAAGAAGTGCAGGTTACAGTCCATAATACTCACTATTACTAATTAGACAGTTCATCAGAGTTTATCAAGAGAAATTAAACATTTCCAAGTGGCACCCATCAATGTTGAACAAGTGCAGGTAACAGTCCATAATATTCACTATCACTAATCAGACAGTTCATTAGAGTTCATCAGCAGAAATTAAACATTTCCAAGTGGCACCCATCAATGTTGAATAGGTGCAAGCACGAAAACAGTTTGAATGCCACACAATTGCTTCTACAAAATTGTTATCAATGCTCTTACACTAAACATAAAAAATTTTAGCAAACACACCAATGATATCAAATAATTGTCGTAATAACTATTACAAAAACAGAAATGTCAGTAAACCTACAATATTTATGGGTGTCAGTGCAAGCCACAACAAACAAGTAAAATAATATTTAGGACATAGGTCGGTACCAATTATTTGGGATTAGGAAAGGAAAACACACAAAACACTCACTCATCTCTCATCCACATATTGAGTACTACTGTGTAATTGAATAGTGTTAACTGTGTAAATGCAGTTCTGTCAAATTTTGATGCTCAATATGTGTATCAAGTAGTAGTGGGACAGTGTATAACAGTCAATAATAGTTAGTCAACGTCATAGTCATCATGACAAGACCAATGTTTGCTAAGCCAAATCAAAATGTACGGTTGCTGAACAACTGTCATTGTGCCAAGATATGCAAACACTTCCTTTCTCCAAAAAAAAAAAAATACTGCTTATTGATTTAACAAAGTGTGTGTGTATAGACAATCTTCTAGTGTTCTAGTCTGCCATCTTCATCCTCCTTGTTCCATATAAACCAACAAAAAAAGTATGCTCCTCACTTACTTTACCTCTTATCCACCAAAACTCCAATAATCATCAGCATCACATAATCTTAATACTTCAATAATACCTCTTCAATACGTCGATACATATAAACCTTATCATCAATATCATTTACCTTACCTCTTATCCCCCAAAACTCCAATAATCATGAACATTACACAATCTCAATACCTCAATAATACCTCTTCAATACGACGATACATATAAACCTTATCACCAATATCATTTCACTGCCATAACAGCTCTTTCCTCTAGTCAGTCTCCTCAAACAAGTACAGATAAAATCCTAGTGCAAACTTCAATTTATCATCCCATGCAATCCGAAGACACAATGTCCACACACAACCTCTGTGTAATCCATCTGACCCAAATCTTCTACTCATTATGAATTATAAAATACATTTTGGTTACCTTGTTCTTCATTAAATAAAAGAAATGCATACATGAGCTCTAACAGCCCTTAGTTTGAATAACTTTCAGCAAGTAAGTAAGAGTACGGAGTGTGAATTATCGTAATATTTCACAGTGTGTACACAACTTCAAGAATCATGGCAAAACAGAAGCAAACATGTGGAGTATTTATTGTGTCAAATGTCACTTGCTATTTCAATTACTCAAGAAGAATGCAGTGTAATAACTGTCAATAGTCTAAACCTAGTGTTGGTATGTCATGTCGTTAGCTTCCTTTCTATTAGCATAAATTTATACAGCTTCCATAAAACCTCCAGCTCATGTGACTTCAATGAAGTTTCTTGTACCAATGTTCGTAGAATTATAGCAGTTCATTTTCTTATCTTAAAATATAAAGCACTGAGCGTAAGCAAAACATGCTATAGTGAGTAAATAAACCAGTAGAGAACAGAATGTCAACAAGTGGATGTAGCACAATCCCTACAATGAGGCTCTGCCAAGCGAACAATCTATAATTAATACCATTGTGTGGCCTAAACTCCATGTTCGTACATCGTCCATCAGCATTTCTATATACCAAATTAAAGAATAGTCATGACAACAAAGCAGAAATGTGTAAATGTCCATACGCAATGCAGCAGATATATATCTCACATAATAAACAGCTCATTAGCATCATATCAGCATAAGCAAATAAATGTTCATATGTAATCTCAATAAATAAACATGAAGGCACAAGCAGATAAATCACAAAGAATAACTTACATACATAACCATATCAGCACAATTAAACAGGTGACAATTATAATTTAAATAAATAAGCACAGCAGGCACATAATTAAAAAAATGTGACATAAGTGAAAAAGCATACCAGCCAAGCGATGCATAATATACACAAGTAACAACCCTGTTCATTAATAAAACATTGTCAAAATCAGCAAATGTAGGCAAGCACGTCGCTTCACAAGTAAATTCATAGAACATAAAATTTAGCACAAAGCATAAATCACGTAATCGCGAGCAGCAAATTACGTATAAAGTACATACCTAAGAAGAAATATGTTACCTGAAAAATAAACTCAATTAATAGTTATCTTTTCAGTTTATTACTTTCTTCTTCGAAATTACATTCTTCCTGAAATTTTATCGATAGCAAGTCCTCTTAACGTCAGACACACACAGAATTTACCTGAAGTTCTTAAATATTTTATACAACCGTATCCTGAAAAATACTGAACGTTAATAACATAATTCATCAAGTCACTATAGCTTTATACTGAATTTATTCGGAGAAATTAGACTGTGTATTTGTTTACGGCTGTCAGTGCACTCACACTGAGCGTTCGATCAGCTGTAGGTACGCGTGACGTAGGAAGTAATTGTTTGCGGTGAACGACTGCCTTGTGCGGCGCTCAGACTTGACTGTTGCTTTGAGTATATGCCGCCGCCGGAACACGCCGCGGTATCCTTGTACTCTCCGTGTGTTTACGTATAACTGTTAGTTTCTCAAAAGTATGTCATTCCACAAAAATTTTAACGTTCGATATATGATGTATTTCCTTAGAGCGCCGTGATTTAAGAGTTTCTACTTCGACAGTGTTATCATGAATAATTTTGCGAATTCTATATGAACCGATATAAAGCAGAAAAAATTTGCGACACAAGCCTTTTCCTTTGTGAGACAAACGATGAGACTTAATTAACACCTTTTGACCTAATGACAAGATTTTTAAACGACCAGGACGTTTATCTGATTTCTCTCTTCTAGCAGCCGCAGATGCAATATTTTGTAGAGCCAGATTGACAACTTCAGAATGCCGCAGTTTCCGTGAAGGCGGAAAAGGAATGATTTCAGAAATGCGATTTGTCGGTGCTTTATTTTTTAATATCAATATTGGTGGTGAAGAAGTTGAATCATTAGGGAGTTCGTTCAGAATGTTTTGAAAAATATGATGCTGATCCCACGTTCTGTGATTCTGATGACAATAAAGTCGACACAGTTTATTGATTTCCTTCATCCATCTCTCTGAAGCGTTAGATTGAGGGTGAAAAAGTGAAATGAAAATTGGTTTAATCTTACAACGCCCTAGAGTACGAAGCCAAATTTTGGAGCAAAACTGTGATCCATTATCTGATATAACCTTATCAATATGTCCCACTTCTTTAAGAAAATGTTTAATGAAAGCATTAGATACTGAACGAGCTGCGTAAAGGTGTAAAACACATATTTTGATGTCAGTTCCACTGCTACCAAAATGTACGCAAAACCATTAGTAGAACGAACCACTGGACCGAACAAATCGACTGCAGCCATGTCCTTTAATTTTGCTGGAATGATAGGAAACAACGGTGCTCTGTGAGAAATAGTTGGCGGCTTAGCCTTTTGACATAATTTGCATTTGGCAAGAACAGATCGAATATGTTTTTCCATATTACTGAAGTAGTAATTTATGAAAGCATTTTCTGGGACCAAAGTGTGCATAACTGAAATGTGTATACCAAATCAATTTATTAACCCACTCATGAGGAATGCAAATTAACCAAACAGAGTTGTCATCTGATTAAAGCTTCAAGTTCCGTAATCGAATAATTATTTTCTGATTTAGAGAGAATACGACTTCTAAATGCAATAGTTTTCTGCACTACAACGCCGTTTTCTTCTATATTTTGAAATAAGTGTGCACCTAGGCCTTTGTGTGATGAACATGTCGCCAAACAAAAATCCTTAGATAAATCCGGATGTGAAAGAAGTGGAGCAGCAACTAAAGCATCACGAAGTTGTTCAAATTCAGATTGAGCTTCCTCATCCCAACACCAATTAGAATTCTTTCCAGATAGTTCACATAATCAAAGTGTGGCTAAATTGTCCAATCTAACAAACCGTCTAAGAAAATTACAGACACCAAGGAAACTACGAACATCACGTTTTGTAGTAGGAACAGCATAATTACGAATAGCGTCTCGTTTCTCTGGATCAGGAAGAATACCTTCTGTAGAAATAATATGACCAAGAAATTTCGCCTGAGAACGACCAAATTCAGATTTTTCCAAGTTCACTGTAATGCCAACTCTTGCAAAAATACGTAATAATGAATCGAAAATTTTGTTGTGCTCACTCCAAGAACGTTTAGCAATAAGAATATCGTCATCATATGAAGTAATATTGTCACAAAGATAAACAGGTAAAATTTCGTTTGAACTACGAATGAATGCTGCTGAAGATACTGTAAGTCCAAACGGTAATTTCCGAAACTGATAACAGTTACCAAAGGCTAAAAAGGCAGTGTATTTTCTACAATCAGGGTGAAGTTCTATTTGCCAAAAACTTGCGCGCATATCAATAGTGGATAAAACTTTAATTCCATGGAAATGTAGAAGTTCGTCTAGATTTTGTCGACGGTCAGTTTCAGGAATGATGATATTATTTATCTGTCTGGAATCCAGAACCAAACGAATTGACCCATCCTTTTTAAGACGTGTAATTGGCGGGTATAAGGACTGACTGCTGGCTCAATAATGCCTTGATCTAACATGCATTGAAGTTCACTCTTAACCTTGTCTCTATAAGCCAAAGGAATAGCGTACGTTTTTCCTCGAAATTGTGTGTGTTCTTTTACTTTAAATAAATATTGAAAGCCTTGTATAGTTCCTGTGTGATGACTAAATACTGTAGCATGTGACGTCAAAATTTGGTGCAGTTCTTCTCTTGCAACGTCATCTGGCACTTCAGCTTTCTTAACCTTTTCATTAATTAATTCTACGCTATTTATTATATCATCCATCGCGTCCCTGTATCTATTGTCGTGGTCATGAATGAACACATTGTCGTCATAATTCTCAGAGAAAACATCAGAAGTAAGGAACCTTAAACATTTTGCGTCTGATTCATATTTCGTTAAACACTCGAAAAATCTCAAACATCTCGGCATTCCGGCAACAGTCAAGTTCACACTTCCTTCCTTAAAGTTTAAAATTGCCTTATGTGTGTTAAGAAACTCCATACCTAATATAATTTGCGTAGTGAGTAATGGAACAATAATAAAATTAGCAGAAAATTCATATCCTTGACAAATGAAATTTAAGTTGGTCTGTTGTTTGACTTCCACACTTTTTCCAGAAGTAGCTCCTTGAATTGTAGTTTTAGAAACAGGTAACACAGGGCAAGCAATAGTTCTTACACATATACGAAAAACTGATTCACTAATAACGTTCAATGGGCTCCCAGAATCTAAAACTGCAGTGAACTTATTCTTATCCACACATACTTCAATAACAGGATGTAAAAATGCGTCTACATTATTTTCCTTTTCGTCTAGCAAAATGTCTCTCATGTCTTCCAGGCGTACGTAGTGTAAAGTCGTAGTGTCATTACTTTCTGAACAGTCTATATTGCTGCCAGAAGCCGAAGCTACAAGTCATTGTCGATTGTTCGAGTCACGTCTTTGATTGTTCCCGTCATTTCGCGGATCAGTTTCTACGATTTGCACTTGTCTCTATGAATTTCTGTCACGCGGAGGATGCCAATTAGGTTCTTCCTGCCTGTTAGACGTAAATTCTTGGTTGTGTCTGTTATTAAAATTTCTATTTTCCTGGGTATCTGGATGACTACTTCTTGTGTAATTTCGACTGTCACTTCTGAAATTACTGGTTATTTCTGTAGTAAGAATTTCTATTATTGTATGAATAATTTCTGCCTTGATGATACCGATTACGGTTTCCGCATGATTGATCATTCAGGTAGGAATTTCCGTTATTAGAATTGTCTGTGTAATTTCTGTTAGAACGTCTGTTATTGCCATACGGCTGCTATCTATTATCCTGTCTGTTTCGTCTGTCATTCTCAAAATTACCCATATAACGTCCGTTCCGATCATTATCCCTTTTCTCTGAAAATCTATTGTAATTACTGTTACTGAAAAAATTACAAGAAGTCCCGTCGTCGTTGTCATACTCAAGTTTTTGTAGCAAAATCTTAAAAGTCTCAATGTCGTCTTTACATCTTCCGGCTAAAGCAATTTGTCTTATCGATTGTGGCAGCGTAGTTAAATAAATGCGAATTAATTCAGTCGGGCTATAAGGGTTGGAAAGGAACTGATTCTTTCGAATCATGTCTTCAAAGTATTCTGCTGGCGTGCGGAACTCTGACTGTTTAAAATTACGCTGCATAATAAGATTATGTTTGACTCTGTTTTGCTTGTTTTCGGACCAATATGCCGATAGAAATGCATGATAAAAATCATTTAAATTATTACAATCTCTAATAAGTGCGCGCATGCGCGTCGCCGGTTCGTTTTCTAAATATCCACACATAAATTCCAGATTGTGACTTAGTGGCCAATTTGGTGGAAGCGCGTACATAAATTGGTCTAACCATGAACATGGATGTATGTCATTCTTAGAATTGCGAAAGATCTTAAATTTCCGAACAGTTAAAAAGTGTTTATAGTCAAAGTTTTCGCCTCGTGGCGACAAAGACCTACCGTGACTGTCCCCGTCCGAATGTCGATTATTGTCAAGTTCGCGCGCCTGGCGCTCTCTTGTTGCATCTCGTAAATGAAATAAATTTTCTTCAAAACCAGCTGCTATCTGTAATTCTAAATTTCTTCTTCTGTCTTTTCCTACGATTTCGCTTTCAATTTGTTTAACTTTCTTTCGTAACGCCTCAAATTCCCTTTTAACGCGTTCATTAAATTTTCCCTGATTTTCAACATGTTTATTTATATTCTGGTACTCTTCTGTTTCTGCAAATGGCACTGGAGCTCTATCATCTGAATCTCCGTCCCCATTTAAACTAAGACTTGTCAGTGTATCCGAAATCTCCTGAACTCTTTCCGATAAGTCACCTATTTGTTCTTTCTGTTTATTTACTTCTTCCGTAAGTGTCGCGACTCGGGTTTCAGTATTGACACATTTAGTAGTTAACTGTTAACATTGTTGTGTTAGGTTATTTATTCTTTCATTTGGTACAGGTTCCTCGATTCTTTCAAATATTTCTTCCTTATCGTGTGCGCGTTGTAAATTTAACTCTGAAAATTTTTGTACTATCACGTGATCTCTTTCTTCCTGTTCTCTATACTGTTTGTTTTGTCTGATTTCTATTGAAATTAATCTATTATTGTGAGAATTCAAAATCGGTTGTATTTCTTCTCTAATTTCTTTCTTTAATTCATCTTTCATGTTTTTGAAACATGTCCCTATTCGTGAGTCTAACCGTGTTGCCAGTGTTCCCATTTCTGTTTTTAACTCAGATCTGAACTGTGTTTCCATTGTTCCCATACCAGTTTTAATTGTTCCTATTTGTGATCCCAAATTTAATATTGCACTCATCAACTGCTCCATATTAACTGGTTCGAAATTCTTTTCACCCCTAACATTTCCCTCAAAACCAACTTCTTTCGTCATAGGTGTAAAGCTATCTGTACTCGATAGTATTTCAGAATCTTCTATCGTTAATCTCGTATTCTGTGAATTTTTTGATTGCTAAAAATTTTGAACTGGTTCCGGACTATTTTCCCTACTTAATAAATTGTTTTCTACTTCAGTATTCATCATACTGTTCTCCTGTGTTGGCGAGTTCTCCATGTTAACAATTTCGTCTTCTCACTACCGATCATTTTTGCCTTTTTCATCGATCGCGTAATGATTTACAAAACATACAAAACTCGTCACTATACGAAAATTACACACAATATAACACTTTATCACCAACAATACTATTCACATGAAATGCTTCCCGACCAACACGATTAACAAACAATTGAAATCCTCGTAATTGCACAAAATTGTCAAACCCGTATACAAGACATCAAAAATTAAATTCCGCAAAAATGCCATTAGAAGAACGACAAGACAACTACAAATCTTCATTACCAAATCTACACATGCAATATAGACTACAGTTACTAAAGTACAAATTACCACAACAATACTACTGTTTGCTATTTTTACTATCAAAAGAATTCCAAGGGACGATCCGAAGCAGCGGTCGCCACGTGCATGGGGGCTTAATTAAAAAGAATGCTAATAATTTTAATTGTAGTCGCTTTTTGTCCGGTTACGCAGTCTCGTAACCGGTTGGCCCTGAATAATATTAGTACACAATCTGACTGCATAGAATAATAACAAAGAATGAAAGGAAATTTCCGTCAAGACAATTAGTTAATTAAGTCCCCAGCAACTATAAAAGCTACGAAACAACAAAGTACAAATGTAACTGTTCTGTGTGTGGAAGTGTGATTCAACGTACACATCTGGCACTGTTCTACCTCAATAAGACAAGATATTTTAAACAAGATTTACACTAAAGTAATTAAAAAAGAAACTAGAAATACTATAATTGCAAATAGAAACCAGAATTACAGTGTAACACAAGAAAACGATCCAGATGCTTTGTTGACTGAACCTGTGACCAAGAGGCATAAGACATTTGTAATAAAAAATTTCTTTACCTTCATATATATTGACGAAAAATACACTCTGATCATTAGAACATATCCAATCCAACAACATCTGGTGTCTTGACCAACAGAACAACTGCATACGACATGGTCCCAATTAGTACTCTAACTTTGGCTACCTCAGAACTACTACTGCCCTCAGCAACTTCTCAGCTGCAACTGTCAGTGGAGGCGGCTGAATAATACTCTTTGGCGCAATCTCTGGCGCTGTGACTCAGTGTAGCCACCTTTCAATAAATCACTAATTCTGCGTATCAGACATCCGACAGTTTATTGGTAGGTTGGTGGAGGTTTGTGGCATTAGGTTCCAACGCACAGGTCATTTAATTTCTATAAATAACGTGCCACTGATTCGCATACGCGGTGATGGCTCCCGATAGCGAGCCAGATGTGTTCCATAGGATTTATTCAGGCGAATTTGGTTTCCGAGTCATCAACGTGAGTTCACTATAATGCTCCACTGTAGAACGGTTCTGTCTCCAAGACACGGAAAGTATTATACTGCTGAAAGATTACATCGCCGTCAGCGAAGACATCAATCGCGAAGGGATACAGGTGGTTTGCAGCTGTCAGCGAGTCCTCCTCGGTTACTACCACACGTCCCATGCAACTGAAGGAGAATGCCTCTCGTAAGATAATACTGTTCCCACCAGCCTGTGTCCGTGGCGCGCTCTTCGTTTCGAGGAGCCGTTCAATTCGACGACGCCGTTTGAAGAGACGACCATCGACCTAGTGTAGCAAAAATGTGATTCACTCGAAGAGCCGACACGTTTCATTTGATGGTCCCGTGGCCACTGCAGTCGTAATTGACGATGTCGTTGGGTCAACATGCGAACGTGGTTTGCTGCATGTTCAACAATGTGCGGTGAATGGCGTGCTCCGAAACACTTGTGCGTGTAGCAGCAGTGTGCTCTTTCAGCAGAGGGGCTGCGGATCACCATTCGTCCTACTTCGCAAAGCAGACAAGCATCTGAACCACACGTTCTGTGAAGGGTCGTTGACGTCCAACCACTTAGCGCCTAGTGGCAAACTCGCTGCCCTCGCACCTCTTTCTGTAGACGTTCACGACAGAAGCACGTGAAACTCGGCCAGCTTCGCCTTTTTCGCAATACTCGTTCACTGTCTCTGAGTAATAATAATGTGTTCGTTATCAAAGACGCTTAATGAATTTCCCCATTTGCAGCCCATATCGTCGCTAAGGTGATGATACCCCGTCCGTGTCCGATCCGCTCACACACTTCCGACTTACACACTTTCGTTGCCGCGTCACGTGCCCGCAACGTCATCAAGCTGCGTCGGTGTGAACTGGCGTCAGAAGTATTACATGATTCGATGAACAAATGGTTAGCATTCAAGTGCAACCGAACAAAAATACTTTACAGGAGCAAAGAAGTGGTGATCGGGGTCGAGGAGGACAGAGGGCGCGCGCTGGAAACGTGAGCCACATAAAATCCACACATATTACAAAAATAAAGTACCTATAGATGCATGTCTTTAGGTATGTATGTGCGTTCCGCACCTCCTCCTAAACCACTGGACCGATTTCAGCCAAATTTGGTACACATAGAACTTACTGTCTGGAAAGAATCGCTGTGGTTCAAAGGGGCAGGGCGGGGGATGAGAAAGAAGTGTAGCTCGAGATGGGCGAATTCCCAGGATTTATTCAACCAGTGTTCGAGAGTGAAAGCACTTAGCGATTTGCAACAAACTTTATAGATAATTTCAAACTTTTGCGAAACTTTTCTTCGGTAATTACCCTCACGAAATGATGAAAGCAAAAAACTCTATCGATTACTACGTTTTTCGCTCTTCATGCAGTAAAACTGCAGAATGAAGCATGACGTTTCATCTGTTACTTCTTTACTACTAAATGTATTCATGGTACATTTTGCAGGCAGTATTGGCATATTTGTCTGAATGTACCTGCAAAATTATATCATTCTACTACATATAGTCCCGGAAGTGCGACGTCATAAACACTCAGATGCTTGAAAACCTGCCACATGATGCCAATGTTTCAATTAATTATTTTCCTGCTAATCTTATTCACAACACAATTCGAGAAAATAACCAAATACACCACTGACTGTACCTAGGAAATTATATCATTGTACGACACATTGTGCAAGAGGTATGACGTCATAAAGGTAAAGCTGCATGAATACGAAATTGCAGGGAGACATTTGCCACAGTTACAGCTGAAATATGTGTACAAATAAGTGTGACATGAGTTAAACACGAGGGTTGGAACTTAAATAGTGGCAACTATTTATTCACAACCGATACATAAGAGTTACATGTTTGCACCTGTTACTGTCACCAGGGCTGTGTAGAATCCGTTGCCGCGCGGGATTAGCTGAGCGGTCTGGGGCGCTGTAGTCATGGACTGTGCGGCTGATCCCGGCAGAGGTTCGAGTCCTCCCTCGGGCATGGGTGTGTATGTTTGTCCTTAGGATAATTTAGGTTAAGTAGTTTGTAAGCTTAGAGACTTATGACCTTAGCACCTAAGCCCCATAAGATTTCACACACATTTGAACATATTTTTTTTTTTTTTTTTTTTTTTTAAATCCGTTGCCGGCGACGTAGAAGGCGTAGTATACCGTTAGCAGAGCCTGTTCTGTTGATGGTGTGAATCGAGTAGCGAATGCCACGAAGTGGTTCCTTCATCTTCGGAATCAAATCAAAGTCACACGGACGTAAGTCTGGAGAGTATGGTGGATGTTAGCCGGCCGCTGTGGCCGAGCAGTTCTAGGCGCTTCAGTCTGGAACCGCGCGACTGCTGCGGTCGCAGGTTGGAATCCTGCCTCGGGCGTGGGTGGGTGTGATGTCCTCAGCTTAGTTAGGTTTAAGTAGTTCTAAGTTGTAGGGGACTGATGACCTCAGAAGTTAAGTCCCATAGTGCTCAGAGCCAATAAGTACGTTACGAGGAAAGTCCGGTCTTTATTCGGTCCTTGTATTCTCGGTGATATCCAGACACCAGGGTTCGGCCAGGCCTGCTGTGACGGCGTATGCCAATCTGAATGGTAGAAAATGGAAATGAGCATTTGGTGTCATTGGTCGGGAGGCCCCTGACGGGGTCCAGGTCTTATTACATTCGACGCCACATTGGGCGACTTGCGCGCCGGATGGGGATGAAATGACGACGAAAACAACTCTATACCCATTCCCCGAGCGGAGAAAATCCCCCGCCCTAGCCGGGAATCGAACCCGGGCCCGTAGGACGGCAATCTGTCACGTTGACCACTTTTTTTTTCTTTAATCTCATTTTGTTCGTTGCATCTGCTCGGCGCGGACGTCGTAAGACATCTGTTTAAGTTCGCTGTTGATCGATTACATCAGTTTTTTATTACAGAGGACTGCTAACCCTCTGACCGAACACGCTGAGCTACCTTGCCGGCTATCACTTAGCTATCGGGGCATACATCTGAATGGTAATGTAATACAGGGGGAGGAGACGTTGTCATTTACGCTGCAGTTAGCTGATAGCCTGTAAAGGTACATTTGCATGCCGTGTGTGAGTTTCCTCGGAAACGTGAAATCTTAGTTAAATAATTAATCTCTGATAAATAAATAAAGCCTATGGCACAGAACTGCAACGCTATGTCGCTAGTAAAACAACATACAATTACGACACTCTTATGTTTCATTATGAAGAGGTAGCTCTTGTACAATAGATGGTGCGGGAAGCACGTATTTTTTATTAACTGGCACACCGCCATATTTGATGTTATATAAAAACACTGCGAGTTGCAAACTCATTAGGCACTCGACCCAGTAAAGATTCTATATTTATGAAAGTTGAATTATTTAACCTTAGGCTAATTCGTTGGATGTATCTGATTTAGCTAACTGTGTAATCTTTTTTTATGTTTAGTAGACAGTCACCTCTGTACGACGTATTGACATGGCTGGCAAATTATTCTAATATTGAGATTTTGAGTCCGCACCTACCGCAGCAGTCTTTGGAAACGATTTAAATACGAAGTCCGATTATTTGAGTCTTATTTCATGGTCAACTACGAATAACATTGCATTTACGAAAAAGACATAGTCAAGCGTCTGATCCCAAATAATTAAAGGTCCACGTACCAGATGAGCAAATATTAATTACAACCGATGACTATCATACATATATAATAATTAATATTATAGTTTATTTTGTTATTTATTTATTTTTTAAGTCGGCAGAGGGACGGAGGCAGATGAAAGGAAGGTGTCTGGTCGGTGTGAAAGCCAAATCAGAAGAGAGCAACTCGACTGTGCCCTGCTCTTCAAGATGCGGGCAGCAACAACCACGTGACGCCTTTCTGACACCTCCTTTTGGCCGTCTACAGACGCGTGCGACCGGTTTAGTCAGCAGAACACAGGAAGTGGTGGTGGCGTGATGCTGCTGACGCGGTTCTCATGCATAAAGGCTTAGTGGCAGCGCAGCCTGGGAACGTGTCGCTAAGGACGCGACTGAAACATACAGTATAAATTTGAAACGGCAGCGACGTGATTGGAGAGTAGAGAGTTAGGTTGGGCTGACAACAATTTGCTTTCGAGGTTTTTCTTTTTATTTGCTCTCAGATTTCATCAGTGAGTCCCCAAATAAGATGCCAATTAGGAACGCCCGACGTCCTTGGAGCGAGCCAGGTGACGGCCTGAGAACCTGACTCGATTGGACGAGGCCGGTGTCGGTGGAAATGACGGCACGCCCCCCTCAACGGCCAAGATTCTGAGACCGATAGCAAAGGGATGCACTCGTACTCCGGAACGAAGACCTGATCTCACTTCAAGCAACAACAGCACTGGCTGTTCACATTTAAAGTGGCACCAAAACGTTCCGTTGAGCAGCGCCCTAAAATTTAATCAGAAATGCACTAAATAAAACTTCTGGCCTCAGTATTAAACGTGAGCGCAACATACACAGTAGTTAGGAAACAAGAATTCACAGTCAAGCTGCTACATTTTCCCACGTGCTCAGTCGGTAGTGCTACACTACTGGCCATTAAAATTGCTACGCTACGAATATGACGTGCTACAGACGCGAAGATGCAGTGATATGTAAATGATTAGCTTTTCAGAGCGTTCACACAAGGTTCGCGCCGGTGGCGACACCTACAACGTGATGACATGAGGAAAGTTTCCAACCGATTTCTCATACACAAACAGCAATTGACCGGCGTTGCCTGGTGAAACGTTGTTGTGGTGCCTCGCGTAAGGAGGAGAAATAAGTACCATCACGTTTCCGACTTTGATAAAGGTCAAATTGTAGCTTATCGCAATTGCGGTTTATCGTATTGCGATATTGCTCCTCGCGTTGGTCAAGATCCAATGACTGTTAGCAGAACATGGAATCGCTGGGTTCAGGAGGATAATACGGAACGCCGTGCTGGATCACAACGGCCTCTTATCACTAGCAGTCGAGGCGACAGGCATCTTATCCGGATGACCACACAGCCACGTCTCGATCCCTGAGATAACAGATGGGGACGTTTGCAAGGCAACAAACATCTGCACGAACAGTTCGACGACGTTCGCAGCAGCATGGACTATCAGCTCGGAGACCATGGTTGCGGTTAACCTTGACGCTGCATCACAGACAAGAGCGCCTGCGATGATGTACTCAACGACGAACATTTTTTCGGATGGACCCAGGTTCTGTTTACAGCATCCGTGTTTGGCGACATCACGGTGAACGCACATTGGAACCGTGTATTCGTTATCGCTATACTGGCGTATCACCAGGCGTGATGGTATTTGGTGCCATTGATTACACGTCTCTGTCACCTCTTGTTCGCATTGAAGGCACTTTGAACAGTGGACGTTACATTTCAGATGTGATACGACCCGTGGCTCTTCCCTTCATTCGATCCCTGCGTAACCCTACATTTCAGCAGGATAATGCATGACCGCATGTTGCAAGTCCTGTACGGGCCTTTCTGGATACGGAAAATGTTCGACTGCTGCCCTGGCCAGATCTCTCACCAACTGAAAACTTCTGGTCAATGGTGGCCGAGCAACTGGCTCGTCACAATACGCCAGTCACTACTCTTGAACTGCGGCATCGTGTTGAAGTTGCATGGGCAGCTGTACCTGTACACACTGTTTGACTCAATGCCCATGTGTATCAAGGCCGTTATTACGGCCAGAGGTGGTTGTTCTGGGTACTGATTTCTCAGGATCTATGCACCCAAATTGCATGAAAATGTAATCACATGTCAGTTCTAGTATACTATACACTCCTGGAAATGGAAAAAAGAACACATTGACACCGGTGTGTCAGACCCACCATACTTGCTCCGGACACTGCGAGAGGGCTGTACAAGCAATGATCACACGCACGGCACAGCGGACACACGGCACAGCGGACACACCAGGAATCGCGGTGTTGGCCGTCGAATGGCGCTAGCTGCGCAGCATTTGAGCACCGCCGCCGTCAGTGTCAGCCAGTTTGCCGTGGCATACGGAGCTCCATCGCAGTCTTTAACACTGGTAGCATGCCGCGACAGCGTGGACGTGAACCGTATGTGCAGCTGACGGACTTTGAGCGAGGGCGTATAGTGGGCATGCGGGAGGCCGGGTGGACGTGCCGCCGAATTGCTCAACACGTGGGGCGTGAGGTCTCCACAGTACATCGATGTTGTCGCCAGTGGTCGGCGGAAGGTGTTGCTCCTGGGGTATCGGCGAGGACCATTCGCAACTGTCTCCATGAAGCTGGGCTACGGTACCGCACACCGTTAGGCCGTCTTCCGCTCACGCCCCAACATCGTGCAGCCCGCCTCCAGTGGTGTCGCGACAGGCGTGAATGGAGGGACGAATGGAGACGTGTCGTCTTCAGCGATGAGAGTCGCTTCTGCCTTGGTGCCAATGATGGTCGTATGCGTGTTTGGCGCCGTGCAGGTGAGCGCCACAATCAGGACTGCATACGACCGAGGCACACAGGGCCAACACCCGGCATCATGGTGTGGGGAGCGATCTCCTACACTGGCCGTACACCTCTGGTGATCGTCGAGGGGACACTGAATAGTGCACAGTACATCCAAACCGTCACCGAACCCATCGTTCTACCATTCCTAGACCGGCAAAGGAACTTGCTGTTCCAACAGGACAATGCACGTCGGCATGTATCCCGTGCCACCCAACGTGCTCTAGAAGGTGTAAGTCAACTACCCTAGCCAGCAAGATCTCCGGATCTGTCCCCCATTGAGCATGTTTGGGACTGGATGAAGCGTCGTCTCACGCGGTCTGCACGTCCAGCACGAACGCTGGTCCAACTGAGGCGCCAGGTGGAAATGGCATGGCAAGCCGTTCCACAGGACTACATCCAGCATCTCTACGATCGTCTCCATGGGAGAACAGCAGCCTGCATTGCGAAAGGTGGATATACACTGTACTAGTGCCGACATTGTGCATGCTCTGTTGCGTGTGTCTATGTGCCTGTGGTTCTGTCAGTGTGATCATGTGATGTATCTGACCCCAGGAATGTGTCAATAAAGTTTCCCCTTCCTGGGACAATGAATTCACGGTGTTCTTTTTTCAATTTCCAGGAGTGTATTTGTCCTATGGATACCTGTTTATCATCTGCATTTCTTCTTGCTGTAGCAGTTTTAATGCCCAGTAATGTAGACATTAGAAGACAGAGTAGGGGCTGTTGTGATCTACACCAAAAGCTACTTAAGCTACAATGTTCACGATTTGTTAACTTCCATGACCTTGATGCCACTTATAACAATGCCAGTGTGTCCTTATATTTAATACTCTATTAACTACGCCTAGTCGCACCTGTAACTACATTTTCATATCAAACCCCGGAGTTGAACTCTCTGTAACTAGACAGTAAAATGGGGCAAACAGCAGCAGACGTACTAGTAACAAGCGCCCTAGGCTAATTCAGAGCAGTTATCAGTGGATCTAGGACTTTTGGAGATGGATGATGAAGACCGCCACTGAGGAAAGGAGACTTCATCGACAATGAATGGACGTCCGTTGTTTGTTATTCAAAACAAGTTCTCAGCGTTATTAATATGGGCCTGTCTGCAAAACAACTGTCACGGAAAAGTATACAAAGCTTTCACAGAACAAGCAACAATGATCTCGTTTCTTAGAACCAGCTGAAACACGGTAATGCTGAAGCCACACGCCGATCGACAGACAAGCAGTATCAACATTTTGACGGGAATGCTCAAGACAAGTACAGAGGAAAATAAGGCAGCGACACAACTAAGCACGCGCATATTCGTCCAGCAAAGAAACAGTCAAAAAAGATCGCGGCAAATAAATAAAATGTAGCAAGTTAAATTTAATAGTCCGTGGGACACGGTTCTCGAAACTAACATGTCGTCGAACAACACCATAGTGAGACCATCTAAAGAACAGTGATGCCTCGAGTCTTAATTTAGTTGCTCAAGATTCGACACAGAAAACCTTTTAGTCGTTCGTATCAAATGACGCAAAACTTTTTTCCTCGTCCTAAACTAGTATTATACCACTGAAATGCGGAATCAGGTTTCAAACAGCTGCCACAAAAGATCTCGAAACAACAGCTAATACAAGGCATCAGACAGACGAACTAAAGGCCACTAATTTTTCACGTAATGGACAACCAAAAACACAGATGGCACATGTCTGCCCAATCACCGATTACACGCCGTAGTGGAACGACTCTTAAAGGAGTTAACGCCGATTTCTGGATACTAGATACACCGTAGAATAGGAACATATACTCTAACAAAACCTATTACAGCCCACTCTTTACAGCAGCTTTTGTCAGTGCATGCTGCAGGAAATAAAATCTAACCTGATTCCGATGGAACATGACCGTAGCCAGGCAATACCTTCACTTTCCATATGCAAGTAACTAAGAAAAGATTCAAAAACACGCACACTTCCAGGGGCATATCGTATAGCATCTGACTCTCTCCAGGTTTCGCTGCACATGTCTGAACTCGTTGCACGAAGGGTACAACCACTGCTACGGAAATGGATACAGGATTTCAATCGGTTTGCGGAGCACAGATTTTAGTGTACAGCTGACAGTACCAAGCATCGGGAATAAACTTTTGAAGAATAAAACTCAAAATGTTTCGCACGGATGGCAAACGTAAATATCCCACTAGGAACGCCAGGTCACGCTGGAAACCCCCAAAAAACCATGCAAAACGATTTCACTAGACGTGGTGCCAAAACCTCGGGCAACACACGTTCTCGCTGGAGGAAAACGGAGACCGGCAAATATTAATAACTACTCTTACATGGTTTTGCACACCAGTGAAACAATACGTATTCCTAATAACTAAGGTCTTTTGCTAAAGCACTCACAATGGAGCCAACGCATTTGAGAACACGTGATTCATGATTGATTAGGAACACAAACTACACTCAAGCTGACGTCAGCTTGTCGATCCCAGGAAGAAACAACTCGTAGCACACCTGACAGAATGCAAGAATTATATCCGATATTCCAAAATTCGGCAAATAGGTGACCACGACGGAACAACTGGACAAAATAGATGTAGCACTTCAGCAGCACAATATAAAGCCTCTCACATCAGCACCTAAATACGTGGTTTCTCGCCTTGGCCACACAACAAGGAAATCACAAACATCACAACTTGTAGAAGCGGCCCGGCACGGAGCGTCACTTTGACAGATAGCATCGCAGACGGTAGGTGGCGGGATTTTTAAAATCTGCGCGAGGCAGGCGCACGGTACAAAATTTTTTTAAACAAATCCCTAAAATATGCCCAAACTGGATAGCCGTCCTGTACGCTGCCGTCTGCCTATAACGAAAAAGATTACAAAGTAGGCTTCTCATTCAGAAACCACATTTAATTGTTGCCTGCATATGGGAAGATCTTATTATACATCACGAAAAGGGAAGAAACGTCCAGCACAAAGTCACAAGTAAACTCTCTCCGAGAAATATTTGAGTCTGTTCAACTACATACAGGTGCTCAATAATGAGATGGCCTGTCCCTGTGAACAAATCAAATATTCGATAGAGAAGTAAAACCAAATAGCATTAAATACACGCATCCAGATATCACTTACGAAAACCCATTACGTGGAAAACGAGAAAATCCCGATTATCAACGAGATGTGGCCTAATTTCATTTGGTTCTTCTTTTAAATATCTTGGAGAAATCATAGTACCATCAGGAATACATAATGTAGTCAGTTTTGAAACAGCCACCAAGCTCAAGAAAGCGTACAGATGAACATGGAACCACTACCAAATAAGAGTGATACCCCATAATGCAAAACTTCAGTATTGCAAGACAATTAACATGCCTTAAACATTACATGCCTAGAAACTACATCTCTAAGAGGCCACTCAGAAACGGAAGACACTGAAAAGGGAAAACGAAAAATTTTCAGGAAAGTTTATGGTCCGTTTATATCAATAGAAAATGGATTAACAGAAAAACTACATACCTATAAACCCCAACAGACGACTTCGCTCATCTAATAGGTAAAAGACTCTGCAAAATGGACAATAGTGGATTAACTAAAAATACTGAACTGTAACAAATTCAAAAAAGGTGAAAACATTTGCTCAGAAGAACTTACGAGGAATGAGCGATACACCATTATAGAACCCACATCGTTTGGAATTCTAATGGCAAACCATGTATTCCCAGAGAAAGCTGAGACAGTCATTGGGAAGCAGAGGACAGACGAAAACAGAAATAACCCAGCGCTTCAATACGGAGATTTTGGGAGGAGAAGGAGAGAAGGACGCTGTCAGACAAAGCTAACAAGTCCAAACGCGCTGTTAACAGGACATAACAAAGAAAGAAGAACGTTAGAAGTTCCTTGAGGCTTTTCGCGGATAATGCTGTTGTATGCAGAGAAATCAAAATACTATACAATGATACCGAATAGCTGGAAGACTTGCAGAGGATCGACGCGTGGTGCAGGAACTGGCAGCTGACCCTCAACATAAACAAGTGGAATGCATTGCGCATACATAGTAAGATTACATGGGTGCACAACAATCATTGGAAGCAGTCACATCCATATAACATCTATTCGTACGTGTACGGTGCGATTTAAAGTGGAACGACTATATAAAACTGATCAGGGGTAAGGCAAATGCAAGACTGATTCATTGGAAAAACAGTCAGGAAGTGCAGTACAAAAATAAAGCAAGTAGCTTACAAAACCGTCGTTCCCAAGTTTGGCATTCGCAGCAGATAGGATTGACAGACGGAATAGAGAAAATCCTAAGCAGCACAGCGTGTCCCGTTACTGGTAGTTCATTACTAAGCTGGAAAGAGTGAAAGAAATGCTCAAATAACTCTAGTGGCAGAAGCTGCAAGAGAGGCGTTTTGTGTCAAATGGTAGTTGCCGTTAAAATTCCGAAAGTGTACGTTCGAAGAATAGCCAAAATAGAGCGCTTTCTGAAGCTGTACCTCGAGAAAGTAGTATGAAAGCGAAATTACAGATAGTGGAGAACACATGGAGGCATACGAACAATTACTCGCGCCTGGAACAGAAAAGAGGGAAAGTGGTACTGGTACACAGAGTACCCTCTACCACACACCATAAAATCAGTTGTCGTGTATAGACACAGGCAGATGTAGTTTCTTGTTATTGTTCTGCGATATTACTGCTCACGTTGCCTCGGCTTCCAAGACTGACATGACAATATGGAATCGATGGGTTAGGAGGACCACACCCAACGCCATGCAAGATCTCAGGAGCCCCAAGTGGCTAGCGCCTGAGAGGACAGACAGTGTTTGCTCTCCGCTGTGGAAAAGCGCACCATCAGGCCATGTACATTGCGTCAGGAAACGGGCTTGTTTACGGAAAGACGCGAATCCACACAGGCAGTGCCATAATGTATGAAAAACGGCGGACTGTAAGCAAAGCGACAACAAAGAACGGCTTCCCCTGATGTGGCACCAGAGAGAGGCACGCCTGCAGCATTGCGTGCAACGTCAACACAAGATATAAGTTATTATGCGATCTGTTACGATTTCTTTCAGGAAACATTCCTCGTGCGTTTAGGAATGGAATATGTTGCATAGTATGCATAGAGAAACGCTTTATTTCCATATTACAGCTCATTCCTCTTCATCGTACAAAAGCTGCAATACTGTCAATGAACCTTGAAATGTCCCCTTTGAAAAATTATCAAGACTGACAAACAATTTTTTTTTTCGCAACGCAATTTGACTTTCAGTAATCCCTACAAGAGAATGGCCCTGACTAACATTAACCTATACGTTTCACAAATCACTTACCTCACAAAAATCTTGTTTACCCGAACTACTGCAATACAGCGAGCGCCACTACTGCCAGCTAAATAAAAGATTCAAACTACGGAAGGCACTAACTACTGATAGGCATAGTACGCAAATGAAAGATTTGGATAGAGAACAAACAATGTATTTACCTCAATAGTGCTCAAAAGTCATAATGTATATAGCAGTTCATGACATCCAGTGTTACAAATTTCAAAACTCCGCCATCTCTCTCCCCACATCCACCACTGCTGGCGGCTCACTTCCAACTGCACAACGCCACGCGCTGTTAACATCCAGCTGCCCAACACTACAATGGCGAGTATTGCAACTATGCCAACCAGCCACTGACTGCACACAGCACAGCCAGTGATTTTTCATACAGAGCGCTATGTGGCGTTACCAAAAAAACCTAAACAGCCTACTTACAACCTTCTCACTGATATCTTCTTTCATCTACATCTACAGAGTGTTCGGGAACTCCCATTACAAACTTCTAGGACCTGTAGAGGGCAGCGAGTACGTAATATTTTGACCAGGAACCCGTGTTCGGAAACGCACTGTTTCCGTTCTACAACAGTTTCAGTTCAGATGTTTAAATAGTTCTGAGCATTATAGAACTTAACTTCCAATGTTATTAGTGCCCTAGAACTTTAAGAACTACTTAAACCTAACTAACATAAGCACATCACAGATATCCATACCCGAGGAAGGATTCGAACTGGCTCCCGTAGCGGTTGCAGCCTACTTGCATAGCCCCCATGCTCCCCACAAAAAAATTTACAAATTGTTTTGGGCAGTGGCCAATACAGATTTGATAAAATTTTTCATAGTTACAATAACAAAGATATGGAATGCACACACTTATTAATACAATGTTGGTCAAAAGCTAAAATTTTCTCACAGGCCATAAATACAGTCCTGATCGTTTATCACAGTGAAATAGCAGTGTTTTTGCTCAATGTCTGAGCAGTAAAAGAAAATGCACACGGAAGTAGTGGATTTCCATGCAGTCTTGAAGAAGTAGTGTTGTCCTTCCAACAGAAAGACAGTGCTGACTCTAGACATGGTGACAGGTAATGGGCCACAACAAAGCAAACCCACAGCAGAGTCAGTCGAAATTTTGCAGAATATTGGTAGGTTGGTCATCACAGAGCAGACCCAATGTAGTCCTGGTAGAGATTATCTTATTGGTGGGCCACCAGAGGTGCAGACCCACTGCAATCCTTGTGAAAATAATGGTATTGGTGGGTCATCAAAGGTGCTGACCCACTGCAGTCCTTGTGAAAATAATGGTATTGGTGGGTCATCAAAGGTGCAGACCCACTGTAGTCCTTGTAGAGACGGCCAGCAGCCATCTGTTGCAACTGTGCAGGTGCACAATCACCATCGAAGAGTCTTGCAGAGAATATAGCAAGTCCATAAACCACCACTTGTCCACTCCCAAAGAATTTGTTTGAAATGTCCTTAGAACCAGCAGTGCTGTTATCCAGTCCCTTGCTGAATTATTAACACACGTGCAAACACTATGAGTCCCTACTTCTCACATGTTGTCCATATACTATGACCAATAGAAATGTGTGCAGTGAAATGTAATTTACAAGTTACTTAATTTGATGAACTGGTGTCAATTACAATTTTATAACATGAGAATACAATAACAAAGGTACAAAATACATCATTAAAGAACATAACAATACAGATAATATTTGTAGTAATACAGGCTTTACAAAACAATAGAAATTAACATATACATCAGTGTTACAGGAATTATGACATAAGTAAATACATAGAAGGCCAGAATAACTTTCGAAACATCAACTTCACACGTGAGCAGTAAAACAAAATAGAATTAATAATGTCTAACATCTTTACAAGTAAATAACATATTATTAATGGAAATTATATTTGAGGATAACAGTAATTCCTCATCATAGTTCATGTAGCTGAGTATTAGAAAAATTCTGCAACACAAGTCTTATCAGATAAATATAAAAAGACTGGAAGAACATAAATACACAAAGATACACAAACACATAGTGGGATAACACAAGGAAAGAACAGGGTTTGTTTGCAGTGTAACATTTGGTACTGCAGTCGAACCCAAAACTTCAATCTATAGACCTCTCGTCTTATTTCAACATTTGTTTCCACCAAAAAATTCTATCCAAGCATGCTTCTTGTATTTACATGTTCACATATTTCTTACCTCATTATTTATTTTCCATTATGTTACCTCATCATTTATTTCCAAGAAAATCCTACCTAAACCTGTTGTTCCTGAACCCTACTTTTTGTTCCTATCCTCTTTCAAAATACTTTTTTTGGCTAAACCATTGTCTTATAGCTTCTCAATGCATTCCTTCCAATTCATCGCAACTCATTCTCTTATACAGTCTACCCCCTCTTAAGCTAACTTAAATGTACTCAGCTCAGATGCTTAACTAAGGGACGAGGCAATGCAGCAGCACAAAACAATAAATACAAATAGCAATGACAAAAAATTGCAAGTAAGCAAAGCAAGCAGCAATAAACGTAATAACGTATACCTAAACATGACAAACCCACAAGCAGAAAAAATAGTACACTAAAGACAACAATGCAGATAAGGGAAATGTATATTCACATCTTAATGTCTATATAATTAAAGTGGTGCGCCACAAAAACTTGAAATGAAATAAATTACCAAGAACTTGAAAAGAAAATTATGTATGCAGTTTGTGTGACGGGAAATGTCTTTTTGTGCTTCCTCATTTTTAGGAAGTATATCACATTATTATTATATACTGGATCTGTAGACAGAAAATATTTATATTTGTACATCTATAAAATTTTATTTTAACCAATGCTGCAGTGCAGCTAGAAACTAGATATCAAACAAAATAGGCAAAGCAAGGCGGGAAACGTCATTCGCTAGCCATAAGGCATTTCATAATGCAATAATCAATCTTCCAACTAGCAAGAAAATAGACATGAAACGTTTATCATCATTTCATTTCAGTAAATATCATAAATTAAGAACTCTACAGTGTAATCATGTTTTCAAGTTTGAGGGTGTCGTATTTACGATGCTTTCTACAAAGGAATGTCAATAGCGAGGATAATGGCCTCTTCTTTTTTCTCTCCGCCTGTGCCTCTGACAGGCACACACTAATTGCTTTTTTCAAGGCGTCTGTCGCGCAGCTGGGTGGCCACGATGCATTACGTGCAGGTGGTCACTTAACTTTCTCACCGAAATATTTACGACAGCACTTTCCGCTACAGTGACAGTCTCATATAAAAATATTTCACAGGTCAAGAATATGCGTTAAAAATCGGTGGAAACAAAATCCTTTAAATATAACAGTGTCCCAAAAAATTTTCGCCAGCATAGTGATACATTCACGCATATACACACATTTCCTTTTTCACAAACCAGAGTCCCTAACCACTACTCATTATTCCTAGCTTTATTACATATATACATATTCCTAGACACTTCTTCAATATTTCATCATAATAAATATGTAGCATAATCAAATTCCTCATATAGCATCAGCTTATTGATCATAAACATACCGCAACAGCGTAATACACATCGTCATCATAACATCATAAAACCTCAGCCAAATCTCAAAATCGTTGTAGCTTCCTCCAATAATTTCAAAAGCTAAGAAAAGTCTCTGCTCATGTCAAAAGTGTCATCTGCCTCAAACGTACTTTAAAAATCATGATCCCATACCAAATATATCATTCAAAGCTCTCATAGTATCACAATGGTTCCGAAAAACTTTGAACAGTTCACAAAGTGCAGAAAAACACAATTTCATAAGTGTAAACTTATCCAACGGTGTAATTACGTAAACATCTGTCATTGATGTATTGAAAAAAAATATTTGTCTCTCTCTCAGTTAAATGATCAGATAGCTGTCTAATTCTGTGTTAAAGAAATATGGTACCGATGTGTAAAGTTGTATAAGCAAATACCATATTAGCTAGGGCTCCTTGTGTTTGCCAAACACATGGTACACAAAGTAAGTGGGTACCCCCCTGAGGATTAATGTAACTATATTCTCAGGTGTTACAGATTACAGCAATGGAATGAAATGTATCACGGAAAACATTTGTATCATTGTACTTCAAATATCTTTAAAAATAAATGTTTTAAGTACAAAATTAATCACTCAAATACGTGTACTGTAGCGCTAAACTGTGCGTCCTGTTGTAAGATAATCTGTGTGGAAGTGTCGTAGTTATCGTCCTCCGAAAGCTAAGTTCTGCAGAAGTCAATGTACTTACCTCATGATAAACAAAAGTGAAATGCTTTGCGTATAGATATCGTAGTTACTACGCTTATTGCCGTGATGAAGTAAGTATTGTACTGTAATGTATTGTTGTGCTACAGAAAAGGCTGTCTCATTGTAGCTATACCACAAAGTTACTACTAAAACATGTTGTCCTTTCCAGAAGAATTCAGAAAAACTGTGCAGATATAAAACAGATACCCAGCAAAAGCACAATGTAAATTGTGTCACACCTTGGTAGCGTCGTGATATAATCCTGTACTATCAAAGAAACCAAACTCTAAGTCATCTTTAATCTCACAGAATGTCTTTTCAACTGAACCAAAATGTTGCATTAAAATCTCATTAACAGTATATGTTCTAAGTATGTAATTCTTATAGTCGTTACCTACTCATGCAACTAATAAGCAAGAATGTACAAATAACAACACTGTATCGTCTGTTCCCTATAACAATGCATTCGTAATTTCTGTTTAAAAATGTTACCTAGGTTCTAGACTGGATAGTTAACTTCAAAACATTGTTGCATGTTAGCAGTTTCTCAGTGTGACAAATTGTACTAGTAGTGTGAAGTGAAAAATTTTATGGAAATGTAAGTTAAAAAGCAGATTATCTCTCAATAAACGGTTTTACATGTGAAATATGGTGAAATCCTTTACTCTTCATAGTACTCAGAGTTTCAACTTGAACGCCATTATCATGCGGTAAATGTCGGTAAAGAATACTGGAGTTTTTCTCAAGGTTAGCGCCTATGTTATTTTTCTCTGAGCCAGCCGGCGCACGTGGCTGCCTGCGGTGCGAGTCATTGTCTGCTATCTCTTTGTTGGCGTGCGTCGTTATTGGGATTAGGAGACCTAACTTCTACAAATTCACCTAGCCGAGAGGGCCCAGCTCTGTTTAAATCCCGCCAGTTCTGATGAAATTCCTGTCTGTCGTTATGATTATATCGTCTGTCGTCATGTCGGTAGTTCCTGTAGTTTCTTTCATGTCGGTTAAGTGGTGGAGAATTTCTCCCTGAATTATCACTGCGCGGTGGACCCTTGCGTGTGAAATTATTCTATCTCCCGTGATAATAATAGTTCCGGTTGCCATATTGTCCGTTTCTATGATTGTCTGTGTAATATTCATTACTACGGAAATGCGATCTTTCTCTGTAACTATTACTCTGACAGTGGTTGTCATATGGGTGGAGTCTGTTTCGGTCACGATCTGTGTTGTGAGAATAGCCTTGTCGTGTCCAGTTATTGTTTCTTTCATCGCGGAATTGCGACGGATTTGTCCTGTAGTGATTGTTTTCCTGTTTTCGCATCCCGCGACTGTCTGTTTCAATTTCTAATTCTTGTAAGAGCCCCTGAAAAGCTTCAAAGTCGTCTTTGCAACGCCCTGCCAAAATAATATTCCTTAAATGTTGCGGCAATTTCATTAAGCAAATGCGGATGAGTTCTGAAGGGCTGTATGGGTTTGAAAGGTATTGATTCTTATGGAACATGTCTTCAAAATATTTGACAAGACTGGAAAATTCAGATTGTTCAAAGTGTTTCATCATCATGATGCTATGTTTTACTCGGGCCTGTGTAGCTTGAGACCAATATGCTGAGAGGAAGGCATGATACAATTCTCCTTCACTGTGACAATTGTGAATGACCGATCGCATTCTTACAGCTGGTTCATTCTCTAAGTAGCCACACATAAATTCTAACCTGTGCTCCAATGACCAGTTGGGAGGAAAACGATGAGAGAATTGATGGAGCCACGCTTGTGGATGAATGTCGTTGCCAGAATTCTTGAATGTTTTGAATTTACGTGTGGTAATGAACAGCTTATAGTCAAAATCATCGTCTCGGCGGGTAGCATATCGGTCATTGTTACGTCGTGTCGGCGGTTCCATCTCAGAATTCGGCGTACCTTGCCAATTTCTTTCATAATTTCCGAAGTGCCCTGTGTTATTATTTTGTGGCTATTCCGTATTTCGATGTCCCTCTTCCCGTATTGGAGCGCGAGTGTCCTCTGAAATACGTAATTGTTGTATTACCTGTGTCAGCTGATCTTGTACTTCCCGGATTTCTCTTTTGTATTGCGTATTCATTTTATTCTGATTTTGTTTGAATTTCTTAATTTGTTCGCACTCTTCTGTGTCAGTGATGGCTACAGGTCTTGTGTCATTCAGATCATCATCTATCTCTGCAGATAAATTAATGAACTAATCCGAAAGTTCGGCTACTTTCTCCGATAGTGAACACATTTCCTCAGTGTGTTTTTCTGAACCAAGTTTCAGAGTGTCCATTTGTGTTGAAATCGAATCTACTGTGTCCTTTAAGTTTTCTTGAGTTTTTGCAAGTTGCGTAACCGAATCAGTAGATGCAACTGAGTCAGTTGTAGCTTGCAAGGTCTCATGATTTTCATGAACAATAGTTTGCAGTTCTTTTATGGCTGTTTCGTGATACTGTAATGCATTTTCATGCCGCGAAGAAATGGGCAGGAAATGCTCATAAATTTGTGTTTTTACGTCATTACAGACTTTTTGACATTTCGATTCGAATTTCCTTTATAGTTGTAGTTTTCCATTTTTGTAGAGTAAAACAGTTGTGGAATGCATTTAGGTTTGCAGCAAGTATTTCGCAGCTGCGCTTGCAATTAACGAGATATTATTATTCAATGCTACGTTAATGTGTTCTCTTATTTTTGCTCTTCAAATTGTGCTTTTCTGTGTTATCGTGTGAAATATTGTGAGAATAATGGCGTGTGAAACACGTAATACTAGGTTCCAAAGTAAACTGAGAAATGACAGTGAAGACGAAAGCAGTGTGTTAGGGCCACCGAGTAAGGAATTAACCAATGTTCAACGTAGTAATTTGTTAATTGTACATAGGAAAATTGAGGGGCCTGCAAACAATGGTGTAGACAGTGAAACAATTAGTGAACAGGGAAGTAATATCGATCGGTCGGCCGGCAACAGCTTGCCTCCGGAATCCGAAATGACAGGACACAGTCTTGCAAATACTGTAGATTCAGGTTTTGCGTCCTCACCGTTTTCTCAAATAAATCAAGACACATTTTCGGTTTTCAAACAGCGAATATTGCCGGTTTTTGTTTTTTTTGTTTTGTTCAACGCAATCTGACTTTCAGTATTCCCTACAAGAAAATGGCCCTGACTAACATTAACCTATACGTTTCACAAATCACTTACCTTACAAAAATCTTGTTTACTCGAACTACTGCAATACAGCGAGCGCCACTACTGCCAGCTAAATAAAAGATTCAAACTACGGAAGGCACTAACTACTGATAGGCATAGTAAGCAAATGAAATATTTTGATAGAGAACAATGTATTTACCTCAATAGTGTTCAAAAGTCATAATGTATATAGCAGTTCATGACATCCAGTCTTACAAATTACAAAACTCCGCCATCTCTCTCCCCACATCCACCACTGCTGGCGGCTCACCTCCAACTGCACGACGCCACGCGCTGTTAACATCCAGCTGCCCAACACTACAGTGGCGCGTATTACAACAATGCCAACCAGCCACTGACTGCACACAGCACAGCCAGTGACTTTTCGTACAGAGCGCTATGTGGCGTTACCAATAAAAAAACCTAAACGGCCTACTTACAACCTTCTCGCTGATATCTTCTTTCATCTACATCTACAGAGTGTTCGGGAACTCCCATTACAAACTTCTAGGACCTGTAGAGGGCAACGAGTACGTAATATTTTGACCAGGAACCCGTGTTCGGAAACGCACTGTTTCCGTTCTACGACGGTTTCAGTTCAGATGTTTAAATAGCTCTGAGCTCTATAGAACTTAACTTCCGAGGTTATCAGTCCCCTAGAACTTAGAACTACTTAAACCTAACTAACATAAGCACATCACACATATCCATACCCAAGGCAGGATTCGAACCTGCCTCCGTAGCGGTTGTGCGGTTCCAGACTGTAGCGCCTTGAACCGGCTCAGATGTTTAAATCATCCCTTTCTGTTTAAGGAACTGGGCTTGACGCAGTACAATTACTAGGTAACAATCCGAATGGAAACATAACGAAACTTCCATTTAACACTTTAGCACATTTGTTCCTATTAACACTCAAACATTATATTTCATTACTCCAAAAAAAAACAGAGTACCTTACTGCATGTACTCAACACTGATACACTACAACAGTGACACGATGTGGCTACAACCAACGTTGCTTCGTTATGCTTCATTTCGAAGTGTTAACTAATAACGGTAGTGCGTGACTCCTAATTAAAATCCTCAAGCAGAAGTGAATGAATTAAACGTCTGAATTGAGACTGTAGTATAACGGAAACGGTACATTTCCGGACATGGTTTCGTGTTCGAAATATTATGTACTCACTCATCTCTACAAATCCTTGAAGTTCGTAAAGAGAATTTCCGAAAACCCTGTTTATTCTACAAGTGACCTTACAGCATGTGGTGGAGGGTACTTTACGTACCAGCACCCTTGTTGGCTGGAATCCCTCTGATTTCATGCTAATGGTCTTCTCGCGAGATAGGAGGACGCAATATATATATTGATTAACTCTTCTGGGAATGTGCCGGGCGCTGTGGCCGAGCGGTTGTAGGCGCTTCAGTCTGGAACCGCGCGACCGCTTGGGTCGCAGGTTCAAATCCTGCCTCGGGCATGGATGTGTGTGATGTCATTAGGTTAGTTCGGTTTAAGTAGTTGTAACTTATAGGGGAATGATGACCTCAGCAGACCTCAGCAGTTAAGTCCCATTTTTTTTTTTTTTTTTTTTTTTTTTTTTTGGAATGTACGCTCTCTAAACTTGAACAGTAAAACACACCGTGATGCAGAACGCCTCTCTTGCAGCGTCTTCCAATGGAGTTGACTGAGTTGGTGCTTACTAAATGACCGTGTAACGAAACGTGCTACTCTTCTTTTGACCTGTACCCTCTGTCAATCATGTTTGGTACAGATGCCAGACTGAAGAGGAATTTTCAGGAATTGGTGAACATAGGTTTTCTAATCTACATCCTTTGCGGTTGGATTACCCTTTCTAAGACTTTATCCAATGAATCTGTCTGGCACGCGCCTTATCTGCGATTTAGTTTGATATGGTCGAGCCACATTAAATCGCAACGTACGGAAACGTCGAGATAATTTATGGGTGTGACAGCTTCCAGTGATTGTTCTACAAACTATGTAATCATGCAATAAAGGGTCTTTGTATGTCCTCACAGTACGCTACATATGTTTATGTTGGACGACAATTTCCATTCGCTGCATAAAGCGTCAACCCTCTACAGTCTTCCTGCATTTCACTACAATTTTCTAGCGTCTCAACTTATGTCCATAAGAGAGCATCGTCCGTGAAAAGCCTCATGGGATTTCCGACGTTATCCACTGGGTGATTTATATATAGGGTAGTCAGAAACAGCGTGAAATATTTGTAAGGGTGTTGCAGGTTGGGTAGGGCTGAGAGATAACTATTAACAAAAAAAAAAAAAAATCGCGTTTTTAGAATAAATTAGCGTTGAAGTTAGCCAATCAGGCCGTTGAACGCGCAAATTCAAATGGCTCGCTAGAGACGGTAGGCCACATGGGTCGTTCGATTGGTTTCCTAATGCTGAGCAAGAGAGCGATACAAAAAGTGGACATGACCCGTTAGTAAGGATCTAACCCAACGAACTCTGAGCTGTCCCTTGCCCTATCATCTGCTCTATGAGAACAACAGACACTAAGCGTATCTGGCGGACCACTTGAATTAGCGCGTGTAACGGCGTGGAATACTCTCTTTCAAATTCTGAAGGTGGCAGGGGCAAAATACAGGGAGCGAATGGCTATTTACAATTTGTACAGAAACCAGATCGCAGTTATAAGAGTCGAGGGGCATGAAAGGGAAGCAGTTGTTGGGAAGGGAGTAAGACAGGGTTGTAGCCTCTCCCCAATGTTATTCAATCTGTATATTGAGCAAGCAGTAAAGGAAAAAAAAAAGAAAAATGCGGAGTAGGTATTAAAATACATGGAGAAGAAGTAAAAAATTTGAGGTTCGCCGATGACATTGTAATTCTGTCAGAGACAGCAAAGGACCTGGAAGAGCAGTTGAACGGAATGGACAGTGTCTTGAATGGAGGATATTAGATGAACATCAACAAAAGCAAAAAGACGATAATGGAATGTAGTCAAATTAAATCGGGTGATGCTGAGGGAATTAGATTAGGAAATGAGACACTTAAAGTAGTAAAGGAGTTTTGCTGTTTAGGAAGTAAAATAACTGATGATGGTCGAAGTAGAGAGGATATAAAATGTAGACTGGCAATGGCAAGGAAAGCGTTTCTGAAGAAGAGAAATTTGTTAACATCGAATATAGATTTAAGTGTCAGGAAGTCATTTCTGAAAGTATTTGTATGGAGTGTAGCCATGTATGGAAGTGAAACATGGACGACAACTAGTTTGGACAAGAAGAGAATAGAAGCTTTCGAAATGTGGTGCTACAGAAGAATGCTGAAGATAAGGTGGATAGATCACCTAACTAATGAGGAGGTATTGAATAGGATTGGGGAGAAAAGTTTGTGGCACAACTTGACTAAAAGAAGGGATCGGTTGGTAGGAAATGTCCTGAGACATCAGGGGATCACAAATTTAGCATTGGAGGGCAGCGTGGAGGGTAAAAATCGTAGAGGGAGGCCAAGAGATGAATACACTAAGCAGATTCAGAAGGATGTAGGTTGCAGTAGGTACTGGGAGATGAAGAAGCTTGCACAGGACAGAGTAGCATGGAGAGCTGCATCAAACCAGTCTCAGGACTGAAGACAACAACAACAACAACGGCCTGATTGGCTAGCTTCTTTCCTAATTAACTCGGAAACAGAGCGACGTATCTAACTATTTTCGTAAACATTTTCCCCATCATATATAACGTGGGAAAGGAAGAGGACAAATGGAAGGGCTCATCCACGATAACTGCATCATTTTTCCTTTGACAAAACACATTATTTGGCCTGAGAATAACTAAAATAATTATTCTCCTGAAACCTTCATAACAATTCACCACTTTTACCTCTTAAAAGGGTATTAAAAGAAGAAATTGAGAATAATTTGCAAGTAACGTCTGCAGCTGCGATTATAAATCACCAGATCAAGCATTGAGACTTCAGAACGGACCAACCATGAAAGTTAAGAGCCAATAGTTACGAACCAGTAAGATTTTCTTTTAAATGCGTGGAATCACTACTGTACGGAATTGATGGCAAAAGATTAAAAAACATCTCAAACATTGACAAGTAGTGAAAGTAAGCTCAAAGTTTACAAATATGAGCCCAATAAATAGAGGATGAAATAGTCTGATTTAGAAAGCTGAAAGTTAATCACAAATCAGATAATCATGCAATGTAGGCTTTCACGCCGGCGTTGTCTTCAGTTGAAACTTCTAGGCTGAGAGGCCGTGGTTCACCTAACGTTTCGTCTCCATCTGCGGGAGACCCAGTCTTCAAGAAGGTTCGTCGAGCAGATGCTCAAAACTATAGACCTATATCTCTGACGTCGATCTGTTGTAGAATTTTAGAACATGTTTTTTGGTCGAGTATCATGTCGTTTTTGGAAACCCAGAATCTACTCTGTAGGAATCAACATGGATTCCGGAAAAGGCGATCGTGTGAGACCCAACTCGCTTTATTTGTTCATGAGACACAGAAAATATTAGATACAGGCTCCCAGGTAGATGCTATTTTTCTTGACTTCCGGAAGGCGTTCGATACAGTTTCGCACTGTCGCCTGATAAACAAAGTAAGAGCCTACGGAATATCAGACCAGCTGTGTGGCTGGATTGAAGAGTTTTTAGCAAACAGAACGCAGCATGTTGTTATCAATGGAGAGACGTCTACAGACATTAAAGTAACCTCTGACGTGCCACAGGGGAGTGTTTATGGGACCATTGCTTTTCACAATATATATAAATGACCTAATAGATAGTGTCGGAAGTTCCATGCGGGTTTTCGCGGATGATGCTGTGGTATGCAGAGAAGCTGCAGCATTAGAAAATTGTAGCGAAATGCAGGAAGATCTGCAGTGAATAGGCACTTGGTCCAGGGAGTGGCAACTGACCGTTAACATAGACAAATGTAATGTATTGTGAATACATAGACAGAAGGATCCTTTATTGTATGATTATATGATAGCGGAACAAACACTGGTAGCAGTTACTTCTGTAAAATATCTGGGAGTATGCGTGCGGATCGATCTGAAGTGGAATGATCACATAAAATTAATTGTTGGTAAGGTGGGTACCAGGTTGAGATTCATTGGGAGAGTCCTTAGAAAATGTAGTCCACCAACAAAGGAGGTGGCTTACAAAACACTCGTTCGACCTATACTTGAGTATTGCTCATCAGTGTGGGACCCGTACCAGGTCGGGTTGATGGAGGAGATAGAGAAGGTCCAAAGAAGAGGGGCGCGTTTCGTCACAGGGTTATTTGGTAAGCGTGATAGCGTTATGGAGATGTTTAGCAAACTCAAGTGGCAGACTCTGCAAGAAAGGCGCTCTCCATCGCGGTGTAGCTTGCTTTCCAGGTTTCGAGAGGGTGCGTTTCTGAGTAAGGTATCGAACATTTTGCTTCCCCCTACATATACCTCCAGAGGAGATCATGAATGTAAAATCAGAGAGATTCGAGCGCGGACGGAGGCTTTCCGGCAGTCGTTCTTGCCGCGAACCATACGCGACTGGAACAGGAAAGGGAGGTAATGACAGTGGCATGTAAAGTGCCCTCCGCCGCACACCGTTGGTTGGCTTGCGGAGTATAAATGTAGATGTAGATGTAGACATCTTCTGAGGTCGTCAGGCTACTGCCACTGAGGCTCCAGGTAGTCTCGCATTTATAGAGCGCATAGAGGGCACCACCATTCGTCACGTGATGCCGACGGTATGCCTATCTTTGGGAGGTGTCATCATTCTCATAAGGAATCTAACCATCATCCTACGCAAAGAAAGGTGTCATGAAAACCTTGGTGGACAGAGCCAACAAAATTTGCAAGCTGGCATAGTTACAAGATGAACTGAATCACCTACATGAAACACCTTCATGAAAAACGGATATACCAGCAAGGAAATTGATCGATACCTCCATCAAAGAAGAAAAGAAGCCAGAAATCCAGAGCAACAACGGTCAGCTACTGGAAAAATTTTCTTACCGGTCATTAATAAAGTCACGGATCGTATCGGGAAAGTGCTGGCCAAGTATGGGATCGAAACAATCTTCTGACCCACCAAGAAGATTAAGGAATATTTAAGAACTGCAAAAGACGCCCGACATCCCCTATCAACACCTGGGGCGCACAAAATTCCATGCAGTTGTGGACAAGTATATATTGGAACAACGAAAAGAAGTGTAAACACCCGCTTAACTGAACATAAAAGAAACTGTCGCTTAGGACACATCGAAAAAATCGGCCGTAGCTGAGCATGTTTTGCGAGATGGGAATAACGAAATTAAATTTAATGAGACAAGCGTTCTAGCACGAACATCCCAGTATCATGCGCGTATGTATAGAGAATCAATAGAAATTCACAAACACCATAACAATTTTTATAGAAAAGAGGAAATTTTAAAGTTGGACAAAATATGGATGTCGACATTACGCCAGCAGAATGGCAATCGATTACTCTTAATCGAGAATGATGACACCTTCCAGAGATAGGCATACCGTCGGCATCACGTGACGAATGGTGTTGGCCTCTATGCGCTCTATAAACGCGAGAGTAGCTGGAGGCTCAGTGGCAGTAGCCGGACGACCTCAGAAGATGTCTCCCGCAGACGGAGACGAAACGTTAGGTGGAAATTTTATACATCGACCACGGCCTCTCAGCCCGGAAGTTTCGACTGAAGAGAATCAGATAATGTTACCAATTTTAGAAGAGACGTAAGAAATTTGGCGCAAAATATTAACACAAGGGTTTGTAAGTAAGAGCGTAGCCTAAGCGAACTTAAGAAATATTCAGTTTTTTTTCTTATAGTTTTTGCATTTTGTTCGTTGTTGATCGTACTGTCAATTCTCTTCTTTGTTAGTCTGTTTTTATCTCCCAGTGGCTTCCCATCCTCTAGTAGCTTACCTTTATTGTCTGCAACAAGTCTCTGGAGTCGTCTACCCATCCTCTTCTGAATATGGCCTAAGCACTCCAGTTTCTCAATAGTGCAATCTTTTCCATATGCCTGACTTTCAACTACATTCTTGAAAGCACTAGAGTCTCCATCTCCTAAATACTGTATGTATCTTACTCCATACTTCTGCAAAGATCTACGAAAAATGAATTTCATTCCCGCAGCTTCCATCCAACCACTGGAGCCTGCATAATTTCTTCTACAAACAGCTTTATGGGCTCTTTCCATTCTGTTACTTTACCTGCACCAGTATATTTCTGGTGTAAGGTACATGTAGAACAATATTTAGACATCAACTCTAATTCCAATACTTTTCCATTGTCGATACTAATGAATGTTGAAACTCCATGCAGTGAAGTATGACCCTCTTCATCCAGGAACTGTCACAGGAAACTGCTATATCGTTGCTATTAGGTGCTTCACAATTTTCTTGAATTGCCCCCAGGACTGCCATTTTCATGCTCTCTTCACTTACTTCTGCAACTGCATTGAGGAGAGCAGTATTCATTGCAGAAAATTTTAGGGAAGGACCAGGAAGGTTCATAATACCACATAAAAGGTTTCCACCATCTCTTCCGATCCCTATACGTCTTAGTCCGTAAGCAAATCTCTTAGTGGCTTCATAGATTCTATTACTGACCTTTTATGTCTTGAATGGTATGTCAGCATCAGAGTTTTGACACAAAATGTGCAGTGTGCAAACCAAACGTTCTCTCTTTCCATCATCAACCAAATCCACATTTTCTCCACAAATAAAGCACTTGCAGGCTTTTCTAAGTGCTTCTCCCACCATTTCCAGATCCACAATTCTGAAACCTGTCTTTCTGTCATGATTTGTTTCTTTTGACACAATCTCTTTCGCAAGTTTTACTTTAGATGCACTTGGAGACAAGCTAATGTTTGCATCTGCAAGCCCGACCCTAACCTCAATGTCAGTTTTTCGCTTTATACTGGACATATGGGACTTACTATATTTTTTAAATACTTTACCAGGCCTAGGCATTGTAAAAAGGAATCAACAGATTCAACCTTGCACAAAGAATGGCACAATACGTCAAGTGTCACTCGAATTCCACTGAACAGCACAAAACTTGTTTAAAACACAGTGATTGAACCAGAAAATGGCTCCACAGCCTTCTATACCACACTGCTATTATTTATAGAAAAAATCACAGCCTTCTGAAGCTATATGTTCTAGGTTCACACGCCAAATTCTGCAATAAAAATTTTCCGCCATTAGGTACATTGAAAAGCGGACTTGGAGCATTATACTGCTTAGGGTTTTAATTTTTTTATGCCATTTGCAGTTCGAATTTCAAGGAAAAAATTTGGGATAATAATCTCAATTATATTTACTATCAAATAAGCAAATAAAAATAATTTTTAAATTTTTCATTATTTCTGCCACCGTCTCCCCTTAATAACTTAAAATGGTAATATCATGCGGTAATACACGTCTCCCCCAAAACAACTGAACTGAAGGGTACTAGAAATAGAAAAACAGTCAACGAGACACCTAAGTTACAGAGCCAGAGACTTGTTTGCACCAAAGTGAAATTAGTACGAGAAATAAAAGCTTACGAATAGAAAGTGGTATTTTATTGCAAGAATTTACAATTAAGGCTCTCTTCCATGGAACTTAGGTTTCAGAACGATATAATACACAGTTTGAACAGCATACATTAATTCGACAGATTTCCTAAAAACAATAAAAGATTGAACAATAAATCCAAGAAAATATCCCATGCGTGAAAAACAACCACTTAATAAACCAGATTTACCACAGAGCTTATGAATAATTTAATAACAATTAATATCCAGTTTAATGAAACACGAAGGTAATGACTAATGCCCTGTCCGCTCACATGAAAATAACGCAGATTTGAAAGCCACCAGATTTAAGGTACCAGACAGCTTGTGGCGTAAACAAGTAACAGTAAGGTAAAACTTCGACTAGTACTAATAATGGGAAGCAGCTACCGTTACAAGTGCAGAACAAGCACTGACCACTATCTCACTAAAGGGAACAAACGCAAACATACCAGTTGTGGTTGGCAATAATTACAATGGGTGATTTTTTTTTTTTATCCATAAGGCGAGAGTCACAGAGGTGAACATATCTCAGAGCGAGCGATACCAACCATTTCTACACCAAGAAATCGTTATTCGATAATTTCAGACGAGTGCAAAACGCCAGCATCCAAAAGCGCACAGTATAAACATAAGCGAAGACAATTCAGTTGAATGACTCTGAAGAGCGTGGTGAAGACTTGGATGCAGCCAACCAGCCACAGAGTCGCGGCCCACACAGCTGACGGGCCGACCGTTGTCCGTACTGCCCTCTCACCACGTACCCACACACTACGCAACTCCCCACGCTCCGATGTCTTTTCAATGCTTCACTCCAGCGATAACTCATAGCAAGCTAAGACAATTCCTGCCACCTAGCGGGGCGCCAGCAGATGAGGGAGGAGAAAAGATGAAATGAAACTGCCGCTGTTCACAATTATTTCTCAGCACAACCTATCCTAAAACGCCCCTACAAGCTTCCAGGGCGGTTTCTGACCACCTTGTTTATTGCGAGAAATAACGGTGCTACAGCGCTCCTCTTCGCCGGGCCGGAAGTTAATTTTACTTCTGAAGACTTCTCTCCATTCAGAATGACATGTTGTGTTCCGTTTGCTACCAATACTTCAGTCTAACGACACAGTTAATCTGATATATCGTAAGCTCGAATTTACACTATTGGCCATTAAAATTGCTACACCACGAAGATGACGTGCTACAGACGCGAAATTTAACAGACAGGAAGAATATACTGTGATATGCAGACCATTCACACAAGGTTGGCGCTGGTTGCGACACCTACAACGTGCTGACATGAAGAAAGTTTCCAACTGATTTCTCATACACAAACAACAGTTGACCGGCGTTGCCTCGTGAAACGTTGTTGTAATGCCTCGTGTAAGGAGGAGAAATGTGTACCATTACATTTCCGACTTTAATAATGGTCGGATTATAACCTATCGCGATTGCAGTTCATCGTATCACGACATTGCTGCTCGCGTTGGTCGAGATCCAATGACTGTTAGCAGAATATGGAATCGGTCGGTCCAGGAGGGTAATACGGAATGCCGGGCTGAATCCCAACGGCCTCATATCACTAGCAGTCGAGATGACAGGCATCTTATCCGCATGGCAGTAACGGATCGTGCAGCCACGTCTCGATCCCTGAGTCAACAGATGGGGACGTTTGCAAGACAACAACCATGTGCACGAACAGTTCGACGACGTTTGCAGCAGCATGGACTATCCTCTCGGAGACCGCTGACGCTGCATCACAGACAGGAACGCCTGCGATGGTGTATTCAACGACGAACCTGGGTGCACGAGTGGCAAAACGTCGTTTCCTTCGGATGAATCCAGGTTCTGCGTACAGCATCATGATGGTCGCATCCGTGTTTAGCGACATCGCTGTGAAAGCACACTGGAAGCATGTATTCGTCGTGGCCATACTGGCGTATCACCCGGCGTGATGGTATGGGGTGCCATTGGTTACACGTCTCGGTCACCTCTTGTTCGCATTGACAGCACTTTCAACAGTGGACGTTACATTTCAGATGTGTTACGACCCGTGGTTCTACCCTTCATTCGATCTCTGCGAAACCTACATTTCAGCAGGATAATGCACGACCGCACGTTGCAGCTACTGTACGGGCCTTTCTGGATACAGAAAATGTTCGACTGCTTCTCTGGCCAGCACATTCTCCCGATCTCTCACCAACTGAAAATATCTGGTCAATGGTATGCGAGCAACTGGCTCGTCACAATACGCCAGTCACTACTCTTGATGAAGTGTGGTATCGTATTGAAGCTTCATGGCCAGCTGTACCTGTACACGCCATCCAAGCTCTGTTTGACTCAATGCCGAGCCTTATCAAGGCCTTTATTACGGCCAGAGGTGGTTGTTCTGGGTACTGATTTCTCAGGATCTATGCACCCAAATTGCCTGAAAATATGATCACATGTCAGTTCTAGTATAATATACTTGTCCAATGAATACCCGTTTATCATCTGCGTTTCATCTTGGTGTAGCAATTTTAATGGCCACTAGTGTAGTTCATTGGGTGGCAGCGCGGAACAACAGAATGCCCTCCGGAAGTCAAGCAACGCGGCTTCGATCTGGACGCCTGTACTACCGCTGTTAGGGTAGAGCGAGCTGGGTTTCACACGATCGTTGCTTTCAGAACCCTTGTTGGTTGGTACAGAGGATGTTTCCGGTCGCCAGAGATGTCATGACACGCGAGAGTGGAACACGTTCCAAAATTCTACAACAGACAGACGTCAGAGATATAGGGGTATACTTTGCTGCGTCTGTTCGACGACCCTTCTTGAAAATGGGAGTCACCAGTGTTTTCTCCAATCATTACTAATTCTGTGCGCCTCTGGCGACTGGTGCTAGAAAAGGGCCAATTTCTTTCACGTACTCTGTATAGAATCGAAGTGGTATATCGTCAAGTGCAGTGACCTTTCCTCTGCTGGTGAGTGGTTTCATTTGCTTTTTATCCCTTGGTCACTTATTTCGATATATGTCAGCCTGTCATTCGAACGACGATTTAAAGCAGGAAAACTAGTGAGATTTTCCTCTGTGAAATATTTTGGAAAAATACTTTTGTATTCCTTTTTTTTGTGTCATCTGTTTCAGTGTCATTGTGGTCTCTGAGTGTCAGAGAGACGGCTTCGGTCCGTTTGATGATTTAACATAAAACCAGAATTTTTTTAGGATTTTCCACCAAGTTGGTAGATTAAGTTTCACTTTTCTATTCGTTGAAAGCTTCACTCATAGTCCTCCTTGTACTAATTTTGTCGTCTCTCAGTTTTTGTCTGTGTATCAGGCTTTGGCTGCTTTTCAATTTGCAGTGAAGCTCTGTTTGCTTTCGTAGCAGCTTCGTAGCACAGATACCGAATCAGATTGGTCCTTCCCATCCCTCACAGTTTTGCTGGTACTTGTGTAAAGCGTATTGTACGAAGCTCTGGAGCTTTGTACATTGAAGCTCAACATTGTCGTTACTGGAGATGAAATGTCGTGTTGAGATGTCAGGTAATCTGAAATCTGTCTCTTGTCGCTCTAGCTAAGCAGAAAGGGTTTCCTTCCTTTCTTTGTATTCCTGTTTACACTCGTTCTCAGTGAATCCTGTTTTGGCCTTCCATTTGTACTGTTTCGTCTCGATTCTTGTACATATTATGTATTATGGGTCCACGTTTCTCTGTATTTCAAATATCTTGTACCATATTACATTTAATGGTCGCATTTTACAGGTCAACAAATCCTAAGAATGTCTCTTGAATTTCGTTAAATCTTCCGTCCATTACTAAGGGTAGCCTCAGAACTGCCTCTCTGATACCTTCACTTGTCCTACAGGTAAGCATACCTTCCTCTCTGATACTTTCACTTTTCGTGTAGCCATACTATTATCTATCAGTTCCTAAGCTTTATTTTTCTTTGTTCTGTATATTATTCTTGTCGTCAGCTTGGAGTAATAGGCTGTTAAGCTGACTGTTGGATAGTTTGCACATATTTATGCAGCTTTAATCTTACAGATCGTGCAAATGATATTCTTCTGAAAATACGACGGTATGCCTTCAGGTTCATAAATTCTTCACAGTAGCCTGAATAATCGTTTTCTTATCCCCCCCCCTCCTTCCTCCTTCCTCACTGTGATTTTTTAGAGCTTCCAAAGAGACGTTATCAATACCTTCTGCCTTGTTTGATCTCTTGATCTCATGTCATCCAAATCTGCTACCCAAGCTGGAAAAAAATCCCATGATGGATGAAGCAAGGAGGACATGAAAAGCAGACTGGCACTGGCAAAAAGGGCATTCGAGAAAAAAATATCTCAGAATGTGCACGTGGAGCATGGTATTATATGGTAGTGAAATATGGACGATGGGAAAAGAGGAGCAAAAGACCATCGAAACAAAAGCACATCGAGATGCGTAACTACAGACAAAAGATGTAAATTAAGTGGAATATTAAGATAAGGGATGAGAGGATTCTCGAGATAATCGATGAGGGAAGGAATACATGCAAAATACTGACAGGAGGAAGGGATATGATAACAAGGCATCTGTAAAGACATCAGGAAGTAACTTCCATGGTATTAGAGCGAGCTGTAGGAAATAAAAGCTGTAGAGGAAGATAGAGATTAGAATACATCCAGCATACACACTTCTGGCCATTAAAATTGCTACACCAAGAAGAAATGCAGATGATAAACGGGTATTCATTGGACAAATATACTAGAACTGACATGTGATTACATTTTCATGCAATTTGGGTGCATAGATCCTGTGAACTCAGTACCCAGAACAACCACATCTGGCCATAATAACGGCCTTGATACGCCTGGGCATTGAGTCAAACAGAGCTTGGATGGTGTGTACAGGTACAGCTCCCCGTGCAGCTTCAACACGATACCACAGTTCATTAAGAGTAGTGACTGGCGTATTGTGACGAGCCAGTTGTTCGGTCACAATTGACCAGACATTTTCAATTGGTGAGAGATCTGGAGAATGTGCTGGCCAGGGCAGCAGTCGAACATTTTCTGTATCCAGAAAGTACCGTACAGGACCTGTAACATGGGGTCGTGCATTATCCTGCTGAAATGTAGGGTTTCGCAGGGATCGAATGAAGGGTAGAGCCACGGGTCGTAACACATCTGAAATGTAACGTCCACGGATGCGACCATCACGATGCTGTAAACAGAACCTGGATTCATCCGAAAAAATGACGTTTTGCCATTCGTGAACCCAGGTTCGTCGTTGAGTACACCACCGCAGGCGCTCCTGTCTATGATCAGCGTCAAGGGTAACCGCAGCCACGGTCTCCGAGCTGATAGTCCATACTGCTGCAAACGTCGTCGAACTGTTCGTGCAGATGGTTGTTGTCTTGCAAACGTCCCCATCTGTTGACTCAGGGATCGAGACGTGGCTGCACGATCCGTTACAGGCACGCGGATAAGACGCCTGTCATCTTGATTGCTAGTGATAAAGGCCGTTGGGATCCAGCACGGCTTTCCTTATTACCATCCTGAACCCACCGATTCCATATTCTGCTAACAGTCATTGGATCTCGATGAACGCGAGCAGCAATGTCGCGATGCGATAAACCGCAATCGCTATAGTCTATAATCCGACGTTTATCAAAGTCGAAAAGGTGATGGTACGTATTTATCCTCCTTACACGAGGCATCGCAACAACGTTTCACTAGGAAACGCCGGTCAACTGCTGTTTGTGTATGATAAATCGATTGGAAACTTTCCTCATGTCATCACGTTGTAGGTGTCGCCACCGGCGCCAACCTTGTGTGAAAGAAAAGCTAATTATTTGCATATCAGAGCATCTTCCTGCTGTCGGTTAAATATCGCGTCTGTAGCACGTCATCTTCGTGGTGTAGCAATTTTAATGGCCAGTGGTATAGTTGCGGGCATTGATTACAGTTGCTACTCTGAGATGAAAAGTTTGGCACAGGAGAGGAATTCGTGGCGGCCGCATTAAAGCAATCAGAAGACTGATGACTCAAAAAAAAAAAAAAAAATATATATATATATATATATATATATATATATAAAAGAAGTCGGATTGTTGCCGTGGTGGTCTATGTGGCTTTAGGTTAACCAGCTGACCTCGTGGAGGTTGGCTGTGACTTGTGTTCCAACAACGGCAGCAGCTGCGTGCCGGTGCTCCAGAGTAGCGGTGTAGGACACGTTTTGACAGCCAAATTCCAGACAGGCTCATTCAGCTCTTTTACTGGCTGATTTACTGGTGTCGGGAGGTGGGCTTTTACGCTCGTATTTAGCTCGAGGCGAGTGTCTGCCTCTGCGATTAGCGAGGAACTTGTTATTCACGGGTCGCTCTCCGCCTGGCGACGTGATCAGCTTTCTTTGGCAGGATCGGTTCGCTACGTACGGCTAACGCTGCTGCAGGTCGGTCCAGTTCGGATGTACGTTCTCATAGGCGGTAAAGAGTCGACACATCTCTCAAGGCTAATCCACTGTCATCCAAATTGTTAAGTAGAAAAACAGCATACATAAAAACCGACTACAGTCGGGTATACGTCTCCGACATACAGAGGGGTACAAACAATTGTATCCACTGTTTAAAAGTCCATAACTGGCAAACTAATTGAACGGAGTTGTCTCATCTTTGGTAGTGTAATAGTTTGTAGTTCCGGCAATCGCCACACAAGCGTTGTATTGCTATGTTTTGTTTTGTCAGATGACAGGCGCCAAATAGTCAGTGTTTTGTTCTTAGTTGCACCTAGTTACTCGAGTAAACATGGCTGGCGCGAGGCTTACATTCGATGAAAGGAAGTCAGTTTTGAAGTGGTATTTTAAGTACGAAAACATTAATGAGGTTCAACGGCAATGGCAGGCTATCAAACAGAGCCACCGACACGTTTAACGATTCGTCGCATTCGAGACAAATTTGAAGCCGAAGGCTTTGTTACAGATGTACACAAACAACGATCTGAACGACCTGTAACAGTAACAAGTCCAGCTAACTCCCGTCGTGTCTTACAACAATTCACTCGCTCACAACAGAAGTCTGTGAGACAGTGAGCCCGTGAAACTGGAGTGAGCCTTTCAAGTGTTCGGCTAATTTTGAATACAGCAAAGTGGAAGTGTTACATCCCACGATTGCTACACGCAATGAACGAGGACGACCCAGATCGTATAATGGAGTACTGCGAGTGGTTTACGAACATGGTGCGCAACGATGAAGAGTTTGCAGCATTGATTATGTGGTCTGATGAGGCACATGTGAAACTCAATGGTACAGTTTATCGCCACAATTGCATCTACTGGGCCGCCGAAAATCCGAACGTCCATATAGACAAAGCCGTGAATTTTCCAGGAGTAAATGTGTGGTGTGGGTTGTCTTACCGGGGCTTGATTGGGCCATTCTCCTTTGACGGCACAGTTACCGATGAGGTGTACCTTCAGAAGCTTCGCCGGCCGCGGTGGTCTCGCGGTTCTAGGCGCTCAGTCCGGAACTGCGCGACTGCTACGGTCGCAGGTTCGAATCCTGCATCGGGCATGGATGAGTGTGATGTCCATAGGTTATTTAGGTTTAAGTAGTTCTAAGATCTAGGGGACTGATGACCACAGATGTTGTCCCATAGTGCTCAGAGCCGTTTGAACCAATCAGAAGCACCAGACATCCATTTTACCAGCCATCCGAGATTTGTATGGAGACGGAAGAGTTTACTTTCAACAAGATGGTGCCCCAGCGCACAACCAAAATCGTGTTAGGGCGTATATCGACGAAAACCTACCAAGAAAGTGGATAGGCCGAAGAGGTGCTGTGGAGTATCCACCACGTTCCCCAGACCTAACTCTTCTGGACTTTTACCAGTGGAGAACACTAAAGTACGTCGTTTATCGACAAAAGCCACACAAAATGGATGAACTTCGAGAATGCATCGTACATTCATGTGCAAATATCCAACTGAACACGTTGCAGTCAGTAGTTCGTGCTGCAGTTCGGCGGCATCGTTTGTGTGTGGATGTTAATCGCGACCATTTAGAACACCTACAGTGTTGGACTTTAAGCTACACTTTCACCAAAAATGAGACAACTCAGTCAATTAGTTTGCCAGTTATGGACTTTTAAACAGTGGATACACTTTTTTTGGATCCCTCTGTATATCTAAGGAGGCACTAATAGTTCCAAAAAAATACTGGACATGGCAGCAACGATATTAAATACAAGAGCATGTGATGATGGCAGTATGCCGAAATGGGGTCATCGTGAATGATTTATAAAATGAAAACCATTTAGTACAACTGGCGGGTATGTATAAGAATCATACCACCATAAGATATATTTTGCACTGCTGCCGCGAAAGAACAAAAGCACGCAAGGAAATACACGTGAAGAATACAGTCTTACCAGGGGGCTATACCTCTTACAAATTAATACGTCTACTAGAGGGGCAATAAAAGGCAAGTGGACTCGGAGATCGTGCGGTAGCGTTCCCTCTTCCCACGCCCGGGTTCCCGGGTTCGATTCCCGGCGGGGTCAGGGATTTTCTCTGCCTCGTGATGGCTGGGTGTTGTGTGATGTCCTTAGGTTAGTTAGGTTTAAGTAGTTCTAAGTTCTAGGGGACTCATGACCATAGATGTTAAGTCCCATAGTGCTCAGAGCCATTTTAACCATTTTTGACTCGGAGATGTGTCAAATTGTTGCCTTATTGCTGGCACCTCGGGCTTCCTTGGGGTTTTTCTCTGTGAAGATACGTTTTTAAATTTCTCAATAACTGCCGACAAATGCCACCGAGGATTTTGTCGACCTGGGGAGCCTCAGGGGGACCCTTTCCCGTCTTATTCGCGCGTGTTACAATGTCGGAACACTCCCCGTTCAAGGGACTAATGTGCGTGAAACAGGAGCGCTGAAAAATTATATGTACCACCTGCTGATTCTGGTGTTCGAAATTCGTCAATTGGTTTTCATCTGTCCCCAGTGGTTCCAACCTATAAACGAGATCAAAAATTGCGGTAGCGCTGCACTTCGAAGGGCTGCGATCACCTTCAGGGAGACACAAACCCGCAATGTCCACAGAGGACGTTTGAAATGGCCCAGGCTGTCAGCAGTGTCAAAGGTTGTCAATAAGGTCTTCGTGTTGCTCCGCGCACTGAGAACTGTCGTTTTAGATTGAATTACTGCGTGGAAAGCAACACTCCAAGGAATGGGGTGGTTTCATTGATGTCCTATGCCATCCCTTGTGGCCTTTTAGTTCAGATTCTGAGCCTCGGTTTGTCTGAAATGGTTTCTTCGGCCGCCCATAACAAAACCGCCCGGTCGCAACACTGGGAGTCACGGTTATGACTTCCACCACAGTGGCGTCAAAGGAAGGGGTGAAATGTGGGAAAGAGAGGGTGTAATGATCTTCCTGTCGTTCGATCCGTCCACGATGGCGTTGAGACAAATTGTGGTGAAACCGGGTGCCAATGTGACATCGTTAACTCACTTTGCACGTCACACGAACTGCAGAGCTCTCGCCTTTCTTCAGCGTGTGTCGACACCTCGCTGTCTGAAACGTCATCGAGCACGAGGGTGACGTCGGAAGGCATTACGCTTTTTTACCATTACAGAAGGAACTTGTAAGTAACTTTGAGCCAAATTTAAACTTTTGGGGTTTCGAGGAAATGATCTTTTAATTGTGTTGCACAGTGTAGTATTTATTAAAGATGCAATCACAGGACCAGTTGACGAGTTTTTGTGGTGAGGACAGCTGGAGACAAATGCTGGACGGAGAGAAAATGTAATGAACAGAAGTGTAAACTATAATTCCGAGTGGTAACAGCAATTAAACGTGTTTCAAAACGGAGATTGTTACTTACCTGTAACTGAACGTGTTCGATGCACCAAATGCAGTTGGAGTCCAAGATGTAAAAATAGCACGAAAACAGTCCATTTCTACAGAGTAACTATTATTAAATGTCTTGCTTATATACAGCAGCTATACAGAGCAGTCGCAGTTACAAATAGAGGTAGACACAGACTATGGAAAAAATAAATGGAAACAAATTTTAGCAACAGTTTACTGAAATATCTTTAACGATGTTTAACAGCAGTAGCAAGTTTGTGTGTGGCAATATAGACCAGTGTTTTCTTTTTCTCATCTTCCTTGGTGTAGTTCTATAGCCAGTGAACGATGACTAGTATTACTTATAAAATATCCTGAAGTTCCCTATCACAATACTGTTTTCTTCTATGTGAATTGCGAAAAAGTCCTCCCTAAACGATGTATAATCTCATTTCATAACTATATCATTTATAGAGATATGGGTGTCAATTCCCTTTTTTAAATGGATTTATTGTAATTTCTGCTGCTTGTACGTAGTTGTACAAGAAAGGAAGTCTACGGAGTTTCACTCTTCAAAATCCGATTACTAGTTTCGTAGTGATTACGAGGGTCGTTCAATAAGTATGCCCCATATTTTTTTTTCTAAGAACATATTTATTGTTATGAGTCTGAATTTGGTGACAATATCCTTAACATATCTTGACCATGTCTTACTTTTCTACCTAGTCTCCTTCACATTCTATGACTGTATGCCAATATTGTCGAAGAGGATGTGTTCCCTGCTGGTAAAAGCTCTTGTCCTGTAGGTGTAGCCATGTTTTCACTGCATGACTGACACTCTCGTCCTCTTCGAAGTGTGTACCCCGTAGACCGAGGGTGCCAGGTCTGGACTGCAGCGTGTATTCGTGGAACCCATCGTGAGCACCTCTTTCAATATACGAGAGCCTCGATCATTGCAGACGCACTTCCAATGCTGACCGACAACTGTAGAGCCAATTGTTGTGCTGTGAAGCGCCGATCGGCACAAATAATGACATCTGCACAGTCCAGCATGTCTAGAGCTGTGGCTGTGACACGACGTCCCGGGCGCGGCTGATCAATGAACTCAGTTTCTGCATTTCCTGAGGCTGTAACTTTCTTTACCCATCGTCCAACTGTACTCCTATGAACTGCACACAAACGTTTACGGATGTTCACCACGGTTTCTTTTTCTGCACTCAAGAAGTCAATAACAGCACGCTGCTTGTAGCTTGAGTCGTATGTAGACGCCTTTCTGACGCTGTACTACGGCTCTGCCATCTGCCGGAATGGTTCGAAACTTCACCGGCGCACAGAATAAACATCAAATCTGAAGTACCAACAAGGACGTTTGTCTACGTATACTAACGGCTTTTTTTTTAAAGATGTGGGGCATTACATATTGAACGACCCTCATACAATATTTAGAGCTTAGGACTTATGTGTTGCATACATGAACTCGATTACTGTCATATGCGGAGGTTGTGAATTCATACCCAAACAAGAACGACTTCATGCCGGATAAGGAAAGAACAGCGCTCGATCACAGCGATACAGGTATGAAAGAGGCTCTTAGAAAATACGAGGGCGTGCAGAAAAGTATTACCTTCTAATTCCTCACATGAAAACCCTTGAACCTTTTTAAATAAAACACGCGATATTAACATTCTGTATCAATATTCATAATGCCTTAATTCTTAATGTCATTTATCAACGTAGTCACCCTTGGCAACGAACACATTTCTCCCAAAGAGAGAGCAGTTTGTTGATACCGCCACAGTAGAATGTTTGCCATTGTTGACGTAGCCACAACCTCACCTCAGCTTGCGCCGTTCCTCGAACGTGATCTTCATGTTTTGGAAACAGGTGAAAATCGGTTGATGCCAAGTCGGGACTGTATGGAAGATGATCAGTGGCAGCGCCCCATGGTGGCCGATTGTCGCAGACGACGAGACTCTCATGTACGGTCCGACATTGTCACGCTGAAGCAGAGCGTGCTCCATGTGTGGAGGAACTACTCGAATTCAATAGTCGATTACAGCACGCAGTTCCTCTCACATCGACATACACTACTCGCCACAAAGATGCCTTGCTACAGATTCGAAATTTAACCGACAGGAAGAAGATGCTGTGACATGCAAATGATTAGCTTTTTAGAGCATTCACACAAGGCTGGGGCCGGTGGCGACACCTACAACGTGCTGAAATGGGGAATGTTTCCATCCGTATACGGCGTTGCCTGGTTAAACGTTGTTGTGATGCCTCGTGTAAGGAGGAGAAATGCTTACCATCACCTTTTTCGACTTTGATAAAGGTCGGATTGTAGTCTATCGCGATTGCGGTTTATCGTGTCGTGACATTGCTGCTCGCGTTGGTCGAGATCCAATGATTGTTAGCACAATATGGAATCGGTAGGTTCAGAAGGGTAATACGGAACGCTGCGCTGAATCTCAACGTCCTCGTATCATTAGCAGTCGAGATGACAGACATCTTATCCGTATGGCTGTAACGGATCGTGCAGCCACTTCTCGATCCCTGGGTTAACAGATGGGGACGTATGCAAGACAACAACCATCTGCACGAACAGTTAGCCGACGTTTGCAGCAGAAAGGACTATCAGCTCTGAGACCATGGCTGCGGTTACCCTTCACGGTGCTTCACTGACAGGAGCGCCTGCGATGGGGTACTCAACGACGAACATGGATGCACGAATGGCAAAACGTCATTTTATCGGATGAGTCCAGGTTCTGTTTACAGCATCAGGATGGTCGCATCCGTGTTTGGCGACACCGCGGTGAACGCACATAGGAAGCGTGTATTCGTCATCGCCATACTGGCGTATCACCCGGCGTGATTGTTTGGGGTGCCACGGGTTACACGTCTCGGTCACCTCTTGTTCCAATTAACGGCACTTTGAACAGTGGATGTTACATTTCAGATGTGTTACGACGCGTGGCTCTACCCTTCATTCGATCCCTACGAAACCCTACATTTCAGCAGGATAATGCACGACCGCATGTTGCACGTCATTTACGGGCCTTTCTGGATATAGAAAATGTCCGACTGCTGCCCTGGCCAGCACATTCTCCAGATCTCTCACCAACTGAAAACGTGTGGTCAATGGTAGCCGAGCAACTGGATCGTCACAATACGCCAGTCACTACTCTTGATAAACTGTGGTATCGTGTTGAAGCTGCATGGGAAGCTATACATGTACACGCCACCCAAGCTCTCTTTGACTAAATGCCCTGACGTATCAAGGCCGTTATTACGGCCAGATGTGGTTGTTCTGGGTACTGATTTCTCAGGATCTATAAACCCAAATTCTGTGAAAATGTAATCACTTGTCAGTTCTACTATAATTTATTTGTCCAATGGATAGCTGTTTATCATCTGCATTTTTTCTTGGTGTAGCAATTTTAATAGCCAGTAGTGTAGTTACGTCACGAACCGCCATGTTAGACGGTACAATTGGGAGGTCTCTAGTGACAGACAGGTAAAAATATGTAGACTTGAAGAATAAATGTGTAGAATGTTAATAATGTTCGTATTATTTGTAAAGATTGAAGAGTTTTCATATAAAAAATTAGTACTCATTACTTTTCAGCACACGCTCGTGCAGCTAAATAATTTTCATTGTGTTTGTGTCGCTCATGTGAGTCGACCGCTGATCAGTTAGAAAATCAATTGTCTGTCACAAACCAACAGAAATTAGATATGCAACTTCTTTCAGGGAATGCAGAAGGAAGGAGAAGAGAATAGGTGAGTTGGGCGTGCAAAAGTGTCCAGCAAGAATCACAATTCAGCAAATGTGCAAAACACTATTATTGAAAGGGCGTTGGAATATCATGCCGAGAACAAGGGTGCAATGATCGAAGCGAATGAAATACTTGCTCTCGCAAGTGAGCCCACCGCCATACGCATTTCGCACGAAAGCGGCGTTCGCCGGTTATCATGTAACCAGCAAATTAACCAGCGGGATTGAGAAAGACGCATGTAATGTGAGTAACTCACTTTTGATGCGTCATTGAGGCAGTAGTTTTTCATAAAAGAATTGTTTTTACCGATGAAGTTACCTTCACAAATAATGGAAAGCACATACATTATTGGGCAAGGGGTAGTCAGTTTATGTGTGACAGTGTCTCCAGTGTTCATAGTCAGAGAAACAGTTAGACGTCAGACATACTCATGTACACTAGCACAACAACTGGCATTGCATTGGGCGGAGAGGGGGGGGGGGGGGAAGAGGTTCAGATCCCCTTTAAGACTATAGATTTATGTTCTTTTTGGTTACCCTGTGCAAAGGACACGGCTGCATTCCTTACCATACATTGCTAAATCTGAATTTTTTCTTCTGTTCCTAATACCTCGTCGTTGAAGAAATCTCAGGTCCCTCCTTCTGCAGCGATGTATCATAGGAACTGGAAACGAACAATACGGTTTCGTGGAGTCCACTCAAGCAGACAGTCAGACGTGATGCAGTTCAGTCCACAGCCAACTGTTGAGAGCATGGCGATGGAGAGGGCAGTATTTAGTGCTACAGATGCAAAGCTGTTACATTGGTGTGCTGTTATGCAGGAGATACAGGTAGTTCAGAAAAACATATGGCTAGGGAACATGACTATGAAAGATCAAATTTAGATGAGACAATAGTCGTACAAGATAAATTGTTGCCATTAACAAAGTGACCAGTAATACGGTTGGACAGGATATGGATCAGGTGACAGAGGACACCGAGGACGTCTGGTGGGTAGGGAAAGTGTTTAACTTGGGAACACTTTACACACTTTCAACTCTAGCAAGTCCTGAAGTAGAAGTTTAATACAGTTCTTATTCCGTTCTTCATCTGTGCCTCAGTCGTTTTCTCAAATTACAAAAATTACTACGCAAAACTAAAGTTTTTCCAAATGTATAAATCTGTTCCAAGGTACAAAATGGTTACCTGTCTAGTAACAAATATTCTATTCAAACTACACTCCTGGAAATGGAAAAAAGAACACATTGACACCGGTGTGTCAGACCCACCATACTTGCTCCGGACACTGCGAGAGGGCTGTGCAAGCAATGATCACACGCACGGCACAGCGGACACACCAGGAACCGCGGTGTTGGCCGTCGAACGGCGCTAGCTGCGCAGCATTTGTGCACCGCCGCCGTCAGTGTCAGCCAGTTTGCCGTGGCATACGGAGCTCCATCGCAGTCTTTAACACTGGTAGCATGCCGCGACAGCGTGGACGTGAACCGTATGTGCAGCTGACGGACTTTGAGCGAGGGCGTATAGTGGGCATGCGGGAGGCCGGGTGGACGTACCGCCGAATTGCTCAACACGTGGGGCGTGAGGTCTCCACAGTACAGCGACGTTGTCGCCAGTGGTCGCCGGAAGGTGCCCGTGCCCGTCGACCTGGGACCGGACCGCAGCGACGCACGGATGCACGCCAAGACCGTAGGATCCTACGCAGTGCCGTAGGGGACCGCACCGCCACTTCCCAGCAAATTAGGGACACTGTTGCTCCTCGGATATCGGCGAGGACCATTCGCAACCGTCTCTATGAAGCTGGGCTACGGTCCCGCACACCGTTAGGCCGTCTTCCGCTCACGCCCCAACATCGTGCAGCCCGCCTCCAGTGGTGTCGCGACAGGCGTGAATGGAGGGACGAATGGAGACGTGTCGTCTTCAGCGATGAGAGTCGTTTCTGCCTTGTTGCCAATGATGGTCGTATGCGTGTTTGGCGCCGTGCAGGTGAGCGCCACAATCAGGACTGCATACGACCGAGGCACACAGGACCAACACCCGCCATCATGGTGTGGGGAGCCATCTCCTACACTGGCCGTACACCTCTGGTGATCGTCGAGGGGACACTGAGTAGTACACGGTACATCCAAACCGTCATCGAACCCATCGTTCTACCATTCCTAGATGGGCAAGGGAACTTGCTGTTCCAACAGGACAGTGCACGTCCGCATGTATCCCGTGCCACCCAACGTGCTCTAGAAGGTGTAAGTCAACTACCCTGGCCAGTTAGATCTCCGGTTCTGTCCCCCATTGAGCATGTTTGGGACTGGATGAAGCGTCGTCTCACGCGGTCTGCACGTCCAGCACGAACGCTGGTCCAACTGAGGCGCCAGGTGGAAATGGCATGGCAAGCCGTTCCACAGGACTACATCCAGCATCTCTACGATCGTCTCCATGGGAGAATAGCAGCCTGCATTGCTGCGAAAGGTGGATATACACTGTACTAGTGCCGACATTGTGCATGCTCTGTTGCCTGTGTCTATGTGCCTGTGGTTCTGTCAGTGTGATCATGTGATGTATCTGACCCCAGGAATGTGTCAATAAAGTTTCCCTTTCTTGGGACAATGAATTCACGGTGTTCTTATTTCAATTTCCAGGAGTGTAATAGTATTACGATCGAGAGAATATTGTCGTTTCTGTATTTAATAGTATACCTGTTTCTGTATTACTCTACTACATACGAAAAATCAGTAAGTAAACTCAAAGTAAGATGAAGTATTATCATAAAACCAGTTCTAAGTTAAAAATATTTTTAAGTAAACCTATTGACAACGAATAATAATTTCCATTTTCAAGACAGGGTAATTGTTAAGACTTACAGTTCAAATGAAAATATCATGTATTCCATGGCAAATAGACCTTCCATTTCAAGATACAAGATGAAGCACATCTGATGAATTGAGGATTAATCGTCTAAACTAGTGAAAATGTAGAGAGAGAGAGTGAGAGAGAGAGAGAGAGAGAGAGAGAGAGAGAGAGAGAGAGAGAGAGAACGACGCACCACGAAAGAATTATCCGAATGGGACTGAAATTTGTAGATGTGATGTACATCTACAGACACACAGATGATAACGATTTTAGAAAAAAATTGATGAATTATTCAACAGAAAGGGCTTCACAAATTGAGCACGTCAATAACGCTTTGCTCCACTTCTGACCCTTATGCAAGTTGTTATTCGGCTTGGCATTGATTGATACAGTTGATGGATGTCCTCCATGGAATATAGTGCTAAGTTTTGTCCAAAATAACGAACATATGCCATACATCAGCCAGACCACTGGGATGTGAACATCAGGTGTAAAGAACATCAGAGGCACACCAGACTCTTACAGGCAACCAAATCAGCCACACGAGAACATTGTCCAGTGCTCGGTCACTCGATGAACTACAATGACACCAAGATTGTCACACAGACCCCTAGATATTGGGATAGTCTCATAAAAAAATCCACCGAGTTCAAGATCACGATAAATTTCATCAACCGTGACACTGTATACCAGATTAGAGATTAGCACGGCCTCGACTCCAGCTCTTGAAGTTCTGAAACCTCAACGTAAAACACATCGAGATTTCACAACTAACAGACGTGGGGACCGACAAAACAGCCACGAGACGGAGCACCAGAAACTACAGAATTGTCGTGACACGACTCTAAAGGACGTTCATGTCGAGCGCGGACGTGGGTCGAACCACCAACGATCAGAGTGAACCATTGGAGCCGCGTTTGGCGGGCGCGGACCAGAGACGGAACATTCGACGCGGCGCGAACCAGTTAAGAAGCGCCCAGCAAACAACAGACTTGCAGACCAAGGAAACAGCCAGGATACAGAGATCCAGGCACTACAGATGATGGTCTCGACCCCAGACAGCGGCCAACTTGGGTGCGGACGGCTGTGGGAACACCAGCGACCAGAGAGGACAACGAGAACCGCGTCTGGCGGGCGCGGACCGCTGAGGGAACACCCAATGCGGTGAGGACCGACTAGGGAGCGTCCAGCACCTACAGGCATAAATACTAGACTCGATCCGCCGAAGGACCAGTCTCGGGTAGCATTTCAAGAAGACAGTGAGCCACACAGTCGAAATATCGTGCAAGAACGAAGTGATCCTCCGACAGAAGTCCCATATAGGATACCTTTTATTCCATAGAAAAGCTAAAACGAATAAACAAGAATCGCAAAACCTTGCACATGGTTGCACGTTCAAAGGACTTGAATAGTTACAATTGAAAGAATCAGTCCGTTTCGCAACCTGCACCACGCAAGTAACGAGCAGCCCTTAGTGGCTCGCCATCACAGTTTTCTTTATCTTACATATGTTTGTGACTAATACCCTTTTGGGATATTTATTATTTTATAAATGACATGTAAGTACTGCCAGTCTTTCCGTACTTATACTCTATAATACATTTTTAGTCATAATTCTGTGACCATGTTATAGAATATAGACCATTCCTTGTTTTAAATACTGAGGAAGACACTCCTAACAGATCGGAACCAGGTTAATTTATTAAAATTAGTGACTGAGGGCTGATTTTCTTTCCAATTATAAACAAGAATGATTCACATAGATATCACTCTGAACCGTTCAAATTCTTGTTGAGACCGTATAAAACAAAACAGCGGCAGCACTCGGTCTTCAGGCCATAAGTGGCCCATCGGGACCATCCGACCGCCGTGTCATCCTCAGGTTAGGATGCAGATAGGAGGGGCGTGTGGTCAGCACACCACTCTCCCGGTCGTTATGATGGTTTTCTTTGACCGGAGCCGCTACTATTCGGTCGATGTCTCAATTGGCATCACCAGGCTGAGTGCGCCCCGAAAAATGGCAACAGCGCATGGTGGCTGGATGGTCACCCATCCAAGTACCAGCCACACCCGACAGCGCTTAACTTCGGTGATCGCACGGGAACCGGTGTATCCACTGCGGCAAGGCCGTTGCCATGTGTAAAACAAGGTGTTACGTTATCAGTTTCATTTTTTGATACATATCTAAGACTCAATGAAGAAAATAAAAAATTCGGAACAGAAATTTCTAGTAATGTGACATGATGTCTACACACGCACGTCATGCAGTGGTAAAGTATATAAGCGAAGCAGAGACAAATAAGAGATCATCCTAGCGACGACACTAGCCCCAAATGGGAAAATCCCAACGTATTTGGCAGAGGGAAGTTGTAAAACTAGAAGGCAAACACGCTGTTTGACCTCCCACCTCATCAGGGAAGTCCGCAGCTCGTGCGTGGTCTAGTGGCTAGCGATGCTGCCGCTGGATCACTGGGTCCCACGTTCGATTCCCAGCCGGTTTGGGATTTTCTCTGCCCGGGAACTGAGTGTTTGTGTTGTCCTCATCATTTCATCTTCATCATCATTATTCGTGACGGTGGCTCGATTGAACTGTGTAAAAAATTGGACTGTGTAACACTTGGAGCTTTGTACAGGCGCTGATGACCGCGCATTTGAGCGCCCCACAAACCAAACGTTATCACCATTATCGTCGTCGTCGTCGTCGTCGTCACGGAACTTGAAGGCTGAAGTTTGCCCGCTCTGTAAATCAGGATAAGCGACGGTCCGTGGCAGATGGGGTGATAAAGTACAGTACTGGTGTAGGCCCAAGTGTTTTCAAGCGCACCGTTTCGAGCACGTAGTCCATCGTGCGGCTGCACAGTGGGCAACCGCCACTGCTTCCGTCGCTGAACCAACAAAATTGTCTATTATAATTGCAGTGCGCACTGGATCATCGAAACTGGGCAGTGAATCAATAGAAACGTGGCTCCAGGTGGTATGAATCAAGTTTCTCGTTACATTAGGTCGATATTCGCGTCCAAATACGTCATCATCTAGGGTAACGGTTGCGCCGAATATACACAGCATCGTGGATGCCGGCCTATGGGAGCAGTATTATTCCTTGGGGCTCATTTAGTTGGGCATCCACGGGACCTGTGGCTGTAACAGAAGGCACCAAGGTAGCCGTGGACTGCGTGAACATTACTGCGGGCTGCCTGCATCCCTTCGCACTGGATGTCTTCGCCGGCAGCGATGGCATCTTACCGTATTTTAAGGAGTTGCGTGCGCGACTTGTGCGTAGACATATGTTCCCACATTTTTACCCCTACAACAGTTCTATTGAGTTCCTCCTTTGTGTGAATGACTCCATACAATATGAGAGTTCTTCTCCAGCAATCATCCCCACGACTCTCACCTCCAGTCTGACTGAAAGAAAAACGTTACCCGAGCCTCAGCTCCTAAACCTTCAGTAAAACAGGTGGATCGAGGACATGCTAATCCGACCAGCTTATCGCTTGTATCGTCTTGCTCCTTGCCTTCAGCCAGAGGACTCTTGTACTTTGCGAAATTTATCATCGACTATCTTAGCGTGCGCTGCTTAGCTCGCGTTTGCGGAGTAATTACATCACAAAAAATTTTATAAACATATTTTAGGCTTACTGAACAATTAATTTATTAATAAGTCCTTTCTTTTTCTCTGGAATGCTGACAAGGCAGATTTGTCGTGGTGACAGACAACTAGCTTTCTTTGATTTTGTTCACAAATTGCAACACCTTCTATACAACATTACACTTAAAATGGCTCTGAGCACTATGGGACTTACCATCTATGGTCATCAGTCCCCTAGAACTTAGAACTACTTAAACCTAACTAACCTAAGGACAACACACAACACCCAGCCATCACGAGGCAGAGAAAATCCCTGACCCCGCCGAGAATCGAACCCGGGAACGCGGGCGCGGGAAGCGAGAACGCTACCGCACGACCACGAGATGCGGGCCATTACTCTTACTAAGCCTTCTAAAGCATAGCGTTTTAGGAATGTGCTTCTGACCAGAAAGCGATTCTGATAACTGGAGATCAAGATTTTTATTACTCATCCCTTTTGCGTTCTTGTGATGATATTTCCACAGAAACTTTCATCCCCCAAGATATATTTCTTTGCTTCTAACTGAGAAGTTAAATACCAATCTCCATAGCTTTATGTGGTTTTCAAAGTAATGAAATATTTTCTTAAAAAATTTCATCCCTTGTGTGCTGAATTTTCAACAACATTGAAACATGTTTTCATTATTTCTACAGAGAAGCGAACAACAGATTTTCATAGATTTAGCTTTGAAAATGTTTTCATAATGAAAGAATTTCATAGACACTTTCATCCCCTATTTCTCTCTCTTAGGAGAATGAATTTCCAAAAATTCTACAAGAAGTTTTTTTTTTATTTCTGAATGAAAAACCAAACTCTTTTCGTAGTTAAAGCTTCAAAATTGCCTTAACGGCCAGATATTTTCAAAGAATTTTTCTCTACTCCTACATAATTGTCGTAAACAGTGTGACGAAAATATGACTTAAAAGTTTCTGTCCGTAAGTTTCCGTCAACCCAATTTTTTAAATTTGGTTCAGTTGTGATTCTTTGCGTTCCGCGGAATTATTCATCAGGCTAGCATCTTTAGTTCATATTTGATTATTATGAATAAAGATGAGACTGGTGTTCAGCTTTTTAAAATCTGACATAGCCTTGAGCGATAAATGATTCAGGCTTGTGTGTGCTATTTTGTCAATTATAATTTATTATGAATATATCATCGAAGACATACGTGATGAGAAACTAAAACCGATTTGATCTATCTAGTTTACAAATGGGGGTCATTTCCAACTATCAAATGCGGGTGTGGCTTTTTAGTAGTTTATGAGAGGCTCGGTAACCTGACTTCGGGGACATTCTCCTCCTAGTTTCGACAAATATCGCCGATCATAAACTCTCTAGTTAGCACGCCTTGCACACAGTGCTGCCTTTTACCAGCCCTAGACGTTGACTCAACAGAGTACTCTGAATTCATTCAAGGGGACTGTCGTAACTAAAAGGATTAAACAGACAAAACTGTTATTATACGACATTCGATCTTGCCTTGGCCAGTGGTCATAATATTTAGCTCGTCAATGTTTTTGTATCTGCACATCATTCTTTCGTACATCCTATTAGAATGGTCACATATTAAAGAGAATGAACGTCGTAACAGAGAAAATTTTCAGCAAGAGCTGTAAATAATCACAAGTCGATTCCCTGTAAACATGCAAATTTTAACCATGTTCATAATTTAATGGGGTAACTGAAACTCTGAATTCGAAAAAGAAATGTTGTTGATAGGCCCAATAATTCAGTCAAAATGAAGACAGCTGCATTGGAAAAAACGCTCGCGAGTCACAGGCCACGTTTCCATTAAAACGTTAATGCAAGTGACTGCAGTATCATTCATTAGGAAGTAAAACTCTGAATAGCTCTTCCAGAGTTATATACGGGCCACGGAGAAGTAGGTCAGCCGCCTTACCATACGGCCGTTAGTCAGTCGCTTTAAAACCTAAATTTCCATAACTGCAGTCAGTAACGGCAGACAACCCATCACACAGCATCCGTCTTGCCACATCCGTGGGCGTCAAATTTCAAGCATATCTGTATAAATTATGACGATGAGGTTTTTTCCCTGGTCTCTGTTAATACCCCGCGGTCTGGGATGCATTGATGTGGGAAAAGTTGTGAAAGGTGACTTCTCGATCTGTGTCAAAGTGTACGTGTCCGTACCGATGCTAAACTTCCGCCACCAACCGATCAACTGCTTCAGCCGATCTAGCCTGTTGCTGACATTGTTTGCAATCTACTCGAAATATAGAAAAGAGAGGGTCCCGACTGAACGGCGTCTTAAAATTAACTTACCCACCACGCAATTGTAACTATGTCTCTTCCTAAACTCGTAAGCTGTCATCTGCGGAAGAGAGGAACGTCGTTTAAGTATTAGAGCGTGTATTTTGTTTCCACCTTTGCAAATATGAATGATTAAGTTTGTAACAGTTATTACAGTGCCAGATAAAATTGCTTAGAAAGATCTTTTAATATTCCGTCGCTACTGCACTTTTTTATGGTGTAACTACTTTCGAGTACACTTGATCATCTTCAGACGTATGTAAATATGTAAACAATCATATGTATTTTGTAGTTTCTGCAAAGACGCGGTGCATTGCTTATGTAACTACAATGATCTGAAGATGATCAAGTGTGACCGAAACTACTCACAGCATAAAAAAGGAATGTGTAGTTCCTTTATAGACAAGACGGATTGATTTCGCAGCTACAGAGATTTGAAGATGACAAAGAGTGATTGCAATTAGTTATACCGTAAAAAATGTATAAATGATAGGAAAAAATATAGTCGTTTCTTCAGACGAAGATACAGGCTATGCTAAAGGTAAAACTATCCTTTGATATACTTTAATTTCTGGTTCACTGGAGCTGGATGTAGCCGATGATCTCGCGGATTATAATGAAAACAGTGTTTTTAAAGTGAGTACTTCATTCGTAGCCCTCATTATCATTACTGGCGATTCCCATTGTGTTACCTATACTTGATGGCATTAACATGCAGTGTCCGACAACGGGTGTAAAATGTCAAATCACCTAGATGCACTATAACGAATGTGTGTCAGAAAGTTAAGCGTAATAGTAGGGTGTCTATATTGGTTCTAGAGCACTTTGAGATTCTCAAACACACTGCCGGCGTAACGTTTCCAGGGAGTGGAAGGACCAGGCAGAACAAGAATGGAACATCATTCGTATCAAGACCTTTATTAACACTCCTCAACCTAAATAATTTTACAAATTAGGTTAACAGGACCTTGGCATAATAAGACAAAACTATGTAGTTGGACGAATCGTTTTAACAACAGTTACTGACAAAAGACCAGCAATATTATACAACATTTCAGTGAGATCAAATGACGAAAGGTTACAATGTTACTTCAAATACTTGATCTCGACCCTCCAAACGGTCATTCATGGGAACATGAAGTATGAGAATTTAAATTTACAACGAATGTTATTCTCTTTCAAAATATACGATTTTTGTGTGCCACTGGTTACTATTGCTGAAATATTTACAGCCAATTTCATTAAGAGGAGCGAGACAATATTGCAATAATTTAAAGCACGCCATCAAATCACACCTATATAAGTTACGAAATGGAAGTGTGTGAAACCAGAGAAGGTAGTGATATATGTTGGGTACTGAGGTCTGGAGCGAAGTGACCCCAAGGGTGTTCCATTCGCTTCAGGTCAGGACCTGGGAAGGTCAGCCAATTTTGAGTATGTTATTGTCCACAAACCATTCTCACACATCATGCCTTATAAAAGAATGTATTGTCACATTGATACAGTAATTATCTACAAACTTCTCCCCTGCTGAACACAGTAAAGAAAGCTGTAAAAAAAAAAAAAAAAAAAAAAAAAAAACGAAAAAAATCTCTTCACTCATAGTGAGCACACATCCTGAAAATATCGTTTAGCACACTGGGCTCGCAGTTAGGAGGACGACAGTTCAAATTCGCACCCAGTCATCCAGATCTTGGTTCCAAAATGTGTGAGACTGGTTCTGCTCTATCTTCTTACTACAGTTGTGCAAGGAGTGTTTTAGGATTTTGTGTTGAACGAACGGCCTGCAAGGACGGAAGACACCAGCTCACTATGCTGAGTTCAGAAGAGTGCAGCAGTACAGACAGTGATGTAATCAGACAATAATCTCAATGTTGGTTCCACTACACTCTCTGTAAAGAACACATTATCGCTAACAGAAATAAGTACGGGTTCAGATGTAACTATATGTTAGCAAAAATGAAAATCTTATATTTCCTTTATTAGGGTTTATTTATACTCTAAGTATGACTTTATGATACATTAGTCATAATTGTAATATGTACCGGATGGTAAAATATTGCTGTTGGGTGCTTAGAACTCTGAAGCGAACTTCGTAACTATAAGGTTCTTTAATGCAAGATGGTTACAGGTCATGGTTGAATGTACGAAAAAATAGGAGAGACGGAGATGACCACAGTTCTGAGTGTCACCTGAATATCACTTGCTGGCATAGCATGAGCTCACGTGTTTACCTTTCTTCAGCGGCGGCAGTGGCTGCCGTCGGCGCGAGCTGTGAACCTGAGAAACTATTCTAAATCTTGCTTGACTAAAACACCAATCCGTTGCACCTGATACATCTTCGGCGAAGTTGAGACTCCTGGTTGTTCCTCAGCTAAGTTAATTGGCATGGTACACACTATTTGGCTGGGATAGTGCGTACGTCATTGGCCTCAAATCGCTCACAAGCATTAACTGTTAGCACTCGGCGACGTTCTCGGTACTAGGAGATTTTGCAGTTTAACTCCTTAAGACGAGCCTGTGAACAAGTGTTCTCTCGCAATTGTCTCACTGCAGCGCGAGTAGCCTTGCTCAAACACTCGACGATTTGTTGCGAGAGAAAGAGCCAATTTCTCTGTCTGCAATTTGTCTGTATCAAAGCTGGTGGCGACGCTTTTTCTTTCTGGCCAATCAGAGCATTTGTACTTGTTATAACTCCACCCACTAGAATTTCTGTAGCCTATCACAGGCGTCAATCCTTTCTTAGGGTATAGTTTAACTTCTGCTATATAGTTTTTATGCAGGTGGCCACAGTGAGTGAGCATTGTTTTGAGTTTGATTTCTCTCGACATTTATCTGCCATCTCCAGCCGAGTTGCCATGTAAGGTAGCCGTGCGATTTTAGGCGTCTTGCCATGGTCTTCGCGGCTCCCCCTGTCAGAGGTTCGTGTCCTCTCTCGGGCATGGGTGTACGTGTGTTGTCTGTAGCGTAAGTTAATTAGAGTAAGTAGTGCATAAGCTTAGGCACCGATGACCTCAGCAGTTTGGTCCCATAACACCTTACCACAAATTTCCAAATTCCAGCCGTGTTTCTGGAGAAAGGATTGCCGAAGGGTCGTCATTAAAAGCAAGGACAAGGGCGGCTTTTCCTGCCGGTCTGCACAGTGGCTCCGGCGTCGCACTGTGTCTGCTGAATGTCCCACTGTGAAGGTTTTGGCCTAACACTGGGACAGACATTGGCGTCGCAAAAATTCTCCTTCGCTCAGAACTGTGTCTCACAGCTCAGATCTGGGAAATTAATTGCATGCAGTTACTAATATGAGTGTTAGCGCTTTATATTCATGAAATGCCGGCTTGCCTATTCCATCTGCATACCAATAGAATTCGTACATTTTTACGTAACTATGTCGTGTGGCATATCGATTTAACCGGAATTGTTTCAAGATTCAATAGAAGGTTTGTTAATTGTTTGTCACCTTACAAGGTTTTCCTTGATTTCCCTGAAATCCAGGCAAATTCCGGGATGGTATCGTTGAAACGGCACAGCGATTTCCCTCCTCGTCCTCGACAGAATCCCAGCTTGTGCTCCGTCTCTACTAGCCCCGATGTCGATGGGACGTTAAACTCTAATCTTCCTTTCTTCCTTTCATTCACAAAAAATTATGAGTGGTATTGACAGGAGATCCAAGGGCAATAAAGTCAAATTTTAAACAGTGGATGATAAAGGGTGAACGATTATCGGTTACTGTGCAGAAAGTCACCAGAAGATCAATACAAATTGCGTAAGGCTTTTGATAGGTTATCTATATGGCGCAGAAAGTGACAACTGACCCTGAACGATAAGAATGTTAACTGGTACACGAGACATAGCTATCGTTCTCTGTTGATCATTCGCTTGTGTAAACCAGTCTTCAGAATCTTTCGATGCGGGCTCTGAGTGAGCCTTGCCCAGTAGAATTCATTAGGTAATGCCTGTGTCCTTCACTCACATGGATATCATGCGATTTGTTTATAGTACATTTTCTATAGGAAATAAATGTCAATGCATTGAGACTGGTTTGATCCAGTCCACCACAATTACTTCTTAACAACACATAACATTTAATGTACAAAACCTTCTCTATGGCTGACTGATATCGTGCTTGTCTGATTCCTATTGTTACAAATGCAGAAGAAAAAGATGAAACGAGGATTTGGCTGTGGGAACACACCTGGTAACTGACGACATTTCGTGCGAGATAAGAAAATTCAAGGCATGTTGCATGCATAGGATGTGATTCGGCTGGAATTCACACATGAGATAAAAAGTCGCTACCCACAATTTGCAGACTCAGGAGGAAGGTTCAGAACTTCTCTGAAGTGTGTGGAGCTATTCGGCTGGGAGGCTGTGCTTTAAAAGCATTATTTCAACATTAGAAGGCAGTGATGTCGTATTATCATAGCTGTCAATAGCGCTTTTCTTTCGAGAGCTTGTGTGCAGCCAAAAATAATGTCTGAGAAATATGTACTTCTACTATTAACAACCTTGCATACATTTATTTTCTTTCATTCAGTGTTGCAGTTTCTGCAGAGAGATGGAGAGAGCAGTAACTGTCGAAAAACTCACTGAAATTCGACACACTTGGCAACTTTCAGAAAAAAATGTAAGTTTCCTTTTGCATATCTTGCGACTCAAACATGTTTTTCATTTTGTCATTCGCTTTTAGAGAAGCACGAAATAGCATTCCTGGTCATCCCTTAAGTCCATTGTAGTATGTGAACGCTGCCTGCGCTGTTTTCATTCCCACGAAAAGTTAGATGCACACTCAGTTGACTGTGCAAATTTGAAACCAATCACCAGTATATTGCCTAGTTGCAAGAATGGCTATGAAAAATTTACAAAATTCAGCAACGAACTGAAACTACCATTTGTAATTCACACTAATACGGAATAGGTGTTGGAACCAGTTGTTAGTTGCAGTTGTAGCATTAACTCTGGTTCGTAAACCCATCGTGCATAAACCATTAGCTTGTCTACTACATACACTGTAGCAAAGACGAGGCAAATTCGTATTCTAAATTGCACAGAAGCAGTTATTGCATGGAATGGTTCACTCAACAGCTGTATGGAGTCTCTCATGGTGTGGATGACATTTTATTGCAAAATCAAAAGATGGAAATAAGTCTCCAAAGAGTAATAGCGTTTCACTCGGCAGACGTCTATCCGAACTGATTATAAAAGTCGATAATAAACACACTGCCATTTCACAAGTGCGCATCGTAGTGCAGTATATCCCAGGTTCAGTGTCAACTACAGACTTCAGTGTACAGTCCTCAGCATATTCCGGATCTGAGGGTCAACAATGAAGATTTCTTGATCACAAGCCAATGTGAACAAAATAAAGAAAATAGAGGCCGAGAAGAAAAGATGTTACGTTAAATCCAGGTCGAATTGCTCTTCTACCGCTCAAAGTGGACAACACAAATGTTACGTAATTTAGCTTGATGTGGATCGCCTATACAGTTGGTTTATTTTAAAATGTCTTGTGATGACTGAAGTTGAATGCCTTTCCCCACAGTATGTGTAACTTTTGTGGTGGGGTGCGTACCAGACGATTCCAACAAGGGGTACTTATTAGGAGTAAGAAACCAAGGAAAGTATTTTCGATCTTATATGATATTAATGACATTGTTATTCATACTGAAATATGATACAATATTTACATTATACACTGGTTTCAAAAATACTCAGCAAATTTTATCATTAATTGGGCAAACTTCGTGGAGGATGCCACACATTCAGAGTACCGTAAAAAAGCGCAGGAGTGCAAACAGTGATTTCGAGAAGAACTTTTCCAAACTTACGAACGATAGTGTATTTGGTAAAATAAAGCAAAATGTGAGGCAGATGAGGTACACAAGACTAGCAAAATCCTGGGCTGGCAGCTTTGGGACAGCTACATTAATTGTCAAACCAAATTTTCACATGAGTACTATTTGTAACCTACCCCGCTTAGGCGTGATTCATGATATGACCTACTGTATGATAAACAATGCGCTCACCACACCACAAGCAACAAGGCAGCGCGAATCATGTTTATATTTGGTTTCTGCTGCAATCATAAGCTCCTCTGCAGAAGATATTGTTATGGCTTGTAAGTTATGCAAACTCAAAAAACTAAAAACGGGAAGAAATTACTGGGTATACCTGCTGCAAGGGGTGAACCGCCCCTTACATGTTGAGAGCAATAGATCTTTGCCTCACGCAGATTGCAGTGGGTACTATGGATAGCCGAGGGCCCGGTGAGCCGAGAAGTCTGTGCTCAGACTGCGGGTAAGTTGTTGGCTGCTAAGCGAGCAGGTCGGATTTCGGCATGACGGCCAACCGCGATTACAATTGTTTAACGGCTGTGTGTGTCACCCAACACCGTGGGGCTGACCCTTAAGCAATTATGTAAATAGCATTAATTGAGTGATTTGTTGATGTGTTTAAGTGTTCATTTGTGCACCGTGATTACGCGACAACCGCGCCGTACGCTCACGATTTGGATTGCAGTGAGGACTGGGCATTCAGTGCCACATGAAGAATATTGGCGTGTGACGGCATTAATGGGCCACCTGTGGTGAGTTAACCGTTATTAATTTGTCAAAGGCAGGGAGTAACTGCCTCATTCGTGATGTTTAGGTAAAACGTATTGAACATTAGTATGTACCGATTATTGCTTCTTGACATCCTAATTAGTTTTGTTAGATCCGATACGAAACAAATCCAGTGCTAATATTAACCGATCAGCCTATTCTAAACTCTTAGGCTATAATCCACTAGACAGTAACGGTGGGTTAATAAGGCAGTCTTTCCCCGTGCAATGTTATAATATTCCCGCCAGCTCCCACAACGAGATCACAAATTCCATGAATTTTACGGAATGACTACAGACTGTGAAAGTGTTTTTATATTCGTAACTCCACGTACCGCTCTGTATGAAAATCACTGACTGTGCTGTGTGCAGTCTGTGACTGGTTGGACTCATTGTTGGAGTATTCGCTATTGTAGTGTTGGGCAGTTGGATGTGAACAGCGCGTAGCGTTGGACAGTTGGTGGTGAGCTGCCAGCAGTGGTGGATGTAGAGAGAGAGATGCCGGAGTTTTGAGAGGTTACTATAAGCGGACAATCTGGACGTGTGTCCAACAGAAAAAGGAATTTTGTAAAGATAGATGTCATGAATTGATAGATATATATCTATGTTGACTTTTGAACATTATTAAGGTAAATGCATTGTTTGTTCTCTGTCAAAATCTTTCATTTGCTAACTACATGCCTATCAGTAGTTAGTGCCCTCAGTAGTTAGAATCTTTTATCTAGCTGGCAGTAGTGGCGCTTGCTGTATTGCAGTAGTCCGAGTAACGAAGATTTTTGTGAGGTAAGTGATTTATGAAAGGTATAGGCTATGGTTGGTCTGGACCATTCTTTTGTGGAGATTTGCGTTGCGCTAAAAATATCATCAGTTTAGTGATGATAAGAATAAGTAAAGAGAGGAATGTCTTAGTACGTTCAGTTTGCCCAGCTGTTTGAAAATCAAGTGACGTAAGAAGGTACCAGCATAGTCATTCATAATTTTTCAAAGGGGACGTTTCAACTGTTTCCACTGTTGAAGCAACAAGTATCAACTACTCTGAAAAGGCAGAACACAAATTTTCGAGCTGTTACTTCTCCTGCTGAGAAGCTACGCATCAGGGTAAGGTAAGTTGATGCAGATGCTTGAATGACATTACACATACCACTACGAAAAGTTTATTTTTAGTAAGATCACCTAGTGTGGCAATGCATTCAGTCTGGTACATATATAAATAATGGTTAGAAGTTAATAAAGTACTGACAGAATTTCTGTCACTGTTAAATTTCTCAAAGTGGTGTATAATTCAGCGTGAGAAGTGTAAAGAAGAAAGGGTGCTGGACTTGGGGCGACATCAATCATCATCGATGGTGTAGCAGTGGGTGATGAACTCTGCGTAGGGGTAGGCAATGTGTCTGAAGAACTGGAAGAAGCGAAATCACGATGCGTCATTCACGGATTCTTCCTGCTGCTTATTCAAAATTAACAGAAATTTCGTTTCAGATCTCTTTCATACTCGTCAGAAAACTTTCTGAAAGCAGGGAGCATAGGCTGAAAAAAAATCCAGTCAACATCACCAGCTGATAAGTTTCGGTGTCTTTTCGTTTCAGTAGGTTCTTTTTTTCATTTCCATATTCTGTTTTTCTTGACTGATTACCTATACTTTTCTTAAAATCGATTGAGAAAGACTGCATAGCAAATTATACTTGTGAACCCCAAAACAATTGTCTTTAGTTTTTTACAAAAAAAATAAAACATTTACAGCAAAACTAATTCTGTAAGTGGGGTAGCTTTGCATCAGCTACACAAAATAATTTTTTGAGGTGCGACCGCCTGAATTGCAATTTTCGTCCTAATGTAACGTCCCAGTGTGAACCAGCTCAGCCGATTCCACTATGTTTTCATGCACTACATCGATGTGGGTATTTTCTGCTTCGTATTGTACGCTGCATATTGCGTCGTCCTTGCGAGAACTGTGCCTGATAAACAATTTTCAGTAGGAATGGCCAGTTTTTATACTTGAAAACCCTTCTTACCAGCTTTCATTTTCGTTGCATATTAAACAAGTTCTGGCAAAACATGTAAAACTATGCTACACCCCCCCCCCTCCACACACACAGGTGGCTTCTTATAGAAATTACAACTTCAAATAGCTACAAAGATATCAGGAACGACGTCATTACAAGGCCTGATCTTTCGAGATTCCCTGTAAATAACAGACACGATATTCTACAGGTGAAAAAAAAGTTGATGAATCAATGAAAGATGGACTTAATGGTGAACTTTTTTAGAATTTCTCAGTTTAAGAGCAAAAATGTTTGCTCGAGAGGCCGAGTGCGGGCGCGTAACACAAAGGGAGTAAAGCAGTAGTCTGTTAGTAGATTAACCGATGATGTCCGCAGGCAGAGTGCGTTGGATTCGAAAGTATAAACTACTGTGCAACATGTAACTCTACCAAAGCAACATGCTTTTTCTACCATTAAACTACGCAAACTGGTTTTATCTGCACAGGACGATAAACATCACACACTTCCGGGTAGTGGCGCCTTTACTGCACAAAAACAGTCATTGATTTTATTGTAAATACCTGAGAAAATGTAAATAGGCTTAGAAAAATGTGTGTGAAAACGTAAATTGTAGATTGTAATTTCAAATCATTACGACCTTCGTGACTGATGTGAATTAATATATTCCTACCTGATTGCCCGGACGAAACTCCAGAAAAACATATTCTCATTATTTTGAATTTGTTTTTTTGATGACAATTTTTTGATCTGTTATGAGGAAAAACATTGTACAATTACTTGCTGCTGCTAGATTCTGTGTAATAGACAATGCTCAAACAAAGAACATTGTTTGAAAAAAAGAACAAATTATGACTGCCGAAATGTACTAGGGCGTCTATATGAAAACTATTAAGGGTTTTTACATAAAACAAACGTTTCTGGCTTCATATACCATTGTTCTTCATGTTTATTTCTCAACATAGTCACCATCGCAATAAACACATTTCCTCCAACGAGGCACATGTTTGTTGACAACAACGTCAACTCTGCTTCCAGCACTTCATCACCATCAAAGTGAAATACGCGAAGGAAGTTCTTTAAATTTTGGAAAGAGATGAAAATTGATTGGAGCCAAATTGGGATTGTATGGAGGATGTTCGATGGCAGTGAATCCGTAGCGTCGGATTGTTGCACATGTGGAAGCCCTTGTGTTTGATTTGGCATTATGCCAAAGGAGTGGGTCCTCCATGCATAGGCGAATTCCTCGAATTCGTGATTCCACGCGTCATGCAGTACCTGGCAGAATTTATGGGGGAGCCTTTAGGCATGAATTCTAAATGTACGAGTACCACTCTTTGAACATCCGAGCGTAGCTTCGCCTGCTCATAACATGGTCTTGAACTTTTCTGGCGTCGGTATTTTTGGGGTCAAAATGGTGAACCAAGTTTTCATCAGCTGACACGATGTTGTTAGGAACCCATCACCATCACCCTCAAAGTGCAAAATAAATTGTTGAAAAATGTCCAGCCTCCTCTGTTTCATGCCAAGAGTCAGAATTCGAGGCACTCACTGTGCACACAGTTTTCTCTATCATAGTTCTGAAGTACTGGCCTGTACACACTCTCGCGATGTGCCACATTTACCTGAGGGCTGTTTGTATTATCCAAAAATTTTCTCTGATGAGTTCATGAATCCGATTCCGATGTGTCTCGTTGGTTGCCGTACCCAGGGGCCATTCCCAGCTTTTTGTTTTCTTGTTTATTGTTATATCATCCCCCCACCCTACCCCTCCCCATATGGGCAGGGGGTTGGCTCTCAGAGGATACAATTTACCGCTCTTCAGCCACAAGAGAGGAAAACTTTAAAAACATAATTTAGAAACTGGTCATGGCCTTTGAAAAAATAAAGCTTTTGCACAATAAACAGACAGATCCTAGTTGCCTAAGTTAAAATATGAAAGGCTGATTCGGTGATAAAATATAGACATGGATGAAAGGAAAATGAATGTCGCACACGAAGATATAAAACCAGGTAAACAAGAAGAGATACATGGATGAGTGAAGAGATGAGTCTAAATAGAATTCCAGGGAGACGGGTAACAGGAGAATGTAGCGTTTAAAGGGAATGCGTAGCGGGGGTTTTAGAAGGGAGGGGTTTGAGAAGGGATGGGGGAAAAGTGGAAAGGGATGCGATTCCGAACCAAGACTGGAAATGAGTGGAGAAGACTGAAGGGGAAGCTAGCCCTGAGGAGTGGGTCGTGCTAGGAATCTCCTAGATCTAATAGCACGAGTATACACCTGGGGGGATCTCACCTCTACCGGCACACGTTAAGGTTAGCGCTACTCTTTCCTTCATTACGAGGACGAATAATCCAACGTCGCACATTGCTGATATCGATACGCTCGGCACCGTATACAGCTTTCATTTTTTTCATAAATTTCAATAGGACACATGTATTCTGTGGCCAGATACTCGATAACAGCAGTCTGTTTATAACGCACCGACATAGTCACTTTACACACAGCTATGTTAACACGCAACAATTTGGAGCCCTCTAGCTGCAGGGAATAGCAACTTGCGCCAGAGAAGTGGAAAAGTCGACAACCTAATATCCAAGGCATGTAATACCTCAACGGATATTGAGAACAGAATAAAAACTTTGGACTTTCCTGAAAAGCCTCATAAAAATATTTAAAATTTTTATTGTAAACATATTGTATGAATAATCAGGTTATGTGAAAAACGTTTAATGTAAAATGTTGTAAAAAATTATAATAAAAGTTATATCTAGAATTTCTACCCTTCCCGATTGCTATGTAATACATGTTTTGTGCTTGATGCAACATGACATTAGCGAGTTGACATGGATCGTCTCTCTCTTACCAGTGAGCTGTGCTGCGTGTAATGGGGCACCAATAGCAAGAGGAGACGTCCTCCACAAGGCCTCCCAGCAGGTGGCTTTGCAGACGTGTGAGTGTATGTGTGTATGTGGGTAGACATAAATACACACATGAAAAGAAGTTTTGCATCAATTCGCTTCCGAGAAATTCCGGAACCTGTACAGAAAATTGGAATAGAGATCAACGAAAACATCATTTCCACCGTTTTTATTGCTCATGAAAACCAAACATAGCATGTTGTACCGCCATACAGCGAGACCTTAAGTGGTGGTGGTCCTGATTGCTTTACACACCGGTACCTCTAATACCCAGTAGCACGTCCTCTTGCATTGATGCATGCCTGTATTCGTCGTGGCGTACTATCCAGAACTTCATCAAGGCACTGTTGGTCCAGGTTGTCCCAATCCTCAACGGCGATTCGGCGTAGATCCCTCAGAGTAGTTGGTGGGTCACGTCGTTCACAAACAACCCTTTTCAATCTATTCCAGGCATGTTCGATAGGGTTTATGTCTGGAGAACAGCCTGGCCACTCTAGTCGAGCGATGTCGTACAGGCGTTACAGCGCCTTCCATCACCACCAGCGGCGTACATCAGCCCTACATAATGCCACCCCAAAACAGCAGGGAACCTCCAGCTTGCTGCACTCGCTGCACAGTCTGTCTAAGGCGTTCAGCATGACCGAGCTGCCTCCAGACACGTGTCCGACGATTGTCTGGTTGAAGGCATATCCGACATTCGTCACCGAACAGAATGTGAAGCCAATCCTGTGCGGCCCATTCGGCATGTCGTTGGGCCCATCTGTATCGCGCTGCATGGTGTCGTGGTGCCAAAGATGGACCTAGTCATAGACGTCGGGAGTGAAGTTGCGCATCGTACAGCCTATTCCGCACAGAATGTGAAGCCAATCCTGTGCGGCCCATTCGGCATGTCGTTGGGCCCATCTGTATCGCGCTGCATGGTGTCGTGGTGCCAAAGATGGACCTAGTCATGGACGTCGGGAGTGAAGTTGCGCATCGTACAACCTATTCCGCACAGTTTGAGTCGTCCTGTGGCTGCACGAAAATCATTGTCCAACATGGTGGCGTTGCTGTCAGGGTTTCTCCGAGTCATAATCAGTAGGTAGCTGTCATCTACTGCAGTAGCAGCCCTTGGGAGGCCTGAGCGAGGTATGTCAACAGTTCCTGTCCCTCTGTATCTCCTCCATGTCCGAACGACATCGGTTTGGTTCACTCCGAGACGCCTGAACACTTCCCTTGTTGCTGTGCGGCTGATCCCGGCGGAGGTTCGAGTCCTCTCTCAGGCATGGGTGTGTGTGTGTTTGTCCTTAGGATAATTTAGGTTAAGTAGTGTGTAAGTTTAGAGACTGATGACCTTAGCAGTTAAGTCCCATAAGATTTCACACACATTTTTTGAACTTTCTTTGTGGAGAGTCCTTCCTGGCACAAGGGAACAATGCGGACGCGATCGAACAGCTGTATTGACCGTCTAGGCATGGCTGAACTACAGACAACACGAGCCGTCTACCTCCTTTCTGGTGGGATGACTGAAACTGATCGTCTGTCGGACCCCCTCCGTCTAATGGGCGCTGCTCATGCACGGTTTTAGTGACAGCTTTGAATAGTAAAAGGGGCTGTGTCTGTGATACAACATTCACAGTCAACGTCTGTCTTCAAAAGTTCTGGGAACTGGGGTGTTGAAAATCTTTTTTTGATGTATCTTGGAAAATGACGTCATTTGAGGAATATATCTTTGAACAAGTGGCGAATTCAGTGGAAGTTTAAATTTTTTTTTTTCAGGAATACTGCATATCTTTGAACATAGCGCCAATATTATTGAATTAACTTTTTTATTTTAATACTTCTTTGACATTGGTTGATGGCGAATGGGGTCGGGAGGGGGGAGGAGGAGGAAGAGGTTAGAAACCAGAACTGCGTTTATTCCTCCATTTCGGATTTCTTCTTTTTTTTTAAGTTTCCAGTGACACAAGTGGGTTGGTTCCACCACCCTGGATTTTGATTGGCTAGAGAGAGGAAGGGGGCATGGCTTGTCACCTGACGTTGGTGATGTCACTGATGAGTGGTGGTGTAGTAACATGATGGGTGGGGCACGTGATGAGCACATGATCACCTTCATGACCTTCAGTAGATGTTTGAAGGTCAAAGTGTTCCATAACCAACATGTCACAGCAAGAATACCCGGAATATGAGTAAACAAAGAACACAAAATGTTGCATCAGAACCAAAATGTGTCTGTCGTGTTAGAAAGTCGTTGTGAGGAAATTGTAGTCTATTCGCCACGTTTATGACATATTGCCACATAGATGGCATTTGCACTTCAAATCTACAATGACACCTGTACTCCGCAGTTCATCTTTTCTTGCTTGGCGGAGGGTACGTCTTACACTACGGTCATTTCCCTCTCTCCTGTTCCATTGAGGAACGGTCCGTCGGGAGAACAACTGCCAGTGAGCCTCTAAACGAGCTCTAATCTCTCTGATTCTCTCGTTTCGGTAGTTTTGTGAGACGTGTGTGCGAAGAAGTAATGGGTTGCTCATGTCTTCCAGGAACGCATACTGGGGACCACAACAGTAAACTTCTCCGAGGTTCACAACACCTTCTTGTACAGCTTGACACAACCATTCCTTGCGATTCTGTGTACGATCTCGCACTTATTAAACGATCCCGTGACGAAAAGGATATCTCTTGATTTGATCTCCCCTTTTTATTAATCGAATCTCATAACGTGTCCATACTGGTGAGTAATACTCAAGCAATCGAACAAGCAATTATTAAGCCGCTTATTTCTCTGTGAATTACATTTCCTTAAGGCTCCTTCAATGAATCTCTACCTAGCTACCTGATTTGTTTCGGTATCGCTGCATGGTTAGTCGTAGTTATTTTACGTTTGTTACCGTTTCCTGTATTTTATGGCCAATACCGTAAGTGAACCGTAGTGGGTTCCTACCCCTATTTACACGTAGAACGTTACCTTCATTTACATTCAGGGTCAACTGATACACCCGTCACCAACTGTAAGTCCTCTGCAGGTATTTCTGCATTTCGCTGCATTCGCCTAGCGTTGCAACCTTCCTCTAGACACCAGCATCGTCTGTGAAAATCCGATGGAAATGAATGTGTTTGACATCTTATGGGACTTAACTGCTAAGGTCATCAGTCCCTGAGCTTACACGCTACTTAACCTAAATTATCCTAAGGACAGACACACACACCCATGCCTGAGGGAGGACTCGAACCTCCGCCGGGAGCAGACGAATCCGATAAATTTTCTATGTTATCCACAGGATCATTATATTGTGAATGGTAATGGTCCTGTCGTATTTCCTTGAGGTGTTCCTGAAGTTACCTTCACATCTGTCGATTCTGTTCCGTTAAGGAATATCAATTGTATGGGCAAGGAACATTTTCATAAATCTGGACCGATGCTCATTAATTTCTTAATTTTTTGCACTAAACTACAGTGCTGAAATGCATCCAGTACCTTCCTGAAGTCTAGGAATCGGGCGCCAATCTGGGTACCGTCTACGCCGCACTGGCTTTCACGTAGGAATAGACTGAGTTGCAGTTTCTCGTAGTCAGTATTTGAGGAAACCAATTTGATTTTCATAGAGTAGATTTTCGTTCTCCAAAATGACATTGTGTGAGCACAGAACATGTTCCAGAACTGTACAAGAGATTGACGTAAGGCGACATGGGCTTAAGGCTACGACCCTTCTTGAAATGGAAGTAACCTGCGCTTTTTTCCAAACCGTTTTTAACTCGTTTAGGTGCATCGTCTCGAGCTGTCTCAAGCTACAAAGTACATTTGTTCCCTTTAAGACAAAAACATACCACGATCATTGTCACAGCTAAGAATTGTGGAATAGTCATATTTCTTTATGCCAAATACGCTTCAGATTAAAATAACGTACCCGGAAATTATGCCCATATCGTGACGAATTTTTTGTTACATCTACGAATCTTGAGGTAGTTTACAATACCTCATCATCCCGGAGCTCATACTTTGCGAGTTTTACCATCCTTGCTTTCACAGACTCGTATAAAGACACACAACCGTCGAAACGGCAGCCAGGGCACAGTGAATATATCCGAAACAACAATACAAATAAAATGAGTGACACAAGGAAGGAAGAGGTAATACTCGTTCCGAATTAGTCCTTTAGAAGCACAGAAAGGTATCGGCTCGTATCAGCAGTGAATCGAGATTCACTTTTATGACCATATATATATGTATGACGTATCAGGAGATCTTTTATCCAATGGCGGGAACTAACATGCGATTAAGGAATCCCATTAGCAGTAAATTAAAAGCTACGTGGTTTAGCGTGAATCCATACCAGATTGCCGATGATTAATTTCAATTTCAAAGTATCAAATCACGAGCAGCTCTCCTCTCCGCGAAGCGCGCGACGTGGGATGAGTTGATTACAGGGTCGTCAGTTAGTTTTCTATGTGAAGGGGAGGAGCACGAGTGCCGTTAACGCCAGCCACCGAACACGCCCTACTTCCCGACAACTGCGCTGCTAATAAACACGGCAACAAGTCCCGTCGCGCTACACGACCTCATCTCACGGCGAGAAGGCACGCACGATAAAGTGAGACTTCACACGCACTTGCATTACGTCATTACCAGACAGCTTCTCTTCCCTATGAAATTCTAATCAGTTTCTGCACGCTTCCGCCTGACCGAGTTCAGCTGTTCCGATAACCGATCTGTGTTAACGCAGCCGTGATGTGCAAATCCATAGCTGGTCACGTCTTTATTTAGAACCATTTCAGGTGAATGCAGGAATCCCGAGGTGACCATGGGCAATTCCGTGGGAGCGGACGAACGCGCACGCGACAACACCACATTACGAAGTTACACCCAAGAGTCCAGGAAATCCCCCCCCCCCCCCCCCCTCCGCTCCCCCTCTGCCCACACCAATCGGGAAGTCGCATGAGTTACTTTCAAGGTCTGGATGCACCATGATATACGTCATGTGTCCGTTTCTTCTACCGCCCATACCTCTGGAGCACTTCTGTGTGATACATTTAAGGTCAGTATATAACTTGATACCCCGTCCACACATCTTGGGCAACTGTATGGCATAAAAATGGGTAAAATGAAGGTTTATCCTCCACATACCCCCTCCTTACAGGCTTCCTTCTCTCCAGACCAACAGTAATGAAGTTCCTCCTACGTTTATTATTTTTTCCAATTTGGTGTGTTTCATCAGTTGAAGTATATAAACCATTGCGAAATGTGTTTGAGGTGACAGCAGGGATCAGCCACTCCCTCTGGCCAGAATAAAGAGAATAAGTTGTCACATCTGAAAGCAAATATTATTATTATCAGCCGATTACCTGTAGTTTGATTGTGTGTAATTTCGCGAATAGTTACCATTTTTTGGTTTTGTTTTCCAACAGCGCAACGGGTGGCTGACGCAGCTGAGATGTTGGACTACGATCCACAGGTACTCTACTCTGAAGAGCCAAAGAAACTGGTACATTTGCGTATCATCGTGTAGACGCCCCGTTAGCTCGCAGAAGTGCCACAACGCGACGTGGCAAGGACTCGACTAGCGTATGAAGTAGTGGTGGAGGGAACTGACACCATGAATGCTGGAGGGCAGTCCCTAAATCCGTAAAGGTACGACGGGGCTGGAGATCTCTTCTGAACGGTATGGTCCAAGGCATCCCAGTAATGCTCAGTAATTTTGATTTCTTGGGGGTTAGGTGGCCAGCGCAAGTATTTAAACTCAGAAGAGTGTTCCTGGAGCCACTATGTAGCAATTCTGGACGTGTGGGGTGTCGCACTGTCCTGCTCGAATTGCCCAAGCCCGACGGAATGAACAATGGACATGAACCGATGCAGGTGTACAGACAGGATGCTTACGTGCGTGTCACTTGTCGGACTCATATCTAGAATTATCAGGGGCCCCATATCACTCCAACAGCACACGCCCCACACCATTACAAGGCCGCCATGAGCTTGAACAGTCTCCTGTTGACATCCAGGGTACATGCATTCATGAGGTTCTGTCCATACCTGTACACTGTGAAGCGAGTCTAGGCAACATGTTTCCAGTCATCAACAGTCTGATGTCGGTGTTGACGGGCCCAGGTGAGGCGTAAGGCTTTGTGTCGTGGAGTCATCAAGGATACACGAGGACCTTTGGCTCCGAAAGCCCATGTCGATGATGTTTCGTTGAATAGTCTGCACGCTTACACTTATTAATGGCCCAGCATTGAAATCTGCAGTCATTTTCGGAAGGGTTGCGCTTTTGTCAGCTGAACGACTCTCTTCAGTCGACGTTGGTATCGTTCTTGAAGGACGTTTTTCCGGCCGCTGCGATTTTTACTACACTCCTGATAGTCACGGTATACTCGTGAAATGGTCGTTAGGGAATATCTCCACTTCATCGCTACCTCGGAGAGGCTGTGTCCCATCGCTCGTGAGCCGACTATGACAACACGTTCAAACTCACTTAAGTGTTGATAACACGCCATTGCAGTAGCAGTAGCCGATCTAACTACTGCGCCAGACACTCATTGTCTTATATAGGCGGTGCCGACGGCAGAGCCGTATTCCGCCTGTTCACATATGTATTTGAACACGCATGCCTATACGAGTTTCTTTGGCTCTTCAGTATAGATTATATTGCGTATGCCACCGTAATAGCAGCAGCAGAAGCGCACTGTTGGTTTTCCTGATTTATCGCTTGTGGCATTCGAGTATCCTGTGCTGCAACAGGCACTGCAGCAGCGCCGGCCGTCAGAGTTCCCTCAAATTGCTGAGCCGCAGTTAACCGTTTCCAGAATTTGTAAATACTTATAGAATGACTGCCAGCAGATTAGAGTGCACAAATGTAGGCCTCGCATTTCATAATGACTTCGATGTAATAATTGAACCCTAAAATATTGAAAATGGAATGGAATATAGGTTACGTGACATGAATGGGACTATGTTGCATGATGAAGTACACTGAGAGGAAAATGACGACCAATTATGACCTGTCTCCCTATTGACCTCCATATGTCCTGAAGGAATGTGTCCACAGTCGATATGTAAGGAGGAGCAATGCTGAAATTAACTTCTGGAAACATGTGCAATTGTATATAACATTCACATCTTGTGAACCTGGTGACCTATACAGAGTTTTAATGGTCGTGAGAGACTGAGTGACTACTCGGTGTCTCGTGGTTTTGTAAGTCATTTGCACGAGCATAGTGTAAATATGAGTCAGTCAGAACAATATGTAAATTCCTGTGGGATCCAGTGCCAAAGTATGGTTAAAGAATGGTTCAAATGGTTCTGAGCACTATGTGACTTAAATTCTGAGGTCATCAGTCGCCTAGAACGTAGAACTAATTAAACCTAACTAGCCTAAGGGCATCACACACATCCATGCCCGAGGCAGAATTCGAACCTGCGACCGTAGCGGTCGCTCGGCTCCAGACTGTAGCGCCTAGAACCGCATGGCCACTCCGGCAGGCCATCAAAGTATGCAACTGTTTTTCCCACAAATATAAAATGCGTAGAAGCAGAATTTACAGACAGAATACCAACGCATTTTGGGTCTTTAAAAAGGTTGAATGTGATACAAGTTGAATCTTAAGCATAAGTAAACAGTCTTTTGTGAAATATAGCGTCTAGAATGAAATAGAATTACCTTTGTACACTTATTTTGAAAACGTCAGAAGACAAAAGATATTTAGTTTTTGTACGTATTTTAGTAAAGCACGAACTAATGACCCAATGAGGAAACTACTACAACCTTTATTTACAGAATGATGAAGTGATTCTCAGAGCATCACGATTGCTATATACATCTTCTTCTGAGAAAAGAAGACTAATTATCCATATCGATAACATACATAACAGCAAATGACAACGACATTTACACTCCTGGAAATGGAAAAAAGAACACATTGACACCGGTGTGTCAGACCCACCATACTTGCTCCGGACACTGCGAGAGGGCTGTACAAGCAATGATCACACGCACAGCATAGCGGACACACCAGGAACCGCGGTGTTGGCCGTCGAATGGCGCTAGGTGTGCAGCATTTGTGCACCGCCGCCGTCAGTGTCAGCCAGTTTGCCGTGGCATACGGAGCTCCATCGCAGTCTTTAACACTGGTAGCATGCCGCGACAGCGTGAACGTGAACCTTATGTGCAGTTGACGGACTTTGAGCGAGGGCGTATAGTGGGCATGCGGGAGGCCGGGTGAGCGTACCACCGAATTGCTCAACACGTGGGGCGTGAGGTCTCCACAGTACATCGATGTTGTCGCCAGTGGTCGGCGGAAGGTGCACGTGCCCGTCGACCTGGGACCGGACTGCAGCGACGCACGGATGCACGCCAAGACCGTAGGATCCTACGCAGTGCCGTAGGGGACCGCACCGCCACTTCCCAGAAAATTAGGGACACTGTTGCTCCTGGGGTATCGGCGAGGACCATTCGCAACCGTCTCCATGAAGCTGGGCTACGGTCCCGCACACCGGTAGGCCGTCTTCCCCTCACGCCCCAACATCGTGCAGCCCGCCTCCAGTGGTGTCGCGACAGGCGTGAATGGAGGGACGAATGGAGACGTGTCGTCTTCAGCGATGAGAGTCGCTTCTGCCTTGGTGCCAATGATGGTCGTATGCGTGTTTGGCGCCGTGCAGGTGAGCGACATAATCAGGACTGCATACGACCGAGGCACACAGGGCCAACACCCGGCATCATGGTGTGGGGAGCGATCTCCTACACTGGCCGTACACCTCTGGTGATCGTTGAGGGGACACTGAATAGTGCACGGTACATCCAAACCGTCATCGAACCCATCGTTCTACCATTCCTAGACCGGCAAGGGAACTTGCTGTTCCAACAGGACAATGCACGTCCGCATGTATCCCGCGCCACCCAACGTGCTCTAGAAGGTGTAAGTTAACTATCGTGGCCAACAAGATCTCCGGATCTGTCCCACATTGAGCATGTTTGGGACTGGATGAAGCGTCGCCTCACACGGTCTGCATGTCCTGCACGAACGCTGGTCCAACTGAGGCGCCAGGTGGAAATGGCATGGCAAGCCGTTCCACTGGACTACATCGAGCATCTCTACGATCGTCGCCATGGGAGAATAGCAGCCTGCATTGCTGCGAAAGGTGGATATACACTGTACTAATGCCGACATTGTGCATGCTCTGTTGCCTGTGTCTATGTGCCTGTGGTTCTGTCAGTGTGATCATGTGATGTATCTGACCCCAGGAATGTGTCATTCCTGGGACAATGAATTCAGGGTGTTCTTATTTCAATTTCCAAGAGTGTATATGTGTCAGTGTGTATAACGTTGACATGGCTTAAAACCAAACCATTTGCACTTGATAATGGCCTAAGTCCGAAATTGCAATAGTGGAAATAAAAAATTTAACAGTCACTGGCGTAAACATGATGTCTTCCAAAAAATTTTAGATGACTGTGAATTCCAGTTATGAAAAGTTAACTTAAATCCACATTGAGGTTAGATACATGCTTCCTCTGCACCACTCCTAACGACACCTGCCTCGCCCACGTCATGCACCAATATTTACAGCCAAACAAGTTACAATGTGGGTGCTGTACTTATTAAGTGTAAATTACTTAATTGTTAGACATCTCACTTCCGAACTGTCACAAACTGGCTGCCAATGCTTTGTGTCTGATCACTGTCATTAATAATAATAATGGTAATAGTAATAAATACTAACAAAATAATGAATAATAATAATACTCTCTAGACCCTACGACGTGGGCACTGCATAATTACTCTTTTGTTGTGCTGCCAGTTTGTTCTTTTATCTATTGCAAATAGAATAATGAGGCAAGTTATGGTGCATTACAGGAAATACATACAACTCGGTGAACACATTTTAATGAAATATTTAAGCATGTATGACGTACAGGGTGACTATAATTGAACTTTCGCTACTTGGCAAGGTCCGCATGAAAAACCAGTGATCACAAGATAATGAAACTTTGTGGAAATATTTGCAAGGACATTCGGAAGTCAGGTAACTAATAGACCATTGGTAAAAGGCCGTCAGTAGCCAAGATTGCATTAATTCGTCTTTATTTATTACAAACTGTTTCGACAGTTGTAACTGTCACCTTCTGGTTTTCAAAATTTTTTTGTTGCGATAGGTGTTAGTTGTGGGTTACAAATGCATGGCATGTTGAACCGTGATTTATTTTCAAAGAATATTCTTAAAAATTTATTTTATTTACTAGCGATTCATCAAGAACATTAACACATTTAATCACACTATATAAGCATGGAAGTAGTTGCCAGGGAGTAACTGATGAAATTATAACAAAATTGCTTTTAACAAACGGTAATTTTTATTCACTTTACTAGTGCCAAAAAGCATTTTTTTTAAAAAAGAAACAGATTTAAAATTATAATCAGAAAGCACCCTCTAAATATCAAGTTACAATTCAATTTATTCAGAGACCGAAAGAAACAAGTTTTGACTGTATGAGCTTTTGGGGCAGAGAACCTTTCCGCTCCTTTTTGACACGGCCGTAGTTACGACCGCTCACGACAGCCTATGAAAGACTACACTAGTGCAAATCTGCAACACACCAGATTACTTTAAACCAAAAGTTTTAGCAATTTACACAAGCACACAAGCTATGCACCCTCGTAGGACGGATGGAAATGGTACACAACACAAAAACTAAAATATTAACATTGCCACAGAAGGTGCAACTTGATTTTAACTTCTAAGGAGTCTTACGGTGAAAGGGTGTCAACTTTATATACTAAAATGAACATTTAAATAAAAGCCCATAAAATGCAATCTTATATAAAATTCTACAGGGTTGGGCCAACAAGTTAAGATGCTCTACAATACACAGATACCGCCTCTCAAGATGATGGGCAAGGTTAAAACATGTTTCAGGAATTAACCCGTTACACTCCAAGCAATAAATTCGTTAAAACACCAAATGCGACAAACACGACGGAGGCAAGTACTAACGTACGGTAGATAGATAGATAGATAGATAGATATATAGATAAATAGATAGATAGATAGATAGATAGATAGATAGATAGGGACATTACCGAACAACCCGAACCGCAGGTTGCTTTAACCCGCCCCTATTCCACAAGGGAAAAACGGACCACCCAATTTATAAACAACCACCTTCCCGCGGGTGGGCAATCGTAGAAGAATGGTGGGACGACCCCCAAAGCAAAACGGCTGCTGACCTCACCAAGAAAACAAGTAGAATTTAACAAGAGTAAATGAAACAACATATCACCAATCACTTAACTTCTAATAAACTGCGATTTCTCTAGAAGACCTGGCGCAGCACCCCCCCCCCCCCCCCCCCCCCAAAAATCGTCCGCTGCCAGCCGCTTGAACGGACGCAGGAAGGCGCGCCGATCTCCCGTCTCACGGCGCCGCAGCTCCCACCGGCCAGACCGATGTCGTGGGTTGACTCCTGTTGCTCTCGTGTCGACCGCGAAGCCACTACGCCTCGCTATACGCCGCGGCCCACTGGACTCACGTGGCGACCTCACATGCGCGGACGTTCAAGACGGACAAGTCATCTTGTGTCTCAGTGCGCAACCGATCGATCCATCCGCCAATGACCATTGCCTGAGCAAACTCGAGAAGACTGGCGGCCTAACGCGATGACTCACATGCAGGAACTAAGCCCTGATCGGGCGACCAATCGCTGAGTTCTCTTACTGGCGCTGTGGAAAGACTCTCATTTGCCGGCCATAAAGTTTGATCCGAACGACAGACAGACACTAACTGCTTAACAAATGGGGACGATAGACAGACTAGCAAGCTGGGGACGAGAGACTGACCCCAGACTGACTACTCGCGAGCTCATAGCGCCCCTTAAATGCACGTGGACATGCAACCTTTCCCCTTTCCCACCAGAGGGAGACACCAAAGATGCGATTGCCACAGCGGCGCCACCGCCAGAAACGGAGACCGACTGTTTCATACTACGCGCTGTGGCGCGCTCTACAAACCAGCAATTTTTACCACGGCTCACATGTTGTCACGTTGGTGGATAAAATACAGCAAGTTATACAAAGGTTTGTCAGAAATAACGAATATACAGTTGAAAAGCACATTGTACGAACGGCCACGTCTGTATGCATGGCGCTCACAGATGATTATAAGTTATTAAAAATCACGAAGAAAAACACAGCTCGCTCATTTCTCAACAGGGGAAAATTCAATAACCCATTTAAAGAAACACATTTAAATTTTCACAAGAGAAAGTAACATTTGTTAATTGCGTACCATGTCTACGTTCCAGGTTACAAACGTTCCTCAGTGTGACGACCATCTGCATCTGCAACATCCTGGAACCGCACTAGCAATACAGTTTCACAATTACTCGCAGCAATTTTGGAGCGGTGGACTGTGGAACGTTCAGCTTTTGTAAGACAGCTCGGGCATTGCTTGAAGATCGCACATTGTGTCCGGTATTCCCAGCGATGGCAACAGTAACTTCTTCGACGATTTGTGGCGGAAATGACCATCGTCTTCTCCCAGGAACAGTTCCCAAATCACCAGTTAATTCCACTTCTTCGAACCCGGTACGGAAAGCGGAACTCTCCGCATTCCTTTAATGAGTCGATACTCACGAAGAGCAAAAGCAGTATTGCTGTTGTTTTAATCAAACGCATTTGTTTGTCCAGACCCACACTGACTGTCTGCAACTTTAATTTACACTTGTACTCGTGGTTTCAGGCTTGTGTCGCCATACCAGTACCGTCACCCAATGACAAGTCATCACAGTAACACCACTAACAACAAAAATCCTGCAGTGCACAGTCTAAATGTCATTCCTATTAAGTTTTGTGCCCATACGGTAAATACTGCTCTCTCTACAGTGGCTGAAGTAGAGAAAGTCTCGTTTAAACCACCTTGCATCTGTCTCAATTTTACTATCACAGATGTATGATACAAAGATCAAAATACATCCATACTGGATGGACTATGCGAGGAAGATGTTGTTTATCACATTCGTTTCACAAGCTGTAACCTCCACTGCATTGTGTCACGCGATAATGGTAGTATTTGAAAAAAAAGTTCATTATAGGAAATTTATATAACCAGTATTACACTGTAAGTGATGATAGTAACGACCTTTTAAATATAATTAAATTTTGTGACCGACACACAGTCGAAAGGTATTTACCCTTCAGGGGGTATAACCCCCATGTGGGGAACTTTCAGTTAAATGTTTGCAAGACAGCTGGGCTGAGGCAAAGTGTTCTTTCCTGTCTTCAGTTTTACCCTCTACATCTCCCTCATGCGCCATTCCTTTCCTCTCCTATTCTGCGCAGATACTCCTCAGTCTTTACCTTATCAGTCAACATAATATTCAACATTTGTCTGTAGCACCACATCTCAGATGCTTCAATTCTCTTCCGTTCCTGTTTTCCCACATACCACGTTTCACTACCATATAATGCTGTGCTCTCAGAAATTTCTTCCTCAAATTGAGGCCTATGTTTGATACTAGTAGACTTCTCTTGGCCAGAAATGCCCTTTTTGCTAGCGCTATTTCGCTTCTGATGTCCTGCTTGCTCCGTCCGCCATTGGTTGTTTTGCTACTTACTTATCAGAATTCCCTAACGTCATCTATTTCGTGACCACCAGCCCTGATAAGGTTCTCGCTATTCTAATTTCTACTACTTCTCATTACTTTCATCTCACTTGGATTTACTCTCAATCCATATTCTTTACTCATTAGATTGTCCATTCCATTCAGCACATTATGTAATTCTTCTTGCCTTTCACTGAGGATAGTAATGTCATCAGTGAATCTTATCATTGACATCGTTTCACCTTGAATTTTAATTCCTGTTTTGAACCTTCCTCTTATTTCCATCGTAATACACAGAAGAATATAAAAACACAGAGGATGTGTTAGGTCACGATCAGTTTGGCTTTAGAAAAGGTAAGGGTACCGGAGAGACAGTTCTGATGTTGCGACAGATAATAGAAGCAAAACGAAATAAATTCGACGACTCTTTCATAGGATTAGTCGACCTGGAAAAAGCGTTCGATAACGTCAAACGGCGTAATTGTGAGGTAAACAAGCATAAGCTCTAAGGCAAAGGTCAACAGGGAATAATAAGAGTGGAAGACCAAGAATGAAGTGGTCGGGATAAAAAGGGAGTTAGTCAGGGATGTAGCCTTTCGTCCCTACTGTTTAATATTTATATCGAAGTAATTGTCTAAGGAGACAAAGTAAGTAAGGGTTATCAGTCTCACATTCACCCCCCCCCCCCCTCCCGACCCCTCTCCAGGACAAAAGCAGTGTACCCAATCCATCTCTGTATAGAGTAAGTTGTGAGTGTATGTTTCAAAAAGTATTTTAAATCTTTGCGTAACGTTTATCTGAGATGGATCATGGGAATCAACCCGGTATTAACCTTATGGAACGTTGGAAATCGCCTGAAAACAGTCTAGGTTGGCCAGCACATCGACCGCTCGTCGTTAATACGGCGGGCGCATTTGATCCGGGGCGTGCGTACATCTCCGTATGACGTGATGGGCTTTCACATTCTCATTAGACCTGTGAAACATGTGACAAGAACTCGTGCTGGCATCTCTCAAGGACCCCGAGGCATTTTGCACGTTTGCTAATCCGAATACTCGCGGCAGTTCTTATATAAGTAAGTCTTATATAAGGCGGAGGCATCTGTAGGGACAGCGGTGGGCAGGAACTAGTCTACTGTCACATCTCGGCCTCCGGCAACCCCGCACTGGCAGAGCCTCGTTGATTGGGCAGACGCCGGACGGCAGAAGTGGGAGGTACGATTTGAGTCCGGCCCCCGGTGGGCTGAGGACGTGTCTACTTCTCTCGCCTGCCGCGTGTTGTCGGCAGACAAGGTGAAGGCCGCAGCGAGGGAAACCGCAGCGGCGGAGCACGGCCCGCGGTTTGGCAATGAACAGGTGTGCCGCCTAGCAGCCAGTCGGTGGACGGCCTCAGGCCCCAGGATAAACAATTCGGCCGTCCACATACCCTGACCGCTCATTAGCTGTCACTTCTGGTATTGGCAGCCGGGAACACCGGCTAGGCTGCTTCACACCCTACCGCTGTCTCCTATCTAACGGCTCTGAAGACCACCTGTGGATTTTCGACACTGACAGGATCGCATAAACAAACGTGCCAACAGTCATTGAACGCCAAGATGATACGCTGATTATTCGAGCTGACTAGTTACATGGAAGACCTTTCTATACATTTTCACGAATCCCAGTTAACAGTGAAAAACGACTGAAAAAAGACACGACAAATTTACGAACACCACTGGCATCGAGTAGCATGCTGTATTTATTACACCTTATATTCCTCTCTGGAGAAGAATATGAACTCTCTAAAAATTTTAATTAAGTTTCATACACGTTGACGACGTGAATGCATACCTTCCGCACAAAATTACACACTTAGAAAACTGTAGACAAGCCTGACTGCTACGACGAGCCTGATAAAGGGTAAGATCTCCCCGAACATATAAATTACGTAAACAAGACTGCACGAGCGGGAGAATAACACAAAATTAATTGTGTTGTTGTGGTCTTCAGTCCTGAGACTAGTTTGATGCAGCTCTCCTTACTACTCTATCCTGTGCATGCTTCTTTACCTCCCAGTACCTACTGCAGCCTACATCCTTCTGAAACTCTCTAGTGTATTCATCTCTTGGTCTCCCTCTTCAATTTTTACCCTCCACGCTGCCCTCCAACACTAAATTGATGATTCCTCGATGTCTCAGAACATGTCCTACTAACCGATACCTTCTTCTAAAGTTGTGTCACAAGCTCCTCTTCTCCCCAATTCTATTCAATACCTCCTCATTAGTTATGTGATCTACCCATTTAGTCTTCGGCATTCTTCTGTACCACCACATTTCCAAGGCTTCTATTCTCTTCTTGTCTGAATTATTTGTCGTCCACGTTTCACTTCCATACATGGTTACACTCCATACAAATACTTTCAGAAACGACTTCCTTACATTTAGATCTATTTTAGATCTATTGTAGAAAAGGTATTTATTGAAAGAATCAACTCGAAATATAAGGCACCCACGAAGGAGATAGCTCAGAAAACCCTCATTCGACAGAGACACTGAGGTGACAAAAGTATAAGACACGAATTTGCACATATACAGAAGGCAGTATCATCGCCTACACAACGTATGGAAAGGCAGTGCATTGCCGGAGCTGTCATTTGAACTTAGGTAATACACTACTGGCCATTAAAATTTCTACACCAAGAAGAATTGCAGATGATAAACCGGTATTCATAGGACAAGTATATTATACTAGAACTGACATGTGATTACATTTTCACACAATTTGGGTGCATAGATCCTGAGAAATCAGTACCCAGAACAACCACCTCTGGCAGTAAAAACGGCCTTGATACGCCTGGGCATTGAGTCAGAGCTTGGATGGCGTGTACAGGTACAGCTGCCCATGCAGCTTCTACACGATACCACAGTTCATCAAGAGTAAGTGACTGGCGTATTCTGACGAGCCAGTTGCTCGGTCACCATTGACCAGAAGTTTTCAATTGGTGAGAGATCTGGAGAATGTGCTAACCAGGGCATCAGGCGAACATTTTCTGTATCCAGAAAGGCCCGTACACGAACATTCGGTCGTGCATTATCCTACTGAAATGTAGGGTTTCGCAGGGATCGAAAGAAGGGTACGCCCGCGGGTCGTAGCACATCTGAAATGTAACGTCCACTGTTCAAAGTACCGTCAATGCGAACAAGAGCTGACCGAGACGTGTAACCAATGGCACCCCATACCATCAAGCCGAGTGATACGACAGTATGGGGACGACAAATACACACTTCCAATGTGTGTTCACCGCGATGTCGACAGATACGGATGCGACCATCATGATGGTGTAAACAGAACCTGGATTCGTCCGAAAAAATGTCGTTTTGGCATCATGCACCCAGGTTCGCCGTTGAGTACACCATCGCAGGCGCTCCTGTCTGTGTTGCAGCGTCAAGGGTAACCGCAGGCATGGTCCCCGAGCAAACAGTCCATGCTGCTGCAAAAGTCGTCGAACTATTTGTGCAAATGGTTGTTGTCTTGCAAACGTCCCCATCTGTTGACTCAGGGATCGAAACATGGCTGTACGACCCGTTACAGCCATGTGGATAAGATGCCTGTCATCTCGACTGCTAGTGATACGAGGCCGTTGGGATCCAGCACGGCGTTCCGTATTACCCTCCTGAACCCACAGATTCCATATTCTTCTAACAGTCATTGGATCTCGACGAACGCGAGCAGCAATGTCGCGATACGATAAACCACAATCGCGATAGGCTGCAGACCGACCTTTATCAAAGTCGGAACCGTGATTTACGCATTTCTCCTCCTTACACGAGGCATCGAAATAACGTTTCACCAGGAAACGCTGGTCAACTGCTGTCTGTGTATGAGAAATCCGTTGGAAACTATCCTCATGTCAGCCGGCCGGAGTGGCCGTGCGGTTCTAGGCGCTACAGTCTGGAACCGAGCGACCGCTACGGTCACAGGTTCGAATCCTGCGTCGGTCATGGATGTGTGTGATGTCCTTAGGTTAGTCAGGTATAACTAGTTCTCAGTTCTAGGCCACTGATGACCTTAGAAGTTAAGTCGCATAGTGCTCAGAGCCATTTGAACCATTTTTCCTCATGTCAGCACGTTGTAGTTGTCGCCACCGGCGCCAACCTTGTGTGAATGAAAAGCTAATCATTTGCATATCAGAGCATTTTCTTCCTGTCGGTTAAATTTCGCGTCTGTAGCACGTCATCTTCGTGGTGTAGCAATTTTAATGGCCAGTAGTGTACATGTGAAAAGTTTCCGACGTGGTTACGGCCGCGCGACGGGAATTAACAGACTTTGAACGCGGAATGGCAATTGTATCCAAACATATGTACCATTCAATTTCAGAAATCGCTAGGAAGTTCACTCTTCTGAGATCAACAGTGTCGAGAAAGTGCCGAGAATACTAAATTGCTCGAAATACTTCACACTACGGACAACGCAATGGCCGACGGCTTTCACTTGGTGACCTTGAGCAGCGGCGTTTGAGTGCAATTGTGAGCGTTAACGGGCAAACAACGCTGCCTAAAATAACGGCAGAAATCAATATGGGACGTACGACGAAAGAATCCATTAGCGCAGTGCGGCGAAATTTGTCCCTACGGGCTGCGGCAGCAGACGACTGACCCAAGTACCTTTCCTAGGAGCACGACATCGCGTGCAGCGCGTGTCCTGGGCTCTTGACCGGTTGGGTCCTAGACGACTGTGAAACCGCGGTCTGATCGAATGAGCCCCGATTTCAGTTGGTAAGAGCCGATGGTAGGTTTCGAGTGCGTCGCAGCCCCCACGAAGCCATGGAGCCAATTGTCAACAAGGCACTGTGGAAGTTAACGGTGGCTCCGTGACGGTTTGGGCTGTGTACTACACGGAATGGACTGGATTCCCTAGTCCAGTTGTACCGGTCATTGATATGAAATAGTGGTGGATAGCTTCTTGGAGGCAATTTGCAGCCATTCATGGCCTTCATGTTGGCAAACAACTATCTCATGTCTTCTACTACAGTTGTTCGCGATTTGTTTGAAGAACGTTCTACACTATCTGAGCGAATGATCTGGTGACAGATACTGCCCGACATGAACACCATCGAACATTTATGGGACATGACCGAGGCTCTCGGCTCTGAGCACTATGGGACTTAACATCTATGGTCATCAGTACCCTAGAACTTAGAACTACTTAAACCTAACTAACCTAAGGACAGCACACACATCCATGCCCGAGGCACGATTCGAAACTGCAACCGTAGCGGACGCGCGGTTCCAGACTGTATCGCCTAGAACCACTGGGCCACTCGGACCGGCTCCACTTAGTAGGTTTTCTTAATGTTCACCTTGTATAAGGTGCTACTAGCTGCCCATTGGTAGTCGTACCACTTGACAATGAGCGAGGTGTGCTTGGCTGAAAGCTCGTGTGATTTTGATCACTTGACGCAACTGGAAACCCGAGAATTTGTTATTCAGTGTTACCCCGCGATAAACTTCTTTCCTGTATAATTTTGTTGATTGAACACCCAGTCATCACGAGGCAAAGAAAATCCCTGACCCCGCCAGGAATCGAACCCGGGAACCCGAGCGTGGGAAGCGATAACGCTACAGCACGACCACGAGCTGCGAAAGACATGACCGAGGCGTCAGCTCGTGCGTAATATCCTGCACCGGTAACACTTTGGCAATTACTGCTCAATATTTCTGTAACGGATTTCCAACGAGATCTTGAGTCCGTGCCACCTCGAGCTGCTTCACTGCGCCCGTCAAGAGGAGGTCAGCTGTAACCGATGCACCTTATGTACTGCTTTCCTTCCAGTGACGACTGTATTAACAACCGAAAGCCATAAAAAATAAAGTTAAATATGTACAGCTGGCGGTTATGAAAATGCTTAGCTGTTTTGTTGCTGGGACCCTGGCGGGTTTTTTGGCCTCGCTTTCGTCGGTGTTCTAGAGCAGGTAACACGCAGCGTGTGTCCATCACAGAGGAACACTTGGACGATTGCCAGTCACCATGAGCAGAACAGGTCGAGATAGTGCGGTGTCACCTAACGCTCCCTTGTTCCTCACTGCCGCTTGTTATTGAAATTTTTGTAACCTTTATTTTGACTAATGCTTGATAACCTGTGATCTTGGTACCGATTGGTTTTCCTCCCGATTGCCGTGCTCAGTATTCGTTTTATACTTTGTATAATTGGAATGCAGGGTGTATCTCAATTATCGAGTCGAATTCGGGCTCATCTTATTTTTCTGACTGTTGTAGATTCCTAAATTTAGCTTCGATTAATCAGTATTCAAAGTGCCTTTTTGATTCACGCCCTCAAGTAGAATTGAGTCAGATGTCTGAAAGGCATAGCCTTCATTGGGGTTAGCCGAAGCGGTGGACAGGCGAGGGGTAACGCCACAAGTTTTGCTAAGTTATTCAATATTATTTACCGCTGGAAGACAGGAAGGAGCAATAAATGGAAAGAACTGTAGACACATTCACATATCTTCGTGCATCCATTTTTAAACTGGATGAAGGTGAGACACAGCTGGTATAAATTTTATTAAAAATGAAATTCCTCCAGTTGTACTTAATATTTTACAATTACTTTGCTACTATGTTCGATGTTGCGTCAACGCCATATTCAGACCCGTACCCTTTGATGAAATCAGTTGTGTGTGGCTCAGTCTAACAGTCCGCGGAGAGACCAACACGTGCTCTACGTGGATGGCGGGCAGTGTAGTAGCGAAGTAAATGTAAAACCTTAAGTACCGCTGGAGGAATTTCATTTTTAATTTAAAAAAATCCAGATATGATTATAATATGTAGCACACGCTCTGTGTTTCAGTTCTCGCTCAGCCGAAAGAAGATACTGAAGTACAATATCGCAATGTCATCGATGTGGGGAATATTATCAACGTCGTCATAAGTCTCTCTATTCCTGTAAGGGACAACATCAATGATGTGTGCACCGATCCACATCCACAAATTAAGCGGTTTGGAGAGCAACAAACATACAGATAACTTTTAACAAGAAAAAATGCCTTTTTTTCAGAAAAGGCCAAAATAGCTATTGGTTCGACTACGGCTCGAATTTAGTTACATGTGCGCAAATTTGCCTATAGTAAATTTACATGCAAATGCTTCAGACTTGCTAAATACGTTGGGTTTCTGTATCTAGCTTAGTTCCCTGAAAATGTACCGCGAGTTCACTTGGTACTGCGCGGTGATTCTGCGCGGCAATTGGAGCACTTTCTATACAATGAAGTGCTTTGTGCATGTGTAATATTGAGAACTGCAATGACTTCTGCTCGAATTCTGGATTCTAAATTAGAGTGTACCATCCAAAAAGGAAATTTTTATTTTGTGTGGGGAAGAGAATCTAACAGGGTGAAGAAACTGGGGTGCCCAATCAGAACTGATGATACGCCCAGGTAGAATTTCGCTGATTGGCTGGGGAGGTAAGAATGTTTGATGTATTGCAGGTTAGGAAAGACGATCTGTTGTATTGTTGCTGTGCAGTACTTTTTAAGTACGTCTGATGCGAGGCACTTCAGTTTCAGGTAACATGCTGCTCATGACTTTCGGCGTGAGTGTACGAGAAGACGCATTCATTACCTGTTACATGCCCAGTCCAAACTGGTCAAGCCACAGCCACACATACAGTTCCTATCTAGATAATATGGAAGTCACGAGTCGTTTGACCCGGCGCAGTGACCGTTCATGTCCCAGTAATGACATGTACTGAAGTGGCATCGTAAATTCTGTCTCCAAATTTTCTTCTTGTATCCTTCTAGTAAATAAAACACAGGAAAGCGAACCAGCGATTATCGTTAATAGAATGGGCTTATTATCGTTTTTAAATCGTACAGAGGAAGTCTCTGACAGGGGCCCCAGTTTTCGAAGTATGGGAGAAAAGCCATACAACGGACTATGAATGTAGCGTGTCTGCGAAGTTGCAGGCTCGTCCCACCAGCACTTTGTTACAAAAAGTGTTAAACTGTGTAAATTTAAAAGGGATCATAACGTCGAGCGTTACTGTGTGTATTAAGTTTTCATAAAAAAGAATAAGAAATGCAAAATTATTTTGTTCTGCGACCGACAGATTATTTTAAAAAAATGGATATTTCGTCGCTCTGCAAATGCGTCTTTTGTGTCATCCAAGGTAAGAGTATTTCTTTCGCAAAGTGAAAATTTCCCTGAAGCTATTCCATTATGTAAGAAAGTTAATTGCTCAAAAAACGATATACTGGTCGAAATGACGACATAAAATTACGGTTACTTATTTGTCAATTACCAGCATCTATAACTAAACCTAAACTTCGTCCGAACAGGTCTCGGGAGGCACAACGGTACCGACCGACCACCATAGGCGTCACTGGATGAGGATGTGGAGGGGGAAACGCATGTGGTCAGCAAACCGCTCTCGCGTCCGTTGTCAGTTATCGTGAGCAGAGCCGCTACTTCTGAATCAAATAGCTTCTTTGATGACCTTACAAGGACTGAGTGGACCCCCGCTCACCAATAGCGCTCACAAGACCCGGGCGGTCACCCGTCCAAGTACTAGCCAAGCCCCATAGCGCTTAACTTCGGTGATACGACGGGAGCCCGTACTACCGCTGCGCTAAGGCCGTTGGCCTATCAGCGTCTTTATTTCTCTTAAGTAAGCAACACTCCGCGATCAGATCTAGAGGACCGCGCAGTGTCGGCCGACCACCGTGTCTTCCTCTTCTATGTGGTGTAATGTGTTCATCTTCAGCTTGTGACGTCGGCATGTATACCTGAACTATCGTTGTCGGTGTTGGTCTGCTGTCTCGACTCTGATTAGAACAACCCGGTCACTGAACTGTTCACAGTAACAGACCCACTGCCCTACCTTCCTATTCATAACGAATCCTACACCTGTTATACCATTTTCAGCTGCTGTTGATATTGCCCGATATTCATCTGACCAGAAATCCTTGTCTTCCTTCCACTTCACTTCAATGACCCATACTACATATACACTCCTGGAAATTGAAATAAGAACACTGTGAATTCATTGTCCCAGGAAGGGGAAACTTTATTGACACATTCCTGGGGTCAGATACATTACATGATCACACTGACAGAACCACAGGCACATAGACACAGGCAACAGAGCATGCACAATGTCGGCACAAGTACAGTGTATATCCACCTTTCGCAGCAATGCAGGCTGCTATTCTCCCATGGAGACGATCGTAGAGATGCTGGATGTAGTCCTGTGGAACGTCATTCCGTGCCATTTCCACCTGGCGCCTCAGTTGGACCAGCGTTCGTGCTGGACGTGCAGACAGCGTGAGACGACGCTTCATCCAGTCCTAAACATGCTCAATGGGGGACAGATATGGAGACCTTGCTGGCCAGGGTAGTTGACTTAGACCTTCTAGGGCACGTTGGGTGGCACGGGATACATGCGGACGTGCATTGACTTGTTGGAACAGCAAGTTCCCTTGCCGGTCTAGGAATGGTAGAACGATGGGTTCGATGACGGTTTGGATGTACCATGCACTATTCAGTGTCCCCTCGACGATCACCAGAGGTGTACGGCCAGTGTAGGAGATGGCTCCCCACACCATGATGGCGGGTGTTGGCCCTGTGTGCCTCGGTCGTATGCAGTCCTGATTGTGCCGCTCACCTGCACGGCGCCAAACACGCATACGACCATCATTGGCACCAAGGCAGAAGCGACTCTCATCGCTGAAGACGACACGTCTCCATTCGTCCCTCCATTCACGCCTGTCGCGACACCACTGGAGGCGGGCTGCACGATGTTGGGGCGTGAGGGGAAGACGGCCTAACGGTGTGCGGGACCGTAGCCCAGCTTCATGGAGACGGTTGCGAATGGTCCTCGCCGATACCCCAGGAGCAACAGTGTCCCTAATTTGCTGGGAAGTGGCGGTGCGGTCCCCTACGGCACTGCGTAGGATCCTACGGTCTTGGCGTGGATCCGTGCGTCGCTGCGGTCCGGTCCCAGGTCGACGGGCACGTGCACCTTCCGCCGACCACTGGCGACAACATCGATGTACTGTGGAGACCTCACGCCCCAGGTGTTGAGCAATTCGGTGGTACGTCCACCCGGCCTCCCACATGCCCACTATACGCCGTCGCTCAACGTCCGTCAACTGCACATACGGTTCACGTCCACGCTGTCGCGGCATGCTACCAGTGTTAAAGACTGCGATGGAGCTCCATATGCCACGGCAAACTGGCTGACACTGACGGCGGCGGTGCACAAGTGCTGCGCAGCTAGCTCCATTCGACGGCCAACACCGCGGTTCCTGGTGTGTCCGCTGTGCCGTGCGTGTTATCATTGCTTGTACAGCCCTCTCGCAGTGTCCGGAGCAAGTATGGTGGGACTGACACACCGGTGTCAATGTGTTCTTTTTTCCATTTCCAGGAGTGTAGATTGAGCCTTTGCATTTCCCTTTTCAGATTTTCTAGTTTCGCTAGCACGTTCAAGCTTCTGACATTCCACGCCCCCACTCGTAGAACGTTATCCTTTCATTGATTATTCAATCTTTTTCTCATGGTAACCTCACCCTTTGCAGTTCCCTCCCGGAGATCCGAATGGGGGATTATTCTGGAATCATTTGCCAATGGAGAGATCATCATGACACTTTTTCAACTACACGTCACATGTCTTGTGGATACACGTTACGTGTCTTTAATGCAGTGGTTTCCATTGCCTTCTGCTCCTCATGTCGTTGAGCATTGCTGATTCTTCCGCCTTTAGGGGCAATTTCCCACCCCTAGGACAAGAGAGTGCCCTGAACCTCTATCCGCTCCTCCGCCCTCTTTGACAAGGCCGTTGGCAGAATGAGGCTGACTTCTTTTGCCGGAAGTCTTCGGACACCAATGCTGACTATTTATCAAAATTTAGGCAGTGGCAGGGATCGAACCCATGACCGAAGAAGTTTTGATTATGAATTAAAGACACTACCACGTTTTTTTTTTTTTTAATTTCCATTTTGTTCGCTTTAGTTCGTTGCATCTGCTCGGGGCGGACGTCGTAAGACATACATTTAAGTTCGTTGTTGTTCTGTTGACTCAGTTTTTTTTATTGCAGAGGGCACGTTACCCTCTGACCCCTAGACCACGGGTAGAACTTAGAACTACCTAAACCTAACTAACTTAAGAACAGCACACAATACTCAGCCATCACGAGGCAGAGAAACCCCCTGTCCCCGCCTGGAATCGAACCCGGGGACCCGGTCGTGGCATGCGAGAACCCTACCGCGCAACCACGACCTGCGGACAGAGAAGCAGCATTGGAGGTTGACTGCAGAACAATTTTACTGCCACCAACTTACATTTCGCGGAAAGACCACAAAGATAAGATAGATTAGGGCTCGTACAGAGGCATATAGGCAGTCATTTTTCACTCGTTCTGTTTGGGAGTGGAGCAGGGATAGAAGATGCTAGCTGTGGGACGAGGTACCCTCCGCCACGCTCCGTGTGATAGATTGCGGTGTATGGATGTAGATGTAGAAGTGAACCGGTGTCCTCACCGCGTCAGTAAAATGAGCTGAACACTCAGCTACGGAGGCGTACAGCTACTTTGATGACAATGATAAAATATGCATAGCATGTGTCGAAGCTTACGCAATCTCCTACGAAAAAATATTTCTTTCACTTCAGAACTGGCTGCAGTGAAATATAAAACTACAAAAGACTCTTTTGCGTGCTGTAGAAATTCCCTGCTATTTTACCTGCTTATATGAAGGCTTTACATACTATACTTTACCTGTACCAAGATCCAACTCGATATGGAAAGGATCATGTACAAGTATGAGACGTTTTCCTTATTTTGTGGTAAAATACTGTGAATCATACGCGTTATTTACACGTTTCAGTGACATTAATGTGACCGACACCCATGTTCACGTCAATGTGCAATAAGCACTCACAGAGGGAAAGTGGCAGCAGTAGCAGTGGAAGGTATATAAAGCGTGTCGGAGAGATGGAGAAAAACAACGCAGTGTTTGTCACTGGAAACAGAGATACCTTTCTCTCGTCCAAAACGGCATGATCACTGCTTTGAGGCTAAGTGGAAGCACTTCCGAAACGGCTGTCTCTGCAAACGATTCGCGTGCCACCATGGATTAAGTATGCATGGGAAAATGGCGCAATTGAAAACTGGCACCGAGGCATTTGTGGTTCCAAAAATTGTTCAAATGGCTCTGAGCACTATGGGACTTAACTTCTGAGGTCATCGGTCCCCTAGAACTTAGAACTACTTAAACCTAACTAACCTAAGGACATCACACACATCCTTGCCCGAGGCAGGATTCGAACCTGCGACCAGACTGAAGCGCCTAGAGCCTCTCGGCCACCCAGGCCGGCATTTGTGGGGCACCGCGTGGGTCATAGATGACGAGTGTGAATGACGGCTGCGGAGATCTACACGTGCGAATATACAAGCAACTGTAGAGCAACTGACCGTCCAGATGGACGAAACGGCTACCAACAGTGTCTCCTCAGAGATCGTTCACTGTACATTGGCCTCCACAGCAGGCGTCTGTTTTATGCATCCATTTAGCAGCGACGGAGGCTGGAATTAGGATGCTGTTACCGCAGTTGGACGTTAACTGAGTAGTGACAGCTGGCCTCTTCAGTTGAATCACTTTTTATGCTCCTTCGGACACATGGCCGTTGCCGCCTACGACGTGAAACGTCTGGAAATTTGGAGCGTTATGGCCTGAGGAATGTTTTCCTAGGATTCTCTAGGTGATCTGGCCATTCTGGAAAGCATAATGGATCAACACGAGTACTCATCTGTCCTTAGGGATCAGAGCGATTTAGGAAAGATGGTGTGGCAGGTGGCAGGTGCCGCTAAATAACGAAAAGTGTGAGGTGATCCACATGAGTTCCAAAAGAAATTCGATTACTCGATAAATAGTAAAATTCCAAGGCTGTCAATTCAACTAAGTACCTGCGTGTTAAAATTACGAACAACTTCAGTTGGAAAGACCACATAGATAATATTGTGGGGAAGGTGAGGCAAATGTTGCGTTTCATTGGTAGGACACTTGTTCGTCCTCTGTTAGAATATTGCTGGGCGGTGTGGGATCCTCATCAGGTGGGATTGACGGAGGACATCGAAAGGGTTCAAAAAAGGGCAGCTCGTTTTGTAGTATCACGTAATAGGGGAGAGAGTGTGGCAGATATGATATGCGTGCTGGGATGGAAGTCATTAAAGCAAAGACGTTTTTCGTCGCGTCGAGATCTATTTACGAAATTTCCGTCACCAACTTTCTCTTCCGAATGCGAAAATATTTTGTTTAGCCCAACATACATAGGTAGGAATGATCAACAAAATAAAATAAGAGAAATCAGAGCTCGAACAGAAAGGTTTAGGTCTTCGTTTTTCCCGCGCGCTGTTCGGGAGTGGAATGGTAGAGAGATGGTATGATTGTGGTTCGATGAACCCTCTGCCAAGCACTTAAATGTGAATTGCAGAGTAATCGTGAAGTTGTAGATGTTGATGTAGAAGTCCACACCTGCGTGCAGACTGTTTTTCTTCGGCATGATGGCATCTACCAGAAAGACAATGCATAGTGTCACACAGATGGAAGTGCACTTGCGTGGTTTTAAGAGCACGACGATTAGGTTAATGTACCTCCCCATATTTAAATCGAGACGTGGATCTGGAAGCCATCTCGATCGGGCTGCTCGCACCACATATGACCAATCGAGAAGCCTAGAATCTCCATGGCTCCACACCCCTCCCAGCCCTTCCAGAACCTCACTGATTCCCTTCCTGCTCGTCTCGCAGCGGTCTGCGCTAAAAAGGTGATTATTCAAGTTTGTCAGCTGGCCACATTAACGTGTCTGAGCAGTATAGTTTGTTTTACTCTCCGTGGTTACTTGCCACTTTGGATTCCAAGTCGCCCTCTGCACGTTTGCAGCGACGTCAAGTCTATCTGTTAACGCCAATGAGCCTCGTGTGTAGACAGATAAATTAATTTATTAAATGAACTAGCAGCCTTTGATTGATGTGTTATTATACTTTTTTGTTGTGTCGATAAAGTCTGCGCCGGCCGCGGTGGCCGAGAGGTTCTAGGCGCTTCAGTCCAGAACCGAGCGACTGCTACGGTCGCGGGTCCGTATCCTGCCTCGGGCATGGATGTGTGTGTGATGTCCTTACGTTAGTTAGGTTTAAGTAGTCCTAAGTTCTAGGGGACTGATGACTTCAGAAGTTAAGTCCCATAGTGCTCAGAGCCATTTGAACCATTTGAACTTCGTGCGCTTTTAAATTACTTATAGTTAAGTGATGTGGTCGAGCTATTACGTCGTCAGACTTTCTGTACTGGGGCGAGCATTACGACCGGACGGGTGGCGTTGCAGTGGGTAGCCCGTTAGCTCCAACTGTCTTCTTGGAGAACTTTTAGGATACTGCCTTAGACACGGCACCATTAAAGCCCAATTGTTTCGTCCTCAATGTCCTCGTCCGCCGCAAATGAAGTGCTTGCTTTGGCTACAGCGTCTGTAGGAAACCTACCTTCATCTATTTGCACTTGAACGTCATCAGCCGTCATCTCTACGCACAGAGGCGTACTGTGTTACAAACATTGGTGCGTCATGCAAGAATGATATCGGACGCTGGCAAACTGCCCCTTGGGCTCAGCCAGCTACGCCAGATCTTCAGCAACAACGTTCATGAAATAATTGAAGTGTTATGAAGCAAAAATCAAAATAAAACCACAGACGGAGAGTATGGAGATAAACTTGCCTTCTTGTCGTTATGTGATTCCGTGTCGGGCAGGACAAGCCACCTACTTTAGGACACAATACCAAATCGATTTTCAGGATACCAGTAAAAATCCGTCAGTTACCAGTTAAAGACATAGCAGGTTTCAGAACACAAGGTACCTTGCGAGTGTGGCCAGTCTTATGTCGGACAAACATTACGCACTGTGGAACAACGGAGGAGGAAGTTGCTTCGTCTACACTATCCCGAAAAATTCGCTTTGACTACCAATGATTTAGAAAACATTCATCGGATAAAATTTGACAAAACCTCTGACCTGACTCACACTAACGACTGGGGACTGTTCAATTAAAGAAGTCATTGAAATAAAAGTCACCGATAACGTCCTTAACAGAGAGAGGCGGCCCGCAGCTCAGCGCCGCGTGGGATCCATCGACGGCGGACTTAAAGTGGGCGCATGGAACGGCGGGTGAACGTATGCCAGGATATGACAATGCCGCGACTGCTAGTGATGTCACAGCCGGTGAGTAGCGTATACAGGGTGAACATTAATAAAACCGACAAATTTCAGGGACGGATTCCTGACTAGAAATGGAGAAAAGAAGGTCCTAGGAGCATTCGTCTGGAAATGCGTGCAGCGATAACAAATCGTCGCGGCACACAGTACAGAGATGAATCGCATCCACGTACAACAGTTGCTTTCACGGGATTTCAGGTGATGGGGACAGTGCCGGTTGTCATGCAGGATACACATAATCGTACTTTGGCGGCCCACTTGACTGCAACTTGTATTAGGGTTCGTCTCAATATTATGTAGAAAGGATTTGAAATGTGTGACGTGGTTGGTGTCTGTGAGGTACTTGTTTCTTTGGTATATCTGCGCTGCCTTTCGACCGTTTCCATCTTCTTCGCCGTACACGCACCATTTCGGCTTGTACCGATATGAATACCTTAGCAAGAGGCTGATTACAGTACGCTGCGTCTATCACCTAGCCTGCAACACATAAGGAACACACGGCACATGGTCAGAAGAACTTTCATTCGTCAGGGCCATCTAAAAAAATGTTCAAATGTGTTGTGAAATCCTACGGGACTTAGCTGCTAAGGTCATCAGTTCCTATCATGGCCATCTACCATGGCAACGATGCATTTCAGGAAAAATGTTCAATGGACCTTTTTCCCACCATTTCCAGTTAGAGGCAATTCTGACGTTACGGCTAATAATGGAAGCAAGGCTAAAGAAAAATCAAGACACGTTCATAGGATTTGTCGACCTGGAAAAAGCGTTCGACAATATAAAATGGTGCAAGCTGTTCAAGATTCTGAAAAAAGTAGGGGTAAGCTATAGGGAGAGACGGGTCATATACAATATGTACAACAACCAAGAGGGAATAATAAGAGTGGACGATCAAGAACGAAGTGCTCGTATTAAGAAGGGAGTAAGACAAGGCTGTAGCCTTTCGCCCCTACTCTTCAATCTGTACATCGAGTAAGCAATGATGGAAATAAAAGAAATGTTCAGGAGTGGAATTAAAATACAAGTTGAAAGGATATCAATGATACGATTCGCTGATTACATGGTAGAAGTGGTAGAAATGAGAACAGCGAGAGACTTAACATCAGGATTGATGGTCACGAGGTCAATGAAGTTAAGGAATTCTACTACCTAGGCAGTAAAATAACCAATGACGGACGGAGCAAAGAGGACATCAAAAGCAGACTCGCTATGGCAAAAAAGGCATTTCTGGCCAAGAGAAGTCTACTAATATCAAATACTGGCCTTAATTTGAGGAAGAAATTTCTGAGGATGTACGTCTGGGGTACAGCATTATATGGTAGTGAAAAATGGACTGTGGGAAAACCGGAACAGAAGAGAATCGAAGCATTTGAGATGTGGTGCTATAGACGAATGTTGAAAATTAGGTGGACTGATAAGGTAAGGAATGAGGAGGTTCTACGCAGAATCGGAGAGGAAAGGAATATGTGGAAAACACTGAAAAGGAGAAGGGACAGGATGATAGGACATCTGGTAAGACATGAGGGAATGACTTCCATGGTACTAGAGGAAGCTGTAGAGGGCAAAAACTGTAGAGGAATACAAATTGGAGTACGTCAAGCAAATAATTGAGGACGTAGGATGCAAGTGCTACTCTGAGATGAAGAGTTTAGCACAGGAAAGGAATTCGTGGCGGGCCGCATCAAACCAGTCAGTAGACTGATGACCAAAAGAAAAAAAAAGCTTTTATTAATGTTCACCTTGGGTAAGGTGCTACTGGCAGCTCACCGGCATTCGTACCACTTGACAACGGGCAAGATGTGCTTGGCCGAAAGCTCGTCTAATTTTGATCACTTGACGCATCTGGAAACCCGTGATTGAATTGCACCCTTAAGAGCATTATTTGTACCTAAAAAAATATAATTAACGTCATCTGGACACTAGTGCTGGATGTTTCAATATACACTGTGGTGATGAGGTACACGTACCAAATAAATAAATATTTGTGAATTACTACCGGACCAAACTGTTTAGGTCATCAATCCCTAGACTTACACACTACTTAAACTAACTTATGCTAACAACGAGGCAGGACTCGAACCTCCGGCAGTCCGTGACATGGAGCCACTCCGCTCGGTGTACGCCTACCCTGCTATTGACTGCCAAAAGATACAGGCGACCCTCTTCCATATTTGAATAAGGCAACTGCGACGCTAGAGTGCTCACACAAACCACTGAGACGGATGACGTGGAATATGCACGTGAGGCGTTGCCTTCTCTACCCAATACATTAGGACTCTACGCCACGTCGACATTGAGATCATTACAGACTTAGCGCAAACTCGAATTGTTTCAAGAATGGAGGAGGAAATGGACCGTTTCCTTTCAAATGAACCATCCCATCTCCTGGAGCGATTTAAAAAGATCACGGAAAATCTGAATTTGGATGGGCGGATGCGGATTTGAACCGTCTTACCCCTGCGCCTTGTAGTTCGGCGTATTGACCTATGCCGGCCGCGGTGGTCTCACGGTTAAGGCGCTCAGTCCGGAATAGCGCGACTGCTACGGTCGCAGGTTCGAATCCTGCCTCGAGCATGGATGTGTGTGATGTCCTTAGGTTAGTCAGGTTTAAGTAGTTCTAAGTTCTAGGGGACTGATGACCAAAGATGTTAAGTCCCACAGTGCTCAGAACCATGTGAACCATTTTTGTATTGATTTATATCTCGAACTGCGCGACGCCCACAAACAACCGCTAGCGACGCTGCCAGAGTTCTTGCCGAGAATGATTCTGACGAGGCATGCAGCCCGAGTAGACTCCCAACAGCATCGTTTTGCTACAGAGGAGGCTACGTGTCTCAAGTTGGTCACACGAGACACAACACACGGAATGAGAGCCGAAACACATGGCTTCACTGCCGCAGGAAAATCGTGTGCACGGCATGTGCAGTAATGCCACTCCAAACCATCACTGAATTCATCGTCCGCAGCTTGTGGTCTCGCGGTCGCGTTCTCGCCTCCCGAGCGCGGCGTCCCGGGTTCGACTCCCGGCGGGGTCAGGGCTTTTCATCTGCCTCGAGATGAGGGGGGTGTTGTCCTCATCTTGTGATCATCATTCATGACAGTGGCGAAATTGGGCTGAGCAAAGGTTGAGAATTTATACGGGCACTGATAACCGCGCAGTTGAGGGTCCCACAAATCAAACATCGCCATCACTGACTTTTGGAGTCACGACACCTCGAACGGAAATGACTACAGGTCCACTTGAAACAGCGAAGCTGATAGGTGAGCCATGTCGGCTCTGTAGATCGAATCTCGGTTTGTTTTCCCTCTGGTCGCCGGACGTGTCTCTTGCGCCACACCTTCCAGTTTGAAATGTTCGCGAGAGGGGCAAGCGAATGGTAAGTGTGTCGCCGGGAATGAGGAAGAAGGAAGCCGGTTGGAGGAAACGTGTGTTGACACTCGCCGGTGGTCGGTGCGTTGACCGACTCGCTCTGAGGGAACCGTCGCATCGGGAACAGGTTTGATTGTGATCAGCTGATTCTGTGCGCTGAAGTGCACCTCTTTCCTGTTGTCTGTCATCTTGTTCGGCGGAGTTAGCAGACCCGCATGTTACTGCCCAGCCTTTCGTATTTCTTCCCTGAGTTGTGGATTTGTGCTTTCTGGGATTCGTCGTTAAAGTGGTCTGTATCGTTTGCACAAACTGTTTAAGCTTGTCCACGTGGGTGTTCGTTGAGCGCCGTGTGACGCTTTCCTGAAAAGTAGCTTAGTTGTGACCCCCGGGTGTGACGATTGTGGTGATGGCTTTTTACTGTTTGGTTTTGAGATACCTCCGGTAGTGCAATTATTTTTGCCTTGGCGAACCTTCTCCCTTATTGGTGTTTCTCCTTGTCAACGCAATTCTAACATTCCTACCGTGCCATATGTGCAGTTGGTGGAAATGTGATGGTGCTGCTGGTGTTGTCATGCACATTTATGATTATTGTGTTCTTTTTAATTATGATTTAGGTTCGCATCTGGCTAGATCTATTAGTACACCGTATGCGCTGCCTGTGAGTTTTTTTTTTTTTTTTTTTTTTTTTTTTTTTTTTTTTTTTTTTTTGCGCCCTTCGGTCTTGTAAGAGGAGATTCCTTATTTGGTTCCTGGAGTCTGATTGGGTCTGCAAGCCGTCTTGTACTGGTGTCTGACCGTTATATTATTCACAGAACCATCGTTTCAAACCAGAAGGGAAATACAAGATTGTTATTTAATATCTACTTAAACTGTAACTTCCTGGCAGATTAAAACTGTGTGCCGGATCGAGACTCTAACTCGGGACCTTTGCCTTTCGCGGGCAAGTGCTGCGCCAACTGAGCTACCCAAGCACGACTCACGCCCCGTCTCCACAGCCGTACTTCTGCCAGTACCTCGTCCCCTACCTTCCAAACGTTGCAGATGGTTCGCAGGAGAGCTTCTGTAAAGTTTGGAAGGTAGGGGACGAGGTACTGGCAGAAGTACGGCTGTGGAGACGGGGCGTGAGTCGTGCTTGGGTAGATCAGTTGGCACAGCACTTGCCCGCGAAAGGCAAAGGTCCCGAGTTAGAGTCTCGGTCCGGCACACGGTATTAATCTGACAGGAAGTTTCATATCAACGCACACTCCGCTGCAGAGTGACAATCTCATTCTACTTAAACTGTGATCGTAGCTTTTCTATATATTAATATAAAAAAGCTACGATCATAGTTTAAGTGGATTTTAAATCATTCTTGGTTCTCACCAGTGCTTCTACTGTTCTTGAAATTCACCGTTTTCAGGCTGTCGTTGTACGATATTCTGGATCCCCTATTCAGGACGCTATTCGCTGAAAGACGATTATCATACTAATTGACGTCTTGCTGTTTCCAGGCTTCTTTTACGAACGCGCTGCTGTTACCTGATAAGTCAGCTTCTTTTTCTGCAGTCTGTGTGTGCAATTGGCCCGGACCGACAACGGTAAGTGAGCCGGCGGCACGAAATTACTGGCCAGAAGTTAGGATTCGCCGCTTCCGTTACCTTACCTTGTGTGACGCTGCTCCGCGGCATCGGGACTGCTGCTTATGTCAAGTCTTTTCTTCACTCGTTCGCGTAGACCTAAATCTTTCCAGAGTTCTCGTATTTTTCCCTTTTGTGCTGTGCCCTATCTGTGTAAGTTATCCCTAGTAGGACTGACCATTTATTGGCTTTTGTATCTGCTTAAATTTTGTCAGCTCTCTCAAAGAAACTTGCTAAATATTGCTCTCTAATTTAAAATACAGTTGAAGAAGAATGGGTAGCTCTGAGGGATGAAGTAGTGAAGGCAGCAGAGGATAAAGTAGGTACAAAGACGAGGGCTGCTAGAAATCCTTGGGTAACAGAAGAAATATTGAATTTAATTGATGAAAGGAGAAAATATAAAAATGCAGTAAATGAAGCAGGCAGAAAGGAATACAAACGTCTCAAAAATGAGATCGACAGGAAGTGCAAAATGGCTAAGCAGGGATGGCTAGAGGACAAATGTAAGGATTTAGAGGCTTATCTCACTAGGGGTAAGATAGATACTGCCTACAGGAAAATTAAAAAGACCTTTGGAGAGAAGAGAACCACGTGTATGAATATCAAGAGCTCAGATGGCAACCCAGTTCTAAGCAAAGAAGGGAAGGCAGAAAGGTGGAAGGAGTATATAGAAGGTTTATACAAGGGCGATGTACTTGAGGACAATATTATGGAAATGGAAGAGGATGTAGACGAAGACGAAATGGGAGATACGATACTGCGTGAAGAGTTTGACAGAGCACTGAAAGACCTGAGTCGAAACAAGGCCCCCGGAGTAGACAACATTCCATTAGAACTACTGACGGCCTTGGGAGGGCCAGTCATGACAAAACTCTACCAGCTGGTGAGCAAGATGTATGAGACAGGCGAAATACCCTCAGACTTCAAGAAGAATATATTAATTCCAATCCCAAAGAAAGCAGGTGTTGACAGATGTGAAAATTACCGAACTATCAGTTTAATAAGCCACGGCTGCAAAATATTAACGCGAATTCTTTACAGACGAATGGAAAAACTGGTAGATGCGGACCTCGGAGAGGATCAGTTTTGATTCCGTACAAATGTTGGAACACGTGAGGCAATACTGACCTTACGACTTATCTTAGAAGAAAGATTAAGAAAAGGCCAACCTACGTTTCTAGCATTTGTAGACTTAGAGAAAGCTTTTGACAATGTTGACTGGAATTCTCTCTTTCAAATTCTAAAGGGGGCAGGGGTAAAATACAGGGAGCGAAAGGCTATTTATAATTTGTACAGAAACCAGATGGCAGTCATAAGAGTCGAGGGGCATGAAAGGGAAGCAGTGGTTGGGAAAGGAGTGAGACAGGGTTGTGGCCTCTCCCCGATGTTATTCAATCTGTATATTGAGCAAGCAGTAAAGGAAACAAAAGAAAAATTTGGAGTAGGTATTAAAATTTGTAAGGTGTCACGCAAATCCAACACCTTACATGAAAACCCTGACATAATAAGCAAATCTACTAGTATGTCACATGTTGTTGTTGTTGTTGTCTTCAGTCCTGAGACTGGTTTGATGCAGCTCTCCATGCTACTCTATCCTGTGCAAGCTGCTTCATCTCCCAGTACCTACTGCAACCTACATCCTTCTGAATCTGCTTAGTGTACTCATCTCTCGGTCTCCCTCTACGATTTTTACCCTCCACGCTGCCCTCCAATGTTAAATTTGTGATCCCTTGATGCCTCAAAACATGTCCTACCATCCGATCCCTTCTTCTAGTCAAGTTGTGCCACAAACTTCTCTTCTCCCCAATCCTATTCAATACCTCCTCATTAGTTACGTGATCTATCCACCTTATCTTCAGTATTCTTCTGTAGCACCACATTTCGAAAGCTTCTATTCTCTTCTTGTCCAAACTAGTTATCGTCCATGTTGCACTTCCATACATGGCTACACTCCAAACAAATACTTTCAGAAACGACTTCCTGATACATAAATCTATATTCGATGTTAACAAATTTCTCTTCTTCAGAAACGCTTTCCTTGCCATTGCCAGTCTACATTTTATATCCTCTCTACTTCGAACATCATCAGTTATTTTACTTCCTAAATAGCAAAACTCCTTTACTACTTTAAGTGTCTCATTTCCTAATCTAATTCCTTCAGCATCACCCGATTTAATTTGACTACATTCCATTATCCTCGTTTTGCTTTTGTTAATGTTCATCTTATATCCTCCTTTCAAGACACTGTCCATTCCGTTCAACTGCTCTTCCAAGTCCTTTGCCGTCTCTGACAGAATTACAATGTCATCGGAGAACCTCAAAGTTTTTACTTCGTCTCCATGAATTTTAATACCTACTCCAAATTTTTCTTTTGTTTCCTTTACTGCTTGCTCAATATACAGATTGAATAACATCGGGGAGAGGCCACAACCCTGTCTCACTCCTTTCCCAACCACTGCTTCCCTTTCATGCCCCTCGACTCTTATGACTGCCATCTGGTTTCTGTACAAATTATAAATAGCCTTTCGCTCCCTGTATTTTACCCCTGCCCCCTTTAGAATTTGAAAAAGAGTATTCCAGTCAACATTGTCAAAAGCTTTCTCTAAGTCTACAAATGCTAGAAACGTAGGTTTGCCTTTTCTTAATCTTTCTTCTAAGATAAGTCGTAAGGTCAGTATTGCCTCACGTGTTCCAACATTTCGACGGAATCCAAACTGATCCTCCCCGAGGTCTGCATCTACGAGTTTTTCCATTCGTCTGTAAAGAATTCGCGTTAGTATTTTGCAGCCGTGGCTTATTAAACTGATAGTTCGGTAATTTTCACATCTGTCAGCACCTGCTTTCTTTGGGATTGGAATTATTATATTCTTCTTGAAGTCTGAGGGTATTTCGCCTGTCTCATACATCTTGCTCACCAGCTGGTAGAGTTTTGTCATGACTGGCCCTACCTTGGCCGTCAGTAGTTCTAATGGAATGTTGTCTACTCCGGGGGCCTTGTTTCGACTCAGGTCTTTCAGTGCTCTGTCAAACTCTTCACGCAGTATCGTATCTCCCATTTCGTCTACGTCTACATCCTCTTCCATTTCCATAATATTGTCCTCAAGTACATCGCCCTTGTATAAACCTTCTATATACTCCTTCCACCTTTCTGCCTTCCCTTCTTTGCTTAGAACTGGGTTGCCATCTGAGCTCTTGATATTCATACACTTGGTTCTCTTCTCTCCAAAGGTCTCTTTAATTTTCCTGTAGGCAGTATCTATCTTACCCCTAGTGAGATAAGCCTCTAAATCCTTACATTTGTCCTCTAGCCATCCCTGTTTAGCCATTTTGCACTTCCTGTCGATCTCATTTTTGAGACGTTTGTATTCCTTTTTGCCTGCTTCATTTACTGCATTTTTATATTTTCTCCTTTCATCAATGAATTTCAATATTTCTTCTGTTACCCAAGGATTTCTGGCAGCCCTCGTCTTTGTACCTACTTTATCCTCTGCTGCCTTCACTACTACATCCCTCAGAGCTACCCTTTCTTCTTCTACTGTATTTCTTTCCCCTATTCCTGTCAATTGTTCCCTTATGCTCTCCCTGAAACTCTGTACAACGTCTGGTTCTTTCAGTTTATCCAGGTCCCATCTCCTTAATTTCCCACATTTTTGCAGTTTCTTCAGTTTTAATCTACAGGTCATAACCAACAGATTGTGGTCAGAGTCCACATCTGCCCCTGGAAATGTCTTACAATTTAAAACCTGGTTCCGAAATCTCTGTCTTACCATTATATAATCTATCTGACACCTTTTAGTATCTCCAGGGTTCTTCCATGTGTACAACCTTCTTTCATGATTCTTAAACCAAGTGTTAGCTATGATTAAGTTGTACTCTGTGCAAAATTCTACTAGGCGGCTTCCTCTTTCATTTCTTAGCCCCCATCCCATATTCACCTACTATGTTTCCTTGTCTCCCTTTTCCTACACTCGAATTCCAGTCACCCATTACTATTAAATTTTCGTCTCCATTCACTATCTGAATAATTTCTTTTATTTCATCGTACATTTCTTCAATTTCTTCATCATCTGCAGAGCTAGTTGGCATATAAACTTGTACTACTGTAGTAGCTGTGGGCTTCGTATATATCTTGGCCACAATAATGCGTTCACTATGCTGTTTGTAGTAGCTTACCCGCATTCCTATTTTCCTATTCATTATTAAACCTACTCCTGCATTACCCCTATTTGATTTTGTGTTTATAACCCTGTAGTCACCTGACCAGAAGTCTTGTTCCTCCTGCCACCGAACTTCACTAATTCCCACTATATCTAACTTTAACCTATCCATTTCCCTTTTTAAATTTTCTAACCTACCTGCCCGATTAAGGGATCTGTCATTCCACGCTCCGATCCGTAGAACGCCAGTTTTCTTTCTCCTGATAACGACATCCTCCTGAGTAGTCCCCGCCCGGAGATCCGAATGGGGGACTATTTTACCTCCGGAATATTTTACCCAAGAGGATGCCATCATCATTTAATCATACAGTAAAGCTGCATGTCCTCGGGAAAAATTACGGCTGTAGTTTCCCCTTGCTTTCTGCCGTTCGCAGTACCAGCACAGCAAGGCCGTTTTGGTTAATGTTGCAAGGCCAGATCAGTCAATCATCCAGACTGTTGCCCCTGCAACTACTGAAAAGGCTGCTGCCCCTTTTGAGGAACCACACGTTTGTCTGGCCTCTCAACAGATACCCCTCCGTTGTGGTTGCACCTACGGTACGGCCATCTGTGTCGCTGAGGCACGCAAGTCTCCCCACCAACGGCAAGGTCCATGGTTCATGGGGGGGGGGGGGGGGGGGTATGTCACATAGCTCCGAATAAATCGTGACATTAAATTAACCAATGTAATACGAGTAACGAGTGAGCAAATGGAATACCACAGACTAACACAAGAATGCCTAAATGCGTGTCGTACCTTCCCACCGTGAGGCAGACGCAGTTCCGAGGGGAGAAACGAGGACAGAAGCCGAGAGCAGAACCGTGTTAAGCTAGATAAGGGAGGGGCTGGGCACCCACGCCGCGAGCCTACCTGTACGACTATACAACCCGCACGTTTTAGCGTGAGACTTTTTCGCGTCTCAGGTACGTCAAGGATCACCCCCAGCCCATGTTAAAAGCTAGAGCCCTCCAGAAAAGCAGTATAGATCTTACGATAACACAAAAAGGGCCACTACCACCCGCAAGTTTTAGCGTGAGACTTTTTCGCGTATTTGTTACATTAGGACAATCCTCCAGCCCATGTTAAAAGATAGAGCCCTCCAGAAGAGCAGTATAGATCTTACGATAACGCTAAAAGGACCACACTAGCTGCAGGTTTTAGCGTGAGACTTTTTAGCGTCTCTGTTACGTTGCAAACTTTAAAAAACATTGCCCCACCACGAAAAGTATAACGTTTCTCATTGGATAGACAGAATTTTTGTAGGCGGAGCTTAAGGTTAACATTGAGACCCTGATTGGTCAGATGAAAACACAGCCAGATAGTTTTTTTAAACCAACTTCAGTAAATTGTAGTAAGGAAGTTAAGAGGAGAGTTGGTACCGAGACGGCGAGATGGATGGCTGGTGCGCCGGCCGCTGTCGCCCTGACGCTGCCTAAACACCGACAAGGTAATGAACGCACGCGATGCCGCATTTTTGAGCGCATAAGGCTTCACTCAGAACTGCAGAAGACTCATCTGTTACACCCCCTTTTTGCGTAATACTAATGGTGATCGTTAATTAAAACTCATGGTGTTCACATTTGCCACTTGAAGTAAAGATCTGAAACGCGATGATTTTTCTATTTTATAGTTATTGAGAAGCCACATCAGCCACTGTAATTTACGACAGGTTAGATAAGTAATTAAATATAATTGAGGGTTACTGTAGGCCATTTTGACAGTTTTCTCTTTTGTGAAACTTAATTTAAACCTAGATTATAGATGTGATATGGCATAGGTCATCCTTCGATCGATTGTAGAACTTGGAAACCCATTTAGGGAATATTCGTTCACATTTTTGTTGAACGCAGTTGGTTTTTACCATCCTGTATTAAAACATTTCCTTTTATCAATAGTGCAATTTATAAACGATGTTTTGTGAGTAGAATAAAGTTACCAATGGTAAACTTAACTGATTTTTCGACGTTATTTTACCAGCTAACTAAAAATAGGAGAGCCTTGAACCCTTTCCACTAAATTTAGTTAGTATTAAGATTCTTTTACAGGGAGTGCAGTGGAGCTGACGCTGAGATCATTAAGCATTTGATTATATGATCGCTGGTCTCACTGAACTCTTCTGAATTCTACATGTCATGTGTGGTCTGGCGTCTCCTTACCAGCAACAGTTCCCAAGTTCAAACTAGTCAATTCCCTAAAAAACACGCTCAGAGCGTCGTTGCGCGAAAGTGGTAGGGAGACACGATATAGTACAATCAGACACCACCATGAATGTTTAGAAATTCATGGAGAAGAAATAAAAACTTTGAGGTTCGCCGATGACATTGTAATTCTGTCAGAGACGGCAAAGGACTTGGAAGAGCAGTTGAACGGAATGGACAGTGTCTTGAAAGGAGGATATAAGATGAACATCAACAATAGCAAAACGAGGATAATGGAATGTAGTCAAATTAAATCGGGTGATGCTGAGTGAATTAGATAAGGAAATGAGACACTTAAAGTAGTAAAGGAGTTTTGCTATTCAGGAAGTAAAATAACTGATGATGGTCGAAGTAGAGACGATATAAAATGTAGACTGGCAACGGCAAGGAAAGCGTTTCTGAAGAAGAGAAATTTGTTAACATCGAATATAGATTTATGTATCAGGAAGTCGTTTCTGAAAGTATTTGTTTGGAGTGTAGCCATGTATGGAAGTGAAACATGGACGATAACTAGTTTGGACAAGAAGAGAATAGAAGCTTTCGAAATGTGGTGCTACAGAAGAATACTGAAGATAAGGTGGATAGATCACGTAACTAATGAGGAGGTATTGAATAGGATTGGGGAGAAGAGAAGTTTGTGGCACAACTTGACTAGAAGAAGAGATCGGTTGGTAGGACATGTTTTGAGGCATCAAGGGATCACAAATTTAGCATTGGAGGGCAGCGTGGAAGGTAAAAATCGTAGAGGGAGACCAAGAGATGAATACACTAAGCAGATTCAGAAGGATGTAGGTTGCAGTAGGTACTGGGAGATGAAGGACCTTGCACAGGATAGAGTAGATTGGAGTGCTACATCAAACCAGTCTCAGGACTGAAGACAACAACAACAACAACAATTTAAAACCTCTCTGTTACCTCGGGTTATTTAAATTTGTTTAAACAATTTTACTATCTTTGTGTTAGACATTGTTACATTTTGCATCCAAACAATCTCGCTTTAAATTTGTCATGTGTCTTACCCAAGGACCAGGTTAAATTATGGTTTGTAATTTAAAATGATTCCGGTTGCATGGGACATTTAAACTTGCTTACATTTGAGATTTTAAATCTTGCCTTAAATATGTTAGGTCTCTTAAGCGTCTTCGTTAAATTTTGGGCCACTCGGGGTAGGCGTGCGGTCTACGGCGCCTTGTCACGGTTCGCGCGGCTCCCCCCGTCGGAGGTTCGAGTCCTCCCTCCAGCATGGGTGTGTGTTTTGTCCTTAGCGTAAGTAAGTTTAAGTTAGATTAAGTAGTGTGTAAGCTTAGGAAACGATGACCTCAGCAGTTTGGTCCCATAAGAACTTACCACTAATTTCCAAATTTTGGTCTGTAATTTGAAACCATTCGGTTAGCTTGGACATTTAAATTTGTTTAAGCATTTTGCATGTTACTAAATTTGTGCTAATCATTGTTACATATGATCCTCAAAATTTTGGTGTGGAATTTAAAAACTCTCTCTTAACTTGGGAGATATTAATTTGTTCAAACATTTTACTTGTTACAAAAGTTGTGGTAATCATTGTTGTATTCGACATTATAAAGCTTTGGTCTAAATTTTTTTCGTCCCTTCTGTCAAATTTTGTATTTGCAATTTAAAACTGATGTGTTAGCGTGGGAAATTTAAGATATCATATTTGTTTAAACATTTTGCTATCGATGTTAAATTGGTTATGTCATTGTGCTTCTTTAAATTTAAAGCATTACACTCACTGTTTTAAGAACTGCTGATCTCTAAATGATTATTTAATGGTGTTTTACTATTGTTGCTTTAGAAAAATGTTTGAAAAATGTGAATCACTTGGAAAATAATGAATGATGTCTTAACATGTGATCTAGCCCTTCCATGAATTTCTGTTAACCTGACTTGCTGGAGCTCACTTGGTAGCAGTCCATGGTTATTTCTTACTGGCTAAGGGGAGGGGTCTTAAACATTAGTTGCCTTTTTTTTAAAGTTTTATCGGATTTTTTTACAGAAAAACAACACAGGGGGGACGGGGCACAGGTCAAATACTCGCTTTGTTGCTGAGCACTGTGCAGAACATTCACGTCACATTAAACAAAGAGAAACTGGGAAGTCGACTGTGGCTGAACATTGCCCAGAAAACGGGCATAAACTAGAATTTGAAAAGTCGAGAGTTGGCACAAACACCATCATACTCGGATGCTGTTATAAAAGAAGCGGCCGAAATTAGAATAAACAACAATTTTAACGGAGACCATCAGTACACACTTAGTAGGGCATGCGGGGAGGGAGGGGACAAGACACTGAGAGAAAGCAAAGACGTGGGCTCGACGCTTGTAGGAACTCGCCAGCGACAGTTTCAAACGTGGCGCCGGACCTTGGCGCCATCTGACGTCACTCGTTCCCGCGACGAGACGGAGCCACCAGAGATGCAACTTGCTTCTGCGCTTGCGCCAGTCCAGCACTTTCTGGACGCTGCCACTGCTTCTATATACGCAGAACACCGTGGTTGCCCCGGCAGTCAGTGATGTTAACTCCTGGCGACGATGGGGGAGACAGCTATCGAAAGCTCGGGTATTTTATTCGAAGTGACGCGGATTGTAAACCGAGAAGATATTATTGAAGCTAGCGCCCCTCAAACTGACTTTCAATCCTGACGAATCTGCAACGATTCGGACATTTATTCATTTAGACCATGAAGTCGCATTAAACTCTGCTAAATACCTTTTTTTCGCATGGATATTGGGAATAATTAAATTTATTTATTAATGCAATGGGCTTCGTTTACGAGATATAACGATGAAAATATTCTACGTAATTTGGTTTTGACGATTAGCCGGTTCAAGGCAATGTTCATTGTGCGTAAACGGATGTTCGATCACTTTACAACATTTACACAAGTTTAGTGTGCAATCGTAATAATTTATTGAAGAAACTGTGTTAAATTACTATATTTTCTGCTTTAACTTTGGTTACCTGTGCGAGAGTTACTATTCCCCACTCATATTTCTTAGTACATGTATGCTAGTATTGCTATAGGTACAAAAACGCTAACATTTAATATGAAATCATAAACATCAGTGTCGAAACTATTAATATAGTAATTTCTAAGAAAACAGAAATAACAATTATTATTATTACTATCGTTAATTCCCCATTTAGGAGAGCATTAAAACACAATCAGTTCTCATGGCACTTTTTATGTCTCTTTCTTTTATCTTCCCAAAAATCTATTATATATTCGCTGTTTCTTCTACCTCTCTTCTGCCTACTTCTTTCCTGGTTTCTTCTCTTTTGGTGTTTCCTCGAGTTTCTGTTTCCTGATGTTCTCCCTGTATTTTTCTCTGTTTGTTATTTATTCTGTGGAGATATTTAGTTTCTTGAGGTCTTCCATGATTTCCTTTGCTCATTTAGTTTTTATCATATTACTCATCACTATGTTAAAAATCTTTTTGATCAGACTATTTTCGTTCATCCTATAAATGTGCCCATAGAATTTAGCCCTCCTTTTTCCGATGTTGTCTGTAACTGTCTCTGTCTGTTTGAACATTTCTTTGCCGCTGCTTTTATCCAGATCCCCTGTCTCTGAAATGGCCCATAGCTCTTTCTCAGAATTTTTCTCTCTCGCTTTTCCATGTCCTTAATTTTCGTTCTTCCCCTGATTACTGTCGTTTCTGAGTTATACAAGGCTTCTGGTAAGACTGCTGTTTTGTAATGTCTTAATATGGCATTAACGGAAATACTTCTTTTGTTGGAATGGTTCGATTTAAGTCTGTAAGCTTTTTGTAGTTTTGCAACTCTTTCTTCATTGGCTGCCGAGTTTAGTCCTGTTTCCTGTATAATCTCTCATAGTTATTTGAAATTTTCTACTTGTATTATCTTTCCACACCTTGTTACCAATGGGTTTCTGTCTGAGGATTTTGTGCCCATGTACTGGGTTTTTTCACAAGAAATTTGTAGTCCTGTTCTGGTTGCGATTTTATGTAGTGTCTCTAGGGCTTCTTTGGCATTTTTTCTGTTATTTGTTGTGGTGGCTATATCCTCGGCAAGGGGCCAGATATTCTATGTTGATGGTTCCATTTTTGTGTCTTCCCTTCTTTACCCCATTGACTCTTTTGTCCCAGGTTCCGATTATTTTCTCTAAATCTTCGATAAATAAAATGCATGACAGGCCATCTCCCTGTCTCAGTCCTGTCTTGATTTCGAACGATTCCAAGATCTCTCCCATGAGCTTCAATTTACATTTTGTATTTTTTAATCTTTCCTGGATTAGTTTTCTGGTCTTGTTGTCTACCTTCGTTTGCTCCAATGTACCGAAAAGTGTTCCTCTGTCTATGGAAGCGTAGGCCTTCTTGAAGTCATCAAATGTTATTATGGTGTTTCTGGACTTTCTCGTTGTTAATATTGTTCTCAGACACCAGATCTGTTCCCTTTACAATCATCCTTTCCTGGACCCTGCTTGGTACTCTCCGATATGTGGATCAATCTGAGGTTCTAGGCGATTTGACAGAGCTTTGGATAGAATTTTGGATATCACAGCCATAATGAAATTCCTCCATAGTTATTAAGGTCTGTTTTGTCTCGTTTCTTTTGGATGGGGTTATTAGGCCTCATTTCCATTCTTCTGGCACCTTTTATGTTTTCCAGATGTTTCTGATTATTCTACGTTTTTTGGGTGTAATGTTTTCATGGTCTAATTTCCATATTTCTGCAGTCAGTCCATCTTCTCCAGGTGCTCTGTTATTTCTTAATGATTTTATTTTCACTATTTCTTCCCTGTATTGGGGGTTCGGAGCCCTGATTAGCTTCTGTTTTTGTAAAATATAATCTCTGTTTTGGTTCATCGCAATTGAGTAATGTATCAGAGTATCGAACTAATATTTGACAATTTTTCTTCAGATTTGTAACCAGAGTTACATCTTGTCTTTTGAAGCATAAGCTTGGAGGCTGATATCCTGTCATATTTTTTCGGAATATTCTGTAAAAATTCCGTGTGTTGTTTCTGGTGAAGTCCTATCTCCTTCAATCTGCTGATTTCGTAACCTCTTTTTTCTCTGCCGATTGTGTTGGACGTATTTTTCTGTATCCTGTTGAATTCTTCTCATTTTTCTTGTGTTCTATGGCTGTTAAGTTTTTTCCAGGCTTGTATTCTGTTTTCTATGGCTCTGTCACATGTCATGTTCCACCATCGATGTTTCCTTTTTCTCGTTGCTTGTCCCAATTTTATCTGTTCTCTCATTTTTTTCTGACAGTTCTGTCCAGTTGTTGCTGTTGATTTTTGTAATTTCTTCTGTTATTTCTTTCTTGTTTAGTTGCAGGTACTGTGGATCTGTTCTGATAGGTCTGTTGGTTCTCTTGGTTTGTCTATTAGGTATAAATTTTGCTTTGATTTGGAGAACGTGATGATCAGACTCAAAACGCTTGTCTTAGTGGAATGTATTAGTTTAAGAGCACGAATTAGAAACAGAGTGCCACATCTAGATTTAACGTCTTTAATGCCAAATCCACCGTTGTTCCTCATACCAACACGCGGCAGCTGATATTTTCCGTGAAGTGAAGTTTGGTATCGGTAAGACTGCTGCGACATGAGATATTTCGATAAGTATGTACGTATTTATAAACTGAATTTTCTGCAATCGCATATTATGGTCCTTTAGCAAGGGTCTATGACATTAAGTTTCCGCTCCCAATTGTTCATAGCTATGGGCTTGGGATTTGCCCTTAACCACAGTCGGAGTTGGAGTCTCTCTTCAGTTACAACCAACCATTGCGCAGCTATTGTACTACTGTAAGAACCGAGATGCATTATTTTGGATTTTTGAAGATTCAGTTTTGCGCCAGAGTATTGTGAGTACTGATGTACCAAACTTCATCGACCTCACTATTCTAATTTACAATAATACTTAACAAACTGTCTTAATATTGAAGATCTATAGTCCTCTCAATTTCTGGTGCATTGTCGAAAGCAAAGGTTCCACCACCATCGCATATCTACATCTATATCTACATGACTACTCTGCAATTCACATTTAAGTGCTTGGCAGAGGGTTCATCGAACCACAATCATACTATCTCTCCACTATTCCACTCCCGAACAGCGAGCGGGAAAAACGAACACCTAAACCTTTCTGTTCGAGCTCTGATTTCTCTTATTTTATTTTGATGATCATTCCTCCCTATGTATGTTGAGCTAAACAAAATATTTTCGCATTCGGAAGAGAAAGTTGGTGACTGAAATTGCGTAAAAAGGTCTCGCCGCGACGAAAAACGTCTATGCTGTAATGACTTCCATCCCAACTCGTGTATCATATCTGCCACACTCTCTCCCCTATAACGCGATAATACAAAACGAGCTGCCCTTTTTTGCACCCTTTCGATGTCCTCCGTCAATCCCACCTGGTAAGGATCCCACACAGCGCAGCAATATTCTAACAGAGGACGAACGAGTGTAGTGTAAGCTGTCTCTTTAGTGGACTTGTTGCATCTCCTAAGTGTCCTGCCAATGAAACGCAACCTTTGGCTCGCCTTCCCGACAATATTATCTATGTGGTCCTTCCAACTGAAGTTGTTCGTAATTTTAACACCCAGATAGTTAGTTGAATTGACAGCCTTGAGAATTGTACTATTTATCGAGTAATCGAATTCCAACGGATTTCTTTTGGAACTCATGTGGATCATCTCACACTTTTCGTTATTTAGCGTCAACTGCCACCTGACACACCATACAGCAATCTTTTCTAAATCGCTTTGCAGCTGATACTGGTCTTCGGATGACCTTACTAGACGGTAAATTACAGCATCATCTGCGAACAGTCTAAGAGAACTGCTCAGATTGTCACCCAGGTCATTTATATAGATCAGGAACAGTAGAGGTCCCAGGACGCTTCCCTGGGGAAGACAGTGGATATCCTTGACGTACTTTTGTTGATCTGGAAATGTTTCAGTCAGTTGTCCATTGATTTTAATCCTTCAAAAAACATCGCTGATACATTTACGTATGACAGTTATAAAGTGGTCGACGAAACCCATTTTCTGCATGGTGCTGAATAAGAAGCCATGATTGATCCTCTAAAAGGCTTTATCAGAATCTAAAACAAAAAGTAATGACTATTGTCACTTAACCAAGTAAAGTTTATATCGTCCCAACACTCACATAAGGTATCTAGCGTTGATCTGCGCTTTATTGCGCTCGTTTGGTAAGCAAGTATGACATGTTGCAGGAAGGGTTTCATCCTTCTATTTAGGATGCGAGTGAGTACCTTTAAGTCAGCGTTGATTGAGTGGTCTTAAATCGTGAATCCTCTTGCTGCTGGGTTTTTTGGCAGTGGGTGCAATCATTCCCTCAGTAAGTAGAGGAGGGAACCCCTGGTTAGTTAATAACTAATTGCACATATCTTTGAGATTATTCCCTATTACATCCCACATACGTAAATAAAATTCGAACGTGAACCTATCGGGACCAGCTGACTTGTTCCTCGGAGCGTCATTAATTACGGTTTTTATTTCGTCCTGAGTTATATGTTCGATTAGACTGGCATTATCTTCCTCGCGTATTTCCGTCTTAGCGTTTGCTAAGAGTTCTTCACCGTCACGTCTATCTACGTTCCAGCGTGGAGATTCCTATAATACTTCGCCACATATTATTTTATTGGCATCTGAGTAGTGTACTCTTATCCGTCATCGTCCGCCAGCGCGGTTATTATTCTCTGGTTACCTCTACGTGTCTCCCTTATTACGTGGTATAACGTCGTACGTTCCTGCATAAGACCGTCCTTGTCTGGAGCTCGCGTACACATCCCATCCAGACGCGGCTACTTTCGACTTAAAGCGTTTGAGTATGTTAGCCAAAATCCGTCTGGTTGTGATAAAGGTCTTGCAAACAGGGGAAATAATATTCCAACGTTTGTTGCCGTCAGTATGCTTGGGCTTTCGCATACTGTATAATGCATTTAGGGAGTACAGGTTTTGCATATTCGGTCCAGCAAATGATCGGCTCCCGATACTTCGTTTGGGAGAGTAAGCATTTGTGCCAAGTCTGACTAATATGTTGCTTAAGTTCGACATCCTGCAAGAGGTTAATTTATCACACCCCACGACCACTAAAAGTTTGTTGTCGGATATACCAGAATTAAATATGGTATGCACAATGGTCGGAGAAGTTTACAGGTCATATCTCACAATCATCAATATTGCGCATGAATTCTTTGGTATCTAAACTGCTTGCTGACATGATACTGATATAAGTATATCCGGTGCGGTGGGGATTCAAATACATCCAGGTATCTTGCAGTTCTAACTCATTCACTAATGTCTTTAGCTATTGACAAGTATTGAAATTGGGCGTCTGGTCTTCACGGCGCAACACACAGTTAAAATCTCCGGAAAGCATGACAGCGGCTCCAACGTTCTTTAACAGTTCAACTATCCCATTCCGATAAACGTTACTTCTGTGGCGTCTTTCATTATTCCCAGAGGGCGCATACACGTCAATTAAAATGAGGTAATGAAGTTGGACAGTTATACCCCGACCAGACTCTAAAATAGCTTGAGCTCGACACGCGATACCCTCTTTCAATAAAATCGCTGTTTCTCCTTCATTTCCGATGTGGATGAGGGATTCATAAGCTGTTATGTTGTCTACTTTACTTCTGACAACTTCTTGTAAAATGGCAACATCTATGTCAGCAGCACAAAGATAATGTTTCGAACGTTGTAGCTTTACTGCCGAGCTTATGCGAGGGACCTTAGCTGTAGCCAGCTTGTAGGTCTGGATATAACTGTTTACTACTGCTCAGTATCTTCCGACCAAATCGTGCTCGGAACCGGGTGATACTCGGAAGATGATAATACGGTTGTATTCACGTGATTGTTTAATTCCATCTGAATGCCCTCATTCCGAATGAGAGCCATTGCATCATCGACCGCCTTTTACCCCATCTGAGATTTCCAAGGATATCCACTGTGCGTGTAATTTTCCTTTCTAATTCCTGTGTGTCTTCCTGACTTTGTACTCTATGGGGCCGTTTCGTTTGTTTAGACTTTTTGAATTCTCCTTACATGGTACTGGGCGTCCAGACGGGTCGCTTAATGTTGGGTTGTTTGGGTTTGTGTCCTCATCTACTAGCATGTCACTAACTACTGATGACACTGGAACATCATCGGAAGTAGGACCTAGTGTATCTCGGGATGTTTAACAGGCATAGTAATTTCTTTTCCAGGTATCTTGCCATCGTCTAAGGTCTGGGCAATAGTGTCCCCTAGGGAGGCCTCATTCGAACATTTTGGCAGGGTAACCGTCAAACTCTGTTCATTTGTCAGTACGCTACGTGCGGTTGAATCCTGACGTCCTTCATTTTCTCCCTGACGTGATATGTGAGGGCACTGCCCATTCCCAGTTTCCTGTGATGGGGCTCACAAGGTCTCCGAATACGACGTCGCAGATCGCTGCCGGCCGCTGTGGCCGAGCGGTTGTAGGCGCTTCACTCCGGAGCCGCGCGACTGCTACGGTAGCAGGTTCGAAGCCTGTCTAGGGCATGGATGTGTGTGATGTACTTAAGTTAGTTATGTTTAAGTAGATCTAAGTTCTAGGGGACAAGCACCCGTGGTCTAGGGGTAGCGTCTTTGATTCATAATTAAAACGTCTTCGGTCCCGGGTTCGATCCCCGCCACTGCGTAAATTTTGATAAATAATCAGCATAGGCGGCCGAAGACTTCCGGCATAATAAGTCAGCCTCATTCTGCGGAGGGCGGAGGAGCGGATAGAGGCTCAGGGCACTCTCTTGTCCTAGTGGTGGGAAATTGCCCCTAAAGGCGGAAGAATCAGCAATGATCAACGACATGAGGATACAGAAGGCAATGGAAACCACTGCATTAAAGACACGTAACGTGTATCCACAGGACATGTGGCCTGTAGTTGAAGAAGTGTCATGATGATCTCTCCATTGGCAAAAGATTCCGGAATAGTCCACCATTCGGATCTCCGGGAGGGAACTGCCAAGGGGGAGGTTACCATGAGAAAAAGATTGAATAATCAACGAAAGGATAATGTTCTACGAGTCGGGGCGTGGAATGTCAGAAGCTTGAACGTGGTAGGGAAACTAGAAAATCTGAAAAGGGAAATGCAAAGGCTCAATCGAGATATAGTAGGGGTCAGTGAAGTGAAGTGAAGTGAAAGGGAGACAAGGATTTCTGGTCAGATGAGTATCGGGTAATATCAACAGCAGCTGAAAATGGTATAACAGGTGTAGGATTCGTTATGAATAGGAAGGTAGGGCAGAGGGTGTGTTACTGTGACCAGTTCAGTGACCGGGTTGTTCTAATCAGAATCGACAGCAGACCAACACCGACAACGATAGTTCAGGTATACATGCCGACGTCGCAAACTGAAGATGAACTGATAGAGAAAGTGTATGAAGATATTGAAAGGGTAATGCAGTATGTAAAGGGGGACGAAAATCTAATAGTTATGGGCGACTGGAATGCAGTTGTAGAGGAAGGAGTAGAAGGAAAGGTTACGGGAGAATATGGGCTTGGGACAAGGAATGAAAGAGGAGAAAGAATAATTGAGTTCTTTAACAAGTTTTAGCTAGTAATAGCGAATACCCTGTTCAAGAACCACAAGAGGAGGAGGGATACTTGGAAAAGGCCGGGAGATACGGGAAGATTTCAATTAGATTACATCATGGTCAGACAGAGATTCCGAAATCAGATACTGGATTGTAAGGCTTACCCAGGAGCAAATATAGACTCAGACCACAATATAGTAGTGATGAAGAGTAGGCTGAAGTTCAAGACATTAGTCAGGAAGAATCAATACGCTAAGAAGTGGGATACGGAAGTTCTAAGGAATGACGAGATACGTTTGAAGTTCTCTAACGCTATAGATACAGCAATAAGGAATAGCGCAGTAGGCAACACAGTTGAAGAGGAATGGACGTCTCTAAAAAGGGCCATCACAGAAGTTGGGATAGGTACAAAGAAGGTAGCTGCGAAGAAACCATGGGTAACAGAAGAAATACTTCAGTTGATTGATGAAAGGAGGAAGTACAAACATGTTCCGGGAAAATCAGGAATACAGAAATACAAGTCGCTGAGGAATGAAATAAATAGGAAGTGCAGGGAAGCTAAGACGAAATGGCTGCAGGAAAAAATGTGAAGACATCGAAAAAGATATGATTGTTGGAAGGACAGACTCAGCATACAGGAAAGTCAAAACAACCTTTGGTGACATTAAAAGCAACGGTGGTAACATTAAGAGTGCAACGGGAATTCCACTGTTAAATACAGAGGAGGGAGCAGATAGGTGGAAAGAATACATTGAAAGCTTCTATGAGGGTGAAGATTGGTCTGATGTGATGGAAGAAGAAACATTAGTCGATTTAGAAGAGATAGGGGATCCAGTATTAGAATGGGAATTTAAAAGAGCTTTGGAGGACTAACGGTCAAATAAGGCAGAAGGGATAGATAACATTCCATCAGAATTTCCAAAATCATTAGGGTAAGTGGCAACAAAACGACTATTCACGTTGGTGTGTCGAATATATGAGTCTGGCGACATAGCATCTGACTTTCGGAAAAGCATCATCCACACAATTCCGAAGACGGCAAGAGCTGACAAGTGCGAGAATTATCGCACAATCAGCTCATCAGCTCATGCATCGAAGCTGCTTACAAGAATAATATACAGAAGAATGGAAAAGAAAATTGAGAATGCTGTAGGTGACGATCGGTTCGGCTTTAGGAAAAAAAATGCACGAGGGAGGCAATTCTGACGTTACGGCTAATAATGGAAGCAAGGCTAATGAAAAATCAAGACACTTTCATAGGATTTGTCGACCTGGAAAAAGCGTTCGACAATATAAAATCGTGCAAGCTGTTGAAGATTCTGAAAAAAGTAGGGGTAAGCTATAGGGAGTGACGGGTCATATACAATATGTACAACAACCAAGAGGGAATAATAAGAGTGGACGATCAAGAACGAAGTGCTCGTATTAAGAAGGGAGTAAAACAAGGCTGTAGCCTTTCGCCCCTACTCTTCAATCTGTACATCGAGGAAGCAATGATGGAAATAAAAGAAAGGTTCAGGAGTGGAATTAAAATACATGGTGAAAGGATATCAATGATACGATTCGCTGATGACATTGCTATCCTGAGTGAAAGTGAAGAAAAATTAAATGATCTGCTGAACCGAATGAACAGTCTAATGAGTACACAGTATGGTTTGAGAGTAAATCGGAGAATGACGAAGGTAATGAGAAGCAGTAGTAATGAGAACAGCGAGAAACTTATTATCAGGATTGATGGTCACGATTTCAATGAAGTTAAGGAATTCTGCTACCTAGGCAGTAAAATAACTAATGACGGACGGAGCAAGGAGGACATCAAAAGCAGACTCGCTATGGCGAAAAAGGCATTTCTGGCCAAGAGAAGTCTACTAATATCAAATACCGGCCTTAATTTGAGGATGAAATTTCTGAGGATGTACGTCTGGAGTACAGCATTGTATGGTAGTGAAACATGGACTGTGGGAATACCGGAACGGAAGAGAATCGAAGCATTTGAGATGTGGTGCTATAGACGTATGTTGAAAATTAGGTGGACTGATAAGGTAAGGAATGAGGAGGTTCTACGCACAATCGGAGAGGAAAGGAATATGAGGAAAACACTGATAAGGAGAATGGACAGGATGATAGGACATCTGCTAAGACATGATAGAATGACTTCCATGGTACTAGAGGGAGTTGTAGAGGGCAAAAACTGTAGAGGAAGACAGAGATTGGAATACGTCAAGCAAATAATTGAGGACGTAGGTTGCAAGTGCTACTCTGAGATGAAGAAGTTAGCACAGGAAACGAATTCGTCGCGGGCCGTATCAAACCAGTCAGTAGACTGATGACCAAAAAAAAAAAAAAAAAAAAAAAAAAAATTATTTATATGTGGTTCGTGGTGTGGCTTCCTGTTGTCATGTCCTAGTTCATGAACCACGGGCAACGTATGAGTGGTCAAGTAAGTGGTCCCGACAGTCGGGATACCAGTTACTTTGGAATAGTGCAGGGCATCTCGGACATATTCTGAGTCGTGGTCACCTTTGTGTTCATACGTCAAAGACTACCAAATCCACCGTTTAGTCCCTCAAACGTTAGGGGTAAAACTCAATGGGACTCGGGGCAAGTAAGGCTAGCAACCTGCTTCCCCGATACTTTAAATATGATTCTGGCAGCAATCAGAGCAAAATGCCTCGGACCTTTGGAGGTGACGGAGTCCCACCTCTAACTGACAAACCAGGGACTCCTAAGATATGACTTGGAAAACAAATGGTAATGAGATGCGGAGCTATTAATATCAATGGGGGCTACTCTGGGAAGAAGGTAGAGTTGGCAGAGGCTGCAAGTAAGATAGGGCTGGACGTTTTAGCCGTGACATTCGGGTAAGGGGTGAGAAAGAAGAGGTCTGCCTGTCAGGACCCAAAGCAGGAATAGTACAATGGGGTGTAGGGCTTTACATCAGGAAAGAAATGGAACCCAGCGTAGTTGCAATAAGGTATGTAAACGAACGACTGATGTGGATAGATTTGACAGTGTCTAGCAAGAAAATAAGGATTGTGTCAGTATATTCGCATTGTGAAGGGACAGATCAAGATAAGTTGAATAGTTTTTATGACGCACTCAGTGATGAAGTTGTTAGAGTAAAGGACAAGGACAATGTTCTCCTCATGGGTGATTTTAATGCCAGGATTGGAAATCGAACAAAAGGGTATGAAAAGATTATGGGTAAATTTGGAGAGGATATGGAGGCCAACAGGAACGAGAAACAACTCTTGGATTTCTGTGCCAGTATGGGCTTAGTAATCACAAACTTTTTTTTAAACATAAGAACATTTACCGGTATACTTGGGAAGGCAGGGGAACCAGATCTGTCATTGACTATATAATAACAGATCAGGAACTCATTAAGACTGTGACGGACACGCGTGTATTCAGGAGATTCTTTGATTACACTGATTTTTTTTTAATCTGCAGTGAAATTGGGATTGAGAGGCCTGAAGGTGCAGGAGGTCAGGTCCATATGTAGGAGGATAAGAGTGGAGAAACTTCAGGATAAGGAAATCAGACACAAGTACATAACAGCGATCTCAGAAAGGTACCAGTTAGTTGAATGTAGTCAATTACAGTCATTGGAAAAGGAATGGACAAGGTACAGGGACACAGTACTAGAAGTGGCTGAAGAATGTCTTGGAACAGTAGTGTGTAAAAGTAGGATGAAGCAAACAGCTTGGTGGAATGACACAGTCAAGGCAACCTGTAAAAGGAAAAAGAAGGCGTATCAAAAATGGCTACATACTAGAACTCAAGTAGACAGAGAAATTTATGTTGAAGAAAGAAACAAAGCAAAACAGATAATTGCAGCATCCAAGAAGAAGTCTTGGGAAGACTTTGGAAACAGGTTGGAGACTGTGGGTCAAGCTGCTGGAAAACCATTCTGGAGTGTAATTAGCAGTTTTCGAAAGGGAGGTAAGAAGGAAATGACAAGTATTTTGGACAGGTCAGGAAAACTGATGGTGAATCCTGTGGATGCCTTGGGCAGATGGAGGGAATATTTTGAAGAGTTGCTCAATGTAGGTGAAAATACGATCAGCGGTGTTTCAGATTTCGAGGTAGAATTGGATAAGAATGATGATGGAAATAGCATCACATTTGAGGAAGTGGAGAAAATGGTCAATAGATTGTAGTGCAATAAAGCAGCTGGGGTGGATGAAATTAAGTCTGAACTCATCCAATACAGTGGAATGTAAGGTCTTAAATGGCTACACAGGATACTTGAAATGGCCTGGTAGTCGGGACAAGTTCCATCAGACTGGACAAAAGCAATAATCACACCAATCTTTAAACATGGAAACAGAAAAGGTTGTAACAACTACAGAGGTATCTCTTTAATCAGCGTTGTGGGTAAAATCTTCTCAGGTATTGTTGAAAGGAAAGTGCGAGTATTAGTTGAGGACCAACTGGATGAAACTCAGTGTGGGTTTAGGCCTCTTAGAGGTTGTCAGGACCAGATCTTTAGCTTATGGGAAATAATGGAGAAGTGTTATGAGTGGAACAGGGGACTGTATCTACGCTTTATAGATCTAGAAAAGGCATATGACCGGCTTCCTAGGGGGAAGTTATTGTCTGTCCTACGAGATTATGGAATACGAGTCAAACTTTTGCAAGCAATTAAAGGTCTTTACATGGATAGGCAGGCAGCGGTTAGAGTTGACGGTAAATTGAGTTCATGGTTCAGAGTAGTTTCAGGGGTAAGACAAGGCTGCAACCCGTCTCCACTGTTGTTCATATTATTTATGGATCATATGTTGAAAACAATAGACTGGCTGGATGAGATTAAGATATGTGAACACAAAATAAGCACTCTCGCATATGCAGATGACTTAGTTGTGATGTCAGATTCGACTGAAAGTTTGCAAAGTGCTATTTCAGAGCTAGATCAGAAATGTAAGGACTATGGAATGAAGATTAGCATCTCCAAAACAAAAGTAATGTCAGTGGGAAAGAAATATAAACGGATTGAGTGCCAAACAGGAGGAACAAAGTTAGAAAGGGTGGACGGATTCAAGTACTTAGGATCCATATTCTCACAGGATGGCAACATAGTGAAAGAATAGGAAGCGAGGTGTAGCAAAGCTAATGCAGTGAGCGCCCAGCTACGATCTACTCTCTTCTGCAAGAAGGAAGTCAGTACCAAGACTAAGTTATCTGTGCACCGTTCAATCTTTCGACCAACTTTATTGTTTGGGAGCGAAAGCTGGGTGGATTCAGGTTACCTTATCCATAAGGTTGAGGTTACGGATATGAAAGTAGCTAGGATGATTGCAGGTACTAGTAGATGGGAACAATGGCAGGAGGGTGTGCACAATGAGGAAATCAAAGAAAAACTGGAAATGAACTCTATAGATGTAGCAGTCAGGAAGAACAGGCTTAGATGGTGGGGTCTTGTTACACTCATGGGAGAAGCAAGGTTACCCAAGAGACTCATGGGTTCAGCAGTAGAGGGTAGGAGGAGTCGGGGCAGACCAAGGAGAAGGTACCTGGATTCAGTTAAGAATGATTTTGAAGTAATAGGCTTAACATCAGAAGAGGCACCAATGTTAGCACCGAATAGGGGATCATGAAGGAATTTTGTAAGGGGGAGCTATGCTCCAGACTGAACGCTGAAAGGCATAATCAGCCTTAAATGATGATGATGATGATTATTATTATTATTTTTATTTGATGACAGCTGCAGTCCACATTGCATCTTGCTTTTATTGTTCGTTCTGTAGATAGCGGTTGGTGCCTGTGAGGAAACGAAGCGGTGCGGACGTGTTGTTAGCTACGGTTTCTTCGGTGGTCCCTCCCGCCCTCGCGCCCTCGGCACTTTACGGAACCGGATGACTCAGAGTACCCTCTCATGCCTCACCTGCACTGAATCTCGCATGCTACATGAAACATTTTCTGCATTTTCTACGTAACTGTTACATCTTACTCGTAAACAGTCAAGGTATAACCTGCTGTTCACGTCTGCGTGGGCCCTTTTAACCTTAATTAATTTTATGAAGAATCCCTCTCAGTATTCATTGCTTTTTGTAGCGCCTGAATATTGGATTTACATCCCGAAACTCGGGTCGTGCGTACGATTTTACACAAATAATGGATTTGTCAAGTGCAACTGGAGCGGATTTATTCACCATGTAAAACGTTACAGGATGACTCTTATCTGGACCATGTGCAGTCGGAGGCTGTGATGATTCCATTGCCTCAAGGTAGCCATGTCAAATCTGGTCAGATAATATACATTTTGCAGGTTAGGCACACACACACACATGCTGCATTTTGTTTCAGTCTTATTCACAGTAAGTAAACACGCTCAGCGTATTCACACACTTCCACATAAGTATACACACTTAATGAGTGTGACCGTGGCGTTCTAGGCGCTTCAGTCCAGAACCGCGCGACTGCTACGGTCACAGGTTCGAATTATGCCTCGGGCGTGGATGTGTGTGATGTCCTTAGGTTAGTTATGTTTAAGTAGTTCTACGTTCTAGGGGACTGATGACCTCAGATGTTAAGTCCCAAAGTGCTTAGAGCCATTTGAACCATTTGTGACATCAAGCACAGGTAATACCGTGTATGTTTGTGCACAGCGTGCAGAATGTGTGTTATCAGAACGAATTTGCCATGGATACCAGAAAGCAATGAAATCACCATGACCATAGCGACTTGGAAACTAGCTAATGGTACAGAAAATCAATGGTATCAACAATTAAAAAAAAGGTCGTGTTGGATGATGTACCCAAATAAGTTGCCAATTTATATCACATCGCCATCCACACGCGATTATAGTCAATATGGTCTATAGTTGATCTTCCTTCTCTGAAGCTAGCTTGTTCTTCGGCCTCCATTTCTTGAAATTGTGTCTCTAAAATAGTTAAATATAGACTAACAGTCACAGTAATTTTTCTATAATTCTATTAACTCTTTCTTATGAATTCTTGATATAAATCCTAGCTCCAATTTTCTGGGATAGCCTGACCATTGATAGGTTTTTCGCTGAATTGTACGTTAACAATCACACCGTATTTCCATCGTAAGCAATCAAAGTAAATAGGGACATTCCTCACATGAACAGAACCACATGGTCTTCGAGTATAATCTCAAAAGATAATATCTAAAGAAACAAATGAAAAAGGATGACTCCCAACAAGGTCGATCAGAATGATTTGGAAACGGTGCTGGCACTTTTCAAGAGGGGTGGTGTGGATGGGACAGTAGAAAAATAAAAGGGTCAAAGTGTAAAGAAATCTATGCGATTAAACCGGACTTGTGAAAATAAAAGTGCTAAAAATAAAATGATAGTGGACTCATATACTGACTTCATGGGTTCAATTGATATTATGTGAATGGCTACGCTAACTGCAGCTGTCAGTTTCTGGTTTATATTCGTACAACTACGGCCTTAGGCGATTTTCAAATACTTTGTCAAAATATTTTTTCCCGAAGCAATTATAGATCTTCAGTAGTTAACGTTAACGGTAATGCAGTGAATCAGGTATTTAGAATTTATTTTTTGAAAAGTTAGTAGCTTTCGAGGTATCCTCATGCAGCCAACCCAATAGTGGACTATCGTCAGTTATGACAATACGAACGTAAAGACAAAACAACACGCAGTCTCACAGTGAAAAATATCCGACCCTGCCGGGAATCGAACCTGGGCCCCGTAAGTTTCCAGTATGGTGCGCTAATCCTACAGCTACTGAAGCAGAAATTTACAAAATTAATTAAGGAAACGTCCCACATATCTACATTGGCCAACCGGGACTATCGTTTAGTACACGTGTGACAGCAATCCTTTCAACTCTGCAGCACATTTATTGGGGTCAGAACGCAAAGAACTTCATCTGCATCTACACAGACACTCCACAGTCCACTGTGCGGAGTGTGCCGGAGGGTAACCCGTACCACTAATAATCATTTCCTTTCCTATTCCACTCGAAAATAAAGCAACGGGAAAACGACTGTCTGTATGCTTTCGTACGACCACTAACTTCTCTTATCTTATCTTATCTTCGTGGTCCTGACGCGCAGTGTATGTTCGACGTAGTGGAATCGTTCTGCTGTCAGCTTCAAAGGCCAGTTTCCTGAATCTTTTCAACAGTGTTTCTCGGAAAAGAATGTCGTCTTCACTCCAAGGATTCTCATCCGAGTTCCTGAAGCATGTCCGTAATAGTTACAAGTCTTTCGAACCTACTAGTAACAAATCTAGCCGCCTGCGTCTGAGTCTTACCTTAATCCTACCTGGTACGGGTACTTAGCAATGGAGCAGTGGGACTACTCGAGAATACGTCGCGCTAACGTCTTGTATTCGGACTCCTTCACAGAAGAACCACAGTAAATGACACGGTGCAGTCTCTACACATAACATTACTGCACTATTGGTAGACGTAGAGACTTACAATCGTTTTAGAGACCAGTCCGTTGAAGTTTATTTAAAAGAACACAAAAAGTTAGGAAATACACTCCTGGAAATGGAAAAAAAGAACACATTGACACCGGTGTGTCAGACCCAACATACTTGATCCGGACACTGCGAGAGGGCTGTACAAGCAATGATCACACGCACGGCACAGCGGACACACCAGGAACCGCGGTGTTGGCCGTCGAATGGCGCTAGCTGCGCAGCATTTGTGCACCGCCGCCGTCAGTGTCAGCCAGTTTGCCAGGGCATACGGAGCTCCATCGCAGTCTTTAACACTGGTAGCATGCCCCGACAGCGTGGACGTGAACCGTATGTGCAGTTGACGGACTTTGAGCGAGGGCGTATAGTGGGCATGCGGGAGGCCGGGTGGACGTACCGCCGAATTGCTCAACACGTGGGGCGTGAGGTCTCCACAGTACATCGATGTTGTCGCCAGTAGTCGGCGGAAGGTGCACGTGTCCGTCGACCAGGGACCGGACCGCAGCGACGCACGGATGCACGACAAGACAGTAGGATCGTACGAAGTGCCGTAGGGGACCGCACCGCCACTTCCCAGCAAATTAGGGACACTATTGCTCCTGGGGTATCGGCGAGGACCATTCGCAACCGTCTCCATGAAGCTGGGCTACGGTCCCGCACACCGTTAGGCCGTCTTCCGCTCACGCCCCAACATCGTGCAGCCCGCCTCCAGTGGTGTCGCGACAGGCGTGAATGGAGGGACGAATGGAGACGTGTCGTCTTCAGCGATGAGAGTCGCTGCTGCCTTGGTGCCAATGATGGTCGTATGCGTGTTTGGCGCCGTGCAGGTGAGCGCCACAATCAGGACTGCATACGACCGAGGCACACAGGGCCAACACCCGGCATCATGGTGTGGGGAGCCACCTCCTACACTGGCCGTACACCTCTGGTGATCGTCGAGGGGACACTGAATAGTGCACGGTACATCCAAACCGTCATCGAACCCATCGTTCTACCATTCCTAGACCGGCAAGGGAACTTGCTGTTGCAACAGGACAATGCACGCCTGCATGTATCCCATGCCACCCAACGTGCTCTAGAAGGTGTAAGTCAACTACGCTGGCCAGCAAGATCTCCGGATCTGTCCCACATTGAGCATGTTTCGGACTGGATGAAGCGTCGTCTCACACGGTCTGCACGTCCAGCACGAACGCTGGTCCAGCTGAGGGGCCAGGTGGAAATGGCATGGCAAGCCGTTCCACAGGACTACATCCAGCATCTCTACGATCGTCTCCATGGGAGAATAGCAGCCAGCATTGCTGCGAAAGGTGGATATACACTGTACTAGTGCCGACATTGTGCATGCTCTGTTGCCTGTGTCTATGTGCCTGTGGTTCTGTCAGTGTGATCACGTGATGTATCTGACCCCAGGAATGTGTCAATAAAGTTTCCCCTTCCTGGGACAATGAATTCACGGTGTTCTTATTTCAATTTCCAGGAGTGTAAAAAATTGGTCAGCAGTTTTCTACCTGTCCTACGACCGAGACCTACAGCGCCTGAGAGATCACTAGCGTTGTTACGGTGACAATAAACAGCTGCAGGCGCAGCACAGTTAATTATGAGGACACCTAATACTAAGATGATCTGCTGTTACTATTATATTTTATAATTTTGCTGTATTTGGTAGAGTATACCCCGCTATAGTCGAATGTCATTAAAGTTTCCGCTACTCCTAACTATATTTGTATGCTATTAGATATAGCTTGAGTACTGATGTCACATAATGTGTTTTATGTTTGTAAATATTCAGAGTACCTTTGTCATAAACTGTTTGTAACACCACCTTCCACTGAGTTGGCAATGTTTGTCACTGCAGTTATTCTGATGATCAATCATCTAAGAAAGTATCCAATAAGTTACGGTATCTACATATCTAAATTTTTTTTTCGTCACTACTTCCTGCTTAAATAAAAAACGGTATACTGCAGGTACAATATTGCTTCAGACAAAAATCTTTAACAGGATGCTTGAAATCGGTCCAGTGTTTGATATACAGTACTTCGAATATGAACTAAAAAGTGCAAAATACATAACCGCTGTAGATCTAGGTTAAAAAATCTTAAAGTGTTTTTAATACTAATGTAATCGGAAATTTCACCATTTCGATTTAGTTTTATTTGTCTATGTATTTCAAGTTGGGGAATTACCTACTGAATAACCCACTCTTGAAAGAAGTATAAATGTGAATAACACTAAAGAGTGAATAAACGAATTAGCTTCTACGATAACTAAATATAGCAAAACATTTAGATAAACAAATATATTGATGTACGTGTTTCTCTGCATTCCGTAAGCGATATCAGGCCTGTAAATACGATCGGCGAATTATATGAACGGAAAAGATAGCAGAGAAGAACGTACATCAGAATGTGCGGCAGTGGAATTAAAATGTCGTAGGAAAAACTAATATATTGACAGTTTAGTAGACTCTGAACTGACAGACTTTTTAAAACATGTTGCATGCAAAAGTAGTTTTTTAATAGGCGTGTTTTGTCTACGTAGCTCTCAGCTGTCAAATATCGTTTCGAGAGGTATTTATGTCGAACACTATGAAAAGTGATTAGTAAACGAATAGTAAACTTTATACAGATTCGTTTTTAAAAGTATGAGAATAGGGAGAAAAACAAGTGTCATAGTCTGACGTGAATATCAAATTTAGTTGAGAATGCGACTACATTAACTTCTGGAATATATCTTCAGGCACTATGGCTACCTTGTATAAATTAAATGGGTTCGGTTTCTAAACTCTTCCGTCTCTTTCAAGAATTATTAAAATCAAATGTTTTAATTTCCTCAGCAGACATTCAGTAACATATGTTGCTTTATACCGCACTTGACAAAATACAAAGGCAAGGCGAATCATTATAATGTGGCAGATGATCGCTATTTGAAAAGTAATGTTACTTTGCTTTATTCCCAGCAGTCTTGTCCTCGGAATTTTTGGTTGGTTGGCTATTCAGAGTCTGTTTGGTTGATTCATATTTTACAACAAGAGTTCCAGGATTCTCCAAGTCATGTACTACTTTCTGCAATGAAACGATTTGGAGGTTTTTTCGTCTTCATTATTTACTGCCTTAGTTAAGATACAACGGCAGATATCACAAATAAAAAGCTACACTCCTTTTCAACTAAATAGCTGCCTTGCCACACTTTGTCAGTCTACACCATTTCCAGGCAAAGAGCCGAATTTTAGAACACAACATCATTTACTTGCGCCAAAAAGTTGGACCAAGACAATGAGAAGTGCGAATCTCGCCACGCATAGGTATTAGGAGATGTCGATCTATAGCTTACTTTACAAATTAGTTTCATATATCTGTTCAAAAAATTATAGAAATAACGATAGCAATAATAATAATACAAACATCTTTATAAAAATTTAGAGAAATATGTTTATCAAATTTTTATTACTTTCATTTTTAGTTTGAAATAATTTGTAATTACACATTTTTGAGATTGAATATAAACAAAAAATATTTTACTATCCGTATACTCATAAATAAGAAGCCAGAACATTTCAATCTATAAAGAATTCCAGTAAATCGGATAATACATTTATTCGATTGTACCAATACGTTTATTATTATTTTGAGCATTTCCTCATTTCAGAGGATTATCTCCAACATAATAATTTACTTGGAAATTACAATATAAACAATAACCGTTCTTAAACTGTATTCTCAAAATATTCTCCAGGTGTTTCGATCTTGTGTGTCTTCTTCCTCTGCACCCATTCTCCTCATTGTGTGCTGTACATTTTGGATCCAGGTGGTCATAGGGCGTCCTCTTCTTCTTCTCCCCTCCGGTTCCCACTCCAGTATCAATATTGGTATTCTGGTTTTCTCCATCCGTCGTACATGCCCGTACATCTGTAATTTCTTCCTATCCATTACGTCATATATTCTTTCTTTTATTTCCATTCTCCTTATTACTTCGGTGTTCCTTATCTTTTCTATCCTGGAGATTCTTGCCGATCTTCTCCAAAAGTCCATATCTAGAGCTTGTAATTTTTTAATGTGCTTCATGTTAATTGTCCAGGTCTCCGTTCCATACAGAACCACACACTCTAATATGGATTTGTATATGAATTTTTTAGTTCTGCTCATTACATTCCTGCTCCATAAGACTGAGTTAAGCATCCCAATGACCCTCTGTCCGCTACTAACTCTTTTATTGATTTCTGATTCTGATTTTCCCTCGATTTCTAATATGGATCCCAAATAACAGAAAGTGTTCATCTTTTTGATTTTCATTCCTTCACTGTATAGCTCATCTGAATCATTAGTCAAGTATTCTGTTTCTTGGTAATTAATCTTCAAACCCCAAAATTTGGATGCTATTGCTAGTTGATTGCACATATAGTTAGCATCCTACCAATCTTGTGCTACGACTACTTGATCATCAGCAAATAATAAATGATGTAGGTAAACTCCATCTCTTATTTCTAATCCCATACTATTACATTTATGAGACCATGTTCTAAGGGTAATATCTATATAGATTTTAAATAATGATGGTGACATGGGACAGCCCTGTAAAAGGCCTTTGCTTGTTCTAAATTTCTGTGAAAGTTTATTACCAACTTTCACTTGGCAAATGTTATCTTTATACATCTGTTGTATTATTTTAATCAAGGAAGGGTTTATGTTTGCCATACGTAGTGCTCTCCAAAGTAATTTTCTTGATCTATGAAAATTAATCCTATATTTTTCGATTTTTCCCTATGTTTCTCCAAAATCTGTCGTAATGTGAAAATATGTAAATTAAAAATTAAAAACCAATATGTAAATTAAAAAATGTTATGGCAAGTTCATTAATAATTTCAGTGTTTTTATGTGCAGAATGGAAAGTATCAATGTCCAACACTATTTCAGCGGAAACAACTATTGTCTTTGACTAGAAGTGTGTGCGAATCCACTATAGGGCAATGCATTACATGTACACCACATTGTAAAATCACTCCTATGATAGAATTTTGGGATATGTTAACCGCAATGAACGTACAAACCATTACGATAACCCCGTATATTGGTTACACGTGTGTTATGAGAAAAGAAAAAGTGGTTTAAGCTGTAGCATACTAACTCACTGATACAACATAAACTTAAACGTAGCCTAAAGTAGTCTGAGATTTGAACACATGTTCAGTTTCATGAAATGGAAAGTTATCATAAATGTAAAGAATATTCTGAAGTTTATAGACAGTAGGTTAAAAGAACACATCAGAAAATATATAAAAAAGAAAACGACTGGAAGACAAAGACGAATGATTAGGTTTTAACATTTCGCTGACGCCGTCTTCATTACCGGAAGAGCAGTCTCGGAATGGACACCCATTCTTTCCGTGGAAAGATCCCAGCACTCGCCTTAAGTGATTCAGGGATATTGTTACCTCTCGTTAAGTGATTCAGTATTATTGCGGATGACCTGTGTCATGATAGGCGGAAAGGGTTTGAAACCCGTTCGAGTGCCTCCTTCAGTAAAACAGCTCATGGCAAGATCTTGTATTTGCCTGCATGCGTGAACCCCTCCACTTTCCGCTTTTCACAGTCCAGAGCTGCCATTTCTCGCGGCAATAAACTAACGACCACACTCGTTAGCGCGTTTCTGTACTGCGAACCTGTTTGCAGACACATGGTAAGTTCGAGGGAAAAACATTGGCTGCTTAGACGTTCAGCAAGAAACCAGTACACAATTACCATTAATTGCATGCTTCGCAGCAGTCAGGTTGAAATTGTATTGTAGGACTTCCTGAGCTTCAAACGCAGTCGGGTCGTTTGGAAACTCACATAGCCACTTGAGTAGCTGCGGCCACAGACACTAATCACAGGCAACTACCTCGTTTACAGACTTACCGTTACTGAACAAGAAAATAGGTGCTAGGTATAGCGCCAACATGCTATGTACGTCCGCTATTAGCGTGATAGTCACCTCAGGCAAGAGAAATCGTCGTGCGGTTTATTCTACGAATACTGGAACGAGTCCCTTCCCAGATGGCGCCAGATGTGGTTCGAAACATCGGTTAGCTATTGTAGATTGCAACATTTCGTGTGTAACTCAGAGATAGGCTTAGAAGGCGCGCCAGATGTGTTGATATGGTTGATATTCGGCGAATACTTCTCGGTCAGGATATCAAAGAACACGATCACACTGTTCCCCTTACCACAGTTACACTACGGTGATCCAGCGCCAAGAATATTCCTCATTATGGGGATAGCTAACACTTGGTTCATCATAAAACATAAAAGAAGGTTGTACACATGGAAGAAGGCTGGAGATGCTGACAGGTTTCAGATACATTATATAATGGTAAGACAGAGATTTAGGAAGCAGGTTTTAAATTGTAAGACATTTCCAGGGGCAGATGTGGACTCTGACCATAATATGTTGGTTATGAACTGTAGATTAAAACTGAAGAAACTGCAAAAACGTGGGAAATTATGGAGATGGGACCTGGGTAAACTGACTAAACCAGAGGCTGTACAGAGTTTCAGGCTGTGCATAAGGGAACAATTGACAGGAATGGAGGAAAGAAATACAGTAGAAGAAGAATGGGTAGCTTTGATGGATAGTGAAGGCAGCAGAGAATAAAGTACGTAAAAAGACGAGGGTTAATAGAAATCCTTGGGTGACAATATATATTGCATTTAATTCATGAAAGGAGAACATATAAAACTGCAGTCAATGAAGCAGACAAAAATGAATACAAACGTCTCAAAAATGAGATCGACAGGAAGTGCAAAATGGGTAAACAGGGATGGCTAGAGGATAAATGTAAGGATATACAGGCTTATCTCACTAGGAGTAAGATAGATACTGCCTACAGGAAAATTAAAGAGACCTTTGGAGAAAAGAGAGCCACTTGTATGAATATCAAGGGCTCAGATGGAAACCCAGTTCTAAGCAAAGAAGGGACAGCAGAAAGTTGGAAAGAGTATATAGTCTATAAAAGGGCGATGTTCTTGAGGACAATGGAAGAGAATGAAGATGAAATAGGAGATATGACACTGCGTGAAGAGTTTGACAGAGCACTGAAAGGCCTGAGTCGAAACAAGGCCCTGGGAGTAGACAACATTCCATTAGAACTACTGACAGCCTTGGGAGAGCCAGTCCTGACAAAACTCTACATCAGGCGAAATACCCTCAGACTTCAAGACGAATATAATAATTCCAATTCCAAAGAAAGCAGGTGTTGACAGATGTGAAAACTACCGAAATATCAGTTTAATAATCCACGGCTGCAAAATACTAACGCGAATTCTTTACAGACGATTGAAAATACTAGTAGAAACTGACCTCGGGGAAGATCAGTTTGGATTCCGTAGAAATGTCGGAACACGTGAGGCAATACTGATTAAGGAAAGGCAAACCTACGTTTCTAGCATTTGTCGACTTAGAGAGACGTTTTGACAATGTTGACTGGAATACTCTCTTTCAAATTCTGAAGGTGGCTGGGGTAAAATACAGGGAGCGAAAGGCTATTTACAATTTGTACAGAAAGCAGATGGCAGCTATAAGAGTCGAGGGACATGAAAGGGAAGCAGTGGTTGGGAGGGAGTGAGGTTGGGCTGTAGCCGATGTTACTCAATCTGTATATTGAGCAAGCAGTGAAGGAAACAAAAGACAAATTCGGAATAGGTGTTAAAATCCATGAAGAACAAACAAAAACTATGAGGTTCGCCGATGACATTGTAATTCTGTCAGAGACAGCAAAGCACTTGGAACAGCACTTGAATGGACTGGATAGTGTCTTGAAAGGAGGATATAGGATGAACATCAACAAAAGCAAAACGAGGGTATTGGAATGAGGTCGAATTAAGTCAGGTGATGCTAAGGGAATTAGATTAGGAAATGAGACAAGGTAGTGAAGGAGTTTTGCTATTTGGGGAGCAAAATGACTGATCACATTTGAAGTAGAGAAGATATAAAACGCAGACTGGCAATGACGAGGAAAGCGTCTCTTAAGAGGAGAAATTTGTTAGCATCGAGTATGGATTTCTGAAAGTATTTGTGTGGAAGTGAAACGTGGACGATAAATAGTGTGGACAAGAAGAGAATAGAAGCTTTCGAAATGTGGTGCTAAAGAAGAATGCTGATGATTAGATGGGTAGATCACATAACTAATGAGGACACATTGAATAGAACTGGGGAGAAGAGAAGTTTGTGGCACAACTTGACCAGAAGAAAGGATCGGTTGGTAGGACATGTTCTGAGGCATCAAGGGATCACCAATTTAGTATTAGAGGGAAGGGTGGATGGTAAAAATCGTAGAGGGAGACCAAGAGATGAATACACCAAGCAGATTCAGAAGGATGTAAGTTGCAGTAAGTACTGGGAGATGAAGAAGCTTGCAGAGGATAGAGTAGCATGGAGAGCTGCATCAAACCAGTCTCAGGACTGAAGACCACAACAACAACATGGGGATGATATCAGCCACGCAAATACTCAGATATATTTTAACAGTGATCGCGTGCACAGCTCATATGATTTCTTCTGTAACAGCTGCATATACATGGAAAACAGTAACCTAAGTCTGTGATAAAGTGTTATTGTAGCTGTAACTGACAACATTATTAGTAAGAAGTCGCGGTTGTCCTGCGTCTGGTCACACAGCGAAAATTTCTCGTCATTACAATCCGAGTAACCGATCACCTCCGGCTTAACAGGAACTACAGGAATTATAAATTGTGAATATTGTCAAAAGTTCTCAATACATTTGTATACAAAGGTTCTTAGGAAGTTAAGTTTTTATGCGTACTCCATACAATTAGAAATGCAAGTAAGAACAATAGGATCTAAAATATGTTGATTTACTTTCACTACACAATTTCCTGATTGTGATTTGTGTATAAAAACTGCTTGATGATGTCAAGTACACAATCGGATTTGTTTTTGTTAAATGGTAATTTTTCTTGGCGGGTGGAGTGAAGAAGAACTGTTGAGCTGAAATGAAACTCAACTGAAAGAAATAAATTTATTTTTCGTATGGAGAAGTGGAGAAAATTCTAACATCTGCTGCAGATCAAGGATATTAAAAACAACGAAGTACATGAAATTTCCTGGTAGATTAAAACTGTATGTCGGGATATATATATACTCGAACAAGCCTTCTGGCACCCCTGTTTCCGAGGAATCCTTAATACATCTCACCTTTATTTTGATGAGCCTAAATACAATAATAATTTTGCAGGAAACATTAATTTTCTTATACGTAATGAGACATTCTGATATTATTTTAAACGAAGGAACTAATCTTAAAAAAATCGTCGACAAATTCACTAGAATTCTTCTGCTAACAGCAATAATACATAGTACAACTATGAAGTAATATTATATATTACGAATGAGAGAAAATACGACATTGGTGTAATATTCTACTGTTTCAATGTTTCTTATTCCACTCTTTTATCACAATATAAAGTCCTTCGACGATGACCGGTTTCAGTCAGTAATGACTATCTTCAGATCTACAATATAAAAATATACAACTAGTAGGCAGCAAAACAATACAGTATTTCATATCAAGATATACTCTCATACAAACTGGGAATGTACAGATAAAATAAGATAAAGCGTACCTGTTCTACACAATGTCATAATGTGATAAAGCTGTAATGGCATCGTTAAAACATAAATATGCTCAGTAAAGTATCGTCACGTAAAACTGAAATATGGTTTAAAATAGAACACATCGTCCACACAGTCATTTTGCAACTGGCGTTACTGTACAAAACAAACTGAAGTGCAGTAGCTACCGGAAACGTGTTTGCCCTCATGCTTTATAGATGTCGCCACTGTTTGCTCAGATATATTCTTGATTTACGTAAGAACACTAATATGATGAAAATACAGTAGGTAAAATACATGTATCAGAATTTTAAATTTTGATAACTATTATAGAAATCAATTGTGATAAAATAAAAGTCGAATACAGTTAAACATATAAAATTATGAAAAGGGAAAGATAGTAGGTCTCACACTTTTATTGTGAATTCACGGTCATGTCGCAGCTTGTATTCTGCAGTCCTTTTTTTTTCCAAGCCGGTTTTCGGCTGTTGCGCCATCGTCAGATTCAAAGATAAATACGACTATGTACGTCTGTGATATTTTTATTCTTAGTGCGCCAAAGAGCGTCTCAGTTAGTTTTCAAACGTGACAATGTTAGTGTTTGATTTAGAACAAAGCTAGAGTAACTGTTTCAGTAAAACGCGATGCAAAAATATGTAGCTTAGATAAAATATGGAACACGTTGAATTTTTTAATGGAATTCGCACAACACAATCACTGAAGTAAATTTCTCATCGCACAAGTGTTTCACAGATCTTACTTTGCAGAGAGCCGTACTACAACGTTCCTACCTAACATTTCACAACAGACAAAATATTCTCTGTAGAATTTAATTCCGAATGGTAAGCAGGATGACATAAATCAAGGTGACGAGCGGATTGTAAAATCTTACTAATGGAACTCTCGACGGTACTTGGCTTATTTCTTCCCACAATCTCGTACAGAACAGGTTTTAGCATGCCATCCGAGAATGTTCCTTTGTTAGTCACCTAAAATATAGTCTTTAGTAGAATTAAACTTTATATATTTATTTTTTTCTAACATTATGAAATGGCTCATTGTCCAAAATATGCACAGAGTTAGTTTTTAAATTGGGAATCATCTTTTCTGTCAAACACTTTTCATAATTTTTTGTTCGTGTTGTGATAATCCTCCATTGCTGTATTCGTCTTCCTTATCACAAGTGCACTGGAAATAAAGTCGTTCTCACAGTCCGCATGAGTTATTACTATGCGACGTTCGTTTGATAACGGTTTGGGGAGACGGTCAGTTGTATCATCACTCCATGGTGAGTGGTTGGTGAAATGAAAATTTCATCAATGCAGGCAATGTCTCTGTTTTGCTCTCTAAATTATTTGATTTGTTTCGAATACGCAATTCTTTTTTCTCGGATGTTGCTTGTCTCCAACAATTTGAACCTTCTTGATTTTTTTTCCAGTGGAATCCTAATATGTTTAACAACTGCCTAAGACTAGTGTTGCCATCTAGGAAGTCTATTATAGCTTCTTTCAGCTTCTGTCTAATTCTTTCCATTGCAGACACTCGTTTTTCGAGCAAATGAAACTTGTAAGCAAAACTCCAAACAACGGTCTCGTCAAAACTATAAATGTCTGTAACTGTTTTGCGCTTACGTTTTTTATCTGGATTTACAGAATGCCTTCATCCACCAGATTCCAATAGCCTGCCTTCCCTTTTAATTTTCTGGACACTGCTACGAGAAATGCCTGTGGCCGCTTGGCCTCTCAACTGAACATGCTGCAACGGAATGTTCATTCCTGGGTGAATTCATCTTCCATAAACATTAAAATGTTACGTACAGTAGGGCGACCAGATTTCCGAAACCAAAATATGGGACACAATGGAATGAATCAAAATTTTCTGAAAACTTTCGTTAATACTGTATATCATTGATGCTGAAATGATTTATACTACAACTATATAGGTCATCGTACATTTTTGTTAAAACTTGTCTTAAAAACTAATCGAGTAAAAATTTTATCGCTATGTTGTTGTCGCATGCAAACACATTGCATCACTTTAATATAACGAGTCAATTATGGCAAAAAATGATTATTACTTTCATAGGCTATTTGTTTCTCATTCTCAGCTGCCTTGGAAATCTCACCGTAGATAGTTTCTTAATAATCATTTTATTATACTTAACAGAATGTATGCTGTCAGGAGTTGGATATTTTAAAATATAATGTTATAATGAAACATCAAGCGAAATATCCTGAAAATGAATCGCAGTTGTAATTATATTCTTAACCGTTTCCACATTAAACCCATCCTTTTCATCAGACCATAGAGCTTTTGTGATAGAAAACATGATTTCTGCAGCTTTAGTGTCACATACAGCTAGCAAAACTTTTGCAGCACATATCTTCAGATCCAAAGACATGGAAGATTATTGACATTTTTCACCAACAAACTTCACTGTTCTTAATTAATGGTTTTCTCCCTTCACTTACATTTTAATATGCTTCTCTTCCTCAGAAAGTCATGGAAAAGGTAAATTTGTTCTCAAACAGCTTTCTTATGGACGCAGCAGCGCAGCTCATTGATCTGAGGGAATGGTTGTGTTTCATTGCATGGAACGCCAGCAAACCTTCATCAGCTGCAAGACGCTTTTGTTCATCGTTTATCATGGCACATAGAAAAATTTATGAATGATTGTGCTGATAAACCCCTTACGTTATTTGATTTTCAAACAGTTGAACAAAACTGAACGTACTCAGACATTTCTCTCTTTATTTATTCTGATCATCACTAAACTGACACACAATATTTTTAGCTTAACGCAATCTGACTTTCAATAATCCCTACAAAAAATGGCCCTGACTAACAATAACCTATAACTCATAAATCACTTACCTCACAAAAATCTTCGTTCCTCGAATTACTGAAATACAGCGAGCGCTAATACTGCCAGCTAAATAAAAGAATCTAACTACTGAAGGCACTAACTACTGATAGGCATAGTTAGCAAATCAAAGATTTCGAGCCGGCCGGGTGGCCGAGCTGTTCTAGACGCTACAGTCTGGAACCGCACGACCGCTACGGTCGCAGGTTCGAATCCTGCCTCAGGCATGGATGTGTGTGATGTCCTTAGGCTAGTTAGGTTTAAGTAGTTCTAAGTTCTAAGGGACTGATGACCTCAGAAGTTAAGTCCCATAGTGCTCAGAGCCATGTGCACCATTTTTGAAAGATTTCGATAGAGAACAAGCAATGTAATAGTGTTCAAAAGTCTTGATGACATCCAGTCTTACAAATTTACTGTCTCTGATGGACACACGTCCAGATCATCGCTCTCAAAACTCCGCCATCTCTCTCCCCACATCCACCACTGTTGGCGGCTCACCTCCAACTGCCCAACGCTACGCGCTGTTCACATCCATCTGCCCAACACTACAATAGCGAATGTTTCAACAATGCCAACCAGCCACAGACTGCACTCAGCACAATCAGTGATTTTCATACAGAGCGCTACGTGGCGTTACCAACATAAAAACCTGAACAGCCTACTTACACACTGTTTCCACGTGTCGTAATAAAAGACATCGTACTTTGTGACGAAGTTTTGCTTGAAACACCTCGCTTGCTCGAAACAGTTTGTGTCCCTTCACATTAATGTGTCGCACAACATTACATGGACCTCGCTTTGTTTTTCTAATTTCACAAATGTCATCACTAAATACACACTTTCTTTTTGGCATTTCTGTGAAAAGTCTGTAATATGTCACATCAAATAAAGTAACCTGTACTTCTAACGGTCTAAAACCACACTTCTAAACGTGGTGAGCTGAAGCAATAGGCAATGCGCAAGGAAGCGTAAATGAAAAACTGCTAGCCATTTGAAATCAATACGTAACACCAAACAAAAAACTTCAGAAACTATGTCTCGTTCTGTTTGATTTCAGCAAAGAGCACATTTTCTTCAGTATTTGGGTATGACCACTTTTATTCTCTTTGTGTTACTTTAAAACAGGGTATTTTCAAAGATTTCTGGACAGTTCATGAAAACGGGACGAAATGCATCTTGTACTTGTTCTGTCAGGACAACCGGACACTTAATATAAATAAGGGACGGTCCTATAAAGCACGGTATGTCTGCTCACCCTAACGTTCAGTGCCCCGGGACTGACTATTTAGTCTTCTGCTTTTCGGTGTTGAAGTATTAATAGGCATCAGAATTTCAATCTGATGTCACTGCACACTAGTAGTGCAAACACAGGAAAACACAAAGGGCTATTGAACTTATATTGTAAGCACAACGAGCACACGTGGCAAATTGGAGTCAGCCAGATGTGTTACCACAATACCTGTCTGCGCATGCACAATGGCTGCGCACCAGTTACATAGTATTGGTCGCGAAGCTTTCAAGATACCTGGTACGGAGTGTAAACCTAATAATCCCATCCAGACCATGTACTGGGTGATAAAAAATTCATTATACATTTGAAAACTGAATAAATCACTTAATAATGTACATAGAGAGGTACAAATTGACACACATGCTTGGAATGACATGGGGTTTTATTAGAACAAAAAAAAAAAAAATCTGAAATTCAAAAAAATGTGCGACAGATGGCGCTTCATCCTATCAGAAAAGCAATAATTAGCATAACAAAGAAAAACGGAGCAAAGATGATGTTTTTTACAGGAAATGCTCAATATGTCCACCATCAGTCCTCAACAATAGTTGTAGTCGAGGAATAATGTTGTGAATAGCACTGTAAAGCATGTCCGGAGTTACGGTGAGGCATCGGCGTCGGATGTTGTCTTTCAGCATCCCTAGGTATGTCGGTCGATCACGATATACTTGCGACTTGAGGTAACCCCAAAGCCAATAATTGCGCGGACTGAGGTCTGGGGACCTGGGAGGCCAAGCATGACGAAAGTGACGGCTGAGCACACGATCATCACCAAACGACGAGCGCAAGAGATCTTTCACGCATCTAGCAATATGGAGTGGAGCGCCATCCTGAATAAACATCGTACGTACCAGCAGGTGTCTACAGCCAGGCTGGGGATGATGCGATTCAGTAACATGTCGGCGTACCCGTCACGGTAGCAGTTTTGCTGTCCAGAGCCATCCGTCGGACATTTTTTTTGTCTAATAAAACGCCATGTCATTCCAAGCATGTGTGTCAATTTTTACCTCTCTGTCTACATTATTCTGTCGTTTATGAAGTTACTGACTTTTTGATCATCCGTTATTTAATTTACCCCTCTTACTCAAACGTCCCATTTTTTCTTTTATTTCTGTTGCTGTAATTTCACTTGCTGCACTAATACACATGCATGCAGTGAGTGAATGCAAAGACGGCGCCAGCCAACGGTATATACATCTACATCTACATCTACATGACTACTCTGCAATTCACATTTAAGTGCTTGGCAGAGGGTTCATCGAACCACAATCATACTATCTCTCTACTATTCCACTCCCGAACAGCGAGCGGGAAAAACGAACACCTAAACCTTTCTGTTCGAGCTCTGATTTCTCTTATTTTATTTTGATGATCATTCCTACCTATGTAGGTTGGCCTCAACAAAATATTTTCGCATTCGGAAGAGAAAGTTGGTGACTGAAATTTCGTAAAAAGGTCTCGCCGCGACGAAAAACGTCTACGCTGTAATGACTTCCATCCCAACTCGTGTATCATATCTGCCACACTCTCTCCTCTATAACGTGATAATACAAAACGAGCTGCCCTTTTTTGCACCCTTTCGATGTCCTCCGTCAATCCCACCTGGTAAGGATCCCACACCTCGCAGCAATATTCTAACAGAGGACGAACGAGTGTAGTGTAAGCTGTCTCTTTAGTGGACTTGTTGCATCTTCTAAGTGTCCTGCCAATGAAACGCAACCTTTGGCTCGCCTTCCCGACAATATTATCTATGTGGTCCTTCCAACTGAAGTTGTTCGTAATTTTAACACCCAGGTACTTAGTTGAATTGACAGCCTTGAGAATTGAACTATTTATCGAGTAATCGAATTCCAACGGATTTCTTTTGGAACTCATGTGGATCACCTCACACTTTTCGTTATTTAGCGTCAACTGCCATCTGACACACCATACAGCAATCTTTTCTAAATCGCTTTGCAACTGATACTGGTCTTCGGATGACCTTACTAGACGGTAAATTACAGCATCATCTGCGAACAATCTAAGAGAACTGTTCATATTGTCACCCAGGTCATTTATATAGATCAGGAGCAGCAGAGGTCCCAAGACCCTTCCCTGGGGAACACCTGATATCACTTCAGTTTTACTCGATGATTTGCCGTCTATTACTACGAACTGCGACCTTCCTGACAGGAAATCACGAATCCAGTCGCACAACTGAGACGATATCCCATAGCTCCGCAGCTTGATTAGAAGTCGCTTGTGAGGAACGGTGAGTCCTGTGGCTACTGTGGCTCGCGTTGATGCTGGTAGATGTAAGCACTGCTGGTACTGCACTGTAAATAACATATTGTAGCAACACCACCGTTTAGGATAGGGAAAGTTAGTTCTGTGTGATGTTCTGAGCACAAGTTACAGCCAGGTGCCGGCCGGATTTGCAGTGAGTTACGCATACCAACAGTTGTGAAGTAGAATAGAGGCCATAGGGCCGTAAAATTGCTGAAAGAGTATACGTAGCGGTTTTGCAAGTCGCAGGCAGAAGGGGCCCACTGGCCAACGTAACGGTTTATGAGTACGTGACGCAAAACGGCGTTCTTGGCAAAACAGAGGCACACAGCCAAGTACAAATAGGTGTTATTTTGTAACGAGATTCATTGAAGTGTGGCAGCTCTCCTGGATGGCGGGCCATGTCGCACCACCAGCTACACACAGCAGCAGATGGGGCGCCAGCGTTCCACTCCACGGCGGGTCGTTGGTTCGAAACCCTGAGGCCGACGCGGGGTTCGTAGCCAGCCAGCCAGCTACGGGCCACTCCTCGGCCCACTATTGCGGGCACGCGTCCTGGCTTCCAACACATGCCAGAGGCATCCCGAGGCGAGGGCCGTAGACTCGGACGCGGTGAGCGGGCGTATGTTGCCGCTGCGATCTCAGCTACGTCAGCGAGCAAGAAGCACTGCAGGGCCGGCGTACGGCTCCCGGGGGAACAGCGCTGAGACTACGAGGATGGTGGCTGCTGAGTCAGCTGCTGGCACATCCATCCTGACATCATCGGAACTCAGTGGGCAGCACAAGGCTGGCTCAACACAGGTTTCCATTACACGGGCCACTTGGGTGCTTCCTCAGCATTCTGGGGCCCTGTGATGCAGACCAAGAGGAACGAGGGTACTGTAGCACCAAAACAAAAAATCGCTTGGAAAGCTCAGAGGAATTTTAAAACAGGAACTCCTGGCATCAGCCACTACATTTGGTGTCAGAATAGCGGACGTCGTCTGTGCAGTACGACGTTCGTGCCCACCGCCTGCATTACGATTACAAGATGTGGTGGGTTTTGACCAGACCTCTTCTGAATATTTTACGTATTCTAGGCTTTTTTTGATTTTTCAAGTATTGCTCCTGGCAAACCACATTGTAAATGTTTTACGTGAGCATGGTTTTTTTGTGCTCAGAGTAAGTGTTAGTGTATTTGGGCAGTACGGTTTATTATTTTTTTGTACTGGTTTGAGTATGATGATACAGAGTATGGTGATATGGAGCCGTAGGAAGCCAGATTATTCTTGTACTTAAACATTTGTTTTGCGACTGACTGGGAATGAAAGCAACACAATGGTAGAGTCAGGGACGCGAGGTGTGTCGGAACCGGAAGCGATAATGATTTTGTTGGAAAAACTAGGACAATTGACAGCAGACAATACGCCGGTTTCAAATGAATTAACATCTAGAAGTGAGCGGGATACCGCATCTCATCAGTCGTTGTTGCCTAAGGAGCTGGAGATTGATAGAGCTGCCGCGAGTTTGACTATTTCGTTTTCTGGCAAGGCATCTGAGGATGTGCGTTCCTTTGTGAAGGACTTGGAAATTTCAGCTGCGATGAATGGTTGGTCTGATGAGCAGTTGTTACATGTAGCCAAGATTAGACTAACGGGTGAAGCGCAAACATATGTAAGGTGTTCTGAGGCCTTAAGGAAGGGAGGACTGTTTAAGCATTTAAAGGAAGGGCTTTTACAAAGGTAAAAGAAACAGAATAGCTCTCGATACTTTAGGGAGAGGTTAAGTACAATGACAAAGAGACTGGGGGAGACGGTGGAGAAATTTGCGGACAGGATAAGGGAAATTAAAGAGTATACTTACGAGTTGGGTCAGAGCGATGAAGCGAATAGTGTTCTGTTGCAGGAGGTCGAGCAAAGGGCACCTGATGTATTTTTGAGAGGGTTACCGGTGCATATTTCAAGGAACGTGCGTGAAGGGACTCCGAAAGGTTTGTATTCGGCCATTCAGCTGGCAATTCAGTGTGAGGAAATAGGCGTCGCAACAGGAGTACGCGAGAGGCAAACAGTATTTACAGCGGGTATAAAATGCTGTAAGTGTGGTCGTACGGGTCATGTGCAGATGCAATGTACCCAGTCACCAAGGAATAAGGGGAGGGGTGGAAATCAGCAGCGTGGAGAATGGAGAAATGGGGATAGGAGAGGTGGACAAGCGTTGGACTACAGAGGGGGCCCAAGACCCACCTAAAGGAGCTCCCGTTTAATTTCAGAGCTACGAATGCGTATGCAGATGTGGAACGTTCAGTGGTAGGATCCGTAGGAAGTAAAGAGTTTAAGATTTTGTTAGACACAGGGGCGCACGTGTCAGCGACTACTAAGAATATAATGAGACGAAGGAAGTCAGACCCACCACGTTATAGGTTGCATGGGATGGGGGATAAGGAGGTCATGCCTTTGGGATAAGCGGCAGATGACTTTCGCATAGAGGAAATCCGATTTAATGCATGCATGGAGGTAGTACAATGGGTGAGCGAGGGCTACGACATGATCCTGGAAGTAGATTTCTTGAATCATTTCAGAAGAGTGTCAGAAAGCGTTTGACAAACTGAAAGAAATGTTGACATCAAGTTCGGTTCTTGTGTTTCCAGATTTTAAATCAAGCATTAGGGTGTGTTCTTAGTCAGGAAATTGACGGGAAAGCACGTCCTGTAGTCTATGGATCTAGGCAGTTGAATGCAGCAGAGAGGAATTACTCAACAACGGAGAGACAGATGCTTAGCCTAATCTATAGAATTACATATTGTAAATGTTATTTATAAGGCAGAAGATTTCGGGTAGTGACAGATCATGCTGCACTGAAGTGGTTGTTGGGGTTGAAGGATCCGTCCACTAGGCTTAGTGATTTCGCCTACGAGGTGGTGCACAATCCCGGGGAGAAACATGGTAATGTGGATGCTTTGAGTGGGAAGGTGGCAAAAGTAGAAGTCATACTTTATGACCTACCGGTATGGCAAGAATTACAGGAGGCGGACAACGATTGTAAACTGTATCGGACACAGCCACAATTTAATATGTACGACGGTCTTCTGTGCAGGGAAACGAAGTTAGGGCCAAGGGTAGTATTGCCAGCGAGGTTGAGGGATGAGGTTTTAAAGGAAGATCATGATCATGTGTTATCTGGTCATGGAGGGTGTAGAACAAAAGAATAGGAGAGTGGCGGAGGGGTATTGGTGGAGAGGTAGGAGAGTAGATGTGGATCAGTATGTCAAGAATTGTTTACCATGTGCGTAGAGAGCAGATTTGCGACGGAAACAGATCCAGCTACAACGATTACCGGAAGTAACATCTTCATTCTCTTTGCTGGGGTCGATGTCTTAGGACCTTTCAGGTAAACACCATCGGGGAACAGATTGGTTCTGACAGTAATAGACCATTTTTCCAGGTATGTGGAGATGTTGGCTATGCCAATACGACAGGAAGCAGTGGTTGCACAAGCGTTAGTAAACAACTGGATGTTGAAGTTTGGTGCAGCAGAGACAATAATTACTGACCAAGGGACCAACTTCATATCGGATTTAATGAAGGAACGGTGTAAATTGTTGAACGTAAAGATGTTGAGGACGAGCACGTTGCATCCACAGGCCAACGGAAGGACAGAACGGGTACACAGAAGAATCAGTGGGACGAGTATTTGAAGCATATTGTATGAACGTACTACGCAAAAGTCCATACCAATACGGTTTGTCTGCATATGAGGTAGTGTACGGGCGAAAAATACTGTCAGCGTTTGATTTGGTGAAGCTACAGAAAAGAAGAACCGGTGAATCTGTAAGTCAATTCACGAGAACAGTTCGGGATGTTTGGAAACAGGTACAAAAGGCGAATGCAAAGGCTTCGGAAAGGCAGGTAGACACAATAAAGTGGAAAGGAAGTTACCCGCAGTATAGAGTGGGGCAATGGGTAATGCTGTGCAGACCCTACACGCAAAAAGAGAAAATGAAGATGTTCCTCACGAGGTATCATGGACCATACCGAGTTAATGTTAAGCTTCAACTGCCACCTAGAACGAAGATAATACATATTGGGTGGTTATGGCCATTTAAGGGTTGCCCGGATGTGATTCCAGGCGTGTCTCAGGAAGGAAACAGGAGGAAAGAGAGAGTGAAGAGAGGTGGTAAGCACAGAGACAACAAGAAAGATAGAGTACAGCATGAAGTACCGTATGCTTTGCAATCCAGAAAGTAGTAGAGTATTTGTAGTTTTCTCGTTTTCGTGTCATGTTCCATTGGATTTGGGTAGAGTAATTAGGCATTGTATTTTGATATGTTGTATGTATTTTCGAATATAGTCTGCTAGGGACAGCAGTCCTTTTGAAGAGGGAGGAAGGGTGGTGGTGATCCCTGTCACCAGGTCACTGAAAAGGGGCGTGTAGCGTCTGACGTATGTGGAGTGTTGTTAGAGGAGAAATCAAACGCAGTTCTGGAGAAATATATGCGTCGGAGTAATTTTTGCGGCAAAGCCGTAATAAATATGTATTGAAAGATGTCAGAGTCGTACGATTTCCAGTTTAAATTTTAATTTACCGACAGTACTGGGTCAGGGAAGTCGTGTTTATTGCACCAGTAGCGGAGCTAACATCAGGGAAGAGTGATTCCTAACGATGGGGCTCCACAGCCAGCGATCCATGTATCTACCTTTTCTTTTCTTTTTTTTTTGTCATCAGTCTACTGACTGGTTTGATGCGGACGGCCACCAATTCCTTCCCTGTGCTAACCTCTTCATCTCAGAGTAGCACTTGCAACCTACGTCCTCAATTATTTGATTGACGTATTCCAATCTCTGTCTTCCTCTACAGTTTTTGCCCTCTACACCTCCCTCTAGTACCATGGAAGTCATTCCCTCATGTCTTAGCAGATGTCCTATCATCCTGTCCCTTCTCCTTATCAGTGTTTTCCACATATTCCTATCCTCTCCGATTCTCCGTAGAACCTCCTCATTCCTTACCTTATCAGTCCACCTAATTTTCAACATTCGTCTATAGCACCACATCTCAAATGCTTCGATTCTCTTCTGTTTCGGTTTTCCCACAGTCCATGTTTCACTACCATACAATGCTGTACTCCAGACGTACATCCTCAGAAATTTCTTCCTCAAATTAAGGCCGGTATTTGATATTAGTAGACTTCTCTTGGCCAGAAGTGCCTTTTTTGACATAGCGAGTCTGCTTTTGATGTCCTCCTTGCTCCGTCTGTCTTTGGTTATTTTACCGCCTAGGTAGTAGAATTCCTTAACTGCATTGACTTCGTGACCATCAATCCTGATGTTAAGTTTCTCGCTGTTCTCATTTCTACTACTTCTCATCACCTTCGTCTTTCTCCGATTTACTCTCAAACCATACTGAGTACTCATTAGACTGGTCATTCCGTTCAGCAGATCATTTAATTCTTCTTCACTTTCACTCAGGACAGCAATGTCATTAGCGAATCGTATTATTGATATCCTTTCACCTTGTATTTTAATTCCACTCCTGAACCTTTCTTTTATTTCCATCATTGCTTCTTCGATGTACAGATTGAAGAGTAGGGGCGAAAGGCTACAACCTTGTTTTACTCCCTTCTTAATACGAGCACTTCGTTCTTGATCGTCCACTCTTACTATTCCCTCTTGGTTGTTGTACATATTGTATATGACCCGTCTCTCCCTATAGCTTACCCCTACTTTTTTCAGAATCTTGAACAGCTTGCACCATTTTATATTGTCGAACGCTTTTTCCAGGTCGACAAATCCTACGAACGTATCTTGATTTTTCATTAGCCTTGCTTCCATTATTAGCCGTAACGTCAGAATTGCCTCCTTCGTGCATTTTTTTTCCTAAAGCCGAACCGATCGTCACCTATAGCATTCTCAATTTTCTTTTCCATTCTTCTGTATATAATTCTTGTAAGCAGCTTCGATGCATGAGCTGATGAGCTGATTGTGCGATAATTCTCGCACTTGTCAGCTCTTGCCGTCTTCGGAATTGTGTGGATGATGCTTTTCCGAAAGTCAGATGCTATGTCGCCAGACTCATATATTCTACACACCAACGTGAATAGTCGTTTTGTTGCCACTTCCCCTAATGATTTTAGAAATTCTGATGGAATGTTATCTATCCCTTCTGCCTTATAGGACGCTAAGTCCTCCAAAGCTCTTTTAAATTTCTATTCTAATACTGGATCTCCTATCTCTTCTAAATCGACTCCTGTTTCTTCTTCTATCACATCAGACAAATCTTCACCTTCATAGAGGCTTACAATGTTTTCTTTCCACCTATCTGCTCTCTCTCCTCTGCATTTAACAGTGGAATTCCCGTTGCACTCTTAATGTTACCACCGTTGCTTTTAATGTCACAAAAGGTTGTTTTGACATTCCTGTATGCTGAGTCTGTCCTTCCGACAATCATATCTTTTTCGATGTCCAATCCTCTTCAACTGTGTTGCGTACTGTTCTATTCCTTGTTGCTGTATCTATAGCGTTAGAGAACTTCAAACGTATCTCGTCATTCCTTAGGACTTCCGTATCCCACTTCTTAGCGTATTGATTCTTCCTGACTAATGTCTTGAACTTCAGCCTACTCTTCATCACTACTATATCGTGATCTGAGTCTATATGTGCTCCTGGGTACGCCTTACAATCCAGTATCTGATTTCGGAATCTCTGTCTGACCATGATGTAATCTAATTGAAATATTTCCGTATCTCCCGGTCTTTTCCAAGTATACCTCCTCCTCTTGTGATTATTGAACAGGGTATTCGCTATTACTAGCTGAAACTTGTTACAGAACTCAATTAGTCTTTCTCCTCTTTCATTCCTTGCTCCAAGCCCATATTCTCCTGTAACGTTTTCTTCTACTCCTTCCCCTACAACTGAATTCCAGTCGCCCATGACTATTAGATTTTCGTCCCCCTTTACATACTGCATTATCCTTTCAATATCTTCATACACTTTCTCTATCTGTTCATCTTCAGCTTGCGACGTCGGCATGTATACCTGAACTATCGTTGTCGGTGTTGGTCTGCTGTCGATTCTGTTCACAGTAACAGACCCTCTGCCCTACCTTCCTATTCATAACGAATCCTACACTTGTGATACCATTTTCTGCTGCTGTTGATATTACCCGATACTCATCTGACCAGAAATCCTTCTCTTCCTTTCACTTCACTTCACTGACCCCTACTATATCTAGATTGAGCCTTTGCATTTCCCTTTTCAGATTTTCTAGTTTCCCTACCACGTTCAAGCTTCTGACATTCCACGCCCCGACTCGTAGAACATTATCCTATCCTTTCGTTGATTATTCAATCATTTTCTCATGGTAACCTCCCCCTTGGCAGTCCCCTCCCGGAGATCGGAATAGGGGACTATTCCGGAATCTTTTGCCAATGGAAAGATCATCATGACACTTTTCAACTACTGGCCACATGTCCTGTGGATACACTTTACGTGTCTTTAATGCAGTGGTGTCCATTGACTTCTGCATCCTCGTATCGCTGATCATTGCTGATTCTTCCGCCTTTAGGGGCAATTTCCCACCCCTAGGACAAGAGAGTGCCCTGAACCTCTATCCGCTCCTCCGCCCTCTTTGACAAGGCCGTTGGCAGAATGAGGCTGACTTCTTACGCCGGAAGTCTTCGGCCGCCAATGCTGATTATTTATCAAAATTTAGGCAGTGGCGGGGATCGAACTCGGGAATGAAGACGTTTTGATTGTGAATCAGAGGCGGTACCCCTTTTTTTTTGTAATCTCATTTTGTTAGTTATTGTTCGTTTCAATTGTTCGTAGCGGACGTTGCCTGACGCCTGTTGTAGTTCGTTATAGATCCATTCACTCAGTTTTTTTTGTTTTTTTTTGTTTTTTACAGAGGGCAGCTAACCCTCTGACCGAACACGCTGAGCAACCGTGCCGGCACCCCTAGACAACGGGTACCATTGTTAAACACACGAAATCGGCATCTACGACTGAAATGGGCACCTGACCATCAGCACTGGACGTTGCCGCAGTGGCGACGTAGTTTACGTCGGACCCGCGTGTCGCCACTATCAGTGATTGCAGACCGAGCGCCGCCACCCGGCAGGTCTAGAGAGACTTCCTAGCACTCGCCCTCAGTTGTACAGCCGACTTTGCTAGCGATGGTTCGCTGACTTCTACGCTCTCATTTGCAGAGACGATAGTTAGCCTAGCCTTCAGCTACGTTATTTTCTACGACCTAGCAAGGCGCCAGTATCCGTACTATTGATATTGTGGATCATGTACCATAAAGAGTGACTTTCCTCATTAATGGATTGAAGTTAAGTATTCCACCAGCTACGTCCGTTTTTCTCAATTCTAATTCCCTTGTCATGTTCCAGACCTCACGCCAGCCTGCGTGAGCTAAAACGCGTGCATTTCCTTTAGGAAAACGGTTGGCTCTCCTGCCAATCACAACACCAACACTGTCCAACGACCTACAAATGCCTCATTGCTCCCATTACTGATTTACTGTTTGTTTAAATAAGTTGTTTGAATCTGCTGTGATTTGTTCTTTTAATGAATTTTGATTTCCTCTGCTGTGTTTCGTTATCTTGTTCCGGAAGATTCAGTCTGCTCAGTGCAAAATTGATTTCTTTTTTAGTTTCTAACAAACGTTGGCCAGTAGAACCGCCTAGGGCAGATTTTTCAAAATTATTAGGCCAAAAATCGTCCCTGTGCTCCTTGTACTTCAGCTTGAAGGAGCAAATGCAACCGTTACGCTGAATTTTGTTGATACCAGCTGTATCACATTTAGCAACCATTCTGCCACAGACTGTGTGCTCCGAAACAGGCGGGATCCTCTACCACTGTGGAACGTGTCCGGATCAGGACGAAGACGTGAGGTCTGGTTTCTTTCATTGAGGTCCAGTTTGAAAAGTAGAGGCCTGGAAGAGGGGAAACAGGCACTTCAAAGTTGACACTCAGCGATCAAGGTTTTTAGGAGCAGGTGAATCGACAGAGCTGAATGGCCTTGATTACTGTTCGGAGGTTGCCGTTATGTTACAAACGCTAAATATAGTGTCGTTTGCTGCTTATAACTGACAGCCCCAAAAAGCTGTACGATATCAGTCGATGTCGTTCTCATCGACCACCTCGTACAGTCAGCTTCAGACACTGTTCAGACTTCTAAATTGTTATGCTCACCGAATGGGCACTGCGGGTTTATTATGCAGCTTCATTCTATCATTTTATCATGAACTGAATTTTTATCTGTCACTAATAAAATACTTCTCTGAACTCCCTAAACTATTTTAAGTAAAAAAAAATTCAAAATACGAAATTGTTACTTAAAATCACGAAGATGAACAATCAGTATCTGGTGACACATGTCCTCCTTTATCAGCGAACAAATCTTTAACTTTCCTTGGCTTATGCATAATGCATTTCTTCGATGTTATATTCTCCAACTCAAGTGTCCAGTGCCATGGTCTGACAAATGTTTTCAGTAGCCTGATCTTATTTGTAGGTATGTCTCCCTTTGCAGTTTGGGTCTTAGCACTATGGGACTTAACACCTGAGTTCATCAGTCCCCAAGACCTTAGAACTACTTAAACCTAACTAACCTAAGGACATCACACACATCCATGCCCGAGGCAGGATTCGAACCTGCGACCGTAGCGGTCGCGCGGTTCCAGACGGAAGCGGCTAGAACTGCTCTGTCACACCGGCTGGACCTTTTGCAGTTTCATTCTTCAGTCTTAAGTAATAGAACACGTACTTTATCCTCAATGGTGAGTGTTCATCGGAGGTGAGGGTATCATCTGGAGTCCTCCAGGGAAGTGTGGTATGTCCGCTGTTGTTTTCTATCTACATAAATGATCTTTTGGATAGGGTGAATAGTAATGTGCGGCTGTTTGCTGATGATGCTGTGGTGTGCGGGAAGGTGTCGTCGTTGAGTGACTGTAGGAGTATACAAGATGACTTGGACAGGATTTGTGATTAGTGTAAAGAATGGCAGCTAACTCTAAATACAGATAAATGTAAATTAATGCAGATGAATAGGAAAAAGAATCCTCTAATGTTTGAATACTCCATTAGTCGTGTAGCGCTTGACACGGTCACGTCGATGAAATATTTGGGCGTAACAATTCAGAGCGATATGAAGTGGGACAAGCATGTAATGGCAGTTGTGGGGAAGGCGGATAGTCGTCTTCGGTTCTTTGGTAGAATATGTGGTTCATCTGTAAAGGAGACCGCTTATAAAACACTAATATGACCTATTCTTGAGTACTGCTCGAGCGTTTGGGATCCCTATCAGGTCGGATTGATGGAGGACATACACTCCTGGAAATGGAAAAAAAGAACACATTGACACCGGTGTGTCAGACCCACCACACTTGCTCCGGACACTGCGAGAGGGCTGTACAAGCAATGATCACACGCACGGCACAGCGGACACACCACGAACCGCGGTGTTGACCGTCGAATGGCGCTAGCTGCGCAGCATTTGTGCACCGCCGCCGTCAGTGTCAGCCAGTTTGCCGTGGCATACGGAGCTCCATGGCAGGTTTTAACACTGGTAGCATGCCGCGACAGCGTGGACGTGAACCGTATGTGCAGTTGACGGACTTTGAGCGAGGGCGTATAGTGGGCATGCGGGAGGCCGGGTGGACGTACCGCCAAATTGCTCAACACGTGGGGCATGAGGTCTCCACAGTACATCGATGTTGTCGCCAGTGGTCGGCGAAGGTTGCACGTGCCCGTCGACCTGGGACCGGACCGCAGCGACGCACGGATGCACGCCAAGACCGTAGGATCCTACGCAGTGCCGTAGGGGACCGCACCGCCACTTCCCAGCAAATTAGGGACACTGTTGCTCCTGGGGTATCGGCGAGGACCATTCGCAACCGTCTCCATGAAGCTGGGCTACGGTCCCGCACACCGTTAGGCCGTCTTCCGCTCACGCCCCAACATCGTGCAGCCCGCCTCCAGGGGTGTCGCGACAGGCGTGAATGGAGCGACGAATGGAGACGTGTCGTCTTCAGCGATGAGAGTCGCTTCTGCCTTGGTGCCAATGATGGTCGTATGCGTGTTTGGCGCCGTGCAGGTGAGCGCCACAATCAGGACTGCATACGACCGAGGCACAAAGGGCCAACACCCGGCATCATGGTGTGGGGAGCGATCTCCTACACTGGCCGTACACCTCTGGTGATCGTCGAGGGAACACTGAATAGTGCACGGTACATCCAAACCGTCATCGAACCCATCGTTCTACCATTCCTAGACCGGCAAGGGCACTTGCTGTTCCAACAGGACAATGCACGTCCGCATGTATCCCGTGCTACCCAACGTGCTCTAGAAGGTGTAAGTCAACTACCCTGGCCAGCAAGGTCTCCGGATCAGTCCCCCATTGAGCATGTTTGGGACTGGATGAAGCGTCGTCTCACGCGGTCTGCACGTCCAGCACGAACGCTGGTCCAACTGAGGCGCCAGGTGGATATGGCATGGCAAGCCGTTCCACAGGACTACATCCAGCATCTCTACGATCGTCTCCATGGGAGAATAGCAGCCTGCATTGCTGCGAAAGGTGGATATACGCTGTACTAGTGCCGACATTGTGCTTGCTCTGTTGCCTGTGTCTATGTGCCTGTGGTTCTGTCAGTGTGATCATGTGATGTATCTGACCCCAGGAATGTGTCAATAAAGTTTCCCCTTCCTGGGACAATGAATTCACTGTGTTCTTATTTCAATTTCCAGGAGTGCAGAAGCAATTCAGAGGCGGGATGCTAGGTTTGTTACTGGTAGGTTTGATCATCACGCGAGGGTTACGGAAATGCTTCAGAAACTCGGGTGGAAGTCTCTGGAGGAAAGGAGGCGTTCTTTTCGTGAATCGCTACTGAGGAAATTTAGGAAACCGGCATTTGAGGCTGACCGCAGTACAATTTTACTGCCGCCAACTTATATTTCGCGGAAAGACCACAAAGATAAGATAAGAGAGATTAGGGCTCGTAGAGAGGGATATAGGCAGTCATTTTTCCCTCGTTGTGTTTGGGAATGGAACAGGGAGAGAAGATGCTAGTTGTGGTACGAGGTACCCTCCGACACGCACCGTTTAGTGGATTGCGGAGTATGTATGTAGATGTAGTCCTTCACGGACATTTCCAGTGGGGTTCTTGGCTCCGGGGTCCCCTTGCCAGTCCAAAACATGAATTGCACTCTCATTTCAACTTTTATTAATTTTCCCTGTGTCATGGAGCAGGATAGTGCATAAAGATGTAATTGTTGTCGGGGAACTATTCCTTCATCTGGCGTAGATAGGCGAGTTTCTAGTACCGACCTCGAGGCATCGTCTGTTTCAGAATATAAGGGCGTCCATTTCATTTGCCACTTATTACAGACCGTACCATTACTGACAGAAGATGCTTGAATAGTTGAACTGTGTAATCTTCGTCGAGTTTTTCAATGCTCCTGCGTCTCACAAATTCTCTTTTGTCTTGCAGAGCTTGGAAACTTGTTTTGTCAGCGAAGCGAATCTGGAATGAAAACACGTCGCATTGCAAGTCTGTTACAGTAGGATTGTATCATAATTTATTTACCTTATTCCAGTTATCCACTGTATAGTTTTTGTTCTTCTCGTTTCTGTTTCATCACTGGGTAAGTGTTTGTTTCTTGGCAGGCTGACGGCATCGCAGCCCAATTTAGCGGAAAGTTCGCTGCAGAGTACGGGCAGACGCAGGCACTCCACCATTCTCCAGCATGTTCTTGATCATTCTTATCCGTTTTCTTCTGTTTTCCAATACCATTCGCCTTATTTCTCTGTTTGTCATAGTGAATATAATGCGTTTCCAACCGCGTATACCCTTCCGCTGCGTTTCGATACCTACATTATTTTACATTTTCTTATTTTTCTAACTGTGGACGGTGAAATTTCTTCCATGTGAGCAATATCTCGCTGAGTATATTGGCAGTCTGGGAAGAGAGTTCATATTTTGGCCTTTTTCCGTGGAGAGAGGTTAATACCTTTAAGATTTTAAAGACGGCTGCTCTTCAACATCTGTACATGCAAGAGCTTCAATGGATTTGGAATAACAGAAAAGCAGGTGAAAAAAAAACAAGTATGTTGAACTTTGACCATGGTTTCGACTGTTTTAAAACCGTGTTATTCAGAAGATGTAGGACTTAAAATCACATTATCTATAGTGAAAGTGGGAGCCGTTGAATCTTGAACACGTCATCCATAATAATCATGTAAATATATTAAAAAAATATAGCGGTGGGCAGTATGGCTTCGTCTCACTGTTTTTAAATATCACGTATTTGACGCAAGATATAACAATATATAGTATGCCACTTGAAAGATTTGTATGAAACTGACATTTAAATATAAAAAGGGTATCAGGGCTTCTGAACGTGATATATTGACGCTCGATAGGATTTGTACAAATCTTTAAAGCGCCATTCTATACATTGTTATTTCCTGCGTCAAATACGCGATACTTAAAAAAAATTAAAGTCTTAAAACAAAGCAGCAGACAGCTACTACTTTTATATAATGTATTTACATAATGATTAAAAGGATGACATCTATTAGAGTCAACGACTCCCGCTTTGTCTGCAGATAATGTGATTGTACGTCCTACACCTTACGAAGAAGTCGGTATTAAAACCGTCGAAACCATGGTCGATGTTTAATAAACCTGTATTTTGAAACTGGTAGTCTGTTATTTGTAATGCATTGAAGCTCTTAATACCTACACCCATATCTGAAAACGGTTACAATGAGACCACATTGAGAATTGAGCAAATAATTAGGAGTTAAAACGGAATACATTGTCTAAAATGATATCGATTCCGTAAAGTTCGATAATAATTGAATAACTCGCCGATCGTCTGGATATAACGCGCTGTACTTCACTTCACAGCGGTAGTTCTGGCAGCCACAACTATTCAGTATCTCAGCAAACACTGAAGTAACAATCTGAATACATTATTGAATGGGCATACACTGTTGTCAAACAAATAATATAAGCTTATTTACTATTCTACAATCCTGCAGATAAAATACGCCTCATGGGTCATTGTTTAGTGTAGAGGACTTCGAAACCGGACTCGAAAACTTCCTAAACTATGTGGTGGGTATATTAATTTAGCACCCCCTATGCTTACCAGTCGACTCTTTCTACCCATATCGGTTGATTGTTTCAACTTATTTGTGACTCCTTTCTTTCTTTACAGTTTCAGAGTTATATAATTAGCTGTTATGTACGATGAATGTTGATAAGCGAAAACAGAGGGAAACTAACTTCCAGTTATGATGTGATGTATTTGGCAGCTTGAGACGCGAAATTTGTTGGCAACTACCAATTATGGAAACAGCCTTTCATGTACTTTGGGAAAGGGTCGCAAGATGCTTTAATGCACAGAAATAATAACATTAAAATGCTACAGATACTCCATGTATTACTAGCAGAAGAACCTGGCTAAAAAGGAAAAAGGAATACAGCTACGCTAATGAGATTAGGCTGTGGCGTAAAGTCGTGTGGGACGGCTGCGTGTTCAGTGATGGCCGCAGCCATCATGCGAACACTGAACACGTCTGTTTTACAGTCTTTTAGAGTTTTAGAGCGCTATTAACTACCGTCTACTTGCTTGTTTCGTACTTTTAATGGGCATTAGGCCGATATCCAAGGAATGTTCCTCCGACTAGCGTTCTGAAGGCTTAACGACGTAGAAATCAGTTACAATCTCCAACAAACTTTTTGAATTGTTATAGTATCAGAAGATTTCTAGTGAGTGGTAGATGGAGAAATATGGTTTGGACTACGAACTAATGCTCATAGAAGAAAACTTACCAAATACGCAAACACACCTGTGGAAGCGTGCATTGTACGGGGCCGCTCGCTCTCAGAACTTAATTTCTATACGCTTTCAAGTGTAGCCCACCTCATAATATCAGATAAGAGATAAGAGGGCTTAATGCTAAGTACCGTGTCACAAGGTGCCAGTCTGAGAACTATTGCTTAATACGCCACCTCGCTCGGTCGCGTCGGTAAAGAAATATTGTCTCCTTATTTTCTTTAGTTTTTCACAATAAGGCTAAATTACATCAGCACAAGGTAGTGTGGTAGGCTAAATTATGAGCACGTCAACCATTTAATTAGTTTTTATCACTATATTTGTTCATCAGTGGCTGACTGAATGTAATATCAGTTCGTGCATTGATACGGACACGTGACAGTATGAACATGATTACAACTCGGCTTACAGTATAAAAATAATGGCTTATTGAGACAAAATGGTGTCTCTAAAAGAAGACAAGAAAGTAGAGCAAATGACGTCCCTGTTGGTTGTTGTGGGGGGGGGGGGGGGGGAGTAACCAAACAGCGAGCTCATCGTTCTCTTCGGATTAGGGAAGGATGGGGAAGGAAGATGGCCGTGCCCTCTCAAAGGAACCATGCCGGCATTTGCCTTAAGCGATTTATGGAAATCACGGAAAACCTAAATCAGGACGGCTGGACGCGGATTTGAACCGTCGTCCGCTCGAATGCGGGTCCAGTAACCACTGTGATAGCTCACTCGGTGAAGTCCCAGTTAAATTCACATACGTTATCTAGAATTCTGTATATGTGAACACACCACATGCCTCTCGCATCGCTTCACTCATATCACCAGTGTGGTTATTTTACGTTCACTTCGCCAGTTTGCTGTGTATTAGATAATACTGAAACAATGCACACAGGAACACAACAGCAGAAACTATGCTATCTAAAATCACTTAACTAACAGCTCACACATACTGTCCTGAACAATTTATGTGCTCCTTAGAACGGGAGAATTATTTATCTATTTACCTATCCTGATATGAATAGAGCTACGAGGGCTTCTCTTACAATCATGGCGTATTCGTCGTATTTTACGTTATATACTTGTTACGAGAGGTGTTATATTCAGTACAGGAATGTATCACTTAGAGGTGATAATTATATAAACATTAAAAGTGGAAGAGCTGTAACAGAAAGAAAAGCCAGTAAGTACTTGTGAAAAGTAGAATAATGAATATACACTCCTGGAAATTGAAATAAGAACACCGTGAATTCATTGTCCCAGGAAGGGGAAACTTTATTGACACATTCCTGGGGTCAGATACATCACATGATCACACTGACAGAACCACCGGCACATAGACACAGGCAACAGAGCATGCACAATGTCGGCACAAGTACAGTGTATATCCACCTTTCGCGGCAATGCAGGCTGCTATTCTCCCATGGAGACGATCGTAGAGATGCTGGATGTAGTCCTGTGGAACGGCTTCCCATGCCATTTCCACCTGGCGCCTCAGTTAGACCAGCATTCGTGCTGGACGTGCAGACCGCGTGAGACGACGCTTCATCCAGTCCCAAACATGCTCAATGGGGGACTGATCCGGAGAGCTTGCTGGCCAGGGTAGTTGACTTACACCTTCTAGAGCACGTTGGGTGGGACGGGATACACGCGGACGAGCATTGTCCTGTTGGAACAGCAAGTTCCCTTGCCGGTCTAGGAATGGTAGAACGATGGGTTCGATGACGGTTTGGATGCACCGTGCACTATTCAGTGTCCCCTCGACGATCACCAGAGGTGTACGGCCAGTGTAGGAGATCGCTCCCCACACCATGATGCCGGGTGTTGGCCCTGTGTGCCTCGGTCGTATGCAGTCCTGATTGTGGCGCTCACCTGCACGGCGCCAAACACGCATACGATCATCATTGGCACCAAGGCAGAAGCGACTCTCATCGCTGAAGACTACACGTTTCCATTCGTCCCTCCATTCACGCCTGTCGCGACACCACTGGAGGCGGGCTGCACGATGTTGGGGCGTGAGCGGAAGACGGCCTAACGGTGTGCGGGACCATAGCCCAGCTTCATGGAGACGGTTGCGAATGGTCCTCGCCGATACCCCAGGAGCAACAGTGTTCCTAATTTGCTGGGAAGTGGCGGTGCGGTCCCCTACGGCACTGCGTAGGATCCTACGGTCTTGGCGTGCATCCGTGCGTCGCTGCGGTCCGGTCCCAGGTCGACGGGCACGTGCACCTTCCGCCGACCACTGGCGACAACATCGATGTACTGTGGAGACCTCACGCCCCACGTGTTGAGCAATTCGGCGGTACGTCCACCCGGTCTCCCGCATGCCCACTATACGCCCTCGCTCAAAGTCCGTCAACTGCACATACGGTTCACGTCCACGCTGTCGCGGCATGCTACCAGTTTTAGACTGCAATGGAGCTCCGTATGCCACGGCAAACTGGCTGACACTGACGGCGGCGGTGCACAAATGCTGCGCAGCTAGCGCCATTCGACGGCCAACACCGCGGTTCCTGGTGTGTCCGCTGTGCCGTGCGTGTGATCATTGCTTGTACAGCCCTCTCGCAGTGTCCGGAACAAGTATGGTGGGTCTGACACACCGGTGTCAATGTGTTCTTTTTTCCATTTCCAGGAGTGTAGTTTGCGGGAAGGCAGATTTAGATTGTGTGCCATCGGAGACGTGAGAGAGCTGTGAACATGAGGGACAACGGAAGTAATTGAGAGGGGAGAAAAATAATAATACAACATGGCTGTATTAAAAGTGACAAGGAGAATCGTTTCATGCAGAAGACCGTTTGCCTGTCCAAGAGTTGCTTACCCGTATGACAGGGAGAACAATTTTTGATAGAATAATTGTGGTGACGACAAAAGAAAGTGGTTTATCTGTTTTTAGGTAATAGACGTTGAATTTTCCGTAGGGTGTAGTGAGGCCTTGTGTTGTGATTAGGAGGAAATTATGAGTACTCTTTGATGTTAGGTACTGAGTGTGTTTACAGTAAGAAGGCGATGAACTAGACATAGCATATGACAATATAGTACCTTGAAACTTCCTGGCAGATTAAAACTGTGTGCCCGACCGAGACTCGAACTCGGGACCTTTGCCTTTCGCGGGCAAGTGCTCTACCATCTACCGAAGCACGACTCACGCCCGGTACTCACAGCTTTACTTCTGCCAGTACCTCGTCTCCTACCTTCCAAACTTTACAGAAGCTCTCCTGCGAACCATGCAGAACTAGCACTCCTGAAAGAAAGGATATTGCGGAGACATGGCTTAGCCACAGCCTGGGGGATGTTTCCAGAATGAGATTTTCACTCTGCAGCGGAGTGTGCGCTGATATGAAACTTCCTGGCAGATTAAAACTGTGTGCCCGACCGAGACTCGAACTCGGGACCTTTGATTTTCGCGGTCAAGTGCTCTACCATCTGAGCTACCGAAGCACGACTCACGCCCGGTACTCACAGAAGTAAAGCTGTGAGTACCGGGCGTGAGTCGTGCTTCGGTAGCTCAGATGGTAGAGCACTTGCCCGCGAAAGGCAAAGGTCCCGAGTTCGAGTCTCGGTCGGGCACACAGTTTTAATCTGCCAGGAAGTTTCATACCAGCGCACACTCCGCTGCAGAGTGAAAATCTCATTCTGGAATATAGTACCTTGTCTGGTCCCTTACCATACCAACTGGGAGTATAAAGCACTGAAATGATCCAAAGAGGCAAATGTTCTGGATGTATTGCACACTAGAATTTAGTTATTTCTGTCTTATCAATAATCATTTGGTGCAGGATTACATCATAAAGGTGGAGCTCGTCAGAGCGAGTCTGCACAAATATTTTGAGAGTGTAAAGAAGTGTAGATCTTCCTCGATATATCGACAATGGTTTCAGCTTAGTTGCAGTTCTCATCCGAACTTATACTCAGAATCTTCATCGTTTGCTGATATAAGATTGAGGTACTGTCAAAAAGGGAAGTGGGCAACTATTTGTGAAAGTATGCACCAATAAATTTTGTACGAATACTAAATATACTTGTGACTTCTCTAGATTTAGTATAGAAATGGTCTTTACGACATCAAAGCACTGATGAGATATCATGAGCAATCAAGGTGAACAATATGTTGCCTAGGTGTGACATCCCTGCCTCCCCCCCCCCCCCCACCCCCACCCCCCCTCGCATGGCTCTCTTAGGAATATACCATCAGAAATTTTCATTCCCACTGGAGTTACAAATTCCTTTCCTTTAATTCTTTCTTAAATAAAATCATTTTTTTCTTCTCTAATGCTTTCAGGAAATGTACTGAATGATATTTTTAGTTGATTGAGACACGTGGACATCCCTCCATCATTTCAACAAAGGCTTAATCAGTCTTATATCAAACAATTAAATATTATATGCGGAAATAGGAAATCACAGGAACAACTAAAATAGAGCATCACTTCACGGCAGTTTGCATTTATTATAACACTTGATAACAGACCAAGAAAAGTCGCGTGTTACTCTTGACAGATAATAGCGCTAGAACAATAATAATTACCTGATTCAGTTTTCTGTACATTAGTTAAAGTTCAACAGGCGATCACTAAGTTCTCCCATAAATATAAATATGGGCATAGGCGCTATAAGAAACTGGTTATGAAGAGAAAATAATTAGCAAGTTTATACATTGACTAGAGCATTAAGGTGAGTAACAGGATAGTGCTCCATCCACAACACCTTACGGCGACAGTACACCTCAAATAAGTTCCGTTCTTTGCAATATGACATTACGTACAGCTCAATAGTAATAAAAAACATTTAGATTCCACCGATATATATGTATAAATACATAAAGACACTAAATTGTAAATTGACATATCTATACTCAAAGCAGCCGCACTCCATCTAAACACCCTAAAAACGGCAACTTAATCGCTACCTAGAGTGGCAAAATTAAGAATAGCATGCTTATAGATTGACTAGAATAAATGAATAAATATCACATACACGGCTTCTGACGGCCGACAAACCGTGTTGGGCTATTGATCAGTGATTAATTCAAACTAGCCACAACATACGGTAATCTGGTTAGCGGCGTATTTAAAGACAAGCGTCGAGGAAGAACCCTGGTCATAAGTATTAATTTACAACTAACTATAGCACTGAAATCAACTAATGAAAGGTTGACCATATCGATGTGGCGTACGATGGACAGTCAATAGGCTGAACACTCAGCTGAAACCCAAGTATAATACTGAGGGGCGAAACACTCATCCCAAAGCATGTTCAGCCCAAACACCTAGTTTGAGAACAAAACAACTATGAAACAACAGGATGATATTGCAGTTTGCACTTCAGATGGCAGAGCCCGAATATAGCCTTAACTCAAGGCAGGACTAAAGCAAATTAGTTCCCCTCTCAATCAAAGTTTCCAAAACAATCAAAGGTAGTAGGATTCTCTTACACGGCAGACGTGCCAACACTTCCGTTGATACCCCAGAATCAACTAGCGTAACATAAATCATTGACACATTTCAGATAATATTTTAAATCAACATACTTAAATATCTTTGTTTACCACAAGCCTTAATTAGTTAACAGGTTAGGCTCCATTACTGATGCCACGAGAATGAGGTGGCAAGTTAAGGCCTACAATTCTACTTTGCCATTTAACACGCGTCGTGACGAGGAAGGAAAGAATCCAGCTAATTAACTGAAAATCACTACTTGCATTCAATTTTTGACGATGCGCTTAATATCAACAGACAAAGATGAGAGTCAAGTTCACACTCGCAAGTAGCACTCGCAGAACACGAACATAAAATGAGCGTTAAATAAACTGATCGTTGTTCAGTCATTTACACACCGCCGAAGCAAGTAATCTTCGCCAAATTACTGAAGACGCCGGAATCGCCAGTTGCTTGCAAATGACTCATATAATGGTCAAAACGTCTTACTTTAAGTCCGATGACATCCGTAGGATAGGAGTTTCAATGGACAAGCAGGCCTCATATCCCCTTAGATCCACCTGTGACCAAGAAAGAAACATTGGCTGCTAACACGGCTTTAACGATGCACCACACCTGACACGAGTCACGCCAAACCGTCAACAAAACGGCGTGGCCTCCTGGACGCTCGCAAGACATCCGAAATCAGAGTCCCTCCTCCCAACCAACGCCCTCCCGCAAACACAGCAGGCAGCTGGCCGCAGCAACGCCACAGCGCCCTCTGGCTGGGATAAGGAAACAGCAGAGCGCGAAGCATCAGTTTCAAAAGGAACCCGCTACAGACAAGAAGGGAACGCAGACAACCAATCGTGACATTTCTTCACGGTTCACTGATATAGCACGCTTTACTAGAAGTAAATGTCATCATACATTTTACTTTAGCACATTACTGGGCATTAAAATTGCTACACCACGAAGATGACGTGCTAGAGACGCGAAATTTAACCGACAGGAAGAAGATGCTGTGATATGCAAATGATTAGCTTTTCAGAGCATTCACACAATGTTGGCTCCGGTGGCGACACCTATAACGTGCTGACATGAGGAAAGTTTCCAACCAATTTCTCATACACAAACAGCAGTTGACCGACGTTGCCTGGTGAAACGTTGTTGCGATGCCTCGTGTAAGGAGGAGAAATGCCTACCATCACGTTTCCGGCTCTGACAAAGGTCGTATTGTAGCCTATCGCGATTACGGTTTATTGCATCGCGACATTACTGCTCGCGTTGTTCGAGATCCAATAACTGTTAGCAGAATATGGAATCCATGGGTTCAGGAGGGTAATACGGAACGCCGTGCTGGATCCCAAAGGCCTCGTATCATTAGCACTCGAGATGACAGGCATCTTATCCACGTGGCTGTAACGGATCGTGCAGCCACGTCTCGATCCCTGAGTCAACAGATGGGGACGTTTGCAATACAACAACTATCTGCACGAACAGTTCGACGACGTTTGCAGCAGCATGGACTACCAGCTCGGAGACCATGGCTGCGCTTCCTCTTGACGCTGCATCACAGACAGCAGCGCCTGCGATGGTGCACTCAACGACGAACCTGGGTGCACGAATGGCAAACGTCATTTTTTCGGATGAACCCAGGTTATGTTTACAGCATCATGATGGTCGCATCCGTGTTTGGCGACATCGCGGTGAACGCACATTGGAAGCGTGTATTCGTCATCGTCATACTGGCATATCACCCGCTGTGATGGGATGGGGTTACGCATCTCGGTCACCTCTTGTTCGAATTGACGGCACTTTGAACAGGGGACGTTACATTTCAGATGTGTTACGACCCGTGGCTCTACCCTTCATTCGATCCCTGCGAAAGCCTACATTTCAGCAGGATAATGCACGACCGCATGTTGCAGGTCCTGTACGGGCCTTTCTGGATACAGAGAAGGTCCGACTGTCGCCCTGGCCAACACATTCTCCAAATCTCTCACCAATTGAAAACGTCTGGTCAATGGTGGCCGAGCAACTGGCTCGTCACAATAGCCAGTCACTACTCTTGATGAACTGTGGTATCGTGTGGCAGCTGTACCTGTATACGCCATCCAAGCTCTGTTTGACTCCATGCCCAAGCATATCAAGGCCGTTATTAGGGCTAGAGGTAGTTGTTTGGGGTACTGATTTCTCAGGATCTATGCACCCTAATTGCGTGAAAATGTAATCACATGTCAGTTCTAGTATAATATATTTGTCCAATGAATACACGTTTATCATCTGAATTTCTTCTTGGTGTAGCAATTTTAATGGCCATTAGTGTAATTAAGAACCTAGCTATTCAAGAATGAGAATTCCAATAAATCCTCATTACTCAACAATATACATTCTCAGGATCAGTGTGTGATAACTACGAACTTTCAGTCATAATAAAATTAATCTGCATATTTTTCTGGAGGAATGAAAGTTTTAAAATCTTGAAAAAGGTTTATCATCATTCTACATTAATAACCTCTTCCACTATTATTGTTTATCCATAGCATAAAATATGCTATATATACAAGGTGTTCATTTTAAATGAAGACATTGAAATATCTCGAAAACAGCACATCGGATCAAAACAGTTATTATTACAATTTGTTTGTCTCGGAGGGGGACATCCAATGATACCACACTCGATTAGGCACCACATCCTCTAGTTAAGTGACACGGGGCAACATTGAAATTTTCAATGTGAACACCCGTTTTTTATTGCAGAATACGATTCTACAACAAAACCTTCTTAGTTTTGTCTGAGAGATTTTCTTGGTTTCGCCACAGATGGCGCTGTAATCGGAGAAATATAAATGGATACATAATCGTAATTTACGCCATGCTGCACAATAACACCTGAATATCCAACGGCTCGTGGGATCCCACCTCCAAGGTGCGAGGGTAGGACGGACCAGTTTGTCATTACTTCTACCTGAAAACCCCATTCGCAAAGTTGTATTCCTCCGACGGATCGAAGAGCAGACTACTCGACGCTCCACTGTGGACTTGGCTCGAGGCGAAGGCTACTCTACTTTTCCAATTAGAGTAAGTCGTCAAACGCAGTACCAGCAACTTCTATACACTTAGTGATCCGCTTTTCAAATGACCGTACACAGGACAGAAACATATCTGCGGTACTGTCAGCACAGCCGTTTCTGATACGGTCGACCATGCCTTCACGGCCTTGTGTCACATGGTGGTATACCTTAACTTTTATACCCACAGAAAGAAATCTGGTGACGTCAAATCCGGTGACCTAGCGGTCCAATTCACAGGGCGATCCCTGCCGATCGACCGACCGGTGTAAGCACTGTCTAATACCGCTCGTGCTTCAGTTGCGTAATGCGCTGGGAAACCGTCATTCTGAAACGACATATGTTGTCGAACTTCCAGGGCAACATACTGCTGTGGTAACGGTAGTTCCTGTTCAAACAACGTTCCATATTTGCATCCATTCTACGTGCCGTCGAAAAAATTTGGACAAATGAGTTTGTGCCCATGATGCCATACTATACGTTAACCGAGTAAGGACGTTAGTCAGCTTGTCATAATCAGCGTGGATTGTCTGCCTTTCAGTAGCGCAGTATACCAGTAACGCTACCATGGTTTGTGAATATAGACTCATCGGGCAATAGCACGCTGGCAAAGAACGTTGGGGTTGTCTGCATTTGTTGACGTGCCCATTCACAAAACACTACCAAGTTATGGAAATCGGTGCCGTGAAATTCTTGATGCAGTAACACGTGGCGTGGATGGTACTTACGACTGTGCAGTATTGTGATCTACCTACGGACATACCGGAATCGCGGCGTAAATGCAGGGCGCCTATCCGTGGGTTGTGATGCACTGTATTCACACATATTTCATTAATTTCTCCTGTAACACGTTCTCATCGTTTTCTTTTGCCGGCCTGTACGCTGCTATCGGACGTAAAGGTGTTCTCATGCTGTAAAAGAATGAACGGGAACGAGCTTTCTCTGGAAAACGTTCGGAATACAGGGCAACAGTAGTCTCAATAATTCTCCTACATTCTCCGTATGTCAGGGTAATTCAAATTGTTTCCTCCGTCTTTGTCACAGTCATCGTCTACTTGCTCATCTGTTAGGTACAGACGCAGGCAATAAACACTGCGCAGATATTGTAATGTTTAGAGCCCAATCTGTTCTGCGTCTACACGATACGTGAGGTCTTGTCGCAATATACTGCCTGTTATGATATATCGCAGTTAGCTACACAATTACGGTGGAGCGTCGATATGTCGGAGGAATGCTATATTGCGAATGGTGTTTCACACTAGAAGTTATAAAATACCGACGTGTCCTACTCTCGCAGCCTGGAAGTGCGGTCCCACGTGCCATTGGATATTCGAGGACCATTGGGTAGCGTGTTTTAAATTACGATTGTGTATCCATTTTTATTCTTCCGATTACAGCATCATCTGTGACGAAACGAAGAAAATGCCTGTGATAAAAAGTATGTAGGGTTTGCCGCAGAATCGCAATCTGCAACATAAACGGAGATCCCCATTGAAGGTTTCAAATTATTCCCCCCCCCCCCCCCTCCCCCCGCCGCCCACGCATGGAATGGGGTGGCTGGTTCAATGTCGTGTCGTTGGATGACCCCCTACGAGACTAACTAATTTGAGATGTAACTTTTTTTGATCCGATGTGTAGTTATGTGTAGTTTTTGAGATATTTCAAATTCTCGAGTCAAAATAAACGTGTAAGACTTTTGCTCAGTGCTTCACCCTTGGATCTCTTAATGTTGTATAGCTTCTAGCTTTTTCTTCACTGGAAATATGAAAAAATAACCTTGCGATCAATAGTAACCTCAGCCTTTCGCAAAAGTGCATTATGTAGAATGAATTACAGTTGAACGAAGTTGCACAAATATTTAGTCAGATCAAGTTAAAATTTTAAAGTGCTGCAAAGATTGGCAGCGTGCTTTAAATCTTTCTAAATGTAAAACTGTGCACTTCGCAGACCGATGAAATGGTATCCTACGAATATAATATCATTGAGTCGCAGTTTCAATCGACCAACTCAAATAACCGGGTGTAGCACTGTGCAGCGGTATGAAATGGAACGATCACGTAGGCTCAATCGTGTGTAAAGCAGGTGATAGACTTGCGTTTTTTGCAAGAATGCTGGCGAAATGCAACCAGTCTACAAAGGAGATCTGTGCTGCTCATCATACCATGTTGGTCAAATGTGTGGCATCCATACCAAATAGGACTAACTAGAGATCATGACTGTGTACAGAGAATGGCAGTACTAATAGTGACTGGTATATTTTTGACTCACGGGAAAGAGGCACAGATATGTTTAACGCACTTAACTGCCAGACTACTATCACGAGAAAATCCACTAATAAAAATTTAACCACCGGTTTTGAATGTTGACTCTAGGAATATATTAAAACTACCTATCCCAGAAGGGTCGCAAGGAGAAGATCAGACTAACTGCAACATGCTCAGATGTATTTAAACCCCCATTTTTCCCGCGCTCCATGTATGGAACGGGAAAAAGCCCTAATAACAGGAGCAATGCGACGAACCTTATGCCGTGAATTTCACAGTGGTTTGCAGAGTATAGATGTTGGTGTAAAAAAATGCCCTCAGTCGCAAACAGTCTTGCTTTAAAGAGTTCCACCTGCTATTTGATCCATGATTAGGTCTAATTTCGATCTTACGTTATCTATCTTTTTCTTGCGAGAGATAAATAGTTGCACATAGTGTTCCAGGTACTAAAATGATACGGGATAAATTTGGAATATCGCTCCTGAAATACAATGAAAGGGAAGAAAACGTGAGTGCGACAAGCGAACCAGAGAAACTGGGAGATAGAGAACAATCATTGACTTAGTATTAGAGTTAAATATTGAAAATTGCACTTCATAAAAGCACATCATTTTTTGTGCATTTATAGATCAGAACACTTCGCTGAAGTAGTATACTAATTGTATATTAGTCGTTTTATTCGGTGTCTGACTCAACTGCGCACTGTATTTGTGTTGGTATCTGAATTATATCTTCTTACGCTAGAATAAGCAGTGAAGTTACCATTATCAGACAAATTTATTTGCTCATATAGCACGCATTCCTGTCTTTTAATGTTAATGAGACATGTTATCATTTGCTTGAATAGACCTAGAGTCTTAATATTTGGCTGAGTTTGCAGTACTATTCGTTTCTTGTGTGTCGTCAATAACGCGATTGTGTTAAACATGTGGTGTGCAACTACAGATTTTTGAAAGTCGTTTAATTTCAAGGTAGGCATATGCTTCTCGTAGCTAGATATGTAAGCTTCTGCTACTCTCCGATGTAGCAAACAGGACAGTAGGAACGTTACATCTCATACACTCAATTGCTAAAGACTCTTTTGGCTGTCCTGTTATACACAAATAGGTGTTACATCTTACTATTAGCGTAGTATTCAAATATTTCTTTTTTAATTTAGCACTTATTTCAGTATGGAACCTAGGTAGGATTTGGTGAAATGCTGTATGCAGGCAGTGTTTCAGTCATTTTCTCACATTCGTTTCTTTTCCTTTGGTTTCCTTTTTCCTCTTTTTCCGAATCTCAGTTTCCATTATTTAACGCAAATCCTGTTTGCAACAGGCGAGAACTCTTCTTATGCGTGGCTTTAAGGAAATTATTGCCAGAACGAAACTGCGAACTACACGCTCTAGGCACTCAGGGTTAAACACTCGTTTCCATCGACATCTTGTGTGATTTGAAGAGAGACAACATCGTGACACGTTCGACCACGCTACATACCTCCAGCCCACTAGTATCTTCCTGCGTTTTTTTTTTTCTTTTGAATTCATTGGCTTTCGGAACGGGCCATTCCGCCACCCAAACATAAGAAATGTTATAGTGCAATAATTGGTTCTGACAATTTATGTGACATTATTTTAAGTCGTTCCAAGGTACGACGTAAAATAGGATTAACAAAGGACTGATTGGACATAAAACAAGATTTAGAATCAGAGCATACACAGTGTCAGTATACAATAAAAATCCCACTGCTAACGAAAGGAGAAATGATAAATCGCCGTTGGTTCACATTTGAGATATTCCTAACGCAATCCACATAAATGAATGTTGTTGTTGTTGTGGTCTTCAGACAGTAGCAACAGCCATTTATGTGGACTGCATTAGGAATATCTGAAATATATTCTACATAAATGACTATATACCTAATTATTAATAAACTGTTCTTTTTATGTCTTGTGAGAATTGTTTCAAAAGCTACGAATAGAGAACTGAATATTTGTCCAGGTCGATAAACTTATACTTGCGTAGACTTGAGTCCATCTGTATACACGCACGCATTTAACAGTGAGGCAGGAATTTCATTGCCGTTGCCTTAGTTGAGTCTTGGTTTTGGCATGTTAAACTGGCCCTGGCATTAATCTACAGGGTCGTCTTTTCGTCTGCAGAGTAGCTCGTGGAAATATAGTCAGTTAATTGCGCTTATGTCTTCCCCTTGCGTTTTAAGTATCAGGAGCAGTATATTACCAGCCCATGGAGCTTCATCTTGATGTTGGCTCTACTGACGAACATGTACAGTAGCTTATACGTTGCTACATCGTTAGATGCTAACAAGATATGGAGGCTGCTTGGAAACTGATGACCAAGAGCCCGAAGTTTACCTGCGAGGATGTTTCTGACGTTTATGTGATACAAGTTTCGAGGACACCGCGGAAATATATGGTTTAGATATTCTTCTTCTGAAACAAACACATTGAGGGGTGACGCTTAAATTGAGCCGACAGAGGTACTTGTTGAAGTATAATGATTAAATTTCATCTGTGCTATAATTGTCGTAATGCTCTATGATGTTTGTGCCTTACTATATCATATCTTAGAATCGTGGGATGAATTAGTGCATAGTCTACCTTTGATTTAAGATGTCTGCGACCATTGCTATTTCCAGTCCGAGGACTACAGCTTTCTGAGCAGTAGTATCATATCCTTGAGAGGGAGGTCATCATGTTTAAAAGCTCCTTGTAGAGATGACTGCTCTGCTAGGACATCTAGTTGCTCAGTCTCAGGTATCCCAGAGTGGCCTTTCATCCACACCATCATGATGTGTCGCCAGTTCCTTTGCATGCGAAACACAGTGTCGACAGTTGCTGCATCTATGGGGTCGGCAGAACTATTATGATGGTTTCCAATAAGTCTTTGGGGTTAAATACTATTGGATATGATGACTACTGTGTCTGCTATGGACATCTGTGCGAACATTTGGGCTTCCAAATGGGCAATCAGCTCGGCTGTCATAAAAGTGGAGTGTGGATCCAGCTTGTAAATACCTTGTTGTTTGCTTCTGAGTACCCAGTAAGTAGTAACAGCGCCTTCATTAGCCTTGGGTCCATCTTTATACACGCACGCATTTAATAGTGAGACGGGAATTTCATTACCGTTGCGTTAGTTGGTTTTAGCACGTTAAACTGGCCCTGGCATTATTCTGCAGAGTCGTCTTTTCGTCTGGCGTGCGGTAGAAGAGGATTTTTCCACACCTGGTGCCTTAATGACTGTATCTCTATGTATTCAACAGCAACGGGAGCAATTTGCTCATTTACCCAATATCTTCCGCACACAGAGTAGAACGTTAATTGGTGGATTTTTTCATCAAGGGACTCATGTTCATAGAAACGCAATCGCAAGAGGAAATACTTATAGAGGAACATTCGTCGCGACCTTAACGCTGATTTATTCGCTTCAACCTGTAACGCGTTGGTTGTGGAGGACATGAACACCACACCAGCTATAAAAGCTTTTTACTGCATCACGTAGAGTCTTTGGAGCAGGCTGTCTGATGTTGATCCGTAGCCGCAGGTGTCCGTAATCACAGTGCTTCCTTTGCAGGGACCGTTATAAAGTCACCGCTGTCCGACGATCACGGTCCAACCACAATCCAGTCGTAGCTCTGGTGAGGTTGCAGGATTTTTTCACATCTGTTTATGATATGAAGGACATGAGGAGGCCTTTATTTTTTTTATTTACGTGTCAAGTTCCGTAGGACCAAATTGAGGAGCAAATGTCCAAAGTCATGGAACGTGTCAGTACATGAACTTACAACATAATAGTAATAACAGATAAAAATAAATGTTCATGAACCTGAAAGAAATTCAGTCCATAAGGTTAAGCTAACGCTATCAGCAATACAATGAGAATCAGCTTAATTTTTCAAGGAACTCCTCGACAGAATAGAATGAGGAAACTCTTCAGTTTCGATTTGAAAGCGCGTGGATTACTGCTAAGATTTTTGAATTCGAGTGGCAGCTTATTGAAAATGGATGCAGCAGTGTACAGCACACCTTTTTGCACAAGAGTTAAGGAAGTCCGATCCAAATTGAGGTTTGATTTCGGTCGAGTATTAACCGAGTGAAAGCTGCTTATTGTTGGAAATAAACTAATATTGGTAACAAGAAACGACAATAAGGAATATACATATTGAGAGGCCAATGTCAAAATACCCAGACTCGTGAACAGAGGTCGACAAGAGGTTCGTAAAGTCACACCACTTATTGCCCGAACCGCCCGTTTCTGAGCCAAAAATATCCTTCTAGAATTGGAAGAGTTACCCCAAAACATAATACCATACGACATAAGTGAATGAAAATAAGCAAAGTAGACTAATTTACATGTCGAAGTATCACTCACTTTCGCCTTTTTAGCTTACCATCGATAATTATCCGAGGATATTGAGTTGTTTTCGAATTGTTGGAATCCTATGACGAGTGCAGATCAAAAGAGTGGACTTGCTACCAGAGACGTCGAAGCCACTTCCTAAGCACCACCCTCGCAGACGTAAGAGAGCGGTACGCACTTTCAGGTGACACGACTGAAGAGTACTGGCTTCGGAATATATGCATACGTCGTCTGCGTATTGTAATATTTGGATTTCACTGGAGAAGAGGTCATGAATGTCTGCAGTACAGAAATTGAATAATAAGGGAGACAAGAATGGTTCCTGGGGGAGTCCTCTGTTAGTTTCTCTGGGACCCAGTGTAGTTCAATGTTGCAAAGTGATTGTCTGCTTGAAACCTCCCTCAGAAAAATTTATGAATGATTGTGCTGATAAACCCCTTACGTTATTTGATTTTCAAACAGCTGAGCAAACTTGAACTTACTCACACATTTCTCTCTTTACTTATTCTGATAATCACTAAACTCACACACAATATTTTTAGCGCAACGCAATATGACTTTCAATAATCCCTACAAAAGAATGACCCTGGCTAACAATAACCTATCCCTTTCATGAATCACTTACCTCACAAAAATCATCGTTACTCGAACTTCTGCAATACAGCGAGCGCCAATACTGCCAGCTAAATAAAATATTCTAACTACTGAAGTCAGCAACTACTGATAGGCATAGTTAGCAAACGAATGATTTTGATAGAGAACAAACAATGTATTTACCTTAATAGTATTCAAAAGTCATAATATATACATCAGTTCATGACATCAAGTCTTACAAATTTACTGTCTCTGATGGACACAAGTCCAGATCATCTGCTCTCAAAACTCCGCCATCTCTCTCCCCACATTCACCACTGCTGGCGGCACACCTCCAACTGCGCAACGCTACGCGCTGTTCACATCCAATTGCCCAACACTACAATAGCGAACATTACAACAATGTCATCCCAGCCACAGAATTCACACAGCACAGCCAGTGATTTTCATACAGAGCGCTACGTAGCGTTACCAATATAAAAACCTAAACAGGCTACTTGCTCAGAAAGCTTACTACGTGATGCACGAGTGCGTTTGGAATATCGAGGTTCTTCAGTTATTTCCGTAAGATTGAGAGGATGACGTTGTCGTATGCTTTAGTCGAGTCTATGAACGGAATTATTATAAAATTATCCCGAGGGAGATTTAGCTGTATGCCAGCAACAAATTCAGTTGTCCCTTTTCCTCTTCGTAATCGAAGTTTTTTTTTGCGCCAATGGTTTCTTATTTTCACACCACCAGTCTAAGCGCTTCTAAATAATCCTTTCCATTATCTTCGTCGCACACGGTAGCAGGCTAATAGGCCGATATAAATCGGGTTTATCGCATCATCTTCTCTCTTTGTGGATGCATACGACACGATGTGTTTTTACCGTGTAGATTTTGATCTTTTGTGTCCATATACTGTTGTATGTGTTTAGCAGCAGCCATTGTGTAGGATGTGTCGTAGCGTCACGTAGTCAATATAAATCTGTCCAGATGCAGTACTCTTCCCTTAGTATAGTGCAATCTGGAGTTCTTCCACGAAAAGGTTGTCCTCTTCATACTCAGCCTCGTCTTCTTTGTCCAGTAATTCAGGTGGAGCTGTCATACAGAAGAATGATTCTAAATGTTCGTCGGATGGTGTAAGTGTGTGCAGATTCATTATTGGATTGGTTTTAATGTTTCGTATTACATTCCAAATCTTGGTTAAGGGAGTGCCTTTGCAGACTGCAGAGTAGAAATTGTACCACGATTTCCTTTTCTTGTGCTTGAGTATTTTCTTGGCTGCAGCTTGTAATTTCGTAAAGGCAAGAAAGTTCATATCGTTTGAGAGATTTTTATATTTTATTAATGCCTCCCTTCGTTTCTTGAGGACTGTGTCAGATTCTGAATCCCACGGAGATGGTGACTGGCCTCTTAAATCCTTTCTGAGGTATTGAGATTTCTGCTGCTTCATTGATAAGGGATGCCAAGACCTTATAATCTATTTCTGGATCCACAGTTCGTATGATCGACTCACGTTTGGCCTCCAGTAATGCATTGTGTAGGTGTCAACTGGCTTTGGTTGCATTACATTTCCGGCTAATTGAGTGTCTGGCTGTCTCCCTAGGTTGTGGGTTTATTATAATTTGAAGCGACAAGTGATCAGAACCTAAAATATGTTGTACCACTTCCCATGTTGTTCCGATAGGCAGTGCAAAGAAGCTATGCTCAAATCCATTGCCGTCGGAGCTTGATTTGGTCGGAATATTCGTGTGGGTGAGCCATCATTTGTTACCATAAAGTTTACAGAATCTACTACATCCACTAGCACTTTTCCCATTGCTTGGCATTTCTGCAGCCGACAGTGCATGGTGGCCATTAAAGTCATCTAGAAGCAGGACGGGGTTTTCCGAAGGAGGCAATTATTGTTGACAATTGTTGTTTGGAAAGTCTGTCGTTAGGTGCTTTGTACGCCGAGATCAGTCAGATGGAGGTATTTTATCTACAAACGGATACCGACCATTTGTAGTGGGTAATGCGGAACGCTAGTGCTGCCAATGGAAAAGTGAATATCTTGTTTTAGTAACAACGCTGCACCGCCGTAGCCATCATTTCTATCGTCTGTAAGGACAGAGAAGCCCGGAAGTCGAACGGTTCGTTCGGTGTTAGCTACGTTTCGGTGACGGCACAAATGTCTATTTGACTTTCGAGCACAAAACGTCGGAGGCTATCTTTGTATGCCTTGAGCGATCTTTCATTCCATTAGATGAGTTTATATGCCATTTTGGGATGTAAGGAGTGGGGTTAACATATTTTAGATTGAGATCTGGATCGAATCTGTTTGTGCTACTTGATTGGGCCCATTAGTAGCCTGCTCACACGAAGGGTGATTCACCACTGCCATAATTACAATGTTGTTAATGAGGTAGTTTCCAACAGCACACTGTTGGCTGAGTCTGTGAAGTTGTGGTGGTGCAGGATTACCTTCTTTGATTAGAAATGAAAACGTCCTAGCGATGAATTTAAATATTTAAGTGTCCATGATTTTTTGCGTTGAGAGTCTACCGAAAAACTTCTCACATTTTGTCCAGCCAAGTATTGCCCACTGTAATTATACATTCCTTAAGTACAATGAGCAACTAATGTACCATGAAATTTTCAGACATTTAGCATGGTGGTTTTGGAAAAAATAATTTTAAAATAACCAAAAAAATTCAGTTTCTTGCGTCTTTATACACAAATATTTTGACAGTTAAGAAATTCATGTATTAATGTCATAGCTGACAGGTAGCAGTCTTTCTACTTTATCATTTATGAAGACAGTAAATGTCCTATAATTATTAATATTTTCAAAACGTAATTTTTAAATTATCTCAAAGTTACAAATTTTCATGGTTTATTTAAAAAGAATGAAAGAAAGTTCAGAAGTGTGTATGTATTAATCATGTCTCATAGCATTTGGAATAACGTATTTGTTGGAAGTAAATTCAGATTTCTAACACTTTTGGTTTCTTTATTACAATTTTTAAATTTTTCCTTTCGTTTACGACATTTTCAAAAATACTTTTTCTTAGAGAGGCCTGTAGCGTTTTTACAAATTATCAGTGTGGTGTCACCGCCAGACACCACACTTGCTAGGTGGTAGCCTTTAAATCGGCCGCGGTCCGTTAGTATAAGTCGGACCCGCGTGTCGCCACTATCAGTGATTGCAGACCGAGCGCCGCCACACGGCAGGTCTAGCCTAGAGAGACTCCCTAACACTCGCCCCAGTTGGACAGCCGAGTTTGTTAGCGATGGTTCACTGTCTACATACGCTCTCATTTGCAGAGACGACAGTTTAGCATAGCCTTCAGCTATGTCATTTGCTACGACCTAGCAAGGCGCCATATTCAGTTACTATTCTGAGCAGATAATATTGTGAATCACCTACCGTCAAGAGCGACGTTCATCATTAATGGATTAAAGTTAAGTATCAAACTAATTACGTCCGCTTTCTGAATACCCATTTCTTGTCATGTTCCAGACCTCACGTCAGTATAGTTCATCCCTCCTCACGCCAGCCTGTGTCAGCTAAAATGCGTGCATTTCGGCCACCTCTAGTAACACGGTGTTGGCTCTTCTGCCAACACAACAGTCAGAACATGAAAATATCGTAGTTTCGGAGAGGTATCATATGGAACGTCAACATGTATTTATTTCAGAAACCTTTGAAATAGTGATGTGACACATGCACTCTTGACCTGCATGATTTGAGATGAATGCGCCATCCTGTGCAGTTTATGGCGCAATGGAGGCTGCAATAGCCAATTTCCATGGTGATCGCAACGTAACAACAGCTTTAGTGAGGATATGGAAGTATAACAAATACCGAAATGATCACTGCATGCACACCACGAGCTCTACTCGGATAGAAAGTGTTTACACCGTAGCACGTCGATGTTGCTGTGTTTTCTGCTTGCTGTAGCTTACTGGAAACGGTCTTAATACTGCAACAAATCACGGTGTCGTACATTCAAACACGATACCTGCTTGCTGCCATTCTGCCATGTCTCCACGTCGACGCACTTATTGCGCTCCTTCCATACAATCGGTTGGCACATGGGCGCCTCTTCACTCCCGTGACTTGGGTGAGCAGTGGAGGGTCACGTGACCGTGCGATATAAGTTACACACCATCTGCAGTCCTCTGGAGGCCGTTGAAGGGCGTGGCTAATAGTGACGAAGTGACACCAATGCGACCACCTGTGGAAAACCTGGATAGCCACCTTTCGCTGTGCGGACGCGCACGAAGAGAGTCAGTGAGGTTGTGGGAGGGTCATGCCGTCACCTGTGCCGTTACCAGCTGCGCTAGGTTTCTAGGTTGAGAATCCACTGCTGGAATGGGCCGATCGAGGGGAGTGTCGACCATAGATGTTAAGTCCCATAGTGCTCAGAGCCATTAGCCATTAGGGGAGCACGGTAAGGTCATCACGCCGTTCTTCGAACCACGCAGTACACTGCGAGCTGTGTGACAAGTTGCATTTTCCTACATCGTGCTGAAGAGAAACGCAAACTGCATGTAAGGGGTGGACTTGGTCTCCACGGATAGATGCTTACTTGTGTTGATGTATTGCCTCTTCCAGAATGACGAGAACACCTAGGGAGTGCAACTAAAATGTTGCCCAGACTATAACGTTCCATACTCCGGTCTGGACCCGTCTAGAGCCGTGAGAGGCTCGTGTTCATGCTGTTTACTGCTTGTCGTCTTGTCTTTACCGATCTGTCGCCTCGTTTCTTATTCGATTTACTGGCCTCACTAAGTGGCTGGCTTGCCTGCCCGAGAGTGGCACCAGTAATGTTTATCGATAAGAGCACTGTCGCATTATCTTTGGAGCGACCGCTAGTGTTTCCGGGTCATCGTGTGTCGGCAGTTCAGTCGGGATTGAGCACCAGTGAGGTCCGGACGGCGAGTACTCGCCCGACGGTTTCCGGGGCCCTTCAGTTGGTCATCTTGCCTGACGTGGGTCGGTTCCTTGCTTGTGCAGAGATGTCGGGTGGCCAATGGCCAAATCTTCCAACTGCATGTTTGCGTCTGAGCTTGTATGTCGGGGTCGGCGTGCGTCCGAAGGGAGTCGGGACACAGCCATGACTCGCCCGACTGTTGCCGACATACATCACTTGAGTGGGAGGATATTGGTTGGTCGTTCGGTCCGTCGTCTTATAGGAAGACTTTTATTTGGTCGCCGACCGTTTCTGTGTTCAGAATGAGATTTTTACTCTGATGTTGTGTGTGCGCTGAAGCTCCGTGACAGATTAACACTGTGTGCCGGACCGAGACTCGAACTCGGGACCTTTGTCCTTCGCGGGCAAGTGTTCTGCCAGCTGAGCAACCCAAGCACGACTCACGTCCCGCCCTCACAGGTTTACTTCTGTCAGTACCTCGTCTCCCAGCTTCAAAACTTTACAGAAGCTCTCCTGCGAACCTTGCAGAACTAGCACTCCTGGAAGAAAGGATGTTGCGGAGACATGGCTTAGCCACAGGCTGGGGATGTTTCCACAATGAGATTTTCACTGTGCAATGGAGTGTGTCCTGATATGAAACTTCCTGGCAGATTAAAACTGTGTCCCCGACCGAGAGTCGAACTCGGCACCTTTGCCTTTCGCGGGCAACTACTCTACCAACTGAGCTACCGAAGCACGACTCACGGCCCGTCCTCACAGGTTTACTTCTGCCAGTACCTCGTCTCGGAGGAGAGCTTCTGCAAAGTTTGGAAGGTAGGAGACGAGGTATTGGCAGAAGTAAACCTGTGAGGACGATGAGTTGTGATTGGGTAGCTCAGTTGGTAGCGCACTTGCCCGCGAAAGGCAAAGGTCCCGAGTTCGAATCTCGGTCCGGCACACAGTTTTAATCTGCCAGGAAGTTTCGTTTCTGTGTTCTCTGTGTGTGTCGGTATGTGATTCATCCTTGTTGCTCCACAGTCACTGGTTCTAGTATTGTTCGAGTTGTTTGTGGAAGTTTTTTCACGGCACCATGTGTAGCTTCTGTAGTTGGACTGAGCAGTTATGATTAATGATCTCTGTGTGTGAGAGACAGTGAGTCGGTTGGGACAGAGCAGCAAGGAACTCTCCGCAGTGCACGGCCACGCCGGAGCCGCTGGGGGTGTGCAGGTACTGTCAGATCGTGAGGTGCTTGCTGCGAGAGCGACATTTTCGTTGCCCAGTTCAGTGATCAGTTAGCCTGTTATGAAACCTCAAGTATTGTGACATTTCTTCGTTCATTGCCTTCGTTGCCCAGTTCAGTGATCAGTTAGCCTGTTATGAAACCTCAAGTATTGTGACATTTCTTCGTTCATTGCCGGTTGTTGCCCCCTTGGCCGTTCGGGCTAGCAGCATCGTATGATGCGCTGGAGTTGGCGAAATCTTGCAGCCGTCTTCTTATGTTGTGATTATTAATTTGACTGTTAGGTATTAGTGAAGTGCACCAGCGGTATTTTCTGCCCTGTGGCCGTTAACGCTCCAGTCACCTGCCCTGGTCGTTAGTGTAGTTTGAAGGCAGTGTCCTTTTTCCTCGTCGTGTTGTTGCTGTCCAGAAGGTGTCGTTCGACAGCATTTTTTTTGGTTCAAATTTGCTTAGAGTGGTTGTTGTTCCCCTGGTTGTTTTTAGACGCCAATTTCTGGAGGTGTAGTGCTGTTCGTATTCTCGTCCTCGGCCGATATTCTCCATTGTTGTGCCGGTGGTCGGACGAAAGGGACTTGGTTAAGTTGTTGGTCGATCCTTGGGCCGTCCTTAGTTTGGGTTGCTTCCGATTACCCAACTTCAACTCTTGGCTGCCTGTTTCACCTCGCCATACGTTTGAGCCACCTGCCCAGACCGACCCTTGGAACACTTCTGAGCACCACTTGTTCTGTTTCTTTTCATTGTCGTTTCCATTTTACTTGAAGTATTCTGTTATGTATTTATCCAGTTTTTTTTAAATTTACATAAAGGCCTTCAGCCTTGTTAAATTCAAATTTTGAGCATTGATTGTTTTAGATTTTTTTTATTCTTAGAAATTGTTCTATCTGAAATTGTTAATAATCAAGGGCCCAAGCCATTAGTTGTTTCATGTGTTATGTGTGACCTTCAGGCGAGTCTTTGCGTGAACCCCTTAATAAGGCTTATCATCATCATCATCATCATCATTTAAGACTGAATATGCCTTTCTGGAGCATGGTCCCCCTTACAAAATTCTCCATGATCCCCTATTCAGTGCTAACATTGGTGCCCCTTCTGATGTTAAGCCTATTACTTCAAAATCATTCTTAACCAAATCCAGGTACCTTCTCCTTGGTTTACCCCGACTCCTCCTACCCTCTACTGCTGAACCCATGAGTCTCTTGGGCAATCTTTTTTCTCCCATGCGTGTAACATGACCCCACCAGCTAAGCCTGTTCCTCCTGACTGCTACATCTGTAGAGTTCATTCCTAGTGTATTCTGTAATGGAATTTTTTTTTAAGAAGAAGCAAGGGGTTTGTTCTAAATTATTTGACTTGCTGTTCAGGCCTTCAGCCGTTGTTTCAGATTTTTGTTGTTGTCTTCAGCCATGAAATAAGTTAATCGGGTTTCAGCCGTTCTGTTGTAATTTAAAAAGAAATTTTCTTGCGTAAAAGATTGTTTATTAATTTGAATTAATTATAGTTGTCCTTCAGACTTGTAGTGTAGGCCTTCAGCTGATAATTGTTTCCATTGTATAGTTCTTTTTTTAAATTTACCTTCTATTTTTAATTGCTTTTGATTTCAGCCGTTCTTGTGTTTATTGTGTGGTTTTGAGCCTTCAGCCCCGAAAGCATCTCAAGTTTTCTTTAACTACGCCTTCAGCTGTATTGTTTACTTGTGATCCCTTAAGCCAGGGCTTCCCAACGTGTGGTCCGCTCTTTCTAGGGGTCCGCGGCCACCTTTCACCAAATCGTGTAAAATGACGAGTAAAATTATTGAATAAAAATGTGAAAATTAAATTCACAACTATTTTTTTTCGTGTGAAAAACATGTGTACTTTTACTTCAGGTTGTATCCCCAAGCAGCCTTTGCGGTTCCTAACTGAGAACGTATACACAGTTAGTGCCGGAGAATGCGGCTTCTCTGATCGACTGTTTAGCCACAATACGGGCGCTGAAACCTTTTACGCATGTGCGGAGCGAGCTTTGTCGACCACTCACAGCGCTCGCTGGCACGTATGCGGCGAAAGGCATAATTAAATGTTAAACTTGCTTTGTCAGTGCACTACCTATTTCATAAGTCGATTTTTGTCCAGTTTATTACTTCTAACAAGGATCGGTGGCTGAAGTCAAGATCATTGAAGAAGGGTGCTTTTTCTCCATCGCCTTCACAACAAGGGATGTTTCCAGCTGAAATGAATGAGAAGGGAGGGCGACCAAAGGAAGACTTTACATACATTTGAACATTTTTCTTCGAATTTCACGAAAAACTACACACACACACACACACAAACACACACATAAACACACACAAGCTTCAGTCATGCTATGAAAACCTCCTATGTTCGATACCAGCGTGCAATAACGACTCAGACATAGCAGCTGGCAGCACTAGCGGAAAAGAGTGCAGTTGTTGTAACGTGGAAACAGCGCGATTTTCCGACGCGTCGAGTGGCTTTCTCGCCAAGGACAGAAGCATTTCCGGAACGGCTAGGTTCGTGAACTGTTAGTGTGCAGCCATGGTTAATGTATACCGTGCTTGACAAAATGGGGTTAATCAAAATTGTTGCCGGGGCAACTGTCCTGCATCACAAATCATAGATGACAGACGTGAACGACTCCTGCGGAGAAGTGCACGAGCGAACAGGCGTGCAACGGTACGCAACTCACCGCCCAGATGAGCCAAGGGGCAACCGCCACTGTCTCCTCAACTACCGTTCCGCGAACGTTGCGGCATACGGACCCCTGCAGAAGACACCTGCTTCGTACATCCGTGCTGACTGCCGTCCAGCTGGATTTTACCCACCAATAACCCTGCTGGGCGTGAACTGGGTGGCGACAGCTGGCCTGATCAAATGAGTAACGTTTTATGTTGCACCAGACAGGTGTCCGTTGGCGTATACGGTTCTGTGACATGTCACCTGATTGGTAGGTAGTCAGAGAGCGCACAGGACAAGGTTAAGGTTGTGGATGGGGCCGTAAACAGTTACTGTGAGTTCGACAAGCAAACATACAAGTTTTTTTTTCTAAGAAGCGCTTATTTACACATTGGCTTAAAGCATCGCTTCCCAACATATTCAGCTGGCGGACCCCTCCTTCAGTCGAAAATCCATGGCGGACCCCTAGTCAGTCAAGAGCACAGTAACTTTAAATTTCAGAACGAAACCCATGGGAACTGAAAGCTTCTTAATGCAAGTGCCATGTTCCCAATGAGCCCCTCCCCCCCCCCCCCCCCCCCTCACCTTCCCCCCTAAGTATCAATGGTCTTTAGTTTAGAGATGAATGAAAACAACTTGAAATTAACGATCCAATTTGAATTCCCACTTTATCCAGACATTTACTAGTGGATTTACTACCTTTGTTCAACACACTATAGCCTTATTAAAATTACCTGGTAATTGAATCACAGGGTGGAGCTGTCTTCCTCCAAGAGCAATCAACGTCACGTCCAAACTCTCCGCTGTTTACTAGCTGTCGCTTATGATCTGTTCACTTCCACTATTTCGTAACGTGTGTGTGTGTGTGTGTGTGTGTGTGTGTGTGTGTGTGTGTGAATTCCTAAGGGACCAAACAGCTGAGGTCATCGGTCCATAGACTTACTCGGGCCTTCGGCAGGAGCGGTTGCGCAGTCCGTGACATGGTGCCTCAAACCGCACGGCCACTCCGCGCGGCGAGAGCTTATGAAAACTGGAATGGAAGCCTTAGACACTTAGCACTACTGGCGAATATCTAGGACAGTTTGCATCTGTCACGTTGTTGCTGTTGTGTTGGCAGAAGAGCCTACGCCGTGTTACTAGAGGAGGCCGAAATACACGCGTTTTAGCTCACGCAGGCTGGCGTGAGGAGGGAAGAACTATACTGACGTGAGGTCTGGAACATGACAAGGAATGAGAATTGAGAAAGCGGACGTAATTAGTTTCATACTTAACTTTAATCCATTAATGATGAACGTCGCTCTTGACGGTACGTGATTCACAATATTATCTGTTCAGAGTAGTAACTGAATATGGCGCTTTGCTAAGTCGTAACAAATGACGTAGCTGAAGGCTATGCTAAACTGTAGTCTCGGCAAATGAGAGCGTATGTAGACAGTGAACCATCGCTAGCAAAGTCGGCTGTCCAACTGGGGCGAGTGCTAGGGAGTCTCTCTAGACTAGACCTGCCGTGTGACGGCGCTCGGTCTGCAATCACTGATAGTGGCGACACGCGGGTCCGACGTATACTAACGGCCCGCGGCCGATTTAAAGGCTACCACCTAGCAAGTGTGGTGTCTGGCGGTGACACCACAGCTGCAATGCGTCCACTCCCCTGCTGCAAAGTGAAAAGATCTTAAATATAAACGCAGACTTCCGCAGCAAAATTTTACTGACTGTGAAAAGATCATCGCGGAAATGGCATTGGTCAGCAGCGGCATGGTCCGAAGTTTCCGAGTGTTCGCTGCCCACAAAGAGATAAAACTGAGCGTAGCGATGAAGGCCATAAACTAAAAGAGCGACCGAGGCCGCTACGACCTCAGTCTTTTTACAGCATCTGGCAGTGTCCGAAAAACCCGTCCCGAAACCTGATGGCACAACACAGATTCAGAGGGCCGATTCCAGCGCGAACACCTACTGCGCGAGAGGATCATCTGAATACTTGTTGCCGTTGGGCAACCCGCTGCTCCATCGCCATAATATAGTGCTGCCCGCTCACAGTCGGACATCCCGAGCACTCCCCGACCTCACGTACACAAATCGGAAGGCCGTGAGAGCAGCAGGTTTGGGCCCGCCGGGTAGCAAAGCAGCCTCCGTGTCGGAGCCTAATGGGACTGTCGACGCAGAAACAAATGCGCGACCGGCCGAACCGGCAAATTGCCCGACCACTACTGGCTTCCCTTGCCGCCGCGCACCGCCATGCATATCGCATCGTTTAGGTCAGGACTACCGTGCTATCAGCTTGACATTTACGCAATTTGTTCACTAGAATAACATACAGGCTGGACACGTACTCCATCCACTAATTTTCGGAGGTTCTTCAGGAGTAATGTCTGAGTTCAAAATGGTTCTGACCACTATGGGACTTAACATCTGTGGTCATCACTCCCCTAGAACGTAGAACTACTTAAACCTAACTAACCTAAGGACATCACACTCAACCATGCCCGAGGCAGGATTCAAACCTGCGACCGTAGCGGTCGCGCGGCTCCAGACTGAAGCGCCTAGAACCGCACGGCGACACAGGCCGGCAATGTCTGAATATCTTTATGTAAGAGTCATGTGGTCTCCGATGGGTCATATTCGATTAGTAAGACCTCACATTATTGGATGACGGACATAAGGGATCTGATGCAGCTACAGAGAGGTCTGGGGAAATAGCTAGCAGAGGGCAGAGTTACAAATTCAGGTCTGCGGAAATAGCTAGCAAAGACACCTGAGGGGAGAGAAATCTCCCACCCCAGCCGGGACTCGAACCCGGGCCACCGTGCGCAGCAAGCCAGAGGGCAGACCCTTCAGCTAATGGGGCGGACGCTGCATGCAGTGTTGAGGGCGATTAGTAGATTGGGCTTTACTGTTAGCAACGGCAAGTACGGTGAGTGGATAGAACAAGTCTGCTTCCAAAAAAGGCGCGCAGCGCATACCATCGGCTTTACAGATGTTTTCCGTGCAATACAGATACAAAGACAAATGAGGGTAAGCAGTCAAAACGAAGCCCTTTCACTCTGTGACGGGCTACCGTGGTTTCCTTATACCAAATGTAATTTTATTGGATTGCAGCTACTTTGCATGTGAGATATTTGTCATTTTCCGTTGCCTCTGCAACAGCGTTCGGACCTGCTTTGTGTACCATGGGGGATCAGTTTCATCTTTTACCAGTTCATGAGGTATGGATCTCTCAATTGCTGTTGCTACTATATCTTTGAATTTGTGCCACATCTCGTCTACATTTGCATAGTCAGTTCGGAAGGAATGGAGATTGGACTTCAATGCGAGATGCCTTTAATACGTTCCGCAATGAAACATTGTCTCGAAATTTGGTAGAAAATCCGAAGAAATTCTGGTCGTATGTAAAGTACACAAGCAGCAAGACGCAGTCAATACCTTCGCTGCGCAGTTCCGATGGCACTGTTACCGACGACTGTGCCGCTAAAGCGGAGCTTTCCGAAATTCCTTCACCAGGGAAGACGAATGGAATATTCCAGAATTTGAAACACGAACAGCATGAGTTTCTTAGAAGTAGATACCTTAGGGGTTGCGAAGGAACTTAAATCGATTGATACGGGCAAGTCATCAGGTCCAGACTGTATACCGATTAGGTTCCTTTCAGATTACGCTGATACAATAGCTATCTACTTAGCGATCATATACAACCGCTCGCTCGCCGATAGATATGTACCTACAGATTGGAAAATTGCGCAGGTCGCACCAGTGTTTAAGAAGAGTAGTAGGAGTAATCCATCGAACTGTAGACCTATATCATTGACGTCGGTTTGCAGTAGGGTTTTGGAGCATATAATGTATTCAAACATTATGAATCACCTCGAAGGGAACGATCTATTGATACGTAATCAGCATGGCTTCAGAAAACATCGTTCTTGTGCAACGCAGCTATCGACAGAAGATCTCAAGCTGATTCCGTATTTCTAGATTTCCGGAAAGCTTTTGACACCGTTCCTCACAGGCGACTTCTAATCAAGCTGCGGGCCTACGGGGAATCGTTTCAGTTGTGCGACTGGATTCGTGATTTCCTGTCAGGAAGGTCGCAGTTCGTAGTAATAGACGGCAAATCATCGAGTAAAACTGAAGTGATATCAGGTGTTCCTGGGACCTCTGCTGCTCCTGATCTATATAAATGACCTGGGTGACAATCTGAGCAGTTCTCTTAGGTTGTTCGTAGATGATGCTGTAATTTACCGTCTAGTAAGGTCATCCGAAGACCAGTATCAGTTGCAAAGCGATTTAGAAAAGATTGCTGTATGGTGTGGCAGTTGGCAGTTGACGCTAAATAACGAAAAGTGTGAGGTGATCCACATGAGTTCCAAAAGAAATCCCTTGGAATTCGATTACTCGATAAATAGTACAATTCTCAAGGCTGTCAATTCAACTAAGTACCTGGGTGTTAAAATTACGAACAACTTCAGTTGGAAGGACCACATAGATAATATTGTGAGGAAGGCGAGCCCAAGGTTGCGTTTCATTGGCAGTACACTTAAAAGATGCAACAAGTCCACTACAGAGACAGCTTATACTACACTCTTTCGTCCTCTGTAAGAATATTGCTGGGTGGTGTGGGATCCTTACCAGGTGAGATTGACGGAGGACATCGAAAGGGTGCAAAAAAGGGCAGCTCGTTTTGTATTACCACGTAATAGGGGAGAGAGTGTATCAGATATGATACGCTAGTTGGGATGGAAGTCATTAAAGCAAAGACGTTTTTCGTCGCGTCGAGATCTATTTACGAAATTTCAGTCACCAACTTTCTCTTCCGAATGTGAACCTATATAGGTAGGAATGATAATCAAAATAAAATTAGAGAAATCAGGGCTCGAACAGAAAGGTTTAGGTGTTCGTTTTTCCCACGCGCTGTTCGGGAGTGGAATGGTAGAGAGATAGTATGATTGTGGTTCGATGAACCCTCTGACAGGCACTTCAATGTGAATTGCAGAGTAATCATGTAGATGTAGATGTAGATGTAGACAGCCGACGACCTGTACTTCGTAAAAGATGCTAAGCAGCACAGCGCGAGAGTAAAGAGATGAAATATTTTTTTTAATGTGCGCCTATACCAAGACACGCGGCCAGCGTTTAAATACTCTAAATAAACAGTATGACCCGCTGGGCGCAGATATTTAAAATCATTGTCGCAGCTTTTGATGGCAAGAAGCTGCGAAACAGAAGAAAGAACAATCTATCTTTTGTTAAGAAATATTCTAGATACTTCATTATCCCTTGTACTTCTGGTTGGCAACATGTTAAGACGTACTACATAGCATTGCTACAAGTTGTATTTTTATTCTGTGTAAAAACTCGGCTGTGGACAGAATGTACTTACGCACACGCAACGACATTTAATTTTAAGAACGAACGGACTGACGGAGCAGCGATTATTCGACTACGCCATTTACAAAAGAAATATTAGACGTAAGTCATGCATTTATTGTGTATTTATCAATGTCTAGTAGTTTAAGGCTAATTTGTTCAGAATATATTAATATTTAGCGATGCAGTAATTTTCTTCTTATTCTGTTTTTTCACTAATAAATAATGATGTTCAAATTTTATATGAACTTTGTTACAGGTTCGCTCTTTATCGCGATGTCTCGATTGTATTTGGGAGACCACTAATGTGTTCAACTTCCGATCTGTTAATGTTTCTCTTACGAAATTCCACTGATTTGCTTTCATTTCCATTTTTATATTCAAATAGGTCCCTTAGATATTTTCATCGAAGATTAAGAAAGCCCCTTCTCGTAATCAATCCGCACGTCTCCTGAATACAATCGAGAACCGACGCATTGGTGATCAATTAATAATGTTTCTCTCTTTTTAAGTTGTACTAAAAAACGGCCACACAGGATAGCCGTAAGTACGCACATAGCAAGTAGCGTTAGGTTGCCTTTTGTCAGTAAATATTACTAACCAACAGTTACAGCATCACTATTATTATTTACTATTATTTCTTATACAGAATAAGCAAGTTCCCACCGCCAGACAAAATACAAAGAACACTCTCTAACTTCCGAAATTTTGTCCGTGCGCTCTATATTCACTATGTGCAGAGGAACGGAAAACAAAATTGAGGATCTGCTGTAGGTAAAGGCAATAGAGACACAGTTTTAACGTTGCAGTTGATAATGGATGCAAAACTTCGGGAAAATGAAGACACCTTCATAGGCATTCGACAATATGGAGTCGTCCGAAATGTTGTAGACAAATATGTGTACACTGAAGAGAAAGACGGAAATTGCACAGTATGTGCATGGACCAAGAGGCAACAAGAGGAATGACTTTCCGAAGAAAAGAGTTCTGATGAAAAAGGGCGTAAGTCAGGGTGCAGCTTTTTTTCTCCGCTGTTCAACCTATACAGGGATAGCATGAAGTCTTTCCTTCACTACAAAAATTTATTTCTAATGAATCGTTCTAGATAGAGCTATGTGGTCTCTTTGCAAATGGTAAATTAACCCATAAAGATTTATGGATACGCTTCCTCATGTCTACACGGTTTTTTTGCAAACACACGCTAAAAGGGGTAATCCTCTTTGAAAAAAAAATAGATATTTTTTCTTGGAAATGTTCTCTTGAATGTCTACATTATTGCAGTGTTCTTCCCAATTTCTCCAGAGACCTCGAAATAGAGTTAACATTCCATTTCTGAAAAAGAGTGTGCGTTAATCACTCACAACGGAAAAAGAAGTAGTCAACATCGTAGCCAGTATGGCAGCATGTAATTTTAACGACGGATCAAGAGGTATTACGGAAATTCTGAACGTGCTCGTACTTGAGATCGGACCAGCCTGTTTCAATTTCTGCACAAAAGCGCTCGTAAAGCATATCGAGCGAGCAGAGCAGAGGACGACAGAAGCTGCCAAAGAGGCCCGCAGGTTCTCCCAGGCCACGAAGAAGATGAGGAGGAGAACCTCCTTTTGTATCTGGAAGCACTGCTGTATGGTCAGGTATCGCTGACTAGCAGTATACTTCATTTAACTACAAAAATTGTAGACCAAAACTTTAAACGCGGCTTTCTTGAAAGCGTGTTTGTGAAATTGATGAGAAACTTGAGAAGGCTTAGGGCGATTTTGATCAGAATATCATGACGGCATTCTAAAATGAATTCTCTGCTGGCCTATGAAGGCGTTTTGCGATATCTTCAAAAGTATATTTTGGGTGGACGCTTTTGTCTCGAGTTTATGGGGGAAGGAAATGACATTTGTTTCATCACGTCGTCTTTTTTTAGAACTTAATATTTTTCAGTTATTCTAAGTATGCTGATAGAAAACCTATTGAAAATGACTTACAGAGAATTATTTTGTTACGGGTCCACCAGGAGGGTTTCCGGAATTCCGACAGATGGCCGATGTTCCTGTTGCAATGGATCCTTCCACCTGGTGCAACGGTTACAGCGAGCGCCATGCGTCGTCGCAGAAATGATTTCTTAAAAGCAAAAGCGTAACGAATAACTTAGATAATCAGATTTAAGGTTGCTTTTTATATTATTCCAAAGATTCTCGAAAATAACATAGTTCTCATGAATATTTTGAACATAGCTGCACAACAGCAACGGTTCCACCTAATAAAATTATAACCAGCCGACCAGTTGCAATGGATAAAGAAATTCGTTACCTAGGTTTCGACAAATATAAATTTGTCTTATTCAAAAGGTAGCCTAAGGACAATGAACATCATAGCTTACATTAGAAAAGTATAAAACTTAAGCCAAGAATAAATTTTAACACAAATTAGAGAACTCTTGCATTACAGAAATATGATAATGACGAGTGGTACTTACAATTTTACATTAGTAAGGACTAATGTACCTTCACCGTTTTTACAATTGTCGGCATAGATCCATTTGTCAAAAATAAAAGATAGCCCTAGAATGAGGGTTTGTCAGGTAAATACAAAATAGTTCATGGATCTTGCTGAGCTCACAACCGACTCAGTGTAATCGGCGAGCGTAGTTACTCTGAAACCAGGGCATGTGGCGCTCGTGTCGATAAACATGTGCCAATTGGCGTACAACGACAACGTGTAAATTATCAGCATTAATAACGTTCTTAGGTAAAGCGGCAATAAAAAAAAGTAAATTAACACTCCCGTTATAACAGTATGGGAGCATTGGTACAAATAAGGTACTTGTACATCAAAGAAGCAGGTGGCGCTTACGTCGAGGAACTTACGCCCAGTATCATATACATCCAAAATAAACAAAATTACATTACTATATCAGTGAAGCCCACAAACGGTACATATGTCACAACTTTTAAGTTGACAATAATGGCTCTTGTCAAGAGTGTCCGTAATTGTTTCTTTGTCCCTAGCTCTTGTAGCACGTGACGCAGTTTAGAAGTGTTGCATGACAATGACATCTACGGAAGAAAAAGCGCAATGTGTTTTGTTCTTTCATGAAAGACGGTCGCCTATTACAGATCAGCGACAGTTCCGAAGTGCCTGTGGGCCAGATCCGCAAAGAAGCGTTAAAGGCGGTAACGGAAGTGACGTAGGCGAAGACATAAAGAAAAACTGGTGTCGGCTAGACGTTATACAGGCAAAAAAACGAAAACGTCTGGAAGTGAAGCCACAGAAAAACTTTATGAGTTAAGATACCATTTGCAGCAAACCGGATAGCTGTATCATAAAAATGAAATTATCGTATGACATCGCTGTTCGGGAGGCCCCATTCGGGAAAGTTCGGCGGCCAAGTGCGAGCCTTACTGCAGTCGACGTCACATGGGCGAGTTACGTACCGGTGATAAGGACGAAAAGATGATCAGGACAACACAACACCCAGTCCAGCAGCGGAGAAAATCTATAACCCGACCGGGAACCGAACCCCGGCGCGCTGTAGGGGAAGCAGGCACGTTACCACTCCTTAGAAGTAAATTCTTGTAGCCACGGCAAGACTGAATGCTCATCCCGTATATCGAAGAAGTAAAGAAGAGGATACAAGAGTGGTTCAGAGGTAGAATTAAAATTAAGAGTGGAAGAATATCAATTAACAATATTGTTAACCTCTATGAGGATCTGTTGAAGGGAATGAATAATCTACCGAGTACAGCATATGAACTGAGAGACTAGCAAAGGAAGATGAAAGTATTGGGAGTAGATAAACTCAGTATCAAAATTTAAGACAGCGAAGTACATGAAGCGAACAAAACCTGCTACTCTAGAAGCAAAATTCTCCTTGACTAGGATATGAGAGATAGATTAGTACCGAGCGATGTGGCGCAGTGGAGAGCACAGTGGACTTGCATTCGAGAGGACGACGGTTCAGCCCCTACAAATCGCCTTTCGACACGCTAGCGGCACGGACGTCTGTGTTGACGTCCTCGCCACGCAGCTCGTTCGCGGAGTTGTTTACGTGATTCTGCCATCTTTGCGCACTATATTTCCTCCGACAGAGAATGGCTTACGCCTACAGAAACCCGACAATGAAGATTAGCTTTGCACCTGAATATGCCCGACAAAAGCACTGGAAATCGAACGGTTGATAAGAGATGAAGTCGAGATTGATTGCAACGATCTCGTTGGCATCCACCTGTCTACAATGAGCAGTATGGTATACGTGAAACTGGTTAACGAAGACATTTGTGACAAATTTCTAAGTCCAACTCGAAGTGGTCTTAAGTTCCGTCACTTTGATGGACACATCGATGACGTAACTGTGGAACATGCGGGACTTTGACTGTGGACGCTACATGTATTTGAACTCCCTTTCGACGTGCCTTAGAAGTAGTGGTATCTGCATTCCGCCCATATGGGAAGGTGATTAGTCGTACAGCTGAAAAGTGGGCTCAGTTCAATACATACCCGGTTCTCAATGGAGTACGACAGATCCGCATAGAACTAATCAAACACGTGCCGTCCTACTTAAATACTGGTGGCTGCCGTGCTGTTATTATTTATGATGGCCAGCCGAAGACATGCTCGGGATGTGTCTGCAACGCAGAGTCACACAGTTACCGCCTGGGGACCACGACCGCTCCGACGACGCTACCGCTGGCGTTTGTCGAAGTTCTCCATGATGACCCCCGACCGCGGTCACCACTGGCTGCTACTACTGCCACATCGTCGTCTCCGGTAATGCCTCAGTCTGTTGCGGAAGGACCGACGCCTTCGCCTACTCCTCCCGACATGTGCACTGCTGAGCAAATCTCTCGACTCCATGGTTGTGCCTACCGATGCTTTTGTGCCCGAACAACCGGATCCCCAGGCGTGTTCGGACACTGAAGATCACGTGCGCAAGCAACGGTCGCCGAATAGACGTCGGAGACGGCGGATCGCCCCGTTTGACACCTGCAGGACGCAGTCTCAAGGCGATGCGGATCACACCTATCAAGATGTTGCCCCGATGGACGATTCCGTGGTGGAAGCACCAGTCAGCGCCGCGTCGGAGGTCCAACCATCTCTGCATGCACCAGGCGCTGTACCTATGGACGTTGAACAGGAGCTGAGCCAGCACCACTCTTCCACCGCCGACGTGGCACCGCCTTCGGACTCCAGAGGTCCTCCACCGGACGCACACCATCCACGCACCATTGCGTGGTGTGACTAGGTAGACGACGAAACACCCACCATTGACACAGCAGCGAATGCTGCTGCTCCAACTCACGACTGCCAATCGGCAGGGTTGCTGGATGGGGATGTGCAGCCTCCTGGGACAACATTCCTGTTCGCTGCTGCTCTTCGTGCCTCCATGAGCGTCCCGGTCGTCCCAATTCCACGACAAGCTTACAGGATTGGCTCCACCAGTGTCAACACCATTGGCACCCATGTCAATTGTTCTTTTAAATGTTGAGGGCGTCAGACCTCGATGTTGCCCTTTTGCAGGAAGTTCGCCTGACGACCGTTTCCTAATATCTATGGCTATGTGTCCTACCTCACGCCGTGTGATGACGGAGGCAGTGCGACAGATATTCTTTTAAAGGAAGGCAGTGAGGTAGACGACGTGACCATCGGCTAGGAGTCTTGCTGGGACTTTCTACGGTGTCGGAGCATCAATGTTTACGCTCCCTCGGGCACGACCAAGCAACGTGAACGGTCACGATTCTATGCATAACAGGTCGCTCCTTTGTTTGTAGGCCGCTAGGGCCATATTATACGTGGCGGCCTCTTCAATTATGTGTTTTCAGAGAAGAAACAACATCCCCCATTTCACCACATGCCACGAACTCAAGCTGCTCGTGTATGAACTGAATCTCACCGATACTTGGGACCACGTGCATGGTGATCGGCCTGGATATATACGTACATCACCAGCCATTCAGCAAGTCGTCTTGACCGTGTCTACGTTTCCCCAGGACTCGTAACTGCCACGCTCGACGCTGACTTCTGGCCTACCGCCTTTTCCGACCATATCGCCGACATTTGCAGTGTTTCGCTCCAGAGGCAGAAGGTGTGGCGCGGTCGAGGCCTGTGGAAGCTGAATGTCGCCCATCTCAAGGATCCGGAATGGAGGCAGGTCGTAGAAACGACGTGGAACAACTGTGTGCGACGCCTTACAACGTATCCTTCGTTACTCCGGTGGTGACTCGACTGCACCAAGCCTGCTTTACATCGTTCGATGATGAATTACGGTCGCGACATAATGCTGTGGCAACGACATACCATGGAAAACAGTTTGACTATTCTCTGGGAACTTTCAAACCATGACCCTTCTGTACAACGACAGGTTGAAATTCAACGTATTAAGGCGAAGATAATTTCTCTTATGCGCCAGCGCCTCGAAGGCACAATAGTACTCGCAAGATGTTACGATTGTGTACTAGGAGAGCTCCTGTACATGCATCATATTATCCGAGAGAAGCAGTGTTGTCGGAGAAAACTGGTCAACACCCTCGACATGCCAGATGGTCGCTGATTGACGTCCCAGAATGACATCGTAAAAGCCTTTGTGGATCACTACAAGCAGTTCTGTGCAGCAGAGGACCAAAACATGGCGGTAACGACGTCCTCCGTTCCTTGAGGGGTACCGTGTATGCTGCGGAGATTATCACAGCGACAATTACGTCTGATGACTTCGTCGATGCCGTTCATAAGGGTGCGGCGAATAAAGCCCCAGGTCCAGATGGGTTCCCGCAGGAGTTTTACCGCACATTCCACGACATCTGGGGCTAACGCTGGACTGCAATGTATGAATAACTGATGAACCCTGATATTCCCCTCCCACCCGAATTCGTAGAAGGCTTGCTTTTCCCGGTCCCCAACCCATCGGGAGGTCGGGGAGTTGGGCATTATCCGCCGTTGACCATGTTAATGTGTGACTTCAAGAATTTTACCCAGATTCTTGCCGCTCTACTTCGACGCGTCATTCCTCAAGTCATCTCTCTGGATCAAACGTTCTTTGGTGGTGACAGTAACATTCAGACGGCACTCAGCGGTTACCGTGACGTCATAGCACTGGCCAAGACATGCTGCAGTCGCGGTGCCTTAGTGACACTGGACTTCGACCACGCCTTTGATAGAGTGAGTCATGCCTGTCTAGAAAACGTACTCAAACGGATGGCCTTTCCCCGCACATCGTCTTGCGGCTCCTCCGAGGTGCGACGTCGCGAGTGCTGGTCAATGGCCGTGTGGCGGGCCCTATTAATGTCATGCGGTCGGTCCGTCAAGGCTGTCCACTGTCGATGCTGCTTTTCGCCATCGCCCTTGAGCCACTGTCACACGGTTTGAGGGGCCGGCTGACAGAGATAACAATAAGGGGGAATGCTTTCATCTGCCGCGCCTATGCAGTTGACGTGGTGTTCTTGGTTCTATCTTACGATGAAGTGCGAGAGGCACTGGCATGGATCAACAAGTACGGTACTGCTGCGGGCAGCCGAGTGAACCTAACGAAATCTAGGACTATGTTCGGCGGTAGAGGTCTTCCAGCAGAGAGTGTGGCTCCATTACCATTAATGGACACGCTCAAATGTTTGGGGATCACCTTCACGCGTGATACACAGCGCACGATCTCATTTAACTATTAACGCCTGCTTCAAGCTTTCCGCACGAACGTTAGTGGCAACCTCCACGTTGGACGTGTTACAAAGGGTGGCTATTATTAACACTCATCTAGCCTCGCGACTGCCCCATTGAGCACAGATTTTACCTATGCCAAAGGCAGTAGCACAGAGACTTCAGGTGGCGTTCGGCTACTTTGTAAGCGCGGGTCTTATCCTCAAAGTCAGCTACGACACGCTGACACTTCCTCCTCGAGATGGCGGCCTCGGACTTGTCAACGTCCAAGCGAGAGCAGCTGCCCTTTATGTAAGCACTATGGTTAGTTAAGTTGTCGTCCCGCCGCCGAACCGGAATATCTGTAAGCCTGATTGACGAACTGGCCCCTCCCTCTCGGTTGTCACCTGTTGCAGTAGCCCGTATTTCTTCCTCGCTCTCACATGTGAGGACCTTTCTCATCGGATACGGTTATGTCCATGCCGACTTGCCCAGTACCAGGAACCATACCACACCTGATGTTCACCGCCTAATGATGAGAAATCATACTAGGAATATTGTGGAAAGCCGACATCCTACGATCTCATGGTCCGTGGTTTGGCGTTCTGTGCACCATGTCCTCGACACGAGCGCTCGTACGACCTGGTATCTGTTCGTTAATGGAAAACACATGACACAGCTTCGTCTACGCTTGATACGGACGAACATCGAATGATGCGTGAATCTTCTGTAGAGGTGTGGCAGCTGATTCAGAAGATGCTTGCCTCTCTTCTACGTTCGGCTCCCCATGCCATCACACCGCAATCTCTTTTGTTCCCAGACGAGACTAATTTCCCACGTATGAAGACCAAAGCTGGATCTGGATAAAAGGCCTCTCGATTTCTTATTTGTTAAATGAAGGTGATAAGAGTGTTCTTAATTTTTGGACGTTCCTGCAGGATCGCTCTACTTTTCTCGTACACCATCCGCGATACCGTCAGTAATATGCCAACTTTTTGGGTAGTGCCTTCTTCGATCTACCCTGCAGCTGGGATGTCTCAGGTATGAGAAGGTTATTTCAGTGTGTGTAATACCAGGACTCGGTCCAATGTACCGACAAATGCAATATTCTTCACGAAGACGTGCCTGGAACATACGTGACTGCCTCGGGATTCAGTGTGCGTCTACTCACAAGTTGAGGGGACGCGAATGCCATTTTGCCTGTTCAGCCAGGAGCGCGTTTTCTTTAAATTTTATAATTCCCTTTTTATTTTGTTCGTTATTGACGGTAATTACAGGTACTTGTTTTTCGCCTGGAGGACATCCTATGTGATCTCAACAAATATATAAAAATAAATAAATTAGTATGGTACATGATCTGAAAACAAAAACCTGGTATCGGACAAGTATAATTATTTACATTTTCAAGACACATTTCTTTAATTTAAGCAGAAGCCCGTCATTTATTTTACAACACCAGAGATTTTTTCTTTTCTTTTTCATTATATAAAAAAGTTCTTAAGGCGACTGATGGAGTAAAAAAAAAAAACAGAAAAAACCTTGTCCGGCCAACCTGTTTAATATTTTCCGTGATTTCCGTAATTATTTTTCTTTTTTGGTCATCAGTCTACTGACTGGTTTGATGCGGCCCGCCACGAATTCCTTTCCTGTGCGAACCTCTTCACCTCAGAGTACCACTTACAACCCACGTCCTCAATTATTTGCTTGACGTATTCCAATCTCTGTCTTCCTCTACAGTTTTTGCCCTCTACAGCTCCCTCTAGTACCATGGAAGTCATTCCCTCATGTCTTAGCAGATGACCTATCATCCTGTCCCTTCTCCTTATCAGTGTTTTCCACATATTCCTTTCCTCTCCGATTCTGCGTAGAACCTCCTCATTTCTTACCTTATCAGTCCACCTAATTTTCAACATTCGTCTATAGCACCACATCTCAAATGCTTCGATTCTCTTCTCTTCCGGTTTTCCCATAGTCCATGTTTCACTACCATACAATGCTGTACTCCAGACGTACATCCTCAGAAATTTCTTCCTCAAATTAAGGCCGGTATTTGATATTAGTAGACTTCTCTTGGCTAGAAATGCCTTTTGTGACATAGCGAGTCTGCTTTTGATGTCCTCCTTGCTCTGTCCGTCATTGGTTATTTTACTGCCTAGGTAGCAGAATTCCTTAACTTCATTGACTTCATGACCATCAATCATGATGTTAAGTTTCTCGCTCTTCTCATTTCTACTACTTCTCATTACCATCGTCTTTCTCCGATTTACTCTCAAACCATACTATGTACTCATTAGACTGTTCATTCCGTTCAGCAGATCATTTAATTCTTCTTCACTTTCACTCAGGATAGCAATGTCATCAGCGAATCGTATTATTGATATCCTTTCACCTTGTATTTTAATTCCACTCCTGAACCTTTCTTTTATTTCCATCATTGATTTCTCGATGTACAGATTGAAGAGTAGGGGTGAAAGGCTACAGCCTTGTCTTACACCCTTCTTAATACGAGCACTTCGTTCTTGATCGTCCACTCTTGTTATTACATCTTGGTTGTTGTACATATTGTATATGACCCGTCTCTCCCTATAGCTTACCCCTACTTTTTTCAGAATCTTGAACAGCTTGCACCATTTTATATTGTCGAACGCTTTTTCCAGGTCGACAAACCCTATGAACGTGTCTCGATTTTTCTTGAGCCTTGCTTCCATTATTGGCCGTAACGTCAGAATTGCCTCTCTCGTCCCTTTACTTTTCCTAAACTGATTGTCACCTAGCGCATTTTCAATTTTCTTTTCCATTCTTCTGTAAATTATTCTTGTAAGCAGCTTCGATGCATGAGCTGTTAAGCTGATTGTGCGATAATTTTCGCACTTGTCAGCTCTTGCCGTCTTCGTAATTGTGTGGATGATGATGCTTTTCCGAAAGGCAGATGATATGTCGCCAGACTCATATATTCTACACACCAACGTGAATAGTCGTTTTGTTGCCACTTCCCCCAATGATTTTAGAAATTCTGATGGAATGTTATCTATCCCTTCTGCCTTATTTGACCGTAAGTCCTCCAAAGCTCTTTTAAATTCCGATTCTAATACTGGATCCCCTATCTCGACTCCTGTTTCTCTTCTATCACTTCAGACAATTATCACCCTCATAGAGGTTTTCAATGTATTCTTTCCACCTATCTTCTCTCTCTTGTGCATTTAACAGTGGAATTCCCGTTGCACTCTTGATGTTACCACAGTTGCTTTTAATGTCACCAAAGGTTGTTTTGACTTTCCTGTATGCTGAGTCGGTCCTTCTGACAATCATATCTTTTTCGATGTCTTCACATTTTTCATGCAGCCATTTCTTATTAGCTTCCCTGCACTTCCTGTTTATTTCATTCCTCAGCGACTTGTATTTCTGTATTCCTGATTTTCCCGGAACATGTTTGTACTTCCTCCTTTCATCAATCAACTGAAGTATTTCTTCTGTTACCCATTGTTTCTTCTCAGCTACCTTCTTTGTGCCTATGTTTTCCTTCCCGACTTCTGTGATGACCCTTTTTAGAGACATCCATTCCTCTTCAACTGTGTTGCCTACTGCGCTATTCTTTATTGCTGTATCTATAGCGTTAGAGAACTTCAAACGTATCTCGTCATTCCTTAGAACTTCCGTATCCCACTTATTTGCGTCTTGATTCTTCCTGACTAATGTCTTGAACTTCAGCCTACTCTTCATCACTACTATATTGTGATCTGAGTCTATATCTGCTCCTGGGTACGCCTTACAATCCAGTATCTGATTTCGGAATCTCTGTCTGACCATGATGTAATCTAATTGAAATCTTCCCGTATCTCCCGGCCTTTTCCAAGTATACCTCCTCGTCTTGTCATTCTTGAACAGGGTATTCGCTATTACTAGCTGAAACTTGCTACAGAACTCAATTGGTCTTTCTCCTCTTTCATTCCTTGCCCAAGCCCATATTCTCCTGTAACCTTTTCTTCTACTCCTTCCCCTACAACTGCATTCCAGTCGCCCATGACTATTAGATTTTCATCCCCCTTTACATACTGCATTAGCCTGTGAATATCCTCATACACTTTCTCTACCTGTTCATCTACAGCTTGCGACGTCGGCATGTATACCTGAACAATCGTTGTCGGTGTTGGTCTGCTGTCGATTCTGATTAGAACAACCCGGTCACTGAACTGTTCACAGTAACACACCCTCTGCCCTACCTTCCTATTCATAACGAATCCTACACCTATTATACCATTTTCTGCTGCTGTTGATATTACCCGATACTCATCTGACTAGAAATCCTTGTCTTCCTTCCACTTCACTTCACTGACCCCTACTATATCTAAATTGTGTCTTTGCATTTCCCTTTTCAGATTTTCTAGTTTCCCTACCACGTTCACGCTTCTGACATTCCACGCCCCAACTCGTAGAAAATTATCCTTTCGTTGATTATTCAATCTTTTTCTCATGGTAACCTCCCCCTTGGCAGTCCCCTCCCGGAGATCCGAATGGGGGACTATTCCGGAATCTTTTGCCAATGGAGAGATCATGACACTTCTTCAACTACAGGCCACATGTCCTGTGGATACACGTTACGTGTCTTTAATGCAGTGGTTTCCATTGCCTTCTGCACCCTCATGTCGTTGATCATTGCTGATTCTTCCGTCTTTAGGGGCAATTTCCCACCCCTAGGACAAGAGAGTGCCCTGAAGCCCTATCCGCTCCTCCGCCCTCTTTGACAAGGCCCTTGGCAGAATGAGGCTGACTTTTTATGCCGGAAATGTTCGGCCGCCAATGCTGATTATTTATCAAAATGTAGGCAGTGGCGTGGATCGAACCCGGGACTGAAGACGTTTTGATTATGAATCAAAGACGCTACCCCCTTTTTTTTATTTATTTTTTTACTGGAACTCGATCCCGGGATCTCCTGCTTACATGGCAGACTCTCTACCCATCTTTTTTTTTCCCTAGACCACTTTTTTTTTGTATATCAAAGACGATACACCTAGATCACTTTTTTGCCTTAAACTAGCGCCTTTTTTATTTTATTTTTTTTATTTAATTTTTTTAATTTAATTTTTTTAATGTTTTAGGAAGGGAAAATAAACATGTGCTCCGATTTGTAATGAGAATAGAATGAACATAGTATATATCTGTTCTAGGCTGCCGTCGCGTAATATAAGAAAAGAAAGGAAATGTCTTCTTGAGGTGCACAAAAGACTATCACTTCATTGTCGAAAGGAAACTTGCTCCGCTGCTCTGCGAGAGAAGGAAAATGTTGAGAGGAGATGTGGAAAGAAAAAAAAATGTCTTCTGCATTGGTGAGCATCTGAATAGTATCTTAAAATTCCGGCAAGAACTAAAGTCCCAGGAAGCAATAGGATCCATACATACAGGCAACTGGCAACCTCTACTATCCAAATGTTGTATTTGAAGCATTTAACCGTTAATTATGATTTTCAGCATATTTCCAAATATCCTCCTGTAGTCACAATGTTGGCTTCTTTTAAAGTGTTCAATTTCTATGTAAGAATAATAGTCTAGGAAAGTAGCATGCCTATGCTGTGTGGCCCATGATCCACGTTGTAGCGTTGTTTTTTGCTCGTGGATACCTCAGTTTTTGTGGCTGAGTGATCTCTGAAAGGTCTACACCACTGGGCGTCGTACGGTCTATCACTGACAATCGTTGACGAAGAAATGTTGTAGTTTCTTCTGCATGTCCGCACGTGAACCTATGAAGGAGCGTATCAACTCTTCCGCATGCGTCACAGTTGGGCGTTGGATGAAGGCCTATTTTATGTAGCTTTTCATTCGTTGCTACTTTATCGTTTACTGTGAGATACCAGTCGGCTATGACGCGTGATGGTAACATGTCGTTGTGCACATTCCGCCATATTATACTCCAATGCGTATGGGGATGTTTTTCTTCGAGACGATTCCTGTGGTTTGTTGTCATGAGAAGGTCATAAAGCTTCCTGTTCGTCAGGCTTCCGGTATCGACGATGTTGTGTCGAATGTAGCTCATTTCCATGTAGTACAGTCGCACATGTCGGTAAGAAAGTGGAATTCCGGCGATATTAACGGGTGGGTCAAAGCTATGAGGCTTCCACCGCTGAATGAGGTTTCTGATGAGACTGGTCCTCCGGGTACGAAACTCCTTCCTGATGCGATTTAGGAGCAGGGTGACACATTTTTTGTGTACTTTAATGAGGTTAAGGCCACATTTGGACGAAGGTAAGGTTAAGGTATCGACTTGAACTTTGAAAATATGCCCCCCAAAAATAAACCAACATAACGCTTGTTGTATACTCTTGGCTAGGAGGTCGGAGATTGGAAGAATTTGCGCCAAATAATTCATCTTGCCCGTAATGGCGATCTCGATGGTCTTAACTTTCTGTAGTATGTTCAAGTCACGGTCGGAGTGAAGCATCAAAGCAACACGTAATTTATTAAGCATTTGTGACCAGTTCTTCGTCAGGAATTTGTCAGGTTTGGCCTCAAAAGTAACACCGAGGGTTGTGTGAGAATCCTTTACCTTGCACCAGGTAACATGGGATATGTCTCCGATACCGCCACCGATCTGCAAAACTATGGTTTTAGTTCTATTGAGTATTGCTCCTGAAAGAAACGTGAATGTTTGTAGAAGAGTTGCTGCTGACAGAAGTTGTTGCGATGATGACACAGTTACGCATATATAGTCAGCATACGCAATGCATGGGATAGTGACAGACTCGACGCTAAGCCCGATCCCGCTTTGCGCTAAGTTGTTCAGTAGCGGCTCTACTGCAATGGCGTACAAAATCATTGACAGAGGACATGCTTGGCGGATGTATTGCTCAATGGAAACTTCTTTTGTAAAATGGCCATTAATGAGAATCCGTGAAGAGGCGTTTGTAGTAAGTTTGCGAATTAATTCTATGAGATGAGGTCCAAATCCTAGTTTCTTCATGCTTTGAAAGAGGAAATCATGACGTACACGGTCATAAGCCTTCTCAAAATCTAGAAAGATCAGAGCGCCCTGTCCTTTAGTTTCAGCATATGAACAGATGATGTCCCTCAAATCGCAGGCAGCTGAGATTGCACTTCGACCTTGCACTGCACTGTACTGGTAACTGCTTAAAACCTTGTACATAACGGTGTGCATCCTTAGCTTAATCGATCTGGTGACGATTTTGAAGTCGGCATTCAGGAGTGTGATGGGTCGCATGTTTTCGACCTTCCTGCTGTTCCCTTTTTTCGGTAAGGGCTGGATGATACCTTCCGTAAATGCCTTGGGTATGACTTCCAGTTGCCAGAGTTCATTCGCTATCTCGAGGACCGAGGAGGTTCCAGTATCGCTGGTAAAACTCAGCGCTGAGACCATCGGGTCCTGGTGATTTCCCTTTCTTTGCAATGTGGACCGTCAGTCGGATTTCATCCTCTGTGAAAACAGATTCCAGCTTTGCATTATCCTGTTGTGACAAGCGGCAGCTCAAGGTCCTAAGAAAATCCTCGCACGAGTGTTCATCAACCAGTTGCTTCTTGTAAAGTTGACTATAATAGTCGTAGACGTGCGAGATGATGTCACGTTGCTTCGTGATGGCATTCTCAGCGTCATCAACGACGGCTTCAATCAACATGGCTTTACACCGTTTCGTCGTTCTCAGGATGTGATACAGAGAGGCCCGTTCTTCGGCGGCAACGTCCTTGGGGTGGGCTCGCACGATGATGCCATGCATGCGTTGGCGTTGTATCGCCGTGATTTTCGCTTTATATCGTTTTATCTTTACGTCGATATCGCGAGAAGGATTGTTAGTGCGACTGTACAGTTCTCTCAAACAGCGATAATAAAATTCAATAGTCTGTTTCTGCCAAAAGCTTTTTTGTCGGGCGTAGCTCATGAGGGTGAGGCGTAATTTAGGCTTAGCACACTGAATCCACCACTGTAGAACGCTAGCGTAACGACGTCGGTGCCGCTGGAGCTGTTGCCACGTTCAGTTCACCTCCTCTTCAAGTCGGGCATCCTGCAGAAGGCTGACATTCAATTTCCAGTAGCCCTTCCCGCGGTAAATTGGCTGGCGTTGAAGGTTGAGGTAACACTGATATGCACAATGGTCGGAGATGTTGACAGGAGCTATGTCACAGTTCACAGTGTGTCGCTGGAGGGCATCGGACACATAGATCCTATCCAGCCGACTGGCAGAATGACTAGTTTCGAAGGTGTACGCTACCCGTTCACCGTGCAGTTGTTCCCATGTATCGTGAAGACGCATGCCATGAATTAAATGTTCAAGCTCGATACATCTGTTCGTGTTAGGAGTTTGGTCTCTGTCGTTGAGCACACAATTGAAGTCACCACCAAGGATGAGATGTTCACGATAAGCGCTAAGAAGAATGGGAACCTCGGTTTTATAAAATTTTGAACGATCTCTCTTATGAGTGCTACCTGAGGGGGCGTACACGTTAACAATCTGCACACCATTCACTCGAAGAGAAATATCACGACCACTGGGCAACCGCTGCACATCCGTAAAGGGTACACCGTCGCGCAGAGGGATGGCAGTGCCTACAGCATCCTGAAGATTGATGTTATCAATAAGAACGTAACCGGGCACTTCTAAAGCTGTGACTACCTCCTGTAGGAGGGCAATGTCAACGCTGGTACCATATAAGAAATCAGTTAGCGAGCGGAGTTTCACCGCACTTTGAATTCTATTGACGTTAAGTGTGGTAATGTTGTAGGTTTGGCTGTCACCCATGATGGTTCAGAGGACAATGAGCTCTTAGTTTCGGATCGTCCTTCTCTCCAGCTTTGAACCAAACTCGTTGGTAACGTTTGGAGTACGAAACGAAATGACAAAACCAATAACGGGTCAGAGGCAAAGGTCGCATCGCGATGGTCATGCGCGAGAGCAGCTACTGGTGCATCTCCTCGTTCTGCTGCCACCACGACTCATTGCTGTCGGGGTACTGCGCGGTGCGCGCGCCGCCCTGCCCGCCACCGCCGGCTGAGTCTGTCGACGTGGCCGCATCCGCCTGGCCACCACGCGGGGCTGCCACTGACGTCAGCGAGTTCCTGCGGGAGCGCTGCTGCAGCTGCTCGCTGCTCTGCTCGCTCTTCCTCCGCCGTTACGGTGCTCTGTTCCCTCTCAGCGCTCAGTAGTGCCTTCAGGTGTTTGGTTTGTTCACGAATGCGTTCTTGCCTCGCGGTGTCCTCGCAGCGCACGGAGCAAGAAGATTGAGGTTCAGTCTCGCAGCCACTTTCTGACATGTGTAGGATTCTCAAATCATTCGACTTTTCCTCTTTGCTACTATTCCCTTTGCTTCTCCTTCGGCGGCCTTTCTTCGTGTCTGCTACAGTCTCTACCGATAGGGGTGGTTCAGGCAAACTGATCTGCACCCGCTCCTGTATCTCACACGGCTTAGTTTCAGAGGTGGCTGGCGCAACGTTGGTATCCAGCGGTAACTGCCCCGGTGAGGATGACGGTGCCGAATCGACGTCCGTTCTACCGCGAATGTCTTTGCCACTGCATTCCACCTGAACTGGCATCTCCGCCTCGCTAACATATTCCGGCTGCCGGGGGTGGTGGTACAGTCCCCGCGACCACCTCACTCACTCGTGGAACAAGCTTTTCTCTACCGTCTGCAGGACGTTCCCGTGGAAGTTGAAATGGACGTCGACGTGTACAGTTCATCCGCAGATGTTCAGTTGAATGGCAGATCGAACAGGTAGGGGGTTGTCCAATGTAAGTTACCTGTGCACGACAGCCGCCAATGGCAACATACGAAGGTATATGCTTTTTCAAGTCTACACGTACACTTCGCACCCCGCTGTTAACTTGGTAGCGATAGGCACTCGACCATTTTTCATTTGTAACTGACAAAACAGCGCCGTACAGTGACAGAGAACGTGCAATCAGATCATTAGGGCACTCAGGTGGCACATTAAATACCCTGACGGTTCTTACTCCGTATCCCGAAGGCACGATTTGGACATTACTAATACTGCCATCATTATGACGGAATGGTCTCACACCAACATGCTCCTCAACGAATTTCTCATAAGTGTCACTCGAAATAAATTTGATAAATAATGAGTACTGGACAAAGTCCAACTGGAACGTGTCGACTTTATCTTCAGGCAATTTCAAATCATCAAAGATCCACTCATGAATTTCAAACGCCGTCGGTCGCAAGGCAGCGCGATCGAAAACACACTGAACGCTGTTCGCTCTGTTAATTGTCGACATACTACTTACAACAGTTATACAGAAAGAAACGGTAACAGCGCTCGCACACGCTGCTCAGCTCTCCACCTCAGCACTGCTCGCGACGTAAACACTGGCCCGCGCTACCGCCCGTCACCGCGCGATGTGCACTGGCCGAGTGCCGGAACACGACTGACCCTAGACCACAGTCAACTTCCCTAAACACCTTCAAGTAAATGCCGGGATGGTTCCTTTGGAAGGGCACGGCCGACTTCCTTCCCCCACCCTTCCCTGATCCGATGAGAGCTACGACCTCGCTGTTTGGTGCCCTCCCCTGAATCATCCATCCAACCAGCAGATTAGCACAGGCAAAGAGGGATTTCCAAGATTTACATAAAAATATTATTTAGACCATACTCGTTTCGCTTTATTTTAAAGCAACTTCACTGGTCATTTTATAATATAGTTTATCTTACAATTATGTTTGCTAGGATCGTGAACGGGTCTCAGCCTTCACCTATCTTACTAATACAACCAGTGTTAATTATTCCTCACAGTTTGTTTCTTTCTTACGTCATGTTCTTTTTCAGATAAGTGTTACACTTCGGTACATAGCAGGTTCACTGACCCGAACTATATTTATATTTTCATGCTGTGTAGGTCCTCTGTCATCTCACCGTTTCGTCTAATTTGTTTCATAATGCGAGATGCGCTTATTCAAATACGTCAATTAGTATCAGACACAGGACTTAATTGAGAAAGAAATTTCCGTAAATGGAGTTTGTCACTAGGGAAAAAAACGAAAATAAGAGAATCGAAGCGTTTAAGATATGTTGTTACACGAGGATGGTGAAAATTACGTGGACAGATAAAGTAATAAATGAGCAGGTTCTCCGCAGAATCGACGAGGAAAAGAATCTGCATAAACCAATGCACCTTATGCACTGAGATATAAAATAACACTGGTCAATGTTAAAAATATATCGGCTCAATCACTTGTTTATAATGTAAAACACTAAGATTGACGCGTTTCGGAAGTCAGGTTTCCATCATCAGAATAATAAAAAGTAAAAAAACTTGTTAAAACACGCTAAAATGGAACAGGCACCAGGCACAATAAAACTTATAATAAAATTAAAACATTGTGGCTATTTCCCTTGTTGCAGCCGTGTCTTCCAAGGTGCATCTCCACATAGTCGTAAAAATATAAAAAACCTTAAAATGGTGTCGCCTATGGTGTTCAACATCTAACCACATGGCTCTCTCCTCTATCGTCGTAAACCGCCCGTGCGTCTTCGTTCATACCACACACCACGTAGCCAAACACGACACTGAAACGTGAGTGAGCTCACGCGCAAGTAAACAAGGAAGTCACAGAGATGTCTAAACAAACAGATAACTTATACATGTTCCAAGGACCTCATGAAATGATGGTATGCTGCCAATTGCTAAAAATGTAATTACAAAAAGAAACTAGCGAAATGTTTGAAAAAGTTATTTGTATCAACAGTTAGCTGTTCATTCAGTGTGTTCTGATTATCCACGATCTGTATCGTAATTTCCAGCTGTTCTAGTAGATCCAGCATTTTGCCTTTCTCCTGTCTATGTAAAATAACGAGATCCTGATCTATTCCCACCATGGGGTGTCCCGTTTCCCAAATATGCCTGGACTCGCATTCGGGAGGACGACAGTTCAATCCCGTCTCCAGCCATTCTGATTTAGAGTTTCCGTGATTTCCCTAAATCGCTTCAGGCAAATGCCGGGATGGTTCCTTTGAAAGGGCACGGCCGATTTCCTTCCCCATCCTTACCTACCCCGAGCATGAGCTCCGTCTCTAATGACCTCGTTGTCGACGGGACGTTAAACACTAACCACCACCACAACACTCAAATATGCGTGGCTACAGCTGACTTTTCGAAATTATGAAGCCGGAAAGCATCGCTATGTTCTTTGTAACGTACTTTAAAGGACCTACCAGTTTGGCCTGCGTAGCTTGCAGTGCCGTGTTTGGCTACGTGGTGTGTAGTATCAACGAAGACTCCGGGGCGGTTTACGACGATAGAGGAGAGAGCCATGTGGTTAGATGTTGAACACCACAGGCAACACCATTTTAGAGTTTTTTATATTTTGACGACTATGTGGAGATGCACCTTGGAAGACACGACTTTACCAAGGGAAGTAACCACGATGCTTTAATTTTATTATCAATTTTATTGTGCCTGGTGCATGTTCCATTTTAGCGTGTTTTAACAGGTTCTTTTACTTTTTATTGTTCTGATGATGGATGCTTGACTTCCGGAACGCGTCAATCTTAGTGTTTTACACTATAAACAAGTGGTTAAGCCGATATATTTTTTTAACATTGACATTCACAACCACGACCTCTCATCCAGTATGGATAAAATCAAAACACTGATGGTTCCTGTTCCGGTGTAACCAAAAGCGCCGGCACGAAGATGAAGAACCCAACCACAGAGAAGGTTATGAGACTACGTCAGCCAGTAGCCCGCTGACCAGGACCGACTACGACAGGAGAGCCCTGTAGCCGAAGATAATATAATCGCTCCACCTGCCAGCCACGGCCGCACTATGCCAGACGGGGAGTCGCAGACCGGGACAGTATTAGCACCGTGCTAGCAGGGAGCGCTATGATAGCAGTGACGTATGATCCATACCAATTACTTAAGGCTCACCGGTCAATTGACCATATTCTTCTTCTGTGCGAATGCACAAACAGTGCCCGAACTTTTAGAGGAATGCGCCGCGAGTATAATGGGCGGGGGCACTACGAATGTAGTGCGGGACAATACGTTGAGAATGTGGGTTTCGCGGGAGGCATGCCAGAAATATAAATCCCTGCAGTCACGTTATCCTCTGTGTCCTCGGTGGCTCAGATGGATCAGTCGGCCTTTGGCTGTGGATCGGTGCGGTACGTCCCGGCCCCTCCGTGTCGCGTTTCCGGGTGTGTTGTTGTTTACCGCGCGGGCGCGCTAGTGTTACGTATTGCCGTCACGTTCCTGACACACGATGGCTCTTTCGTATCGGAAAGCCACGATCAAGCTGCAGTTCGACACTACGTACTCTAGACCCAAGGCCCACGAAGTAGAGCGTTTTTTACGCGATGTGGTACATGTTGATCCTAACGAGCTGATCGGTATCCACTTATCTATTGTCTCCAGCGTCGTATATCTTAAGTTCACTGACGACGAAGCATGTGACAAACTTCTCAGACGCTCGACGGCAGGTTATCGGTTCTGCCACTCAGACGGAAACGTGGGTGTGATGACGCTTGAACGTGCTGGATTGGGAATCCAAAATGTGCGCGTGTTTGAGCTCCCTTTTGAAGTTCCAGCGGATTTGGTGACCCTTGCTCTTCGACCCTATGGAACAGTTCTCGGCCACACGGCCGAAAAATGGAAGACCTTCGACACCTACCCTGTCCTTAACGGGGTGCGACAAGTCCGTATTGACCTGCATCGCCATATTCCTTCGTATCTCACGATCGCTGGTTGCAGGGCAATAATTATTTACGACGGTCAGCCGAGAACCTGCTCCGGTTGTGGCCAGACGGGACACATGCGTACCGAATGCCTGAAACGCCGTCTCGCGCAGACACCCTCGACCGACCAGATTCGTCCGTCGACACCGACCTCTCTGCCGATTACGTATGTTGCGGCGGCGAGACGGGAGACGCCAGCTGTATATGACGACCCCACTGTATTGGTGCGAGCTTTGGAGGACCCTGCAGTAGCTTCCACGGAGCCCCAAGCGTCTTTCAGTGCTGATGCTACTGATGTCCTTTCGTCGGACCCCGGCGCACCGTCACAACGGCTCGCCGACGGTGCGATGGAAGTTGAAGCACAGGATGCAGCGTCCTCCCCTTGCCCTACGTCGGAAACAGAGGCGCGGCAGCGTAAGCAGAAATCACCCAAGCGTCATAAGAAGCGGCGCAAGACAACCGACGACGTAGAACAGCCCGAGGCGACACCGCTGGATGACGAGGTGCCTCGACCGCTCCACCGCGCCGACACAGGCGACCCTACCGTCTCACACGGTTCGACGTCTTCTCCCACTACCGCTGGGTCTGGACCACATGGGGATGCGGGAGATCACCGCAGCTCCGACACCGGGGATGCATCCTTGCCTCCGTCTGCCTCTCGAGATCCAGTGGTGTCAACGTCCTGGGCGACTGGGCGCAGGAGATGGAGTTGCAGGATGCGTTTCAGAACCAAGACGATGCACCGATGCCGATGGCAGCGTCTACGCGGCCGGCGACAGACGCCTAGGACGGCATGAGCACCTCTCGTCGCTGCCTAGCACTTCGCAAGACCGGCGCTCCACGTCACGACTACTGCCCTCCTGTCATACCATGGTCACCTCCCGAGACTTGATGAACCAGGCATACCGCCTCGCCACGATCAACGTCAATGGCATTACATCTGATGTCAAGACCCGTATGCTGAAGGATACGTTACGCGCTGCGGATCTGGACGTTGTTTTCCTTCAAGAAGTCCGATCAGGACTCTGTCTCGATGCCTACGGATATGACGCCTACACTATGCCTGCAGATGTGGGCGGCGGAGGTACGGCGATTCTACTGCGGGAAGGGATAATGGCCACTGATGTCTCCTATTTACCGTCGGCCCGGGGGGTCGCACTCACGATTGGTACAGTACGTCTGGTGAACTTATATGCTCCTTCAGGCACCGGCAAAAGGAGAGAACGGCGCACCTTTTTTGCCGAAGATATAGCCCCGCTCTTCCAGGGCAATACCGACCACTTCGTAGTAGGCGGCGATTTTAATTGTGTGCTCCGCCCATCCGACCAGGAGCCACACTATACCACCTGCCCGGCACTCCAGGCACTTGTACAGGACTTGGCCTTGTTGGACACCTGGATCATCCAACACGGCGACCGTCGAGCACACACCTACTTTACTAGTCACTCCGCGAGCCGTTTGGACCGAGTCTACGTCACCCGCGGCCTACGATCGGCCGTTGTCGACGCTGAGTTGTGGCCGGCAGCGTTCACGGATCACCTCGCATATGTGTGTACTCTCACCCTTCCCCGCCAGCGCGTCCGCCGAAGTAGGGGTCCGTGGCGCCTCAATGTGGCCCTTCTTGATGAGATAAATTGCAGACGTGCAGTCGAGTCCACATGGAGCAATTGCCACCGGCGTTTACCCGCCTACCGTTCTGTACTTCAATGGTGGTTACGGTGTGCAAAACCCGCACTGTGCCGAACATTAGTCAGCTATGGACGCGACCGAGCGCGCTGGTATACTGCGACTACTGATTTTTACTATACTGCGCTCCGCGAACTGGCTGTACAACCGCCGTCGCCAGAGCGACAATCAGCAGTACAACGCGTCAAGGCACAATTGCTTCGTATCGACGCCGTACGTCTTGCGGGTGTGCGGGTACGAGCGAGGACGACTGATGATGTTCGTGGAGAACGACCTTCCCTCCACCATATCATTCAAGAACGCCGAAGACGCAAGAGGCAGCTCATTACCGAGGTTGAGACGGAGGACGGGCGACGCGTTGACGCACAAATGGATATCGTCCGAGCGTTCACACAGTCATATAAACTTCTTTACGAGAGGGAGTCCCACATGAATGTAGGGGTCAGGGAAGTCCTATCTGACTTACCAGTCTCTCGGAACCTACAAGATGATGCTACGCTCTTGTCGGCGGTGACTTTGGAAGAACTTCGAGAGGCTCTGTTGCGTGGCTCTCCCAACAAAACGCCTGGCCCTGACGGCCTCCCTCTTGAATTTTACAAGCGGTTCTTTGATCTCATGGGCCCAATGTGGATGTACAGTGAACTCCTGGACGCCGATTTTCAGGTACCATCTGACTTTACTGAGGGTCTCTTGATCCCTGTGCCCAAACCCGGCGGAGGCCGTCGCCCTCTTGATTTTCGCCCGTTGACAATGCTAAACACTGACTATAAGCTGTTGACACGCATGCTCCGTGAGAGGCTCAAACCTACGGTAATGGCGGCCATTCACACTGATCAAACCTGCCTCGGGGGCGACACTAATGTGTTTACGACTTTAAGCACCTATAGAGACGTGGTGGCGCTCATGCAAACTTGCCGCCTCCAAGGCGCTCTTGTTGCGCTGGACTTCGACCATGCTTTCGACCGCGTTAACCATGGTTTCCTGCGTGCTGTTATGGAACACATCGGTGTCCCGCGTCTGACGACGTCTGTTGTGCTTCGATTGATCCATGGGGCTGTCACGAGGATTATGATCAACGGCTGTCGGTCCGCCCCCGTCCGTGTCAACAGGTCCGTCCGGCAGGGTTGTCCTCTTTCTGCCATGCTCTTCGCCGTTGCCCTCGAACCAGCTCTTCACGGACTACGGCGACGCTTAGAAGGACTTACCCTCCGTTCCGTAACCTTTCGATGTGGTGCATACGCCGACGATGTGATGTTCTTAGCACGGTCTGGTGACGAAATACACACGGCGTTTTCCTGGCTCCACCAGTATGGGGCGGTGGCAGGCAGTGTGCTCAATCTTCGGAAATCACGCTACATGGAGGTAGGACGAGGAATGCCTGCAGGTCTGGCCGTACCTCTGACAAAGGTCCCGATGCTCAAGTGTTTAGGGATATCACTCCATCGACAGATACAACGCACGGCGGCCTTTACGTATCGTATGGTCTTACGACGACTCCGTTTAGAGGCTCGTCTCAATAAATTCAGATCATTGAACATTTTGCAACGCGCCCAATACGTTAATGTGTACATGGCTTCTCACCTTAACCATTACGCCCATGTACTGCCGATAACGGACACGATGGCTTCCAGGATACAGGCAGTGTTTGGACACGTGGTGAACGATGGTGCTGTTTTCAAGATACGTTTTGTTACGCTTACTTTACCCTTCGACAAAGGCGGTGTTGGACTCACTCACGTCAAGCACAGAGCGCTGGCACTGTATCTCCGTTCCATGAGGCGACTCTGGCTTTCACCAACAGCCAGTCTCCCAGGCCTACTGATTGAAGAAGTGGCCCCACGTACGCTGTACCCACCGGTACCAGTTGGACATTTATCGCCCTCGCTGTCACACATTAGAACGTTTTTCGTAGAGCATAGCTATGTGTTGCGGGTTATATCGGAGACACGGAATCCGACAGCGAAGACTTATTATAGTGCTCTCCAGCACTGGACTCCGGATAACGACATTGTACGGCGCCACCCTACGGTCGACTGGCCACGAGTATGGCGAGCCATCCACGCGCCGTTCCTGTCTACTTTCGTGCGGTCGACGTGGTATGTGGTCGTTAACGAGAAACTTCCAACCCGACAACGGCTGCATGCCATTCACCTAATTGACGACCCTGTGTGCCCCCGTTGCACGACGTTAGACACGGACGAACATAGACTGAACTGTGGCCCCGCGCGTGAATGCTGGAAACTGATCCGCCAGATCCTGGCTTTCCTGCTCCGCCGCCCCTACGTTTCGATTTTACCCCAAGAACTCTTTCATCCCGACGCTGTCTATTTCCCTATGACCCGGATGAATGCGGTTAATTGGGTACGAGGAATGGCGATACACTACATATACCGCGATGGAGACAAAGACGTCCTCGATTTATGGTACTATATGATCGACGAGTTTCTGGTCTTAACGAACATACAGGATTACCGGAACCTTTTTGCGAACTATTTGGGTTCGTCATTCATGGACCCACCACCCAGCTGGGGTGTGCCGGGTGTGAGAAGACATTAACTTGTAGATGTGATCTTTCCACGATTCCCCTATGGTAACAGAAACAGTCTCTGACTGTGTGCAGCGGCCCCGGGCGCTCCAACGATTGGTGGCTGGTGATGTCCAATGCAATGAAGACCGCCCGTTCCTGGCCACCCGCCTAGCAATGTGACCGCGGCGAGCAAGATGGCCCTTTTTAGTTCACTTTATTGGCAACTTTTTGCGCATGGCTGCCTTGTTTTTTTTATGCATTCTCAAAAAAAATGTAGTTAGTAGTTTGTGAAATAAGCATTGTAGGCTGCGATTATATTTTTGTTGAGCTTAATAATTAGTGTGTGTAGAAACACCATTTTCTTTAAGTATTCATTGACATATTTCTGTACATGTTATTTGCATAAGTGCCTTAGTACAACTTCAGTTTTGTGGCTTTGTCATCGCATTTCCATGAAAGTAACCAAAAAGATGGGAGGTTATTTTATGCACAGAAAAAAAAAGTGGTTAGCACACTGGACTCGCATTCGGGAGGCCGTCGGTTCAAACCGCGTTCGGTCACCCTGATTTTAGGTTTTCCCTGATTTCCCTAAATCGCTACAGGGAAATGCCGGGATGGTTGCTTTCATAGGATACGGTCGACTTACTTCCCTAATCCGATAAAAAAAAAAAAGTACACGTGGCATACACGAAGTGTTCTTTGCCGCATTCGGAGCTCCCGACATTACAAAAATACTGTCACAATGTTCCCGACGTGTAGCAAACGTGTTTACGAGCGAAGTGAGACATGTGGTGGCATAGCCAACCATGATTTTGCACGATATTTTGACAGCGGCCGTGACAGTAGTAGCGACGTTTTACCTCCTGTACGAAAACGGTGTAAGCGGCTGGTGATTGGAGATGATACTGACGAAGAAGAGCAAAGCTACCAGCAACTACCAGAGACATGGATGTGGCAAAAGGAAGACAATGAACCAACAATCTGGACGTATACGGAATAAAGGAAGCAGCTTTACAGCACGTGAGCACAAGCATAAGAGAATTGGACGTTTTCAATGTAATATTTAATAGTAAATTTTGGAAAACCGTCGTAACTGAGGAGAATAGATATGCACAAGACGTACTAAAAAAAAAAACAAAAAAATATAAAAAAAACAAAAAAACAAAAAAAACAAAATAAAAAATAAAAAAAATAAAAAAAAGATGGAGAGAGCGTCTGCCATGTAAGCAGGAGATCCCGGGTTCGAGCCCCGGGTTCCACTCCCGGTCGGGTCACACATTTTCAGCTGACTCCATTGACGTATATCAACAACACCTGTCGGCAGCTGAGGATTTCGATTTAATTATCATTTCATTCTAGAAAAAAAAAAAAAAAAAAAAAAGATGGATAGAGCGTCTGCCATGTAAGCAGGAGATCCCGGGTTCGAGCCCCGGGTTCGACTCCCGGTCGGGTCACACATTTTCAGCTGACTCCATTGACGTATATCAACAACACCTGTCGGCAGCTGAGGATTTCGATTTAATTATCATTTCATTCTAGAAAAAAAAAAAAAAAAAAAAAGATGGATAGAGCGTCTGCCATGTAAGCAGGAGGTCCCGGGTTCGAATTCCGGTCGGGGCACACATTTTCATCTGTCCCCGTTGACGTATGTCAACGCCTGTAAGCAGCTAAGGGTGTTCAATTCATTGTAATTCCAATTACTTACATGGACCTTGCATACATCAAAGGACATTGGTTGTTTGCCTGTCTCCCATCGCTTGCGACACCAGTGTGAATTAAAACTTAAGTATTGTCTATCTTCTTTATTGGAATAAAAACTATTAATGTTATTTACTTTAACTGTTGTGTAGCATTCCGAGAACGCAGCATCCTGCAGGCACTCTATATGAGACCAGTGCGCGGACCCCACAGTTCCAGAGGGAGCCACAGAGGGCAATGCTGTAGGGGTGGACGAAGATCGTTGCTTCTGCAGTGAATAGTTGAAAACGTTGGATGCAGCTGCTATTCTGAAGCCCCCAAGCTGGTGCTGAACAGGAAATTGTAACTGACAGCCTATTACACTTGCCACAAGGCTGATAACAAAAGAATAAAAAAAAGAAAAACAGAGAACACCTAAAAGAAACCAAAATCATGTTTGATACGTAATGAGCCGTAGTTGTGCTCGGCTTTTCGAAAAGCGCGCCAGGCGGAGTGCTTTCGCTTCGCGTCTAGTGTTTGCGGCGCCCTGCTGTTGGGGGTCGTCAACTGCTCGCCACGTGCTTTGGCCGCCCTCTTGGGTGTCAGGGGCTCAGTGTGCCTTACCCGCATGAACGTGGCTTATGAAGCTTAGAAGCCGTGGTGCAGGAGATCAGCGCGTGGGACCGTATGTCTTTTCATCGGCCGTTGAAACCAATGGCTGCGGTTGGCTCTGACGAGCATAAGGAAGTCCAACGTGTTCACGGCGCTGTGGTGGAGTGTGAGAAGTTGAGTACCGATTTTCGTTTGCCTGTCCGCGGGAATTTAGTAATTGCTTGTTGGTCGGGCCGTTTCATTCATTCCTCGATTGGGTGATTTAGGGTCGCTGTCGTGTGTCTCTGTGGTTCAGAGTCTGTACAGGCACCGCCCTTGCTACATCTTCTGGTTTTGGGTAACTCGTGGAGATGGTGGCTTCTAATGCAAGTTTTGGGGCTGATCTGCTGTGGCCCTGTTAGACAACCATTTAGACGTATCACTCCCTAAACGAGCTAAGGAAAGTTTTTTTTTTTTTTTTTTTTTTTTTTTTTTTTTTTTTTTTTTTTTGGGGGGGGGGGGGGAACTGCCTTTAATGTGAAGGTGTGTGTGTGCTGGCTTATTCACATTTATCTTGTAACAACTGACAGGTGTAATATGCTATTTAATTGGCAAGAGACAGCTATTTTAAATTTAGTACAAACTAGCAACTTAAAGGTTTTTTAAAGAATTTTAAAGTTTAAAATCTTATTATTGGGAAGTTGTTAACGTCATACCTTGCAATCTCCTTTCATAAGGAAAATTTGTCATATATTGGAAATAGTTTTTGAATTTTTTTAAATGCCAGACTTAAGAATTTATTATTGAGAGAGTCTTTAAAATACAAAGGTATCTTTAGCAGTGTGTATTATTTTAACCAGCACCTCCTGGCCCCCTGCTTCCACGATAACGTTATGTACTTGAGTTGTATGTACTGACGGTTCAGGTAATATGCCTTGTAGAAAATTCAATAAGGAATTGAAACTACGAGAATCTACACCTACGTCCACTTAATTACTGCGCAACTCAAACTATGGTGTATGGTGGAGGGTACCTTGTACCACTACAAGTCCTTTCCTTTACTGTTCCACTCGCAAACAGAGCGAGGGAGAAACGACTATCTGCATGACTCCGTAATAGGGCTTATTTCTCTTATCTTCGTCGGCCGTACGTCAAATGTTCTTTGGCGGCGGTAGAATCGTTTCGTAGTCAACTTCGTCTTCCCTCGAGGGTTCACCAAGTATATCAGTAATATACGTGTGTTGATCAACCCTGACACTAACAAATCTAACATTCCGACTCTGAATTGCTTCTGTGTCTTCCTTCAGTTCTAGGTGGTGGGCATCGCAAAATCTCGAGCAGTACTCAAGAATACGTCACACTAGCTTTTTACACTCAGTTTCCCTTACAGATGAGCCAAACATTCCTAAAATCCTCTCAATAAACCGAAGTCTACCATTCACCTTCCCAGTACCGTATTTACGTACTAGTTTCATTTCATATTGCTTTACAACGTTACGTACAGGTATTTAATAGGCGTAGCCGTGTCAAGCAGCATAATACTAGTTTTTGTACAGAGACACGAATTTCTATTAAATTCCACCTGCCATCATTTGCTAGTTCTTTTTTTGAATGGAGAGTCGAGAGTGCAACAGTCCTTGGTTCCTGTGCATTATCCGAATTTTGTTGTTAAACTACGGTGAAGACGGATATGCGAGGCATCGGGTAACGGAAAAAGAATTCTTAGTTGTCTTCAGCATAAACTACAGCATAAAATCACGTTCCAGAAACCTGTAGGACCTATAACTTAATATTGCGCTTGACGTTTATAAATAGGATACGCTCTCTCCGTCATAACTGAACCCTTTTAGGGAATTCACAAGCGAAAAGTACCTCGTGGAGGTTTGAGAAGAAATGACCTGTCGCGTGGGAGTGTGTAACCTACATTCCTCAATATCACAGCTCCCGTCGTCGATTGCACAGCTGCAAAATTTGGAATTAGCGGGGTAGCGCTTCATAGTGCACTGTAAGAACAATAGATTGGAACCGAATCCACCGGAAAGGCAAACATGTGCACTCCACCTGCCAAATAAAGAAGCTAATACATACGACACTGCAAGTGAGGCGGTAAGGTTCTAAGCTTGAATACAGCTTCACCCTCAAAATATCATGGTGTCACCTAGAACAGTACGCTTAAGTATAGATCAGAGTGTGGTCAAAAAACAGAAAATAGCTGCTAGAAACGATAAGTAAGCTTGCTGATAGCGCATGGGCTGCATACTTAGAAGTACTACGTACATCAGCCTTTCACATTTGTTGTTCTACTGCAGAATACGCTTTCCCTGTTTGATGGGAGTAGACACATACAAAATAACTGTATGTAGTTTTGAATGAAAGCTGCCGATAAATCACAGTGTGTCTTAAGTCGACGCCACTGACGAAGGTAATGTCCTAGGCGTGATTGATGAATATTGAAGGTCCGTTAATCAGAATTGCTGTTTCCATTTTCTGCACCGTATTTCGACGTCCTACCCAGCTGCCTTCTTCAGGTGCTGTGAATGTTGCTGTTATGCGTACTCGCTGCCTGGCCTCCAACCACACTGTCAACTGTTACTCTCTTGTAGCTGAGTTTGATTCCTGACACCCAAGACCACATATGAGGCTCTTTTGTTTTCTCGAGCTCACACTAATAGTCAGTAAATGTGTGACTAGGGCCTTCCGTCGGGTCGACCGTTCGAGGGTGCTAGTCTTTCGATTTGACGCCACTTCGGCGACTGGGGCGTTGAACTAATATTCAGTAAAATGCGAAGTCTCTCGCAATAAATTTATCATATAGCTCCTAAATTGAGAGCCCACTTTTCACACTCGACTGATCGACAATTGTCACTTTCATAAAGAATCGGTAATGATGGTGTAGTTCACAGTCCGCCTCCACCCTTATCTTTATCTGTTTTCTACACATTGTCCGGTAACACGCTCAGATAGCCGTGTGGGTTAAAGCTCAACTTTCGGGGCCGGGAGCTGAGCCAGCCCCGAACCGAGTCCACCCGACAGATGAACTCCTAGGGTCGCTGTGCCTGCCAGCATGGATGTGGCTTTTAGGCGGTGTCCCACATCCCACTAGCACGAGGTGAATATGGAGTAGTTCCCAAGTTCTGCAGTTCCACGATATACAAACATAAGAAAACTTGTGGGTACGAATAACACTACGAGCAGACTGTTGGGGTAAACGTAGGATAACAGGGGAGATGACAGTAGGAGCATCCGGCCACCCCCTTAATTAACCTCTCCAAATCTGTCCGCAACTCTGCCGACCCTGCGCCGATGCAGGACAGAGGCAAAAGATGAAACAGAAGAGTACACATTCTCTGACAGTACCACTTGTACTCGAGTTCTGTGATGATGACTGGTCACTTATCGTACTTTCTATGTCTTTGTTTTTTCATCTTGATAAACTTATACTCACTGCGATGATCTTCTGCTGAATCTTCAGTTCTTGAATCTTGTATCTTATTTCTCTTCTGTTTTCTCCGTTGATAATTTCGAAAAAATCGTGGTCTGCCCTTAAAAGTTTAGTATTTTACTACAACAATGTTGCTATGATAAATAATCAGTGAACTATTACTTCGTTTCGTCCATCTCTCGACGCTCATACTGCACCCACTAAGTCTGTTCTATAATTCTCTTTCGTACGTTGCACTTTAGGAGTATCACTATAATGAAAATTGCCTTTCTTCCTAATAATTACTGCTGAAGTCCACTAATAAAACAACACGGTAATTCTGTTCGTCTTTACGCTACTACGTTCCAGATTCAACTATGTGTTTTCATTTGTCGCTTCCCTCTCAATGGAAAGTTGCTCACATTACATCTCTCCTACCAGAACACGTACTCTCTTTTACATAAAGGTACATAGAACATAACAACATATTTACGGAATACATTGATTCCTTTACATTTCTATAAAGAAGTTAATGATGTACATATTACATTAAATCATTGTTACATGCAATGTCTGTCATTGGAGCAATGCTGTGTTAGTCTTTGCTGGAGAAAGTCTCTCTTAAAGCCGTCGTAAATGTGGAATGGTGTAATACGAAACGTGATGAACACCATATTATATACCTACAATAGCCAGTCACACATTATAAGGTTGAGAAAAAGACTTCCTCAACAGTACAGCCATTACAGGGGTAGTGCACGTGTACATCAAAAGCTGTTAGTTCCTAAACGGATCAGATACCGTAATACAATGAATACAAGTACCCATCCGTGACAAGACGGAATCTCACTGAGCACCAAACTATTCTGTGTGACAACAAAGGACCATAAACTATCCGGAGCACTAGTACTTCTGCCCGCGTTGAGCCCAACAAGCTGTGCACTGGAAGTTTCTTTTCTGGTCAGAGGCCACGCTCTCGAGCTAGAAAATTTCTCGTCTGAGATAAAAAAAAATGGTTCAAATGGCTCTGAGCACTAAGGGTCTTAACTTCTGTGGTCATCAGTCCCCTAGAGCTCAGAACTACTTAAACATAACTACACGTGGTATTCAGTCGTGTTCCGGCACTCGGCCAGTACACATCGCGCGGTGACGGGCGATAACGCGGGCCAGTGTTTACGTCGCGAGCAGTGCTGAAGTGGAGAGCTGAGCAGCGTGTGCGAGCGCTGTTAACGTTACTTTCTGTATAACTGTTGTAAGTAAGATGTCGACAATTAACAGAGCGAACAGCGTTCAGTGTGTTTTCGATCGCGCTGCCTTGCGACCGACGGCGTTTGAAATTCACGAGTGGATCGTTGAAGATTTGAAATTGCCTGAAGATATAGTCGACACGTTCCAGTTGGACTTTGTGCAGTACTCGTCATTTATCAAATTTATTTCGAGTGACACTTATGAGAAATTGTTTGAGGAGCATGTTGGTGTGAGACCATTCCGTCATAATGATGGCAGTATTAGTAATGTCCAAATCGTGCCTTCGGGATACGGAGTAAGAACCGTCAGGGTATTTAATGTGCCACCTGAGTGCCCTAATGATCTGATTGCACGTTCTCTGTCACTGTACGGCGCTGTTTTGTCAGTTACAAATGAAAAATGGTCGAGTGCCTATCGCTACCAAGTTAACAGCGGGGTGCGAAGTGTACGTGTAGACTTGAAAAAGCATATACCTTCGTATGTTGCCATTGGCGGCTGTCGTGCACAGGTAACTTACATTGGACAATCCCCTACCTGATCGATCTGCCATTCAACTGAACATCTGCGGATGAACTGTACACGTCGACGTCCATTTCAACTTCCACGGGAACGTCCTGCAGACGGTAGAGAAAAGCTTGTTCCACTATTGAGTGAGGTGGTCGCGGGGACTGTACCACCACCCCGGCAGCCGGAACATGTTAGCGAGGCGGAGATGCCAGTTCAGGTGGAATGCAGTGGCAAAGACATTCGCGGTAGAACGGACGTCGATTCGGCACCGTAATCTTCACCAGGGCAGTTACCGCTGGATACCAACGTTGCGCCAGCCACCTCTGTAACTAAGCCGTGTGAGATACAGGAGCGGGTGCAGATCAGTTTGCCTGAACCACCCCTATCGGTAGAGACTGTAGCAGACACGAAGAAAGGCCGCCGAAGGAGAAGCAAAGGGAATAGTAGCAAAAAGGAAAAGTCGAATGATTTGAGACCCGTACACATGTCAGAAAGTGGCAGCGAGACTGAACCTCAATCTTCTTGCTCCGTGCGCTGCGAGGACACCGCGAGGCAAGAACGCATTGGTGAACAAACCAAACACCTGAAGGCACTACTGACCGCTGAGAGGGAACAGAGCACCGTAACGGCTAAGAGGAAGAGCGAGCAGAGCAGCGAGCAGCTGCAGCAGCGCTCCCGCAGGAACTCGCTGACGTCAGTCGCAGCCCCGCTTGGTGGCCAGGCGGATGCGGCCACGTCGACAGACTCAGCCGGCGGTGGCGGGCAGGGCGGCGCGCGCACCGCGCAGTACCCCGACAGCAATGAGTCGTGGTGGCAGCAGAACGAGGAGATGCACCAGTAGCTGCTCTCGCGCATGACCATCGCGATGCGACCTTTGCCTCTGACCCGTTATTGGTTTTGTCATTTCGTTTCGTACTCCAAACGTTACCAACGAGTTTGGTTCAAAGCTGGAGAGAAGGACGATCCGAAACTAAGAGCTCATTGTCCTCTGAACCATCATGGGTGACAGCCAAACCTACAACATTACCACACTTAACGTCAATAGAATTCAAAGTGCGGTGAAACTCCGCTCGCTAACTGATTTCTTGTATGGTACCAGCGTTGACCTTGCCCTCCTACAGGAGGTAGTCACAGCCTAAGAAGTGACCGGCTACGTTCTTATTGATAACATCAATCTTCAGGATGCTGTAGGCACCGCCATCCTTCTGCGCGACGGTATACCCTTTACGGATGTGCAGCGGCTGCCCAGTGATCGTGACATTTCTCTTCGAGTGAATGGTGTGCAGATTGTTAACGTGTACGCCCCCTCAGGCAGCACTCATAAGAGAGATCGTTCAAAATTTTATAAAACCGCGGTTCCCATTCTTCTTAGCGTTTATCGTGAACATCTCATCCTTGGTGGTGACTTCAATTGTGTGCTCAACGACAGAGACCAAACTCCTAACACGAACAGATGTATCGAGCTTGAACATTTAATTCATGGCATGCGTCTTCACGATACATGCGAACAACTGCACGGTGAACGGGTAGCGTACACCTTCGTAACCAGTCATTCTGCCAGTCGGCTGGATAGGATCTATGTGTCCGATGCCCTCCAGCGACACACTGTGAACTGTGACATAGCTCCTGTCAACATCTCCGACCATTGTGCATATCAGTGTTACCTCAACCTACACCGCCAGCCAATTTACCGTGGGAAGGGCTACTGGAAATTGAATGTCAGCCTTCTGCAGGATGCCCAACTTGTAGAGGAGGTGAACTTAACGTGGCAACAGCTCCAGCGGCACCGACGTCGTTACGCTAGCGTTCTACAGTGGTGGATTCAGTGTGCTAAGCCCAAATCACGCCTCACCCTCATGAGCTACGCCCGACAAAAAAGCTTTTGGCAGAAACAGACTATTGAATTTTATTATCGCTGTTTGAGAGAACTGTACAGTCGCACTAACAATCCTTCTCGCGATATCGACGTAAAGATAAAACGATATAAAGCGAAAATCACGGCGATACAATGCCATCATCGTGCGAGCCCACCCCAAGGACGTTGCCGCCGAAGAACGGGCCTCTCTGTACCACATCCTGAGAGCGACGAAACGGTGTAAAGCCATGTTGATTGAAGCCGTCGTTGATGACGCTGAGAATGCCATCACGAAGCAACGTGACATCATCTCGCACGTCTACGACTATTATAGTCAACTTTACAAGAAGCAACTCGTTGATGAACACTCGTGCGAGGATTTTCTTAGGACCTTGAGCTGTCGCTTGTCACAACAGGATAATGCAAAGCTGGAATCTGTTTTCACAGAGGATGAAATCCGACTGGCGGTCCACAGTGCAAAGAAAGGGAAATCACCAGGACCCGATGGTCTCAGCGCTGAGTTTTACCAGCGATACTGGAACCTCCTCGGTACGACACTCCTCGAGATAGCGAATGAACTCTGGCACCTGGAAGTCATACCCAAGGCATTTACGGAAGGTATCATCCTGCCCTTACCGAAAAAAGAGAACAGCAGGAAGGTCGAAAACATGCGACCCATCACACTCCTGAATGCCGACTTCAAAATCATCACCAGATCGATTAAGCTAAGGCTGCAAACCGTTATGTACAAGGTTTTAGGCAGTTACCAGTACAGTGCAGTGCAAGGTCGAAGTGCAATCTCAGCTGCCAGCGATTTGAGGGACATCATCTGTTCATATGCTGAAACTAAAGGACAGGGCGCTCTGATCTTTCTAGATTTTGAGAAGGCTTATGACCGTGTACGTCATGATTTCCTCTTTCAAAGCATGAAGAAACTAGGATTTGGACCTCATCTCATAGAATTATTTCGCAAACTTACTACTAACGCATCTTCACGGATTCTCATTAATGGCCATTTTACAAAAGAAGTTTCCATTGAGCAATACATCCGCCAAGGATGTCCTCTGTCAATGATTTTGTACGCCATTGCAGTAGAGCCGCTACTGAACAACTTAGCGCAAAGCGGGATCGGGCTTAGCGTCGAGTCTGTCACTATCCCATGCATTGCGTATGCTGACTATATATGCGTAACTGTGTCATCATCGCAACAACTTCTGTCAGCAGCAACTCTTCTACAAACATTCACGTTTCTCTCAGGAGTAATACTCAATAGAACTAAAACCACAGTTTTGCTGATCGGTGGCGGTATCTGAAACATATCCCATGTTACCTGGTGCAAGGTTAAGGATTCTCACACAACCCTCGGTGTTACTTTTGAGGCCAAACCTGACAAATTACTGACGAAGAACTGGTCACACATGCTTAATAAATTACGTGCTGCTTTGATGCTTCACTCCGACCGTGACTTGAACATACTACAGAAAGTTAAGGCCATCGAGATCGCCATTACGGGCAAGATGAATTATTTGGCGCAAATTCTTCCAATCTCCGACCACCTAGCCAAGAGTATACAACAAGCGTTATGTTGGTTTATTTTTAGGGGGCATATTTTCAAAGTTCAATTCGATACCTTAACCTTACCTTCGTCCAAAGGTGTCCTTAACCTCATTAAATTACACAAAAAATGTGTCACCCTGGTCCTAAATCGCATCAGGAAGGAGTTTCGTACCCGGTGGACCAGTCTCATCAGAAACCTCATTCAGCGGTGGAAGCCTCATAGCTCTGACCCAACCGTTAATATCCCCGGAATTCCACTTTCTTACCGACATGTGCGACTGTACTACATGGAAATGAGCTACATTCGACACAACATCGTCGATACCGGAAGCCTGACGAACAGGAAGCTTTATGACCTTCTCATGACAACAAACCACAGGAATCGTCTCGAAGAAAAACATCCACATACACATTGGAGTATAATATGGCGGAATGTGCACAACGACATGTTACCATCACGCGTCATAGCCGACTGGTATCTCACAGTAAACGATAAAGTAGCAACGATTGAAAAGCTACATAAAATAGGCCTTCATCCAACGCCCAACTGTGACGCATGCGGAAGAGTTGATACGCTCCTTCATAGGTTCACGTGCGGACATGCAGAAGAAATTACATTTCTTCGTCAACGATTGTCAGTGATAGACCGTACGACGCCCAGTGGTGTAGACCTTTTAGAGATCATTCAGCCACAAAAACTGAGGTATCCACGAGCAAAAAACAACGCTACAACGAGGATCATGGGCCACACAGCATCGTTTATTATTCAGAATAGGCATGCTACTTTCCTAGACTATTATTCTTACATAGAAATTGAACACTTTAAAATAAGCCAATATTGTGACTACAGGAGGATATTTGGAAATATGCTGAAAATCATAATTAACGGTTAAATGCATCAAATACAACATTTGGATAGTAGAGGTTGCCAGTTGCCTGTATGTATGAATCCTATTTGCTTCCTGGGACTTTAGCTCTTGCCGGAATTTTAAGATACTATTCAGATGCTCACCAATGCAGAAGGCATTTTTTTTTTCCTTCCACATCTCCTCTCAACATTTTCCTTCTCTCGCAGAGCAGCGGAGCAACTTTCCTTTCGACAATGAAAGACATTTCCTTTCTTTTCTTATATTACGCAACGGCAGCCTAGAACTGATATATACTATGTTCATTCTATTCTCATTACAAATCGGAGCACATGTTTATTTTCCCTTCCAAAAAAATTAAAAAAAAAACAAAATAAAAAATATGGTAGAGCAGTTGCAAAAAAAAAAAAGATGGTAGAGCACTTGCCCGCGAAAGGCAAAGGTCCTGAGTTCGAGTCTCGGTCAAAAAAAAAAAAAAAAAAACAAAAAAAGGGTAGCGTCTTTGACTCATAATCTAAAACGTCTTCGGTCCCGGGTTCGATCCAAGCTACTGCCTAAATTTTGATAAATAGTCAGCATTGGCGGCCGAAGACTTCCGCCATAAGAAGTCAGCTTCATTCTGCCAACGGCCTTGTCAAAGAGGGTGGAGGAGCGGATAGAGGCTCAGGGCACTCTCTTGTCCTAGGGATGGGAAATTGCCCCTAAAGGCGGAAGAATCAGCAATGATCAACGACATGAGGATGCAGAAGGCAATGGAAACCACTGCATTAAAGACACGTAACGTGTATCCACAGGACATGTGGAGTGTAGTTGAAGAAGTGTCATGACGATTTCTCCATTGGAAAAAGATTCCGGAATAGTCCCCCATTCGGATCTCCGGGAGGGGACTGCCAAGGGGGAGGTTTCCATGAGAAAAAGATTGAATAATCAACAGAAGGGTAACGTTCTACGAGTCGGGGCGTGGAATGTCAGAAGCTTGAACGTGGTAGGGAAACTAGAAAATCTGAAAAGGGAAATGCAAAGGCTCAATCTAGATATAGTAGGGGTCAGTGAAGTGAAGTGAAAGGAAGACAAGGATTTCTGGTCAGATGAGTATCGGGTAATATCAACAGCAGCAGAAAATGGTATAACAGGTGTAGGATTCGTTATGAATATTGAGGTAGGGCTAAGGGTGTGTTACTGTGAACAGTTCAGTGACCAGGTTGTTCTAATCAGAATCGACTGCAGACCAATACCGACAACGATATTCCAGGTATACATGCCGACGTCGCAAGCTGAAGATGAACAGAAAGAGAAATTGTACGAGGATATTGAAAGAGTAATGCAGTATGTAAAGGGGGACGAAAATGTAATAGTCATGGGCGACTGGAATGCAGTTGTAGAGGAAGGAGTAGAAGAAAAGGTTACAGGAGAATATGGGTTTGTGACAAGGAATGAAAGAGGAGAAAGACTAATTGAGTTCTGTAACAAGTTTAAACTAGTAATAGCGAATACCCTGTTCAAGAATCACAAGAGGAGGAGGTATACTTGGAAAAGGCCGGGAGATACGGTAAAATTTCAATTAGATTACATCATGGTCAGACAGAGATTCCGAAATCAGATACTGGAGTTTAAGGCGTACCCAGGAGCAGATATAGACTCGGATCACAATATAGTAGTGTTGAAGAGTAGGCTGAAGTTCAAGACATTAGTCAGGAAGAATCAATACCCAAAGAAGTGGGATACGGAAGTTCTAAGGAATGACGAAATACGTTTGAAGTTCTCTAACGCTATAGATACAGCAATAAGGAATAGCGCAGTAGGCAAAACTGTTGAAGAGGAATGGACGGGTCTAAAAGGGGCCATCACAGAAGATGGGAAGGAAAACATAGGTACAAAGAAGGTAGCTGCGAAGAAACCATGGGTAACAGACGAAATACTGCAGTTGATTGATGAAAGGAGGAAGTACAAAGATGTTCCGGGAAAATCAGGAATACAGAAATACAAGTCGCTGAGGAATGAAATAAATAGGAAGTGCAGGGAAGCTAATAAGAAATGGCTGCAGAAAAAATGTGAAGACATCGAAAAAGATATAATTGTCGGAAGGACAGACTCAGCATACAGGAAAGTTAAAACAACCTTTGGTGACATTAAAAGCAACGGTGGTAACATTAAGAGTGCAACGGGAATTCCTCTTTTAAATGCAGAGGAGAGAGCAGATAGGTTTAAAGAATACATTGAAAGCTTCTATGAGGGTGAAGATTTGTCTGATGTGATAGAAGAAGAAACAGAAGTCGATTTAGAAGAGACAGAGGATGCAATATTACAATCGGAATTTAAAAGAGCTTTGGAGGACTTACGGTCAAATAAGGCAGAAGGGATAGATAACATTCCATCAGAATTTCTAAAATCATTAGGGTAAGTGGCAACAAAACGACTATTCACGTTGGTGTGTAGAATATATGAGTCTGGCGACATACCATATGACTTTCAAAAAAGCATCATCCACACAATTACGAAGACGGCAAAAGATGACAAGTGCGAGAATTATCGCACAATCAGCTTAACAGCTCATGCATCGAAGCTGCTTACAAGAATAATATACAGAAGAATGGAAAAGAAAATTGAGAATGCGCCAAATGACGATCAGTTCGGCTTTAGGAAAAGTAAAGGCACGAGAGAGGCAATTGTGACGTTACGGCTAACAATGGAAGCAAGGCTAAAGAAAAATCAAGATACGTTCATAGTGTTTGTCGACCTGGAAAAAGCGTTCGACAATATAAAATGGTGCAAGCTATTCAATATTCTGAAATAAAGTAGGGGTAAGCTATAGGGAGAGACGGGTCGTATACAATATGTACAACAACCAAGAGGGCATAGTAAGAGTGGACGATCAAGAACGAAGTGCTCGTATTAAGAAGAGTGTAAGACAAGGCTGTAGCCTTTCGCCCCTACTCTTCAATCTGTACATCGAGGAAGCAATGATGGAAATAAAAGAAAGGTTCAGGAGTGGAACTAAAATACAAGGTGAAAGGGTATCAATGATACGATTCGCTGATGACATTGCTACCCTGAGTGAAAGTGAAGAAGAATTAAATGATCTGCTGAACGGAATGAACAGTCTAATGAGTACACAGTATGGTTTGAGAGTAAATCGGAGAAAGACGAAGGTAATGAGAAGTAGTAGAAATGAGAACAGCGAGAAACGTAACATAAGGATTGATGGTCACGAAGTCAATGAAGTTAAGGAATTCTGCTACCTAGGCAGTAAAATAACCAATGACGGACGGAGCAAGGAGGACATCAAAAGCAGACTCGCTATGGCAAGAAAGGCATTTCTGGCCAAGAGAAGTCTACTAATATCAAATACCGGCCTTAATTTGAGGAAGAAATTTCTGAGGATGTACGTCTGGAGAACAGCATTGTATGGTAGTGAAACATGGACTGTGAGTAAACCGGAACAGAAGAGAATCGAAGCATTTGAGATGTTGTGCTATAGACGAATGTTGAAAATTAGGATGACTGACAAGGTAAGGAATGAGGAGGTTCTACGCAGAATCGGAGAGGAAAGGAATATGTGGAAAACACTGATAAGGAGAAGGGACAGGATGATAGGACATCTGCTAAGACATGAGGGAATGACTTCCATAGTACTAGAGGGAGCTGTAGAGGGCAAAAACTGTAGACGAAGACAGAGATTGGAATATGTCTAGCAAATAATTGAGGACGAGATGAAGAGGTTAGCACAGGAAAGGAATTCGTGGCGGGCCGTATCAAACCAGTCAGTTGACTGATGACAAAAAAAAAAAAATTATTTATATGTGGTTCGTGGTGTGGGTTCCTGTAGTCATGTCCTAGTTCATGAACCACGGGCAACATATGAGTGGCCATGTAAGTGGTACTGACAGTCGGGACACCAGTTAGTTTGGAATAAGGCTGGGCATCTCGGACATATTCTGAGTCGTGGTCACCTTTGTGTTCATACGTCAAAGACTACCAAATCCACCGTTTAGTCCCTCAACCGTTAGTGGTAAGACTCAATGAGACTCGGGGCAAGTAAGGGTAGCAACCTGCTTCCCCGATACTTTAAATATGATGCTGGCAACAATCAGAGCAAAATGCCTCGGACCTTTGGAGGTGACGGAGTCCCACCTCTAACTGACAAACCAGGGACTCCTAAGATACGACTTGGAAAACAAATGGTAATGAGATGGGGAGCTATTAATATCAATGGGGGCTACTCTGGGAAGAAGGTAGAGCTGGCAGAGGCTGCAAGTAAGATGGGGCTGTACGTTTTAGCTGTGACATTCGGGTAAGGGGTGAGAAAGAAGAGGAAGTGGGAGCCAAAGCAGGAATAGCACAATGGGGTGTAGGGCTTTACATCAGGAAGGAAATGGAACCCAGCGTAGTTGCTATAAGGTATGTAAACGAACGACTGATGTGGATAGAATTGACAGTGTCTAGCAAGAAAATTAGGATTGTGGCAGTATATTCGCATTGTGAAGGGACAGATCAAGATCAGATGGATAGTTTTTATGAGACACTCAGTGATGTTGTTGTTAGAGTAAAGAACAAGGAAATGTTCTGTTCATGGGTGATTTTAATGCCAGGATTGGAAATCGTCCATATTTAACTTCCGTACATAGTTACACAAATACTTCAACAAAATACTTTTTTACAAATAAACATAAACTGGCGGAAAAAGTCGCAACACCAAACAATAATTAATGTAGAGTAATGAAATTTCGGGACATGTTTCTCTATGTAACATATTTAAGCGATTGACATAGCGGCATCACAGGTTAGTGTGAGGGCGATATAAACCATTGCAATTGTGAATTTCTGGTACTTTAATAACTGGCGTAACTGCCAGAGTGCTGAATGCAAAAATTCAAACGTGCACGCACTGTGTTGTATAGGTGGCGGATGTCAGTTTCTGGGATGGAGCTCCATGCCTGTGGCATTTGGTCGGTCAATACAGCACAGCGACGGTTAATGCTGTCTGTGGATGACGCTGGAGTTGTCGTCCGATGATGTCCCATATGTGCTCGACTGGAGACAGGTCTGGTGATCGACCAACCAAGGCAACTGTCGACACTTTGTGGAGTATGTTGGTTTACAACAATGGTGTGTTGGCGAGAGGCGCCTGTTGAAAAAAGAAACAACCTGGAATCACGAGACTGACGTGCAAATTTGCAGTCAGGGTGCGTGGAATAACCATAACAGTGCTCCTGCCGTCAGTCAAAACCGCACCCCTCACCATAACACCAGAGGTAGCTCCACTGTGTCTGGCAAGCAGACGCCGGCCGCGGTGGTCTCTCGGTTCTAGGCGCGCATTCCGCAACCGTGCGACTGCTACGGTCGCAGGTTCGAATCCTGCCTCGGCCATGGATGTGTGTGATGTCCTTAGGTTAGTTAGGTTAAAGTAGTTCTAAGTTCTAGGGGACTAATGGCCACAGCAGTTGAGTCCCATAGTGCTCAGAGCCATTTGAACCAATCTTGTGAATGTAATGAACACTCTAATGACGATAGAATATGGATTGAGGGAGATGAATCCTGCTAGATAAGCAGCAAAATAACTTATGATGGAATGAGCATGGAGGATATCACAAGCAGACTAATACTGGCAAAAGGGCGTTCCTTGCCAAGAGAAGTCTACTAGTATCAAACATAGGCGTTAATTTGGCGAAGAAATTTCTGTGAATGTACGTTTGGAGCACCGCATCGTGTGGTTGTGAAACTTGGACTGTGGGAGAACCGGAACAGAAGAGAACAGAGCATTGGAGATGTGATGCTACAAACGAATGTTGAAAATTGGGTGAACTGATAATTTAAGGAATGAGGAGGTTCTGTGCAGAATCGGAGGAAAAGAATATGTCAAAAACACCGACGAGGAGAAGGAACAGGATGATAGGACATTTGTTAAGACACCAGGGAGTGACTTCTATTGTACTAAAGGGAACTGTAGAGGGTAAAAACTGTAGAGGGTAGAAACTGTAGAGGGTAGAAACTGTAGAGGGTAAAAACTGTAGAGGAAGGCAGCAGGTAACTGAGGATGTAGATGGCAAGTGCTACTGGGAGAAGAAGAGTTTAGCACAGAACAGGAATTCGTGGCGGGCACCATCAAACAAGTCGAAAGAATGATGACTTAAAAATAAGAATCTGACAGTGATTCAGATTCCTCACTCAGCCTGATTATCGTCAGGGACACGAAGTCAGAGAAACTCAGGCAGTGAAGGAAACGAGTTGGCGCACGGTCCTGTGATAGGTGGAGCAAGTAAGTGTGGTTGTAATGGCCTCTGACGTGACACCTCTCACAAATATCGCTGAAGATCGTTTCGCCACGACTCTTCCGATTAGTGTTTAAAGCCTCTGCATCATACTATTATTCCGAGTGCGACCTTACTGGTTTATTTTTCTGGATTTGCCCTACTGTCTGGATGGATTTATCTTGCGATGCCAAAACCTCAGATGTTTTTAGGACTTCGATCTGGACGGCTGAAAGGTTACAGCTGTAAATTGGACTTGAGGTCTAGTCGTTTTACGGGAAGGATTAGCAGTAGGATGCATGCTTCTGAATGTGATCGTCTTTAATCGTGAATGATCTTACCCACTGAATTATCCTCAACACGCTAATTATTTGTTGCCACAATGGATTATGCAAAGGTGTGTGAGCATTCAGAGGAAGGAACGTATCGCAAGCACGTTTCAATTTTTCTGTACCATTCACTGGTATTATTTATTTAGTAGCCTGTTTCGAAAGCATGTCGATTACTCAGGAGAAAAGATGATGTGGATGGAACTAGCGTTGGCTTCAGTGATTGAAAAGTGTTTTCTTTAAAAAGAGAAGAAAAGGATTTCTATTGCAGTTATAAACCTCATTTATACACTCCTGGAAATGGAAAAAAGAACACATTGACACCGGTGTGTCAGACCCACCATACTTGCTCCGGACACTGCGAGAGGGCTGTACAAGCAATGATCACACGCACGGCACAGCGGACACACCAGGAACCGCGGTGTTGGCCGTCGAATGGCGCTAGCTGCGCAGCATTTGTGCACCGCCTCCGTCAGTGTCAGCCAGTTTGCCGTGGCATACGGAGCTCCATCGCAGTCTTTAACACTGGTAGCATGCCGCGACAGCGTGGACGTGAACCGTATGTGCAGTTGACGGACTTTGAGCGAGGGCGTATAGTGGGCATGCGGGAGGCCGGGTGGACGTACCGCCGAATTGCTCAACACGTGGGGCGTGAGGTCTCCACAGTACATCGATGTTGTCGCCAGTGGCCGGCGGAAGGTGCACGTGCCCGTCGACCTGGGACCGGACCGCAGCGACGCACGGATGCACGCCAAGACCGTAGGATCCTATGCAGCGCCGTAGGGGACCGCACCGCCACTTCCCAGCAAATTAGGTACACTGATGCTTCTGGGGTATCGGCGAGGACCATTCGCAACCGTCTCCATGAAGCTGGGCTACGGTCCCGCACACCGTTAGGCCGTCTTCCGCTCACACCCCAACATCTTGCAGCCCGCCTCCAGTGGTGTCGCGACAGGCGTGAATGGAGGGACGAATGGAGACGTGTCGTCTTCAGCGATGAGAGTCGCTTCTGCCTTGGTGCCAATGATGGTCGTATGCGTGTTTGGCACCGTGCAGGTGAGGGCCACAATCAGGACTGCATACGACCGAGGCACACAGGGCCAACACCCGGCATCATGGTGTGGGAAGCGATCTCCTGCACTGGCCGTACACCTCTGGTGATGGTCGAGGGGACACTGAATAGTGCACGGTACATCCAAACCGTCGTCGAACGCATCGTTCTACCATTCCTAGACCGGCAAGGGAACTTGCTGTTCCAACAGGACAATGCACGTCCGCATGTATCCCGTGCCACCCAACGTGCTCTAGAAGGTGTAAGTCAACTACCCTGGCCAGCAACATCTCCGGATCTGTCCCCCATTGAGCATGTTTGGGACTGGATAAAGCATCTTCTCACGCGGTCTGCACGTCCAGCACGAACGCTGGTCCAACTGAGGCGCCAGGTGGAAATGGCATGGCAAGCCGTTCCACAGTACTACATCCAGCATCTCTACGATCGTCTCCATGGGAGAATAGCAGCCTGCATTGCTGCGAAAGGTGGATATACACTGTACTAGTGCCGACATTGTGCATGCTCTGTTGCCTGTGTCTAGGTGCCTGTGGTTCTGTCAGTGTGATCATGTGATGTATCTGACCGCAGGAATGTGTCAATAAAGTTTCCCCATCCTGGGACAATGAATTCACGGTGTTCTTATTTCAATTTCCAGGAGTGTATTCCTAAGTCCTAGAGCTGGAGTCGAGCAAATTTGAACACAATAAATACCGTTATCGCACAGCATACTGGGCTAATCACTTTCGTAATTGGTTTGATCAAGCACGCAGTGTATAATCTATAATGAATATTCCGTTCAGGTGACACATATTTCTGGTTAGTACTACACACACATAGGCCTACTCATGTGATTAATCCTCAGTGGGCAAGCATACTGATTATTAGTTACTATGGGCAAGTTGAGCAAACCTCGAGTATACCAAACGGAGTCGAGCAGATGCGCAAAAGTATAGGCCTGTAGCTGTGACATCGATCTGTTGTAGAATTTTATAACATCTTTTTTGCTGGCGTATCATGTCATTTCTGGAAACCCAGAATCTACTCTGTTGGAATCAACATGGATAACGGAAACAGCGATCGTGTGAGACGCAACTCGCTTTATTTGTTCATGAGACCCAGAAAATTTTATATACAGGCTCCCAGGTAGATGCCATTTTCCTTGACTTCCGGAAGGCGTTCGACAGAGTTTCTCACTGTCGCTGATAAACAACGTAAGAACCTACGGAATGTCAGACCAGCTGTGTGGCTAGATTGAAGAGTTTTTAGCAAGCAGAACACAGCATGTTGTTCTCAATGGAGAGACGTCTACAGACGTTAAAGTAACCTCTGGCGTGCCACAGGGGAGTGTTATGGGACCATTGCTTTTCACAACATATATGAATGACCTAGTAGATAGTGTCGGAAGTATACGTACGGAACGATTTGAAGTGGAATGATCATATAAAATTAATTGTTGGTAAGGCGGATGCCAGGTCGAGATTCATTGGGAGAGTCCTTAGAAAATGTAGTCCACCAACAAAGGAGGTAGCTTACAAAACACTGGTTCGACCTTTACTTCAGTATTGCTCATCAAAGTGGGATCCGTACCACGTCGGTTTCACAGAGGAGATAGAGAAGATCCAAAGAAGAGCGGCGGGTCCGTCACAGGATTACTTGGTAAGCGTGATAGCGTTACGCAGATGTTTAGCAAATTCAAGTGGCAGACTCTGCAAGAGAGGCCCTCTGCATCGCTTTGTAGCTTGCTGTCCATGTTTCGATAGGGTGCGTTTCTGGATGAGGTATCGAATATATTGCTTCCCCCTGCTTATACCTCCCGAGGAGATCACGAATGTAAAATTAGAGAGATTCGAGCGCGCACGGAGACTTTCCGGCAGTCGTTCTTCCCGCGGACCATACGCTACTGGAACAGGTAATGGAGGTAATGACACGTAAAGTGCCCTCCGCCACCCACCGTTGGGTAGCTTGCGGAGTATAAATGTAGATGTAGATGTAGATGCAGATGAAGCCAACAGTTAAGACACCATAGCCCTATCAAGTCTCTGAGGAAAGTGAGGAAATGCATTCCAGAAGACTGGAGCGTGGGAGCTCGAAGACCTTCGAGACGACCCACCAGGACTGGGGCGCTCTGGGTGGTCGACGTGGCAGAGGGTCCGAAGTAGCTACTCACGGTAATGAACAAGAATCTCACTCGATAAGGAAAACAACAACAGACATTGTTTAAAACTGCACACGGTTTTTAATTACTTGCTATACTCAGAATTTAACAGGCTACGTGGATACTGAAATTGTGACCGTTTGGGGATGCTGTCAGAGAAAGGTGCACTCACTACCAACAAAGTAACCATCACTGAAATTGAATGAGACATATTTATACACATATACGGAATTTAACGTAAAACAGTATATGAACCCTTTTTTCTGCTCTTTGCTACGCTTGCCCATGAAGTTAGATTGGCAATAATTCCTCTGCCAACGCATTTGCGGTTACAGTCTTCAAACATTCAGACTTACCATGCGCTGACAGTCATTCATGTACAATCACAGAAAAGAGATATAAAGATTAGGATGGATGTGTATTGATAAGTAAATGAGACAACTGTGACCATTCCGTCTCCGCGAGCTACTTCTTCGCTGAATAAATTGCACTGAATGTATGCAAGTAACCTCACATGAGATTAGAAAGTAAAACGGTACATTAGTTTCCGTTTCAAACTGTTTTCTATGTCGATTCAATTGACGACAAGACAGCATGTTAGTTCCACTGCTCTCCGCATCACCGCGTGTGCGAAATATCGCAAATCTTTTTTCTGTCTACCTCGAGGAGCCTTATTCATCCCGTATTCTCCACCTGTATCCAATAGACAGACGGGGCAGTCATTGTACATGACACCTGGAGCCCAAGGACGGTTTCGCGGTGCACTCGGCACCAGTACCACTGTGTACGTGTCGCAGGATGGCAGCACAGGTTTTAGTACACGCACTGTCACCGCATCTCATGTTTGGAATATCTCGAAGATTCACTTGCGTAAGGGTATCGGAGTAGCTGCTCACTCGTTCTCTCCCCAGTTTCGTATTTCCTGTCATTATTCTCCCTCCTGTTCTAAACAGAAGACTTCCAGGGAAACATATTTCTCCTTTCTAAGACGTATTCCGAGGTGCAAAAAAGTATTATTCATAGCATTTCTTTTCTCAGCCAGTTAAAAATTGGGGTTCTTGTCGGACCAACTTCTTGGAATCAAATGGTGGAAGGACTGATGACTGGAGTTTGACGTCCCGTCGAGGACAAGGCCATTAAAGACAGAGCACAAATTACAGTTGGTAAAAGATGGAGCAGGTAGCTGACCATGCACTTTCCAAAGAAAGCAACCTAGTATTTGACTTATGGAGGAGGAGATTAGTGCTTAACGTCCCGTTGACAACGAGGTCATTAGAGACGGAGCACAAGCTCGGATTAGGGAAGGATGGGGAAGGAAATCGGCCGTGCCCTTTCGAAAGAACCATCCTGGCATTTGCCTGAAGTAATCTAGTATTTGTCTTATTAAACTAGTTGTAACAGCAGGAAACTAAAATTTCAATAATTCTATGAGGTATTAATTCACGTTTCTCCCGAATAAAAGTCCAATCTCATAACTTCGCCTCCTACCTTGGATGAAGTTTACATTGAGAACTAACTGCGGTATAAGCTAAAATTTAATTTGCTTTGCTTTGTAATAGATTTATCAGTCCACTGTTGTATGTACGCCAATTTCTACATTTTAAAGAGTGCGCTACAGACCTACATTTCCGGTGTTCCTGACATCTGTCAGATTGTTTCGATGAATAGTCTAATAAGTTGGTAATACTCGATCACAAAGTCACGTGATGACCTCTGATGGACAGTACATTGTGCGATGTACTTAGACGCACTTTATGTACTGTAACTAAGTTTTGGTCAAAGCTGGACATGGATCGCCAAGGTCTTCATACTGACCTGGAGCTCTGTTCAAATTATTGTCTGCAGTACATTGCTACCGGCTGAAGGACACAAGTTCTACATTTTACCAGAGACAGCCTCAGACAGTGGCAAGCCTGGGATAGGGAGTGGCCCCTGATACAGACAGGCCTCTGGTAAGACAGTCATCTGACAGGGACAGTCCTCTAATAGGGACAGGCCTCTGACAGGGACATGCCTCTGCTAAGGACAGAATTCTGATACGGCCATACTTCTGATATGGACAGACTTCCGACAGGGTCAGGCCTCTGACTTGGTTAACTGTGTGCATATTGAGATAGGTTCCATGCTGTATCTCACGTGCGTTAGAGAGTTCTCCACAGCTATACGTACAGCTAGTTGTGGCGCATTGTACAAAATGTGATAAAGTAACTGCACCTAATTTTTTGTTTTAGGTACACTTCCGTTTCTTTTTTTTTTTTTTTTTTTTTTTTGTCATCAGTCTACTTTGCTTGACGTATTCCAATCCCTGTCTTCCTCTACAGTTTTTGCCCTCTACAGCTCCCTCCAGTACTATGGAAGTCATTCCCTCATGCTCATGTCTTAGCAGATGTCCTATCATCCTGTCCCTTCTCCTTATCAGTGTTTTCCACATATTCTTTTCCTCTCCGATTCTGCGTAGAACCTCCTCATTCTTTACCTTATCAGTCCACCTAATTTTCAACATTCGTCTATAGCACCACATCTCAAATGCTTCGATTCTCTTCCGTTCCGGTTTTCCCACACTCCATGTTTCACTACCATACAATGCTGTACTTCAGACGTACATCCTCAGAAATTTCTTCCTCAAATTAAGGCCGGTATTTAATATTAGTAGACTTCTATTGGTCAGAAATGCCTTTTTTGCCATAGCGAGTCTGCTTTTGATGTCCTCCTTGCTCCGTCAATCATTGGTTATTTTACTGCCTAGTTAGCAGAATTCCTTAACTTCATTCACTTCGTGACTATCAATCCTGATGTTCAGTTTCTCGCTGTTCTCATTTCTACTACTTCTCATTACCTTCGTCTTTCTTCGATTTACTCTCAAACCATACTGTGTACTCATTAGACTGTTCATTGCGTTCAGCAGATCATTTAATTCTTCTTCACTTTCACTCAGGATAGAAATGTCATCAGCGAATCGTATCATTGATATCCTTTCACCTTGTATTTTAATTCCACTCCTGAACCTTTCTTTTATTTCCATCATTGCTTCCTCGATGTACAGATTGATGAGTAGGGGCGAAAGTCTACAGCCTTGTCTTACTCCCTTCTTAATACGAGCACTTCGTTCTTGGTCGTCCACTCTTATTATTCCCTCTTGGTTGCTGTACATATTGTATATGACCCGTCTCTCCCTATAGCTTACCTCTACTTTTTTAGGAATCTTGAACAGCTTGCACCATTTTATATTCTCGAACGCTTTTTCCAGGTCGACAAATCCTATGAACGTGTCTTGATTTTTCTTTAGCCTTGCTTCCGAAAGTAAGATGGTATGTCGCCAGACTCATATATTCTACACACCAAGGTGAACAGTTGTTTTGTTGCCACTTCCTTTAATGATTTTAGAAATTCTGATGGAATGTTATCCATCCCTTCTGCCTAATTTGACCGTAAGTCCTCCAAAGCTCTTTTAAATTCCGATTCTAGTACTGGATCCCCTATCTCTTCTAGATCGACTCCTGGTTCTTCTTCTATCACATCAGACAAATCTTCACCCTCATAGAGGCTTTCAATGTATTCTTTCCTCCGTATATATGGTGACAAATCTACAACTTGTCATATGACTTGAAGTAACAAATGTCTTGTGCTAAGGAGTATCCCCTGAATGCTTCGGTCACCTATGTTTTAATAGGTCCTTGTCGCATCAAATTCATTAAAAAGGAACCGTTCCATGGTATAAATAAATGTTCTTAATGATATCTGGGTGGTATGTTGAGGGGTCAAAATAATGCAACATGGACCTTTTTAGCTTTTGACCAGTTTCCCTTTCAAGGAATAAGACACAGCCCAAAAGTTCTTCGAAGACATGAGAAAAAATGAATGTAGTTCATACTAAAGATGAAAACTGTACAATCATCTTTTCAAAAATGAAAATTTCCTTACAACACATCCATCCATGTGTAATAATGTTGGTTTCTGAAACACCATTCCTGAAAAAAAAGAAAAAAAAGCTGTACACAGTGCGCTGTCGGAGTATTTCCAACTTAATCGTACGTAGAAATTTCAGAATGTTCATTATTATCACAGTTGTTTTACTGAATTTAATTTTATGTTTTGCACTGTTATTATTCGTTTTAAATTGATGTTTATTTTATTTTATTTATTTTATTTTTTGTTCTTTAGCTTACTATTTCACGTATGCGTATTTTCTTACTTCAGTAATCATTATTTTGATACAAAATCATTAGAATAATGATTATCTGTAAACAAATTTTTGAAAAATTCCCTTTTTTACACTATACCCACAAAATGAACGGAAGTTCTTCATATAACACAAATGACGGCTAATGTAATACAAACCAAAATTCAGCTCGATTCGCACATTGTTGTCTTAATCAGTAACAGACAAATTTCATTACATTGACGAAGAGAACTGATTATGTACTAGGTACTGCTGACTGATTAGCTATGTTACTTCACAAGTGGAAATTGATATCAATCATTCAGCAGAACTACATCTGAAAATCGGCTCACAAAGTTTTGTATCAAACACATTCATTATCTATCACAGTATCGAAGATATTCCCTTTACGACTAATATGCCACAGTACGTTTCGGGCTGTGTTTTACCCTATAAAAGTGAAACTGGACAAATATGTATTGCATTATTTTGATCCCTCTACATACCTGCCTGGTTTCATCAAGATCGTCTGGGAATGTTCTCTTGTAAGGTGTGAGGACGGAATTTGCAGCGAGGCAGTTGGGCACTCAAGGCGTATCTGACTTTCGCTAGGTGCAAATTGAGACGCGTATAGCGTGTGTGGCGCGACGCAGCGCAGCGCGCGCTTTAACACCGCAGGTCCAAATGGGACCGCGCAAATTGCGACGCGACGCGACTGGGACGCGACCCGCGCCTGCGCCAGGTCGCGCGGCGTTGTGGTTGCGGCACAGTTTCTCGCCCCGCGCGTCGCGCTTGCCTCGCTAGCAGCGTGGGAAATTTGAGGCGGGGAGGGGAAAACTAGCCCGGCCATATGCTCACATCGGAACGACGCATATGAGGAGTGGTAGTATTGCACATACGTTAAATTTTGCCTTACTGTGTAATGAATTTTATTGCCTTTGGGTTGTGTTTCTTTTTTCGCCATATAAACGCTGCAGCTTTCTTCGTTAGCACGTTATACTTTTCTGTTATTTATATCTGCATAGTTTTGTTTTGTTTTTCTTCTGTGAAGAAAAATGTATACCTCAGTAACTGTTATTTATATCTGCATAGTTTTGTTTTGTTTTTCTTCTGTGAAGAAAAATGTATACCTCAGTAACTGTTATTTATATCTGCATAGTTTTGTTTTGTTTTTCTTCTGTGAAGAAAAATGTATACCTCAGTAACTGTTATTTATATCTGCATAGTTTTGTTTTGTTTTTCTTCTGTGAAGAAAAATGTATACCTCAGTAACTGTTATTTATATCTGCATAGTTTTGTTTTGTTTTTCTTCTGTGAAGAAAAATGTATACCTCAGTAACTGTTATTTATATCTGCATAGTTTTGTTTTGTTTTTCTTCTGTGAAGAAAAATGTATACCTCAGTAACTGTTATTTATATCTGCATAGTTTTGTTTTGTTTTTCTTCTGTCAAGAAAAATGTATACTTCAGTAACTGATGAGCCATTGGCCCTGGAAATGCACCATATGCCTGCGCAATGTTTCAGATCGCAAGAAGGGACAGAGGGTAGTGAATAAAGAAGCAAGGAATATTATAAAATCATGTGATTAAGAAACAAGGCAGGAAAGCAAAGCAAGGTTATCTTAGACTGCCTAGTAAGCTAGCGTATCTGTACGATCTGTTACAAAAATTTAGAAAGGGATAATCTCCACACGTGTGATCCGTTTGTGCGTCTGGTCCGAGATCTGAAGTATAGAAGTTTCACTGTGATTACTCTGATATGGATGTAATAATATAATACGACATACTGTACTACATGCATGTGAGCAACATATTTCCACTGCAAGCTAGAAACAGTCGAAAAGCAGTCACAAATAACAACGTTTTAATTGGTTCGCCGTGATGAGAAAAAGCATTTCAATTGTTGCATGGACATTATCAGCATAACAAACTAATTATACAACAACAGGCTACACAAATGAAGAAAATGGTCGGTATTATTACGAAAGTAGGAATATCCTAAAAGAGAGTTATGATTAGATGTATTTAATTTGTTGAAATGTGCTGCTGAAAAAGGCAGATCTACTTTCAAGACAATGTTTTTCGAACTCCATCTCACAAGGCACACATGGCTAGCTTGTGCATTCCTGTCGCGCGCATTATCCCTCGCTGCTGACAATACACTCACCCTTCTGTTCTGCGACAGATCAATTGTTTATTTTTCTCAATAACAATTATTTTATTCGCGATCACGCATTGTCAGTTTGGTAAGCCCTAGGTGAGTAAACAGTATCTGGCATGCGCCTATCATTCCGCCTGAAGGAGCGCTCGTCATTATTTTAATACTGCTCAGATCAAGAGAAGGAATAAAATCTTTTGGTAAGCTTCCATTCCAGTCGCTCAGTGTTAAAAATACGATTGGTTACGGGGATTCCACCAAAATTCCAACAGAATGGCCAATCTGTTTTGTGTGAGTTGTTAACCCTTTACCATTCGAAGAAGCATCAACATTTATGAGTAAAAGCCACATTTCTCTTGGTGACTGGTTTAATTGTACTTCCATTGTCACAATTTAATTTGCCAAACTCATTTCACTGCAGCTATTGACACAGAATTCCGAAACGGAGGGCCTCATTAAACAAGTAATTGGCAATCATAGAGCTCAATAGCTTACGAAAAAAATGATAGTATCGGTTTGCAGTAATATAAAAGAAGAAATTTCATTCTTATTTTCATAATAGGAAGCTCTTGTTTCGCTAGCTGTCTATAACTCTTAAAAATTACAGTCACTGGAGTGAAAAAAATAAAAAAATAAGTAGAAGTAGTGATATACCGCCATAGATAAGAAAGTTCCACGTGTTTAATAATTGACAAAACACTCTCCTCCTTGTGTGCAATCATTCGCCAACTTTCGTTTCGATGTCTCGAGCGGTTTAGGAGATACGAGAGATGTTGCGAGTATTTCATTCTCGCGGGCGTAGGATCGGAAGTGAGCGCGCTACATGGGATCCATTTTCTCGAGATCGGAGGCAGATAGATATCTCCTCCCAAGTCTGAACAAAAATTCAGCACGTTAGATAAATTTCATACGCAGCAACATATAGTGTAATACGCACCAAACGCAAAATCACAGCGACCCCTAATTTTGGTTGCAAACTTTTTGAGTTTTGTGTAGTGTCTTACTAAAATGAGTACATCACAATAAGAATGGTCATTAGCGAGGTGATGGGCACTTCGCCACGAAGCTGACATATAACTCTACAAGTGAGGCAAAAATCATATATTTTCAGAGAATAATTTCTGTAAAATAGTTTGAGAAAGATAAGAGGTTGCGCGCGCTTCGGTTCAGTCAGCGCAGAGCGTTGCTAGTCGCTGAGTGCGAAGTACGGTGTACGCGTCGTAATATGCGCTGCACCCGCGCGACCCGTGCAGCACGTGCGTGTCGCGCTGTAGTGTCGTCTCACGTCACACGTGCTATACGCTTCTCAATTTGCGCCTAGCCTTACTGGTTGCGCGCATCTTTGTTTTGATGAGCTCACGATTATAATCCCGCCAGATGCTACGCTCGACCAGGTGCTTCACAGATTCTTTTCGGGGAACCTTCTGACTGCGCATCTGCGTTCCCGCTTCAAGTACTGAGCGTTGCCGTCTTAATTTTACTTATATGTTTGTCGGTATCAGATAGTTACGTACATCTGCGAAGACTTCTTTCCAAGAATCATACGTGCCTGGGGAACACTACTTCTTCTCTTATTTCGTGTCAGAAGTGCTTCACACAATTTCTATACAAATTATATTTCGTTATGATATGCTGAATAATTATGAGACACTAAAAGAAGTAGATAAGTTCTTTGTGAAAAAACGTTACAGACGATGGCCGAAGTAGCGATGATTTAAAATACAGAATGGCAATAGTAAGAAATATATATCCGAAAAATAAAAATTTGTTAACATCAAATAAACATTGAGAAAAAAAATGCAACAGCGAGTTGTAGGTGTGCGACATAAACGAAAGTTGATGGCGTGTTTCTGTATCCGAAAGACGTTGTTCCATATTTCGTGCCAGCCGCGTAAGTGTGACGCTAGCGGCGTCACTATGAAATCGCCAATCAGGTTTGCTTTAAATCACGCTGTAACGGTCGTGAGCGTTAGTTACTTTTGAGATTGGACGTCATGAGGTGATATTAGTCAAGAGTGCCACCATCAACATGTCACTGAGTTTGAACGAGATCGTGAAATACACTCCTGGAAATGGAAAAAAGAACACATTGACACCGGTGTGTCAGACCCACCATACTTGCTCCGGACACTGCGAGAGGGCTGTACAAGCAATGATCACACGCACGGCACAGCGGGTAGACCAGGAACCGCGGTGTTGGCTGTCGAATGGCGCTAGCTGCGCAGCATTTGTGCACCGCCGCCGTCAGTGTCAGCCAGTTTGCCGTGGCATACGGAGCTCCATCGCAGTCTTTAACACTGGTAGCATGCCGCGACAGCGTGGAAGTGAACCGTATGTGCAGTTGACGGACTTTGAGCGAGGGCGTATAGTGGGCATGCGGGAGGCCGGGTGGACGTACCGCCGAATTGCTCAACACGTGGGGCGTCAGGTCTCCACAGTACATAGATGTTGTCGCCAGTGGTCGGCGGAAGGTGCACGTGCCCGTCGTCCTGGGACCGAACCGCAGCGATGCACGGATGCACGCCAAGACCGTAGGATCCTAGGCAATGCCGTAGGGGACCGCACCGCCACTTCCCAGCAAATTAGGGACACTGTTGCTCCTGGGGTATCGGCGAGGACCATTCGCAACCGTCTCCATGAAGCTGGCCTACGGTCCCGCACACCGTTAGGCCGTCTTCCGCTCACGCCTCTACATCGTGCAGCCCGCCTCCAGTGGTGTCGCGACAGTTGTGAATGGAGGGACGAATGGAGACGTGTCGTCTTCAGCGATGAGAGTTGCTTGTGCCTTGGTGCCAATGATGGTCGTATGCGTGTTTGGCGCCGTGCAGGTGAGCGCCACAATCAGGACTGCATACGACCGAGGCACACAGGGCCAACACCCGGCATCATGGTGTGGGGAGCGATCTCCTACACTGGCCGTACACCTCTGGTGATCGTCGAGGGGACACTGAATAGTGCACGGTAAATCCAAACCGTCATCGAACCCATCGTTCTACCATTCCTAGACCGGCAAGGGAACTTGCTGTTCCAACAGGACAATGCACGTCCGCATGTATCCTGTGCCACCCAACGTGCTCTAGAAGGTGTAAGTCAACTACCCTGGCTAGCAAGATCTCCGGATCTGTCCCCCATTGAGCATGTTTAGGACTGGATGAAGCGTCGTCTCACGCGGTCTGCACGCTGGTCCAACTGAGGCGCCAGGTGGAAATGGCATGGCAAGCCGTTCCACAGGACTACATCCAGCATCTCTACGATCGTCTCCATGGGAGAATAGCAGCCTGCATTGCTGCGAAAGGTGGATATACACTGTACTAGTGCCGACATTGTGCATGCTCTGTTGCCTGTGTCTAGGTGCCTGTCGCTCTGTCAGTGTGATCATGTGATGTATCTGACCCCAGGAATGTGTCAATAAAGTTTCCCCTTCCTGGGATAATGAATTCACGGTGTTCTTATTTCAATTTCCAGGAGTGTAGAACCACGAAAGGTTTGAAGCCCCTTCCGTGATATTGCGCAAAGACTGTTGAGGAAGGTCTATAGAAGACAGTGCTGCCAGAGCACAGTTACTAAACACAGGCTTCTGTAATGCCTTCACAAAAGAAGACAACGTAAACATTCCAGAATTCGAATCAAGAACAGCTGCCAACATGAATAACGTAGAAGTAAATATCCTCGGAGTGATGAAGCAACTTAAATCACTTAATGAAAGGAGGTCTTCTGGTCCAGACTGTATATCAATTAGGTTCGTTTCAGAGTACGCTGATGCATTAGCTCCATACATAACAATCGTATACAACCGTTCCCTCTACGAGAGATCTGTACCCAAAGACTGGAAAGTTGCACGGGTCACACCAATATTCAAGAAAGGTAGTAGGAGTATTCCACTAAATTACAGGCCCATATGATTAACGTCGATATGCAGCAGCATTTTGGGACATACATTGTGTTCGAACATTATGAATTACCTCGAATAAAACGGTTTATTGACACACAGTCAACACGGGTTTAGAAAACATCGTTCTTGTGAAACACAACCAGCTCTTTATTCATATCAAGTGTTGAGCGCTATTGACAAGGTACTCCAGATCGATACCGCATTTCTGGATTTCCGGAAGGCTTTTGACACTGTACCACACAAGCGACTTGTAGTGAAATTGCGTGCTTATGGAATATCGTCTCCGCGTTATGTGACTGGATTTGTGATTCCCTGTCAGAAGGGTCACAGTTCGTAGTGACAGACGGAAAGTGATCGATTAAAACAGAAGTGACTTCTGGCGGTCCCCAAGGTATTGTTATAGGCCCTATGCTGTTCCTTATCTATATAAGCGATTTGGGAGACAATCTGAGGAGCCGTCTTAGGTTGTTTTCAGATGACGCTGTAGTTTATCGACTAATAAAGTCATCAGAAGATCACAACAAACTGCAAAAGGATTTAGAAAAAATGTCTGAATGAGGAGAAAAGTGACAGTTGACCTTAAATAACGAATGAGGTCATCCATATGAGTGCTAAAAGGAACTCAAACTTCGGTTACACGACAAATCAGTCAAATCTAAAGGCCGTAAATTCAACTGAGTAGCTAGTAATTACAGTTACGAACAACTTAAAATTGGAAGGAGCACACAGAAAATGTTGTGGGGAAGGCTGTGTTTTATTGACAAAACACTTAGAAAATGTAACAGATCTACTAACGAGACTGCCTACACTACGCTTGTCGGTCCTCGTTTAGATTATGTAGTTCTTCTTCACTTTTGCTCAGAATAGTAAGGTTATCAGCAAATCGTATCATTGATATCCTTTCACCTTGAATTTTAATTCCATTCCTGGGCATTTCTGGTAAGGTCTGGGTGGCTAAGCAAGGCGAATGTTCTTCTCGAGTGGAATGCTGACAACATGTGAGGATACCAAAATTTATTTTCACCACATGAATTAAAACAGAGAACTGGCAAGTGCACAATGATTAATCAGTGTTTGCAAATGGCGGTGATATACACAGATTATTCAATTGCATAAAAGCAATGAGAGTAACACAAAAAATTTAAAAGAAAATTAGCCTTATGGTACCAACTTTAAATTAATAAAGAAATTACTTCACACAAATATAACCTTAAAATAACTGGATATCTGAGCTCATTAGTAAATTATCAGACCTTATGAATATAAAAAATAACAGTTTGTAAAAGCTAGTATGTTTCAAAAAATACTGAAATTGGAAGATCTCATAACTACGTGAATTAACTGTTACAAAAAACATTCGGCAGTATGATGTTATGATAGTCTGAAAGATACACATACCAATCAGCACATTCTCGGCGTTTGGCGTAGACATCGGCCGCGTGTCTGAATTCCGTGCTCGAGAGCTCAAGTGACAACAACAGGCAGGAGCGCCTGAGCACATCAGTAGCAGCTTCTGGAACACACAAACCCAGTATTGATACAAAGTTCGCTAAAATACTAAAACCAACAGCCAAGCACTGGGTAGTGCCAAATGCTGAAAGAAATTTTAAATGCTATAGTGTGACAACCGCCGTTACTATTAAAGCAATAGTTCATTGCACTATCTCCAATGACGTGAAATTTCACTTGATAAATTTATAAAACGCAAGTAGTTCAAAGTGATAATGACCAGACAATCCGCACACAACCTTAAATACCAAAGCACTAGCTGACTGTGCAGAATAGTTACTATTATAGTTTCCAACCAAATAGAAGTTGGCAGTCTCAGTTTAGATTGGCGGCTGAAGTTTAATACAAAGAACAAACTTTTAGTAATTAAATTGACCACTTAATATATTAATAATGATAATAAAAAGAGTAATCGTCGTTGTAATGCAACAGAACCAGGGCAGAGCGCAGTTGCATGAATTTGTGACAACAAGTATCCCCGACCCACGTCCAAGTTGTTTAAGGAATGACTAGCGAATATCGAAGTGGCTACCAGGAAGATAGACGTCCAAACGTTCCACAAAAAAATGGCTCACCTTTTAAAGTTAGTCCATCCAACAACCCTACCACAACAAAGGTCAAAATTTAATAATGATTGTGGTGTTGCTCACGCTGCTAAATAGTGCAACAACAAAGTTATTATATGGCAGGTGTCATTAGACCACAGTTAATAAAGTCATTTCATGTAATAATGAATAAACTAGGCACTCATCTTTTCGTGCTTCCCACGCTGGTCTCATTGCAAAACCATGGTTCAATCGTCGAAAATTCTAGGTGATGATTCCAAGCTCGTATGCAAAGAGGCCTAGGTTTTATTCTGCTATATTCAAAAGTTTTGTAGATGCGCTTCACAAACTATTCTTGAAGATTAAACCTTTCAAAGTTGGCACAATGGTGATGTAAGAAAATAATCAGCAATCCCAGTTTAATATTGCAATATCAAGTAACACACAAAACATCACTTCAGAATGCAAAACATACTTGAAAACATCTTCCTCACTGTTAAAAGTTCACATTTTATAAGCTGACTACAATACGCGTCTTTCCAACATGACGTCCAAGACATGACTTTCTTAGGGTCCGACTCTCTAACTAACTAATAATCGCTTACGCGCCCAAAAATCAGAGATACAAGTACGTCAAAGATCATTGTGACAAAAGAAAGAATACACATAAGAATAATATAATTGTAATATAAACGTATCGATGAATCAAGGTACTTCTACTTTAATGAAATCAAATCTGAATGTTGTCTCAGAAATATGTCAACTACTTTACAGAAACACAGTAGATTATTACTAGTATCGAGAGGTTCAGGTGAGGTGCCGTAATGGTTACGTAATTCAAGTACCATTACATCCTGCAGCCCGCCGTTAACATGCACGCCAGGGTAAACTCCCGCGCTCTCCTCAGGATTCGAGACGCACACGACTCTTAAACAGAGCCTGTGTTGACCGGTGACTACTTCCACACTCTCCTGCTCGCCACCAGACCCAGGCGCCGGAATCAACACGGTGCGTCCTGGCGGTACACCAAGAGCCGACTGGCTACTCGCGATGCTCCGTGCTCTGTCTACCCTCTGTCACTGCCCCCTACCGCGTCGCTCCGTCACTGCCCTGACCGAGTCTCCTCTCGCGAACCGCAGCCGTCCTTAAATAGACGGACCTGGCCAACCAAGACGCCGCGAATCGCGTAACTTTGACAGAGAAACTGTCCTGCCAAGAGCATCGCAGGAAGTCACGCATCACTTTCCTTTGTTTCCATTATTACATTAACGGATTAAACAGCAGGGACGTAAGACTACAACCCTCTCTTAAACCCTTTTTAATCCGAGCACTTCGTTCTTGCCTCTTGTACATATTTTATGCTACTGGCCATTAAAATTGCTACACAAAGAAGAAATGCACATGACAAGCGGGTATTCATTGGACAAATATATTATACTAGAACTGACATGCGATTACACTTTCACGCAATTTGGGTACATAGATCCTGAGAAATCAGTACCCAGAACAACCACCTTTGGCCGTAATAACGGCCTTGATACGCCTAGGCACTGAGTCAAACAGAGCTTGGATGGCGTGTACAGGTACAGCTGCCTATGCAGCTTCAACACAATACCACAGTTCATCAAGAGTAGTGACTGGAGTATTGTGACGAGGCAGTTGCTCGGCCATCATTGACCAGACGTTTTCAGTTGGTGAGAGATCTGGAGAATGTGCTGGCCAGGACAGTACAGGAGCTGCAGCCGGCCGTTGTGGCAGAGCTGTTCTAGGCGCTTCAGTCCGGAACCGCGCTGCTCCTACTGTCGCAGGTTCGTATCCTGCCTCGGGCATGAGTGTGTGTACCGTCCTTAGGTTAGTTAGGTTTATGTAGTTCTAAGTCTAGGGGACTGATGACCTCAGATGTTAAGTCTCATAGTGCTCAGAGCCATTTGAACCAGGACCTGCAACATGCGGTCGTGCATTATCCTGCTGAAATGTAGCGTTTCTAGGCGATCGAATGAAGGGTAAAGCCACGGTCGTAACACATCTGAAATGTACCGTCTATTGTTCAAAGTGCAGTCAATGTGCACAAGAGGTGACCGAGACGTGTAACCAACGGCACCCCATACCATCACGCCTGGTGATACGCCAGTATGGCGATGAAGAATACACGCTTCCAATGGGCGTTCACGGCGATGTCGCCAAACACGGATGCGACCATCACGATGCTGTAAACAGAACCTGGATTCATCCGAAAAAATGACGTTTTGCCATTCGTGCATCCAGGTTCGTCGTTGAGTACACCATCGCAGGCGCTCCTGTCTGTGATGCAGCGTCAAGGTTACCCGCAGCCATGGTCTCCGAGCTGATAGTCCAAGCTGCTGAAAACGTTGTCGAACTGTTCGTGCAGATGGTTGTTATCTTGCAAACGTCCCCATCTGTTGACTCAGGGATCGAGACGTCGCTGCACGATCCGTTATAGCCATGGGGATAAGATGCCTGTCATCTCGACTGCTACTGATACGAGGCCGTTGGGATCCAGCACGGCGTTCCGTATTACCCTCCTGAACCCACGGATTCCATATTTGGCTAACAGTCATTGGATCTCTACCAACGCGAGCAGCAGTGTCGTGATACGATAAACCGAAATCGCGATTGGCTACAATCCGACCTTTATCAAAGTCGGAAATGTGATGGTAGGCATTTCTCCTCCTTACACGAGGCATCACAACAACGTTTCACTAGGCAACGCCGGTCAACTGCTGTTCGTGTATGAGAAATCGTTTGGAAACTTTCCTCATGTCAGCACGTTGTAGATGTCTCCAGTGGCTTCAACCTTATGTGAATGCTCTGGAAAGCTAATCATTTGCATATCACAGCATCTTCTTTCCGTCGATTAAATTTCGCGTCTGTAGCACGTCATCTTCGTGGTGTAGTAGTTTTAATGTCCAGTAGTGTATCCCTATAGCATACCCCAATTTCCCTCAGAATTTAGAACTTTTTGCACCATTTTAAATTGTCGAATGCTTTTCTCAGGTAGACCAATTCTATGAACGTGTCTTGATTTTTCTTTAGTCTTGCTTTCAATATCAAACTTAACATCAGAATTGAGCCTTTATCTTTCCTACAGCCAAACTGTTCGTCATATGGCACATCCTCAATTTTCTTTTCCATTAGTCTACACTATTGTTGTCATCAACTTGTATGCATGACCTGTTAAGCTGATGGTGCGTTAATTCTCGCGTTTGTCAGCTCTCGCAGTCTTCGGAATTGTGTGGATGACGTTTTCCCGAAATTCAGTGGTATGTCGCTAGACTCATACATCCTACACACCAACATGAATTGTTTTGTTACCACTTCCTCCAATGATTTTTGAAATTCTAATGGAATGTTACCTATCTCTTCTGACTTATTTGATCTTAAGTGCTCCACAGCTCTTTTAATTTCTGATTCTAATACTGGATCGCCCATCTTTTCTAAATTGACTGTTGTTTCTTCTTCTAGCACAGACAACTCTTTCTCCTCATAGAGGCCTTGAATGTATTCTTTGATCCTATCACCTTTCCTTTGCATTTAAAAGTGGAATTCCCGTTGCACTCTTAATGTTACCACCCTTGCTTTTAATGCCACCGAAGGTTGTTTTGACTTTCCTGTATGCTGAGTCTACCCTTCCGACAATCATTTCTTTTTAGATTTCTTCACGTTCTTCATGCAACCATTTCGTCCTTGCTTCCCTGCACTTCCTATTTATTTCATTCCTCAGCGACTTGTATTTCTGTGTTCCTGAGTTTCCCGGAAAATTTTTTTACTTCCTCCTTTCATCGACCAACTGAAGTATGTCTTCTGTTACCCATGGTTGGCCGGCCGGGGTGGCCGAGCGGTTCTACGTGCTACAGTCTGCAACAGCCCGACCGCTACGGTCGTAGGTTCGAATCCTGCCTCGGGCATGGATGTGCGTGTTGTTACGTTAGTTAGGTTTAAGTAGCTCTAAGTTCTAGGGAACTGATGACCTCAGAAGTAAGTCGCATAGTGTTCAGAGCCATTTGAACCACTTACCCATGGTTTCTTCTCAGTTAACTTCTTTGTATCTGATGTTTTTCTTTCCAACTTCTGTGATTGCCCATTTTAGAGATGCCCATTTCCCTTCAAGTGTAATGCCTACTGAGCTATTCATTATTGCTGTATCCAAAGCCTTCAAGCATATCTAGTCATTCCTTATTACTTCCGCACCCCACTTCTTTGCGTAATAACTCTTCCTGATTAATGTCTTAAACGTCAACCTACTCTTCATCACTACTACATACTTACCTGAGTCTGTACCTCCTCCTGGTTACGTTTTACAATCGAGCATCCAATTTCAGAATAACTGTCTCACAATGATGCAGTCAAACTGTTATGTTCCCTTATCATCCGGTCTTTTCCACATGTACCTTCTTCTCTTGTGGTTCTCGAACAGAGTACTCGCTATTGCTTGCTGAAATTTATTACATAACTCAATTAGTCTTTCTCCTGCCTCATTCCTTGTCTCGAGCTCGTATTCTCCTGTAACCTTTTCTTCTACTCCTTCCCCTACAACTACATTTTTGTCCCCCATTGCTATTAGATTTTCATCTCCTTTTAGGTACTGTATTACCCTTTCAATATCGTCATATACTTTCTCTACCTCTTCATCTTCAGCTTGCGACGTCGGCATGTGTAACTGAACTGACGTTGTCGGTGTTGGTTTGCCATCGATTCTGATAAAAACAATACTATCGCTAAACTATTCACAATAGCACACTCTCTACCCTACCTTCCGATTCATTCTGACTCCAAATCCCTTTCTTCTTTCCATTCCACTTCAATGTCTTCTGCTATATCTAGATTGAACCTTTGCATTTCCCTTTTCAAATTTTATAGCTTCCCTACCACATTCAAGTTTCTGACATTCAACGCCCCCGAATCGTAGAACGTTATCCTTTCGTTGTTTATTCAGTCTTTTTCCCACTCGACAATCCCCTTCTGGAGATTCGAATGCGGGACTTTTCCGGAATTGAGAGATCATCGCGACTCTTTTTCAATTACAGGCCACATGTCCTGTGGATACACATTACGTGTCTTTAATGCAGTGGTTTCCATTGCCTTCTGCATCCTCATGTCGTTGATCATTGCTGATTCTTCCGCCTTTAGGGGCAGTTTCCCACCCCTAGGAAAAGAGAGTGTCCTGAATGTTTGCTCTTCCGCCCTCTGAGCCAAGGCCGTTGGCAGGATGAGGGTGCCTTCTTATGCCGGAAGTCTTCGGCCGCCAATGCTAATAATTACTCAAAAACAACACAGTGACGGGTCTCGAACCTGGAACCGAGAGTGTTTTGATTACTGATCAGAGACGCTACCTCTAGACGAGGGATGCACTGTCAGATGTGAGATCTGTAGCTCCCAGTACTTTGCTTTAGGTTACGCGTATTGGCTTGTAACAGTGCCTAATATCAATGTCACTCAACAGCTAAAGCTGCTATTGTGGCGTCCCTCGCTATCGATTGGCAGCCTATGCCATGTTATCTGCCGCCAACCGGTGTCCGCCGGAGGGAGGAGAATAGTCTGAATTTAGTCTATGGGTCCTAATTAGTCGTCGCCACCTAGACATTTGTGAACTCCGCTTGAAAGAACTGGATTTGAGTTATTTCACTGAACACTTTGCTTGTATTATGGTTTGCAGTGTGTCTGGATGCTGCATCTAATAAAGCAATATCAAACTGTTGCTTATTCGTTTCATCGCTCTTTTATGTTCGAGTCCCACCGCATTCTCATCACTTACCCCTGGGACGACAAAACACATCTGGTGACCAGGAATTTTCGAGGGATTGTTGCCTCTTACTGTCCACATAAATACTCTACTGGCCATTAAAATTGCTACACCACGAAGATAACGTGCTACAGACTCGAAGACGATGCTGTAATATGCAAATGATTAACTTTTCAGAGCATTCACACAAGGTTGGTGCCGGTGGCGACACCTACAACGTGCTGACATGAGGAAAGTTTCCAATCGATTTCTCATACACAAACAGCAGTTAACTGGCGTTGCCTGGTGAAACGCTGTTGTGATGCCTCGTGTAAGGAGGAGAAATGCGTACCATCTCGTTTCCGACTTTGATAAAGGTCAGATTGTAGCCTATCGCGATTGTGGTTTATCGTATCGTGACATGATTGCTCGCTTTGGTCGAGATCCAGTAACAGATGTGGACGTTGACGAGACAACAACCATCTGCACGAACAGTTCGACGACGTTTGCAGCAGCATGGACTATCAGCCCGGAGACCATGGCTGCGGTTACCCTTGGCGCTGCACCACAGACAAGAGCGCCTGCGACGGTCCTGGGTGCACGAATGGCAAAACGTCATTTTTTCGGATGAATCCAGATTATGTTTACAGCATCATGATGGTCGCATCCGTGTTTGGCGACATCGCGGTGAACGCACATTGGAAGCGTGTATTCGTCATCGCAATGCTGGCGTATCACCCGGCGTGATGGTATGGGGTGCCATTGGTTACACGTCTCGGTCACCTATTGTTCGCATTTACGGCACTATGAACAGTAGACGTTGCATTTCAGATGTGTTACGACCCGTGGCTCCACGCTTCATTCGATTCCTGCGAAACCCTACATTTCTACAGGATAATGCACGACCGCATGTTGCAGGTCCTGTACGGGCCTTTCTGGATACAGAAAATGTTCTACTGCTGCCCTGGCCAGCACATTCTCCAGATCTCTCACCAACTAAAAACGTCTGGTCAATGGTGGCCGAGCAACTGCCTCGTCACAATACGCCAGTCACTACTCTTGATGAACTGTGGTATTGTGTTGAAGCTGCATAGGAAGCTGTACCTGTACACGCTATCCAAGCTCTGTTTGACTCAGTGCCTAGGCGTATCAAGGCCGTTATTACGGCCAAAGGTGCCGGCCGCGGTGGTCTCGCGGTTCTAGGCGCGCAGTCCGGAACCGTGCGACTGCTACGGTCGCAGGTTCGAATCCTGCCTCTGGCATGGATGTGTGTGATGTCCTTAGGTTAGTTAGGTTTAAGTAGTTCTAAGTTCTAGGGGACTGATGACCACAGCAGTTGAGTCCCATAGTGCTCAGAGCCATTTTTGAACGGCCAAAGGTGGTTGTTCTGGGTACTGATTTCTCAGGATCTATGTACCCAAATTGCGTGAAAATGTAATCGCATGTCAGTTCTAGTATAATATATTTGTCGAATGAATATCCGTTTATCATCTGCGTTTCTCTTTGGTGTAGCAGTTTTAATGGCCAGTAGCGCACATTCGAAATTTATGCTTATTTCGCTGTCACTGTTACTTTTCACATGCTCTAGCTTCTGCCATTGGTTTGCAGTTTGTCTTTCTGTATTTGTGCTTACTTTCGCTGCTGCATTTATCGAAGTTGTCTTGTTCTATCGGCTACACACAATCACGTTGCTAATCTTGATCCTTTTAGCTACTTCCTGTCGCGGGGTCTGTTCTTGTTATGGCTTAACGAAGACTACCAATTCGCGAAACGCAACGCAAGCACGCTCCTGCAATCAGGTTATTCAGACGCAGACTCAGTAAGTGCTACATTGATGCAAATGGTGACCCAGATCCTGTCAAATCAAGCAGCAGCAGAATCAACGCCGAAACCTGTAGCCCAGCGTTAACAACTAACAGTGCAGAACTTTTGTGCCACGTAAGGTGGGCATTTGACATTAACATGGAGAACTGGAATGAGTACAGCGCTCAGATCGATATGCAATTCGCGGTGTATCAAGTGCAAACGTTATTTTCTGGCTGCGATTGGTATGTTCACTTATCGCCTTTGTAGAAAACTGTTCGCCACATTGCACCCTTGGAAGTGTGGCCTATGAAGATCTGTTAGCTGATTCTCAGAATACTGTGACTGCGGTTCGGCGTAAGTCTTTTGGCCTTCGGCGACAACCAAGTCATAAGCCGTTGTAAGTTCAAATGTAAGTGCGATCGGTATTTTACCGATGAAATGGTCAGTGACGCTAACACACAAAAGGTGCCTGACTTTCGCATTCGTGATCAGATTTTGAGGTACTCCGACCCCACCCTGAAACAAGAGCTTGATTTGATTGAACATCACGACTCGTGTGACATTGAACTAATGGCTACTCTTGATTGCGCACAGATTTGTGTCGTTAAGAATACTTGTGAACAGCGCACGCCGTTAGTAGCCAGTAGTGGCACGCTGTGTCTCACTCAGCGACTTCAGTGAGGTAAATAGCGGCAGCGCCCGCAGAAACAGTATTCAAGCGCATGCGCACCGGCTTGTCCATCTCATGACGCTAAGTGCTTCCGTTGCGGAAAACATGGACATGAACAGGCAGTATTCTTGCAAGGAATCAAGTCCAAGGACACACAGTGAGGTACGAAAAATCCAAGAACGCAGGTATCAGCACACGCACCCTCCTTATCTACAGTTGGGCTATGTTAATTCTTTTCCTCGCTTGCACTGGAGTAGCTTGCTTATTTTTGCCAGTCGATTATGACTGATCGTTGCACAAGTCTGCTGCCATTTTGGGGCTGTTGCTGCTCTTGATGTCCCCAATGGGCCGTCACCATCATCACTTCTTTTTCATCTGTAACTTCTTTGTATTTTACTTTTGCATATTCGACGGTATTTTCTGGTTGAAAAAAAAAGAATAGACCATTAGTGGCAGAATACACTCTTTTATCGTAAAACAACAGTAGCAAAGCCCTACAAGAATTTCTTTGCACAGTACGCTTTTCTGTTTGCAGCCTCGATAAACATTGTCCTGCCCCATTTGATTCTAGTCCCCATCTGCAATTAGACGTCCTTCACAAATGTAAATTGGTCTTTTATGTCGATCTGTTGGGGAAAAGAGACCAGAAAAATATACAAGTCGTCAAGGAACACCAAACGCGTAGTTTGTCTGCCATTAAACTGGACAAACATTTTCCTATGTTAGAAAGCCAAAATTTTCATGCACAAGTATCCTAACACCTCGTTTTGAAAACTTCATTACACTCCAGGTATACTGTGAATATTTGTCTTTGATATACAATGCTGTTACACACCATCCTTGCATATGTCTAATTGTTCATACATTGCCTCAGATAATATACGTTTTGTTGGCAGTGTAAGCTACAGGCTTGTTTATCATGGCGATGGAAACGTGACCAGTTGTTAATTTTTGCCTTCTTTTTGCAGTTCTTGTGCGCCACATCTCCGCTTCATTCTCAGATATGTTTTGCTACAAACTACCACGTTGCTCATGCAAATATATCTGAGAATGAAGCGGAGATGTGGCGCACAAGAACTGCAAAAAGAACGCAAAAATTAACAACTGGTCACGTTTCCATCGCCATGATAAACCAGCCTGTAGCTTACACTGCCAACAAAACGTTTGGTATATTATCTGAATCTTTCTTGAGCAATTACTTTGACGCTGTCCCTTTCTTTTCTTTTTGAAGTTGCAAATTCCTTTTTTTTCTTATGTTCTACTCTCTCTCTACACTATGTTTACAATTTATTATTCTATGAATGACTATAGGTGATTTACATGCTGCGCTCCTAATGACTCTGTAGATTTGATACTGTCTGGCTCTGCTGAACAAGCATCGACTTTGTGCCACACTCGTACTGGGCCATAGTCAACAGACAAGAATTTGTGACGTACGCCCTTCTATCTGTTCAACAAATGGTGTGATTTTACCAGGACTTTCTGATCTTGTCTCACCATCGCCACCGTATCTGCTCTTCCCTTCTGTTTTTGTTCCACTGTTATTTTGTTATGGAGTGTCTCCCCAGCATGCTCTTGAGCTTAAAGGTACGTCCTCTACCTCTCACATCATTTCAAGCGGATGTTTGTTCTTTGATACCGTTAATGATCCGAAACGTGTGGTGCTGTGGGAGAGCTGAATTATGGCGTCCTGAAAGTCTCGTAAGTACAAGTCGCAAATCACGTGCTTCTTAGTGCAGTTTATCCTACAAGTCCTTCACAAAGCGTTTGTGTATGTTGGAACTTGGGTGGTGCCTACTGATGTACACAGGCTGAGAGCCCTGCAATACCTGGAGGGCTGAACAAGTGATAAGGATTGTGGAAATGGCCAAGTAGGGTGTCGGCCAGTTTCATTCAAAATTGTAATCTATTGTAATTTAATAACACATTTACACCCAAGACGGTGCATAGCCGAACCTTTAGAACTACAATTTCGAAAAAGGCAATTATTTCACTGCTGAAGGCCTCCAAACAAGAAATCTTAAAGCAACAAAATAAATCTCAAGTGGTAAAAACATGCAGTTAAAATTGCAAATAAAATAAGTAACACACACACACATATATATATATATATATATATATATATATATATATATATATATATATATATATATATAGCGAGGCTGAGAGCTTCAATCCAAGAGTGAATAGACAAACGAAAACAAGATGCAATACAAACGGCTTAAGGTCCGCAATCAAATTTTTAAGATTTTAAAATAAATTACCATAACCTTTCATAGACAGAAGGCCACAATGGTTTTTTTTTCAGAATAAGGACTTAAGTGGCTGAAGGCCCACAATTGATTTTCTTAAATTCAAAAAACATAAAATCCAGTAAAAACAAGAATTTCTTAAATCATTGACTATGATAGATTATAAACAGACAATTAAACACCGGTGAGAAGGACATAAAGAAAACGGCACTCAGAAGTCTCCAGGGAGGTCGGTCTGCCCTCGTTCACTTAGGCGAGACAGGTGGTGAGCCCAACTACACTTGATCCATTGGAACCCAACAGGGGACAGCCTGGGACCTACAGACAAAACAACTTGTTTGCCACCAATCGGTACATGAGAACTCAAACACCAAAAGTGACGAACGTGATTATCCACAATGAAATATTTATAAGCTGTCAATAATACACAGCATGTTGGGCAGCGACAAGAGGTGAGGAAAGGACGCTGCCTGAAATCACGTTAGTTGTCAGGGCAGGTAACCCGAACACTAACGGCCACAAGGCAGAAAATTCCGCTGGCACACTTGAACTGTAGCCAACCAATGTAGTTAATTGCGCCACATGGCGGCTAAATTTCAACAACAGAAACACTCGGTGTTGCTCACAGGAAAACCTCCCTAACAGCGAACCACCGAAACCAACCACACAAATTAATGGACGTGGCTTGGGTAGTTGAAACCACTACTCAACTTTGACGTCCTGGGTCGATGAACCACGAAGCTCGTAGCGACCGGACAACTCCACAAACGCTCCGACGCTGCACAGGGACCGCCAGCTGACCCAGCCGACTGCACCGAGTGTAGGTAACTTCCGTGGTTCGCAGCTACCGACCGACTCACTGCAGACCCCTTAGCCGGAAACTATATGCACAAACCAAAGATGGTACATGGTCCAATTATCGATACACATCTCTGCTGCCACATGTAGAAGGAAGAAGAACGGCGATGTAACCGCAACAAGGGCGAGAAACCAAACACAGATAGACAGCGAAGTTCAAGAAAACGCATAGTTGTGAGTGATCGCGGCTTACAGGCTTTATGTTATGTTTCGTCAATGTGTGCTGACACTTTTGTGTACGATATTGTGGTCCATTTTCGGACAGAATACCATCTACACATCTAACTATCCTTGTCCTTGTCACACACGCTGCGCCTGTTACCCACACTATCGCCCGCCCACTGCTGGGTGTGGGTGTGCACCCTTCGTCCGGTTCCTGAGCGAGCTCAAGGCATATGCTGGGATGCAGGTGAGAGGTCACTGTCAGCCACAGTTATCGCACCTCTTCATTTACCACTGCACCCAGGCCTCTGGCCTCCCCCATCTACTCTAACTGTAGCAATATACGTCCATGGAGAAGAGATTTTTTTTTGTGGGGGAGGGGGCGATGTTGAGCCGAAAGCTGTAGACTCCACATCGCCACCCATATCACTTGCAGAGGTTGTCAGGCCAAGCCTCTACCCACCAATTATGTCCACGGGTGAGGAGAGCTTCTGCTGGCAGAGACTGCAGCGTCTCATCAGAATCCTAGAAATGCCGCAGACTGGTCAGCTCTCGAGCAGTCCTGCTTCAGTCTCAGGGCCACCAGCTTTCGGTTAACACTGTTGAGCCGCAGCTTATCTCTGGAGCGTGTCAGCTCTTTCTTGTCCCCGCGCTTTGCCACAGTGCGATTGGTCGCGATACACTATTTACATCTACATCTACACCTACATGATTACTATGCAATTCACATTTAAGTGCCTGGCAGAAGGTTCACCGAACCACAATCATACTATCTCTCTACCATTGCACTCCCGAACAGAGCGCGGGAAAAACCAACACCGAAATCTTTCTGTTCGAGTTCTGATTTCTCTTATTTTATTTTGATGATCATTCCTACCTATGTAGGTTGTGCTCAACAAACTATTTTCGCAATCGGAAGAGATAGTTGGTGACTGAAATTTCGTAAATAGACCTCGCCGCGATGAAAAATGTCTTGGCTTTAATGACTTCCATCCCAACTTGCGTATTATATCTGCCACACTCTCTCCCCTATTACGTGATAATACAAAACGAGCTGCCCTTTTTTTCACCCTTTCGACGTCCTCCATAAATCCCACCTGATAAGGATCCCACACCGCGCAGCAATATTCTAACAGAGGACGAACGATTGCAGTGTAAGCTGTCTCTTTAGTGGACTTGTTGTCCTAGCAATGAAACGCAACCTTTGGCTCGCCATCCCCACAATATTATCTATGTGGTCTTTCCAACTGAAATTGTTCGTAATTTTAACACCCAGATACTTAGTTGAATTGACAGCCTTGAGAATTGTACTATTTATTGAGTAATCGAATTCCAACGGATTTATTTTGGAACTCATGTGGATCACCTCACACTTTTCGTTATTTAGTGTCATCTGCCACCTGCCACACCATACAGCAATCTTTTTTAAATCACATTGTAACTCATACTGGTTTTCGGATGACCTTACTAGACGGTAAATTACAGCATCATCTGCGAACAACCTGAGAGAACTGCTCAGATTGTCACCCAGGTCAGGAATAGCAGAGGTCCCAGGACGCTTCCTTGGGGAACACCTGATATCACTTCAGTTTTACTCGATGATTTGCCGTCTGTTACTACGAACGGCGACCTTCCTGACAGGAAATCACGAATCCAAACTGAGACGATACCCCATAGGCCCGCAGCTTGATTAGAAGTCACTTGTGAGGAACGGTGTCAAAAGCTTTCCGTAAATCTAGAAATACGGAATCAACTTGAGATCCCCTGTCGATAGCGGCCATTACTTCGTGCGAATAAAGAGCTAGCTGCGTTGCACAAGAACGATGTTTTCTGAAGCCTTGCTGATTGCGTATCAATAGATCGTTCCCTTCGAGGTGATTCATTGTGGTGTCACCGCCAGACACCACACTTGCTAGGTGGTAGCCTTTAAATCGGCCGCGGTCCGTTAGTATACTGTCAGTCACTATCAGTGATTGCAGACCGAGCGCCGCCACACGGCAGGTCTAGAGAGACTTCCTACCACTCGCCCCAGTTGTACAGCCGACTTTGCTAGCGATGTGTCACTGACTCCTACGCTCTCATTTGCCGAGACGATAGTTAGCATAGCATTCAGTTACGTTATTTGCTATGACCTAGCAAGGCGCCATTATCTGTTGCTATTGATACTGAGAATCATGTACCGTCCAGAGCGACTTTCGTCACTAATGGATTAAAGTTAAGTATTCCACCAGCTACGTCCGTTTTTCTCAATTTTAATTCCCTTGTCATATTCCAGACCTCACGCCAGCCTGCGTGAGCTCAAACGCGTGCATTTCGGCCTCCTTTAGTAACCCTGTGTTGGCTCTCCTGCCAACCACAACATTCCTAATGTTTGAATACTGTATATGCTCCAAAACGCTACTGCAAACCGACGTCAATGATATAGGTCTGTAGTTCGATGGATTACTCCTACTACCCTTCTTAAACACTGGTGCGACCTGCGCATTTTTCCAATCTGTAGGTACAGATCTATCGGTGAGCGAGCGGTAGTATATGATTGCTAAGTAGGGAGCTATTGTATCAGCATAATCTGAAAGGAACCTAATCGGTATACAATCTGGACCTGAAGACTCGCCCGTATCAAGCGATTTGAGTTGCTTCGCAACCCCTATCTACTTCTAAGAAACTCATGCTAACAGCCGTTGTTTTTCAAATTCTGGATATTTCATTCGTCTTCCCTGGTGAAGGAATTTCGGGGAAGTGCGCTTTAGCGGCACAGTCGTCGCTAACAGTACCATCAGCACTGCGCAGCGAAGGTATTGACTGCGTCTTGCTGATTCTGTACTTTACATACGACCAGATTTTTTTCGGATTTGCTACCAAATTTCGAGACAATGTTTTGTTGTGGAACCTATTAAAGGCATCTCGCGTTGAAGTGCGCGCGCGGGAACGATTCGAAGGCGGTCTCCATTAGCGGGACGTGATGGTAGTTTTGCTGGTTACCGAGAGAGGGCAGTCGTCTATGCAGTGCTGGTGGTGCCGTTGTTGGTGGGGGCCGTGCGTGCGAGCCCGGAGTCTGTTTTGGACGAGTGCGGAAACAACACGCTCGCGAGGGGGTGACGTGGCGTGACACTTTTTCTCCGAAGATCTTCGTGAAACTCCCCAGATGAAGGTACTCTTTGGTCACAACACAAGAGATTCCCCTCTGACGACATAAGTATCACCGTAAATTTTCCTTAAAAAAAAAAAAAAAACTGAAAATGGCTGCACTAGACGTTATATGACTCATCCATTGTAGGTGCGCTAATTGTGTCCCAAATTCCCTCGGTGGAAAGCCTAATTTGTGTTTTCAACTAATTTTTTGAATTATGTTAATGTCCCTGTTCTTAGACATTTAACCGATATACCTCAATGGAGCGGCATTTAGGTTCATTGCCTATAACTACACACATTTGAGATTAGATTCTCCATATAATGGACAAGTTACGTCTACGCCCACACTATTCCTGATAACGACAGCGAGTTTCAGTTCAGTGGCCGTCAGCTCATTAACGTACAATCGAACTAAGAGAGAGAGATTTTATCGCAAGGTTTTGCGGCATTCCCAGTAAATACCTTAACTCAGTGGACATTCGCCTTCGAGAACACCGGAATTCCGCGATTCCAAAATTCTTCCAGCCAATTACACAACTATTCGAAACATTTACAAGTTGTTATCAGCTGACAGTGAGGTAGGAAAATCGAAGAACGCATGTATCTTGCACACTCACCCCTCTTACCTTTAGTTGGCGTATATTAATTCTTTTCCTCGCTTGTCCTGGAGTAGCTTGCTTATCTTTCCCAGTCGATTATGACTGATTGTTGCACAATTCATAGAATACACTACTGGCCTTTAATATTGCTACACCACGAATATGACGTGCTACAGACACCAAATTTAAGCGACAGGAAGAAGATGCTGTGATATGCAAATTATTAGCTTTTCAGAGCATTCACACAAGGTTGGCGGTGCTGGCGATACCTACAACGTGCTGACATGAGGAATGTTTCCAACCAATTTCTTATACACAAACAGCAGTTGACCGGCGTTGCCTGGTGAAACGTTGTTGTGATGCCTCGTGTAAGGAGGAGAAATGCGTATCATCACGTTTCCGACTTCGATAAAGGTCAGATTGTAGCCTATCGCGATTGTGGTTTATCGTATCGTGACATGGCTGCTCGCTTTGGTCGAGATCCAATAACAGATGGGGACGTTTACGAGACAACAACCATCTGCACGAAGAGTTCAACGACGTTTGCAGCAACACCGACTATCAGCTCGGAGACCATGGCTGCGGTTACCCTTGACGCTGTATCACAGACAGGAGCGCCTGCGATGGTGTACTCAACGACGAACCTGGATGCACGAATGGCAAAACGTCATGTTTTCGGATGAATCCAGGTTCTGTTTACAGCATCATGATGGTCGCATCCGTGTTTGGCGACATCGCGGTGAACGCACATTGGAAGCGTTTATTCGTCATCGTCATACTGCCGGCGTGATGGTATGGGCTGCCATTAGTTCCACGTCACGGTCACCTCTTGTTCACATTGACGGCACTTTGAACAGTGGGCGTTACATTTCAGATGTGTTACGATCCGTGGCTCTACCCTTCATTCGTTGCCTCCGAAACCCTACATTTCGGCAGGATAATGCACGACCGTGTGTTGCATCTCCTGTACGGGCCTTTCTGGATACAGAAAATGTTCTACTGCTGCCCTGGACAGTATATTCTCCAGATCTCTCACCAATTAACGTCTGGTCAATGGTGGCCGAGCTACTAGCTCGTCACAATACGACAGTCACTACTCTTGATGAACTGTGGTATCGTGTTGAAGCTGCATTATGCAGTTGTACCTGTATACGCCATCCAAGCTCTGATTGACTCAATGCCGAGGCGTATCAAGGCCGTTATTACGGCCAGAGATGGTTGTTTCCTGCGTAAAAATGCAATCACGTGTCAGTTCTAGTATAATATATCTGTCCAATAAATGCCCGTTTATCATCTGCATTTTTTTCTTGGTGTAGCAGTTTTAATGGTCAGTAGTGTAGCATTCCTTGTGTGGCTGATCATTTACAGAAGAGAGTTATGATTCGACTCTTAGACGTGTACTTCATTTTATGTATAGGTCTATGGAGTAAAAAAGAGAGATGATTATGGTTGAACGTCTAGCGGCGATGGGGTATTAGAAATATAGTATTGTCTCGGATATGTTAACGATGGAGAAGGAATCGTCTATTTCCTTTCCTAGTAATTGTCATTCACCTTAACAAATTTAAAGAAAACTTATAGGTGGATTACTGCGTAGGTACTTGACTCCTACTCCATCTGTTTGGGATTACCATGCTGTGAGCACTTTCTCCTATAGCTTTATCAGAGTGTTGTGTTGCGGTCAAAACAAGGGCTGTGTATTAAGAGGTAGTTTAAGACTGACGCCTGCCTATTGTTGATTTGGCACCAAATCGTCCGTTGTTAGTTAGATGAAAACCTGCAGATTCTCTTTCCTATTTCGGTCCCAGTTGCTTTCCTTGTGCGCTGAAGTAGGAAACCATCACCATTTATCTGCAGTCACACTTATTCATTTAGGGTTCTTGCAACAGTGAGCTCGCGACCGGAACGTTGACTTTGACCTGAACATACATTTTAATGACATTTTTAACACTTTTACCATTGGTATCGTGGAGCTAAGGCTATTAATACGGTACAAATATTGTGGTAGGAAGGTTCTTATTATACAGCAAACGTAACACAACTTCGATCTCTAGCAAAGACACTAAGAATAAGTAATATTGTAAAATTATATTCGGATAACGACTCTTATTCACGCCACGGAGGCCGACAAGTGCTCAGAGCACAAGAACTTATTTACGTAATCTGTTTCTGCCTTGGAGATTTTCTGGCAGATGAAGCAGACTCGTAAAGGAATTAATTACGCAAAGAAGTGAGCACCTCCAACCTGAAAGCCTTTTCTTTTCTTTTCTTTTTTTTAGCTTTGTTTGTTTCTTTTTGCTCCGTGCTTGCTGAGCAATAAAAGCCAGGTGCGTGACTGATAGGCTTCACTGCTTCACTGCGGGCGGGCCACGATGGGAGCCCAAGTGGACAAGTATTGCCGCTACTCGCATTCACTCCACGACCACCAGGGCAACACTCTACGATGTCATTTCTTTCGCTCGTTAAAGATAATAACACTGGCAAATCCTTTTAACGTTGTTTTCACAGTGAATACCAGCTCTCATGGCCGTTATGTTGTGAATTTATTGTGGAGTAAGTCTTTTTAATTGACGTCTGTTGTAAGCTTGCGATAACAAGTAGCGAATAATTCAGGGCATGTGCACCATGTAATGGTAATGTGTACCGTAAATTATTCCCTCTCTCATGACAACCAGAAATGCACCTGCAAGAAAATCCGTATACAGTGTTTCATACTGCAATGCACTATTTTTATATGAGATGAAAATGTTCACTATGTTCTAGATCTTGTATCAGTCTCTGTGTTACTTTTCGTCGTTGTAGCTGTTGCTGTTATTATCTACAGCACTCCATTCTAGACATACCCGGTCGGAATCTCTTCTCTGCATGACTACCGTACCACACATCTCGTTCAGCAAGCCAGCAGGCCTTGGTTACCCTCCACAATTTCCACCTTATACACTTCCCTCCATTACCAAACTATTATTTGATGCCTCAGGGTGTGTCATGTAAATTGATACCCTTACTGAAATTGTAGAAGACTTTTCTCTTAGATCTACCAATCTACTCTGCAGGATTCTCCTGTAATATCACTTTTCAAAATCTTTTACTCGCAATTCATATTACACGATTCATTTCCATACAAGGTAAAGTCCTGAAAGCAAACAATTATATTACATTTTAACATATTTCTATATATCGGAAAGTTTTTCTACCATTTGACGCTCGGCAGTTTAAGTCTTCGCTTCTTGCGTCGTTAGTTATTTTAGTGTCCAAATAGCGAAATTACTTTTACTGTTTCATTTCCTAACAAAATTCTCCGTCCCGTCTTTAATGCTGCAAGTTGCGCTATATGAGTTGGTTTTTCAGTCTATATACAGAGCAAGTAAATGAGGTAAATCGAGGAGGTATACGGAAAAGGAATGAAAGTTAAGGAAGAAGAAACAAAATCTTTAAGTTTTTCTGGTGAGACTGTAATGATGTGAGAGATGATAAAGGACTCAGACAATTTCTTGAACGGAACTGATTCTTTCAGACGATTCTCTTAAACTACAGCCTAGACTTCTCATTACTAAATTATAATTACAGTTTACTAAATTTACTAATTTACTAAATTATAATTACAATTTGGTTGCTACACGAACCGTAGACAGTCTTTCGTTTCTGTATTTGATCTTTCCGCACTTAGCTTCTGCCAGTTGTCCTGTATTTATGTTAATAACTAGTTTTACTACTTTTCAGTCATGACTTATTAGTCTGACGATTCGGTAATACTTCACTGCTCATTAATTTATTTGTTTGTAATTGACTTTATTACATTCTTCTTAAACCTTTTTACTTGTATGACAAAAGAAAAATTGTAAAGTTTGTGTGAGGAGTCTAGGTTGTGGTGACCATTGGCTACCAAAAGTTATTGTTTACTCTGCATGTAGTAATGATTCGCTGTAAATCTAAGACTCCGCTGGCAACAGATGTTGAGCACGTTCTTGAAGGACTGGGCAGGAAAGGGGGAGCTTCGGTGGGTATAATGATTGGCCGCAGTGGTCTGCATAAACTGAAGAGAACAACCAAGTGTCAACAGAACCTTTCAGATGAGCCATGGTTTTCCTGTACTTTATGAGAACGTGAATCGACAGCTCCAATCTTCCCAACAGCGTAAGAAATGACAACGCCGCTATAGTTAGTATGGCAAGATATAGCTGTATCTCACAGAATCACACATTTATTGTGAAGAGTTTCATTAATTTTATTCAATACTCCATTGTTGTTTTTCATCATTCTGTACCTCGGTCAATCAATAACCCACTGCAATGGCCTATTCATGATTATCATCATTAATTCCTACATATTATTTTAATTATACATGATAGTTACAAGCTTAAACTTTAGTTGATGTCTTCTGAATTTAACCTACGCGTATTATACAGTAGTTTGGACCTGTCTGATATGAACACACTGGAGAAATAGGCAACATAACTACGTGTGTTGCAATTACTGTCACTATATAATGTTACTGAAGCGCAATAACGCTATGTGCTTTTGTGGATGTAATGAACTTATGTGCAGATATGAGCGCATGTGTGAATGACTTTTTTTCTCTCAGGTTTCTTGTCTGTTATGACATGTATCGTTTGAGTTAAAGTGTGCATTTCTGAAAACTGGATCGTCTTGGCCTGTTTGTGAATCGTGTTATATAACTGCACAGAACAGGGTATAATAGTGTTATGATGGAACTGAAGAGGTTAATTTAATTGGCTCTAATGAGAAGTGTATACTTATTAATGTCTGCCACACCAGTAAGGCAGATGTGAAGTTATATAACTACGTTAAAAACTACGTCTCCCCAACCATCTATCAAAATTAAAACAAATTACTTGCGTTAATGTGCAGAGATCAAAACACTTACACGTTTTTCCCATCATTTGACGCCTTACATAACTTCATACTACATCTGGTTGAAATTATTATTAAGGAATACGTATATAGATTCGCATGTGATACATATTATTTCCCACATTAAAGTCGTGGAAATTCAAAATAGTGCGCTCTACCATGCTAGACCGATGTCGCTATAATAGTAAGCAAGATACATCTGGATAGGGTCTTACGTGTGCTTATAAACTCAAGAACCTATCCACTCGTGTAAAGAAAAGTTCATGCACACGTAGTTTATAGCTGACCCGCAAGCATATTTTGTGTGCAAAATGATATGGAAATCATGTTTTACAAAAACATGTCCTTCATCATACTGTTGTCGACAGTGATGAGCAAGTCTCCTGTCACATCTATCTTTAGGCTCTGGCTCTTCCTCATTACCCGCATCAAATGTTAATCTGGAATCTGCCTTTTCACGTCGTAATTATTTCTAACAGGTAAGTCACTCTGCGCTTCCTCACTCTTAGATACTGTTTCCGCAGCTCTTGCCCTGCCTCTAGTCCACGGTCTACTTCTGTCTGTCCTTTAAAAAGTGAAAAGCATTAAATATCTTCAGAGCCCGTGATACTAATCTGGTACATATCCCTCTATTACTCAACCGAAACGTCAGACACAATGCTTTCACTGCCTTCGGTTACTGACGAATCTGAGCGTCATCAACATTTGACTGTAGTGCAGATCTAAGGTTTCATAAGTTACTTTCTAAAACGAGCTAGTAGTGCCGCAATTATAGTCGCGCATTCAAAAAACTCAAAGCATGTCAACCGCCTAAAGATGAATGTATTAGTAACCGAAAGTTTTCATGATAACGACGTGGCTGGCTGACACTTGAAATCAGTTGGCAGATGGTAGCAGCATGAAATTACGAAAGATAGCGGTCCCGTCGACAGATGTAGAACGTTCGGCTGCAGCATCAGTAACACTGTCACGTCTGATATATTCTACAGCAGGGCCAACATAACTCAGAGGCGATAAACTATTCGAAAACGGAAAGACATATCATGGTGGATAACAATTGAGCGCGCACACACACACACTTCTGAAAGCATCCCTTTAATAGCTGTACTCCGAGGGCGTCCTGAAAAAAAGAATTTTTTATGTGAAAAATCCTAAAGCGTTTTAAATAAGTGACATTAACGTTCTACGTCTTTATTCCTCATGTATACAAATTTGCAGTCCAGAATGAGATTTTCACTCTGCAGTGGAGTGTGAACTGGTATGAAACTTCTTGGCAGATTAAAACTGTGTGCCTGACCGAGACTCGAACTCGGGACCTTTGCCTTTAGCGGGCAATTGCTCTATCATCTGAGATACCCAAGCACGACTCACGTCCGGTACTCACAGCTTTACTTCTGCCAGTATCTCGTCTCCTACCTTCCAAACTTTACAGACGTACCTGCGCGCGAAAGGCAAAGCTCCCACGTTCGAGTCTCGGTCGGGCACGCAGTTTTGATCTGCCAGGAAGTTTCATGTCAGCGCACACTCCACTACAGAGTGAAAATATCATTCTGGAAACAGCCCGCAGGCTGTGGCTAAGCCATGTCTCCGCAGTATCCTTTCTTTCAGCAATGCTAGTTCTGTTAGGTTCACAGGAGAGCTTCTGTAAAGTTTCGAAGGTAGGAGACGAGATACTGGCAGAAGTAAAGCTGTGAGTGCCGGACGTGAGTCGTGCTTCGGTGGCTCAGATGGTAGAGCACTTGCCCGCGAAAGCAAAGGTCCCGAGTTCGAGTTTCAAATTTGTAGTGCTCTGCCGCTAGAGGGCGCTCAACCGTTGTGTGTAACTTGACGGTGCGAAACATAACTATTCACTGCATGAGAAACAGCATGCTGTAATCGAATTTCGAATTGGAAGAGTTCCTCCAGATAAGGAGCACCAACTCCTTAGGCATGACAGTGCGACATCTGCAAAAAGCCGATGCCTTGGATTCACTGTAATCAGTCATCGGTCATCCTCCATCCGATTTTCATCTGTTTCCAAAATTTAAAGAACACCTTCGAGGAATGACTTCGATAGCGATGAGGCGGTGCAGGCCGAGAGTAGCTTCTGGGCCTATTACATTGGTCGCTGATTGTGTGAACAAATTGGTCTGTCGTTGCGAGAATGTGCTAATCGCCAAGGCAACTATGTAGAGAAATAAATATGTGGACATAATGAATTAAACTATAGAATGTTAATGTTTGTCTTATTTAAGAATCTTTGAGTCTCCACATAAAAAAAAATCAGAGGCATTGCTTCCAGTACACCCTTAAAAATCGCAACACTAAAAAATAATTTATGTAGAGTAGCAGAATTTGAGAATACGTTTGTCGAGGTAATATATTTAAGTGATTAACAGAGCAAGACCACAGTTTAATGTAAGCAAGGGATAACCCATTGCAAATGTGAAATGCTGGTGCATTAATAACCGTTTTAGCCGCCGGATTGTTGAGTGGAAGCATGCAAACTTGCATGCATGTGCTGTACTTGCATGCCAGCTTTTGGGGTGCAGGTCCAGGACCGTTGCACTTGATCGGTCAATAAGGGACGGTTAATGCTGTTTGTAGATAACGCCGGAGTTGTCATCCGATGATGTCCTCCCACATGTGCTCGATTGGACAGAGGTCTGGTGATTGAGCAGCCCAAATCAACACGAACACGTCGACACTCTGTAGAGAATGTTCGGTTACAGCATCAGTATGTGGGTCGAGCGTTATCCTGTTGGAAAAAACCCCTGAATGACAGAACAACCAAAATGAAAGAATTTGCAGTCGGGGTGCCTGGAACAAGTGTGTTCCTGCTGTGAGGCGAAATAGCAGTGTGTGCAGGCCACAAACAGGTTGATGGCAGGCGCTCAACTGACCTCCTTCTACCAGTACAAGGAAATCACAGGCACCGAGGCACAACCAGCTTTCATAATAAGACACAACAGTCTCCATCGTGACCTCGAATGAGCTCTCGCTTGACACCACTGATATCGCTAATACACTCCTGGAAATTGAAATACGAACACCGTGAATTCATTGTCCCAGGAAGGGGAAACTTTATTGACACATTCCTGGGGTCAGATACATCACATGATCACACTGACAGAACCACAGGCACATACACACAGGCAACAGAGCATGCACAATGTCGGCACTAGTACAGTGTATATCCACCTTTCGCAGCAATGCAGGCTGCTATTCTCCCATGGAGACGATCGTAGAGATGCTGGATGTAGTCCTGTGGAACGGCTTGCCATGCCATTTCCACCTGGCGCCTCAGTTGGACCAGCGTTCGTGCTGGACGTGCAGACCGCGTGAGACGACGCTTCATCCAGTCCCAAACATGCTCAATGGGAGACAGATCCGGAGATCTTGCTGGCCAGGGTAGTTGACTTACACCTTCTAGAGCACGTTGGGTGGCACGGGATACATGCGGACGTGCATTGTCCTGTTGGAACAGCAAGTTCCCTTGCCGGTCTAGGAATGGTAGAACGATGGGTTCGATGACGGTTTGGATGTACCGTGCACTATTCAGTGTCCCCTCAACGATCACCAGAGGTGTACGGCCAGTGTAGGTGATCGCTCCCCACACCATGATGCCGGGTGTTGGCCCTGTGTGCCTCGGTCGTATGCAGTCCTGATTGTGGCGCTCACCTGCACGGCGCCAAACACGTATACGACCATCATTGGCACCAAGGCAGAAGCGACTCTCATCGTTGAAGACGACACGTCTCCATTCGTCCCTCCATTCACGCCTGTCGCGACACCACTGGAGGCGGGCTGCACGATGTTGGGGCGTGAGCGGAAGACGGCCTAGCGGTGTGCGGGACCGTAGCCCAGCTTCATGGAGACGGTTGCGAATGGTCCTCGTCGATACCCCAGGAGCAACAGGGTCCCTAATATGCTAGGAATTGGCGGTGCGGTCCCCTACGGCACTGCGTAGGATCCTACGGTCTTGGCGTGCATCCGTGCGTCGCTACGGTCCGGTCCCAGGTCGACGGGCACGTGCACCTTCCGCCGACCACTGGCGACAACATCGATGTACTGTGGAGACCTCACGCCCCATGTGTTGAGCAATTCGGCGGTACGTCCACCCGGCCTCCCGCATGCCCACTATAGGCCCTCGCTCAAAGTCCGTCAACTGCACATACGGTCCACGTCCACGCTTTCGCGGCATGCTACCAGTGTTAAAGACTGCGATGGAGCTCCGTATGCCACGGCAAACTGGCTGACACTGACGGCGGCGGTGCACAAATTCGACGGCCAACACCGCGGTTCCTGGTGTGTCCGCTGTGCCTTGCGTGTGATCATTGCTTGTACAGCCCTCTCGCAGTGTCCGGAGCAAGTATGGTGGGTCTGACATACCGGTGTCAATGTGTTCTTTTTTCCATTTCCAGGAGTGTAGCATTGCTTTGGGGTCAGTGGAATGTACGCTACAGGGCATCTGGCTCGGAGCTCCCTTGGAGTAACCGATTTGTAACAGTTCTTGTGTCTTAGTGGTGTCAACTGATGGCCAGACTGCTGCTGCACATGCAGTACGACGTGCCAGAGCCATACGCCGAACACGACCGTCTTCCCTCTCAGTAGTCCTACGTGGCCGTCTGGAGCCTTGTGATTCCCGCTCTCAGCACTCATGTGCAGTAGTTACATTCTTGCCAAGTCGTTCTGCAATACCGAAGAAGCAACACCCAGCTTCTTGCAGCCCTATTACACGACTTCGTTCAGACTCAGTGAAGTACTGACAATAGCTTCTTTGTCGTCATAACGGTATTCTTGACCACCATCAACACCCACTTTTGTTTATGTCGCATAATTCCTTCTTGCTGATGCGATTTCTTTCCGTCAGTGTATACTGTATTTCCGATACTTACAATCCACAGTGTGACGTAGTCACTTACATTTGCTACCACAAATTGCATATCAAATAACTAACATTAATTTATTCATCGTGTTGTTGTTGTTGTTGTTGTCTTCAGTCCAGAGACTGGTTTGATGCAGCTCTCCATGCTACTCCATCCCGTGCAAGCTTCTCCCAGTACCTACTGCAACCTGCGTCCTTCTGAATCTGCTTAGTGTATTCTTGGTCTCCCGCTGCGATTTTTACCCTCCACACTGCCCTCCAATACTAAATTCGTGATCCCTTGATGCCTCAGAACATGTCCTACCAACCGATCCCTTCTTCTAGTCAAATTGAGCCACAAATTTCTCTTCTCTCCAGTTCTATTCAATACTTCCTCATTAGCTATGTGATCTACCCTTCTAGTCTTCAGCATTCTTCTGTAGCACCACATTTCGGAAGCTTCTATTGTCTTCTTGTCCCATACATGGCTACACTCCTTACAAATACTTTCAGAAACGACTTCCTGACACTTAAATCTATACTCGATGTTAAGCAATTTCTCCTTTTCAGAAACGCTTTCCTTGTCATTGCTGGTCAACATTTTTTATCCTCTCTACTTCGACCATCAGTTATTTTGCTCTCCAAGTAGCAATACTCATCTACTAGTTTAAGTGTCTCATTTCCTAATTTAATTCCCTCAGCATCACCCGACTTAATTCGACTACATTCCGTTATCCTTGATTTGCTTTCGTTGATGTTCATCTTATACCCTCCTTTCAAGACATTGTCCATTCCATTCAACTGCTCTTCCAGGTCCTTTGCTGTCTCCGACAGAATTACAATGTCATCGGCGAACCTCAAAGTTTTTATTTCTTCTCCATGGATTTTAATTCCTACTCCGAATTTTTCTTTTGTTTCCTTTACTGTTTGCTCAATATACAGATTGAATAACATCGGGGATAGACTACAATCCTGTCCCAATCCCTTCCCAACCACTGCTTCCCTTTCGTGGCCCTCGACTCTTATAACTGCCACCTAGTTTCTGTACAAATTGTAAATAGCCTTTCGCTCCCTGAATTTTCTTCCTACTACTTTCAAAGTTCGAAAGAGAGTATTCCACTCAACTTTGTCGAAAGCTTTCTCTAAGTCTACAAATGCTAGAAACGTAGGTTTGCCTATCGTTAATCTATCTTCTAAGATAAGTCGTGGGGTCAGTATTGCCTCATGTGTTACAACATTTCTACTGAATCCAAAATGATCTTGCCTTACTTCCTTATTTCGACTTAGGTCTTTCAGAGCTCTGTCAAACTCTTCATTCAGTATCGTATCTCCCATTTCGTCTTCATCTACATCCTCTTCCGTTTCCATAATATTGTCCTCAAGTACATCGTCCTTGTATAGCTCCTTTATATACTCCTTCGGTCTTTCTGCTTTCCCTTCTTTGCTCAGAACTGGGTTTCCATCTGAACTGATGATATTCATACAAGTGATTCTCTTTTCTCCAAAGGTATCTTTAATTTTCCAGTAGGCAGTATCTATCTTACCCCAAGTGAGATACGCCTCTACATCCTTACATTTGTCCTCTAGCCATCCCTGCTTAGCCATTTTGCATTTCCTGTCGATATCGTTTTTGAATAGTTTGAATTCCTTTCTGCCTGCTTCATTTACTACATTTTTATATTTTCTACTTTCATCAATTAAATTCAATATATCTTCTGTTACCGAACAATTTCTACTAGCCCTCGTCTTTTTACCTACTTGATCCTCTGCTGCCTTCACTATTTCACCCCTCAAAGCTACCCATTCTTCTTTGTTGTATCTCTTCCCCATTCTTGACAATCGTTCCCTAATGCTCTCCCTGAAACTCCCTAAAACAATGGTTCTTTCAGTTTATCCAGGTCCCATCTCCTTAATGTGCCACCTTTTTGCAGTTTCTTCAGTTTTAATCTACATTTCATTACCAATAGATTGTGGTCATAGTCCACATCTGCCCCTGGAAATGTCTTACAATTTAAAAACTGGTTCCTATTCACCATACAAAACTAATAATAATTGTAAATTGCATTAGGCATTCGTGAAATCTATACCAAGTGATGTATCACTGAAAAGTACCCTGCCAGCAGCTCGGTAGCCAGATTGAAATTGATATGGTCAATGCTCTCAACATTAATGGAGCCGTGGATGCACCTGATTATTTATTTAATAATACTGAGGAGGTCGTGACGACATGTACAAAAATTTAACTCATTCACTGGACGTATCGGCATCATATGCGCATGTTAGTCATACAACCTTCATGTTAAAGTGCTTAAATTTAGCCGGATTGAAAATTTGTAATTATATGGGATTGATATGTGATTAATCTATTGAACTTCACTATCGTAGATTACTTTTCTTGGTATTACTCTATTTACGGTATTCGATATGGTGAGTGCTCTAGTAAAGGACTTCTGTAGTATGAGAATGAGATGATGGTAGTAGCCAATGTTATCTATCACAGAAAGTTACACCCATATATCGCCCTTAGTTACACAATTTTTTTTCTACTTTCGTCTGTCGCAGTCACACAGTAGGAAAATGATCTGTGTGTTACATAAAAATGTGACAAATTCCCCTATCTTTTCGTACGTATACGAGGTGTGATTTGTTCAGTTTTTGTTGATATGACCCCCTCAGCTCTCCTAATACTGGATAAACTACAAAGCATTTATAGTCAGAGTTTTGTTCAGTCGGAACTAGACATACTCATTTCAGCCTGAGTCTTGTAGATATTGGAATGTGTTTCCTTATACTCTGGAATGTGTGTTGCTTGGCTTAGACCAAATGCAGGACTCTGTTGATTGTTGCAGCATTACTTGACAGTGTTACTGTAATTGATGATGACATTCTCCAGCTCACAACCCATACTGATAGCACAGCAGAACACTGTCATGCAAGTGCAGTGTTCAGATCTCTCGCAACGACATGGTGCATCAGCCCAGGTCTCGAAACGGCAGATGGTAGTCAATGTTGATCACATTCAACCAGGACATGTAAGCCATAACCTGGATATGCGATACGGCTTGATACCTAGTTTATTCAGAATTGAATTAGAGGTGGCACTTGAGTGGCAGGCTTGTTCCATAATTCTGACGCTGGGCTGATTCAAAATATTAACATGAGATGCCCTAAAGTGTTTAACAGAAGTTGATCTGATGAACACTTTTGGAAGAATAATTCAAACGTCAGTATGTTCATAACAGAATCACTGTTGACACAATTATGGTGGTTAAAATATATGGTCAACTAGCCAGCCAAAGATTGAAACGGCAAAAGGTAGATTGTTAATTAAATAAAAAACTTCATCTTGAACTCTTCCAACATGCAGTATAGAAGCATGGCAACATTGTTGTAACGTGGAGCCATTTGTTACAATTTCTCTGTAATGTAGGGTACTTTGTAACAATTTTATTGTACGATTGGGGGAAAATCTTACAATTTAGCTGTAATATTGGAAAACTGGTTACAATTTTTGCTATAGAATGGGGCATTTTTTATAAATCTACAGTAACCTGTGTTTTTTTTACAGTTTTTCCGGTAAACAGAATCAATCTGTCAGAACAGTTACTGTATTGGATACTAAATTATGGTGTATGGGAACATTTCTTACATTTTGTTGTCTAGCACTAAGTCAGTCCCATTTGCTGTATATTATTATCTCTTTTTTATTCTCAAGACAACATGAGAAATTACAGAAGGAAAAAAGAGAAATGAAGTTTTCCGAAAGAAACATTCAGAAGCACTTTCACGGAAGCCACAAAGTAATCTCTGATGTTGATCAACAAGAAACCATCCCACGAGACACAGCATTATTGAAGGCACCTTCAGTGTCATACGGTTGGATTTGCGTGCTCCATCAAACCTGAGGGATATGCCAGCGATGGCATAGCTGCTGGCAGGGTCATCCAAGTTGGACAGACCTCGATAGAGAAGCCAGGCAAATCATGTTTCACATAGGGTGGAGAAGACTCTGTACGTGAGGGGAAGCCAACCTGCCCAGGGGAGTAGACCACAAGGAAATAACTGGTCCTCTAGGTTGGGAGTTTGGGTGTGGCGTTAACAGTCCTAACTCATAAAAGAAATTTTTGCGCCTATCATACATCTACTTTGGAAGTATATGAATTATAGGATGATGACACGGCAAAGATGAAGATTAATGAGAAGGAAAATGGATATCGTGATAGCTACCTGGAATATTAGGACACGTAAGAGAACTGACAAACTGCAAGACATTATAGATGAAATGGATAAGTATAGAGTGAATATAGAAGCACTTCAAGATATACGATGGAAAGAAGAGACATTGATTCCATTTGGATAATATATACTGATGTGTAGTGAATGGTTACTACGATACAGGCCTTCTTGTACATAGCTCAGTTAAGACAAATATAATTAAAGTAATGAGAGACAGATTGTGTTCTTTGAGAAGTAGGGGAAAATTTTCCAATGTTACAGTGATGTGTGTATACGACCCTATAAAGGAAGCAGATGGAGATGTGAAAGATGCATTTTGCTCCAAACTGGAGAAGGAAATCAGGAAAGTTCAAAGACATGTTGCAAATATGATTCTTCGGGATGTGAATTCAAAAATAGGGATAGAAAACTATATAGATGCTTGATAGAAAAGGAAAGCTTGGATAAAGTTAGTAATGATAATGGAATAAGGTTGACAGACTTCGCCAATGGTAAGGAGATGATAATAGAAAACACCTGGAATCCAAGAAAGACAGTAAGAAGTGTAGATGGGTATCACCAGGCAGACCTGCAACACACCAATAGGCCATATAATTTTGCATAAAAGGCATGTATCAAACATTATGGAAGGTAGCAGCTGTAGATGGGCTGATGGAGATACAGATTATTATTTAGTGTAGGTCAGATATCGACAGAAGATATACAAAATGATTATAGTTAAGGTTTAACTTTCAAAACACTGTAGAAATAACACCACCTGTCAGAATGACGTCAAATAGCAACGGAATATTATCGGGTAAGGGGGAAAACTTATGGCAGAAGGAAAACAACAGTGTGAAAATTGATCAATAGTTGACGCTGTATGTGTCAGAATACGTAAATGAAAGCACCTGTCATCCGCACGACTCATTGAAATTGGTATAAACACGCCAGGTTGACGGCTTTTCCTCCTTTCGCGTTTGCGACGATCGATTTGACTGTCTCAATGCAGGAACGCGCTCTGCTTGTAAAGCTGTATTACAAGAATGATGATTGTGCACACGTTGCTCTGAAGAAGTTCCGGACACTGCTGTGGGTGAGGAGAAAATAATTCGTAAATTCTAAAAGACGGGTTCTTTTGGTGTGCAACATGCTAGAGGGAGGAGAAGCAGTACAGGAGGAGACGAGTGGTGGTGTGCAAACGTACAGTGCTACGAGAACTGCCCAAACATTGGACATAGCCGTGAGCGCGGTGCGTAAAATCCTACGAAACATCCTTCGCTATCCATTCAAAATTAAACATGTGTACGAGTTGCTTTCTGTTGACCTGCCAGCAAGAGAGACCTCTGAATTTCTTGCCCGCATGGAAGTGGACAACTATTGGCGGGAGAACATTTTGTGGACAGACGAAGCCCACTTCCATCTGACAGGATATGTCAATACACAAAATTGTCGAATAAGGGCAACGGAAAATTCACACGCAAATCATGGTGAAAAGGTCACTGTGTGGTGCGGGTTTGCGGCATCATCTGTCATCGAGCCATATTGCTTCGAAGAGACACATGCTTCCGGTCCTGTTACCTGTTTTGTCAGTAGCAAGCGCTATTAGTGTCTTTTGCACAACCACGTAATTCCAGTTCCCCAACAGCTTGGATCTGTGGATGGGATCATTTTTATGCAAGATGGCGAAACTCCGGACGTGGCAAATCCAGCTAAGCAGCTGCTGAAGCGCCATTTCGCAAATGCTAGAATTATCAGCTGTTATTTCCCTACAGCCTGGCCGTCCGGATCATCTGATCTTACTCCGTTGGCTTCTGGCTGTGGGGCTATTTGAAAGATGTTGTGTTCAGTGTTCCAATGGCAAACTTAGCTGCATTGAAGACGCGCATTGCGCAACACATTCTGAACGTGAGCGCGGAAACACTTCGATCAGTTGTGGAACATGCTGTTTCTCGATTTCAACTTGTTGCAGAAAACGGTGGATAGCATATTGAACATGTTTTGCGCCAGTCACGCGGACGTTAATAATCCGATTGGAATGTGATTTATGCTTTTTATGCGGTTTTTGGCCTCAGGAAAATTAAAAACCCGTGTGATAGTTGCTTTTTACGCTGCTTTTAGCCTCTGGGCAATTGAAAACCGATGTGAGTGATGCTTTATCTGCGGTTTCTGGCCCCAGGACAATTAAAAACGAATTTTCCCATCCAATGTGATATGACCTTGCCGTGGCGGATGGGCTCACGTAACTAACAGAATCACACCAGTACACTAATGCACACTGAGTAGCACAGTTTATTAACGTCAAACGTACGCCTTGGGCATTTTTGTATGATTGATTTGCCGTTTTTAGTTTACCACTGTTAAATTGTGATGCTGTCAGTGCCACCTATTGGTACATTTTGTAACTATTTATTTTCCTTCTGGCTTACGTTTTTCCCCTTCTTCGACAATATTCCGTTGCAAATTGACGTCATTCTGACCAGTCGTGTTATTTCTACAGCGATTTGAAAGTTTAACTTTAATTATAATCACCCTGTGTATGGCAAGAAAAGGAAAGAGTAACGGGGTCGTAAAGCACAATACAGAAGTTCTCTAATAAATAAAAAGCAGGGAGAGCACCAGAAGCAATCAGAAGAGATTACCTAGACAAGGAAGATCACATGAAAGGAAGATAATGCAGCCAGTGTAGCCACCGCAAAGTATCTGCGGGCAGAATACCAAAGAACAGCGACATGGTTTGACAAGGAATGATCCTAGAGAGAAATGAAAGAAAGAATGATGTGAAGGAAAACGAGACTAGTGAGAAATGGAAATGAGGAGATAAGTTATGTTGGGCGAAGAAAAGACATTCAGGAAGATAGATAAATTGCACGAAATGAGGGTTAGTAATGAATACAAAAGTTCTATGTATGATCCAGAGAAACGAAGAGAAGATCCATCTGAGAGTAGCCTTCCGAAGGATAAAGTTGGGAATAAATTGGAGATAAAAGCAAAGCTTTGGGTAGATGGAAAGATTATTTTCCCGAGTTACTTGATGGAAAGGAAGGAATCCTTGAGTGAGGAAGAGGAAGGATAGAATTTGGAAGCCAGCTTCAGTGGCCGAGCGGTTCTAGGCACTTCACTCTGGAACCGCGGGACCGCTTCGGTCGCAGGTTCGAATCCTCCCTCAAGCTTGGATATGTGTGATGTCCTTAGGTTAGTTAGGTTTTAGTAGTTCTAACTTCTAGGGGACTGATGACCTCAGATGTTAAGTCCCATAGTGCTTAGAGCCATTTGAACCACTTGTATTTGGAATTAGAATTAGAAGTGTGAGAGCCGGAAGTCGAACCACCAAGCTTACAGGAAGTGAAGAATACAATTAAAAACTTAAAAAATAATAAAATAGCAGCAGAAGATAGCATATAGGCCTAGGTATTAAAATTTGGGAGAAAGAAGACTAGAGACAGCTATTAATGAATTTGTAAGGCAGCAAGGTGTTGCCACTGTAAATTCTTTTTGTTTTATGTTTATATTAGATCGCTGTTTCCAATACACAATCGGATTATTAATCATTTCACAGGCTAATACTGGGTAGCAGCACGTACTAACAACTTCTGTACGATTTCGGGTCTGGGAGTTAACTGGTGCTGAGAGCTGACACAAGCCGCTATCGGCTAAAGAGGGGCTGGGCCGGGGAAGATGTTGTGCTCTGCGTGGGAGGTCGTTTACTGATCTGAGAGAGAGCAGAGCGAGGAGGCAGCGGTTTGCGATGCTGAAGTCAGCACAACCCCTGTAGTGCGGGCAGTGGGACGTTGTAATCTAGTGGCCAGAGAAAAACCTCATAATACCGCGTCTAGTGAAACAGCTCTGGGCGGAAAAAGTCGAAAGGGCATACCTGTTAGGGCGAAGTAATGTGTTGGGTCACAAACAATGGTTGCGAGCTGACCTCTGAGGGATCTTATGACAGGAAGCAGAAATACCGATTTGATCGATGTAGTGCTAAGAATGTAGGATGGGAAATGGAAACACCCAGAAAATCTTCTGATAGGAGTAAGAGCTTCAGGCAATATGCTGGCAGAATTATGACCCATGTCGTGGGACGCAATGATTTTGTAACGGCCACTAGGATCCATCGCCTGAGCGCAAACGTAAAGTGACCAGGAGGGAGCGGACCAATGGTGTGGAGGCAGTTCCCTGGCCGAATCGACTGAAGTCGCTTCCTTCCAGAAGTCGGCATAGAGACCTCACTGGCGGTATCCACAGCAGAGAGTCTGGCGGTTAGATTTAGAGATGTTGACTTCGCCACAAGGAGCACGTGAAGTTTCTCTGTGAACAGAAATGGTATTACGTTACTTGAGTGATGGTTCGTAACGTCTGACACACACTGAAGTGCTTCCTTACGAAAGAATACTTGAGCCGAGTTTCTCATCCTTGAAACTGAGCAAACAGAAAGCTTTGTTCTGTCCTGTGCTGAGGCGATTTAAGCCCTAAGAGTTGGCAGACGGCTTAATGCATCCACTGTGTAGGCAGACAGTTACAGGTACACCACGTACATATGCAGCATAGCGGTCACCGTCCCAGCAAGTACATAATCGGTGCAGAATAACTGTTGTTTGTGCTTCAGCAGGTGGTACGGGGCAATTCGGTATGATAGACAGGAAAGCGATCACAGTAAATATGTTGAGTTACGTTTGAGCGTCCACTGAGATTTTTTGAAAGTGCTAGTCAGAGAGTAGGTCTTCTGTTTCTTAACGTTAATCACCTTCAGCCAACTTCATGTCCGTTTAATAAAAGAGGGGGTGGTCTAAAGAAAGTCAGAATTGTGTTCTGCCAGTCTCGAAATTACGTTTACGGTGGAATCTGCCATCGTATATTCCACATGAAACTTCCTGGCGGATTATAACTGTGTGCCGGACCGAGACTCGAAGTCGGGACCTTTGCCTTTAGTGGGCAAGTGCTCTACCAACTGAGCTACCCAAACATAATTCACGCCCTGTCCTCACTTCTTTGCTTCTGCCAGGTCCCGAGTTCGAGTCTCGGTACGGCACACAGTTTTATTCTGCCAGGAAGTTTCACACCAACGCATACTCCGCTGTAGAGTGAAAATCTCATTCTGTAACATCCCCCAGGCTGTGGCTAAGCCATGTCTCCGCAATATCCTTTCTTTCAGGAGTGCTAGTTCTGCAAGTTTCGTAGAAGAGCTTCTGAAAAGTTTGGAAGGTAGGAGACGAGGTACTGGCAGAAGTTAAGCTGTGAGGACGGGGCGTGAGTCGTGCTTGGGTAGCTCAGTTGGTAGAGCACTTGCCCTCGAAAGGCAAAGGTCCTGAGTTCGAGTCTCGGTCCGGAACATAGTTTTAATCTGCCACGAAGTTTAATACCAGAGCACACTCCGCTGCAGAGTTAAAATTTCACTCTGGATATATTCCACATGGTTTTCACAGCAGGGTCGTATTAATCATTTTAGGCGCGAGAACTTCATCGGGAGAACAAAATTAGGCAACCACATATACACATGCTACAGGTTTCAAACCCCACGGCGGTTTACATAAAATAAAGGCGATCTTTGTTCAGGATGGCCACAAAACTGGAGCTTTTGTAAGTAGCTGGCAACTTATCCTTTCAGCACTTAGACTGTTGCTGACTAAGTTTCTAGGAAGACTGACCAGTAGCTCAGTGATAAAATTGGATTTCAAACGTATCTAAGTACAACTAGCTTAGTTACAACTGCAATTTGTGCATTATAAATTCACACAATGGAATTAATTGTACATCTTTTTCCTTTTCAGTATTTTTTGTGACTTCTGACCCCATACATTTTTTTCCGAAGTTGTTTCCGCTGTTGTTTGTGTTGGATACAAGTTTTTCGTTTCATTACCACTGAATTTCGCGTGGCTCATAGTGACACAAAGATAGACGCTGAAATGTGTTAGTAACGAAAGGATAACGTTGTAGGAATAGGGGCGTGAAATGTCAGAAGATTGAACGTGGTTTGGAAGCTAGAAAATCTGAAAAGGGAAACAAAAAGGCTCAGTCTAGATATGGAAGTGATCAGTGGAGTGAAACAGAAAAAAGACGAGGATTTCTGATCAGATAAGTATAGGGTAATATCAACAGCGACCGAAAATGTTATAACGGGCGTAGGATTCGTTATGAATAGGAAGGTAGGGCAGAGAGTGTATTACTGTGAACAGCTCAGTGATACTATTGTTATCAGAATCGACAGCAAATCAACACCGTCGACGATAGTTCACGTACACATGCCAACGTCCCAAGCTTAAGATAAAGAGAGAGAGAAGGTATATGAGGATATTGAAAGGGAAATATATAGTATGTAAAGGGAGATGACAATCTAATAGTCATGGGGGACTGGAATGCAGTCGTAGGGGAGGAGCAGAAGAAAATGTTAGAGGAAAATGAGACAGGAGAAAGAATAACTGAGTTCTGTAATAAATTTCAACTAGCAAAAGCGAATACTCTCTGTTCAAGAATAACAAGAGGAGGAGGTGTACTTGGAAAAATCCGGGTGATAAGGGAAGATTTAAGTTAGATTACATCATGGTGAGATAGAGATTCCGAAATCAGATACTGAATTGTAAGGCACACCCCGGGGCTGGTATAGTCTCTGATCACAATGTATTAGTGACGGAAAGTAGGCTGAAGTTAAAGTCATTAATCAGGAAGAATCAATATGCAAAGATGTGGGATATGGAAATACTAAGAAATGACAAGATACCTTTGAAGTTCTCTAAGGCTATAGATACAGAACTAAGGGATAGCTCAGTAGGCAGTACAGTTGAACAGGAGTGGACAACTCTAAAATGGGCAATTACACAAGGAAAAGACAAACATAAGTACAAAGAAAGTAACTGCAAAGAAACCAAGTGTAACAGAAGAAAAACTTCTGTTGATCGATAAAAGAAGAAAGTACAAAAATGTTCGGGAAAATCCAGGAATGCAGAAATACTGGTCGCTGCGGAATGAAATAACTAGGAAGTGCAGGGTAGCTAAGACGAAATGGTAACATGAAAAATCTGAAAAATCGAAAAAGAAATGATTGTCAGATTGGCTGACTGAGTATACCGGACAGTCAAAACAAATTAAAAGTAAGTGTGGTGTCACCGCCAGAGACCACACTTTCTAGGTGGTAGCCTTTAAATCGGCCGCGGTCCGGCAGTATACGTCGGACCCGCGTGTCGCATCTACCAGTGATTGCAGACCGAGCGCCGCCACACGGCAGGTCTAGAGAGACTTCCTAGCACTCGCCCCAGTTGTACAGCCGACTTTGCTAGCGATGGTTCACTGTCTACATGCGCTCTCATTTGCAGCGACGACAGTTTAGCATAGCCTTCAGCTACGTCATTTGCTACGACCTAGCAAGGCGCCATATTTAGTTACTATAATCATGTACCGTCAAGAGCGACGTTCATCATAAATGGATTAAAGTTAAGTATGAAACTAATTACGTCCGCTTTCTGAATTCTCATTCCTTGTCATGTTGCAGACCTCACGTCAATATGGTTCTTCCCTCCTCACTGCAGCCTGCGTGAGCTAAAACGCGTGCATTTCGGCCTCCACTCGTAACACGGTGTTGGCGCTTCTGCTAACACAAAAGTAAGGGTGGTAAGTTTAAAGTGCAACAGGAATTCCACACTAAAATTCTCATTATGCTCAGTAAAGAATTGCCGAAGAAAAAAAAAAATGCGGTGCATTACTTTCTGGGCAATACTTGTATAACGCATATTCAAGAAATATGAGCACATCCACATTAAAGGCTTAGAAAACCAAAATAGGCGCTGGAGTGTCAGGAAAATGTACTGAAGTTAGCAGGCAAACCTGATTTGAATTTCGGTGCCAAGAGCACAGGCTAGAATCAAATTAGCCATAAATGGAATGGACTCCTTGAGGGAAAAGAAAGCAACGATGCACATTCGTCACCAACAGTTCGCACCAGGGACAAGGGTGTCATAAGCTACAGATGGACAGATTTCCTCGTGATGTCTCAGATTGGATATCAAGTGCACAGTTAAAGATTCACTCAACCAACATCCAGGTATAACGAGCGAAAAGAGATGAGAGATGGAGACAAGGTGGCACTTTTACAGTTTTACTGGGAAATACACGTGAAATTAGCCATGTATTCCGCGATCAGAGTGGCAGAGAAGGCGGAACTGAAGGTAGCGTTGCTGCGTAATATTTCTGCGTAACGCCCAAGTATTCTCGCCAAACCCTGGCTCTATACAGGACTTCCAGTCCCGTCTGTTTTATGCCGTACCACAGCTGTGTTACGTGTGTGTACGTGCAGAAGTAGTTAGCACTAACCAGTATGTGTTGCGTTTCATGTGTATTGTTACCAGTATTTAGTCTGAACGAATGCTGAACGGCTGACTACACGAATATAAATATTATCGCTGTTCCCTTCACCATGGTTCCAAGGACATGTTTCTTTATAAAAAAAGAGACATTCTGCCTCACTAAATTGCTATAAGAATATATAATCAATTAAATACACAGCTCTGGAGTTCAAGTGTAATCTTATTTAATTTTTTCGCGTTGTAATTCCTTATTTCACAGCGCATCACGGGACATGGATTGAATTTAATTTTTCTCATTTGTACAGTTATTGTGTTTCTCATAGCATCACGGTGCATAGATTGAAAGTAATTTTTCTCAGTTGCAAACTTAATTAAGTTTTTTTACACTGTTGAGGTTGAGCCGTGGTAAAAATTGCTGTTTTGAAGAGCGCGTCGTAGCGCGCAGTGTGAAGCAGTCGCCCTCCGTTTCTGGCGGTGGCGCCGCTGTGGCAGTCGCAGCTTTGGTGTCTCCCTCTGGTGGGAAAGGGCAAAGGCGGCCTGTTCACGTGCATTTAAGGGGCGCTATGAGCTCACCAGTGGGTCAGTCTCTCGTCCCCAGCTTGCTAGTCTATCTCTCGTCCGCACTTGTTAGGCAGTTTGTGTCTCTCTGTCGTTCGGAGTGCTAGTGTGTTTGCCGTTCGGATCAACCTTCAAAGCCGGCAAAATGAGTCTTTCCACTCCGCCAGTAAGAGAACTCAGCGAGTGGTCGATCGGTCGGGTCTTAGTTCCTGCTTCTGTGTCTGCTCGTTAGGCCGCCAGTCTAGTCGAGTTTACTCAGACGATGGTCATTGGCGATTAGCTCGATCAGTTGGTCTGTCGCGCACTGAGACACAACATGACTTCTCCGTCTTGAGCGTCGGCGCATGTGAGGTCGCCACGTGAGTCCAGTGGGCCGCGACGTATAGCGAGGGGTAGTGACTTGGCGGTCGACACGAGAGTAACAGGAGTCAACCCACGACATCGGTCTGGCCGGTGCGAGCTGCGACGCGGTGAGACAGGAGATCGGCGCGCCTTCCTGCGTCCGTTGAAGCGGCTGGCAGCGGACGGTCCGGGAGAGCGATTTGGGGGTGCTGCGCCAGGTCTTCTCGAGAAATCGCAGTTTATTAGAAGTTAAGTGATTGATGATATCTTGTTTGATTGACTCTTGTTAAATTCTACTTGTTTTCTTGGTGAGGTCACCAGCCGTTTTGCTTTGAGGTCGCCCCACCAATCTTCTCCGTTTGCCCACCCGCGGGAAGGTGGTTGTTTATAAATTGGGTGGTCCGTTTTTCCCTTGTGGAGTAGGGGCGGGTTAGAGCAACCTGCGGTTCGGGTTACTCGGTAATCTCCCTATCAATCTACCATACGTTAATAGCTGCCTGTGTCATGTTTGTCGGATTTGGTGTGTTCAGATTTATTTCGTGGAGTGTAACGGCCTAATACCTGAAATATGTTTTGGTCTTTGGAAACTTTGATATTATTGGCTATGATCTTGAAAGGCGGTATCTGTGTACTGTAGAGCATCTTAACTATTGTTTGGCCAACCTTGCAGAATTTTATATAAGATTGCATTTCATGGGCTTTTTTTTAAATGATCATTTTAGTATATAAAGTTGCCACCCTTTCACCGTAAGACTTTCCTTAGAAGTTAAAATCAAGTTGCACCTTCGGTGGTAAGATTAATATTTTAATTGTTAGTGTTTTGTACCATTTCCATCCCTGCTACGGGGGTGCATAGTTTGTGTGCTTGTGTAAATTGTTAAAACTCTCAGTTTAAAGTTATCTGGTGTGTTGCAGATTTGCTCCAGTGTAGTCTTTCAGACGCTGTTGTGAGCGGTCGTAACTATGGCCGTGTCAAAAGGGAGCGGCAAGGTTCTCTGGCCGAATGCTCATACAGCCAAAACTTGTTTCTATCTGTCTCTGAATAAACTGTAACTTTGATTTTTAGAGTGTGGTTTCTGAATATACTTTTAAATCTGTTTCTTTTAAAAAATGCTTTTAGGCACTATTTAAGTTTAACAAATTCCCATTTGTTAAAAGGAAGTTGGTTATGATTTCATCAGTTACTCCCTGACAACTACTTCCATGCTTACATAGTGTGATTAAATATGTTAATGTTCTTGATGAATCGCTAGTAAATAAAATAAAGTCTTAAGAATATTCTTTGAAAATAAATCACGGTTCAGAGGTACTGTCTTACTCTACTTCACGGTAATTAGACTACAGTTATTATAGTGCCGAAATTGTAGCGCTCATAGGGCAATGTACTGTAACGTTTTTCTCATTACTCAATAGGTCAGTTTTGTTTTGTTTTCGCTTATTTGTTCTGTCTGCCTTTTGCCGACGAAAGTTCGGATAACCGTTGGTATAAATATATCTCGTGTCTAGTTTGCGAGAACAGCTCTGATTTCGCAAGACGATGTCACACACGGAATACCAACGTAGAGGGCGCCGTCTTTCGCCCTGAAACGCGGCACTTAGTGATTGCTGTGAACGGGGAGCCCCGCGGTCATCCACCGGTACGCCTGAACCGATTAGTGCAGACGCCGCCCAGAACGAAAATGGCCGTCCAGCCCCTTTATTGGGGGAAGCAGCCGCTCGTCTACCTGGACACACTTCCACAGCGCCGGGCCCGAGAGGAGAGCAGACAGTCACCAGTGCTCGGCGCTAGGGGGCCAGCAACACCTTAAGCCGTCGGCAGACGGACCGTGCTGTCGAACGTTAACGCTGAACGTGCCAAGTTCAACGTGCTGCTGAACGCCCAGGAACGATGCGACTTGTGCATGCGGTACGTGGGCGCCAACGTTGTATACGCGATCGCAACGCACTCCAGCGGCAGTTGAGGGATGTTTCTAGTTCATAAATCACACTGATTACTCAACGGGCGAGCGTAAAATTCCCACGTTAGCTCTATTAAAACGCGCATTTCCTACTTCGTCCACGAAAGGGAAAATACCGTGTCCAATCAATAAGGGCAAAGGATTATAAAAGTTCCATTACAAGCAGTGCGGTACAAGTTTGGAATACTTCTCCGCATAAGATGAACGTTACTTCATCATTACCACATCTTAGTAAAATCACAAGTTGAGTCTTACTTGGTAACTGTTCCTACACAGCAGCAGAATCTTTGCATCATGTGAATTACAAAGCTTAAAAGAAAGAGGGCCAAAATATCTTTATACAAGTAGCGCAGGTTGTCCAGTGGAACAAGCCAATCGAATAAAGTCACCCCTCAAAAAAAGGAACTTATATTTACATAGCATGAAAAATTATAGTATATACTTATTAAACTAATAATAAAGTGTCAGAACTTAATAAAGTCGCGAATCTTAAGAAAAAAGAAATTGGGATTGTCAAGTAGCGAACCACTGCCGTCAATAAAATTCTTGATGTGGGAGAGTAATGCTACTCATTACGCTAAATCAACAACACACCTAGTGTCACTAATCACACTATGTTACCCCTTGCTAGAAACCTTAATCGTAGGCATCTTACTAATTGAAATTTAATTATAACAAATTGTACCAAGAACCATGCGTTTTGGGTGGATCTCCAGTATGTCGCTGCATTCAAATAGCCTACTCGCATAGTACCCAAGACACAACAATTCTTTTGCCACGAATATGATGTTTCTCATTATTTTATTGGAACGAAAACGCAGTTAACAACGGGTTTGCCAGTGATTCTCAGTTTCCTGGTGCTGAGAAACGGCATATATACATATAGGCTTGAAACGAATGCCAATATGGCGCCTCACAACTCTGTACTGAAGGGAGACGGCGTGCGTGTGACGTAGGGGCCGTTGTGACATTTCATTGGTCAACGCTCAGATGCACGCTCAGAATATCTGACATGCCAGATATTGCTCTGCACGTTCGGAAAGACCCCCGAACGTGCTATTCCACGGTATGACGTCAGAAACTCGGCACGCTCAACGCCCAACGTTCGGCTGCACGGCCCGTGTGCCGACTGCTTTAGGGCACGCGTGTATGACACGAAGCAACTGCCACGCAGGCAGTGCTTCGACAGGACCCGTCCACCAGCAATATCCACGGAGGAGAGCAAAAGCGGAGTGGGCAGTGCTACGGCACAACCCCTCCCCACCCCATATAAACGGAGGAGAGCGCGTGGGTCACCTAGACTCACCACTGCAATCACCAAGAAGTGTTGCACTGCACGAGACTGCGTGTACCGAGAGGGCGCACAATGCGTGATGCGTGGCTGACGCAGATGACACAAAACGTCGTGGGGGGGGGGGGAGGGGGGGGGCTGGGCCAGGTTCTCCTCTGCCAAGGGGGTACGCAGAAGAGCTTACGAACTTCCAACCTTGCGCAGGAAGCTGCTACGGAACGCATAAGCGAGATTGAGGACATCGCTTGGTACGACAGGCAGCAACCGCAGACGAGATGACTACGGAACTGCATCAGACGTGGGTCTCGTCTTGTGCGTAAGCAGTCTAGCGCATTAACAACTCGGGGATGAACCCCTGCTCCTCCTTTCTTTCCCCCTTCTCCGGCTCCCCTCTCCCGACGAAGAACTCACAACAAAGTGCTGCCTCTACGCCTGCTGTGTACGTGGTGCAATAAATGTCAAATGCGTGTCACTCGAAATCGATATTCAACACTTTCTTTTAGTGGAACATCAAGTCATTGAGCCACGATAAATTATATTTCAGTAATGTGTCTTCTAATCCATATGTGGCATACAGCAAACCAGTGCTTGATTAAAAACAGTCTTGGTTGCAATTTTATTTTTTTTATTTTTCAACGACGTGTTTCGCCATTATTTACACATGTTCAGGTTATCTTTTGTAGATGGACGCGTTCAGTAGCAGCTTCCTGCGCAAGGGTGGCTCTTAGTATGCTCTCCTGCTTACCCCCTTGGCAGCAGAGAACCTTCCCCAGCCCCCACGACGTTTTGTAGATGGACGCGTTCAGTAGCAGCTTCCTGCGCAAGGGTGGCTCTTAGTATGCTCTCCTGCTTACCCCCTTGGCAGCAGAGAACCTTCCCCAGCCCCCACGACGTTTTGTGTCATCTACCGACTGGGGATGGCGTCAGCCATGCGTGTGCGCCCTCTCGGTACACGCAGTCTCGTGCAGTGCCACACTTCTTGGTGCAGGGGTGAGTCTAGGTGACCCACGCGCTCTTCTCCGTTTTTATGGCTGGTGAGGGGGGGGGGGGGGGGGGGTTGCGCCGATGGACGCGTCCATCTATAAAAGATAACCTGAAGATCCCTAAATAAGGGCGAAACGCATCGTTGAAAAATAAAAAACTAAAATTGCAACCAATACTGTTTTCAACCAATTCAGTAATGTGTTTTTGTTTGGCCATGAATTAACTCATAAATATATCAGTGCATTTCTCTCCAGCGAACATTCACAATTCAATAATGTTTTGTTTTTTTTGCCACCGACATGAGTTGAACGAAGGTCAATTTGGTTGTTTACGAATGTCGTGTTTAATCCGAGTCAGTTTTCATCTATTATTCAACCCTTTCTTCTACATATAGTGTTTGCTTGATGCTGATTTTAGTCATTTTTGCAACTGTGACACATTTACACTTCCCTCCTCTTGTAAATACATTATTGTCTTGTCAGTCACACTCAGTTTTCAATTTTAAAGCAAGGCTCATTTAAACATTGAGACCTGCGTCGCAGTAACAAACACTTAGCTTGTAAACTATTAGCCTTAAGTTACAAATGACGGTTGCTTGTTTGCTCGTTTGTCTACTAGCTTGTTTGCCTATTCTTCGTTTCTTTGTTCTGTTTTTCTTTCAATTTTGATCATATTTACTTTCGTTGTAAGTAGCCTGTTTAGGCTTTTGTGTTGGTAAGGCCACGTACCACTCTATATGAAAATTACTGACTGTGCTGTGTGAAGTCTTTGGCTGATTGGCATCGTTGGAATAGTTGCTATTGTAGTGTTGGGCAGTTGGATGTGAACAGCGCGTAACGTTGCGCAGTTGGGGGTGAGCCACCAGCAGTGGTGGATGTGGGGAGAGAGATGGCGGAGCTTTGAGAGCGGATGATCTGGACGTGTGTCCATCAGAGACAGTAAATTTGTAAGACTGGATGCCATGAACTGATATACAGGGTGAGTCACCTAACATTACCGCTGGATATATTTAGTAAACCACATGAAATACTGACGAACCGATTCCACAGACCGAACGTGAGGAGAGGGGCTAGTGTAGTTGTTTAATACAAACCATACAAAAATGCTCGGAAGTACGTTTTTTAACACAAACCCACGTTTTTTTTAAATGGAACCCCGTCAGTTTTGTTAGCACATCTGAGCATATAAACAAATACGTAATCAGTGCCGTTTGTTGCATTGTAAAATGTTGATTACATCCAGAGATATTGTAACCTAAATTTGACGCTTGTGTACCACTCCTCCGCTGTTCGATCGTGTGTATCGGAGAGCACCGAATTACGTAGAGATCCAAAGGGAACGGTGATGGACCTTAGGTACAGAAGAGACTGGAACAGCACATTACGTCCACATGCTAACACCTTTTTATTGGTCTTTTCACTGACGCACATGTACATTACTATAAGGGGTGAGGAACACGTTCGACGGGCGTTTCATAGGAGGTGGAGGACGCATAAATTGGCCAGCCCGTTCTCCTGATCTTACACCTCTGGACTTTTTTCCGTGGGGTACGTTAAAGGTGAATGTGTACCGTGATGTGCCTACAACCCCAGAGGATATGAAACAACGTATTGTGGCAGCCTGCGGCGACATTACACCAGATGTACTGCGGCGTGTACGACATTCATTACGCCAGAGTTTGCAATTGTGTGCAGCAAATGATGGCCACCACATTGAACATCTATTGGCCTGACATGTCGGGACACGCTCTATTCCACTCCGTAATTGGAAACGGAAACCACGTGTGTACGTGTACCTCACCCCTCATGGTAATGTACATGTGCGTCAGTGAAAAAATACCAATAAAAAGGTGTTAGCATGTGGACGTAATGTGCTGTTCCAGTCTCTTCTGTACCTAAGGTCAATCACCGTTCCCTTTGGATGCCTACGCAATTCGGTGCTCTCCGATACACACGATCGAACAGCGGAGGAGTGGTACTCAAGCGTGAACTTTAGGTTACAATATCTCCGGATGTAATTAACATTTTACAATGCAACAAACGGCACTGATTATGTATTTGTTTATATGTTCAGATGTGCTAACAAAACTAACGAGGTTCCAGTTAAAAAAACGTAGGTTTGTGTTAAAAAACATACTTCCGTGCATTTTTGTATGGTTTGTATTAACCAATTACACTAGCCCCTCTTCTCACGTTCGGTCTGTGGAATCGATTCGTCAGTATTAGATGTGGTTTACGAAATATATCCAGCGGAAACGTTAGGTGACACCCTGTATTTATATATTATGACTTTTGAACGCTATTAAGGTAAATACGTTGTTTGTTCTCTGTCAAAATCTTTCATTTGCGAAATATGCCTATCAGTAGTTAGTGCCTTCAGTAGTTACAATCTTTTATATTGCTGGCAGTATTGGCACTCGCTGTATTGCAGTAGTTCGAATAACGAAGATTTTTGTGAAGTAAGTGATTCATAAAAGATAGAGGTTATTGTTAGTCAGGGCCATTCTTTTGTAGGGATTATAGAGTCTGAGTACGTTCAGTACTGCTCACCTGTTTGAAAATCAAATAACGTAAGAGGTTTATCAGCACAATATTTCATTAATTTTTCTAAGGGGACGTTTCACCGTCTATGTACTTTTTCTGCAAACATTTTTTAAATTCGGCACCGGTGGTATGGTTCAAGGATGCTTGCCAGTGTTCTTGCATGGCAAAGCCACTCCATCCATAGTACTTTCTCCGGGGTGCGAGTATGATGAAGGGTCTCCGCATGAGCGTCTTCATCATTTTGCTCAACATTTAACTTAATGTACCCACCTGTGGCACCTCAATTCTGGGCGAAAATTGTTGTTGTTGTTGTCTTCAGTCCAGAAACTGGTTTGATACAGCTCTCCTTGCTACTCTGTCCTGTGCAATCTTCTTCATCTCCCAGTACCTACTGCAACCTGCATCCTTCTGAATCTGTCAAGTGTATTCATCTCTTGGTCTCCCTCTACGATTTTTACCCTCCACGCTTCCCTCCAATACTAAATTGGTGATCCCTTGATGCCTCAGAACATGCGCTACGAACCGATCCCTTCTTCTAGTCAAGTTGTGCCTCAAATTTCTCTTCTCCCCAATTCTATTCATTACCTCCTCATTAGTTATGTGATCTAACCATCTAATCTTCAGCATTCTTCTGTAGCACCACATTTCGAAAGCTTCTATTCTCTTCATGTCTAAACTATTTATCGTCCACGTTTCACTTCCATACATGGCTACACTCCATGCAAAGACTTTCAGAAACGACTTCCTGACACTTAAATCAACACTCGATGTTAAGAAATTTCTCTTCTTCAGAAACGCTTTCCTTGAAATTGCCAGTCTACATTTTATATCCTCTCTACTTCAACCATCATCAAAACTCATTTACTACTTTAAGCCTCTCATTTCCTAATCTAATTCACTCAGCATCACCCGACTACATTCCATTATCCTCGTTTTGCTTTTGTTGGTGTTCACCTTATATCCTCCTTTCAAGACACTGTCCATTCCGTTCAACTGCTCTTCCAGGTCCTTTGCTGTCTCTGACAGAATTACAATGCCATCGGTGAACCTCAAAGTTTTTAGTTCTTCTCCATGCATTTTAATTCCTACTCCGAATTTTTCTTTTGTTTTCTTCACTGCTTGCTCAATATACAGATTGCTACAACCCTGTCTCACTCCCTTCAAAACCACTGCTTCCCTTTCATGCCCCGTGACTCTTATAACTATAAACTGTAAATTACATTAAAAAAAGACTTACCAGCTGAGTGTGTTTACAATGGCCAGAGAGTACATTATCTCAATTTCTCTTCACATTCTACTAAGATTTTTGGCAATTATCGGAGCCTCACACGCATATTCAATAAATCTGTGTGTCACATGTCATTATATACATACTTTCCTCCTCTCAAGTTCCGAAAGAAAGCGTGAATGAGAGTGTACAAGATAAATTTCAGTATCTAGATCTGCGGGAGTAAAAGTAGTCTGCTGCTGTGGCAGAATAGCCAACCCCGTAAAGCATGTACCATGTAGCAAAGATGTTTCTTCTCGCCTTGGACGAAGCTCTTGTACGATTGGCACCACACTGTAGGGAAGCACAAACTAAGTGTCAGTGTGCCTATTCATAGTTAATTCACTGTTTTATTTTTGTAGATTTGAGCTCCAATCAAAATTAAAGTCTTGGTCTCATCACTCTTACAGAATTTTTCTGGTTAATTTCGTAACATTATAGCCATTTTCACTTGATAACGCATGCAAGCCATGGTTCTGCTCTACCTCTGTTCAGACATGTAGACCCGTAATGTATCTTGTCAGTTCGGTCTGATTTAGTTCGTTGGTGATCTCAAGAGTATAGTATAGCTGAAAAACTTTTGTGAAACGTCGCTAATTTCGATTTACGTTTGGAATCTAGTTTCCACATGTCTTTGTTGTCTCAGCACGTGTTAGCTTCAGATCTGAGAGCCTTAAGTTCGCAGATCGTGACACACAGTAATGTGTCCTGTCCAATTTGATCAGCTATTTTGAATTTTACCTCTCACTTTATTCAGAACTTTAGTTTATGGAGACCGCGTGTTCTCGGACTGTGAGAATCCTTACATGTGACAGTTACTGATTCTCGGGTAAACCTTCCAAATTGTTTTCAGAATTTCTTATATGGTGCAACTTATCCTTATCGATGAATTTTTGTTTACTTGCTACGTGCACTCAAGCCAAGGGAACGACCGCTTGCCAGCCACGTGCATTTTGTTGAAGTTTTTCTTTATTCTTATACGAGTGTTGGAGCTTAAATAGTGACAACTACTTATTCTCAACTGATACAAAAGAGTTACATGTTTGCCCTTGTTACTGCCTTCAAAGTAGTCACCGGCGTTGTGTGGAACCCGTTGCCAGCGATGTGGAAGGCGTAGTACACCGTTAGCAGAGCCTGTTCTGTTGATGGTGCGTATGGTCTACTGCCTGTGGAATCTGAAGCGAATGTCACTAAGTGGTTCCTTCATCTTCGGTATCAAATCAAAGTCACAAGAAGTCCGGGGAGTATGGTGGATGGTACAGTGCTTCCCAGTCCCATCGACCGAACAGAGCAGCCACACCTTGCGCTGTATGCGCCCGCGCATTGTCGTGCTAAATGATGGCTGGGTTGCGCAGAAAGCGTCGCCACTTCTTTCGCAAAGCTGGTCGCAGGTTATCCTCTACAAACGAACAATAATATTGAGCGCTGACGATCTGCTTTGGAGGAACGTGATGCGTTAGGATAACACCATGACAGTCGTGCACGAGAATCACCATTACTTTAGACCGCTCCATTCGCACCATCAATAGAGAAGACTCTGCTAATGGTATACCACGCCTTCCACATAGCTGGAAATGGGTTCTACTGGTGACTACTTTCAAGGACAGTAACAGGTGCAAACATGTAACTCTCTTGTATCGGTTGTGAACAAATAGTTGGCACTATTTCAGTTCCAGCCCGCGTATTTGTTTTGAATATCTAGCGTATGTGTATATGTGCGTGAATGTCGCCATTGAAAGATTCCTCTGACCCTTCCATAACTAATAATCAATGATAAATCGTGCTGAGGTCTCCGTCGCAGTCGTAAATGTAATTTTGTAACTCAGCCAATGGTGTTATGAAGAACAGCAACCATCACCCATTTATTAGTTGCTTACCTTATTACTTTGTTCAGCTTTTCTTTAAAAAATGTGATATTTTTAACAGAGTACATGCTTGCGCGTTCCCTCGCAAATATCCATTTTACGTACCATTGTTATTTGTGGTGCTACAGCTCAATGTGGCCAAGTTATTTGTTTAATATTTATTCAGCTATCATAAATGCGCAGAGCAGGCAACTCAGTTCATTTAAACATCAAAGACTTTTTTCATGTAAATCCAGATACCGTCTTCCCAACTTGCATGTTAACAGATGCCTCATTTTTATAGGCACCTTCATCACGAGCACCGATCACCAATCAGATCAGTCACCGGCAAATACCCTTCAGCGGTATGGGCCCGTACGGTTTCCCAGTGCCATATTCAGGGCGAATGTTGCAGCCAGCCGATGCAACATTTCGCCATGCTGACAGCTTCCTCAGTAGCGACCAATTTCTTTTGGCAATCACAAGCCATCAAGAAGCCTAAATGGCACAGAAATAAGCGGCAGCACTTGTTTTCTTGCGTTAACAAGCGCCCTATTGGTCATATACACATATAAACCGCAGGAAAGGTGAGCAGAAAAGGTCGTCGGCATGTTTAGGCTATATACTAACACCCACCCTGTGGAAGCCTTCATTGACGCAACTGGACTGTGAACCAACGAAGACCTACGCCTCAGTTTACCTTCACTCTGTGGCGTCCTCCACGAGTCTGCTAGCCGTGTGTCGTGTTGCCATCTCATGGTCCGAAGTGCAGATTGTATTCTAAGTTCGCCGCTGCTGGGGGTCCAGAGTTCGTCATCCAGAAGTCACTGCCCTCTCCCAGTTGGCCACCTGTCTGCTTCGCTCTGGCCAGCTGTGCCGGGTTGGTGTGTCATCCTGACTCAGCAACAACTGGCTGCTTGGAATGCGCTGATAGCCAAGGCTGCTCACCAGGTTGCTGGCTACTAGAGAAACACTTACAGCAGTGTGACAGCACCGAAGCGCCTGGGCGCAGGGTCCAATGCTCGACATGTATCATCTGCTTGTTGCAGGCAAACTGCACTACATTTCTATACAGTCGACAATAAAGAATTTTGACAGCATTTGGCTGCCTACACTGGCTACACATGTACCACCTCAAGCAGAGATCAATTTATCGATTCCATTCTCCCCAATACTATTGTACTTGGTGGCACGAGTAGAAAGTGTGGATGGGGACAGAGTGCTGATGGAGAGTAATGGTAGATCAAAGTGTACAAAAGCACAGAATGTAAGTAGCAGCAAGTACAAGGCAAACCACTCTAAGGATCCTTGTATTCATATGTTTGTTCTCTTCCCGTCGTCTGCTCCCATCATTCTACGGTTAGAAACGTTAGACTCAGTTATGGTACATGGGAGGGGGCTCCAGGGATGAATCAAAGACACCTGTTGTGTATACTCAATGTAATTTATATGGGCACGCAGCCCCATGCACCACATCAGTAAGCTTATTATGCCAGACAGTGAAGAGAAAACGTGCGGCTAAGGCGACGAAAGTCATGAGAACCGAAAAAATTAAGATCTATCTAAATAATAGACAAATGCAAGCATAATTTTTGTAAACTGACAGACAGAAACTCATTACTCTGCAGCAGTGCGTATGATGTGTCTGTACGATGTAGAGTGAGTGCTATGAATAGTTAAAATGTGTTATGGAAAACTGAAAAATCTTTAGTTAACACAAGTTATAAAATGGTAGTAAATCGATCACCAGGCAACAGTTTGTATTTAATACTCAGCTCTACTTACGTAGTGTAAACAGTGATATAGCACTGCCAAAGAAGACTGTGGATCAAATCTGCCCACAGAATTGGGTAGTAAGTGCTTCCTGTATTTGCATCATGCGATACTGACTTGAAGGAGTAAGGTGAGGAGATACTACAGATGTGAGGCGAGTCATTGACTACGATGTCGTTTCATGTTCCTCGAGATACAGTGAGCGCGACAGCAGAAAATCCGCTTAAGGTGTCTGTACAAGCTAAGGAATTGACATTACACGACAGCATACCAGTTTTTTTTAAATATCAAGAAGTATCAAAGTTGTACAAAGGGCACAGGTGGTAGCTGAAAAGTGACTGTGACCCAGAGAGTAAGTTAGTGATATCCATTGCTGTATAAGTCTCTCGGAGTTGGAGGTATCAGTGAATTGATATTTTTGTAGAATGATTCGTGGAGGAATAGATTTTGATAGTTGTCCATTCATTATGTCTGAGAATACGACCATTGTTACGTTAGCAGCGTGTTCTTCCTTTTATAAATACCTATCCTTATCTCAATGAGTGTTGATTTTTTTTAAAAAAAAATATTAACCAAGACCGTGTATAGGAAAATGATTAACTACTTTCGAACATTTTCGGCCGTCTACAGAGCTGAAAGCTATCGAAATGTTAGTTACAAGATAGGAATTGCATTTATTATTAACTGTACTTGTAACAGATTTTCACAAACATTTTTAACAGTACATACCAGAATACTGAATGCCGTGTCTAAGACAAGAGGACACTTTCGTAAGTCGTCTGTTAACAATGCAAGGGAAAGTCAACTGTAAAATATATACATCAGCTGTCATAAGAATGACATAAAAATCGACATAGAAGCATCGTAAAACAAGTCTATATATGCCAAAAGTGACAAAATAATAGTGTAAAAGTTACATCTGTATTACGTTAAAGACATAGCTTCGAACTCGTGCTTGTAACATCAATATGCAGTAAGTACTGACAAGTACTATTGTTGTGCATTCAGAGAGACACATAGTATATTGCCATTCCGTCTGGCGACATCAGCAATCAGAGTTCCAGTGAACTGGTCATAAACCAGATGTCAAGTATCCAGACTCATAGGTGAAGAAAGCACAACAAGGTGGCAGCACAGTATATTAAAATATCAAGTAGTATAATAGGTAATATACAGTTAAGAAAAAATGAAACCAAAAACAGTTTTTCAGTACCATTTCAGACAAAACAACAAGCACAGAATTTCTGTGGAACTTGCACGTATGAGATTGAAATATATATGGTGCAGCCATAAGCAACCGAAATATCTAGAAACGCTGATCACGCAAAAAACCATTGTACCTACATCCATACTCCGCAAGCCACCTGACGGTGTGTGGTGGAGGGTACCCTAAGTACCTCTATTGGTTCTCCCTTCTATTCCAGTCTCGTATTGTTCGTGGAAAGAAAGATTGTCGGTATGCCTCTGTGTGGGCTCTAATCTCTCTGATTTTATCCTCATGGTCTCTTCGTGAGATATACGTAGGAGGGAGCAATATACTTCTTGACTCCTTAGTGAAGGTATGCTCTCGAAACTTCAGCAAAAGCCCATACCTAGCTACAGCGTCTCTCTTGCGTCCACTGTATCTATCATCTCCGTAACGCTTTCGCCATTACTAAATGATCCTGTAACGAAGCGTCCTGCTGTCCGTTGGATCTTCTCTATCTCTTCTATCAACCCCATCTGGTACGGATCCCACACTGGTGAGCAATATTCAAGCAATGGGCGAACAAGTGTACTGTAACCTACTTCCTTTGTTTTCGGACAGCATTTCCTTAGGATTCTCCAATGAATCTCAGTCTGGCATCTGCTTTACCGACGATTAATTTTACATGGTCATTCTATTTTAAATCACTCCTAAAGTATACTTCCGGATAATTTATGGAATTAAATGCTTTCAGTTACTGACCTGCTATACTGTAGCTAAATGATAAAGGATCTTTCTTTCTATGTATTCGCAGCACACTATACTTGCCTACATTGAGATTCAATTGCCATTCCCTGCACCATACATCAATTCGTTGCAGATCCTCCTGCATTTCAGTACAATTTTCCATCATTATAATCTCTCGATGTACTACAGCACCATCCGAAAAAAGCCTCAGTGAACTTCCGATGTTATGCACAAGGTCAATTATGTATATTGTGAATAGCAACGATCCTACGGCATCCCTGCGGCCCACCTGAAATCACTCTTACTTCGGAAGACTTCTCTCCATTGAGAATGACATGCTGCGTCATGTTATCTAGGAACTCTTCAATCCAATCACACAATTGGTCCTATAGTCCGTATGCTCTTACTTTGTTCATTAAACAACTGTGGGGAACTGTGTCAAACGCCTTGCGGAAGTCAAGAAACACGACATCTACCTGTGAACCCGTGTCTATGGCCCTCTGACTCTCGGGAAGGAATAGCTCGAGCTGGATTTCAAACGATCGTCTTTTTCGAAACCCATGCTGATTCCTACAGAGTAGATTTCTACTCTCCAACTGATCGACGTTAGAGATATAGGTCTATAGTTCTGCACATCTGTTAGACGTCCCTTCTTGAAAACGGGGATGACCTGTGCCCTTATCCAATCTTTTGGAACGCTACGCTCTTCTAGAGACCTACGGTACACCGCTGCAAGAAGAGGGGCACGTTCCTTCCCGTACTCTATGTAAAATCGAACTGTTATCCCATCAGGTCCAGCGGCCTTTCCTATTTTGAGCGAAATTAATTGTTTTTCCCTCCCTCTGTCATCTACTTCGATATCTACCATTTTTTAATCTGTGCGACAATCTAGAGAAGGAACTGCAGTGCAGTCTTCCTCTGTGAAACAGCTTTGGAAAAAGTCATTTAGTATTTCGGCCTTTAGTCTGTCATCCTCTGTTTAAGTACCTTTTTGGTCACAGAGTGTCTGGGCATTTTGTTTTGATCAACCTACCGCTTTGACATATGACCAAACTTTCTTAGGATTTTGTGCCAAGTCAGTACATCAGTACATAGAACTTAACTTTCGAATTCGTTGAACGCCTCTCGTATAGCCCTCCTCACATTAAATTTCGATTCGCGTAATTTTTGTTTTTCTTCAAGGTTTTGGCTATGTTTATGTTTGCTGTGAAGTTCACTTGGTTTTCTAACTTGGCTGTTGTACCACGGTGGCTCTTTTCCATCTCTTACGGATGCAATATCGGCTTTCTTATAGAGACAATACAGGGTACAGGAAAAGACACACACAAAGCAGGCAATTGAAATTAAAAAAATGTTTTGAATTTTGTAGCGCAGGTTTTTGATGGAGTGGAAGTTGAGCCGTAATTTGTGCAAGTGTTTTCTTATTTTGAGACAGCATTTATGTAACGCCACATATATTGGAACACAAACATAATGACATCAATGTAAGCGATTGGCAATTACTAAGAAATCGACAGTATTTTACCAAGAAATATTTTTATGAAAAATTGGAGTTACACAAGAACAAATAACACAGTTATTCTAAGAAAAGTAATATCCGATTCTGCTGCTGTGACACACAAGAGGACACCAACCAAGAACAACAGGACAGAAATAAACATCCTCACAGTTTCAGCGCTTAGTACACTATAAATGAGCAACAGTAAAAACAGCATAATCTGTGCTAACACATAAAGCGGGTACGTCATTTGCAAACATCTTAAATGTTCTTGAACAGCTTATCTCAAATTTTTACGTGATTGTCTAACGATAAACATTCAGCCTTACATAGAGAACAAAATTTGTGAAAAGGGAATAAACAGATTTTCTTTTTTCAAAAAAACCGATAGCAAGAAAGAAAGTGCTATGCTGTGCTGTGGAAATGTGTGACTTCGTTTCCTTTCTTGCAGGTAACTGCAAGAAAGGAAACTAAGAGAGTAGAGCATTTAAAGCATGAGAGAAATTACTTCTCCCATTTGCGAGTGTCTATAAAATACAGAAGTAACCTTTCATTGTGAAAAGAGTAAATAACTTACAGAAATGTTTGCTACAGCACGGAATGCAGTATATTTTCAAGTTTTATTCCCGACTATCTCTGATAGTTACCGACATTATCTCTAGGAAGCATCCGCGAATCGTTATAATACTTATCACGGAATCGCACACCGGTACAGAGCGTGGACAGAGTTGTCTATGGTTTCACTAATTCCACTCGCCTGCTGCAGTTGAGAAGCAATTCAGGACTAAGTATCGCAAGTCAGCAACTCAAACACAAACTGGTATTAGTTGCTACAGTACTATCGTTTCATCGAAGTTGGCCGTCTGTCACATAGGACTCTGGGTCAGGATTGGTCAACAATCCCTGACGCACCTGCTTCACAAGTTCGTCCGTCCTGCATTCGTAGTCTGGATAAGCCATCGACACGTGCCAGCTTAGAATTGAACATGACAGTGTTTAATGTATTACGGAACCGTCTGTCATACTGGAAAAATTTCAAGCTTTAAGAGAAGATAGCAAAGAAAAATGGGCTGAGTTTTGTGTAGAAATGTTTACTAAGATGCAGACTAAAGATGATTTTTTTTTAATAAAGTTGTGTTCATTGACGAATCCACCTTCCATACCTACAGCAAACTGAACCTGCATAAAGTTCGGAATATGGGGTTAGCGAAAACGACGTCACGTAATCGAACACCTAAGGTAAATGTTTTATGCTCTGTAAGCCGTAACAAGATGTACGATCCTTACTTTTTGCACTAGTGGACTTTAATCGGCGTAATGTTTCTAGACATGCTTGTACATTATCTAGTGCCTCAACTACAGAAAGATAGGGGAGCACATTTATATTCCAGCAAGATGGCGCGCCACCACGTATCATCGTGAAATTGTCACGTTATCTCTGTATGAATCTGCCGACTTATAATGGACGTGGCGGGACGATATCCTAGCCTCCAAAACCACCTGATTTTACCCCAGCGCACTTCCGTGTTTCGGGTTGCATATAAACAAAGAACAGAGTGTTCCTTCCTCTTTTGCAGAGTAATGTCAACGAGCTGTGACAGCGGATAACACAAGCAGTTGCCACCATACAGAAAGACTACGCTTCATATAATTTAGCAGGAAACTGATACATTTGGGACGTTTGTCGTGTTACAAAGAGCGGCCACACTAAACATCTGTAAATAAGGCTTGGAAAAATACTCCATTCAGTGCTGCATCAAACATTTCTTTATGTTATTTACATTTTTCATAGTTAAAGGTTATCTTTGAATACCTAATTTATATGCACGTTTTATATACTGTTTCTCCACATATTACCTACTGGCCATTAAAATTGCTACACCACGAAGATGACGTGTTACAGACTCGAAATTTTACCGACAGGAAGAAGATGCTGTGATATGCAAATGATTAGCTGTTCAGATCATTCACACAAGGTCGGCGCCGGTTGCGAAACCTACAACCTGGTGACATGAGGAAAGTTACCAACCGATTTCTCATACACAAACAGCAGTTGACCGGCGTTGCCTGGTGAAACGTTGTTGTGATGCCTCGTGTAAGAAGGAGAAATGCGTATCATCACGTTTCCGACTTTGATAAAGGTCGGATTCTTGCCTATCTCGAATGTGGTTCATCCTATCAGCGACATTGCTGCTCGTGTTGGTCGAGATCCAATGACTGTTACCCGAATATGAAATCGGTGGGTTCAGGAGGGTAATACGGAACGCCGTGCTGGATCCCAACGGCCTCGTATCAGTAGCAGTCGAGATGACAGGCATCTTATCCCCATGGTTATAACGGATCGTGCAGCGACGTCTCGATCCCTGAGTCAACAGATGGGGACGTTTACAAGATAACAACTATCTGCACGAACAGTTCGACGACGTTGGCAGCAGCATGGACTATCAGCTCGGAGATCATGTCTGCCGTTACCCTTGACGCTGCATCACAGACAGGAGCGCCTGCGATGGTGTACTAAACGACGAACCTGGGTCCACGAATGGCAAAACGTCATTTTTTCGGATGAATCCTGGTTCTGTTTACACCGTCATGATGATCGCATCCGTGTTTGGCGACATCGCGGTGAACTCACATTGGAAGCGTGTATTCGTCATCGCCATACTGGCGCATCACCCGGCGTGATGGTATGGAGTGCCATTCGTTACACGTCTCGGTCACCTCTTGTTCGCATTGACGGCACTTTGAACAGTGGACGTTACATTTCAGATGTGCTACGGCCCGTGGCTCCACCCTTCTTTCGATCCCTGCGAAACCCTTCATTTCAGCAGGATAATGCACGACCGCTTGTTGCAGGTGCTATGCGTGCCTTTCTGGATACAGAAAATGTTCGACTGCTGCCCTGGCCAGCACATTCTCCAGATCTCTCACTAATTGAAAACGTCTGGTCAATGGTGGCCGGGCAACTAGTTCATCACAATACGCCAGTCACTACTCTTGATGTACTGTGGTATCGTGTTGAAGCTGCATGGGCACCTGTACCGGTGCACGCCATCCTAGCTGTTTGACTCAATACCCAGGCGTATCAAGGCCGTTATTACGGCCAGAGGTGGTTGTTCTTGGTAATGATTTCTCAGAATCTATGCACCCAAACTGCGTGAAAATGTAATCACATGTCAGTTCTAGTATATTTTCCAATGAATACGCGTTTATCATCTGCATTTCTTCTTGGTGTATCAATTTTAAGGGCCAGTAGTGTATTTTTTAAAAAGAGAAATAGTGTACACAGCAACGTGTAGGTGTGATTTCTTTTCCATAATCAGTTTTAACAGAAAATCTGTATATTGGGAAAACGGTACTTACGATTTATCGGGTAAATTTTAGATTACTGCTATGCAATCAGAATCGTCCGAACCTTTTTAACAGTACGTGTTCACACATTACAATATGTGAAATAATGTCATTAAAACTACTGTCCTCGCAGGTTCAGCATCTGGAGAGGTCTCTCTCATGCCCAATATACCAATGAGCCCCACCTATTTACCTATACATTTTAAGTGACTTTAATTTTCAATAAAGGTTTCGTTTGCAATAGCAATAAATAAGGTTCAAGCTGAGGTATTCAAACACGCTAGAATACATTTATGTTCAGAACGTCTTTCACGGGATAAATTGTACGCTTCCTTTTCACAAACGGATAGCTCAGGAAACTATTTCATACTTTTACCACAAGGTACCGGGACAACAGAATGTTGCATATTCTTTCTTTAAGTTGTATTGAGCACAAAATTTTTTAAAATGAACCTTTAAGAACAATTCAAAACGAAAACATATTCTATACGTATTTATCAATTTACCATATTCTATATGGTAGTAAATTAATAAAATCTTAGCAGTAACTACCTCTACTAGCGAGTGCCTCCATCAGCTACTCACTGTTGCTTCAGCCATCAGGACTACGCCAGTCTACAGACAATAACATCAACAAAAAATTCAGAAAACTTATAACTGAACACAATTCCAGTATGATTACAAAATTCAGCACAGAACGCTCTCTCTTGTGGACTCATTGCCAAGATTTACAATTTCACAGATGTAACGAACGCGTCACAGTCAAACATAAGCACCACTCACAGGTTGCTTCGACTGTACTTAGAACTGCCGCAAACATCAGACAGATATCTCGTCAGCTGTCTACAAATCACTGCGGACAACTGGAGCACCTCCTAACGCCCTGTACTCTACAACAATAACAAATACGCACTCTAATCTGTAACCAGACGAGGTTGACATCATCTCTGGCCGTTGTTGTTGTTGTGGTCTTCAGTCCTGAGACTGGTTTGATGCAGCTCTCCATGCTACTCTATCTTGTGCAAGCTTCTTCATCTCCCAGTACCTACTGCAACCTACATCCTTCTGAATCTGCTTAGTGTACTCATCTCTTGGTCTCTCTCTACCATTTTTACCCTCCACGCTGCCCTCTAATACTAAATTGGTGATCCCTTGATGCCTCAGAACATGTCCTACCAATCGATCCCTTCTTCTGGTCAAGTTGTGCCACAAACTTCTCTCCAATCCTATTCAATACTTCCTCATTAGTTATGTGATCTACCCATCTAATCTTCAGCATTCTTCTGTAGCACCACATTTCGAAAGCTTCTATTATCTTCCTGTCGAAACTAGTTATCGTCCGTGTTTCACTTCCATAAATGGCTACACTCCATACAAATACTTTCAGAAATGGCTTCCTGACACTTAAATCTATACTCGATGTTAACAAATTTCTCTTCTTCAGAAACGCTTTCCTTGCCATTGCCAGTTTACATTTTATATCCTCTCCACTTCGACCATCTACTTGCTCCCCAAATAGCAAAACTCCTTTACTACTTTAATTGTCTCATTTCCTAATCTAATTCCCTGAGCATCACCCGACTGGCCGTTGGGGAGAAACTCCACCCACTCTCCAGGTAGGCGATGCTCACGACAACTTGGCCATGCCCCGTGTTGACTATTATCCCTGTAGAGGCTGCTTGGATCCGCAGCGCACTACTTTGCGGCCCGGAACTTCCGTCACGGTAGCTGGTCACCAACCAACACTGTGGTCTGCTGCGGCTGTGGACCACAACGACAGCTTAGGCCCACCACGCCTCTCCCAACCGGACCAGCTCTAGCGCGGCCCAGTGTGGCGTCCACTGCTAACCAACGCGGCTTTTGGACGAGGCTGAAGCTGTCATGGCTGCATCTCCCCATTCTGCTCGCGGGCACATCCTGGCCCAAACCACTCGTACGGATAACATCGGCCACTGTTCAGGTCCTTGGCCCCGATATCGCACCGCGGGCTCGCCGCTGCTCCCGCTGTGACGGTGGCACTGGTCTCCAGACGATGTTGTTGTTTTATTGTCAGCAGTCAGTGCGGCTGAGTAATGTTTTCCACGTCGCACCGTCACACCTAACAAGGGAACCTCCCCATCGCACCCCCCTCAGATTTAGTTTTAAGTTGGCACAGTGGATAGGCCTTGTAAAACTGAACACAGATCAATGGAGAAAACAGGAAGAAGTTGTGTGGAACTATGAAAAAAAAGCGAAATATACAAACTGAGTGGTTCATGTGCAAGACAGGCAACATCAAGAATAATCCGAGCTCAGGAGCGCCGTGGTCCCGTGGTTAGCGTGAGCAGCTGCGGAACGAGAGGTCTTTGGTTCAAGCCTTCTATGGAGTGAAAAGTTTAATTTCTTATTTTCAGGCAATTATTATCTGTCCGTCCGTCACCTAAACAAACATCGAAACATCGACAACATATTCCAGTCATTTGACGCACATGCCGTCAGCAGTGTCGTATTGAATATATCAGACGTGTTTCCTGTGGAGAAATCGGTTGACCTATGACCTTGCGATCAAATGTTTTCGGTTCCCATTGGAGAGGCACGTCCTTTCGTCTACTAATCGCATGGTTTTGCGGTGCGGTTGCAAAACGCAGACACTAAACGTATTACAGCGAACAGAGACAATGAACGAACGAACAGATCATAACTTTGCGAAAATAAAGAAAATAAACTTTTCACCCCACGGAAGACTTGAACGAAGGACATCTCGTTCCGCAGCTGCTCACGCTAACCATGGGACCACGACGCTCCTGCGCTTATCCTCTCCTTGTGTTGCCTATTCCGCATAGACTACTCAGTTTGTATGTTTTGCTTATTTTTTTTCAAAGTTCCACACAACTTCTTCCTGTTTTCTCGATTGATCTGTGTCCAGTTTTACAAGGCCTATCCACTGTGCCAACTTATAACTAAATCTGAGGGGGGGTGACGGGGAGGTTCCCTTGTAAGCACGTGGTGTAGCTGCTGCGACGCAGAAACCGCCAACCACGGGGGTAATAGGCTAAACCGGACTGTGTGCAAAGAATTTTACACGATGGTATACACCTGATGGAATTACATTTTCCTGGAGACACATAGTCTCATCTTCATCTTCGAATTAGAATTTGTACCAGAGCCAGATCTCCTCCCTACTGGGTGGATGCGTTATTCACTGCACCTCCCTGGCTCTGCAGCTATCACAGAGTACAGACTACCCCCGCCCAATGCACTCCCTAACACAAAGTTCAACTCACGCTTTAGTCCATTTCCTTTTCTCACTCCTGAGGCAAAGGCAGGACTTTCCCATTACCTATAAAGCTGGGATATTACTCCAATATAGCTGGGCTTGGTAACACTGACGACTTAAGAACAGGAAAATGGGTTGAAGCGTGAATTGAAGTTGTGTTACGGACGGCATTCGACTTGAGAAGTCGATGCGGTTGTGGTAGCCGCAACGCCAGGGTGGTTTAGTGGATGACACAGCTACCTAGTAGGCAGGCGAACAGGGTTCAAGCCCCTTTCTTGGCACACCCCAATAATACTTCTAGAGGAGCGTTGGAAAACTTTAGATGCACTGCATCACATTCGTTTGGCTGCACTAGTAGTGTGCTATGGTACAGTCGTGCAAGTATTCCAGTGCTAAGCAGGACTGTACACATGTACCTCCGCCACCCGGGGAGCACCGCAGTCTGAGGTTCCTTGCCTTGCCATGGGATGTTCGAGTCCTTCCTCGAGTATGGGTGTGTGTGTGTGTGTGTGTGTGTGTGTGTGTGTTGCCCTTAGCGTAAGTTAGTTTAAGTTAGATTTAGTAGTAGGTACCGATGACCTCATGGTCCCATACGAACGTACCACAATTGTCTAAATTTCCACGTACCTAGAAACGAGCAACAAATTAATTACGTAATTTATCTTTTAAAAGTAGTAACCAAAGCTTAAGTGACAACAGATAGCCGCGCGGGATTAGCCGAGCGGTCTCAGGCGCTGCAGTCATGGACTGTGCGGCTGGTCCCGGTGGAGGTTCGAGTCCTCTCTCGGGCATATGTGTGTGTGTTTGTCCTTAGGATAATTTAGGTTAAGTAGTGTGTAAGCTTAGAGACTGATGACCTTCGCAGTTAAGTTCCGTAATATTTCACACACATTTGAACATTTTGACAACAGATTAACTGACAGAGGAACAAAACGAAAACCGATACGGCACGCCAAAATTCGGCAAGACATGATTGGTGACGATCAGAGGTGGAACAGGGGCGAAAACAGATACACAAGCACAAAAGGAATGAGCGAACACTTCATGAGTCACCGCCGACAAAGTACATCCTTTGTGACTGCTATGACGAGAATAACTGTTGTTTCCAGAATAACTGGCAGCCGAGGTGGCACATGAGGTTACAGAAGTGCTCATCATGGATGTTAAGTTGAAGATCACACGAAAATCATCGAAAGTGTGAAAGAGGAAGGCAAGCAGGTCAGTTCCGGATGCTTATATGTCGCAGACACTACGTAAACTACATCGAAGGCTTATAACACACATTAATATGATAAATTGAAGGTGCAGAACTGTAAATGTGGATCGGGCACAGGGAATTACATGAATAAATTTACGACGTATGATTTATTGCAGAACGGCGTCAGCCGGAAGGCGAGACTATCGGTACATGATGTATGGACGTGTTTTAAATAAACACGAGGTTTTGTACGTGAACAAAAAGAGCCGTTTTGCATCTTGTTCGAATGCCGTTCTGGTAGATATTGATAAATTTATTCCAGTTATTTAGAAACCTGGCCTAAAAGCTCCCCTCTCCTGCAATGGTAATTGGTAACGTTGTGTCCCATTCGCTTATCTTGCGGACTCGCCCTGTATAGGATGTGATGCGGCGTTGTACAGTAGTTCCTTATTCTGGTCGACAGCTTGCCGACGTGACGTTTACTTACAGAAAGGCAAATGGCAACGGGAGGAGGGTAGCAAGGCTATATCAGGAGATCTGTCCCCGCCGGCAACTGTTGTGTTGGCAGCAGAGGCAACACCGTGTTACTTGTGGAGGCCGAAATGCACGCGTTTTAGCTCGCGCAGGCTGGCGTGAGGAGGAAAAGACTATAGTGACATGAGGTCTGGAACATGGCGAGGAATTAGAATTCAGAAAGCGGACGTAATTAGTTTGATATTTAACTTTAATCCATTAATGATGAACGTCGCTCTTGACGGTACATGATTCACAATATTATTTGTTCAGAATACATTCTAGTAACTGAATATGGCGCCTTGCTAGGTCGTAGCAAATGACGTAGCTGAGGGCTATGCTAAACTGTCGTCTCTGCAAAGAGAGCGTATGTAGTCAGTGAACCATCTCTAGCAAAGTAGGCTGTACAACTGGGGCGAGTGCTAGGAAGTCTCTCTAGACCTGCCGCGTGGCGGCGCTCGGTCTGCAATGACTGATAGTGGCGACACGCGGGTCCGACGTATACTAACGGACCGCGGCCGATTTAAAGGCTACCACCTAGAAAGTGTGGTCTCTGGCGGTGACACCACAACAACAACCACATCATTCAATGTTTGCAATAGTGAAGACAATTCTACTCCAGTAAATGAGATTACAGCCCGAAGACGTGTCGGGAGACACCCTGGACAGTGGTAGATTACCGGTCTGACTCTCGGCTTCCATATTGCCCGACAACCTGGAGTGGTATTTTCAAATCACTTCCGGGAATTCAACCAGGTAACACTTTCAGCGACTGACGATATTTCAGCGGGAGAACACCCTCACATTTTCAAGGCAAACTGCAACGGACAGGTTACGTACATGCAAATTTCAAACTTGGGTTCTCGGACTGAAGCAGGAAAGATAACACACACACTGAACACTAGTGCCACCAAAGATGACCAAAGAGAGCTATCGATAGTGAGACTATGAATTCGCAGGTGAGATAGCACTGACTCTGTCCCTCTGTTTTTTGACAAGGGAGAGAGCCGGATTCCAAACAGAGATTAAATAAAAACCTCCACCCCTGTTAACGAAGTTTCTCGCTAATTTAATCTCAACCGTCCTAATAGCTGGAGGTGCATGCCAATATCTCGGTGTTATTATATAACATGGGGTGACCAGTATCGAAGCAATGTTCGGATGTAGCAGATCTATTTGGCTGCTGTAATCGTGTGTGCCGTTTATGCTCAGTACAGCGGTCCTCCACGGTCCTGATAGTTTGACCAATAAATGCCATGCCGCAGCTACAAGGAATGCGATATACACCCGCCTTACGCAGACCAAGATAATCCTTAACAGAATTGAAAAGCACTCTAATTTTAGATGAAGGTCGGAAAACATATTTCACATCGTATTTCCGTAAAATACGACTGATCTTGTTGGAAGTGTTCCATATGTAAGGCAAAAAGGCAGTAGACTAAGGTGTCGACTCAGAATTGTCATCAATCACCCGGTGTACAGTTGGTGATAGCGCAACGCACGTTCAGTCTGTCCATCACTATAACCATTTTGACGAAACGTAACTTCAAGATGGTACAGCTCAGCTGGCAAAGTCTCTGCGTAGGAAACGACATGTGTCCTTTGTACCAAGGTACTTAGTACCCCTTCACGCTGAACCGGATGGTGATAACTATTAGCCTGTAAGTACAAGTCAGTGTGAGTACGTTTCCTGTAGACTGCATGTTTCAATGAGCCGTCATGCTTACCAACACGTCAAGAAATGGAAGGCAACCATCCTCTTCCACCTCCATCGTAACCTGGAGTGGTAGTCTGCGGTGCAGGAACGCTTTGGTTGTCATCCACGGCATCCCCACAGCACAGCGGCACGTCAACGATACTCTGCACCCAGTTTTGTTCCCCTTCATGGGAAGCCATACCGGACATATATTTCAGCTAGATAAGGCCTCCTCGCAAACAGCGAGAATTTCTATTGCTTACCTTAGTGCTTGCCAAACCCTACCTTAGCTAGCAAGGTACGTCCAAATTGAGAACGATTGGAGCATTATGGGTCAGTCTCTAGAAGCAGTTTGGAATTTTGACTATCTAACGCGTCGATTGGACAGAATTTGGCATGACATCCCTCAAGACGACACCCAACAACTCTATCAAGTAATGCCAATACGAATAACTGCTTGCATAAGCAGCGGGATGGACTACAGTGTTATTCACTTGCTTAATTTGTGGAGCTCTCTTTCTCTCCAGTCAATCGTCCAATTTTTCTAAAATTAAAATCATGTATTTGCTCCTACATGTACATCACATATATTGATTCTCATCTCATCTCGATAATACCTGCGTGGTGCGTCCTTTCTCTAGCTTAGAGCTTATATGGAAGAAAGTATCGTTTGAATGGGTCGACTTGTGAAAGGAATATTACTCCTTGACACTTAAGACTATAATGAGCATGATTAGTTGACCCGTAGATGAGGTAAACAGGAATTTTTGATCAAAAAGCACTTATGTTGGTGTACGTAGGCTTCACGTTTGTGATGTCATGACAGCTCGTCTTATTATACCTCCATCGAGTACACGAACATTACACAAGGGCTTCCCCGGAGAGATATGGCCTTCGACGAGCTGAGGGTGATGGAAAGACACTCGCCAGCACGGCTCTTTGTTCTTCATGTGCGGCACATATTCTCCCGGTGATCAGCTGTTACATGAAAAAAATAAAACTTTTTTCGTAATCACACGAGGTACGTAAATGTAAACTCCATCCGTAGGCCTGGGGTGGGGTTGGGGTGAGGGGCGGCTGGGCACCGACCGACCGCCGTGTCATCCTCTGTCAATGGCTTCATTGGACGTGGTATGGAGGGGAGTGAGGTCAGCACACCGCTCTCACGGTCGTTGTCATTTTTTGTGGCATGGAGGTGCTAATACTCGGCCAAATAGCTCCTCAACTGGCATCAAGATGCTTAGCACATCCCATTCCTATCGTCCCACCAAAGGAAAATATTCTGTCAATACCGGAAATCATACCCGGGTCCACCACAGGGCTATCAGTTGCGCTGGTGGCAAGTTGTAATATGTGGAGGGAGACAGTTACACTGCTTGACAGTTGCTAGGAATAACTGATACTTGCTAAGGAACAATTGCCAATTACTACGGTAAAACACACAGTTGCTACGGAACATCGACCATTGATAGTAAAAGGATGTGTAGAAGGTGTAGTGCGTTAAATGCGGCGAAGCCTGTGCACGAACGCTATGCTTGCATTCTACGGCTCATGCAGTATGGTTTTCGACGGAGGTTGTTGGGGACCGATTAGCGCGACATTCCATGTGGTACGCACCATGTCTGCAAGACATCATTTGACAACTTCCGGTTGCGGACAGTCGTCCCGACATGGGACAGCTGAGTGTCGAAGACGAAAGTGAATACTCTGAAGCGCCAAAGAAACTGATATAGGCATGCGTATTCAAATGTAGAAAATACACTCCTGGAAATGGAAAAAAGAACACATTGACACCGGTGTGTCAGACCCACCATACTTGCTCCGGACACTGCGAGAGGGCTGTACAAGCAATGATCACACGCACGGCACAGCGGACACACCAGGAACCGCGGTGTTGGCCGTCGAATGGCGCTAGCTGCGCAGCATTTGTGCACCGCCGCCGTCAGTGTCAGCCAGTTTGCCGTGGCATACGGAGCTCCGTCACAGTCTTTAACACTGGTAGCATGCCGCGGCAGCGTGGACGTGAACGGAATGTGCAGCTGACGGACTTTGAGCGAGGGCGTATAGTGGGCATGCGGAAGGCCGGGTGGACGTACCGCCGAATTGCTCAACACGTGGGGCGTGAGGTCTCCACAGTACATCGATGTTGTCGCCAGTGGTCGGCGGAAGGTGCACGTGCCCGTCGACCTGGGACCGGACCGCAGCGACGCACGGATGCACGCCAAGACCGTAGGATCCTACGCAGTGCCGTAGGGGACCGCACCGCCACTTCCCAGCAAATTAGGGACACTGTTGCTGCTGGGGTATCGGTGAGGACCATTCGCAACCGTCTCCATGAAGCTGGGCTACGGTCCCGCACACCGTTAGGCCGTCTTCCGCTCACGCCCCAACATCGTGCAGCCCGCCTCCAGTGGCGTCGCGACAGGCGTGAATGGAGGAACGAATGGAGACGTGTCGTCTTCAGCGATGAGAGTCGCTTCTGCCTTGGTGCCAATGATGGTCGTATGCGAGTTTGGCGCCGTGCAGGTGAGCGCCACAATCGGGACTGCATACGACCGAGGCACACAGGGCCAACACCCGGCATCATGGTGTGGGGAGCGATCTCCTACACTGGCCGTACACCTCTGGTGATCGTCGAGGGGACAGTGAATAGTGCACGGTACATCCAAACCGTCATCGAACCCATCGTTCTACCATTCCTAGACCGGCAAGGGAACTTGCTGTTCCAACAGGAGAATGCACGTCCGCATTTATCCCGTGCCACCCAACGTGCTCTAGAAGGTGTAAGTCAACTACCCTGGCCAGCAAGATCTCCGGATCTGTCTCCCATTGAGCATGTTTGGGACTGGATGAAGCGTCGTCTCACGCGGTCTGCACGTCCAGCACGAACGCTGGTCCAACTGAGGCGCCAGGTGGAAATGGCATGGCAAGCCGTTCCACAGGACTACATCCAGCATCTCTACGATCGTCTCCATGGGAGAATAGAAGCCTGCATTGCTGCGAAAGGTGGATATACACTGTACTAGTGCCGACATTGTGCATGCTCTGTTGCCTGTGTCTATGTGCCTGTGGTTCTGTCAGTGTGATCATGTGATGTATCTGACCCCAGGAATGTGTCAATAAAGTTTCCCCTTCCTGGGACAATGAATTCACTGTGTTCTTATTTCAATTTCCAGGAGTGTAGTTCAAATGGCTCTGAGCACTATGGGACTTAACTTCTGAGGTCATCAGTCCCTTAGAATTTACAACTACTTAAATATAACTAACCTAAGGGCATCACACACATCCATGACCGAGGCACGGTTCGAACCTGCGACCGTAGCGGTCGCGCGGTGCCAGGCTGTAGCGCCTAGAAACGCTCGGTCACGAGGCCGGCTCAACTATGGAGATATGTAAACAGGCAGAATACGGCGCTGCTATCGGCAACGCCCACCTACGACAACAAACGTCTGGCGCAGTTGTTAGATCGGTTACTGCTGCTACAATGGCAGGTTATCAAGATTTAAGTGAGTCTAAACGGGGTGCTATAGTCGGCGCACGAGCGATGGGCACAGCATCTCCGAGGTAGCGATGAGGTGAGGATTTTCCTGCAGGAACATTTCCAGAACGTCGGGAATACGGTAAAACATCTAATCTCCGACATCGCTGCGGCCGGAAAAAGATCTTCCAAGAAATATGAGGACTGAAGAGATTCGTTCAACGCCACAGAAGTGCAACCCTTCCGTAAATTTCTGCAGATTCCAGTGCTCGGCCATAAAACAGTGTCTATGTGCGAACCATCCAACGAAGCATCATCAACTTGGGCTTCCGGTGCCAAAGGCCCACTCGTGTACCCTTCATGACTGCACGATACAAAGCTTTACGCCTCGCCTGGGCCGGTTAACAACGACGGTTGATGGCTGGAAACATGTTACCTGCTCGGATGAGTCTCGTTCCAAATTGTATCGAGCGGATGGACGTGTACGGGTATGGAGAGAACCTCATGAATCCATGGATACTGCATGTCAGCAGCGGACTGTTCAAGCTGGTGGAGGCTCTGTAATGGTGTTGGGCGAGTGCAGTTGGAGTGGTATGGGACCCCTGGTACGACTCTGACAGGAGACACGAACGTAAGCATCCTGCCTGATCAACTGCATCCATTCATGTCCACTGTGCATCCTGACGGACTTTGTCAGTTCCAGCAGGACAGTGTGACATCCCACAAGTCCAGAACTGCTGTAGAGTGCCTTCAGTAACTCTCTTCTGTGTGTAAAAACTTCCGCTGGCTACTAAACTCCCCAGACACAAAATTGTTAAGCATATCTGGGATGCCTTGGAACGTGCTATTCAGAAGAGATCTCCACCCCCTCGTGCTATTATGGGATTATGGACGGCCCTACAAGATTCATGGTGGCATTTCCCTCCAAAACTAGTTCAGTAACTACTCGAGCCCCTGCCACGTCGTATGTGGCACTTCTGCGTGCTCGCGGGGGCCCTACGCGATATTAGACAGGGGTATTAGTTGCTTTGGCCCTTCGGTGTATGTTGTACGCATCCACTGACCTGCTAGACCGTGGACCTAAACCCGATAAGACCATCCCTAGGAAGGCTTTGGCAGGCGTCTTTATCAAAGAATACCTCCTCCCCGAACCGTGAAAGAACTGAAAACCACCTTGAGAGAGAAGCGGGACAAGATCTGCCAAGGACTCCTCAACAGTTTCGTAGCCAGCATAAACAACATACGCATAATGTGGAGTAGTGCCCGAGGACGGCATATTCCTTACAGATATTCCCTTCATGTTGTGAGTCTGATCTGTGCCAAACGTTAACCTCTGTACATCAATGGCTCTGTTCCTTATCAGTTGGAAAGCGATATGTATATACTATACATGCATATTATTCAAAATATAAAAAACTTGAATAAAGTAAGAGGAACGCATACGTTTTAGACCAGCTATAGCGAGAAATCGGTGTCGCAAATCAGTTTGTGAAAATACACGAGTTACGCAACGGTAAAAATCGTTTCCCAGGGATGTTGATTAGACCTCTTGCTGCAGGATGGCGATGTGATTTTTGTCTATGAAAAGAATGGTTTTGGGAGGTCCCATCTGTTCTACCCACTCCCCTACTTTTTCAGCACTGTATTACTTCGCGAACAATTTGACGTTAACGTAGAACATTTGCATTTATGGGTCACCTGTTCAGTCACTTGTAAACAGCTACAGAGCCACACTCATAGAAATATCCTGGTAAATGCGAAATAAAAGAGTAATTCAATCCAATCCATGACAGCCACTGTACCAGATTGTCATAACTGAGAAACGATGCAGTATTTATTATTGATGTTTGGCTTTGGGTGTTTGATTTGACAGGCTACACGGTAACTTGAGGTGCAATGCCTCCTCAAACCGGCGGATGCTGTAAGCGCATAGAGTCCATTTCCTCGCACTAGATGCTGCCAACTAAAATGCCATAGTGGCAGAAGCTTCCTGGTTGATTAAAGCTGACTGTTGGTTTCGAATACGAATACGGAAACTTCTCTTTTTCAAACTTTTATCTAGTAGCTATCAATGCGTGGCTCAAGACCCACCCTCGCTGCTTTCCCTCCGCCAGTAATTCATCTCCTAACTTCACACAAGTTCTCCTGCAATGTTGCTGGAGTAGCATTCCTGGAAGAAGGCCTATGGCACAGGAAACACTAGCCACAGCCTAGAGCATTGTTTCAGGCCTAATCCCTCGTATGCCCTCACTCACAACAAACATAAACATAGCCAAAGCCTTGCAGACAAACAAAAATTACGCGAAGCGAAATGTACTGTGAGGAGGGCTACGCGACAGGCGTTCAATGAAATCGAAAGTAAAGTTCTATGTACTGACTTGGCCGTAAATCGTAAGAAATGTTGGTCTTATGTGAAAGCGGTAGGTGGATCAAAACAAAATGTCCAGAAACTCTGTGACCAAAATGGTACCGAAACAGAGGATGACAGACTATAGGCCAAAATACTAAATATCTTTTTCCAAAGCTTTTTCACAGAGCAAGACTGCTCTGTAGTCCCTTCTCTAGATTGTCGCACAGATGAAAAAATGGAAGATATCGAAATAGACGACAGAGGGATAGAGAAACAATTAAAATCGCTCAGAAGAGGAAAGACCGCTGGACCTGATAGGATACCAGTTCGATTTTACACACAGTACGCGAAGGAACTTGTCCCCCTTCTTGTAGCGGTGTACCGTAGGTCTCTAGAAGAGTGTAGCGTTCCAAAGGATTAGAAAAGCGCACAGGTCATCACCGTTTTCAAGAAGGGACGTCGAACAGATGTGCAGAACTATAGACCTATATCTCTAACGTCGATCAGTTGTAGAATTTTGGAACACGTATTATGTTCGAGTATAATGACTTTTCTGGAGACTAGAAATCTACTCTGTAGGAATCAGCATGGATTTCAAAAAAAGACGGTCCTGTGAAACACAGCTCGCGCTATTCGTCTACGAGACTCAAAAGTCCATAGACACGGGTCCACAGGTAGATACCGTGTTTCTTGACTTCCGCAAGGCGTTCGATACAGTTCCCCACAGTCGTTTAATGGACAAAGTAAGAGCATATAAACTATCAGACCAATTGTGTGATTGTATTGAAGAGTTCTTAGATAATAGAACGCAGCATGTCATTCTCAATGGAGAGAGGTCTTCCGAAGTAAGAATCATTTCATGTGTGCCGCAGGGGAGTGTCGTAGGACCGTTGCTATTCACAATATACATAAATGACCTTGTGGATGACATCGGAAGTTCATTGAGGTTTTTTGTGGATGATGCTGTTGTAAGTTGCAACATTGGAAAATTGTACTGAAATGGAGGAGGATCTGCAGCGAATTGACGCATGGAGCAGGAAATGGCAATTGAATCTCAATGTAGACAAGTGTAACGTGTTGCCAATACATAGAAAGATAGATCCCTTATCATTTAGCTACAGTATAGCAGGTCAGCAACTGGAAGCAGTTAATTCCATAAATTATCTGTGAGTACGCATTAGGAATGATTTAAAACGGAATGATCATATAAAGTTGATCGCTGGTAAAGCAGATGCCAGACTGATATTAATTGGAAGAATCCTAAGAAAATGCAATCCGAAACAAAGTAGGTTACAGTTCGCTTGTTCGCCCACTGCTTGAATACTGCTCAGAAGTGTGGGATCCGTACCAGATAGGGTTGGTAGAAGAGATAGAGAAGATCCAACGGAGAGCAGCGCGCTTCGTTACAGGATCATTTAGTAATCTCGAAAGCGTTACGGAGATGATAGATACACTCCAGTGGAAGACTCTGCAGGAGAGACGCTCAGTAGCTCGGTACGGGCTTTTGTTGAAGTTTCGAGAACATACCTTCACCGAAGAGTAAAGCAGTATATTGCTCCCTCCTACGGATATCTCGCGGAGAGAATATGAGGATAAATTCAGAGAGATTAGAGCCCACACAGAAGCATACCGTCAATCCTTCTTTCCACGAACAATACGAGACTGGAATAGAAGGGATAACCGATAGAGGTACTCAAGGTACCCACCGCCGCACAACTTCAGGTGGCTCGCGGAGTATGGATGTAGATGTATATTTATCGCTGCAATGCTCTTAGCGCGTGTTCAGGACAGAGGTATTGACACAAGTGAATCAGTGAAGTTTGCTCCTTACTGGGTAGCTCACTCGGTAACGCATTGCCCGTAGAAGAAAGAGTTACAGGTTCGAGTCTCGTTATGGCAGACATTTTGAATATGCTAGCAAGTTTCCCAACAGCCAAAACTCCAGTTCCGAGTGGTAGAGTCATTCTGGATACACAGATATAAGTTCGTATGCCAGAAAGTTCCCAAACAGCCAGAAGTCCAGATCCGAGTGGAAGATTCATTCTGGATACGCAGATAAAAGTTCGTAGACAACTTATTTTGGAGAAACATCTTTTCTCCAATAAAGTCATGTTTCAGGACACGTTAATTTCCATAAGATATGAACATGGGTTTCACAACACTCTCGTGTCGATATCACGCACGTGCAGAATAGCCACAAAGTTTATCTACAATGTAACGCGATTGTTGGTCATATTTGATATATCTAGGAGGATATACGGCTATCTTGATCAGAGATTGTACATCCACAATTAAGAGCTGTGATTGGCATTGTAAAACTACTCATACACACTAAGACCTACAATACCAGTTAAAAATTTCATTCTCTTATCAAAATTATGGATTTGCGATTAAAGCACGAATTTCGTTTCCAGCGTTCTGTCATACCCCCATTCAGATAAAACAAGTATAAAAATCTAAAGACTAACGGCCTGTGTTCTATATTTGACTGGTTGTTCGCATAGTGGAGCGTTCATGAGTATCCACAACAACACTGACACGCCTGTACCTAAGACGAATCCGTTGGAATAGGTATCATTCTTTATGCTGTCTGCGTAGCAATCGTTTCACGTTAGTTTACTGTACAATGTGTACATCTATTAATTCGTTTGTATAGCTGATCAGGGCCACACCATATTAACTCCTTATGAGATGGAGGTAGGATATCGGAACTGAAAAGAAGTGCTGCAATTTTAGTTCTGCGTCAGGAAAACTATTCTAGTGAGACAATGTTAACAAAAGTTGACAAGTCCTTATAAAAAGTTGCAGCTGTTCATGAAAGCTGGCGCCAATGCCGGTGTTTCGCGACCTGGCAGAGCCCGAATAACATCATATAGGGAAGATTATTCCATATGTGTACAGAATAACCGCCAGGGAACTCGTACTGCACCTGATATAGATAAGACAAGCTTTGACCATGCTTACAGAAGAATCACATTTATGGGAAACTTACTATGGCAAGAAATTACGTCATGTATAAAGCTATCAGGTAGAAGAAAATATATTGTGGAAAACTCGTTCCAAATCTTCACTCTTACATCACAAGAACTCTTAGTGGCAGCTACTTTACACGGGTCCTTACAAAGTAATCAAGATTCTTTGTGAAGAAAAGTGCTTGTTGACCTGAAGTAAAACCAGTATTGTACTCCCATCACGCTCTTAAAGGTATCGGCAGCGATAGCTTTTTTTGTCGTTTGTGAACGTCTGTAAAAAAAAAATTTTATTAGTCGTAAGCTTAACTTGTGAAAAATTATAATTGTGTTTACTCATGAAATCCACTTAGATAGGAAGAAATCTATGTGATCAGAGTTATTTACAATTGCCGGAGGAAAACACTGGCTGTGGTGACATTGCCTATTCGCAGTGTATATACACTGTGTGCCCCAGTTCCATTAGGACATGTGAAATTCCAAATTCTGGTTTTATCTTGAGGAGGGTTGCGAAATTGGTATTTATGAATTACCAACCGCAGCTGTGTAGAAAGTCAAAACTGCAGCAAGCTTCCCGCCTGATAATGTAACTGTATGTCTCTGACACTAGTCGAAAAACGGCGTTGGAGCAAGGAGGCAACACCAATTTTTGCTATGTTTAGGCACATCAGGCAGTGAATACGTCAAATACGACCCGATTTTCGAGAGGCTGGATCTTGCTGGCTCCTCCATGACATCACCCCAGCCCACAACGTAAGGACCCTGGGCGAATGGTTGGCCAGCAAACGGATCACTGGCCTGGATATTGCGACGTATTCGCCGGATTTGGCTGCAGCCGATTCCTGGTTGTTCTCCAAATTGAAGTTAGTAATGAAAGGACACTGATAAAGTGCATTTAAGGACACCAAAAAAATTGTAGTGGAGTACTAAATGCAACCTCAAGAAGCTACTACAGAGGCTGTTTCAAAATATTTAAATATGTGTATTAATTCAGTGGGAGACTACACTGAAAAAATAATATGATTTTGAGAAAATAATCCATTACTTTTTTTTTTCATAGACACTCCAGACGGAACTGGGACACACTGTGTGTGTAAATAGGAGTTACCAGAGATACAAAACAGAGAGACATTTTTAGCTTTTGCGTGTATCCTGTATAAACAGTAATCTATGGGAATTAAGACTACATATGTTGTTACTCCATAATATATGAGCACTAACGATAATATGCAAAATTCTACCAGGCGGCTTCCTCTTTCATTTCTGTCCCCCAATCCATATTCACCTACTACGTTTCCTTCTCTGCCTTTTCCTACTACCGAATTCCAGTCACCCTTGACTATTAAATTTTCGTCACCCTTCACTATCTGAATAATTTCTTTTATTTCATCAGACATTTCTTCAATTTCTTCGTCATCTGCAGAGCTAGTTGGCATATAAACTTGTACTACTGTAGTAGCTGTGGGTTCGCATCTATCTTAGCCACAATAATGCGTTCACTATGCTGTTTGTAGTAGCTTACCCGCATTCCTATTTTTCTCTTCATTATTAAACCTACTCCTAATTTTGTGTTTATAACCCTGTAGTCACCTGACCAGAAGTCTTGTTCCTCCTGCCACCGAACTTCACTGATTCCCACTATATCTAACTTTAACTTATCCATTTCCCTTTTTAAAGTTTCTAACCTACCTGCCCGATTAAGGGATCTGACATTCCACGCTCCGATCCGTAGAACGCCAGTTTTCTTTCTTCTGATAACGACATCCTCTTGAGTAGTCCCCGTCCGGAGATCCGAATGGGCGCTATTTTACTTCCGGAATATTTTACTCAAGAGGAAGCCATCATCATTTAATCATACAGTAAAGCTGCATGCCCTCGGGAAAAATTACGACCATAGTTTCCCCTTGCTTTTAGCCATTCGCAGTACCAGCACAGCACGGCTGTTTTGGTTATTGTTACAAGGCCAGATCAGTCAATCATCCAGACTGTTGCCCTTGCAACTACTGAAAAGTCTGCTGGCTCTCTTCAGGAACCACACGTTTGTCTGACCTCTCAACAGATACCCCTCCGTTGTGGTTGCACCTACTGTACGACTATCTGTATCGCTGAGGCACGCAAGCCTCCCCACCAACGGCAAGGTCCATGGTTCATGGGGGGGGGGGGGGGGGGTACGAATACCTATATGAATAATCGCCATTGAGACTATTAACACACTCCTATGCGTTTGGTACCTTTATTTGGTACAGTCAAACATATTTTGAACAACATTCTGTTACTAAGAAGGTGTATTTCCTACCACCTCTTCCTTTGTTTAGTTGTCCATACGAACCTATAGTTGCCAGTTCCCATAGACCCTTGGATTTTATGAAGTGACTTGACTTCCACTTACTGTGTCAAATTCCTTCTGTTTCCTTTCCTGTCTGCCTCTCTTGACCAACGATATTAGGCTTCGAGAACTGATGGAGCCTTCCTTTTTCTGTCCTCAATTCAGAACTTCAAAGTTGCTGCCATGTAGAATAGGTTGTTGGATCACCCATACCTAAGGGAAGAAAATGCTGAAAGAAAAACACCGCAACCTGTCCAGCTGCAGAATTAATGGTGCGTTAGTACCAAAAGCTAGGAGATGCCAGAACCTCATAACTATGGCGCTTAGGGCAGGCTGGGCCCCTAAACTGTGGTAAAAGCAGCTAGCCTAGGGAAAGTAAAATCTTGAAAAGAGACCCACGGATAGCCAAGCTAGAGACCTACTGGAGACATAATTTCAGGCTGTAGAGTAGCAGTACTGTGTCTCGGAAAAGACGGACTAAAAATATGACGACGAAGGCTCGATACACGTCTAAGACATGGAGAAATAAAAATTTTCGGGGAATTAGAACTTGGAACATAAAATCCCTTAATAACAAAGATCAAGAGCTTACAGAAGAACTGAAGCATGATGAAATCTCAATATGTAGTATCATAGAAACAAAAAATTAAGTCAAAGGGCAGAGAGAATATGATCAGTACCTATTCATTTATAGTGGATTTGAGGAGACAAGAGCTAAAGTGGTAACAGGGGTACTTACCAACAAGAAATACAAAGATCTTATTGAGGAGTGTCAGTACATCTCTCAGGGAATAGTTTTAGTAAAACTGAAACTGGCTCATCACAAATTGAGCATTATCTCCCTGTAAAGCCCAGAGGATTGTGAACTTAAAACAGAGAGGCCTTCTATGACCAGTTAAAGGAGGCATCTTCAAACAAGCTTGCAGTCATAATGGAAGATTTTAATGCTCATTTTGTAAATAATGTCATCCCTGGAGCTAAACAACAGTTTAACGAATATTTTGTAAATGATAATGTAGATATTATGATAAACTTAGACTTAGGTAACGAACGGAGAATAATAACAGCATCTATGATGATAAAGAGAAGAACAAATACACTTCACAGAACATAAGAGGTCATAAATCTACAATAGAATGCATTGTTACAGATATGAACACCCATTTTCAGTCAGCGCTAGATCTTAGAACTTTGAACTCTGTCAACATAAGGAGTGATCACAGCCCACTCATGGCAAAAATCTGACTGCAGGTAGGAAGGAACAAGACTGCTAAAGAACAAGTCTTAAGCGAAGAAAAATTTAATATAGCGCCATTATGATAGAATCGACAATAATTTTATACCAGAAACTATTATCAAGGAAACTAAAAGAGAATAACATACGACAGGCTTGGGAGAAAATCAAAGAAAGTATTGAAGCAGCAGCTCAAGAAGCGCTAGGTTCATCAGTTATAAAGCAAGAGAGAAAAACAAGCAGAACGCCGCGAATATGTTAAAGAAATGTTTAAAAAAGAGTTTTAATTGTTTGAAAAATAAATCACTCCAGACACAAGAATCTTAAGAAGATTATAAAAGAACTCGTATTGAGAGAAAAAAGTAGTGAATGGTTTTTACCGGAACATTAGAAAATCTTTTCTAAAAATTTAGAATATGACTTCTACACGTTGCAGAAAGAACTTAGAGAATAATACGGCAGCAAGGGGAAACAGTGAATGAAATTTTCACAGTGAGCGCCATAAGTGAGGAATCATGGGATAAATATCAAACATAGTTGTAGAAATGTCAAAAATCACAAGAAAACGGAGAGAGGTCAGACTTCAGTATACAAGTAGATGATGATGCAGTTGTTTCACACGCACAGGTAGAAGAAAGTATAAGTATGTTAAAAAATAGGGTCTCCAGAGAAAGATGGCATTCCCAATGAATTACTGAAGTACGGAGAATATCCACTAACTGAACAGTTCACCAAATTGGTTAACGATGTTACAAATGATAATAAAATTCCGAACGTATGAAGAACTAGAGTTATGTTTCTGATTTACAGAAAAAGAAGGAAAGAAAGACTCAGTCAACTACAGAGGGCTAGATCTACTGACTTTAGTTCTTAAATGCATGACAAAAATAAAAGCATTACGACACCCGCAAAAGAAGATCATGCATAGATACGATATTCATTCTTAGACGTGATGTAGACAAGTCCATTGAATACAACAGACCAGCTTGTCTTTGTTTTGTTGATTTAGCGGAATCTTTCGATAGGAGATAGGATTCAGTCAACAGATTTTTAAATCTGCTCTATAACAGGAGAATTCCTTCCAATTTCTTAAAAACGATTAAAGACATTTACTCCGACAACCACATCCAGAGCAAAATTGGTTCCAGGTTAACTTGCTGCATATCAGTTAACAGTGGTGTTAGAGAAGATGAATTTTTGAGCCTGCAACTTTTCATTAGTCATGGACAAGGTGATAAAGAATATTTTGGATGGTTGTGGTTATAGAATGGAAAACGAAGAAAAAATCTTTTGTTATGCTGGCAATGTATTTCTGCTGGCAAACAACCTACACAAATTTTTACACATATTTAGCGTGGCACTCAAAGAGCTGAATGTATGACAACATCTGTGGAACCAAATAGAGGCATTCTGGAAATGGATATAAAAATTATTCAATAAATTATGAAATTTAAATATCTTTGTATTGGACAGTCCAGCAGTGGGACGGTGGAGAAGGAGTTTGGAGAACAAATAGCAAAAGCAAACAAAGTCTCAGGGTGTTTAAATAATTATATTTGAAATAAACAAGCATATCAGAAAAGGTACAAAGGCAAGAATACAAAACTCTAGCGAGACAATGATGACATACAAGGTTGACACAAGCCCAAAAACAATAAAAATAAAAAGACTTTTGAAAACCACGGAAATGAAAATTACGTGAAGGACTACAGGGAAAACACTGAGTAATAGAGAAAAGAAAATATTAGGAAAATATGTAAAATGGACTCCACTAATGAGTGGGTACATAACAGAAAGTATGTATGGAGTGAACCCAGAGGTAGGATGGATGAACAGAAAATTGTGAAAACTGTAAAACATAATCATTAGCTGGTAAGAGAAATATTGACAGTTCAAGGAAAAAATTTAACAGAAACCTCGGGATACCCTGAGGACTACTGAAGGGAAAGGGGTTTACGCTAGAAGGAAAGGAAGAAGAAGAAGATTTTATATTTCACTTTTGTTGATATTTCTTTCATTCTTTAACAAAATGGACAAGAAATAATAATAATTCTTCCAAATATATGAATATCTTTAAAGTAACTGCGTTTCATCATGCAGCTTATGTATGTGGCTGTGAAGTTGATGAATATGTTAAGTTAGTTCACTATTAATATGAGCAGATACACAAATATTCCGACATAAACTATTAGTATTTCGCAGTCGCTATAAAATCTCAATGTGGAGTATCCAGTTACCATAACTATGCGTAACCAAGATTTCGAGTGGATGATTGAACGATTTTATTTAACCCAGTAACCATTCATGACTATTAGCGACAGATTACTTACTTCTTTATTATGATAAGCATTTCTCACCAAATTAATTCTAAACTTAGCGTTAGTATCATGGGACCCCAGATTTTTCTTAAGACCTTGAGGTTATTATGATAAAATACCTATTATCACACATACAGAACGTTCAGTACATCCAATCTCAAAGATGAATTCCTGGGGAAACAAAACGTATCCCATTAGCCTGTGGTGTAGTAATTTACTATTCATGAGAAAAGCAACGACCTCATGGTCAGTGTAACTACTGTTCTATTTCCCATTAGAAGATACTGAAACTTGTTCAAGCTCTGTACTATAGCAAGGCTTCCTGTTCTGTGACTGAAAAATTGAGATCACGCTTATTTAATATTCTGCTTGGAGAAGCTACACTATGACAGCATCCCACAAGCCACATCACAGTCATATCCATCATTGAAAACTGGAACACTTCCCTTAAATTACAATGGTGTAACAGTTTTGCTTGTGCAAGGTTCTCCTTAATATGATACTGCACAGACTTTTCCTCCTTACCCCAGTGACACAGAAACTGTTGTTTTAACGACTGTGTGCTTGTAGGATTAGTAATTCTATATTCTGACAAGAATTTTCTAAAATAATTACCATTCCTAGGAAGGACTTTAACTGACGTTTATTTTGTGGGTAAGGGTACATTAAAGTCTACTACCCGTTTAGGAGCAGGACGAATCACTTTAGCGACAATAACAAGTCTTACAAACTTAAATTTTTCCTTACTAAATGAGGATTTATAACAATACGCTTTTGTTCAAATCTAGCACATCCATATTCTCAGACAAAGTTTTACGAACATTAATATCATGTACCTACAAGACAGTTTTTTGTAACAAGGCGTTGCCTCAAGCAAGATATTATGCACACTTGAATACTGACATGTATATGCTCAGAAATGAAAGGCAACACTTTAAATTATAAAGATCATCCTTTATATAAAAATACTGTATAAGGTCATAATTTTAAATGGTCAGACACTTGTCAATAGCCGCAAGTGTGATCCACACTACTTACATATATATAACACAATTTAATCAAGCCTGGCAAAGGCCTACTGTCTTTCATGACTTATTTGATTTAGGGATGTGGTGCCTAAAAGTAAGCTGACGCCACCATCTCATTTCTTTACAACTAATAGGGAATTACTGTATTCACCATGTGGTCTTACAATAATACGTTAATCTAGCTTTTATTTCAATTTCTAAGGTAGCTACTCCTTTTACAGCAGCTGGTACAGAGTAAGATTTCTTAAAAATAGTTTTACTTCTTTGATCTTGGGTGTAAACTCATAGCCTGATATATGATCTCATTTGTCTGAAAAAAAATCCTTATTTTGAACCACCGTTTCCAGCAAGTGAGATTTTTCCTATGGTGAATGGTCGCTTTCTTTTACCTTCTTAGAGACCTGATCTCTACACATCTCTATTAAGAAGTTATTGTCACCAGTCATTCTTTAGTGTGACTAGTTTGTGATAGCACACAGATGCACCTTTTCCTCTGGGTTAGTACCACCTTGATCTGTGCCTCCAGACGTTATAGAACTTGATAATAAAACTGCTTCCCAAAATGTAGTAATACTCTTCGTTGAGTTAATCCTCCCAGTTCTAATAAAGATGGTATATTCATGCAAGATATGCATAAGAATTTATGAGAAAACCTTAAATTAACGAGTGAGAAAGTTATGACTACTTCTTCCTTCACACTTCTTCCTTTACTTCCTATTTTCCCTACTATTTGAACACCAGCAACTGGCAATACAGGATAACTCAATACTTCTTTTTTAGCTTCCAAATATGTTTTAGCCATAACACATCTGTCGTCACCTGAGTCTACTATTATGTGGAATTTGTTTTTGTATACGTCCTAAAACAATGGGTTAAACATTAGTTGATTCCCTAGTAAAGGCCCTTTCTTACAACAAATCGTCTTGTAACAGCCTTTCTTCTTTTACATTGATAATTCCTGGAGATTTAGGTTACTTGCTCTTATTGCTCACTCGTTGTAGGGCCTACTGGGAAACATTCGAAGTTGAAAATATGTTCAATAATAACCATGACTGTTGAACAATAATTAATTCCTAGAAGTGAATAATTCCGTAAGTTGCGTATTTTTCTCGAATTCATCAATATCTTGTTGTCTTTTATCCTGACAATACTGGCTACTTCTCACTTCCACTTCCCTTCTAGATACATATTTTCCTTTTTTAAAACTGTATATCTCGATCTTTCAACGACTCTGATTTTTTAACGATAGCATAATTGTTCTAAATAGTTTGGTATTACACTAAGCTTGCTTCATTTCCTCCTAATCTCTAATGTAGGTAGGCATATGGCTAAAGAGTGCTTCTCTCAAATGGTTTTCACTAACATGCTCACCAAGAAATTTCATCCTAGTCAAATGGCTCTTGAAATATATTCGGAAACCACCACCGTTTCTATTATAGAGCGTACGGTCGAGCAGTTCTAATGTTAAATTTTGTTGCTTTCCTTATGGCCAATACTTATCTCTGAACTGCCTGTTAAAATCAATCTAAGTTTGAAATACCGTAGCATGCAGAATACCCCAGTCTGCTGCCTCATCTTCTAAATGACCAGTCACAAAACATCTCCTTTTACAGTCGCATGATGCTGGTAACCCACCCTCATATACTCTTCAGAAAATAGTTGATACTCTGTGCCCTTGGGTTTAAAACCTGGAAAAGACTAGATACATAACTACTGATTCCTAATTTGAACTCCTTCCGCCAATCCTTGGCTACTGGAAGAGGCATACTTTCCACTTCAGTAGCAGAAGTTTTACCTTTTCCCCCACTTGCAGCTTTTGAGCTCTGACTGCTTTGCCAGTTACATCTATACTAGAACCTGTGAGGGCTTCTCTTGTATTTTAATTGAAGGAATTGCTACATAAAGGTTACTAATAGCATTGTTTAATTGTACCAATATCCCTGACATTTCTCTGTGTTGGGCAGTTCCCTTTCGCTGTTACCTCCATCCAAATCAAATCTCGACACCACTAGGATTTCCTTGTTACATTTTGGCTATAAGTTTAGACTCAGTTACGGACTACCTCTTTATACATTGCAGTTCCTGTCATTCTTTTTCTATTTCGCCCTTTTAATCTGCAAAACTATGTTCCCATATACTGTCTAAGCCCGTTTTCATTCTATCGGCATTTCGGTGATTCTTGACTATCTACAGCTATTTTAGTATGAATTTTATGTCTCACACTTTAACTATTCCCAAGGACTCTAAACAATTTTAATTTTTGGCTAAATAAATGTTCTGTTAATTTTTTTATTTCGTTATGTAACTAGTCTTCCTGGGCTTGAGATTCACTAATGTGGACCTGGAGTTGTTTTCTAAATACTGTCATCTCTACAGTTACCCTTTGCCTAATAACTTGCCTCTCGTTCTTTATCTTATTTACTTGTTCGACTACCTCTCGTCTGATTTACTGAGTACCATTATTTATTTGCTTCGCACACTCTTAAGTTCATTGCCTGACTCATTTCTCATCTCCTGATTACTATAACTTATTTACTCAGTTAATTCTGGTTTCCTCGCTTACCTTGTATCATTTTTCGTTTGTTCCTTTAATTAGGTAAACATTTGAGATAAATCAACCATCATTTTTAACTAATATCTTTGAATGTGAGCGCGTATTCACGCTGTCGGTGATTGCTTAGGCTGCTAACTTCCACTCGATGCGGCAACACCCCAGTCTGTTAAATGGTTGCAGACGGCTGCCGGTGATGGATGATGATGTCCTGGACTCACCTTCTGCCCTCGCTGCTGTATTCATAGTTGCTGAACTGAAAACCCGCAAGTGAGCGGCGAAACTGCACCTGTACAAATCAAAGGGGTACGGATACTAGAAGCTTCTCGTCAGCTTCTCCTTCTTCCCACGACAACCCAAAAACTTAATTGCCTTGTAATCAGTTCTCTCCGTCTGTCGTCCTGTAAATTTGGTCGCCAAGATGCGGTGGCCCGAATTCCCGTCTTCAATTAAGATGGAAAAGTAGCTTTTGTAAATATTAAGTACTAGATTCCACTGGTTTATTTATTTATTTATTTATTGTCTCGTGGGACCAAATTAAGGAGAAGTCTCCATGGTCATGGAATAGGTCAATACATGAAATTATAACACGGTATTAGAAACAGATAAAATGAAATATAAAAAAAACAATGTAACACAGGAATTTGCTTAATTTTTTAGATCTTCCAGGAGCTCCTCGACAGAATAGAAGGAGTGAGCCATGAGGAAACTCTTCAGTTTAGACTTAAAAGAGTTTGGGCTACTGCTAAGATTTCTGAGTTCTTGTGGTAGCTTATTGAAAATGGATGCAGCAGAATACTGCACTCCTTTCTGCACAAGAGTCAAAGAAGTGCATTCCACATGCAGATTGGATTTCTGCCTAGTATTAACTGAGTGAAAGCTGCTAACTCTTGGGAATAGGCTAATACTGCAAACACCAACGACATTAAAGAAAATATATACTGTGAGGGCAATGTCAGAATTCCCAGACTATTGAATAGGGGTCGACAAGAGGTTCTCGAACTTACACCACATATAGCTCGAACAGCCCGTTTTTGAGCCAAAAATACCCTTTTTGAATCAGAAGAATTACCCCAAGAAATAACACCACATGACATAAGCGTATGAAAATATGAGAAGTAGACTACTTTTCGTGTTGAAGTGTCACTTATTTCAGATACTGTTCTAATGGTAAATAAAGCAGCATTTAGTTTCTGAACAAGATCCTGGACATGGGCTTTCCACAACAGCTTACTATCTATCCGAACGCCTAGGAACTTGAACTGTTCCGTCTCGCTTATAATATGCCCATTCTGTCTGATCAAAATATCGGTTCCTGTTGAATTGTGAGTTAGAAACTGTAAAAACTGAGTCTTACTGTGATTTAGCATCAAATTGTTATCCACAAGCCATGAACTTATTTTATCAACTACATTATTTGATACTGTTTCAATATTACACACAAGATCCTTCACTACCAAGCTGGTGTCATCAGCAAACAGAAATATTTTTGAATCACCTGTTAATACTAGAAGGCATATCATTTTTATAAATAAGAAACAGCAGTGGCCCAAGCGCTAACCCTTGGGGAATGCCCCACTTAATAGTGCCCCATTGCGACTGAACATCACTACCACTCCCAATATTGCGGAGAATTGCCTTCTGCTTTCTGTTCTTAAAGTAAGAGGCGAACCAATTGTAAGCTACTTCCCTTACTCCATAATGGTCCAACTTCTGCAGTAATATTTTGTTGTCAACACAGTCAAAAGCCTTCGTTAAATCAAAGAAAATACCTAGCGTTCGCAACCTTTTATTTAATACGTCCAAAATCTCACAGAGAAATGAAAATATAGCATTTTCAGTTGCTATACCATTCTATAACGAAACTGTACATTTGACAGCAAATTATGTGAATTTAAACACTCCAGTAGCCTTGTATATACAACCTTCTCATTAACTTTAGCAAACAGCAATGACATGGAAATAGGTCTAAAGTTGTCAATATTATCCATGTCTCACTTTTTATAAAGTGGCTTCACTACCGAGTACTTTAATCGGTCAGGAAACCGACCACTCCTAAAGGAAAAGTTACAGATATGGCTAAGTACAGGGTAACATATATAGAACAATACTTCAGTATTCTGCTAGATACCCTGTCATATCCATGAGAGTTCTTGGTCATTACTGATTTAATTATTAAGTCAATCTCCCTCTTATCAGTATCATGGAGGAGTATTTCAGGTAACAGTATCGGAACACTTTTTTCTAAGAGCGCTATATGATTCCCTGTTGGGACTAGGTTTCTATTTAGTTCACCTGCTATATTCAGAAAGTGATTATTAAATACTGTACATATATGAGACTTATCAGTAACACGGACATTCCCACTATGCACTGATTCTATATCCTCGACCTGTCTCTGCAGACCAGCCACTTCCTTCTTCCTTTACGACTGACCATATGGTTTTAATTTTATCCTGAGACTTAGTTATTCTATCTGCATACCACATTCTTTTTGCCTTCCTAATAACATTTTTAAGCACCTTACAATACCGTTTGTAATGGACTGCTGCATTTAGATTCTGACTGTTTCTAACGTATTGATATAATTGCCACTTTGTCCTACAAGATATTCTTATACCTCCAGTCAGCCACCCAGGCTGCCTGTTTATGCTAGTACCCTGTTTTGTTCTAACGGAAAGCAACTTTCAAGGAGCACGAGAAAAGTCTTGAGAAAAGCATTATATTTATCATCTACTGTATCAGCGCTAAAAACATCTTGCCACTCTTGTTCCTTGATAAGGTTTACAAAAGTCTCTACAGCAACTGGATCAGCTTTCATAAACAGCTGATGACTATATTTAACACGTGTTGCAGCACAAAAATATTTTAGAGTTAAAATTTGTGCATCATGATCTGAAAGGCCATTCACCTTTTTGCTAACAGAATGCCCTTCTAGTAATGAGGAATGAACAAAAATGTTGTCTATGGTTGTTCTACTGTTCCCTTGTACTCTCGTTGGAAAGAATACGGTTTACATAAGATTATATGAATTAAGGAGGTCTACCAGCATCCTCTTCTTTGCACAAACACTTATACAATTAATATTGAAGTCACCACATATAACTAACTTTTTGTATTTCCTATAAAGTGAACCAAGAACCTCCTCTAGCTTTAGCAAAACTGTTGTGAAATCAGAGTCTGGGGATCTATAAATTACAACAGTTAGAAGTTTAGCTCCATTACATTTAACCACACCTGCACAACATTCAAACACCTTTTCAGTGCAGTACTTTGAAACATCAATTGACTCAAATGGGATTCCGTTTTTCACATACATGGCTACTCCCCCACACCACAAAGAGCTCCTCGAAAAGCTGCCAGCCAACCTGTATCCTGGTAAAGGAAGGCTCTGAATTATTTCCTTATTTAACAAGTGTTCTGATACACCAATAATTTCAGAGTCAAAATCTATTCACTAACATTATCTCTAATACCTTGTATATTTTGATGAAATATACTAATTCCCTCATTACTAGGATACCTAAGCTTTGTCAAAAGTTGTTCCTTTGTTATAGAGACTTCCCTTAAGCAGGAATACCTATCAGCTGACTTCAATCTAAAAAAGGCGCAGCTCTAACACCCACTACTGCAGGAATTTTCCCATGAGTGATCCCACCGACCCGACATATGCTGTCAGCTTTGCTAACCTTCCCTTCCCATACCTGTTGAGGTGCAGGTCATGTCTAGTGAAACCCGTCCTGCTGATAGACTTCACCGACACCACTGAAATGTGACCCAAGCTTTCTGTCATCAGCGCCCCCCCCCCCCCCCCCCCCCCAAGTCTCATGTTATTACGCCTGACGGCTGTATTAAGATGAGGCCGATCGTGACGCCGAAACAGTTCCACGAAATGCACATTCGTGTTGCCAGTGTGATTGGCTATCTTTTCCGGGTCACCATCTATGTCATACACCCCATCCCTATCAATACTATTACCAGCCCCACCCACAATCACCACCTGATCCTCTTTAGTAAAATCCCTACATAACCCCCCTATGTTAACAGTCACCTGAGCCAATCCTGCATCAGGCTTCACAATGCTGGTGACCTGGTACTCACTATCCAGCACTTCCTGCAACTGCTGGCCTACACCTCTGCCATGAGAACTACCTAACAGCAGAACCTTCTTCTTCCTCTTCGACTTTGCAACTGTTCTAGCCACCGTAACTACTGAGGTCTGCTGCATACTTCCTGCATCTACAGCTACTAGAGATTCCTCTCCACTAGACTCTGACAGTTGGTCATATCTATTGCAAACACCAATAGTAAAGCTATTTCACAATCTCCTTCTCCTAGCAGATCTCTTACCAACAGCCAGCTGCCATTCCCCAACCCCCTTCTCCCTCCTCATCCTATCTAGCTTCTCCTGTGCGTTTTTCAACTGCACCTGAAGGGCACAGATCTTACGCTCCAGCTCCTCTATCAACTTACTCTTGCTACATAACCTACAGTTCCAGGAGAGGATCTCACCAGAATGCCCACTGGCTTCCCCACTGCATTCCCCCCAGCGAAAATACTTCGAACAAGTCTCACACCGCAATCCACTACTCACGAACCTACGGCAAAGGCCACACTTCTCACTCATGGTAAAATTTTACTTTTTTTAAGTTCCGCTACTACAATAAGATGTTAAAACCCGACTAAAATAATCACAAACTTACTCTACAAGGGAAGTAACTACTATTATTAATAGTATTAATAAACAACAAATGTGAATATAACAAAAGACTAATACAGAAAGAGAATCCAACGTCTAATGACACAGTAACGAAGCTGAAAACAGTTCCCAAAAGGTTCTTCTGAAATTATTTCACCAGAAAACACAAAAAACACCGGTAGAAGACTACTAAAGGTCCTAAATAAACCACTATACACAAACAATTAATCAGTACTTAGCTTTCGATGCGCCGCTACAAAGGCAACTGGTCAGCGCGGAATGTAAACAGAGCTAAGAGGTTACGTTGCTCGATACGAAACACTCACAAATATCACGTCACAACACAAGAAAAGCAGAGGCGAACGAAGAAGCCACTAATATGTCACTTATATAGTAAATATTATCACAAAAACCGTTAAAATATGTATCTGAAACCTAAAAATATAAAAAAACTTAGAGAGCGATCTTACACGCAGTCACTCACTGGTCTGTAACACTCCAATAATTAAAAAGTGCTTGATCTTTAAACACACGTGAATCAGTATCATTTTTATTGTTGTGAGAATTTACTCTCTATACAGCAAAGAATATATTTTTTTGAAGTGACTGCTTGCCCGCACGTAATGCCGTGGTCTCATTGCACACTAATCTTCTTCAGTTGCGTTTGGTGCATCCACATGTTGTAAACTGCTTATTTCAATTTTCTAAGTACGATTCTGATCCTTTTATGGAAAGAGAAATGTTGGGAATTAGTTCACATCAATTTTCCTTAATGCTACGTAACTTCGGAAATGATCATTTGTGGAAGTCAACGTGTCGGTTCTGAGATCGATAATTCACAGGTGCTGTTTGAGTATATGTCTCCGAATTATTTCAATAGAATTATTTTTTTGAAGCTATGATCTGATAAATCTATTAAGATCACAATGTATAAAATATTCCAGCCACTCTTTGTGATTTCTCTTTTTCTAACGACCTTCAGAGATATTTCTGACGCAGGATGAGTTATGATTCATGCTCCTCACTACTTCTCACCTCTATCCTTAATATTCACGTAATTGTTTTGTGAATGACTTTCACAAATCAACTAGGTTCTCTTTTTATAACAGCCTTCACAGCTATTTCTGACACTGGATAAGTTATGATTCACGCTCCACGCTACTTCTCACCTCTATCCTTAATATTCACGTAATTGTTTTGTAAATAATTCCTCCAAATCAAGTACGTTTAAAACTAGTATTGTGGCTCAGACCAGTATCTATTAAACAAATTGCTTACAAGCTTCTCCACATTTAATAAAAACTGTGTTGAGTGAATAATAATCTCCGTAATTGTGGACTACCTCGGTGAGGTACCGCAGAACTCAAGAGATGTACGAAACACAAAATATGATAGATCAACCTTTTATTATAGGCATCTTGATAGATGTTACATATTACAAGACATTACAAGAAGTTAAAAACTGTTCAATATGTTTCGTATCTGAGTGGTCAGCGCGTCAGACTGTCAATCCAAAGGGCACGGGTTCGATTCCCTGCTGGGTCGAAGATTTTCTCCACTCAGGGACTGGGTGTTGTGTTGTCCTAATCATCATCACCTCATCCCCATCGATACGCAAATCGTCGAAGTGGCGTCAAATCGAAAGTCTTGCACCACGCGAACGGTCTACCCGACGGCAGGCCCAACTCACACGACATTTAACTTTCATTGAATTTTTGTAAGGGGACGAGCTCAAAATCCCTTTTGACAGTGCAGTCCAGCAGATCTTCCAGATGTTGACGTCGGACTTTACTCTTTTAGTGACCTGCACTGCTGCGCGCCATCCACGTTGCTCATCTTTGGACCGCCGTGTCAGGAACCTGCTCGTTCAACCCGAGACAAACAAAACAACATTCAAATACGCTTACTCAGGACAGACATGCTTTAGATAAAATCTTGTTTTGAATTCCTTCTCAATATATGTCCATAATTTAATTTTGCCTGGGTTTGGCTATATACGTTTCTTTTAAAGAGTTGTTTCCCTAACGTAATTAATACCGAAAGCATGTGTCCCGTGTCGCTCTAGCAACATTGCTTTAGTGAAGTCATCTGTAACAGACTGATGCATGTAACATCCAATATCTGATGATACTCAGAGATGAAAACGTTGTTGGCGTACATTTCTGTTGTCAGTCGTAGAAATAAAGCTATGCGAGGCTTGCTCTGGTATAATAACTGCAGCGTCATAGCAATAAGCGTAGTAATTATTTTAAAAACACGTTTCAGTCATTCTGACAGATGAGTGGTACCTCAGCTCATTCACTTTCTTCAAGCAGTCGCCCGACAAAGTAATAATTAAAGTAGGATGAAAATGATGTATTACGTTGACTCATTAAAGCCATGAACCGAGCACTGATAAGTTGAAAAGAAAAAGTGTCTGAGATACAATAATTTTTATTCTAAGTACAGCTAAAACGTTTTCATAATTTTTTTTGTTTCGTAGCTGCCTCTGTCTTCAAATAAATCTCTTTTCTCGGTTTTGTTTTTTGTTTTACCTCTAATTTGTACAGTGATGCAGTTTCCGTGCACAGAATAAACTTATTTGCTGCAATTAGTTACACCTAAGTCATACTTCTAATCGCAAGCGACAGGTAAAAAAAAAAAGGTCCATTACCTCCACTTTTTAGACTATAATGCTTCTGAAATTAATGATCCAAACAAACAGAAAGAAAAAAATGTTCAAATGTGTGTGAAATCTTATGGGACTTAACTGCTAAGGTCATCAGTCCCTGAGTTTACACACTACTTAATCTAAATTATCTTAAGGGCGAACACACACACCCATGCCCGATGGAGGATTCGGACCTCCACCGGGATCAGCCGCAGAGTCCATGACTGCAGCGCCCTAGGCCGCTCGGCTAATCCCGCGCAGCAGGTGAAGTCAGTAGAAACTAGCTCATTCTAAGCGTAACTGAAAGAGCTGCATTTCTTTCCGAGGATCGAAGAAAATTCACTTGCATGAACGGATTAGGTGTTCATCATACCGCGGTACTGCTTTCACTCACAGTCACTATAGAAGCAGTTTATTGAACGTCATTGTAGTGTGGGGTGTACCTCCTCCTTTTGCCTTATTCATGTACCGGTACCGAAACAAATGCTCCGTCTGAAACGGTGGGAACCAATGATGGCCTGTGACGGCTAGCATAATCGCAGAGAATCAAAATACCGTAATGATGACATTACCCGCGATCTGGTTAATTAACGCTTAAGGGAAAACTGGCTGCACCATGGTAAGAAACAGGCTGAATAGAAGGGTCGATCCATTCTATGATGTTATTGTGCGAAAGCTGTCGTCACAGCGTCAACATGAAAAATTGGTTCAAATGGCTCTGAGCACTATGGGACTCAACGGCTGTGGTCGTTAGTCCCCTAGAACTTAGAACTACTTAAACCTAACTAACCTATGGACATCACACACATCCATGCCCGAGGCAGGATTCGAACCTGCGACCGTAGCAGTCGCACGGTTCCGGACTGCGCGCCTAGAACCGCGAGACCACCGCGGCCGGCAACAACATGAAAAATATCTACGCTAAATCTTTCCGGCAATTATTTACTGATGGGCACCTAACCGCTGCAAGTGAAGACTGTTTTGTTACACATAACATCCTCTTACAGCCCATAAGGCCGTTTATAAAAAAATCTCTCGAGCAATGCGTACAGTATGCACACGTACAAGAGTAACGAAGTGCAGTGGCCCGTTTGGCGTATTTAGTTCATTTAGTAACTGCGTGACGTATATCTGAGTGTCCAGCGCGTCTTTAACTGTGTCGTGAGACTGTGACACATGGGACTCCACGACAGTCCCTGCAGGGCGTCAGCTATTGCGGAATGTAATTTTAAAAAATACGGCAATTCCACGCAAATACTTCCAAGAACTATAACTACTTAGGCCAAAAGTTGTTCTACTACACAGAAATCTATCAGCAATTTTAAGAAGGGGTCGCTGTGCAGTAAGGTGTGAAGAAACAAAAAGTGGGAAATTTTCCAGTATCCTGGGAATACAGGGAAAAGTCGCGTTACACATGAAAAGCAAGGCAGTCAGAGATGTTATAATTGGCCGTAGTTATTACACCTAAGACCGGAAAAAACCATTTTTATTGAAACAGTTGTTGGGAAATAGGATTAACCCTGAGGATGTAATATTATAACCTAGAGGATTAGGGCTTATTTGACAATCCAGTAAATATTGCAGCACCTAATTACATCACTGAATTTACGATCCTCGTCACATTTTATTTGTACAGATAACCGGTTTCGGCTTTTCAGACACCATCAGATCCAAAAGATGAAAAGGAATAAACTTGCCGCATACAAATGAAAAAAATAGTAAGCAACGCAGAGGACTCGTATTCGTTAACTGAATCGAGTATCAGTGACATGATCTTTAAGTAATGAGTAACAATCTTGCCGCCGGTGGAGAGAGTTCTGACAGAACTTAAAAAGCAGGTATTTACTGAGGGCAATTAAATGTCGGAGAGCGTATATTTGCCAATGGCATTTAACATTCACTAGGGCGCGAATTCTACGTTTTATTCAGGTATCGTCACCAGCATCCTTCAAAGGTCAAAGTGACCTCATTCCAAGTATTACATAACTTTAATGAGATGATAGGTTTTGATCACCGAAGTAGAACGTTTTAATTAGATAGGGCCAAGACGTCATAAACGCCAGGACCTTCGTTCGGGCCTTTTAGTATATGGTTTTCAAATATCAATGCCAGTCAAACATTCGGAAAGAAAAAAAAGCGGAGCACAAACAATGCATTGCCTAAGTTAAAATCCCAGGATCAACGATGTATTGATCCTGGGATTTAAACTTAGGCAATGCATTGTTTGCGCTCCGCTTTTTTTCTTTCCGAATGTTTGACTGGCATTGATATTTGAAAACAATATACTAAAAGGCCCGAACGAAGGTCCTGGCGTTTATGACGTCTTGAGGATTAGCCGAGCGGTCATGGACTGTGCGGCTGGTGCCCGCGGAGGTTCGAGTCCTCCCTCGGGCATGAGTGTGTGTGTTTGTCCTTAGGATAATTTAGGTTACGTAGTGTGTAAGCGTAGAGACTGATGACCATAGCAGTTAATTCCCATAAGATTTCACACACATTTGAACATTTGAACAATACATCTTTTCCCCGTGGCCCATTGCCTCCCGTTAGAAATAAATGCTGAAATGTAATAACTCATTACTTTTTCTGTTATCACTTACCAAAAAGTAGGCTGAAATAATTCAGTTTACGTAATAAGGAAGTGTATGGGTTCACATATATTTATATTTTCTTACTTTCTTTGAAACCGCTTTCAGCTTTCTTGTCTAGTTTCCGTATTCACTCACATTACAGTTTCACTCAACAAACTCCGTAACAACAACAAAGACTAAATGGCTTAAGAAAATATTTCCTTAACTTAAGTCACGCTGGTATTCTTCAACTTGAAAAATTGTTGTGTATTTCACAGGGTCCTCTGAATTACTGTGTAGACAACGCTTAATATTCCCTGCAGTCTTTTAAAATGATAGCACAGGCCGTAAGATTTGTTACAGACTTTCGTTTATTCTCTGGTAGAAAAACTTCTTCCTTGTTATCATACATTGCAGAATCGATAAGAGTTGCGCGATAATTCCATATACGAAGTAGGTAACAGTCACGGCTACTCACTAACACATCGAAACTGTGAACGACGACTCTCTGTTTCAGAGGATCCAGGGACGTTGAAACACTGCTAGCTTATCGCTGACAATATGATCTTATTACGCAGGTGATTATCAGTCAACATTACAAGCGCTAAAAGAGACACTGATATTAAGACCTTGCTTCGAGAAATTATAAACTTTTGTAGTGCCTATTAATCATACAGATATACTTCTGAAAGTATTTGTCTGGAGTGTGGCCATGTATGGAAGTGAAACATGGACGATAAGAGACAAGAAGAGAATAGAAGCTTTCGAAATGTGGTGCTACAGAAGAATGCTGAAGATTAAATGGGTAGACCATATGACGACGTATTGGATAGGATTGGGGAGAAGAGAAGTTTGTGGCACAACTTGACTAGAAGAAGGGATCGTTTGGTAGGACATGTTCTGAGGCATCAAGGGATCGCCAATTTAGTATTGGAGGGCAGCGTGGATGGTAAAAATCGTAGAAGGAGACCACGAGATGAATACACTAAGCAGATTCAAAAGGACGTAGCTTGCAGTAGGTACTGGGAGATGAAGAAGCTTGCACAGGATAGAGTAGCATGGAGAGCGGCATCAAACCAGGCTCGGGACTGAAGACCACAACAACAACGACATAACTTTTCAGTTTCTGCTGTATGGTAAAGGTAACTTGACTAGGATGATTGTTTTGAGAACTCAGCAGAAAATTAAATATTTAAAGTTTTCTTCAGAAATGTTGCGTAGTTCAATAGTATAAGAATCTAAACAGAGGTTTAGTATTAGCAAGAATTAAACTCAGTTGTGTTTTAAAGTTCTACATTAGACGCATTTCAAGTACTGCATATTTCAGTAAAACCCGAGTCCAACCAGCTTGACAAAATGTGTTTTGTATTTCGAACTCTCCATCGCCTAAGCTTCCTGGTGGGATAGGCATTGGTAGAAAGGTAATTATTTTTTGTAACAGATAAGTTGGCAAATTACGTATGTCATTAGTTTAAGTTCTGCTTCTATTATGTAGTAATTTAGATGGCCATTTACGAGTTATGGCTAATATTAGACTAGATTGCTGTGCTACTGTGATTTACATTGCTTAACATTTTCTCAGTTCTGGCTTACTACATATTCTCAGAGAAGGTAGTAATTGTGGCAAGTAAACAGACTATTCTAATTGGGAGAAAATAGGTCGGATGTGATGACGTTAAGCAAATACAAATATCACCGGTAGCAAACAGACGAACGTCGTTTCAACAACAAGTGTTATTCGTGAAACAAAAGCCGGCCTGAACAAAATCGATTCTTACCAACACATTAGATTACTCGGCGAATTGACCGATATCTGCTAAAAAGTGGTTCACTATTGATGTCAGTTTTAATATTATTTCTATATGGTTTATGAAAATATTTCCATTAGTTTGCCAACCTGAGACATATTTTTCACCGCCGTTCTTAGAACATGATGCGACAAAAGGGGGCTGAAAAACGAAATAAAAAAGAAAAACCGACCACGTTCCTCGTTGTCTCCGCTCAGTTCGATATTTCGTTTTCACCTTCTTATTTTGAGCTTTTAAAATAAATTAATAAATTCAGCCGTTATGTAATTAATCAGACAAATTATTACTAGGCTGTGCTTGAAAATTTCTTCAGGTTTGGTGCCGGATTCTAAGATCAACATGATTCAATATTTCGGCTATCCAGCTGTCCGCCGTCTTCAGTAGGCCGTAGCACCTGCTGAGTCCTGCTGAAAACTGATGCTAAGGCTGCGAATCGTCCTCCGATATAGGTCTCTGTACCGTACAGTACGTGCCACACATCACAGTTGCTGTATTCCAAGGCTGAGCAGGTGGCGCCGCGCTTAGAACACCAGCGGGAACGATATCTCGCACTCAAAGACTATTTTCAAACACTCGGGCCGCATCGAAGAACGTTCGGCTTTGATGCCGTATAGTACAGGGTTCCACATCCTGTCAAGAGGAAAACCATTGTCTCTATTAATCATATTGTCCGCCAACCTAATTTCAGTTGCCTCTTTATAAACACTGTTCCAGAAACCGGAAATGTTTGCAACTATCAGACATGTGTCCCTCGTTTAGGCAATCTTGTGCTTCCGCCCCTTTTTCCAACCGTAGTCATCTGACGGCGATGTTTCACGTACCTGTCCTGAACTACGCTGATCGAACAGCCGATGTTAGCCTTCCCCCATTGACACGGGATTTTACATGTGTCGGGCTTCCTAAGCCTCAACTCGTTTTTCACAGAGCTGAGTAGTACCCTAATCTTGGAAGGTGGGCGGAGCGCACTCTTAATGTTAAATCTCAAAATTCTTCCAGTCTTAAACGATCAGCCTCCAGCTTAAGGAATAAAGGCCACAGATTTATGCTCCTCTTCATACACCTCCTCGTGATCCAAAAGTGGAAGGCTTCCTCAGTTCAACCTCCCCGGTAAATTTAATGCTGGGATGAAGACAACTGTAGTGGTCCAAAATTCTGTTGACAGCATAACGTCCGTCAAACCAGACGGAGAAGTTACCATCTACATATCTTCAGAAGCACACTGGTTGCAAATTTGAAGTGCTGTGTCCCCCAAGTCCTCCAATGGTGGCTATCGGCGATAAAGGACTACCCATAGTCACTCCGTAATTCTGTTAAAAAATGTTACATTTAAATGAAAAATACGTGAAAGGCAGCACATCCAGTTTTTTACTAATCAAATCAGGGTCTCTTCCACAGAGAATTGTGTAAATAGAAATACCATATGAAAACCCACTAGTAAATCCGAATGACCCAGCCTAATTTCAACCGCCGAATAAAATCCACCGAACGGAGACAGGGAGTTCACGCATGTCGGTATATGGGCTGAGAACACAGGTTAAATATTTGGTTAGGCTATAAGCAGATGCACCCAAATCTCTAACAATACGGCGTAGGGTAACTCCTTCCGTATGTGGATTTGGCAGAAAATACAATCTAGGCAAAGTGGCAGCACCGGTGTAAGTTTGTGTAAATCATCGTCCAGCGAGCTCGTCTCCGACAGTGAAAGGGTCTTGTGTTAACATCCTAACTTACATAAGACTATCTAGCGAGCACACGGAAAAGATTAATCGGAAGAAAAAGAGTTCATTGTCGGAAGATTTGCGCACGACAGAAGAAACAAAATGCAGTAGAGTTTCAAGTTGTCGCGGGTGATCCTCTAAATAACCTGATTTGTATCAGACATATCTTAGTTTAACGCTAAAACCTCTGGAAGTCTTCTTACAAAGTTCCTCCAGCATCAAAAGCCGTCCACGTTCCACGGCTGTTACTGTGTTGTCAAGTCCTTTGGGATCACCAGATGTTTCTTGCCCTAGCGTACGACGCTCAAAACACGTTTTTTCTCGCTTACGACCCACATTTTCATAGCTTTAAAAGAAAGTCTTGGTGAGTTTGGACCGAGAATTCGAGAATTTCTTTTTTAAACCCCGAATGTCCTTGTGACAGCATCGAAATTTTGTAAAAAAAACGTCTGACCAGATCAAAACATGTTTCAAAGATGTTTTCTCTCGCAGTAGGGGAGAAATTTTTGTATTATTGTTAGATTCTTACGACAGTCGGTGTGAAACATCCGTTTAGAACAGCGTACCTGAGGACAAGGAACTTGTTTGACGACACAAGTATAGCAGTAGGACGTCTAAAGCCTACGATGGTAGAAGAACTTTGTGACAAGGTTTTCAGATCTAGTTCTGTTGAGTGATTATGATATCTGTCTCCATTGAGAAACAATATAACTGAGCTGCAGTCTTTAATATACAAGCCACTCTTCAGCAAGGCTTACCAATGTACTGATTATGCCTGATTATGTACTGATTATATTTAGAGGATCACCTGTGACAATTTCAAGTCCTACACAATTTTGTTTATATTGTCTTCTCGATCGTGTACATTACGTGAAGAAATTTCGTTCATTTTATGTGCATGGTGTAAAAAAGTTATGTTTTAAGTATTCCTTACATATTATCATTATCGTAATTATTTTCTATAATGATTATGGCTCTGAGCACTATGGGACTTAACATCTATGGTCATCAGTCCCCTAGAACTTAAAACTATTTAAACCTAACTAACCTAAGGACATCACACAACACCCAGCCATCACGATGCAGAGAAAATGCCTGACCCCGCCGGGAATCGAACCCGGAAACCCGGGCGTGGTAAGCGAGAACGCTACCGCATGATCACGAGATGGGGGCTATAATGATTATGAGTTAGTTATTATTTTAAGGTAACATATGCGAAACGGTAAAGTAAAACAAAAAAAACCGTAACGTAAAACGCAAAATAACAATTTAAAGCATAAAACAAATATAAGTAAATAAATAATTAGAATAGTATTGAATGTTTAGATATTTTAATTAGGTAAGTTGAAAATACTGCGACTCCGAAAATGATATCTCAGAAACCAACTTTATTACATAGGGACGTATGTGGCTTGAAAGCTTCGTTAATAATGAAGTGACCAAGGTTTACATTTTTCAGAATTAATTAATTTGGTGATGGAGTATTTTACAAAATTTCTAGTTATTACAAAAGTTGATCGTACAGTTTACAAGAACGTTAATTACATGTCAACTTCTATTTGAAAAACGTTTTTTATACATAATTGTTTCGAAGATACTTCCTCTAAAATTAAAATACCAATTTACCTTTCTGAGTGCGTTTTGTCCCTCAAAAGTTAAAACTCAGCACAAGCAAATATATACGTATTGCACTATTTTCAGTCCTCTACACAGCTACAAAGTTTCATCAGGGTCGTTTATTGCCACTTGGGAATGTCCAGCACACCAGCTGAGGAGCGCCAAGTGGGGAAAGTAAGACGAGCTGAACTAATGTTTACCGATCCTTCGGTCTATGTTGGGAGTATCGTCTGCATTAGAGACTGGCTGAGAGTCGTGGAAGTAATACAGCCGAATACAGTATCACTTTCAAGACTATTTCATGGAATAGAAAGGTGTTTCAATTTCCATATCTTTTACACGCTAATATCTGCTGAATTTTACGAAGGTTTGAGTTTATTACCAAAGCTAAGCACAAAGTAGATGAAGAATTTTAATTTAGTTTAGCTACTGCACTTAGTAAGCGGCGAGACTGCTTTTACTTAGCAGTTCCTGACCTACTAAATAGTCAATAAATTACAAGAGGGGGGGGGGGGGGCACGACGTTGGCAGCACGCATTTACTTCAAATTTTGTACACCTTAGTAGGCCATTATAACAACATTCTGTACAAGTAGTAAAGTGCACTACTCAGGCAATTTGGAGAAAATCGCAAGAGAAGTTTTTCGCGTCTCTTATGTGGTTTATATACGCGTGCGTAGGCCATGACGTTAGGGCTTGTGCTGATCAAGTAACTAGCGTTCGAGTATCGTGATACGAGACGACGGTTCGACTCCCGTTCAGACTTAGTTATTAATCTGTTTTTTTTTCCTTCACTGCTCATATAATTGAATTTATGTTACATTGGAAAGATAATATAATGAAAGCAATCACGTGTATTTCAATTTATGTTTTCCATGTCTGTATGACAAATACCATCAAGCAATGTGTGATGTTGAGAGCACATCCGACGAGTAATTGCACATTACTCTTGTGGTCTGGCACGTTGTGACTCACTACACTACTTGCCATTAAAATTGATACACCACGAAGATGACGTGCTACAGACGCGAAATTAAACCGACATAAAGAAGATGCTCTGATTTGCAAACGATTAGCTTTTCAGCGCATTCACACTAGGTTCTCGCCGGTGGCGACACCTACAACCTGCTGACATTAGGAAAGTTTCCAACCGATTTCTCATACACAAGCAGCAGTTAACCGGCGTTGCCTGGTGAAACGCTGTTGTGATGCCTCGTGTAAGGAGGAGAAATGCGTACCATCAACTTTCCGACTTTGATAAAGGTCGGATTGTAGCCTATCGCGATTGCGGTTTATCGTAAAGCGACATTGCTGCTCGCATTGGTCGAGATCCAATGACTGTTAGCAGAATATGGAATCGGTGGGTTCAGGAGGGTAATACGGAACGCCGTGCTGGATCCCAACGGCCTCGTATAACTAGCAGTCGAGATGACAGGCATCTTATCCGCATGGCTGTAACGGGTCTTGTACCCACGTCTCGATCCCTGAGTCAACACACCGAGCGAGGTGGCGCAGTGGTAGCACACTGGACTCGCATTCGGGAGGACGACGGTTCAATCACGTCTCCGGCCATCCTGATTTAGGTTTTCCGTGATTTCCCTAAATCGTTTCAGGCAAATTCCGGCATGGTTCCCTTGAAAGGGCACGGCCGATTTCATTCCCAATCCTTCCCTACCCAAGCTTGCGCTCCGTCTCTAATGACCTCGTTGTCGACGTGACGTTAAACACTAACCACGAACAGTTCAACGACGTTTGCAGCAGCATGGAATATCAGCTCGGAGATCATGGCTGCGTTTACCTTGACGCTGCATCATAGACAGGAGCGCCTGTGATGGTGTACTCAACGACGAACCTGGGTGCACGAATGGCAAAACGTCATTTTTTCGGATGAATCCTGGGTTTGTTAGCTGCTTCATGATGGTCGCATCCGTGTTTGTTGACATCGTGGTGAACGCACATTGGAAGCGTGTATTCGTCATAGCCGTACTGACGTATCAGCCGGCGTGATGGCATGGGGTGCCATTGGTTACACGTCTCGGTCACCTCTTGTTCGCATTGACGGAACTTTGAACAGTGGACCTTACATTTCAGATGTGTTACGACCCGTGGCTCTATCCTTCATTCAATGCCTGCGAAACTCTACATTTCAGCAGGATAATGCACGACCGCATGTTGCAGGTCCTGTAGGGGCCATTCTGGATACAGAAAATGTTCGACTGCTGCCCTGGTCACCACATTCTCCATGTCTCTCACCATATGAAAACGTCTGATCAATGGTGGTCAAGCAACTGACTCGTTACAATACGCCAGTCACTAGTCTTGATGAACTGTGGTATCGTGTTGACGCTGCATGGGCAGCTGTACCTTTACACGCCATCCAAGCTCTGTATGACTCAATGCCCAGGCGTATCAAGGCCGTTCTTACGGCCAGAGGTGGTTGTTATGGGTACTGTTTTCTCAGGATCTATGTACCCAAATTTCGTGAAAATGTAATCACATGTCAGTTCTACTACAATATGTTTGTCCAATGAATACTCGTTTATCAATTGCATTTCTTCTTAGTGTAGCAATTTTAATGGCCAATAGTGTATGTTACTGATTGTGAATAACGTAACTCGCATCGTTATTTATCGAGGTTTTGTCTTGGGCTTTACAAGCTTGTCCCTCGTCCTTGAAAATTTAATTACAATTTACAATTCACTACAACTTTATGAAAATGCACTTGTTTTTTTTCATCATATTACCTCCTAAATGTGATATAAATTAAATAATGTGACCAGTGATGAAGAACTATAGATTAAAAAGTGTGAGAAACCTGAATTGGACCCGTCACTTCCCCCAGGACACGCTTGCAAACCGTGAACACTAACGGCCTGACCACAATGCTTCGATGTGATAGGCACCTTCGCGTAGATACATCAGTTACACAGAAGAAACGCAAAACTTCTCTTGCCCACTGAAGGTGTACAAAGTTTGATCCGTGATCCCGACGTTGTGGCCTCCGCATGTCAGTTACTGCTAAAGCAGTTTTCTGTGACTGATTTGGATTCCATCATAACGAAACATCCCGATAAATGAGAGTACAACTCTTGCTCTGAGGGTCCCATAGAAACTTTATTCTGTATGTAGACAGCCCATCCACTCCGGGAATAAAGAATTTCTACGATATTTGTCTGTTGTCGGTATCGATAGTGGCAAGATAGTGACATGAATTGACGTACTTTTGGCTGCGTTGAGGTAGAAGTTTAAATGTTTTACATCGCCAAGGAAGAAAGAGCTTGGTATGCGACGTAAATTACAACTTCACACGTCAATCCAGTCATGAGAAAAAGGGTTCGTAACAGTCAGACAAACACACGTACAAACAGATGAACAACAGAGTCATCCAATAACAATTCCGTTTCTAGCGTTTTAGGTACAGAATCCTAAAAATAAGATTATTAGGTTACCTTAATAATCATTATTCGTTTTGGAGACGCGGTCCATTAATAATCCAAACAACAAAAATAAACAAAACTAAATTCTTGTCAAAGGAAAGTAACCAACAAATTCTTAGAAGAAAACAAAGTAAAAGAAGTGAAACAGAAAAAATGTAACTAAAACGAATCACTATTTCATTTGCGTAGTCCCTTACTGTAAGTGTTCAAATAAAATGACGCTTTGTTCTCAGCGCACAGCACATCATATGACCCATCAAATGCAGACAAGGCCTGCGTTAAGCGATTTTCCCATCTTGTGACTGTTTTCATTGCTCTGATTGCATTATATGCTTTACTGTACCCGAAAAATAGCTGTTGAGGGCATGAAGATAGGGCGATGTAGCTGGCCCTTCAAAATTCGTATGTTTGTCTTTCGTTTCATTGACGCGCAGATGAAGTGTGCGCAATACTGTTGCATCCAGATTAACTGTCCCGTTCTTAAATTAGTATCGCCGAGCAGAACTGGCAGTTTGTCTCGAAGGAAACTGGTGACTGGTGTAGGTGCTCCTCTACAAACTACCTTAAAAAGGGGGGAGGGCGACCAATGACTTGGCGATTATATCATCCCAGCAGCTGACAGTTTACCGGAGATGATGATCTGCTTCACGCAACCACTGAGGGTTCACGGAGGAACAACAGTGACTGCAAAGTTTTTTTTTTTTAAGGGCATTATCTCAAAACTACCTTGAGCAATTAAACAGAGAACCGACTCGTGGCGATAACATATTACACCATCTGGTGGCAAACAGACCCGAACTATTTGAAACAGTTATCGCAGAAAGAGAATCAGCGATCATAAAGCGGTAACTGCATCGATGATTTCAGCCGTTAATAGAGATACACTCCTGGAAATGGAAAAAAGAACACATTGACACCGGTGTGTCAGACCCACCATACTTGCTCCGGACACTGCGAGAGGGCTGCACAAGCAGTGATCACACGCACGGCACAGCGGACACACCAGGAACCGCGGTGTTGGCCGTCGAATTGCGCTAGCTGCGCAGCATTTGTGCACCGCCGCCGTCAGTGTCAGCCAGTTTGTCGTGGCATACGGAGCTCCATCGCAGTCTTTAACACTGGTAGCATGCCGCTACAGCGTGGACGTGAACCGTATGTGCAGCTGACGGACTTTGAGCGAGGGCGTATAGTGGGCATGCGGGAGGCCGGGTGGACGTACCGCCGAATTGCTCAACACGTGGGGCGTGAGGTCTCCGCAGTACATCGATGTTGTCGCCAGTGGTCGGCGGAAGGTGCACGTGCCCGTCGACCTGGGATCTGACCGCAGCGATGCACGGTTGCACGCCAAGACCGTAGGATCCTACGCAGTGCCGTAGGGGACCGCACCGCCACTTCCCAGCAAATTAGGGACACTGTTGCTCCTGGGGTATCGGCGAGGACCATTCGCTACCGTCTCCATGAAGCTGGGCTACGGTCCCGCACACCGTTAGGCTGTCTTCCGCTCACGCCCCAACATCGTGCAGCCCGCCTCCAGTGATGTCGCGACAGGCGTGAATGGAGGGACGAATGGAGACGTGTCGTCTTCAGCGATGAGAGTCGCTTCTGCCTTGGTGCCAATGATGGTCGTATGCGTGTTTGGCGCCGTGCAAGTGAGAGCCACAATCAGGACTGCATACGACCGAGGCACACAGGGCCAACACCCGTCATCATGGTGTGGGGAGCGATCTCCTACACTGGCCGTACACCTCTGGTGATCGTCGAGGGGACACTGAATAGTGCACGCTACATCCAAACCGTCATCGAACCCGACGTTCTACCATTCCTAGACCGGCAAGGGAACTTGCTGTTCCAACAGGACAATGCACGTCCGCATGTATCCCGTGCCACCCAACATGCTCTAGAAGGTGTATGTCAACTACCCTGGCCAGCAAAATCTCCGGATCTGTCCCCCATTGAGCATGTTTGGGACTGAATGAAGCGTCGTCTCACGCGGTCTGCACGTCCAGCACGAACGCTGGTCCAACTGAGGCGCCAGGTGGAAATGGCTAGGCAAGCCGTTCCACAGGACTACATCCAGCATCTCTACGATCGTCTCCATGGGAGAATAGCAGCCTGCATTGCTGCGAAAGGTGGATATACACTGTACTAGTGCCGACATTATGCATGCTCTGTTGCCTGTGTCTATGTGCCTGTGGTTCTGTCAGTGTGATCATGTGATGTATCTGACCCCAGGAATGGGCCAATAAAGTTTCCCCTTCCTGGGACAATGAATTCACGGTGTTCTTATTTCAATTTCCAGGAGTGTATTAAAAAAGGTAGGAAGATTTTTCTGTTTAGCAAAAGTGACAAAAAGCAGATTTCAGAGTACTTGGCGGCTCAACACAAAAGTTTTGTTTTAAGTACAGATAGTGTTGACGATCAGTGGACAAAGTTCAAAACCATCGTACAAAATGCGTTAGATGAGTAACTGCCAAGCAAGATCGTAAGAGATGGAAAAGAGCCACCGTGGTACTACAACGAGTTAGAAAACTGCTGCGGAAGCAAAGGGAACTTAACAGCAAACATATACATAGCCAACGCCTTGCAGACAAGCAAAAATTACGGGAAGCGAAATGTAATGTGAGGAGGGCCATGCGAGAGGCGTTCAATGAATTATATGTACTGACTTGGCAGAAAATCGTAAGATTTTGGTCTTATGCAAAGCGGTAGGTGGATTAAAACAAAAAGTCCAGACCCTCTGTGACCAAAATGGTACTGAAACAGAGAATGACAGACTATAGGCCTAAATACAAAATGTCTTTTTCCAAAGCTGTTTCACAGAGGAAGACTGCACTGTAGTTCCTTCTCTGGGTTGTCACACAGATGACGAAATGGTAGATATCGAAATAGACGACAGAGGGATAGAGAAACAATTAAAATGGCTCAAAAGAGGAATGGCCGCTGGACCTGATGGGACGCCAGTTCGGTTTTACACAGAGTACGCGAAGGAACTGCCCCCCTTCTTGTCGCAGTGTACCGTAGGTCTCTAGAAGAGCGCAGCGTTTCAAAGGATTGGAAAAGGGCACAGGTCATCACCGTTTTCAAGAAGGGACGTCGAACAGATGTGCAGAACTATAGACCTATATCTCTAATGTCGATCAGTTGTAGTATTTTGGAACACGTATTATGTTCGAGTATAACGACTTTTCTGGAGACTAGAAATCTACTCTGTAGGAATCAGCATGGGTTTCGAGAAAGACGATCGTGTGAAACCCAGCTCGCGCTATTCGTCCACGAGACTCAGAGGGTCATATACACGGGTTCCCAGGTAGATGCCGTGTTTCTTGACTTCCGCAAGGCGTTCGATACAGTTATCCGCAGTCCTTTAATGAACAAAGTAAGAGCATCTGGACTATCAGACCAATTGTGTGATTGGATTGAAGCGTTCCTAGATAACAGAACGCAGGATGTCATTCTCAATGGACAGAAGTCTTCCGAGGAAAGAGTGATTTCAGATGTGCCGCAGGGGAGTGTCGTAGGACAGCTGCTATTCACAATGTACATAAATGACCTTGTGGATAAGTTCACTGAGGCTTTTTGCAGATGATGCTGCAGTATAGCGAGAGGTTGTCACAATGGAAACTTGAAGTGCAGGAGGATGTGCAACTAATTGACGCATGGTGCAGGGAATGGCAATTGAATCCCAATGCATCTTTCTTTCTGTGTATTCGCAAAACATTACACTTGTCTACATTATCATTTAGCTACTATATAGCAGGCTTGCAACTGTAAGCAGTCAATTCCATAAATTATCTGGGAGTACGCATTAGGAGTGATTTCTAATGGAATGATCATATAAAGTTGATCGTCAGTAAAGTAGATGCCAGACTGAGATTCATTGGAAGAATCCTAAGGAAATGCAATCCCAAAACAAAGGAAGTAGGTTACAGTACGCTTGTTCGCCCACTGCTTGAGTACTGTTCAGCGGTGTGGGATCCGTGCCAGATGGGGTTGATAGAAGAGATAGAGAAGATCCAACAGAGAGCAGCGCGCTTCGTTAAAGGATCACTGAGTAATCGCGAAAGCGTTACGGAGATGATAGATAAGATCCAGTGGAAGACTCTGCAGGAGAAACACTCAGTAGCTCGGTACGGGCTTTTGTTGAAGTTTCGAAAACATACCTTCACCGAAGAGTGAAGCAGTATGTTGCTCCCTCCTACGTATATCTCGCGAAGAGACCATGAGGATAAAATCAGAGAGATTAGAGCCCACACAGAGGCATACCGACACTCCTTCTTTCTACGAACAATACGAGACTGGAATAGAAGGGAGAACCGATGGAGGTACTCAAGGTACCCTCCGCCACACACCGTCAGGTGGCTTGCGGAGTGTGGCTGTAGATGTTGAAGTACTATTTGGTACATCTGTGTCGAAAAACGTTGACCTATCCATGAAGATAGCCTCGTTATAAAAGAAACAAGGAAAAAACTCAATACGTTGCCCACAAAAAGAATAGTAGCCCATTGGCCTAGTCATCCACTGAAAGCCTCTATTGTATGCACCGGTAGTAGCAGTGTATATTTGTATACCTCTTCGCTTATGCCTGAGTGCCTGCGCTGCCTCCCTGGCAACCTCATGACGCAAACATAAAAAATCAGTAATCTTGTCCTGTTTGGACGGCCCTTTAAAAACAATTGTAGCCGGTTGTATCCCCGACTGATACACTTCACTGTGTTTTTATGGTCCTTGGGCACAGTTTCCCGCTGCAAGGATAACTTACTTACTATTGTGTAAAGCAATGGGCAGTGAACTCGCCCGTCTTACATCAGTACGAGTTTTTTAATCCTGTTACTCAGTGTTAAAGCTACGAGCAATGAATTTGGTCATCCTACGTCAGTATGCCACACTCAAGAGTTGTGTCTGGAAGTAATGAGCATTTCGCAGCTCGATCTGCGTCGCCAAGATAAAGAAATAACGGGTCATGTCTACTCTGGTTCCGGACCTGACATTTGCTGTCTACGAGTTTTCTCAAGTTAGGACAGCACAGTGAAACACCTGTTGTGGTATAAAAAGTAGTAGCGACCATCCGACACCTTTTACAGTGATGAATGCTTGAATCAGCAGCTGCAGCATAGGATAGCATGGAGCGTGCTAGCCTTTCTGTTGTGCATCGATATTCGTACGAACTTCTATTTCGGGGTAATTTATTAAAATATTTGCGGTATGTGACGTTTTTTAATACCCCGTATGAAGAGTTCGTATGTTTTTGTGAAGGTATTCTTGTGCGTAGGCTTATTTGATTATGTTAAATTTCGTGAGTAATTTTCAATTTTTTACTCCTCCACACACATATATTGGGCAGTCGAGCGCAGTCTCGTGTGACAGGTAAGATTTGTAAAAGAGAGTATTCAGTTGATCCTGATAGAGTCATACCTGAAGTGTCTGCAGCAACCTCGTTGCCCGAAACCCACGAAACTGTAGCCACAAAGTAACACAACGACACTAGCGAGATTTCCGAAACGGAATTAGCAGCAGAACAGAGCAGTTACAGCTCTGGAAATATGCTGACACTCCACTGTGGACAAAGAAGATGTCAGAAAAACGAATGACAAAAAAAGCGGAAGAAGATAGGAAACGAGCTGATACAGACGGGAAAGAAGTAAAGTAAAGAAAATGAAAAGCCGAGGAAAGAGCTGCAAATGCCGAGGAAGACAGGAAAGAAGCCAAGGACAGAGACGGAAAATTCAAGGAAGATATTTACAAAAAAGATCGCAGCATTACGAGAGAAATTCGATGAACATACTAAAATGACAGGCGGCAAAAATCATTGATGTCTCTAAAACGGTCGAAAGCAACGTGACCAAGCTTATCCAGGCTGAGACAGATCTGAAAAAGTGGAGGAAACGAAGAACTCGCTTTCTAATGAGTTCACGCTCTGGAGGAATGACATGAGGCTCATACACAGAACCAGTGCAGTTTTCAGTAACTGATGAGTTTGCCTCAGTTAAATGAGGCCTTGAGACCCTGGCGAAAGAAATTGAGTGGCCACGAGTTTCGGAGCCGTTATTATTCCTGGCAGAGTGTAGAAAAAGAGGTAACTGCTACCGGCATATGTGTGTGTGTGATACTGCAACTCGGAGTCTGATGACGCGCCTCACTGACGCAAAATAGGGTTATTTTCAACGAAACGTGTCAGGCATCGCAGTCCGCGGCCGTCAACAGCCATCACTTTTACAATAAACATCTCTCTTCATTAAGGCAATTTCTCACTTATGCCGCAGGTGGAGACCACATTAGCATTTGAAAGGGGGAATTTGAGAATGTTCTGTCCAAATCCTGGTTAATCCAAACAAAAGTAGAAACTGAGTAGCTATATGAGTGGAGAGCTGATCGCCAAAGGTTTAGCAGACACCAGACGCTGCACAATTTTTGTGGAATTCCAATCGGAGATTATGAAATTGTTCTGGTCGACTTTTAAAGCAGTTTTAGTAGACCTCGATGAGTACATACAGGAAGACAACGGAAAGAGATATGTATCGGAGTGAAATCCATATGGAGCTCGGTAAATAACTAATGGACACATGGCAGTGACGAGGGACATAGAAAAGCGGTCGGCCTCCAAATCAGATGATCTGTATTCAGATGCTTCTTGTGGCTACATTTTGAGGAGAATTTGATGTTAGTCTAGGAGTGTAAAAACAAAAATAGAGGAACCGGAAATAATTGCTACGAAAGTTTCTATAGGTTTAATGGCTCCATTTTTGATCCAGTGTGGCTATTCTAGGTTTCTCCGCCAGCAGAGTTGTGTTCACGTGATTGGAGCCAAAAATGGAACCACACAAGAGGTATTTTTGCGGTTTTATGATTACATCTCGTAAAAGGCTCGTAAAAACATGATCCCATTAAAAGTTGTAAGGCAGACCAGACGCATATTTTTTGGATCACCTGTTCCTGTACTAGTGCTCATCAAAGCAGGAGGAATTTTGCACACTTACGAAAAATTTTCGTTTTAACTTCTTCAAGTCGAAAGACTTGCACCCGGCGAACGGTCCACCCGACGGGAGGCGCTAGTCACAAGACAATTACATTTTCTATTACAACTTCTGCTTTTTAGAAATATCATCCATAGCAACTCGTCTATCAATAAAGTCGCCGATACAAACGTGTTATAAAAATAAATTCTGCGTTCCTTGAGACCATACATTAATTTTTTGGACTACTCGTTTCTGTAAAACTCAACCATAAAGTTGGACCACCTCTCACTATCAACGAGGATTGTTTAAACTGCAGTTCTTCAATAAGTGTTGTTTACACTATATTAAACATACTGCTATATCTCTCCATTGTACTAGTCGCCTATTTAGTAAAATTCAATAAAATTTTAAAATTGTAGAATATATAAAAAGATAGTACTAAACATCGGTTTTATGTAGAATATGAAGAGATCCATTCAATCGTTATGACGATGAAGGCAGGATAAGAAACACACTTCTTGAAATAAATTGTTAATTATTTTATTCCATAATGACAAAAATTTTAGTAAATGTATAAAGATGAAGTGGGGAAAAAATAGCTAGTTTCTCGAATTTGACAGGCTTCTAGGTTTGACTGTTGTTTGGCTACTCAGCGGTTGCCAACGCGGAGTCCGTCGCCCCATCACTAGGCTGCTCAATGTCCGTGGTTCTAATCGCCTCATAGGTGCAGTCCAGGTCTTCATCAATATCTGATTCGTCACCTTCATCTGGTTAGATGGAATTAGTGCACGAGTTCCCCTTGCAGATGACACAAATCAATGAACACTTAATCCTTCCAGCGGCCACAACCACCTGCAGACCACTTGTTGCATTTGCAGAAAATTGTGGTGAGAAGAGAATGTGAAGCCCATTTCTTGGAGGTAAGAACGGAGTAAAGACCGAACTTTGAAGTCTGCCATCCCCACAGGTGCAGATCTATTCGGTGTCCTAAAGGAACAGTTCCATCTGATGTCCTAACCACGTTTGTACTTGTAGGTAACCTCTCGAGCAGTACTGGTGGACTGCTTCGGATGTTGGTTGTAGGGATGCAAGGTCGAATTTTGATTTCACGAGAGCTTTGGAAAACAGGTCGAATCGCAATGTATCTAATTTCTTGTCATACCTCCATAGAGGGTTATTAAAAATCGTAGGCCAGCTTGGGCAATAGCTTCAGCCTTTCATGCTCGAAGAATGATTTTATTTCTTCTAGAAGACATTTATTTTCGACCAGCAGCTTGACCACCTTCTTCTTCCCATGCTTGAAGATCGCTGAAGTTGTGTCTCATCCACTTATGGTGTGGAGAAACATGAATGAACTTCTAATGTATTCTATTTGAAGCTGTTGGGACCAAATCCTTTTGATGGAATTGTTTCTCTTCCATGTTTTGAGAAATATATGTTCGCTGATTGTGTGGCGGGAGCATTGAACATGATGAGAAGGTCTGCATCCTCACCAACTACCACAACCTTCTAGTGCTACTGTGATACCTCAAGGGCCGTGGCAACAATGAGGCACGCTGCGTCTTCATTAGCTTGCTTTACTGAGAAGTACCTTGAAGCCTCTCAATAAGCAAGGTAATGAGATGCGCTTTATTTCGGTCGTTGGCAAGAAATCACTTCTGAGTCATGGTCACAACCATTAACAAAGTAAAGATGACCTCAAGAACAGTGTATGAGGAGCAGTGTGTAGAGGAGAAACCCATCATTGATGAAAAAAGCTGCTCCTTCTAAGTTGACATCATTCTGTGGTGTGGACAAGTCATGTAACACTCATTTTGTAGTATTCCTCATTGCAGCTCCATCTAACAGAGAGAGGGAAGAGAGTACCAGCTCATAATGGAAGAATTCTTTAAGCTGTTCACCAGTATCTTGAGGAGTGCTGTCCGGTGGAATATGGATTCAGGGTTCGCTGGTGCATCCTCCCTATCAGTGATTACCTTACATTTGAGTTCTTGTATACTCATACTCCTTTTTTTTCGGACAAGCTTGATATTGTCAAAGGTTTGACCAAGCAGAGCTAACATTGAAGAACTGTCAACCTCGAAGGCTCTGTGGCAGCTTATTGAGTCATCTCCACGATTCCTGTGCTGATGGACATAACAAAATTAGTAACAGGGAAAGATCATGAGAATGAAAGCATTTAATAAACTTCTGAGGGTCTGCCTTCTCAGCAACATGTTGCTCCGAAGTAGTGAGTGTTACCCCGCAAAACTCTTCAGCCTACTGGTTCACTGTAGTAGCAGTTGACATGGTCAGGATCCATCGACTCAGAGTACTGTCTGAAAAGCCGCGACCGTGGGTGAGCTCTCTGGTACTTTTCAACGAGCGCATTAGGGTCAGCTCAATCGTCATGTCAGACCATAACTAACTCCTTAACTTCTATGACCTTTTGATGGTAAACCACCTACAGTGAGCAAACCGTATACAGTCTTCTCGGGATGTTTTCTTTCGGCCTATCATGTCTTGTAAATAGGGCTCCGCAGATTTACCACACAGAAAATGCCCATCAGCATGAAAATAGGGCGCATTTTCTTGAAAGTGATGAGATACAGTTTCCAGTCACCATTCCTCCTGGTCTGAATGAGTTGTTTCATCAGTGTAGTTATCTCAAAGCAGAGAATCCATAACTTGGCAATGGGACCATTTACCTGACAAGTGACACGTACGTAAGCATTTTTTGCTCATCTCCTGCATCCACTGACGTCTATTGTGCGTTCCGCCGGCTTAGGCTATTCCAGCACGACAATGCGACACTCCGCACGTCCAGAATTGCTGCAGCGGGCCTCCCGGAACACTCTTCTGAGATTAAACATTTCCGCTGGCCACCAGACTCCCGAGCCGTGAACATTGTTGAGCAACGTGCAAGAATCTCCACCCCGTCGTACTTTTACGGATTTACGGACAGCCCTGCAGTACTCATATTCTCAGTTCCGTCCAGCACTACTTCAGACATTAGTGGAGTCACTGCCACGTCGTGTTGCGGCACTTCTGACTGCTCGCGTTGGCCCTACCCGATATTAGGCAGTTGCAGTAGTTTCTTTGGCTGTTGTCAGAAAATGTCTGAAACGCTTGTAGGGATGTTGCAGGCCAGGTTGTACTGAGATATGAATGTTACGAAAAAAATTCGATACGTTGCGTCGTTTCCGAGTTATTTAGCATTGAAGCTAGACAATCAGATGGTCGCGCGCGTAAATTCAAGTTTCAGCTAACGAGACAGAGCACTCGTTGGGCAGCACCGCCCCTGGCAGGACGCTTGAGTGTGACCGCGCGACGCCCCGATTGGCTAAATTCTATGCTAAATAACTCGGAAATGGATGGATTTTTTTTAAGATTTATATCTCAGTATAACCTGCCCTGTAACATCCCTACAAGCATTTCATACATTTTCTGACCATCCTATATATACTATCATAATTAATGGCGTAAAAGTATATAGTTGAAAGTACTCGATACCTTAAAAGTTGTTATGACCATTTGTACATTAGAAGAGTTATGTTTGAAAGTAGCGAAGATGAAAAAGTGCTCATAGCTCTTAACATATGCATTATAGAGCACATGTTTGCTGGAAGTTTTTTTCTTGTTTTGGTCCATACTGCCACTTCCAAAAATAAGGAAAGCAAAGAGCTTGCAGTAGAAGATATTTACTTCATAGTCTCGAAGATGAAAAATTGCTCGTAGCTCTTAAGGTATGCTTTTTCGAAGCTATGTTTACTGAGACTTTTTTGCTTCTAGTAGCGCGTATTTTCAACTGTATGCGTTTACGCCATTAATTATGATACACCCTGTATATATATATATATACAGGATGTTTCACTAAATGTGAAATGTGTTTGCCTCTGTAAGTTACGAAGTAATAGACGACGGAAATATTTATTGCGGTAGGTCACCATAAGAAACGTTACACCGTCTGCGGAGCTATGAACATAGTTTATTGTGTTATTATCCTAAGAGTTACAGCAGAAGATACAATTTTTTAAATGGAACAATAGTTGTTTCTATCATGCACTGGAATCAGTAACACCAGCTGAGTATACATAAATTTAAACTACATTCCTGTCACTTTTAGTTTTGGAGCTACAACCCTGCAACGTTTCAGCGGCAGATACCACACAGGCTGCGCATAACGCAATGAGCCTTCTAAATGTGGTGCAGCCGAGTTGAAACGTCGCCTGTGTCACGGCGGGAGAAGCTTCCTCTATGCGCCCTGACTGCCGACTGTCGACGCACACGGCCGTATACCATACAGTTCGAGCCACACAAACAAACGGGGCTCAATATACAACCGTTACTGACATCGGATAAAGATGGCATACACGAACAACATGTTGCTGATGACCGGCGACTGCCGACACGATGCTACTGAAGCAGCCATGGCGTATGCCGTGAGGTATCCTAGGGGAAGAGCCCCGGCAAATATTACATTCTTACGTGCCGTAAAGTTTCTTATGGTGACCTACCGCAATAACTATTTCCGTTGCCTATTATTTCGTAACTTACAGAGACAAACACATTTAGTGAAACACCCTATACAGCGTTAGGCAGCTAAGCCATAACACCCCTTGTATCTCCCCAATCCTAATAGATACAAAGATGCCGTTTGGACAGTGAATTGCAGGGACAGGAGCTACTTGAATACATCACATTTCGTGTTTGTGCTATTTTTTTTATGACAGATATATAAGGCCACCTTTGTTTTTTTTTAAACAGAGCCCTATGTTAAATTTTAGCGTAACATGATGGGTTTAAAAAGACGGTTTCGAATATGTGTAGCCGGCCGCTGTGGTCTCGCGGTTCTAGGCGCGCAGTCCGGAACCGTGCGACTGCTACGGTCGCAGGTTCGAATCCTGCCTCGGGCATGAATGTGTGTGATGTCCTTAGGTTAGTTAGCTTTAAGTAGTTCTAAGTTATAGGGGACTGATGACCACAGCTGTTAAGTCCCATAGTGCTCAGAGCCATTTGAACCATTTTTTGAATATGTGTATATCCTAATATTTAGGCGAATAGTTTTTGAGACACAGATATGTTCTCGTATCGTGTTCGTCCTTCGAAGCGGCGTTATCCAAGTTGTCTAGTGTACATGGTAAACGTCGCGAGTCCGTTCTTCCAAAACCACGCCCATTTACCCGACAGTAGTAACATATACTGCGATATTTTGCGCAAAAATCAACTGATGATGTCGCGCAAATATTATTCAGTTATCTGACAACTGTGATACCAAAGTTGTAGACAAAATACAGTATTAAAATACTACAAGACGTTAACTCATTTTAAGAAACAGAAATTCAAATGAAAATTAGGAGGCCGTTATTGGTCACAATTATTTCGTACGTATTTGTTTTTTTTATTTCAAAATATTTACTACTGATCACAATACGAAGCAAATACACACAAAGATGCAAAATACATACTGTACATGATACAAAACTTAACTGAAGCATGTGCTCAAAATGCTGCCCCACTGCAGCAATGCACATTTGTAAACGCCGTTCGAATGATTTGTGAACGGCTACGAGGGTGTCACGTGAGATATCAGCGAACGCTTCCATGATGCGATGCTTCATATCGTCTGCCGTAGTTGGTATTTGAGCATACACTTTGATTGCTCCCCACGGACAAAAATCAAGAGGGGTAAGATCAGTAGACCTGGCTGGCCACTTCACTTCAGCACGTCGTCCTATCCAACAATCTGGGAACTTTTCATTTAACAGCAGTGGTATGTGTACTGTAAGACCTTCGGTACACACACCAGCAGATTATTTGACTTGTCGCTCTAACGAGGTAGGCAAGTGTCAGCAATATGTCTCGTGGTCTTATTGTGGCGTGTTTATCTTCTGCCGTTAGGTCAGACGATAGAAATGCCACTTGCACGCTTAGAGTAGCAGATTGACGGTGACCAACAATAAACAGAACTCGATTAATTTTCACACACATTTATTAAAATAATAAAAAGCATAGACATTATGTAACTTGATTCTGGATGCTGTTTACAATTGACAATCTGAAGTTCCTTTGGTCTTGGTACGTTAATCTTATTCTCACATATCTCTGATACTTGACAAAGTGTCTATTCATTTATCTTCATGGCTATGTACAGGAATATGGTAATCTTATTAGGCGCTACAGAAGAATACTGAAGATTAGATGGGTAGATCACGTAACTAATGAGGAGGTATTGAATAGGATTGGGGAGAAGAGAAGTTTGTGGCACAACTTGACTAGAAGAAGGGATCGGTTGGTAAGGACATGTTTTGAGGCATCAAGGGATCACAAATTTAGCATTGGAAGGCAGCGTGGAGGGTAAAAATCGTAGAGGGAGACCAAGAGATGAATACACTAAGCAGATTCAGAAGGATGTAGGTTGCAGTAGGTACTGGGAGATGAAGCAGCTTGCACAGGATAGAGTAGCATGGAGAGCTGCATCAAACCAGTCTCAGGACTGAAGACAACAACAACAACATATTAGGCGCAGTCTGAAACTTGACTGTAGACTGGTACAGACTAATGTAGACTGGTACACACTGGTGCAGACAAATGCAGACTGGTACACACTGGTGTAGACAAATGCAGACTGACTAATCGGAGGTCTGTACACTCGTTATAATACCTTGCGCGTTCAGGTATCACTGTACGAGTGTGATCCGGGAGGAGTAAAGGTTCTACATTAGCAGCAATCTCTATGGCTGCGTTACATATTAATACGTGGATCGGCGGAAGCAGAATTTGGTCCGTCTCTAAGGCAGTGCCATCTCATAGTGTGGAGACGGAAAAGCGCTGCTCCTGCGCTGTTGTGCTTAGCGGATCACGCTCTAGTGGGAAAGTTGTGTGCGCGCTGACTATGCGGAACTTTGTACACAACAACAGCTCTGTAGCCACACAGGAAGAGTGAGCAGGACAGCCGGCATGTTGGAACCACATGCACTGACGCGTAGATAGTGGTACCTCTTAGAGCAAAATGGGCAGAATGTTTCGCAGGAACTGTGTATAGCTATTGCCATTTAGTATACCCGAAATGACGAACGGCCCCACAATGAAGTTTCCGACGATGCTGCAACACATGTTAACACTCCACAGTTACTGATGCTGTACCTGTCGAAGTCAACGAGGGTTCTCTATTGACCAGTAATGCATATTATGCAAATTCACATTACCGTTGTTGGTGAAAGTCGCTTCATCAGTAATAAGCACCCAATGGAAAAACGTTGGATCATCTTGTAGGCGCAGTAGAGCAAACCGACAAAATTCCTGGAACCGTTCGAAATCCACACCGAAGAGTGCTTGATGTAATGAGAGGTGAAACGGGTGACAAATATGCGGTGCAATATGCGACGAACGCTTCTCTGACTTATACTACATTCCGAGGCGATACGTTGCGACGAAACAGTAGGGTCGTTATGCGCCAACGCTAGAACGTCCATTTCATGTACTTCGCCAGTTGCAGCTTTGTGCCTTGTCCTCTGTATGGCGTTCCATGATCCCGATTCAAGCAGTTTCTTGCAAATACGTGCAAGAAGCTGGCACGTAGGACGCTCACGATCAGGGTACAGCTCTTCATATCGCTTTACTGCTCTAACATCATTTCTTCTGCTTTCACCATACACTAGAAACATATCTAACTTTTCTTAGTTGGTGCACATATATGCTCCAAGAAACTGTGACGGAAATGCGATGTCTCATTCCCCCCGCAGCACATTTATACCCTTCTCTCCAGCTACCTCGCGCGTCACCTTGCGGCGTTATCGAGAAGCGGGAAAACAACGCTTTCCTTGTTAAGTTCCTCAGTGGTCAACAGGGAAGGTCGTACTGGACAACGCCGCTTCGAAGGACGAACACGATACGAGAACGTATCTGTGTCCCAAAAACTATTCGCCTAAATATTATGATCTACACATATTGGAAACAGTCTTTTTATGAACATCATGTTACGCTAAAATTTAACATAGGGTTCCAATTTAAAAAAATTGGATAAACATGAAATGTGATGTATTCTATTAGCCCCTGTCCCTACAATTCACTGTCCAAACGTCATCTTTCTATCTATTACGGTTGGGAAGATACAAGGCGTCTTATGACTTAGCTGCCTCAGCCTGTATATACCGCAAATATTGCGGAATGGAAAGAGTTGTTTTTGGTAAAATACTACACTTTTTAAATGGAACAATACCTCTTGACTTAAACAAACTACAAATTGGGTCAATTAGGATGCTGGTGGTGTTCGTTCAAATGGCTCAAATGGCTCTGAGAACTATGGGACTTAACTTCTGAGGTCATCAGTCAACTACTTAAACATAACTAACATAAGGACATCACACACATCCATGCCCGAGGCAGGATTCCGGCCGCGCGACGGTACGGTCGCGCGGTTCCTAATACCTCCACGTGTACGTCGCCTCTATACGTTAATAATGCAGATGTGCCTCCTACAAAACGTGCTCCACTCACTCATATCACATTTTGCACAGGGGCTACGCTACATGCGCCTAAAGCCCTTGCATTTATCTTCTGTGGGAACTCTTCGGCAATCCACGTAAGGAGACACTAATATCGTTGTTCCGGTTATACTGCGACAGACATGGTGTCGCCGTAAATCACTGCCTCCATCACAGTAGCTGACCCTCTCCATAGTCACGTTATTAAGTGGAGCAGATGACAAACATATTTCTCCTCCACATGTTGAGCCTGTACGGCCCAGTTCTAGTACACTTCGAAGCAGTATAGTTTGATGTTTTCAGTCAATGTTCTACTTCTGAACTCAGTTGTATATAACAGCAAATGACGTATGAATGTGTCAGCTTTTATAAAGTAGACATGGGTTAAACCCAAAACATCTGCACTTGATAATGGCCTAAGACCGAAATTGCTATAGCAGAAATAAAGAGTTTAACAGTCACTGGCGTAAACATGATGTCTTTCAATAAATTTCACATGACTGTGAATCCCAGTTATGAAAAGTTAAAAGTTGTATTACTTCTTAGTAACCCCTATTTCCTTCTGGTTTACGTAAGCTTTGCCATCTCCGAAACGCAAACTTTGAAGTCATAATAATCAGTGCCTGGTTGTATGTCCCAGCAGAAACGGGTTCGTAATCTTGTACGAATAGCCAAGTGCAATTACAAAAGGCGTGGCAGAGTGAGAAAGTAACTTATTAATTGATTTACTGCTCGTTTCTCAGACACAAGTATCTTCAGATCTTTGGGTATATAATAATAGCATCAGATAGTGTTACTGAGTTACAATCAATTTGCAACGTGTAATTTCCTGTCACGTACTTAAAGATGTTCACATCTAATAAGTGGATCTAGTAATCAAAGACTTGTGGCAGTTTATCTGTACAAAATATGACTTTCATTTTGCCCTGATTAATGGCCGCATATGAGGTCTATAGAGGACAGGACTGGTCACGCTACCATGATCCTTTGCAATCGCGGCCATTTTGCATCTAGTCTATTACGCAACTGTAGTAGATTGTTTTTGTACTGAGTATAGTGTTTGTTGCTAGAACGTGTGTGTATTTAGAAATGAGTTGCTGTGTTGCACCGAACAGTAGCAGCAATTCGTCTAAACGGATCAGATTATTCAGATTTCCTACAGATAAAAAACGGAGAGCTAAATGGTTACAGAACTGTAGGAGAGACAAATTAAAGCTAACAACACATTCTAAATTGTGAGAGGCAAGTGAATTATCGGTTAAAATAATTACAGCTAAAATATCGTGTGTTTTCTATACAATTTATGTGTTTACGATTTTTATTAAAAGCTCCACATTGAGGATTCGCAGTTCGAGTTAAGAAGAGCTGATGGAAGAAGACTGATAACATGAAATGCCATTCCTAGGAAATTTTATGTCCCAAATCCACCCAAACTAGTTTCCTCTAAACTCAAACATCCAGAAGTAAGGACAGTAACTAAATCAGATGTCAATGACGCCCATCAACGCTTTTAAGTTTTCGTATGTAACCATGTTACCGACAGAACACAGTTGCTTACTTTATTTTAGATTTGTGAATGTAACCTTCCAATCTATGATCAATTACCATCACTTCTGTCACCTGAAATGATTGAAATGATACTAGTTTATGAGGGGACCGAATTAGTGGACAGCAAATTGTTCCCGGAATTAAATTGTAAACGCACTATCAGGTGTAAGTGGAGGGTGGTTGCCTTGACCAGTTACCTTATCTTATAGCAACTTTTCACAACTGTTTTCCTCATATTGCAGCGTTTAATCTAATAACTTTTACTCGTTTTACTTGTTCATCAGTCTGTCATTGTGTGTTTGTGGCTTAGGGCGTGTCACCAATGGTTGGTTAGAAAAGTAGTGTGGGGAGCAGCGTTTGTGCCTGTCCGAATTACACTCCTGGAAATTGAAATAAGAACACCGTGAATTCATTGTCCCAGGAAGGAGAAACTTTATTGACACATTCCTGGGGTCAGATACATCACATGATCACACTGACAGAACCACAGGCACATAGACACAGGCAACAGAGCATGCACAATGTCGGCACTAGTACAGTGTATATCCACCTTTCGCAGCAATGCAGGCTGCTATTCTCCCATGGAGACGATCGTAGAGATGCTGGATGTAGTCCTGTGGAACGGCTTGCCATGCCATTTCCACCTGGCGCTTCAGTTGGACCAGCGTTCGTGCTGGACGAGCAGACCGCGTGAGACGACGCTTCATCCAGTCCAAAACATGCTCAATGGGGGACAGATCCGGAGATCTTGCTGGCCAGGGTAGTTGACTTACACCTTCTAGAGCACGTTGGGTGGCACGGGATACATGCGGACGTGCATTGTCCTGTTGGAACAGCAAGTTCCCTTACCGGTCTAGGAATGGTAGAACGATGGGTTCGATGACGGTTTGCATGTACCGTGCACTATTCAGTGTCCCCTCGACGATCACCAGAGGTGTACGGCCAGTGTAGGAGATCGCTTCCCACACCATGATGTCGGGTGTTGGCCCTGTGTGCCTCGGTCGTATGCAGTCCTGATTGTGCCGCTCACCTGCACGGCGCCAAACACGCATACGACCATCATTGGCACCAAGGCAGAAGCGACTCTCATCGCTGAAGACGACACGTCTCCATTCGTCCCTCCATTCACGCCTGTCGCGACACCACTGGAGGCGGGCTGCACGATGTTGGGACGTGAGCGGAAGACGGCCTACCGGTGTGCTGGACCGTAGCCCAGCTTCATGGAGACGGTAGCGAATGGTCCTCGCCGATACCCCAGGAGCAACAGTGTCCCTAATTTGCTGGGAAGTGGCGGTGCGGTCCCCTACGGCACTGCGTAGGATCCTACAGTCTTGGTGTGCATCCGTGCGCCGCTGTGGTCCGGTCCCAGGTCGACGGGCACGTGCACCTTCCGCCGACCACTGGCGACAACATCGATGTACTGTGGAGACCTCACGCCCCACGTGTTGAGCAATTCGGCGGTACGTTCACCCGGCCTAGCGCATGCCCACTATACGCCCTCGCTCAAAGTCCGTCAACTGCACATACGGTTCACGTCCACGCTGTCGCGGCATGGTACCAGTGTTAAAGACTGCGATGGAGCTCCGTATGCCACGGCAAACTGGCTGACACTGACGGCGGCGGTGCACAAATGCTGCGCAGCTAGCGCCATTCGACGGCCAACACCGCGGTTCCTGGTGTGTCCGCTGTGCCGTGCGTGTGATCATTGCTTGTACAGCCCTCTCGCAGTGTCCGGAGCAAGTATGGTGGGTCTGACACACCGGTGTCAATGTGTTCTTTTTTCCATTTCCAGGAGTGTATTTACGGATCCTTTCATCTGGACCACATTGCCTGACGTATGGTGATTTCATATCGAGCATACTACATCGTTTTTGTACACTTTTAAGGAGCTCCTTTTTACGTAAACCTTTAGTATTTGGTGTATTCTACTCAAAAACATTCAAAAAATGTTTGTGCACTACATATTTGGAGAATGTTTTCTCAGAACCTTTGTCACATCAACTGCTGAAATATTATCTTTCTGCTCTTATTAAAATTCGCTGTACATATTCCAACAATAGTAACCAGAGGCACACAAGATTTGTATATCTTTGGAAAGAGAATAAAATTCATTTTAAATTTAAATTTTCATACTTCATGTTCGCATGTTTGATAAATTGTCGATCGAAGTAATTTTATTTAAATTCCTGTTTTATTTTCACATTTCAAGCTCCTATTGCCCTAATTAGTAAAATTATTTGGCTGGCAAGTGTTCACAAAAATCTTCACACGTATGATGTTCTGTCCTTATTTGTCCCCAGTCCTTCCACTCCCAGGTGCATAAATTACATTTTATGCAACTGGCAATATTAAACGCAGTACGTGGTCGAAATGAACAATATTACAGTGTCACAAGTTATAATGCCGAAGTTTGTGGAGTAAGCAAGGTAAAGGAAAGGAAATTCTATTGTGTTATAATTCTGTGTATCAGTATGTGTCATTGTGGCAGTTTACGGTATGAGACTGATTGTTTGCATCATGTGAGGCTTAAAAGAGGGAATATGCTCAGCTGTAATTGATCATTTAAGTACTAGCCAGGGATTTTGAGCTAAAAGGTTTTTTATCTCAAGTGCTTCTCACAGTTTCTCAGCCAACGCCAGACCTCACAAACTTCAGCATTAAAACCATTTAATCTACAATATTGTGTAAAACGTTTATCCATTATGGACGAGAAACACTGCAACCAATCGCCTTTTGTTTTCTTCTTAATTTATTTGTTATTCCATTACCGCTTTGATTCGCTTATTTATTAGTTGTCTGCAGCAGTGCGAAAGTCACGAAGCTGTGGCAAGGTGTATAAACGAAACGTGAAAGACCTGAATGTGGCGAGAATTATTCACGTTATGCGATTGGTTTTGTTGCTTTTTCTCACAATGGTTAATATCGGTTGGTTGGATGTTCGTGTACACACCATTCTGGAAAACATAATGATTGTTTTCCAGAGGCGTTAATTGTACTGTACGTTACGCACTTAGCCAAAGGTAAGACGTTCCGCATGCTTTACAAATCGTAAATAAACCAAACAGTTCGGCATATGTATGTTTTGCAGAGCATTTGGAATGTGTTTCGTGTGGCTAAGTGTGTAAAGATATCTAATGCATGGAAATCCATTGTCAGTCAGAGGTTTTTCGGGCTCTGCTGACATCACTGGGAAAATTCAACAAGCTTAGTTGATGACGACTCAACGTTTCTTCCGCTGGAAAATCAAACACTTATATCAGGGTTAATGTATACAGTGAACAGTTCAAGAATATGCGAACACGCGTTTATTTCATAACATTCAACACTATAAAGGTATATGGAAAGTATGTTCTGAAAGTAAAACACATTTCTATTTCATATACATCAGTTACATCCCTTCAGCAATGGTGTGCATACATGTAGGTATTTAAGTGTATGTGTATGTGTGTGTTTGACGTGGGAGGATGGGGAGAGTCTCATTTTGTAAGAAGTGTTTAACTGGATTTTTAGCTCCTTTTTTTTGGTTAACTTCCATTTTCCAACTCATGGGGAGGATAGACTGGATGTCGCAAGGGATTCTGAAAAGAAATGGCATTACACACTGTTTGGTGGCTTTCGAAAGCTAACTTATGGTTCTGTTTCAAGTAACACTATGAACACTTCTTTGAATGATATGGATGATTTCAGTTTTCTTTTATTTAATCCTGTCGATGTGAACTTTTTGTGAATCAAAATTTTTAGTAAAGGAACCAGAATTGCTTCAGCATATCAAGGGCCACATAATCGCACTTCTGTATTCGCCGCAGGTACTATCAAAGGCTTCGTACTGAGTTCAAGTTTACTGTCGTTATTCCAAGGCCATTATTTTTTAGCTAGAGCTGTAGAATGTCATTTCACTTCATTCTGTCTTCATAATTAGCGAAATTAACCAACGGAAAACCGAGAAATTTAATATATACTCTTCACATGAATTTGTAATTGGGTCCCATGGCCATAAAATTACCAACACAAAGAAAAAAATCGGATGTGTGTATAAACCGAATCCTTCAACGGTGAGACATAGTATAACATAGCACCAAACGAGCATAACTGGGGAAAAATGCACAATGAACCTAAAGGGATCGTAAGCAATGCAGACACAGCATTGTTACTGGGCAGAGGGAATCAAATATCTATTGCATAAAGGTAACGATTATGAAATCGGAGCTCTGCCAACACAATTATTAGTAGCACACTACCTGATGTCAGAAATTTCGCTCTCCAAAACATGAAAGTAGTGACGACGTTGTTTTACAGCACATACTGTCTTCACAATATTGTTCTGTGTTAACTGCGCCGATAGTTGTTATCTTTACCGTAGGTGAAGCAATTATTAATATTCGAAATAATAAGACATAGGAAAGGTGTGCAGTATGTGGTGCTTCACATGTAAAGGGGCTTCGCACCTGACTGCAGATGGAGTGCAGCCCTTCGTTCGTCTCAGCTCTAGGAGGGGAAGGCGTGACAAGCACGTCACCCTGGCCGCCTGTTAGTCCCAGTTTTTCAATTTGATGGCATACTGGACGGAACTCGGGTCGTCCTGAAGGAATTCTAACGAGGAAAAAACCAAGCTCCTGCCCAGAATCAAAACCGATCCAGTGATTACTGAACGCAAGGGTCGTTCTAGCCAGATTGAATACTGTAATCCCCAAGTCCTCGAAAAATAAGCGGAAAATACACCTATTCAAAAAAGCAGATAAAAATTCACTTAACGACTTCCTGAGAGGCAATCTCCAATCATTCCAAATTAATAATATAAGTGTAGACCAGATGTGACTTAAATTCAAAGAAATACTATCTGCAGCAATTGAGAGATTTATACCAAATAAATTAACAAAAGACGGAGCTGATCCTCCTTGGTACACAAAATGGGTTAGAACACTGTTGCAGAGACAAAGAAACAAACATCCCAAATTTAACAGATGCAAAATCGCCAAGACTTCAATGCGAGATGCTTATAAAAGTTTCCACAACGAAACTTTGTCTCGAAACCTGGCAGAAAATCCAAATAGATTCTGGTCGTATGTGAAGTATGTTAGCGGCAACAAACAATCAATACCTTCTCTGCGCTATAGCAATGGAGATACTATCGAAGATAGTGCTGCCGAAGCAGAGTTAATAAACACAGTCTTCCGAAATGCCCCCACAAAAGAAGACGAAGTAAATATTCCAGAATTGAGGACAACTGCTAACATGAGTAACTAGAAGTAAATACCTCGGAGTAGTGAAGCAACTTAAATCAGTTAATAAAAGCAAGTCTTCTGGTCCAGACTGTATACCAATTAGGTTCCTTTCGGAGTATGCTGATCCATTAGCTCCATACATAATAATCATATACAACAGTTTGCTCGACGAAAGATCCGTACCCAAAGACTGGAAAGTTCACATGTCACAGCAATATTCAAGAAAGGTAGTTGGCGTAATCCACTTAATTAAAGACCCATATCGTTAACGTCTATATGCAGCAGGATTTTTGGAACATACAATGTATTCAAACTTTATGAATTACCTCGAAGGAAACGGACTGTTGACACACAGCGAACATGGGTTTAGAAAACATCGTTCCTGTAAAACACAAGTAACTCTTTATTCACATGAAGTGTTGAGTGCTATTGACAATGAATTTCAGATCCACTCCGTGTTTATGGATTTCCGGAAGGCTTTTGACACTATACCATAAAAGCGGCTTCTAATGAAATTGCGTGCTTATGGAATATCGTCTCAGTTATGTGACTGGATTTGTGATTTCCCGTCAGAGAGGTCACAGTCTGTAGTAGTTCACGGAAAGTCGTCGAGCAAACAGAAGTGTTTTCTGGCGTTCCCCAAGGTAGTGTTATAGGCCCTTTGCTGTTCCTTTTCTATATAATCGAGTTGGGAGACATTCGGAGCAGCCGTCTTCGGCTGTTTGCAGATGACGCTGTCGTTTATCTACTAATAAAGTCATCAGAAGATCAAAACAAACTGCAAAACGATTTAGAGAAGATATATGAGTGGTGCGAAAAGAGGCAGTTGACCCTAAATAACGAAAAGTGTGAGGTCATCCACATGAGTGTTAAAAGGAACTCGTTAAACTTCGGTTACACGAAAAACCAGTCTAATCTAAAAGCCGTAAATTCAACTAAATACCTAAGTATTACAATTACGAACAACTTAAAGCGGAAGAAACACATAGAAAACGTTGTGCGGAAGGCTAAGCAAAGACTGCGTTTTATTGGCAGGACACTTAGAAAATGTAACAGACCTACTAAGGAGACTGCCTACAATACGCTTGTCCGTCCTCTTTTAGGATACTGCTGCGAAGTGTGGGATCCTTACCAGATAGCACTGACGGAGTACATCGAAAAAGTTCAAAGAAAGGCAGCATGTTTTGTATTATCGTGAAATATGGGGGACAGTGTCACAGAAATGATACAAGATTTGGGCTGGACATCATTAAAAGAAATGTGTTTTTCGTTGCAACGGAATCTACTCACGAAATTTAAATCACCAACTTTCTGCTCCGAATGCGAAAATATTTTGTTGACACCGACCTACATAGGGAGGAACGATCACCGCGATAAAATAAGAGAAATCAGAGCTCGTACGGAAAGATATAGGTGTTCATTCTTTCCTCGCGCTATACGAGATTGGAATAATAGAGAATTGTGAAGTGGTTCGATGAACCCTCTGCCAGGCACTTAAATGTGATTTGCAGAGTATCCATGTAGATGTAGATGTAGTGTCGGGCTCTATCGTATCTGCTACATCACGACTGCATTAAATCGAGAAGCTGAAGGAAAAGTTAAGTTACAATGAAGGATCAGTTTTGGGAAATTTTTGAATCAATGCTTCTTGGAAAGTGTAATTCCAACAATGAAACACCATCACACAAGAAACCCAGCTTTTGTAGTAGTTTTGCGTTATTCTAATACGCTGGTAACATGTTAACCATTACTTAAGTTCTCGTAGAATAGGTCCAAATAGCAGAATAAGAAATAAACATCAAGGGTCACGTTGTTCACAAGCACACTGAAATTTTTTAGACCACCGTTAATAACTTCGAGATGCAGAAAATCACTGAACCGATGTGCAGTTGAAAGACTTGCACCAGAACATTGACTAATTCGAAATTATTATTTCCAGAAACTATGCGTATATTTTCCTGCTACACATGTGCTGATGACGTTTTCACTAACAGATTCGTTGAGACACGAGGAGGTTAATGCACTCTGAAGAGCCAAAAAACTGGGAGACCTGCCTAACAGCGTCGTGTATGGGCCTGTGAGCACGCAGAAGTGACGCAACACGACATGGCATGGACTCGACTTGTGTGTGAAGTAGTGCTGGAGGAAAATGACACCATGATTTCTGCAGGGCTGTTCATAAATCCTTAAGAGTACGAGGGTTGGAGATCTTTTCTGAACAGCATGTTGCAAGGCATCCCAGATATTTGTCTCTGGGGAGTTTCGTGGCCAGCGGAATTGTTTAAATTCAGAAGAGGTCCCTGGAGCCACTTTGTACCAATTCTGTATGTGTGGAGTGTCACATTGTCCCGCTGGAATTGCCAGAGTCCGTCGGAATGCACAACCGACATGAGTGATTGCATGTGATCAGAGAGGATGGTTACATACGTGTGACGTGTCAATGTCGTCTCTAGACGTACCAGGTGGCTCATATCATTCCAGTTGCATACGATCCACACCATTACAGAGTCTCCACCAGCTTGAACTGTCCCTTGCGGCCATGCAGGGTCCATGGATGGTCTCCACACACGTACACGTCCATCCATTCGATAAAAATTCGAAACGAGACTCGTCCAACCAGGCAACATGTCTCCAGTCATCGACGCTCCACTACATTTAATAGGATCGCCACACGTGCTCGATGTGGGCATGAAGATGATATTTGTTTTCGGTATATGGGAGGAGAGAGATGCAGTAAAAATCTTATCGAGTTCTCTATTGCATGAAATTACTATAGCTTTTATAGTACGTAATTTTTCTCTGTTGGATGGTACAGAATAATGATGATACCATGTTGGGGTGATAGTTGTAAATGCGGCCGGAGTGGCGCAGATCTGCTTCGGACTGCAGTACCTGTATGTGTGAGTAGTTTGGGGATGCACCACCATGCAATAGCAAAATCCTCATCCTTGTCCAAGTTGCCATACTGTCTTGTATACTACCTCGTGTTGCAGGAGCAGCATTCATTTGGTGCGAACCTTACACATCATACACCATTGGTGGAGCTACAACAACATTTTCCCATTTCCATCGAATGGTGAAAATACGGTCCTGTCGCACTAACTCAGCTTTGCCTGATTCCAAATGGGCTGCAGAATGTAGTAGATATAGATTTCTCCAACCGCTACTCAGTTCCGACTTAAATTGAAACGATCGCTTGCGCAAAGTTGCAAGGATAGTAGTGTAGAGTGTGAGGGTGACTTGCAAGATGCATAGAGACTATCTAAGAGTTTACTGTAGCAGATAGGTTCGAAAACGGTGACTCATTTTGAGATATTGGAGTGCCAGAAATATGATTCACTAGTGGCTGTAATCATTAAACGATTTCTCTATAGGATTCAATGCACGTACGTGGTTGAATTGAAATACTTTATTCCGAATCACACACAGCATTTCTGCTGGAAAGTGTAGCACAAGATATTTGAAAGGCTAGTGTACATTTCTTACGACCTCAATCAGCACAGCTGGAGGTAGCCCAACTGACCTATTTTCCCGCCAAAATTTTAACTTCCCACCCACGATGTCGTTACGATGTTGCCACTACTATCTCCACCATCTTCGATCCGCCATCTTGAATAAATCTGGCAACAATACAGAGTGGGGTGACCCTGGCCTTTTCCCACTATCGTTGACTGCAGAGCCTCGTTTTGCCTGTTTACTTGAATATGTATGCCTATACCAGTTTCTTTGCTACTTCTTCAATGTATATAACCTGTATGTACAGTAAAAATGGATGTACATGTACACTGATAAATGAGAAAATTATGAACACCGATCTTCTATCGATATTACTCCATCCAGGCGATACCAGCGTCACCTGGGCAGCAATGACTGCTAGTCACACCCACACACACAGTGTATGTAGTATCAGTGAGCTTTCTGCTCATTTGTAGAATGTGGAAGGTGGTGGACTATCTGACTTTGACCTAGGATAGGTTGTCAAAGCCCAGAGGCATTTCGGAAACTTGGTGGGTATTCAGGGAGTGCTGTGAGTGTCTTCCAACGTGGTGGAACCAAGGGGAAAATACGTCTAGACATCATGGGGTTGTGTGGCCACTCCTCATTATAAAGGTCAGACTTCGTACATCAGGCAAACTGGTGAAACAGGACATCAAACATTAATGCTTGGCAGAGCACAAGTACATCAGAATACACAGTGCACAGAACACTGCTATCGACGGGTTTCCACAGCAGACTACTCATGCATGTGCCAACGTTAACATCACGACATTGGCAACTATGGGTGAAATAGGCACATGACCAAAGGCAATGGACGTTGACTCTGTGGCAGTGTTGCATGGTCTCATGAATCCCTATACTTTATTCATCTTGCCGATTGTGGGCGTGAATCGGTCGTCTTCCAGGGCAACAGCTCCTTGACACCTGTACTGCGGGAAGAAGACAAGCTGGCGGTGGCTCCATTATGCTCTGGGGAACATTCACGTGGACATCCATGAGTTCAAGGCACCATGGCGATCGTGGTACACTGGTTGCAGACCACGTACATCCCTTCATACAGATCATGTCACCCGATGGCAGTGGCATTTTTACCAGGCTAATGCGCAATATCACAAGGCCAGGAGTGTATTGGGGTGCTCCAAGGAACACAGTGGCGTGTTCCAACTGATGTGCTGGCCCTCAGCTCTCCAGATGACAATCCAATCGAACTCATCTGAGATGTTATTGGGCGTGGCGTCAGAGCTCATCATCCCCTCTTCATAACATACAGGAATTAGATGACATGTATATGCAGATGCTGGGCAGAGTACAAGTGCGTCAGAATACATGTTATTCCTTCCACGCCATGACGTATCGCCACTAATACCCGTGCCAGGTGTGGACATACCGGCTATTATGTTGATCGTTGTACCGTAGATGTATGTATGCTCGATCCAAGTCTCCTCCTACACCTCTGGACCCATTTTAAACATACTTGGTGCACATTTCAGTTACTATATTGAAAGCTTAGGTGTGGGAAAAGAACCACTTACCTACAAAACGGATGGGGGTGGGAGTGAAAAAGAAATGTTGTTCACTATTCAGTCTTCATTCCACCAGTATTAGACTTACTACAAACTGTACACATAATTGAAAAATTTTATGAAACTTTTTCTTACTGACATAATAACCTGAGGAAAAAAGATTATAGCTTACTACATTTTTGCTGTTCATGCAGGAAAACTGCAGAATCTGGCTTGACGTTTAAATTTATTACTTGTTTGGTACTAACCGTGCTTGCAACAAATGTCAGACAGATGCCCATGTCTCACTGAATGTATCTACAAAATTATGTCACTGTACGACTCGTAGTTCAGGAGATACGACGCCATAAACACTCATGCATGAACATGCAGTATCAAAATATATTAAGGAATGAACCTGAAAAATATATATACAGGTTGAGTCACCTAACGTTACCGCTGGATATATTTCGTAAACCACATCAAATACTGACGAATCGATTCCACAGACCGAACGTGAGGAGAGGGGCTAGTGTAACTGGTTAATACAAACGATAAAAAAAATGCACGGAAGTATGTTTTTTAAAACAAACCTACGTTTTTTTTAAATGGAACCCCGTTAGTTTAGTTAGCACTTCTGAACATATAATGAACATATAAACAAATACGTAATCAATGCCGTTTGTTTCATTGTAAAATGTTAACTACATCCGGAGATATTGTAACATAAAGTTTACGCTTGAGTACCACTCCTTCGCTGTTCGCCGGCCGCGGTGGTCTCGCGGTTAAGGCGCTCAGTCCGGAACCGCGCGACTGCTACGGTCGCAGGTTCGAATCCTGCCTCGGGCATGGATGAGTGTGATGTCCTTAGGTTAGCTAGGTTTAAGTAGTTCTAAGTTCTAGGGGACTGATGACCACAGATGTTAAGTCCCATAGTGCTCAGAGCCATCTGAACCTTCGCTGTTCGATCGTGTGTATCGGAGAGCACCGAATTACGTAGGGATCCAAAGGAAACGGTGATGGACCTTAGGTACAGAAGAGACTGGAACAGTATATTACGTCTACACGCTAACACCTTTTTATTGGTCTTTTTCACTGACTCACATGTACATTACCATGAGGGGTGAGGTACATGTACACACGTGGTTTCCGTTTTCAATTACGGAGTGGAATAGAGTGTGTCCCGACATGTCAGGCCAATCTCATTCTCCTTTAACGTACCCCACAGAAAGAAGTCCAGAGGTGTAAGATCAGGAGAACGGGCTGGCCAATTTATGCGTCCTCCATGTCCTATGAAACGCCAGTCGAACGTGTACCTCACCCCTCATGGTAAAGTACATGTGCGTCAGTGAAAAAGACCAATAAAAAGGTGTTAGCATGTGGACGTAATGTGCTGTTCCAGTCTCTTCTGTATCTAAGGTCCCTCACCGTTCCCTTTGGATCTTTACGTAATTCGGTACTCCCCGATACACACGATCGAACAACGGAGTAGTACTCGAGCGTCAACTTTAGGTTACAGTATCTCCGGATGTAATTAACATTTTACAATGCAACAAACTGCATTGATTACGTATTTGTTTATATGTTCAGATTTTCTAACAAAACTAACGAAGTTCCATTTAAAAAAACGTAGGTTTGTGTTAAAAAACATACTTCCGTGCATTTTTTATGGTTTGTATTAACCAATTACACTAGCCCCTCTCCTCACGTTCGGTCTGTGGAATCGATTCGTCAGTATTTGATGTGGTTTTCGAAATATATCCAGCGGTAATGTTAGGTGACTCACCATGTATGAAGATAGTAACTGTTCTCGAAAGAGCAGATACCATTGATGACCGTACAGCTTCTCTAGAATAAATGGTAAATAATTGAAACCCACAGCTGTCAACAGGTGTTGTTTATATACCTCGATGGGAACAGCTCAAAATGTGTGAAGCGACCGGGACTCGAACCCGGGATATCCTGCTTACATTATCAGCTGTTTCCATCGAGGTATATCAACAACACCTGCTGGCAGCTGAGGGTTTCAGTTAATTGTCATTCATTCTAGAGAAGCTGCACGGTCATCAGTGGTATCTGTTCTTTTGAGAACAGTTACTGTCTTCATATATATATAGTTAAAGGCTACCCAGCCATTGACCTTCGTCTGTGCGAATGCACATAGGTTGCCCGAACTCTTACGGGAATAGTCACCTTAGTGTGCGAAAATAATGAGTGGATGGACAAATACCTATTAGGTATATTACGTATGTAGATTGTGGACAGTTGGGATTGTGGGTCTCACGGGAAGCGTGCAAGGAATAAGTCCCTGCAGTCGCATTATTCATTTGTGTCCGCCGTGGCTCAGATAGATAGAGCATATGCCATGTAAGCAGGAGATGTCGGGTTCGAGTCCGCGCCGGGACACACGTTTTCAGCTGTCCCTATCGAGGTATATCAACAACACCTGTCTGCAGCTGAGGGTTTCAATTAATTATTATGAAAATATATATTTTCACGACACATTGTTCAGACGATATGAAGTCATAAAAATTGAGCTGCGTGAAAACGAAATTGCAGTACGAAGTCCTCTACAAATATAGGTGAAATACATGTACCAATATGTGTGAAATGTAAGTCACGTATGACAATTCGACAAATTCACAGATAAGAAGCTCCACCTAAACCACTACATCATTTTCAACCAAACTTGCTACACATATTACTTCGTATTTAGTAAGAAATACTGTGGGAATAAGAACCACCAGCCTGCTACTGGAGAGGGTGTGATAATTTGGAGAGACGAGGTGGATAGGAGAAGTACTGGGAGAGGAGGTAGAGGAAATGGACAGAGGATGGACAGAGAACGAGATGGACAGAGAGAGGACTGAGGGTCAGATGGACAGAGTGAGGAGGAGGAAATGAACAGAGAGAGTGGGGAGCAGGAGGATGATAGAGGGGGATGAGGAGACTGATTTAAAGGGAGTGAAGGGATGAACTTATCAGGAGGACAGAGGTGAAGGACAGAGAGGGGAAGGATCAGATTGACAGAGAGAGACATGGGAGAAGCAGGTGGCAGAAGGGCAAGAAAATATGGACAGAGACTGGGGCAGAAGGAGATCGACCGTGGGAGAGATGCATGAAGGGAGGGGGAGAGGAGGCTAACTTATAGACGCTGAGGAGATCTATTTCGAGGAGGAAGAAGGCAAATGGGCAAACAGGAAAAAGAGCAGATGGGCAGAGAGTGGATGAGCAGATGGACATGTAGAAGCGCAGGACGACATAAGCAGAGAGTGGTGGAGGAAAACTGGAGGAGAAGGAGATTTAGATGGGGTGAGGAGATGAAATTAGAGTGGTTGGAGATGGATTTAGAGGGGAAGGAGGTGATGGACAGAGAAAGGGGAAGGACCTGATATGAGGGAGAAGTGCAAGTGGAAATGGGCAGAGGAGGGGAGGAAGACAGAGGAGGAAGGAAAATAACATAACTGGAATACGTACTCGAACAACGCGTGGTACTCAGGTAGTTAACAAGTTTTTGATGAATTGCTTTCCTCTGCCACGTTTTTTCTAACAGTATGTGGAGGCAATCTTCAGGAACTACTGTAGAGTTTCTGATTCATGTCCGCTCCGCCAAGAAAACAGCGGCCGTGTGTCAGCGGGTTGCGGCCGGGCAAACGCTAACCCATTTCGGCTCTGCTGAATGCAGCCAAGCGCACAAGCGGCGTGTGCGGCTTATCGTTAAATCTACATCGCAGTTCCGAGTGACGGTATTCCGTTGACTTTTAATTAGAACAAAATGCAGAGCCGCCCAAACAACACGATCGCTATGCAGTACCAATCGCTCTGCGTAGATTCTTAAGAGATACACGTACGAAGCCGGGGTGGGACGCTGGCAGGCTCATAAAGCAAAGAATGGACGAAGAACGTAAAATTACTGAACAACTGTTAAATATGTTCTGGATAGTTGGCAAGTGAAAGAGATACCTCACCTATAGGTCAACAGGTGTTTGAGAGCATAATAGAGTATGTTACTAAAGTTTAAAACAGATTACGAATGAGTCCAAGTGAAACAGAAGATTAAATTTCTCTTCACTGTCCATGGACATTATCCAATATTTCAGCTCTACTGGAATGAGGCGAAGGACTGATTGTAGCTGTATGGCTCAGCTGGGTGCGCCGGGATACATCTTGTTCCGGTTTTACAAGTTGGCTTGCGGAGAGATAAATCTTGAGGGACATAAATATAGCAGGAAAAATCAAAGACATTGAGCGTCACGAAATGCTGTAATCCCCTGCCAGCCGGCACGCAGAGGCCGAGCGGATCTAGGCGCTACAGTCCGTAACCGCGCTGCTGCTACGGTCGCAGGTTCTAATCCTCCTTCGGGCATGGATGTGTATGATGTCCTGAGGTTAGTTAGGTTTAAGTAGTTCTAAGTTCTAGGGGACTGATGACCTCAGATGTTAAGACCCATAGTGCTCAGAGCCTTTTGAACAATTTGAACCAATCCCCTGCCGACGAAAGTTCTCCCTCATCAATATTAAGATATACATTGTTTTTGTCAAAGACAAAGGACGGAAATATCATACCCCTATTATGGAAATGTTGTATAGACGGTGACATGTCCATCTACTGTCGGTATTTTTGTAATCAAATCTGACTGAGGGTTCAGAAAACTAATAGATCTGTTTCCCTATTTTGGCAGCAAAACAACTGATAAAGGCAGAAGCAGAGAGGATATAACAAGAAAATCACTTCTGAAAAAGATAAATTTGTGAACATTAAATATACGTTTCACTGTTAGGAAGTCTTTCCTGGAGGTATTTTCTTGGAGTGTAACCTTGTATGGAAGTGAAACGTGGGCTATTAACCGTCCAGCCAAGAAGAAAATTGAAGCTTTTGAAATATAATGCTAAAGAAGTTCTTTGAACATGTGCACTTCGAATAACTAATGGGGAGATGCTGAAAGGAATGGCGTATACAATGTGTATGACACACATTGACTAAATGAAGGAATCGTTTGACATGGAGTATTCTCAGGTATCAATCGTCAGTTTTTCAATGGAAAGAAGTGTGTGGAGGCAACAACTGTAGCGGGAGACCTGGGTATGAATACAGTACGTATGAATGGATGTAAGTTGTTGCAGTAGCTATGCAGAGATGAAGAAGATTGCACAGGGTAGACATGCATGGAGAGCTGCATCAAAGCACTTGTCAAGCAGAAGACCATAACAATAGCAACAACGATGTGGGAATTACTTATAAACTAGTGACGCCTTCAATGTTGAATAAAAAAACGTCTCTACAAAACCTGCACATCATAAAGAAAGTGTCTCTTTTCTGTGGTCATCATCATGCTCTGCAATTCAGTTATTATCACTAGTGCTTAGTGGCAGCGCTCACAGTTTTTAATTTCGTAGTTCCTCAGCGTAATAGCTCTTTACGGTTTATGTGTCTTCTACAGATGAAGGAGTGGGACGTCAGATTTCTTCAACTGTTAGCAGTGGTTTCCTAAAAATAGTGGCCTAGCTCATCGTGACGGAAATGATAATTCACTGGGATAAGACAAACTGGGCTATGTTACAATTTTACTACAGTGACAGTTACTCTAAATGTTGTAAACGGCCGGCCGCTGTGACCGAGGGGTTCTAGGCACTTCAGTTTGGAACCACGCTGCTACGACGATCGCAGTTTCGAATCCTGCCTCGGGCATGGATGTGTGTGATGTCCTTAGGTTAGTTAGGTTTACGTAGTTCTAAGTTCTAGGGGACTGATGACCACAGATGTTAAATCCCATAGTGGTTAGAGCCATTTGAACCATTTTTTTTGGTTGTAAACGCAAAATTGAGGAACATTGTAGTTTACAGGAAAAATTCCTTAGAAATAACTCAACCCACTTGCAATTCAATATAGTGGGCCATTATGTGCCATTATGGAATTCACATTCCATATATGTCGTACGTGTGGCAAATGATTGTAGTAATATTTCGAACATGTTAAATTCTAAAATATGAGAGAATGTATAAACAGAAGTAGTTTAACGGACGTTAGGTTCAGTGTAGTAGGACAATAAGTTAAATGATAAATGTTGATGTGTAGGACTGATTAACATTTTCTTTGTTCTCGGCCGAGTTGCCACGTAAAAGTGTTGGAAGAAATTTAGATGACATGAAAGCTGAATAGTCGCCTGCATTTATAAAAAATGATGGATTAAATTCAGTCAGCGGTCCAATTACTTATTAAATTTTAAAGACTAACTGAAAATATCCCTAAACCATCCGACTCCTTTAGTTCAACAAATGATGGCGAAGAAAACGAGCAGAGACAAGGTTGTGTTCGCAAAACACAGTGCACATTCAACGTATGTATTTCTTTTGGACGTATGGTAGGTTGAAAGTAGCTGACTAACAGCTTATGTTCTTCACTAAATGGATAACCGATCTGCATTTAGCCCGCATCTCGTGGTCGTGCGGTAGCGTTCTCGCTTCCCACGCCCGGGTTCCCGGGTTCGATTCCCGGCGGGGTCAGGGATTTTCTCTGTCTCGTGATGGCTGGGTGGTGTGTGCTGTCCTTAGGTTAGTTTAAGTAGTTCTAGGGCACTGATGACCATAGATGTTAAGTCCCATAGTGATCAGAGGCATTTGAACCATTTAGGATCAGCATAAAAATCTGATCTTGTACGAGTGCCAAGAACGCCAACAGAATTGAGCTCTACACAGATAGCGGAATTGGCCAGAGAAACCTTTTCTGCAGCGTGTCACCTTAAACACAATAGCTCTTCGACCAGAGGGGGGCCAAAAATCTTCTCTCATCCTTAGTTCTGCACAGAAGATGGCCAACCTGCCACAGCAATAGACAGTAACTATACCCACAGCCAAACATTTTGACAACCCAAGGCACAAACACATCTCTCATTCTGTCATTCAAAAAGGAAAGGAATGGGATATAAATAGCGGAGGACAACATTAAAAACCCTAAACAAATATGTGGAAGGCAGAGGAAACACAGATACTCGATGAATATACATATATGATTGTAAATTAGTAAAAAAACATACACATGTGCAGAAAATGAGTGAAACTGTGGCTGACAAAGACACGTTATTTTTCTCACTCTTTATTCCAGCACGATTTACCAGGTGCACCCTAAGTGCGAGACGGTAATGGTTTGGAAAATGGAACTAACATGAGTAAAACGTTACTAAACGGCTCATTGTGCTGCTAACAGTCAGATCGTATATACGCTACACAAAATTGAAGTATGCGCGTTGTAATATTTAGAATATATTAAACACTGTGAGGCAGTTTTTCATTTTTTGTTTACACTGTATCTTGTATTCTACACAGTTGCAAAGGTTTGTGAGAAGAATACGACTTGATGGTTATTTTGTGATTTTTGCTTGGGCGATAGTTTGTCCTATAGTACTTGAGTAAACAGCGTTTGTGGTCATTACAGTGCAACCCCGAACTTGAGAAAGAACGAGTGCTGGCCATATTTTGCTGTCCTAAGAAAACATTCGTTTGGAAGGTAGTCGTGAAGTACCGGCCTACCAAACAAGTAGAAGGATGCATCTTTTTTTTCCTGGTTATACGATACGCGAGTGTAGTGGGTAGCAACATAATTGCTAGGTCCGATGCTCACAATGAGACGAGGCCCGCGAGGAAACGTTTTACCGATAACGCAGTACGGCCCTTTTAATTACATTATGGGCTGATGTAAGTTCACAGGCCCAACAATGATAGTCGTCTGGTGCGTTAAGCGTCAGTAAAACTTGCTCCAAAGAGCTCTCGCTTTTACGACCATCATAACAGTAACTATGTGTAGGTTTGTCTTGCTAACCGGTGGCTGAATTTGTTGTGTTAAAAGCTTGCGGCAGCTTTAGTAATAACAGAGACGGTGTTACAATTTCTTTGAAAATCTGTAATAAGCATGGTTCACTACAGCACTCTTAATTTAGGTAGAAACTCCTTCCTCTCCTAATGGGACTGTTAATCAGGGCTGGGTGAAGAACATTTTTCCACACAAGCGGCGTAAATTTCGAATTAGGCTGTTACTGCTGCTGGTTGTGATACACCATACACCTGGTGTGCACGTAGTAGAGTGGAGGAGATTAGTGTTTAACGTCCCGTCGACAACGAGGTCATTAGAGACGGAGCACAAGATCGGGTGAGGGAAGGACGGGGAAGGAAATCGGCCGTGCTCTTTCAAAGAAACAATCCCGGCATTTGCCTGAAGCGAATTAGGGAAATCACGGAAAACCTAAATTAGGATGGCCGGAGACGGGATTGAACCGTCGTCCTCCCGAATGCGAGTCCAGTGTGCTAACCACTGCGCCACCTCGCTCGGTATGTGCACGTAGACGCCCTCTCAGTTCAGCGCTTCAAGTGACTTCTTGAGTCGATTGGGGATTCCACGAACCTTGTTCATAACATTAAAACTGTTCTATTGGGTTACCTGGAAGCTCTTTCCAGGTAGGCTCAATTCATTTACTTGGAGTGCTGGATGTGTAATACAGGCCAAATATCCCCTTAATCAAATAACAATATAACAAATGCAGGCTTTGTCAAATGTTAGAATCACAGAACTATGAGTGTGATAAGCCATGGTCGCAAAATACTGTGATGATTCCTCCTCAAAAAATGGAACGAGTGGTAGACGTCGACCTTGGAAAGATTAGTTTTGGTTCTGGGATCAAATAGGAACATGTGAGCCAATATTCACCCAACGTGAATATATCTTAGAAGATAGACTGATGGGCGACAAACCCTTGTATTTTGTGTACTTTGTTTTGATCGCGGCATGCTGCACAATCAAAGCATGCAAGATACCAGTCAAGTTCTGAACCACGAGTCAATGAAAAGTGTCTGTTTCACCTGGATTTACATGAGACAAACCCAACTACTTATAATGCCGTTACACGACTGAAATGCCAATTATTTTAACGAAAATTAATTATTTAAATGATATTAAAGTGGGCTCATGTAGCTGAGTTAAGGTGTAAGTACTTCTCCATCTATAATACCTCATATAATATACGATAATATTTCTAAACACCTATATTAAACTGAAGGACCAATGGAATTAAAATGTTAATTTTATCTGCATATGTTCTTATAAGATCAGCAATTTACAGTAGCTTCATATCGAGAAGTCTAACAGAAAAATGAGAATACAGTAGATACAAATGTTATTACAGTTACTTAGTAAAATATAACGATGCAAAGGTTGTGCTGGTAAAGGGAATCTGTGATCAAATGGATAAAACAGTACTGGATTTGAAGACTCTGCAGTTGCTTGAGTTGTTACGTGAATCCGAACACGACGTCATACATAGTCGTAGACATTATACTTCACCCAATAAATCGCTCGTGGCCCAATCGAACATTTACATGTTACGGAATGACGATTAGAGACTGAATGCAACCCAAGGTTCTACGGCACCTAAACCTCATGAGAAACCGAGTGTCACACAAACATCTTACCAAACTATAGCCAGAACCCAAAGCTAAAATGTGTGCATAGCCATTCCTGATGTTCTTATGCCTTTGCGACTTATCATTGCGTGCAATCAAAGTTTAATACCAAAAGTCACGTCTCCCATAAAGGAAAAGTATTCTTAATAGAGCAACGGACAGTGTTCCCGTTAACAGATAAGAGAGTGTTCACATTTTTCCCACGCTTAGTGCCAGAACGGTGTCTTCCTCTCCCACTATACGGAAAAAAGCAAGGCCCAAAATGGCGTCTGCATCTCACACTAAAAAGATGCTATCTCGGTGAAAATAGTTTCAACCAGCATTCCAGGAAGACGCTTTTTCAGAAAAAAAGTGCTTTCTGTTTTCGACGGCCGGAGGATATCATCTGAAAAACATTATATGGATCACACAAGTCGTGAGCACGTCCCCAACTATGTTTCTTGAGAGAACCCCACACCCAAAGCCACTACTCCCTAGTATTGGTTAAAAACAGTCTTGGTTGCAATTTCAGTTTTTTATTTTTCAAATACGCGTTTCGCATTACTTAGGTTGATCCTACTTCGGAAAAGTTTTTACTGAGTTTAGCGAAGGTGATGTTGGCCTGATTTATTGGACGATGCCCTTTGGCTACACCGTCTAAAGGATCGGTCAAAGAAATGCGAAATTAAGATCAACCTGAAGATGCCTAAATAAGGCGAAACGCGTAGCTGTACGTCACATATGGATTAGAAGAATGACTACTCCCTTGTAGTGACAGCATGATACTGACGCCTCCTAATTCAGCCTTCGGCCGCAGGTGTTGACTCAGGCCTACTAATCCCTTCTGCACTAGGAAAATCGCCTTTGGGACAGCTACCAGGTAACTGTGGCCTACTTCCCCTTTCCACTTCCTCCTGCAGATAAGCACAAAGCTAGAATGTAGGTGGCGTGGCTAAAAGCACGTGTTATACGCACTTGAATCTAAAAGAATTTAGAAGGAAGCTATGAAATGAAACTGTGGATCACCAATTTCCGCGAAGCAGTTTAAAATCGCAAGCACAATCCAACTGGTTTCCAAATTAGCATATTAACATGAAGAAGAGTGGTGCCTTCCATCACCACCGCAACTGGAATTAATTTTATTGAGCAGATTTCACACCGAATATGTTATGGAGCAGCATCACCAAATCTATTTCTCTCGTAACCTTTCAGCACACTGAAAGTAATATTAAAGAAGAAAAGATGGGATGCAGGCTTGCCAATATCTAAACGAGTATCTATCACCGCTTTCATACCATTTGCGCCATGAGTATTTTCAAATGCAATTCTGTACAGCCTCATCAATTGTTTTATCGCATTCACAACATAAAAAATGGAAGCTAGCCTGTCAGCTAGCCTTGACACATCTTACAATATCGGGCTCTCTGAAATATTGCACCTCTGAGCATAAAAGAGGAAGAAATTACACTCCTAGAAATGGAAAAAAGAACACACTGACACCGGTGTGTCAGACCCACCATACTTGCTCCGGACACTGTTAGAGGGCTGTACAAGCAATGATCACACGCACGGCACAGCGGACACACCAGAAACCGCCGTGGCATACGGAGCTCCATCGCAGTCTTTAACACTGGTAGCATGCCACGACAGCGTGGACGTGAACCGTATGTGCAGTTGACGGACTTTGAGCGAGGGCGTATAGTGGGCATGCGGGACGGGTGGACGTACCGACGAATTGCACAACACGTGGGGCGTGAGGTCTCCACAGTACATCGATGTTGTAGCCAGTGGTCGGCGGAAGGTGCATGTGCCCGTCGACCTGGGACCGGACCGCAGCGACGCACGGATGCACGCCAAGACCGTAGGATCCTACGCAGTGCCGTAGGGGACCGCACCGCCACTTCCCAGCAAATTAGGGACACTGTTGCTCCTGGGGTATCGGCGAGGACCATTCGCAACCGTCTCCATGAAGCTGGGCTACGGTCCCGCTCACCGTTAGGCCGTCTTCCGCTCACGCCCCAACATCGTGCAGCCCGCCTCCAGTGGTGTCGCGACAGGCGTGAATGGAGGGACGAATGGAGAGGTGTCGTCTTCAGCGATGAGAGTCGTTTCTGCCTTGGTGCCAATGATGGTCGTATGCGTGTTTGGTGCTGTGCAGGTCAGCGCCACAATCAGGACTGCATACGACCGAGGCTCACAGGGCCAACACCCGGCATCATGGTGTGGGGAGCGATCTCCTACACTGGCCGTACACCTCTGGTGATCGTCGAGGGGACACTGAATAGTGCACGGTACATCCAAACCGTCATCGAACCCATCGTTCTACCATTCGTAGACCGGCAAGGGAACTTGCTGTTCCAACAGGACAATGCACGTCCGCCTGTATCCCGTGCCACCCAACGTGCTCTAGAAGGTGTAAGTCAACTACCCTGGCCAGCAAGATCTCCGGATCTGTCCCCCATTGAGCATGTTTGGGACTGGATGAAGCGTCGTCTCACGTTGTCTGCAGGTCCAGCACGAACGCTTGTCCAACTGAGGCGTCAGGTGGAAATGGCATGGCAAGCATTTCCACAGGACTACATCCAGCATCTCTACGATAGTCTCCATGGGAGAATAGCAGCCTGCATTGCTGCGAAAGGTGGATATACACTGTACTAGTGCCGACATTGTGCATGCTCTGTTGCCGGTGTCTATGTGCCTGTGGTTCTGTCAGTGTGATCATGTGATGTATCTGACCCCAGGAATGTGTCAATAAAGTTTCGCCTTCCTCGGACAATGAATTCACGGTGTTCTTATTTCAATTTCCAGGAGTGTATAATTTTTCTTAAGCTCATAGACAGTCGTAGGCGACACTAAACAGACGTGTAGGTATGGAGATATGAAAGAAAGAATCATCACTCTAAATCTCACGTACATGAGCTCACGTTGCTACATTGGCATCAATCACCAGGCACAAGTTACTCATTCAACAAAATGTCTGCTGAAAGAGACAGTGACAGAGATATATTCGTTAGCTATTGTTATGTGACGCAATAAGCTTTACCTGGGACACAATAATACCTTTCAAAGATTTCACATTGCGATTAATAGACTGTAATAAATTGGTAGAAGCTTGAAAACCTGGTAGAAGCCGACCTCGGGGAAGATCAGTTTGGATTCCGTAGACATGTTGGAACACGTGAGGCAATACTGACCCTACGACTTATCTTAGAAGCTAGATTAAGGAAGGGCAAACCTACGTTTCTAGCATTTGTAGACTTAGACAAAGCTTTTGACAATGTTGACTGCAGGTGGCAGGGGTAAAATACAGGGAGCGAAAGGCTATTTACAATTTGTACCGAAACCAGATGGCAGTTATAAGAGTCGAGGGACACGAAAAGGAAGCAGTGGTTGTAGTCTCTCCCCGACGTTATTAAATCTGAATATTGAGGAAGCAGTAAAGGAAATAAAAGAAAAATTTGGAGTAGGTATTAAAATCCATGGAGAAGAAATAAAAACTTTGAGGTTCGCCGATGACATTGACATTCTGTCAGAGACAGCAAAGGACTTGGAAGAGCTGTTGAATGGAGTGGATAGTGTCTTGAAAGGAGGGTATAAGATGAACATCAGCAAAAGCAAAACAAGGATAATGGAATATAGTCGAATTAAGTCGGGTGATGCTGAGGGAATTATATTAAAAAATGAGACACTTAAAGTAGTAAAGGAGTTTTGCTATTTGGGGAGCAAAATAACTGATGGTGGTCGAAGTAGAGAGGATTAAAATGGAGACTGGCAATGGCAATGAAAGCGTTTCTGAAGAAGAGAAATTTGTTAACATAGAGTATAGATTTAAGTGTCAGGAAGCCATTTCTGAAAGTATTTGTACGGAGTGTAGCCATGTATGGAAGTGAAACATGGACGATAGATAGTTTGGACAAGAAGAGAATAGAAGCTTTCGAAATGTGGTGCTACAGAAGAATGCTGAAGATTAGATGGGTAGATCACATAACTAATGAGGAAGTATTGAATAAGATTGGGAAGAAGAGAAGTTTGTGGCACAACTTGCCTAGAAGAAGGGATCGGTTGGTAGGACATATTCTGAGGCATCAAGGGATCACCAATTTAGTATTGGAGGGCAGAGTGGACCGTAAAAATCGTAGAGGGAGACCAAGAGATGAATACACTAATCAGATTCAAAAGGATGTAGGTTGCAGTAGGTACTGAGAGATGAAGAGGCTTGCACAGGATAGAGTAGCATGGAGAGCTGCATCAAACCAGTCTCAGAACTGAAGACCACAACAACAACAATAAATTGGTAATGAAACACAGCAGAAAACGATCTACTGACCACCAGTAAAGAAATGGGCGGCATTCGGTCACAATGAAGAGAACCTCAACATTACCTCGTGCTTGTCTTCATATACACCACAGTTGTCCCACTTTTGAGTTCACTTGGCCATCAGGATCAATGGCGTTTATACTGAAGCACTTGATCCAGTGATTATTATGGTGTAGTGATATCGGTGTGTTAAATACTGTAGCACTTCCTGTGACCATGCTGCTTCCTGTTTGCCATATGACAACAGCCAGAAACTACAACCCGACTTCACATTGTCCGCTACCTACTACATTGCGCATGGAGAGACTGAGTATGCTTGTCACAGTAGCTTCAGCGTAACTGCCCATCCAGTGCCTCTGTTTCTGGTCGTTGCTGCAGACACTTCATGATGCCAAGAGCCTCCCTGTTTGGTGGGGTCAGGGTCACCTGACTCTACCACTTTTGACAGCGTTCTACACCAAGATGCTTCACCACAAGTCATTGCCACCTTCTCGGGCGAGATCGAGGGTGATCTAATAAAGTGTTGGGCACATACTGACGCTACACCTTCGTCTGAAGACTGCCAGACAGCAGTCTGCAAGACTTTGACTGAATTGCTGGTGTGGCAGTCTTGCTGACGAGCCCACCAAGTCATCAGCAGGAGTCAGTGCAATAATATCATTTTACTAGCATGAGGCATCAGTCGAAGGTCACGAGAGGATACAAATCTGAACCCATAAATGGTAACTTGATAATAATTATTTATTAGCTCCTAAAATGCTGTACAGGTTCCACAACATCCTGACAACGAATAGGTGTCTCTGCTAAGCACATCTGCGATTTGCCGTCAGGAGTACTATTCGGTGACATAAAAGCTACGCTGATGTCCTGGAGTGATTAACGAACCATGAATCGACGTCATGTCATCAGGAACAGCCTTTTGACGTCTCGAATGGCGTCCAAACACCTCAGCTACGACCACAATGTTGTGAGTCAATAGAATGTTTTGCACTGGCCTTTTTTGTTTTGTTATGGCCAGGATTGGACGCAGAGACCAGCATTCAACACGGAAAGTGACTTTTCTCAAACCTGAATGACATATAGGTCTCACAATTTAGGGAGAATTGTAAAGATAAGATTGTTTGCACGAGTCTTGCATGTGATTATTCCTGTTGAGCTTCGATATCGCTTTTAAAAGAGGAATCGTAGTAAAAGTAGAAATAAATTGTACAAAGATGCTGAAATCATGATCAGCTGATACAAGTGATACTGTAGCCATTCTGATGGAGCAGTTATTGAAACTGTTAATGGATAGCACTCAGCAGAAATTGTATAGTGACTTCAGTGGTCAGCTAGAAGCTTTGCAATCTTTGGAACACTCACATTCTGATTTAGATGAGGTTACAGCGAGTGTACCCTCCTCCTCCATGAGTCCTTCAGCAACCAGCCTTACGTCACCCTCCTCTAGTGAAACTACAGAGGGCATGTGACAGAATTCACAGATAGAGTAACTGGTCAGATGAAATGAGGCTGTTAAAGGCCATCCTACGTCTAATGGTGAAGTCTTTCTATTAAGAATTATCTGTAAATTAAAATACAGAATATTCTTTTTTCATAAACTTTCTCCTCATGTAACGTGTGATTTTGACATAGTAGTCAACTGCTGAGCAGTACTGACAGTTGATTAGCCCATACTGAGCATGTCAGCAGTGTTGTGAAATAAGGAACGTGAAATAATCAAAACTAATCTCAGTAAATGTCTAAAGCAGCTATTGTGTACTCAGTAAAAACTGCTCAATTGAAACTCAGTATAAAAGCACATTATAAAAGTAGAGGGACATGAAGTGCAATTTCTGACTTGAAATGTCCACAAAAATGAAATACTGCTCTTAAGAAGACGCTGAGTAGTACAGTCACTGTGTGTAGTGATTATGATATTAGACTGTTGCCAGGAGGGTCATGAGTTCCAATCTTACCTGAACTGTAAAATTTTAGTTTCCATATTCGGTTCGAATACATTGTAGAAGTATCCACAATAGTCAAGAATCATTGTACTGGAATGATCTGTAGCCCTATGTATACCGTATGCTTTCTGGCCGGAGGCAGTTCGCTCCGCGCTCTTGTATGTGCAAGTGCTGAAGAAACCTTCGTTAAGTGAAGTTAGTGTTCGTTATTCATCTAATTACACCTTCACCTGCGTGACATTATTCTGGTGGAGGCGCCGGGTACTGTAACTTGTGGTAGCGCACATTATAGACGACACAGCGGCTCCCATCAGGCCACGACAGAACCGCCGTTTACGTGGTGAGAAACCCGAATTAGAGGCGGATTCAACACATCGCAATCTATCGGAGACAGGAGAAGAAGAAGACGTTACGATGACAGCAACTGTGTGCCACCACATGTCACGTCCTTCCGGGTTCCCTGGTGACAATGGCCAAGATCCAAACAAGTGGCTGAAGGTATATGTGCGTATAGCCAAATGTAACAAATGCGATGACACCGTGTGTTTTGCTAACGTCTTTTCCTACTTAGAGGGCACTGTCAAGCAATGGTATGAGAACAACTAGGAGAAGCTCACAAGCTGGAAAGTATTCCAGGATGAAATGAGAAAGTATTTCGGCGACACACAATAACAGAAGTGCAAGGCTGAAGATAAATTTAAGTGCAGGGCACAGCGCCCAGGAGAAACTACAGTATCCTACATTCAAGACGTCTTGGAGCTGTGTAAACAGTGGATCCTAGAATGAAGGAGGAAGATAAGGTTGCACATCTCATGGAGGGTGTTGCTGAGGACATGTATCAATTCCTACTCCTGTAGGAAGTTTCGACAGCAGACGACTTCATAAAATGGTGCCAGCAAATCGAGACAATGCATCAAACAAGAATTACAAGCAAGAAAATTGACAGGCTTCCAAACCTGGCATCGACGCCGTGATGGAGGAAGGAGATGATTTCACAAGTGTTCTTCGTCAGATATCGAGACAAGAAGTTCAGAAGGCACTTCGATTCCACGGCGAGAAAAAACCGAGACGCTTCAAAAAGTCATAAGGTAGAAAGTGAAACAGATATTGAACCCAATCTCTCGACCTTCATTTACCTTTAAAACGAAGCCTCATGAGGAACCTGTTTGGGCGCCAAGGAAGACTGACGTCTGGAGGACCCAGGATAACCAACCAGTCTGTTTCCACTGCGGATGACTGGGACATGTGGTGCGCTATTGTCGAGAAAGGTTCCAGATATTTGATGACACCCGCGCCAGAAGACAGCAGACAGATCTTAGCCGACGCCAACTCCAGGACGACGAAGATGAAGAAGTTGTTGCAGGACGACGTAGGTCACCGTCGCCGCAAGCTAGCCTCCGGAGAGGACGCTCCCCGACACGCTGGTCAAGGTCTCCATCGCCATTTAGAGGCTCCAGCCGATCACCTAGCCGCCGCAACCTGGAAAACTGAAGGGGATTGATCTTCCTTCGAGGTGCAGCCACTGAAGAGAAAAATCCTCCACTGTCGATCACTACCAAAATGATAGGAAACTACGTCGATATCCTCATCTATGCCCGACCAGCCTTGTGGACTCTGGAGCATCATATTCAGTCATTCCAGGCAAGTACCGTCGCCAGTCGGAGAAAGCTGTATTGGTCGACAACAACACATCTCTGCTGAAAGTGGCTAATGGGAAATATGTAAAACCTGCAGGAAGATGTGTCATTTGTGTGGGTATAAGTGGCCACACACAGCCCTTAGAATTCATCGTCTTGCAAGAGTGTAGTAATGACGACATTCACGAATGCGACTTTTTGAAAGCTTCTCAGGAAATAATAGATTGTGGTCGCTCGAAGATTATGCGAGACTGGATGAGGTACTGTCGACAGGAAGATGCGCATCCGAGTGTGTGGAGAATATATGTGTGCTGGATCAAGCGATCAAACCTGCAGTCAGCGCTAGATAGGTAGTTGTCATGTGTCATGCCATGCATCAACCCATGGATCTTGTAGTGGTATGTAAGAGAAGCATACCACTGAAGAATAGCTTGGTCATCCCAGCCTCTGTCGTCTCGTTTAAGAACGTATTCGATGAATTGTGGATAGTTAACTGTCGCCAAGAACCGCAGTTCCTTCCAAGACGCATGTGCATGGCAAACGCTGAGCCGTTGATTGCAGAACAGCTGAGCGTCATACAAACCTCCCATGACGAGTCTTCTAGCTCGACTGTCAGGATATCTCACTAAGGAACAACAGAAGAAGCTACTCGCCATTCTTCAAGAGTTCTCTGAATGCTTCAACCCACAGTTGAAGAGCACAATACACAAATCGACGGTGAAACACCGGATTAGCACTGGAGACCATCAACCAATAAGCCAGAGAGCATACCGTGTGTCAGCAACGGAACGTCGAATAATTCGCGACGAGATAGAGAAATTGATGAGGAATGACACCATTCGTCAGGAAGATGGTTGGCAGTTGGCGCTTTTGTGTTGATTACACGTACCTTAATAAGATAACTAAAAAGGACATTTATTCACTTCCAGGAACTGACGATACACTATATTGTCTGAAGGGGGGCTCAGTTTTTCTCAGCCATGGACATGTACTCCGGATACTGGAAAATCGAAGTAGATGAGGCTGATCGTGAGAAAACTCCATTCATCACATCTGAGGGCCTGTAAGAGTTTAAGGTAATGCCGTTTGGTTTGTGTGACGCACCAGCAACTTTTGTACGGAAAATAGATAACCTTCTAAGTCACCTGAAGTGGACGACGGGTCTTTGTTATTTAGATGACATTATAGTGTTCTCAGAAACATTTGATGAACACGTAAAAAGACTGAGGGCTGTTCTTGTCTGTAACAAGTCGGAGTGAATCTTAATCGAAGAAAGTGTCTCTTTGGAGCAAAAGAAATCAGAATACTTGGACACCTTATGACAGACGAAGGTGTGCGGCCAGATCCAGAAAAGGTGAGATCTATAATGGAATTTCCTATTCCTAAAAGTATTAGAGATGTGAGAAGCTTCCTCGGATTATGTTTTTATTACCATTGTTTTATCAAAGACTTTTGTATCAAAGCCAGGCCACTCCAAGAGATGTTAAAAGCCGGTGCTAAATTTATCTGAGGTGGTGCTCAACAAGATTCTTTCGATGTGCTGTGAAAAGGTCTGACGACTGGCCCTGTACTTGGTCTGTATGATGAGAGAGCACGTACAGAACTACGCACAGATGCCAGTGCGTATGGGATAGGTTCTGTTCTGGTGCAAATTTCGAATGGAAAAGAGAAGGCTATAGCCTATGCGTCTGGGACACTTACGAAAGCTGAGAGGGACTACTCAACTACAGAAAGAGAATGTCTTGCTGTGATGTGGGTCATGCGCAAATTTCTTCAGTATCTTTATGGAAGCCCATTCACAGCTGATACAGACCATCATTCACTTTGGTGGGTGACAGGTCTTAAAGATCCAACAGGATGGCTCGCCAGGTTGGCACTACGTCTTCAAGAGTACGACATCACCATAGCATACGAAAGTGGAAGAAATCACCAAGATGCCAACTGTCTCTCACGGAACCCTGTGCAAGACCATCAAGACTTTGATGAAGATAGTTACTGTCTTGCTGCACTCCAGGATCTCTCTGCTGAGCAGAATAAGGACGCCGAAATGTGTAAAATTATGCTTGCCTTAAATCGGTCAGAGGATGTGAAAGGATAATTTAAGGTACTTAATGGATTACTTTGCAAGAAAAACTTTGATCCGTTTGGAAAGGGGTGGGTACCAAAGATTGCTAAACACATGCTCTTAGATGTTCTGCAGAAATTCCATGACACACCTGAGCCAGACGTTTAGGATTTATTAAGACATACGATAGGATTCGCAAGAGATTTTTCTGGCCTTGTTTAGTTAGGAGTGTCCGTCACTATGTGTCGCACTGTCGAGAGTGACGGAAGAGAGAGGCAGTCCCTCAGAAACCACCTGGCCGACTCATACCAATTCCACCAGCCCAAAACGCGTTTCCAGAGGTTTGGGATTTATCTCCTCGGACGATTTCCAACGTCTGCTAGTGGCAATAGATGGATTATTGTTTGCACTGATTATCTGACACGCTATGCCATTACAAAAGCCGTGAAAACAGCCTAAGCATCCTAGGTTGCCAAATTTATCGTGAAAGACATTGTATTAAAACGCGGTGGCCCAATGTCGTTAATTACGGATCGAGGGACAGTTTTTGAATCGAATCTTGTGACAGAGATAAACCTTCGGTACAACGTTACTCGTCACATGACGACTGCCTGCCATCCGGAAATTAACGGGCTTACTGAACGACTTAATAAGACCTTGGCCGACATGCTATCGATGTTCGTCATTGTTGAGCAGAGCGAGATGCTACTTTTCGTGACGTTTGCCTACAACACAGCCAAAAAAGACACCACAGGACTTACGCCCTTTTCCTGGTGCAAGGGCGTGAGGCGACTACGACGATGGACACTGTGTTTCCGTTACATCCTGATGACGTGGACGGCTGAGGAAGCTCGGCAGGTAGCTCCACTCCGTACGCTGCAGGCTGAAGAAAACGATCGCCGAAGATATGAGACGCGCCACCGCCCTATTGTCTACCAGCCTGGTGACCTCGTCTGGATCTTCACTGTCTTTCGGAAGGTTGGTCTCTCTCAGAGAGTCGGAGTATGCAGGACTGGTGACTCGTTCCCGGGCTAGAACGACGTAACACCGAGACGCTGTTCTCTTAAGGAGGGAGCGATCTTGCAGAAGAAGCTGAGTAGTATAGTCGCGGTGGTGCAGTGGTTATGATGCCAGATTGTTGCATGGAGGGTCGTGAGTTTGAAACTCACCTGAACTGTAAAATTTTAATGTCTATATTCGGTTCGAGTACATTCTAGAAGTACCCACAAATGTCAAGAATCATTGTGCTGTATATATACCGTATGTGTTCTGTCCGGAGGCAGTTCGCTCCACGATCCTGTATGTGCAAGTGCTGAATAAACCGTCGTTAAGTGAAGTTAGTGTTTATCATTCATTTCTAATTATACCTTCTTCTGTGTGACGAGAAGAAAAAACTAGCTGTTTGAGAAAACCTACACTGTTCACTGTAAATTAATCTTCTTGCTTAGCATAACACTTGATAATGAATGCAAGATCTGCCCTGAAATAAAAGTAACTTATTTCATGCTCAGCATGTTGTTTACTGTCTGGTGTGCTGATGTTCTCGAATGCATATAGGATTCAGCAGGTGTAGTAGCTAATGAAAAAAATGAACTACTCACTACAAAATTTGCTTTTTGCTTGTTAGGAACAATCTGTGGCTTCATATGGTGGAAGATGCAACGTTGTTGTTGTTGTCTTCACTCCTGAGACTGGTTTGATGCAGTTCTCCATGCTAATCTATCCTGTGCAAGCTCCTTCATCTCCCACTACCTACTGCAACCTACATCCTTCTGAATCTGATTAGTGTATTCCTCTCTTGGTCTCCCTCTACGATTTTTACCCTCCACGCTGCCCTCCAATGCTAAATTTGTGATCCCTTGATGGCTCAGGACATGTCCTACCAATCGATCCCTTCTTCTAGTCAAGTTGTGCCACAAACTTATCTTCTCCCCAATTCTATTCAATACTTCTTCATTAGTTATCTGATCTACCCCCCTAATCTTCAACATTCTTCTGTAGCACCACATTTCGAAAGCTTCTATTCTCTTCTTGTCCAAACTATTTGTTGTCCATGTTTCACTTACATACATGGCTACACTCCATACCAATACTTTCAGAAACGACTTCCTGACACTTTAATCTATACTCGATGTTAACAAATTTCTCTTCTTCAGAAACGCTTTCCTTGGCATTGCCAGTCTGCATTTTATATCCTCTCTACTTCGACCATCATCAGTTTTTTGCTCCCCAAATAGCAAAACTCCTTTTCTACTTTAAGTGTCTCATTTTTTAATATAATTCCCTCAGCATCACCCGACTTAATTCGACTATATTCCATTATCCTTGTTTTGCTTTTGCTGATGTTCATCTTATACCCTCCTTTCAAGACACTATCCACTCCATTCAACAGCTCTTCCAAGTCCTTTGCTGTCTCTGACAGAATGTCAATGTCATCGGCGAACCTCCAACTTTTTACTTCTTCTCCATGGATTTTAATACCTACTCCGAATTTTTCTTTTGTTTCCTTTACTGCTTGCTCTATATACAGATAAAATAACATTGGGGAGAGGCTACAACCCTGTCTCACTCCCTTCCCAACCACTGCTTCCCTTTCGTGTCCCTCGACTCGTACAACTGCCATCTGGTTTCTGTACAAATTGTAAATAGCCTTTCGCTCCCTGTATTTTACCCCTGCCACCTTTAGAATTTGAAAGAGAGTATTCCAGTCAACATTGTCAAAAGGTTTCTCTAGATCTACAAATGCTAGAAACGTAAGTTTTCCTTTCCTTAATCTTTCTTCTAAGATAAGTCGTAAGGTCTGTATTGCCTCACGTGTTGCAACATTGCTACTGAATCCAAACTGATCTTCCCCATAGTCGGCTTCTACCAGTTTTTCCATTCGTCTGTAAATAAGTCGTGCTAGTATTTTGCAGCTGTGACCTACTAAACTGATAGTTCGGTAATTTTGACATCTGGCAACACCTGCAACGTGCACACGACGAAATATTCAAAACTTTACTAAGGATGATGGAGGAGAATTGTACTTTAAAGGAAGTCCTTCTTGAAAAGTTAAACTCTGACTATTATCAAAAAGATTATGGCATAGGAAGACCGTATGACAGTGATGGGCTTAGTACAGTGCAGGGAACATAACGTCCTGGTAGACGATGGTGCTCATGTACCGATCGTGAGCCTTGCCCTCATGCAAAAGAGGAGACTTAGCTTTCCAAAACACAGATTATGCAGAGTATGAAATAATAACATAGCGCCATTGAGGACGATATAACTCAGCTTTAAGGATTCTGTGAGCACATGGAAGTGGTGTCAACAGGACAGGGATTTTCCCGCATTTTCGGAAATAAGTTCCTGCGTAGACATCATGCTAAGATTGATCTTTGTCAGTCTACAGTCGAACTTAGTGGGAATTCAGTTCAAATGGAAAAAAGTCTGAGCTGCAGACTTGTGCATTAAAAATTATAGTGGAAATTAGTGAAGTTCGGTGGCAGGAGGAACAAGACTTTTGGTCAGGTGAATACAGGGTTATAAATACAAAATCAAATAGGGCTAATGCAGGGGAAGGTTTAATAATGAACAAAAAAATAGGAGTACGGGTAAGCTACTACAAACAGCATAGTGAACGCGAAGTACTGCAGTAGTACAAGTTTATATGCCAAATAGCTCTGCAGATGACGAAGAAATTGATGAAATGTATGATGAGATAAAAGAAATTATTCAGGTAGTGAAGGGAGTCGAAAATTTAATAGTCATGGGTGACTGGAATTCGGCAGTAGGGAAAGGGAGAGAAGGAAACATAATAGGTGAATATGGATTGGGGCTAAGAAATGAAAGAGGAAGCCGTCTGGTAGAATTTTGTGCAGAGCATAACTTAATCATAGCTGCACACATGGAAGAACCCTGGAGATACTAAAAGGTATCAGATAGATTATATAATGGTAAGACAGAGATTTAGGAACCAGGTTTTAAATTGTAAGACATTTCCAAGGGCAGATATGGACTCTGACCACAATCTATTGGTTATGAACTGTAGATTAAAACTGAAGAAACTGCAAAAAGGTGAGAATTTAAGGAGATGGGACCTGGATAAACTGAAAGAACCAGAGGTTGTACAGAGTTTCAGAGAGAGCATAAGGGAACAATTGACAGGAATGGGGGAAAGAAATACAGTAGAAGAAAAATGGGTAGCTTTGAGGGATGAAATAGTGAAGGCAGCAGAGGATCAAATAGGTAAAAGGACGAGGGCTAGAAGAAACCCTTGGGTAATAGAAGACATATTGAATTTAATTGATGAAAGGAGAAAACATAAAAATGCAGTAAATGAAGCAGGCAAAAAGGAATACAAACGTCTCAAAAATGAGATTGACAGGAAGTGCAAAATGGCTAAGCAGGGATGGCTAGAGGACAAATGTAAGGATGTAGAGGCTTATCTCACTAGGGGTAAGATAGATACTGCCTACAGGAAAATTAAAGACCTTTGGAGAAAGGAGAACCACTTGCATGAATATAAAGAGCTTCGATAGAAACCCAGTTCTAAGCAAAGAAGGGAGAGCAGAAAGGTGGAAGGAGTATATAGAGGGTCTATACAAGGGCGATGTACTTGAGGACAATATTATGGAAATGGAAGAGGATGTAGGTGAAGATGAAATGGGAGATATGTTACTGCGTGAAGAGTTTGACTTTGACAGAGAACTGAAAGACCTGAGTCGAGATAGGGCCCCGGAGTAGACAACATTCCATTAGAAATACTGACAGCCTTGGAAGAGCCAGTCCTGACAAAAATCTACCACCTGGTGAGCAAAATGTATGAGTCAGGCGAAATACCCTCAGACTTCAAGAAGAATATAATAATTCCAATCCCAAAGAAAGCAGGCTTTGACAGATGCGAAAATTACCGAAGTCTCAGTTTAATAAGTCACAGGTGCAAAATACTAAGGCGAATTATTTACAGACGAATTGAAAAACTGGTAGAAGCCGACCTCGGGGAAGACCAGTTTGGATTCCGTAGAAATATGGGAACATGTGTGGCAATACTGACCCTACAACTTGTTTTAGAAGCTAGATTAAGAAAAGGCAAACCTACGTTTCTAGCATTTGTAAACTTAGAGAAAGCTTTTGACAATGTTGACTGGAATACTCTCTTTCAGATTGCAGGTATAAGAGTTGAGGGGTATGAAAGGAAAGCAGTGGTTGGGAAGGGAGTTAGACAAGGTTGTAGCCTCTCCCCGATGTTGTTCAATCTGTATATTTAGCAAGCAATAAAGGAAACAAAAGAAAAGTTCGGAGTAGGTATTAAAATCGATGGAGAAGAAATAAAACTTTGAGGTTCGCCAATGACATTGTAATTCTGTCAGAGACAGCAAAGGACTTGGAAGAGCAGTTGAACGGAATGGACAGCGTCTTGAATGGGGGGTATAAGATGAATATCGACAAAAGCAAAACGAGGATAATGGAATGGAATTAAATTAGGAAATGAGGCACTTAAAGTAGTAAAGGAGTTTTGCTATTTGGGGAGCAAAATAACTGACAATGGTCGAAGTAGACAGGATATAAAGTGCAGACTGGCAATGGGAAGGAAAGCGTTTCTGAAGAAGAAAAATTTGTTAACATCGAGTATGATTTAAGTGTCAGGAAGTCGTTTCTTAAAGTATTTGCATGTATGGAAGTGAAAAGTGGACGATAAATAGTTTAGACAAGAAAAGAAGAGTAGCTTTTGAAATGTGGTGCTACAGAAGAATGCTGACGATTAGATGGGTAGATTACATAACTAATGAGGAGGTCTTGAATAGAATTGGGGATAAGAGGAGATTGTGGCACAACTTGACTAGGAGAAGGGATCGGTGTTCTGAGACATCGAGGGATTACCAATTTAGTGTTGGAGGGCAGCGTGGAAGGTAAAAATCGTAGAGGGAGACCAAGAGATGAATATACTAAGCAGATTCAGAAGGATGTAGGCTGCAGTAGATACTGGGAGATGAAGAAGCTTGAACAGGATAGAGTAGCATGGAGAGCTTCATCAAACCAGTCTCAGGACTGAAGGCCACAAAACCGTGTGTGTGTGTGTGTGTGTGTGTGTGTGTGTGTGTATGGAGAGCTGCATCAAACCAGTCTCAGGACTGAAGGCCACAAAAACGTGTGTGTGTGTGTGTTTGTGTGTGTATGTGTGTGCGTGTGTGTGTGTGTGTGTTCATGTGTGTGCGTAATTGCCTAGACAAAGAAACCATAGCAGCATGCTTATAAATGTATTTATACGGCTATGTGTTTGTATATACTATTCATTAAGAAATTGGTCAAATATTTACTGGGTCTTAGCGTCTTAGGAAGAACGGAGACGTTAGCCTACTGGCCTATTTTTGTTACTATTTTTTGATATATGTTTATTTAATTTGTTTATGTATTTAATAATATGTGTTAGAGCGGGTTTATGGTCCAACTGTAGGGATATGTATTTATTTTCAAGTTACTTAAATGAAAATCCAGTACTTCGTATGTGTTTCAATATCTTTTTGAGTGTCTGTTGGCTTGGAAACATGGCGGGAGCGCTTTAGCCAATCACAGCGCTCGTTACTACGCTAGACGAGTCAATAGAGAGTCTCTATGGAAGTGGGGGAGGAGCCTCGCTCAGTAGATGAGGGGAATGCTGGACGGAAAGCCGCGATGGAAGCTCACAGGAAATACCTGGGAAGTGTTGAGCAGATTGCGTGTGGTCACTTGACGACTTGTGAACTTCTGATATTTCTGTGGTTTCTGCAATGAAAACTTAGTATGCTTTTAGAAGTGAATATGTCGAAAGCTATGTTGTTGTTCATAACTAATTACGTGAAGTAGGAATATATTGTTTCCCTGTTATTCAACTTATATATTATTTAATTACCGGACCATCAACACCAATAAGTGTTTTGCAGTAATAAACGGCATTCTTAAAGATAATTTTGCTATTGTACTTATCATTTACATTCGTCAAAATTAGTATCTGTAGATTTTGTTTAATTGCAATCTTTCATTTATAAATTTCTATGTTACATTCAAAACTCGCAATTGCTGAGTGACAGGATTCGTGTGTATATTCATATTGTATACTGTAGGCTCAGCAGTATTTGGCTTGTAATGCAGCAACTACGTATCACAGCCCCTAGACAATGAAACCAGCCAAAGCTTTTATTATTTCAACCCCGAATCTGAGGGTACGTAGTTGGGGGCCACCATTAACGTTTTTTGAAGGCCGCAAGTTTCAGTGGATATCTCCACAAAAAGACGTAGTCTAGCGATCTGTCGTCACAAGCACTTAAAAATGAATCCAAATGACAGAGATGAAAATTATCAGTACATACTATGCAGTCACATAAGCGACGAGTACTGTATATTTGCAATGAAACGATATTACAATACCATACAGACAGAACTTAAAGATTTAGTTCACCATGAAAGGGCAAAAATTACAATGATCGACAGGTGGGATTCATTTTTCAGTGGTTCAAGACGCACTTACTTCTAAATTTTTAGGCATGCAGCTCCTGTTTACATGATTTACTCTACCCACAGTAAGACATTGCGAGGTGACAAAAAACTTCTTTGTGATTTGATGGGATTGGATTTAAAAATCACGTCATAGAAGGGACATATTCTGACAAACGCACTCCCTGTCCTTAAGCTCCGTGCTGTTGAAGGAACCGCGAGGTCTGAAGAATTAATTGTGGCCTTGAGAGAATTACATGTATAGTGTTTTCTAAAGGTTTTGAGGACACTGTGAGTCTTATATCTATTTTCATATTGTTCTCGAAACCATGTGGCGGTTCTCTTTAAAGTAGCCCTGTTCATGTGCAGATGCAACTGACTGACCCGGAAGCTAAATTCCAGTTTTAATGAGAAATCGTTTTACATGAAAACTGTTCAGAGCGTTTACATTGCTTTCTTCAGGTAAAATTTCCAAGTCTCTATAATGAGTTTGCAATTGTGGTACAATATTTCGATCGATATATTTGCGTGAAAGACCTTTTTGTATTATGAAACTAGGTAAATCAGGATTACGCAACAACCCGAATACGAAAATTTGTGAAATTGCCTGCGCCTGTCCATATGCAGTCAGTTTGTACCCTATAAAATTATCTTTTCAGCATGCCAAAAAATTAAATAGTACTGAAAATCTACACTCCTGGAAATTGAAATAAGAACACCGTGAATTCACTGTCCTAGTAAGGGGAAACTTTATTGACACATTCCTGGGGTCAGATACATCACATGATCACACTGACAGAACCACAGACACATAGACACAGGCAACAGAGCATGCACAATGTCGGCACTAGTACAGTGTATATCCACCTTTCACAGCAATGCAGGCTGCTATTCTCCCATGGAGACGATCGTAGAGATGCTGGATGTAGTCCTGTGGAACGGCTTGCCATGCCATTTCCACCTGGCGCCTCAGTTGGACCAGCGTTCGTGCTGGACGTGCAGACCGCGTGAGACGACGCTTCATCCAGTCCCAAACATGCTCAATGGGGGACAGATCCGGAGATCTTGCTGGCCAGGGTAGTTGACTTACACCTTCTAGAGCACGTTGGGTGGCACGGGATACAGGCGGACGTGCATTGTCCTGTTGGAACAGCAAGTTCCCTTGCCGGTCTACGAATGGTAGAACGATGGGTTCGATGACGGTTTGGATGTACCGTGCACTATTCAGTGTCCCCTCGACGATCACCAGAGGTGAACGGCCAGTGTAGGAGATCGCTCCCCACACCATGATGCCGGGTGTTGGCCCTGTGTGCATCGGTCGTATGCAGTCCTGATTGTGGCGCTCACCTGCACGGCGCCAAACACGCATACAACCATCATTGGCACCAAGGCAGAAGCGACTCTCACCGCTGAAGACGACACGTCTCCATTCGTCCCTCCATTCACGCCTGTCGCGACACCACTGGAGGCGGGCTGCACGATGTTGGGGCGTGAGCGGAAGACGGCCTAACGGTGTGCGGGACCGTAGCCCAGCTTCATGGAGACGGTTGCAAATGGTCCTCGCCGATTCCCTAGGAGCAACAGTGTCCCTAATTTGCTGGGAAGTGGCGGTGAGGTCCCCTACGGCACTGCGTAGGATCCTACGGTCTTGGCGTGCATCCGTGCGTCGCTGCGGTCCGGTCCCAGGTCGACGGGCACGTGCACCTTCCGCCGACCACTGGCGACAACATCGATGTACTGTGGAGACCTCACGTCCCACGTGTAGAGCAATTCGGCGGCCTCCCGCATGCCCGCTATACGCCCTCGCTCAAAGTCCGTCAACTGCACATACGGTTCACGTCCACGCTGTCGCGGCATGCTACCAGTGTGAAAGACTGCGATGGAGCTCCGTATGCCACGGCAAACTGGCTGACACTGACGGCGGCGGTGCACAAATGCAGCGCAGCTAGCGCCATTCGACGGCCAACACCGCGGTTCCTGGTGTGTCCGCTGTGCCGTGCGTGTGATCATTGCTTGTACAGCCCTCTCGCAGTGTCTGGAGCAAGTATGGTGGGTCTGACACACCGGTGTCAATGTGTTCTTTTTTCCATTTCCAGGAGTGTATTTAGTTTCTGATCTACATTGTTGAGAAATGCGACACTTCGCAATGTTTCCCTTTTCCCTCTTCTTGCGCTCAGCTGTCGTGGGGTGACGGTGGGGAAATGTGCAGCGAGGTTGAGCGTTTTGGTGCTCGAACCCAGGCACAACCCGTGACACGAAATCTTGTCCACGCCTGGATTAGAGTTATTAGATTAATATTATTTATATTCACTTGCCTTTGTTCTGTACATATACACTGGTTCAAACGATGGAGGCGATTGATGGTAAATCCTTTTCCCTTAGTTAGCATACCAATGTTGGTCTCGAGAAGGATTATCTTGCGTCTAATACTAGAACACGTTATCAAAGGCTTAAACATTGCGTCTGGAACAGCAGGCACCCACACGGTTCGTAAGCTATTAAAAATGGTGTTTGGAAGAACACAGAATGAGAATATAGCAAGTTTGATCGACATGGCAGGAATCTAACAAGAGATGGTAGAGGATAAAAATCTAACAATGAGTTTATAAATGACACAACTAGCAAATGTGGGTCGAAGGATAATAAATACTGACAAAACAGAGCGAAAGTTAATGACAGAATTAGAGCATTATAGATGGAGCACCATGGATACCCTAAATAGTGGTATAAAGGAAATACAATTCCTCCTAAGAGCACTTGATGGAAGGATTATGGGAGAGAAGTTATAAGCAGACTGTTTGGGGCATGCGAGGATGGAAATGGAAACGTTGCATGAAGCGGTTTAGCATGCCAGTCATGGACAACTGAGTGCGACAGTGGTAACCCCACAGCAAGTTTACAAGTACAGAGAGATTTTCCCCCAGGGTTACTGCACGTCGTACCTGTAGCAAAAAGATATATGTGGTGTCACCGCCAGACACCACACTTGCTAGGTGGTAGCCTTTAAATCGGCCGCGGTTCGGTAGTATACGTCGGACCCGCGTGTCGCCACTATCAATGATTGCAGACCGAGAGCCGCCACACGGCAGGTCTAGGGAGACTTCCTAGCACTCGCCCCAGCTGTACAGCCGACTTTGCTAGCGATGGTTCACTGACTTCTACGCTATCATTTGCCGAGAAGATAGTTACCATAGTCGTCAGCTACGTTATTTGCTACGACCTAGCAAGGCGCAATTATCTGTTGGTATTGGTACTGTGAATCATGTAATGTCAAGAGCGACGTTCATCATTAGTGGATTAAGGTTAAGTATTCCATCAGCTAAGTCCGTTTTTCTCAATTCTAATTCCCTTGTCATGTTCCAGACCTCACGCCAGACTGCGTGAGCTAAAACGCGTGCATTTCGGCCTCCTTTACTATCCCTGTGTTGGCTCTCCTGCCAACCACAACAATATACACCTTTGTTTTTTCACATATTGCATCAGCTGTTTAAGTTAGTACTGCCTGATCTACACTACTGGTCATTAAAATTGCTACACCAAGACGAAATGCAGATGATAAACGGGTATTCATTGGACAAATATATTATATTAGAACTGATATGTGATTACATTTTTACGCAATTTGGGTGCATAGACAATGAGAAATCACCAACCGCCTCAAACCGTAATAACGGCCTTGATACGCCTGGGCATTGAGACAAACAGAACTTGGATGGCGTGTAGAGGTACTGCTGCCCGTGCACCTTGAACAAGATACCACAGTCCATCAAGAGTAGTGGCTCGCTTATTGTGACGAGGCAGTTGCTTGGCCACCATCGACCAGACGTTTTCAATTGGTGAGAGATCTAGAGAATGTGCTGGCCAGGGCAGCAGTCGAACATTTTCTGTATCCATAAAGGCCCGTACAGGGCCTGCAACATGCTGTCGTGCATTATACTGCTGAAATGTAGAGTTTCGCAGGCATCGAATAAAGGGTAGAGCCACGGGTCGTAACACACCTGAAATGCAACGTCCACTGTTCAAAGTGCCGTCAGTGCGAACAATAGGTGAACGAGACGAGTAACCAATGGCACCCAATACCATCACGCCGAGTGATACGCCAGTATGGCGATGACGAATACACGCTTCAAATGTGCGTTCACCGCGATGTCGCCAAATACGGATGCGACCATCATGATGCTGTAAACAGAACCTGGACTGTTCCGAAAAAATGACGATTTGCCATTCGTGCACCCAGGTTAGTCATTGAGTACACTATCGCAGATGCTCCTGTTTATGATGCAGCGTCAGGGGTAACCGCAGCCATGGTCTCCGAGCTGATAGTCCATGCTGCTGCAAACGTCGTAGAACTGTTCGTGCAGGTGGTTGTTGTCTTGGAACGTCCCCACCTGTTGACTCAGGGATCGAGACGTGACTGCTGGATCCGTTAGAGCCATGCCGCTAAGATGCGTGTCTTCTCGACTGCTAGTGATACGAGGCCGTTGGGATCCAGCACGGCGTTCCGCATTACCGTCCTGAACCCACCGATTCCATATTCTGCCACCAGTCATTGGATCTCGACCAACGCGAGCAGCAGTGTCACGATACGATAAACCGCAATCGCTATAGGCTACAATTCGACCTTTATCGAAGTCGGAAACGTGATGGTACGGATTTCTCCTCCTTACACGAGGCATCACAACAACGTTTCAGCAGGCAACGCTGGTCAACTGCTGTTTGTGTATGAGAAATCGGTTGGTAACTTTTCCCATATCAGCATGTTGTAGGTGTCGCCACCGACGCTGACCTTGTGTGAATGCTCTGAAAAGCTAATGATTTGCATATCACAGCATCTTCTTCCTGTCGGTTAAATTGAATGATACATTACTGATATCTGCCACAAAACGCATAGTTTTCACAACAGTTTCTCAAATGTTCCGTAACTGTTACAGATATAAATCACGTTAGAAATTAGAAAAAAACTGATGTCAGGTCGCGTGTCGTCATCACTCTTCGATCGCCTTGCTATTTATTTCACCTTCTACGTTCACTTTGTTCCGAAAGTGAGATGGAAGACACTGTACGCAATGATATTTAATGCGGTAATTATTTCGCTTTTGCCATGGAGATGTTGCTACATGTCCGTAAAATAATTGGTAAGGTAAATTACACGACGGTAAACCTCGGCTGATATGAGGTTAGGTTAGGTTAGTGGTGTTTAACGTCCCGTCGACAACGAGGTCATTAGAGACGGAGCGCAAGCTCGGGTTAGGGAAGGGTGGGGAAGGAAATCGGCCGTGCCCTTTCAAAGGAACCATCCCGGCATTTGCCTGAAACGATTTAGGGAAATCACGGAAGACCTAAATCAGGATGGCCGGAGACGGGATTGAACCGTCGTCCTCCCGAATGCGAGTCCAGTGTGCTAACCACTGCGCCACCTCGCTCGGTGGCTGATATGAGTGTTGATGATAATTTGTCTGTGAGTTCCCAGACGGTATGTCGGGTCCTTGATTGCTCTTTGCTCCTGCTATACACAGCAGTTATTTCATTATGACGTGACCCTGAGGTAACGTCAAGTTGCAGTGGTATCTGCGATAAGTACTCAAGTGTACTGCTATAAAGGGCAGGAGCATAACATCAAAAGTACCCTGACACTGCTTCGTAATGCGGAACCGATCACTAGTCCATACAAGAGGCAGATATGCCACTGCAAATGAAGGCGGGGAATGTTGTGTAGTCATTAGACAACTAGAGGAAGCGGAATGGGTCGCGTAGGGGAGGTCACTGGGTGTCACCTGATGAACAGGTCCATCAGGGGCGTTTCAACCACTCTGCGGCTGTCCAAGTCGACTGCTGATGGTTTGACTGTGAAGTGGAGAGGCGGAAGAACAGCCACAGATAAACCAAAAGAGGCATACCTCACGTGCTGATGGGTGAGGACTCCCAGGCATTATTGACGGTGCTTGCAATAAATCACACGAAATAAGTGGAAGGAATCAGTCGTGAGTTCCCAGCTGCTGTCACCAGTCCAGCTATTGCAGTGAACGTGTGTAGGGATTTAAAAAGGAATGTGGTACAATGGTTGTGTTGCTCCTCATAAGCCACACATTTTTGTAGCCAGACCTAGGCGACGCTTGAGGTGGTACAAAGAGTGACCCTTCCGGGCAGTGGATGACTGGAAACGAGTGTTGAATAACGATATGGGCTGGATGCATTTGGGTTTGGCGATTACCTGTAGACCTTTAGCTGACATAGTGTGTAGTGGCACCAGTGAGATACACAGGGGGTGGTGGTACGGTATGGAAGTGTTTCTCATGACTGTACCCCCCTTGTTGCGCTTTAGAAAGATCCAGCTCGAAAGGATGCGGACGCATCTTACTTCACCGTGTACTGGGTACAGTAGAGGAACAGTTCGGAGACGAGGGTTGTTTTTATCAGCTTGATAATGCACCCGGTCATAGAGCATAATCTGTGAGGGAATGGTTTGTGGATTCCAGAAAAGGAGTGACCAGACCAGAATACCGACGTGAACGCAGTGAAATCCTGTGGGATTAGTAAGAAAGTCGACTATGTTCCTGAGTCCAGTGTCCACGAGGCATCTTCTCTGGTTTCGACTCTTGAAGACGAATTCCTCCACAGGCATTCAGTTACCTCACTGAATTTGTCCCCAACAAAACTCAAGCAGTGACAACGGCGAAGGATGCGCACACCCCACATTTATATGCGTCCAGATACATTTGGTCAGATAGTGTACGAAGACATGCATGAGAAGTTTAAACGCTAAATTGTCTTCTGTCCAGCCTCGTGATGCCTGAGTGTTGTGTGCTGTCCTTAGGTTAGTTAGGTTTAAGTAGTTATAAGTTCTAGGGGACTGATGACCATAGATGTTAAGTCCCATAGTGCTCAGAGCCATTTGAACCATCTTCTGTCCAAGGAGAAATCGTTCCGGTCTGCCAATAACAAACTGTGATTTGAAGGTCAAGACAGCAATTATTTTCGCTTGTGATCTTCCTTCAGGTCAATTCACTTTTTCCGATATGTCATCTATGATGCGAAATATCTATGTATCGCTACTATAGCCTCTTCAGTAAACTGTGAATATTTCTAGTCACAAATTTCTTTCGGTGTGGGAATAGGCGGACGTCTAGAGAAGCCAAATCAGGTACGCAGGAAGTTATAGATCAGATCCTTCAGATTTCCCATTGCTAAAGGATTCTCGGGCAAGATCACCTGATTATGAGCACTATTCTACTTGCAGTTTTCTTTCTGTGTGAAAGTAGACGTACCTACTTCTTAACCACAGTATGTCTTCGCATTATATCGGTCTACGCTTTTTAACGTTCTCTAAACACATTTTTGCACTTGGCTTTTGGTGAGTATTCAACATATACAATACCCATTTCTCATAAACCTATCTCTTAGTTAACTGTTCACGTAATACCTACCGCATTAATTCATTTCTTAAGCTTATAACATCACCTGTTTCATACTTCTCTAACAGTAAATATTTTATTCTGCACTTTTGCCATGTTTTAGAATGTGCTTTTATTTTTGGGCCTTCTTACAAGCAAACTAGCCCACCTTCATGTAAAATAGGGATTTAGCCACCCATTTATTGTTGAAGGTGAAGGAGCATTCTCTTATAGGGATTTACCAACTTTAGGTTAATTTCCTTTGTCGATAAACTGGAACGAAATAGTGGCAGGATGTACCAGATGATCTTCTTGACCGAAGCAAAAAAAAAAAAAAAAAAAAAAAAAAAAAAAAAAAAAAAATGGATGAATACGCAAACATATTCGGCAAATTAAGCTGATCCTTGATTACGTTCTTGTTCAACGTGTACCTACATAAAAAACAATATTTTCTTGACCAGCTGCGACATCTTCGTGCCAGGCCCTCACAGGTAACATGAGACCGCAGTGCAGTTGTTAACTACGAGTGCACCTTCGTCCTCGATTTTCTCTTGTAAGTTGGAGCAGCACAAGGTGTACCGGGAGCCTAGTTACCCAGTAAGGCGCAATTAGCGGTCGTTACTCGCTGCTCCTTGCTCGCTACTAGCTCGTTATCTATAACATCCTTGTATCGCTCTCACAACTGCCGACGTATAAGTGCAGAAGAGTGCCGTGATACCAAGCATGAAACATTAAAAGTGAAAGGTGCTTTGACAGTCTGACACGAGTGTTGCAAAAGAGCAACCTGATTATGTGGTCTTTTCTGCGTCTGTTTCATCAACTGCTCTAGCAGGCATGTTATCCGCGGAGATGATGGTGTCATTACACTTTACATACACGAGCTAAGTAGGAGAAGCCGGAGCAAGATGGGGAAGCTAACTTTAAACCCTTACAAAAGGGACAAAAATAAACAAATTCAAGTAGGTTTGATCATCATTTGTTTACTTCACCATTGAATTACAATAGCATGCAAAGAAACCTGCAAACTTATTACATTTAGTTAGAAATATCTCGATTAGAAACATAAACATCCAATTCCCCGTCTTGCCCCATATGCGTGGTAAGACGGGGAACTAGCATGAATTCATCTCTAAAGCTTAAATAAGGACTGGAATAACGAAATCATGTGGCGATAAAGTTTCGAAACATGGTTCTGCGAAATGTAGAATCAGGCAGTACGTTTTATTTAGGCCTCATACTTTCACATAGTACACAAGTGTGGACAGCCTCGTCATCATCACTTTCTGTCCCTGCACAAGTGTCGTGGCCACCCCGACGCTGAAACACAGATTTCTGTGGCACGTTGAACTGTCGAGCAGCTATGAAAGAACCCGTATGACCTTCTATAACAGCATTTACAGCGCCTTCCATTGACTCCAATGACCAATCTTGACTAGTCGTTTGTCGACGATACTTGCGAACCATCTGAAATAAAACACGTGGAACGTACTATTGAGTCAGATCATTCCTCGTAATCTCTATTATATAGTAAATACCATATTTCCAATAGTCAGTCGTTAAAGCATAGCAAGAATACTGACTTTGCACGTTTTGTGTATTTTTATACACCATATAGCCTAAGGCATACTTTAATTAGGAAACGTTGGAATAACGAATACCATTCTATTTACAATTGTATTCAACGTATAATGTATGTGTTCAAAACCCGCAGCGAGACGATAAGAATGTAATGGTTGGACAAATAGTAGGGGCAAGACGCGGAAGCTCCCCATCTTGCCCCACCCCGTCACGCCCCCTAGATGCTGTCAGGTTATGTTACGCCTACATGAACACTATGTGGTGAACATTGACTACTAACACAGCAGTTTACTGTTAAGAAGGCGTACGATTCAGTGCTATATATATAGTCTGGACAAATGTTCACGAAACACATGTTTTAGAATCCTCGAAAGGTGTAAAATATAGCAAATCAGTATAACAATTGCACGTACCTTGCAAAGCTCACAGAAACCGACACGAAACTAAGTTTCAGCAATGTCAGCACACTGGGACCTGTTTACTGATGTTGACGTAGCTATCCACAGAAGGAAATACTCTAACTGTAGCTTATAGCCCTTCCCCGTTTTACCCCAACTCCCCATCTTGCCCCGCTTTCCCCTACATCGCAAAAGCCTCTAAATTCGTTTAATAAAGTCCTACATTTGAACGCAGTGAGGTGGAGAGACTCTGACACGATTAGTGGAAAACTCCTAAGGCTGATTTCGACAGGAAATAGAGATGCCTAGGGAAATTATTCCCTCCGAAAGAAGAAGAGCACACTGTTCGTAAACTCAAATTCAGCAACGCCATTGTTTACTCTCTAATTTACAATCCCGTTATGCTACCACTTCTACACCGAAAGCATCACCGACTCTACACTCAGACACACTTAATATGCCATCTCAAGATAACTTCGGCCTACACTGTCTCCCAGCCAATTACATCCGCCCCGATTTTCGTCCTTCCTACCTGCTGTTACTCTCCCTATTGTATCTGATTCTACACGAGTGCTCCTTTTCCATCTTACCCTATAGATTCTCTCTCCATACGATGCCCCAGCCCATGGCCATGTCCCTCCATTTCTATCTACTCAAAAAATGGTTCAAATGGCTCTAAGCACTATGGGACTTAACATCTGAGGTCATCAGTCTCATAGACTTTGAACTACTTCAACCTAACACCACAGACATCCATGCCAGACAGCCATGCCAGAGGCAGGATTCGAACCTGTGATTGTAGCAGCCTTGTGGTTCCGGACTGAGGCTCCTACAACCGCTCGTTCTGTCTGGTAGCACCTCATGCCCACGTGACAATCTCTTTGTTTATGCACAAGCCTAAAGAGCCTACGAGGACTCAATTTTCCCTTCTTCCACTTCTATGCTTTTCCAGTGAATAGAAACCTAATTTGAATGGAGGTACAGTAGTTATCTTCAATATCTTCACTATATATTTTTATTTGAAGCAAAGAAATAAAGTCAACAGTTACATACGTAGAGGGCAAGTCAAAAAAAATGTATACACACTTCGAACTGTCATAGAAAATTTATTTCCCGTTCTACGAGGTTAAATCTCTGTGAGAAAGTAATGTTATGTTTCCTCAACAGATGGCAGCATTGGCAAGTAAGTAACTGCAACATGGCGGACGTGCGTTTCAGCTTTGAAGCAGATAATTAAGTGGTACTGGAAGTTTGGGAATGTAGCTGCGGTTCGAAGACAGTGGAGAAGTGAGTATGGTAGAGAACCACCTTCAAAGTTAACAATTACACGTCTACCAGACAAATTCGAAATTCATGTAACAGTGTGTGATGTGCATAAAGGTCGATCAGGGCGACCTCGTACAGCTACAAGTGATGATTCCACAACTGCGCTCTTGGAACTGCTTCAACGTTCGCCTCAAAAATCTTCAAGGCAAGTTGCACATGAGAGTAATATAGGTGCTAGTTGTTTGCTATGCATTCTGAAGAAAGGCAAGTTTCGTGTGTACATTCCAAGGCTGGTGCAATTTTGTGAATGTGTTCAGGATATGGTGAGACGTGAACTCGGATTTCTGGGTAGCATAATTTTGTCGGATGAAGCCCAATTCAAACTCAGTGGAACTGTCAATAGGCACAATTGTGTGTACTGGGCTGAAAATAATACTCACATTACAGTTGCAAAGTCTGTGAATTTGCCAGGTGTCAATGTGTGGTCTGGTTTGTAAGGGGACTCGTTGGGCCTTTTCGCTTTAAAGGTACTGTTATTGGAGAAACGTACCTAACAAATCTTGCTGACTGCAGATACCCTGCCAATAGTGAGTTATACGGTATGTTGTGTTGGCAGAAGAGCCAAAACCGTGTTACTAGAGGAGGCCGAAATACACGCGTTTTAGCTCACGCAGGCTGGCGTGAAGAGGTCAGAACTATACTGACGTGAGGTCTGGAACATGACAAGGTATGAGAATTCAGAAAGCGGACGCCATTAGTTTCATACTTAACTTTAATCCATTAATGATGAACATCGCTCTTGACGGCACATGATTCACAATATTATCTGTTCAGAATACATAGTAACTGAATATGGCGCCTTACTAGGTCGTAGCAAATGACGTAGCTGAAGGCTATGCTAAACTGTCGTCTCTGCAAATGAGAGCGTATGTAGTCAGTGAACCATCGCTAGCAAAGTCGGCTGCACAACGGGCGAGTGCTAGGGAGTGTCTCTAGACTAGATCTGCCGTGTGGCGGCGCTCGCTCTGCAATCACTGATAGTGGCGACACGCGGTTCCGACGTATACTAACGGACCGCGGCCGATTTAAAGGCTACCACCTAGCAAGTGTGGTGCCTGGCGGTGACACCACACGTTAATGATGAGTTTTATTTCGAACAATATGGCGCCCCGCCACACTATCACAGGGACGTACGAGCATATCTGGATCACAATGTGCCAGGCCAGTGGATAGGACGCAGGGGACCAATCGAGTTTCCTGCACGCTCTCCAGACCTCACGCCGCTGAATTTCTTCTTATGGGGTACAGTAAAAGATGAGGTGTACAAACGTATACCACGTAAACTGGAGACACTTTGGAATCACTGTTCGTAAACTCAAATTCAGCAACGCCATTGTTTACTTTCTCATTTACAATCCCGTAATGCTGCCGCTTCTACACCGAACGCATCACCGGCTCTATGCCACAGTAAAAGATGGGGCACAGTAAATGATGGAGTGTACAAACGTAAACCACGTAACCTGGAGACACTTTGGAATCAGATTCAGGAGGTGTGCGCAGAAATCTCACTGGACACTTCGGTACGATGTACGGAATCAGTTATGACTCGTACTCAGAAATGTATTGATGCTGAAGGGCACCAGTTTGAACATTAATCACATTTGCAAAGTACATTTATTTTTCCAATTGGACTTTAAACTTTCCATTTCCACAAATTTAACATTGTAGAACAGGAAATAAATATTCTATGACACTTCAAAGTGTGTGTACATTTTTTGACGCACCCCGTATTTTAGTACCAGCAATAGTAAAGTAAAGTCGTATGGTCTGAGTGGCTGGGAGACGCCGAAGGTCAGGTTCAGTCTCCTAGGTGGAAAGACTTTCCTCTTCCTTCGCTCCCTCAGACATCTTTCCATCACGAAAAATGAGATTAGTGTGCTTTTTTGTATATGATAAGTGTAGGTAACTGGAATGGGTATGTATGTCTGTGTGTGTGTGTAGTGTGGAGCGTAGCGTCCTGTTCGTGTCGATGATGATGGTACAGGGGACAGGGTCAAGCCTGGTGCCACAACACAGCTACTTTTATCGAAGGGCACCAAAGAGGCCAAGGAGCTTAACCCATTAAGACCCAAATTAATTTTTTTTTAACAAATTCAATTATTTATTCCTAAATTACAATGTACATAGTGCATGAACCACAATAAGTACAAAAATAGCCAAAGAATATTTATACATGCTGATATAATGGCCGTCCTCAAAATAGGACACTGGGATCTAACTGTATCATATACTATACTAAACTGTCTTCAAGTCTTAACTATTTATTTCTTGTGAAATGGTACAAACCACTTCACACACAGTGTTATTCGGCATTTAACACATATATGTTTTTGGTTTCCCGTTGCATTTAGCTCTTACACATTTTCTATGCGTGCTTCTTTTCTCAATCGTATGACCAATTCCATCAAACCTGATGCCTGGTATCACTCTCAACTGACTTGGTGGCTATTCCATGGGACGTCCAATATTCAGTCTTCCAGTGTCCAATTTCAGGTATGTAACTGTAACAGCACGTCAGAAATCCAGTAAATCCTGTGCATTTTTCCCATGAACTAGTCTGTAGAAGAGTCAAGCATTTACGAGGGCCATTTCCAGCAGACGTGTAATAGCACCCAGTACATTTTTTTCCCTCTAATTACCATCGCATATTTTCCAACTAACCAGTCATGGTGGTCAACACCTCCCATGTACGTGTTATACGACTTCAAAATGGCAGGTTGTTGCACTTGTGTCTTCTTACTTGCTTGTCTACTGTACCGTGTAGCTGCTCCCAAAGGTTCAACATGGTCAAAATTTGTACTAATTGTAACACATCTGTTGTCGTGCCATCGAACAAATAAGACTTCACCATTCCTGTCGAACTGATGGTCACAGTTTCCTCGAACTGTCTTTTTCAGTTCGTTGCTGCTCAGTAGTGGACAGTCATCTAATCGATTCTCTCTGACAGTCCCAATCGCTCGAAAACCCAGATTTCTCAGATGAGTCAGAAGATCTCTACTAATGAAGAAATTGTCAAAGTACACACAATTATTCTCGGGTTTTTTATTGCAGTCCAACATGTTTAGGACTACTCTTGATCCCAATAGTAGGTCATCCCTTGCAGTATCTTCTGGATCCTTTCCACAGTATAAATCAAATTTGAGCCACTTGCTCCACAAAGAGACCACAACTTATAGCCAAATCTAATAGGCTTGCCTCGGGGTCGTTACTTACCTCAGCAACAGAATCTGGTGATATTACCACATTCTAAAAAGAAAATACATCATCAGTAACAGAGTTTCATATTCAAACGTGGAACAATACAAATAACCGAAATGATAACACCAAGTCCCAGTGTCCTATTTCGAGTACACTAAATTTTATAACGATGGAAAACAATGAATGTAGCTCCAATTGAGCTAACAATGCAAGTAGTTTAAAAGACACATTGTTGACTATAAATAATCGCAAAAAGATCTTTGCCACATATTTCAAATATTACTAAATTGTCGATAAAGTAAATACTTGTAATAACGAAAAGTGTGCCTCAGTATTCAATAATCAATATATGGTAGGATTTATTGCTTTTAATTTCCTGTAAGCATACATATGTTATAAACACATCAACAAATGACGTAGAACAGTAATAGCTGCAACTTAATAATTTATTGTGTATTTATAAATAAATATGTGCTCTGTCCTCAAAATAGGACACTGGTACTTAATGGGTTAAGGTCTCCATCTGACGGACGATAACCTTCAACAGTGCCACACGCCCTCACTTCTAGTTATGAGACACTGCGGACAGGTTTGGAACTAAATTCAAGATACTGACGCCAAGAATGGCGATCAGGGACTTTGCACCATCACCTCTCCTGTCAACCCGGCCGCAAAAGTGAAGGGAACATTGTTAACAGCGCACTTCGAGCCCGACCGGTGCGGTCGGCCATCCAAGTACTGACCATCCATCTCAGAACGGCCTTTGGCAATACCACTAATGAAAGTCTTACGAAAGATTTGTAAATGTTTCAGTTTTTAGTGTAGTCTATAGAATTTAATTGTTTTATGTCGCTTAATTGTCCATCCTTTTACAGTTTTCCTTGTGTGTTTGCAGACTTAACAAAGGTTACGAGGATGAGTGACTTCTCGTTAAGTCTCCAAGAACTTCATTCCAAGTGTCCTTGACAACTACATAATGCTAGGGTGAAAGATTAGAAGGTGCGTTAAAGAAAATGCTTGCCTCAAGGATCCTTGAGACCTGTGAGCAGTTGGAAGGTTCCAATTTGGTGAAAACATTTTTTCTGGCGAGCATGCGCACTCCAAATGTCACCCGGTCGTGGAAGGCGTTTCAGCTAGCTCACTAAACCTGTTTGCGACAATTTTCCTTCGTAGTAGTATCAGTTACAATGAGTCATCAATTTCTCAGAGAATAATTCACTCCATATGTTACCAATACTTCTTTACTGAAAATTAAGAGTAATGATAACAGAAATAAGAGAAAAGCCGCTAGCAAGCAACGTTCGTAGCAATTAAAAGAAAACCACAGTTTCTATGTATTTCAGATGAATATTGCTCAAAACCTAACGTAATGTTAAGGACGAATGACAAATAGCACGTTATTGTGGAGAAACCTATGTCTGGTGCAATATTTATTGGACAGTTTATTATCTGAAATTACCGTTAAGGTTTTGTAATTCTTGACATGGTCAAGTATGAAGATCATGCGACCTCAATCTTCAATATAAAATGCATTTATCTTGAACTCACATTTAAGAAAATGATGACCGGTTTCGATTTCTCAAGCAGTCGAATCATTAAAATTTCGTAACAGTGAGTATTTCGTCACGTATAATACGAACAAACACGATTCATTTAAATTACTAGATGTTTGTACGACATGTGATGAGTTACTCACTGCAACGATAGTTTAATGATCTCTAGATGATTGCCACAGTCATTTAAACAGATGATCATCTCCAGATGTGCGATCAAGACAATTGCATTTTATACGTCATTAAAATTCCCAAACAAAGCACAAATGTATGTTGACAAGAAATGAATGCTATTAACTGAACAGTGATGTACTCTGAGGTCTGAAAAACAATGTGAGTAGTTAACAATAAGAAATAATTTCATTTCTTAAACTTAATTTATATGCAGAATCAACATTTTATATCGGTCTATTTCCACCCACAGACTTAGTTACTGAGCATAGTGTTTGATAGGTCTGCATCTCCATTTACCTCTACATACAGACTATGGAAGTCACTGTGCGCTGCCTGGCGAAAAGTTCTTATCCTACATTAGTGTCCTCCTGTGCTGTTCAGTTTGTGTACTGAAATAAAGAAAAATAATGTGCATAAGCATCTGTACGAGCCCGAACTTCTCTGTTTTATCGATCATTATGCTAGGTGTTTGTTGCTGGTAGTAGAATAGTTGCGCAGCTTCTCTTAAGCGATGTTCTCAACAACTATTAACGGGGTTACACGAGAGAAACACATCTTTTCCCTAAAGAAGTGGCATTTAAGTTCCCCCAGCACGTCTGTTACATTTTCGCATGGGTTGTACCAAGCTGTAGCTATTCTACCAGCGCGTCTCTGAAATCATTTCATGTCTCCTTTCATGACCCCTTCATATGTACACTAAACTACGAAGCAATACTTCCCGCACCTGTGTACTGTACGCAATTCCATTTCAAATCCGTATCCCTAAATAAGTGAACGATGTCACGGGTACAAGATGTTCTGAATGAATCCGGTAATCGAATTTTATCGTTTGCTTCTACTTGTTGTGGACAATGCTTTGACTGTATCCATTTTTATAAAGAGCAGCCATCCATTAGAGTTTCTGTTTAATTTCTTCCAAACATCCACCATTGTCAGTAACTGTCTCTCAGTCCTCTCCAGCGCGAAACACGCTCCTAGGTTTCTCAATAAGCTTCATGCCATTGCGAACCATCATACTGCTACTAAGTTTTATCCTGACTTCTACTACTAGAGGTGAAATGGTCTAAACCAAGCTCATCCAACAGATTTAATGACTCGAGGGGATTGCTTCAGTTGAGCCATATCCAGCTGAAGCCACCCATCGATGAACTGTCGTAAAATTACAAAACTGCAGCACCGTTCATTGCAACGGTTCATCCTGTGTTCCACATAGTCCTAGATATTTACTACTGAAATAAAATCGGATGATTTAGAGGGCCAGACAAGACGAGGTGCGACAGGTTGCCTGAACGTTCGTCAAACCAGGAACATATGTGTTCAGCTCTAAGAACAACGCTGTTATCAGAAAATAGGAATGTCCACTGCATACCTATCACGAAAATGTGAAAGAAAGTGCACTCTGTCAGCGAGAATGTTTGAAAAAGCTTCTGGTTACTTTCACGTTACTGTAAATAGCTGGGACCAAGTAATAGTATGAAACACATCGCCATAACAACAATAAACCACCTTTATCCTTAACTGTACTGTCCATACAGTCGGTTAAACACCCCAAGAAGTCATCTGTGTAGTCGACATCGTTGGAACAGAGATGAAATAGTGACTTGCTGAAACACGCTATATGCCTCTAGGTAGCTACTGTCAAGTTTCTCTGTTGTTTGGGCACTAAAGACTTGCAGATTTATGTGCCAGCGTGTAACTGACTCCATATCCACTGCAGTCAGTTCTCTCCGCTGTGTATACTCGGAAACCGGTTGAAATCGAGCTACTTTCGCTGACGGCGGGTTTGCCAGGCATTGTCAGTGACAAGGTGTGACACTCCCCTCTGGTCCGTGTCGAAATCCTTTTACAGGGCTTCGCGTGGTCCACCATACTTGGTAGACAGGTTTGACTGTGAGCACGTCCAAAGACGATATCTCCTTTCTGCCACTCTGTCACGTATCCACATCGACCCATCTTAATGCATCATTTAGTAATCACGAAAGCGTTACGGAGATGATAGATAAACTCCAGTGGAAGGCTCTCCAAGAGAGACGCTCAGTAGCTCGGTACGGGCTTTTGTTGAAGTTTCGAGAACATACCTTCACCGAGGAGTCAAGCAGTGTATTACTCCCTCCTACGTATATCTCGCGAAGAGACCTTGAGGATAAAATCAGAGAGATTAGAGCCCACACAGAGGCATACCTACAATCCTTCTTTCCACGAGCAATACGAGACTGGACTAGAAGGAAGAACCGATAGAGTACTTAAGGCACTCTGCGCCACACACCGTCAGGTGGCTTGCGGAGTATGGATGTGGATGTAGATGTAGTTGCATTGCTTTCATACAACCGGCTAGCACATACACCCCAGTCCACTGCTACAACTTACATCAGCGACAGAGGATGGAAAGATTAGAGATGACTAATGTTCTATCCGATGAGTATTCTGTCTCAGCAGCTCATGCTAATTGTAATATTGCAAACCATTAAAAAGCGGAGGTGAATTCAAAAAACTGAGATAGGTGCTTGTTCTACATATAAAACCCAAGGTAGCAAACCTAGTTCAATTTCCTATGGTTAAAATCCGGAATGGCGGAAGTGTGGAATGTCAGTTGATGCAAATTGGTCATTTATTCCACTGGGTGTCAGAATCTAAGATAAGCACTTGTGTTCAGTATAAAATTGAAGATGGCGAATCTGAGGAAAACATGCATGATTCCATGCCAGTTGAGAAAGTACAGAAAGCAACAAGACCGTCTGGGATAGGTATAGAGCGCCAAATGACGGATGTAGGTCACTTACCCTACCGGATTTTCCCCAGTTCTCTGACTTCTGAATCCAAGATGGCCATGTGTGCTACGTGTAGAATCCAAGACTGCACGCGTGAGGATATAAGACATGGATGCATGGTTGCTTGTCACTTGTCCTAAGCATAGAATAAAAGATGCAACATGTCCTAAGTACATTATCCATGATCGTGGACCTGGGAATAAAGTCCAACAAGAAAGATACAAGGCAAAGGCAACTTGTTCCACTTATGGAATCCAAGAAGGCAACTTATGATAAATTTAAAATTGTGAGGCCACAGCAGAATGGCACAGCCTGCATGATTGTCAGGTTATTCATGCTGCGTATAAAATGCCATTACAAAACACAAATGCGAATTCCTTTTCTAACAGAACTGTCGTGTCCAAACACAGAAAGGATATTGCGGAGACATGGCTTAGCCACAACCTGGGGGATGTTTCCAGAAGTTTGGAAGGTAGGAGAAAAGGTACTGGCAGAAGTAAAACAGTGAAGACGGGGCGTGAGTCGTGCTTGGGTAGGTCAGTTGGTAGAGCTCTTGTTCGCGAAAGGTAAAAGGTCCCGAGTTCGAGTCTCGGACCGGCTTACAGTTTTAATCTGCCACGAAGTTCCAAAAATGACGATCACAAGTAATTGATTACAACGCCAGCCACCAGAGTCGCATGATCGATTTACGATTGCACGTTCGATATGTATCGTATGGACACTGCGACTTCTATAGACAATCATACTGGGAAATTACCCACACTATTTACTAGCGATCAGACTATCTTCTACATTGGAGGCTCATTCTAAAAATCAGAAAAAGTAAAAGGTGCAATAGGTTGTACATCAGAAGTCAGAGTCTGAATCAACGGACGTGGGCGATAACAGAAGTAGCGAACACCAGCAGCACATTGGGTACAAAGATGACAGCAGCACACCAAGTGAGAAAACAGACATGTCGGAGCTTACCGAGGCTGGTCATGACCAGCGAGGAATCAGCGCCCCAACGTTCTATCTGAGAATACCTCTGAGTAGAAAAACATGGGTTTTTACAGAATCGTGGCGGCGCACAATTTTTCCGCTTCCTATAGCCGACCCACCAACCCACCGTCACTTAACAGGCTTCGGCCAATAGGGCGAGTTGCTCTGCACCTCCAGGGTGCCCCTGGCCAACCACATTTAGGTTCCTCCCCGTCTCTTACTCGGTAGGCAGCGATGTTTCTGGACTTTACAAAATAAACTCAAAGTCTGGCAGCAAAAGCTTCCATTTGAAAGTTGAAAGTGACTGCCACTTCTATTATGGAGAGCAGAAACAGTGTTTTACGTCACTTGGCTCGGGTTTCCTTTTGTGAGTGGAGACAGCTGAAGTAGAACTCTAACCTGTGTAGACACTGACACTGCAGTTCTCAGGAGCAACTACCAGGCTTGCTGACTGTGCTAAGATGTGGCTTTCCGTGGCTAACTTCACTGTGGATGGAGTTTTCAGTTAATTCTCTGAAGTGAATCCTGCCTCTGGGAGAGCCTCTGGGAGAGCTGCCCAGAGCACCTGCAATTTATAGGGCTCTAGTGTCACTAATTATCTCTGGTAATATAACACTGGTCGGAGGAAGGCAATGGAAAACCACCTCCGGTAGGACCTTGCTAGTACAGCCGTGCGAGTCTCCTGCATCGCCCCTTACGCTCTGTCAAGGAGAATGGGACTTCATCATCGTTATCAACATAACACTACCAATTTCGCTTGCTCTCTGCATTGTGCATGCATTCTATCTTGGAATGACCTTGATGACCCACAACAGCATTAAACTTTGTAAGGTGGAAGAATAAATGAAGGTCAACTTCGCACCTTACATTAGAGTTTTATACATCGTAATGGGAAGGTGAATATGACACCTAACTTACTTCGGCAGTAATGAGCAGATTTGCCTGTAAGTATGTAACGCAAGGAGGATGACACTCAATCAAGGGTATTAACATCCTGCTCCTATATAATGCATGTCAATGAGCATCAGCAGAAGGCGAAACAAGCAGGGAGAGAAAACATTTTGTGTAGAAGCAGGTGCAGGCAGAAGCACAGGCTGCACCAGGGCAGGCCCCACTAAAACCTCTTAGGGGGGAGTTAGCGACCAGACAGGTGGTGCATGCTGGAGAGCAAGTAACAGGCCAGCAGTAGGAGGACAGAAAGATGCTTTAGGAAACTGCATTTTGGAATTCCAAATGGATACAAACAAAACCAGTGATGCAGTTCATCACGTGACGAGCAGGTGATACACATGTGATGTTGCATGTACCTTTTAGGCTTCTGGTGTGTGGACAAAACGTCCGATTGGCGGAAACGAACCAGAAAGGAGCAAGGTGTCGAGAATTTGGCCCAGGTTAATGGTAGGGCCCTTGCGACTGGAAGAGAGAATTTCCACAAAAATAAGAGGAACGCTACTATTGGTCAAAAAAAGTCAGGATGTGGAGTATGAAAGAACCCAGTTGGGGAGACAGTTTGGCGAAATTTTTGGGACTTCTCTGAACTGGCGTCAAGTGCAGAATGGGACACCTGACGCTCTGTACGACACAGAGGAAAAATCTGTGTGAACACTGCGTTCACTGCAGCTGACACTCAGCTAGATATTAGCTGTAGCATCTTTGAGCTCCAACTGTGGAGAAACGAACCAGATAGTTAGTTAATTGTTCTTGTGAATACTGATAGGGCATTTTAATATGCGTGCTGCTCCAGCAATGCGAATGCATATCGCCATATTCCAAGACTAGGGATGAGCACATTTTTTTCTTGCATAACATGAAACATAGGGAGAGTTTTTGCTGGAAAAATCGACAAAGGCTTAATTAGTTTATATAGGAATATTAGAGGACAGGAGAAGCCATGCTTTACAACGTAGAAGTCATTACATCGCCAATCATGAAGTTTCGCCCTAGTGGAAAAAATTTGTTGACAATTATTTGGCAACAAATTTGTAACTTGGCTTCTGCTGTAGTTAAAACATCATAGCTCTAGAAATTACATCACAGACATTCTTGGTTAGCTGTAGTTCTCTTTAAGCTTTGTTAAGTTCGTATTTCGCTTCACTTTTGCACACATGTAATTGTGAATTTCCCTTACTGGTTCCAGCGTCATTACTTCATATGTTTCGTGACTATATGTGGACAGTAAAAAACACTTTTGATCACAAATTTCACGAACGTCATCTATCTCTTTACACAACAGTTCTTCGTTACTGAGTTTTGCATAGTGGTGTTTGGATTCAGCAAACAACAAATAATATTTTTCTGACTGTATGTACATAAATAAACCCTGACTTCCGTCATTTCAGAAGGTAGGGGTAATACCTTACACAGTTTAAACATTTCGTTTTCTACTAATGGCACATTCAGTACATAACTTAGTATATGGCCAGACTCCAACACATCAACATCAGTTACTCATAATAACTAGTACCCGCCCTGTTCTGTGAGAGCATTTGGGAAATTCTTGTCCTTAATATCGTCCCAAATTAAATGTAAGTACCAAAGTAACTGAATAAACCAGAAGCTATACAGAGTTTCAGGGAGAGCATTAGGGAACAATTGACAGGAATGGGGGAAAGAAATACAGTACAAGAGGAATGGGTAGCTCTGATGGATGAAGTAGTGAAGGCGGCAGAGGATCAAGTAGGTAAAAAGACAACGGTTAGTAGAAATCCTTGGGTAACAGAAGAAATATTGAATTTAATTGGTGAAAGGAGAAAATATAAAAATGTAGTAAATGAAGCAGGCAAAAAGGAATACAAACGTATCAAAAATGAGATCGACAGGAAGTGCAAGATGGCTAAGCAGGGATGGATAGAGGACAAATGTGAAGATGCAGAGGCTTATCTAACTAGGGGCAAGATAGATACTGCCTACATGAAAATTAAAGAGAGCTTTGGAGAAAAGAGAGCAACTGGTATGAATATCAAGAGCTCATATGGAAAGAATTCTAAGTAATCAAGGAAAAGCAGAAAGGTGGAAGGAGGGTCTATACAAGAGCGATGTACTTGAGGACAATATTATGGAAATGGAAGAGGATGCAGATGAAGATGAAATGGGAGATACGATACTGCGTGAGGAGTTTGACAGAGCACTGAAAGATCTGAGTCGAAACAAGGCCCCGGGCGTAGACAACATTCCATTAGAACTACTGACAGCCTTGGGAGAACCAGTCCTGACAAAACTCTACCATCTGGTGAGCAAGATGTATGAGACAGGCGAAATACGCTCAGACTTCAAGATGAATATAATAATTCCAAACCCAAAGAAAGCAGGTGTTGACAGATGTGAAAATTACCGAACTATCAGTTTAATAAGTCAGAGCTGCAAAATACTAACGCGAATTCTTTCCAGACCAATGGAAAAAACTTGTAAAAGGCGACCTCGGGGAAGATCAGTTTGGATTCCGTAGAACTGTTGCAACACGTGAGGCAATACTGACCTTACAACTTATCTTACAAGAAAGATTAAGGAAAGGCAAATCAACTTTTCTAGAATTTGTAGACTTAAAGAAACCTTTTGACAATGTTGACTGGAATACTCTCTTTCAAATACTAAAGGTGGCAGGGGTAAAATACAGGGAGCGAAAGGATATTTACAATTTGCACAGAAAGCAGATTGCAGGTATAAGAGTTGAGGGGTATGAAAGGGAAGCAGTGGTTGGGAAGGGAGTGACACAGGGTTTTAGCCTCTCCCACATGTTATTCAATCTGTATATTGAGCAAGCAGTAAAGGAAACAAAAGAAAAATTCGGAGTAGGTATTAAAGTCCATGGAGAAGAAGTAAAAACTTTGAGGTTCGCCGATGACATTGTAATTCTGTCAGAGATAGCAAAGGACCTGGAAGAGCAGTTGAACGGAATGGACAGTGTCTTCAAAGGAGGATATAAGATGAACATCAACAAAAGCAAAACGAGGATAATGGAATGTATTCGAATTAAATCGGGTGATGCTGAGGGAATTAGATTAGGAAATGAGACACTTAAAGTAGAAAAGGAGTTTTGCTATTTGGGGAGCAAAAAACTGATGATGGTCCAAGTAGAGAGGATATAAAATGTAGACTGGCAATGGCAAGGAAAGCGTTTCTGAAGGAGAGAAATTTGTTAACATCGAGTATAGATTTAAGTGTAAGGAAATCGTTTCTGAAAGTATTTGTATGAAGTGTAGCGAGTATGGAAGTGAAACATGGACGATAAATAGTTTGGACAAGAAGAGACTAGAAGCTGTCGAAATGTGGTGCTACGGAAGAATGCTGAAGGTTAGATGGGTAGATCACATAACTAATAAAGAGGTACTGAATAGGATTTGGGAGAAGAGAAGTTTCTGGCACATATTGACTAGAAGAAGGGATCGGTTGGTAGGACATGTTTTGAGGCACCAGAGTATCACAAATTTGGCATTGGGGGGCAGTATGGAGGGTAAAAATCGTAGTGGGAGACCAACAGATGAATACTCCTAAGCAGATTCAGAAGGATGTAGGTTGCAGTAACTACTGGGAGATGAAGAAGCTTGCACAGGATAGAGTAACATGGAAAGCAGCATCAAACCAGTCTCAGGACTGAGGACCACAACAAAAACAACAATAACAATCTAATTATTTGCCTTGATTAATTATATGACGTTCCGGTGTTCCTTTCTGAGCATTTACTGTGGCAAAAATTTGCATCTCATATTCTCTTTTTAATTCAGTGTATTAACCGTTTATTAAGAGTAGTGATCACAGATAAGTGCTGTATCAGTTGATAAGTACTATTAACATATGACTTCATGTAGCTATGCAGCTTAACTCTGTTTTTAACAATCATGTTCTCCTTGTACGGAAGGCTTCTACTACTGTATGGCTGAAACTCCTAAAAGTTGCTTTTACTAGTTTTACTTGCCCTTTGGTCAATTTCAGCAACTGTCTCTGTTCATTTTGAGTTAAATCAATCTATGATTTGAAATAGGAGAAATGCTGCTCATCTAATGTCCCAAACTATATTTTATTAATTTCACCCATAAAATTTTACATACCTCGTTTCCTACGTGCCTCATTTCTGGTTAATTGTTCAATTAGACCTTGCGAATTCTGGATCTTTTGACATGCCATTCTAAGGCTTGCTTTATAGTGGTACATTCTTGATTGCTTTTCCCAATCTTATGAACTTCTGTTTACAATGTCCTACCGAATAAAACTTCTGTATGCTAAAATCTTGAAACTGCCCAAGTGTGTACACTGCAGCAATACAGCGCAGTTTACTCATCTGAAGTTCAAGAAAAAGTTCTGTTTCTGTAGAACTGTTTTAACCCAATGGCACGCACAGTTAAAAATTTGTTTCTCTTACTACAATGCAGGGGCCACGCCTATGCATGTCTGACGGCTTCTGCCCCTTCTAACGCTTTGTTCATACATTAAGACTCGATTATCTGCTTTAAAATCTTTCGAATACTGGTTTCTATTACAGTACTTCTTGTTGTTCTCCTTACATTGTTTATTATAATTTCTGACACACTGGTGCATCTGCCTCATTTTCTCTTTTAATTTGAATACATAATCATCGTAATAATAAGTAGCACCTGCGGGATCTCTCTGCAATATACCTAGCATGTTACATGCTCTAACGAAAAAAACTCATGTGATGCATAATTCGTGGCTCTATGGGGCATGGTACTGTACATGAATACTGCGAATGGAAGCCATTCATTTCAGTTTGACAGGGCCCTATTGGTATAGTGTCTCAAGAATTCTGTTATAGTTCGGTGTGATTTCCATTCGACAGGAGATGGTAACACCTGGTCTGTACCGTACCAGTCCTTAACAATCTGCACACTCTCTTTAGTGTGTTCCTCAAAAGGCTATTCTTTCCACCAGGACACGAGGTACTGTACATGCGTCCTGATCCTGTATCGGTTCTGCTACAATGAACACTGTTAGAGCATCCTGGAATATTAGTACACTGTATATCTATTATTTCTATCAGTTACCGTCACTGGACTGACCATATTCCACACCTATCTAACACTCATTTTGATGTTGGTGTTATAACCAGCTACATTCTTGTCTTATTTTCCGTTATTTTGTTTGTTTGACAACTGGTGTATTTTCTGATGTAGTCCTCAATACCATTCTATGAACCGGACCACGTTCAGTATTTCCTAATTCGATCATAAGTTCTTACGATCCCTTGATGACCACCTATAGGTACGTCATGGGATTCCTGCAAAATTCCCGTCATTCCTTCAGCATTTATCTCTTACAGTTCGTCTTCCTCGACTGCTGGCACTTCCTCAAGTTCATTTGTTCGTCTTTCCGTGTCACCTGACTGTGTTTCCCTTATCCTCGACAATGAATCCGCCACACAGTTATCCTTGCCTTTTTTAATACAATTTCATAATGGTACTCATCTAATTTCAGTCTGAACTTCATTAAGCGTGAGGACAGATCGCTAATAGCCGGCCGCTGTGGTCGAGCGGTTATAGGAGTTTGACTGCTACGGTCGCAGGTTCGAATACTGCCTCGGGCATGAATGTGTGTGATGTCCTTAGGCTAGTTAGGTTTAAGTAGTTCCACGTTCTGGGTGACTGATGTCAGACGTTGAGTCCCACAGCGCTCAGAGCAATTTGAACCTTTTTTTTTTTTTTTTTTTTTTTTTTTGACAAATCGCTAATATATCCGACCAACTGTAGTGGTTTAGGATTTGTACGAATGGAAAACACACCACCAATAACGTGTAGTCTGAAATGTTTGCTGCTCGAACTAGGGCCTCTCTCAATTGTTCTATGATTTAGCTTTGCATTGTTCAAAATTCTGGACGCCTTTGCAACTGGAAGGTCTTGATCTACTTCTCTTTGGCTAATAATCGAGCCAAGAGCATCTTGGCTTACGTCACTGCTGGCTGTAACAGGTTTTTGAAAAATCTGAGTACTGCAATATAGGAGAATTTAGAGACTTCTGCGGCCTCGTTGACCGAACGGTTCCAGGCGCCTCAGTCCGGAACAACGCGGCTGCCATGGTCGGACGTTCGAATCCTGCCTTGGTTAGTTAGGTTTAAGTGCTTCTAAGTCTAGGGGACTGGTGACCTCAGATGTCCCATAGTGCCTAGAGCCATTTGAACCACTTTTGAGAGGCTTCTGTTTTAGCACTCTTCTTGCCTGGTGCTCCGTTCATACTTAACACCTTTTCTCATTAACTCATGTAGTGGCTTTGCGACTTTACTAAAGTCACTTAGGAAGCGTTTGTAGTACCCGACTGCCCGAGGAAACTTTTTAAAGCTCTCGTTGTACTGTTCTCGGGACAGTCTGCCACTGCTTTTAGTTTGTTTGTGTGGGGTCTTGCTCACTCGTCGCTAACATTGTGCCTAAGGGATGCAGCGTTCTCCGAATACTATACAACAATCCAAACAAATAACATTAGTAGTTTTATTTCTATAAATTAATTGACAATACTTAACTTTGGAGATACATCGGTGCCACAAGTAACATGCCAACAGTGATAGTCCTCGCTATGGGCAAAGTTCCTGCAAGGAACTGAAGAATATCACCACTAGCAGTTCTTGTAGCACGCTCCGCAAAGACGTTCCACTAATGTCAATAAACTGAGGGGATCTGAGCCTCAAGGCTGGCAGGAGGGTTCTTATATTCACTTCTTCCAGATGTCGGTCCTCGCGCTGCGCGGTCCAATTCCGCGCTCCATTGGCCAACGTTTCCTCGCCGCCTTATCTGGTCTTTCATTCCGCATCTTCGTTCCGGCGCTTGTGGCTACACCAGAACAGTTTGGATCTGGTTTTAACCCACCTTCGGCGAAGACACGTCCCAGACATATGACCTCCTTCCTTAAAAATTCACATTTATCCATTTGCAACTTTGCCGGCTGTAGTAGCCGAGCGGTTCTAGGCGCTACACTCTGGAACCACACGACCGCTACGGTCGCGGGTTCGAATCCTGCCTCGGGCATGGATGTATGTTCTGTCCTTAGGTTAGTTAGGTTTAAGTAGTTCTAAGTTCTAGGGGAACTGATGACCTCAGAAGTCCCATGGTGCTCAGAGCCATTTGAACCATTTTCTACTTGAAATGGTGTACTGAAAGCAGTCAGCTCTCGATTTTTTTCATCTGGTAACACTTGATAGTATAGCCAAATAAAGTGTTGAAACATATTTTGCCTTACCCAAAATGTAGGGACCCACAAGTGGCATCCAGTAGGACCATTGAGCCACACGAAATTATTGCTATTACCTATATATATGATCAGTCTTGTACGGAACCCACAGATCGCAAGTCCTACTTGTACTTTGCCTTAGTCTCTCGAAAGCCTCGGCCAATCAGGCGTTGTGTACTACCAGCGACTGGCGCTCGAAAGGCAAAGGTCCCGAGTTCGAGTATCGGTCCGGCACACAGTTTTAACCTGCCAAGAAGTTTCATATCAGCTTACACTCCACTGCAGAGTGAAAATTTCATTCTGGAAACATCTTTTCACCCTGTAAACCCACTGGAACCGATTCATCAATTTTTGTAATGTGGAAGCTGCAGAACGGAGTCCTATTGTCATTCTTTCGTACATATAATGGGTATATGGTGTACTGAAAGCAGTCAGCGTCAGCTCTCGATCTTTTCATCTGGTAGCACTTGACAGTATAGCGAAATCAAGTGTTGAAACATATTTTGCCGTACCCAAAATGTATAGACCCACAAGTGGCACCCAGTAGAACAGTAGAAGGACAATTGAGCCACATGATATTATTGCTATTACCTTTATATATGATCAGTCTAGGTAGGGAACCCACAGATCGCGAGTTTTCCTTTTCCGTTTTTTTTTCTTTTTTTTATGGTATTCTTCCAGAGTTAATTCGTTTGTTGATTACTATCCCCACAACTTCAAGAAAATTACCTGCACCTAGTTTTAGCATATGACTTCTTATCATATTCTCTGCAGGAGCTTTTTTGTTTTTTAGTTGTTTGAGTTCAACTTCATGAGAGATCACTGCCAGTGATTCTTCTTCTGTACCATTTGGGACTACTTCGTCTGCCTCACGTGGTCTGTTAATTGTCGAAGTATACGGCTTTTTGTAGAAATCTCTAAGAATTTCAGTAATTTATTGTCTGTACCTGAGAGAGCTCCTTTCTTGCTCTTCAGTTTCGTAATACTAGATCTACGTGCAGACTTGCTGGTCCATGAAATGTTCGCGTTCTGGCTGACTTCAATAGTGTACATGACCAAATTATTATCAAATTCCCCAGATCTTTCCTTATCTCTTTTCAGATAATCTTATCAAGAGTTCCATTTCTGCTGTATCCCTGTACATTGCCTGCCTTTCTTCAACGAGCTGAATCGTAATAACTGAAAATCTACTGTTCTTAGATTTTTCGAATGGAACCTCATTTGCTGCAGTTGGGATGCCTGTTGTAAATTTCTCAGCGAATTCGTTGACTTCTAAGTTTCTTAAATGAAGTTGACTGACGCGATTATTTCTGTTTAAATGAGTCAGTCACTCTTCGAAAAGTGTGCTTCCTACCATTTTCGATCGTCCAAGTTTGATGTCATTTGCGAAGGTCCCCAAACTTGTCTATGATCGCTGTCAGTGTCGAATCTACTGAGTACAGACACATCTTTGCGGTTGTGTTTTCTGTCAGTGTGGGTGAAGTCATTTTAATGTTTGGCTTGATATCAGGCTTATTCCATGACCATTTACGTTGGATTGTCTTCTTAAAGAAGGAATACATGCGATAGATGTTCCCAGCTCTAAAATATTCTAACAATCATTCACCTTCGTTTCTTCTGCAGCGTAACCGACAGTTACCAATGTTCCATGCGTCTTCTTTTGTCCTGTTTTTTGACTGAAATCTCCGACGATGATATCTAGTAGTGTCTTCGCGGAATCTTTTGTTTTGGTAATATCGATATATTTATGTTCAACTACCTCTTCATCAGAATTGCTGATTGGAGGATGGTTCTTCTGTCTGGTTTCTACACAACGTTACATCTTCTTGTGATTATTACTGGCGTTGCCACGATGTTGTCTCCATTTCTGGGGGAGGGGGAATTTGAATATGCAATCTATGTTATGCATAAATTGTAGTAGGTTATGACAAGCTGTTTTTTTCTGGTTTCATACCGAGTAGTTCCTCCTTTTTGCCTTCGTGAATTACAGCAGGGAGCAGAGGAAGTTTATTACCAAACGGAAGTCCAATAGACTGTCCTTGATAATGCAACCTTAAATCGGCTCTTCACATTCCATTTTGTGTTACGATTTATTATTGCAGCTATGGCCGCGATCCACTTGTTCTTTTTGCATCATGCACGTACGATGCAGTTTGTACGGGACAGTTATAGAAAAGAGTCAGGGGGTTAGATAGAATATTTTCCCACCGGACAGGAAGCTATAAACATCAGAGAAAGAAAGAATTTGGTTAAAGATTTGTTCACTGTAGCCTGTGTATTATTTACATGCATATTTCGGGATATAGTAATATTTTGTTCTAAAAGATTGCGGATCCTATTTTCCGCGACTTGAAGATTAATGTTTACCTTGTTCATTATATCATTTTCTTTTTTCTGGCTGGCCTTTTCGACTACATCTGTGTACAACTTACAATCTGTTACTTACTTCTCTGCAATGTTATTACCCTTATCTAAAGTACCTGCTTCAACTTGATTAGTGATATCACTCAAATTTTCATTGATCTTCTCTCATGCAGAGTCAACTTGTAATGTTGCTATCCTTGAAGTAACCTCTTTTACAGCTAGAGGTACACCTTCATGGTCTTTATTTAGTTCGTTAACGACAGTGATTACCTTTTCACTGTCGAACACAACTGGTTTTGTGTGGCTTCAGTGTTTGTGTTTGCGTCTGTGATTTTCTTTATCTGTTGTTCTACTAGATCATTATGGTTGTTGAAACAATCTCCCTTCTGTTCTAACTCCGTAATGTTACTGTTAACTTCAGAGAGCACTTCATACTTTACCTGTGTTTTCATATCATTCAATTTTTTGTGGATTTGAGTGCGAAAATTTTTGGTTATGTCATCGAATTTCTGTGAGACCGTGTCTTGCAAATCCTTGAATACATGTTTTTGTTCTTGTTTCATTGTATTTAGGTGTTGTGTGACGGTGTTCAGATTGTGTGTCAAACTACCAATTTTGGTATTCATACCTTGTTTCATATCGGTGAAATTAGTGTTCATGTTGTGTTTCATATCATCAAATTTCACGTTTATGTTAGATAATAACGGCCATAGTAATGGTTCAGTTGTAGTTGCTGTCAGTTGCACTTTCCGAGTTAATGTTTGTGTTGTGACCAAGTGGTTGTCGAAATTCATTTTGGAATGGCTGTCCAATATTTCATTCATGAGCGGTATGTCGCTCTGGGAGATGCGTAACATTGTCTCGTCAGTTACAAACATTTTGTCGTCCAGGTTGTTCTGCTGTGGAGCGTCGCTATCATTTATGACTCGTGCGACACTCATCTCTGATCTACTTAAACTTTCTGCAGTAGGCATGCATGGCGCCTAAACTTCAATTGTTCGATCTAGCAATTCTACGCCATCTTGGCTGATTGCGTTTTCGCTATTGTTATCAACAATGGGCATATATTTTTCAGCCATATTGTATGAATACGCAAAAAATAAAATTCTCACAAAAACGTTAAAAATTTCATATGCTAACCATTACACTTGACAAATGCAATTCAAGTGATGTCATTTATGATGCGCAAACTATTGCGTCACAACTCTCTATGTTTTACAGACAACGTGTATGCCACTGAAAATTTCTGTAAAATTTTCGAAAATAAAATTAAAGGGAATGGAATGACGAGGAAAAGGTTTCTATCTACATCAGAGGAGGCGCTACCAAGCGTAACCATGAAATCAACTTGCGTAGGCGTCCTACCTTTGCTAAGCCGAACTTAACAGCCTACTACTCAAAATTTTTACGTAACCTGCGTCCAATTCTTCCTCCTTTCCAAAATTTCCCCTCAGTTTTTGTCTGCTTTCCGTCGTGATGCAAACAGAAAATACAGGCAATTAGTTTTTATGATTCATAACAATGTCATAGAAATATCTTTCTACAACAACAGTTAACAAACACTACTCACAACCGGTGTCCTGAAGTCCTGGCTCACAGGCCGACAGTTGTAACAAAAAAGAAAGAAATTAATAAATATTACTAAATATTCTTAACTATGCGTATGAAGACACATTTTTGTAGAGTGTAGTACGATTGCGTTATTAAAAAAGTTATGTGCTTATTTGTATTTTTTGGCCAACGGACTTTGCTTGCATGTTAATTGTAGCTACAGGCGGCGGAGAACACCGGCGCTTGTCGTAATCAAGAAAGCCCTCCTTATATGTTGTTCTCTTCACTTCAGTAAATGAAAAAAGAACTTGATACTGTTGTTGAATATAATATTATTCACGCACACATATGATACATAGAACTCGCAATACTTCATCGCCCTTCTACATACGAGGGAGTGTAAGTGTAAAAACAAAAAAACTGTTCAAAAATTTAATGTTTTTTGTTTCATTTGTGTGCTCCTTACCGCGCATTCATAATTGTCTGCCAACTCTCTGGTCGCTCTGTGTTTCATTTTTTTTGTTTTTTAATAAATCTTAATTTTACGGTATCCTGGTAGCCTTTCATCAGGTTCCTACACAAGATCGTGATACATAATATGAGTGATGAAGAAGACACTGTCGAACACGTAAGACGCTGGGCTCCACAGCAGTAGCGACAAAGACGAAAGAGAATATGGTACGATGCTGCCACATCGGAACAGTCGCGCAACGTGAATCCCAAAACGTGTCACCAGCAGGAGGGACACAGCACGAGGAGGAGCCGAATTCACTCATTCAAATTCTGGAAGGAATGAAAGTGAGCAGGAAATGCCGGAATTAGAAAGGGAACATGAAATGGCGGAAAGGAAGAAGGAAAGAGATGCGAAGGAACACACACAGTAGATGAATAATCTACTGAGGAAAATCGATGAGGACGTAATGGAAGTAGGAAAGAGTATCATTCGAGCGAGGCGAACAGCTTTAGTTGCAAAGAAGTAGGCGAGTTTAGCGAGAGCAGAAACGGCCTGGCTCCCGGGGGAACACGTGGCTAGTGGCGTCACGTCTCGTAGAAGCGGCTCATCCAGGGCAATAGCAGCACGGAGTGACCGAGAGAGTAGTTCTAGGGCCACCTTAGGTACTAGCCCTAGTTCTCGCAGCTCACACAGTGTGGTGGAATGCACGCGCAAGGCCGATTCATGCTATGTTGTTAGAAGAGCACTTGTTTTTGTGTACTTTCTCCTCTCCAAGTGAGAGCAGTAAGGAGGCTTTCCCACGTATAGATCGATTTACTATCCTTCTTTTTTGACGATGGATCACTTCCACATATCGGTGATGTCGCTCCAACAATAGTGACGTTCTTATGTGTTCGATACATCTACATCTACATGACTACTCAGCAATTGACTTTTAAGTGCTTGGCAGAGCGTTCATCGAACCACAATCATACTGTCTCTCTACTATTCCACTCCCGAATAGCGAGCGGGAAAAACGAACACCTAAACCTTTCTGTTCGAGCTCTGATTTCTCTTTTTTTATTTTGATGATCATTCCTACCTATGTAGGTTGGGCTCAACAAAATATTTTCGCATTCGGAAGAGAAGGTTGGTGACTGAAATTTCGTAAAAAGGTCTCGCCGCGACGAAAAACGTCTATGCTGTAATGACTTCCATCCCAAGTCGTGTATCATATCTGCCACACTCTCTCCCCTATAACGTGATAATACAAAACGAGCTGCCCTTTTTTGCACCCTTTCGATGTCCTCCGTCAATCCCACCTGGTAAGGATCCCACACCGCGCAGCAATATTCTAACAGAGGACGAACGAGTGTAGTGTAAGCTGTCTCTTTAGTGGACTTGTTGCATCTTCTAAGTGTCCTGCCAATGAAACGCAACCTTTGGCTCGCCTTCCCGACAATATTATCTATGTGGTCCTTCCAACTGAAGTTGTTCGTAATTTTAACACCCAGGTACTTGGTTGAATTGACAGCCTTGAGAATTGTACTATTTATCGAGTAATCGAATTCCAACGGATTTCTTTTGGAACTCATGTGGATCATCTCACACTTTTCGTTATTTAGCGTCAACTGCCACCTGACACACCATACAGCAATCTTTTCTAAATCGCTTTGCAACTGATACTGGTCTTTGGATGACCTTACTAGACGGTAAATTACAGCATCATCAGCGAACAATCTAAGAGAACTGCTCAGATTGTCACCCAGGTCATTTATATAGATCAGGAACAGCAGAGGTCCCAGGACGCTTCCCTGGGGAACACCTGATTTCACTTCAGTTTTACTCGATGATTTGCCGTCTATTACTACGAACTGCGACCTTCCTGACAGGAAATCACGAATCCAGTCGCACAACTGAGACGATACCCCATAGCTCCGCAGCTTGATTAGAAGTCGCTTGTGAGGAACGGTGTCAAAAGCTTTCCGGAAATCTAGAAATACGGAATCAACTTGAGATCCCCTGTCGATAGCGGCCATTACTTCGTGCGAATAAAGAGCTAGCTGCGTTGCACAAGAGCGATGTTTTGTGAAGCCATGCTGATTACGTGTCAATAGATCTTTCCCTTCGAGGTGATTCATAATGTTTGAATGCAGTATATGCTCCAAAACCCTACTGAAAACCGACGTCAATGATATAGGTCTGTAATTAAATGGATTACTCCTACTACCCTTCTTGAACACTGGTGCGACCTGCGCAATTTTCCAATCTGTAGGTACAGATCTATCGGTGAGCGAGCTGTTGTATATGAGTGCTAAGTAGGGAGCTATAGTATCAGCGTAATCTGAAAGGAACCTAATCGGTATACAATCTGGACCTCAAGACTTGCCCGTATCAAGCGAATTGAGTTGCTTCGCAACCCCTAAGGTATCTACTTCTAAGAAATTCATGCTAGCAGATGTTCGTGTTTCAAATTCTGGAATATTCCATTCGTCTCCCCTGGTGAAGGAATTTCGGAAAACAACGTTCAATAACTCCGCTTTAGCGGCACAATCGTCGATAACAGTACCATCGGCACTGCGCAGCGAAGGTATTGACTGCGTCTTGCGGCTTGTGTACTTTACATACGACCAGAATTTCTTCGGATTTTCTACCAAATTTCGAGACAATGTTTCGTTGTGGAACCTATTAAAGGCATCTTGCATCGAAGTACGTGCCAAATTTCGCGCGTCTGTAAATTTTAGTCCATCTTCGTGATTTCGCGTTCTTCTGAACTTCGCATGCTTTTTCCGTTGCCTCTGCAACAGCGTTCGGACCTTTTTTGTGTACCACAGTGGATCCGTTCCATCTCTTACCAATTTATGAGGTATGAATATCTCAATTGCTGTTGCTACTATATCTTTGAATTTGAGCCACATCTCGTCTACATTCGCATAGTAAGTTCGGAAGGAATGGAAATTGTCTTTTAGGAAGGCTTCTAGTGACACTTTATTCGCTTTTTTAAATAAAATTATTTTGCGTTTGTTTCTGATGGATTTGGAAGAAATGGCATTGAGCCTAGCTACAACGACCTTGTGATCACTAATCCCTGCACCAGTCATGATGCTCTCTATCAGCTCTGGATTGTTTGTAGCTAAAAGGTCAAGTGTGTTTTCGCAACCATTTACAATTCGCGTGGGTTCGTGGACTAACTGTTCGAAATAATTTTCGTAGAAAGCATTTAGGACAATCTCGGAAGACGTTTTCTGCCTACCACCGGTTTTGAAGAATTATTTTTGCCAACATACCGAGGGTAGGTTGAAGTCCCCACCAACTATAACCGTATGAGTGGGGTATTTATTTGTTACGAGACTCAAACTTTCTCTGTACTGTTCCGCAACTGTATCATCGGAGTCTGGGGGTCGGTAGAAGGAGCCAATTATTAACTTAATTCTGCTGTTAAGTATAACCTCCACCCATACCAATTCGCACGGAGTATCTACTTCGACTTCACTACAAGATAAACCACTACTGACAGACACAAACACTCCACCACCAATTCTGCCTAATCTATCTTTCCTGAACACCGTCTGAGACTTAGTAAAAATTTCTGCAGAACTTATTTCAGGCTTCAGCCAGCTTTCTGTACCTATAACGATATCAGCTTCTGTGCTTTCTATAAGCAAGACCATCCTAAATGTCTTCAGATAGCGAATAACTAGTTCTTCTGAAGAGCTCTGAATGCAATCTGGAGCTGCTCAAATGGCTCTGAGCACTATGGGACTTAAACCTAACTAAGGACACCACACACATCCATGCCCCAGGCAAGATTCAAACCTGCGACCGTAGCGGTTGCGCGGTTCCTGACTGAAGCGTCTAGAATTGCTCGGCCATATCGGCCGGCCTGGAGCTGCTCGCTGTTGCTGTTTCATCCAGCTGCTGCTGAGGGCACCACATTGATAGCCCTTGCCTCTAGTCAAACCTTACCCAACAGACGTTAACATGCCTACGCCAGTCCGCATTTCCTGCTCAACAGACTCCTATGTACGAATCGATGTGTTTAGTGTGACGAGAAGTTCCCGTACTATGGCTCTGCTTATCTGACAGGTCACAGACCTGAACCAGAATACAACTCCCCAGAGAAAACATCATTGTTCACCAAGCTTAAGACTACATTTCCTGATTTCAGTTTTAACGTCTTATGTCATCATTTAGTAGAGCAGGGAACTTATGTTTTCCAATGAACACGATATTTTTTTCATTGTTTATATAACACCGTAAATTAATATTGTCTTTGTAAATGTTTTTATCCACCTGTTTCACACTGTCCACACAAATTTCTATGTATTTGTGTTATACAATGTCATTTTGCATTTCCAAATTTACAGAATGTCACGTGAATTGTATGTCACATTTATTAAAATGACCGTATTTAACGGTCAGGGATGCTCATAATTAAGAGTTTATGGTAATTGGTTCAATATGAGATGAGAAGACCATCAGCCATCTATCAACCTTGCACAAATTGTATTCCTTCATCAGCGAAGCAGTATAAGAGTGTCATGATTTAAATCGATGAGTATAAAAGATATTGTCTGCCGTTTCATTTCGTGGAAGAGTGTGATTGTGTTTGTGTTACGCAGCAGCCACCGATTTCTAAGTATCTAAATCGTAAATGAGAAGCCTGTAAAGACCAGGGGGTCTGATTTCTAACCACAGCTTTTAGCCAGTCCCTCTGGCGTGTATACACGTTTGTGTGAATGTACAATTGCCTCTACGGATGACTGAGATGTCCCTGAGTGGGTTTCTGTGTTGGATGTGGTTTACGTATCGATGGGAATAAGTTGGGATGATCGCAGTCGACGTCCTCTTTTTGCTGTCAATACTCGACTCAAACTTGTCTCTTGCAGTGACATTTTGGTTCCTGCTAGTCAGACTTTTTCGGGTGATAACAAACTATCCTTACTCTTAGTCCTACGGCCGCAGGTTCGAATCCTGCCTCGGGCATGGATGTATGTGATGTCCTTAGGTTAGTTAGGTTTAAGTAGTTCTAAGTTCTAGCGGACTGATGACCACAGCAGTTGAGTCCCATAGTGCTCAGAGTCATTTGAACTCTTAGTCAACCACTGTGAAAAATAAATATATTATGATTAGAGGTGAGAGGCTACAAACATCTTGTGGTCTGTCTACTGTCTTTATCCTCAGTTCTTTTTATGTAATATCATTTTATTAATGCTGTACGTAGGTTGTTTAGGTTTATATGTTGGTAACGTCACGTAGCGCTCCGTGTGAAAATCACTGACTGTGCTGTGTGCAGTCTGTGGCTCGTTTGCATTGTCGGAATATTTACCATTGTAGTGTTGGGCAGTTGAACAGCACGTAGCGTTGCGCAGTTGGACGTGAGCCGCCAGCAGTGGTGGTTGTGGGGAGAGACATGGCGGAGTTTTGAGAGCGGATGATCTGGACGTGTGTCCATCAGAGACAGTAAATTTGTAAGACTGGATGTTATGAACTGATATAGATATTATGACTTTTGAACACTATTAAGGTAAATACATTGTTTGTTCTCTATCAAAATCTTTCATTTGCTAACTATGCCTGTCAGTAGTTAGTGCCTCCAGTAGTTTGAATCTTTTATTTAGCTGGCAGTAGTGGCGCTCGCTGTATTGCAGTAGTTCGAGTAACGAAGATTTTTGTGAGGCAAGTGATTTGTGAAACGTATAGGTTATCGTTAGTCAGGGCCATTCTTTTGTAGGGATTTTTGAAAGTCAGATTTTGTTGCGCTAAAAATATTGTGTGTCAGTTTAGTGTTGATCAGAATAAGTAAAGAGAGAAATATCTGAGTACGGTCATTTCTGCTCAGCTATTTGAAAGTCAAATAATGTAACGGGTTTATCAGCTCAGTAATTCATTGATTTTTCTAAGGGGACGTTTCAATGTGTCTCAGTGGGGGTGGGCTGAGAAATGTCATTGCTGTAAACGAAACTGGTAAGGAGGATATTGATTTGTATTCTTGGTATTTCATCTGGTGTTGGGACATTGCTCGCTCTTATGTCCATCTTGTGGAGTGAGCTGGGCTGCACGAGGGCCAACTGCACTGAGTGTGTCAGAAAAACTTGAGGTCCAGCTGAGCCGGCTCTTCTGCGGGTTGGAGGGGCAGTGGACAACAGCACGTGCCGGCTTCTCAGACCGGCTGACCCGTTACGGCTCCTGTCCAGCGTATTAGGCATGAAGCGACAGCGAGCGCGGCTTGCTGGAGACAGCATTAAACCTTATTTTTTGGTGTCTGCCGACTGGGCAGACGTCAGATTTCGGTTTTTCAGCGGTTCTCGGAATCTGAGGACTGAAGCCACGGGACGCCCGCCAGACCGGCCACTAGAGCCCGGGCGATAATTTGTTCGTCTTTGGCGGCGGTTTTCGCGGCTGCCTTCTGGCATTCCGTGAAATGCAGGGAGACGGACAGCTCAAGAAGACGTGATGTGACAGCAGAAAGCCCTACTGAAACGACCTCGATTGGTGCAAAAATGGCGCTACCTGGGTTGGTTGCATAGTGCAGAGAGCACTGAATGTAGATGACTGGCGCATTTTCCCGCGTCTCCTACGACGCGAAACATTCCGGCGTGGTGAGGTTGCGAAGGGCTACCATTCGGCGTCAGTGTGCTGTGCGCAGGGCGCAGAAGTCTCCTCTGGATCGCCAGGAAGAATAAGTGTACTGACAGTATCTCCTCCTGAAGACGCTCTTGCTGAGACTGTGTCGGTGATCCAGACAGAAGTTTACATTCCTTCTGGAATTTACCTCAACAGGTTTTACCTGAGGTCATCGGTCATGAGAGAGCCCAGCAGTGCGCATGCAGTGGCTCAATTATCCGACTGCTGTTTGCTGTTTACGCACTGCATGAGATCTCGTTGGTAAAGTATTTGAGGCACTGGCGTAATACCCAGAATTTTGCATGTGGATTTTTCACATAGTTCTCATTTCCAGACGGCATTCTGTCGTACGGTCAGCGTTTATCAGTGTCTCTGTTGGTTGACCCACTCATAATAGATCACTGTACTCAATACTTCAGAGTAGGCGCCCTTTAAAAAAAAAAAACTTGTCAACTACTTATTCCCATTATTATTTTGTGCCGTTGTTCTACTAAAGCATTATTCAGAGAACAGCGTATTTACATGATTATCACATAAAATAAATCTCTTGTGATAGTTACTTTATTTAATCTTTAGTATTCAGATGATAAATTTCATTACCTGCCCATTTTTTCTAAATATTGAGCATAGACATTGATTAGTAATAGTAATAGTAATAGTAACCTACAGAGCCATTATATTAATTCTCTTAGTGTTCATTTCTCCATTGTGCATAAGGTAATAGTTAAATATGGGGAGGAGGGAGGTTGCGTGTCCGAGCAGCTCTCAAGGAATCCTCTCACCTCTAATCACAATAGATTTATTTTTCACAGTAGTTGACTAACAGCCAGGATAGTTTGCTAATCACTCAAAAAAATTCTGACTACCAGTTACCAAAATGTCACTACATAGGACAAGTTTGAGTCGAGTATTGACAGCAAAAAGGGGAAGTTGATTGTGATGATGCCAACTTCTTATTCCGAACGGTAAATAAGTTGAATCCAAGTGTTCCACACATTTCTCCACCTTGGCACCTCGCAAAGTGTGCTTCATTACCAATTTTGACCGTTCACGTTAGAGCTCACATGCGAGGGTCGCTCGAATTAGTCTATGGTCGCTTTCAGTTTCGAATCTACTGACTACAGACATATCTTTGCGGTTCTGTTTTCCAACAATGTGAATGAAGCTTTCTTTCGTTTTTGGGTTGGCGTCAGACCTCTTCCATTTCTATTTACATTAGGTCGGCTTCTTAAGGAAGGAATTCATGCATTTGAGATTTCCAGCTCTAAGATATTCAAAGACACTCACGTCTGTACTTCTGGACTGTAACCCACAGTTACCAGTGTTCGAAGGGTCTCCATCTTTCTTATGTCCCAGTTTTGTATTGAAATCTCCCATATGGTATCTAGTTGTGTCTTCTTAGAATCTTTCGTTTGAGTCATATCTACACATGAATGTTCAACCACCTCTGCATCAGAATTGCTGAGTGGAGCATAAGCCTCAACGACGTGTATGCCAAATTTTCTGCTCCATTTGGGGATCATGCATATCACTCTACAAGACATGAAGGACCACCTTGTGTATGAATTCTTTGATCTTCCTGCTTTATAGAATAGCAACCCAATGTACAGAGGCATCCCCATTATTTCATAAGATAACATGACCTGATGGACGGGTCTGGGACTTTCTCCTTGTAGACACGCAAGTATCTCTCTTTTTCCTGTCTCTCATGGTCTTCAGCTTGTCTCATATTTGTTACGTTATACGTGGATATTCCTATTTCTTTACTCTGTCTTCTCAAATTTCCATCAGGGAAACTAATGAACGATCAGTGTGAGATTATGTGCGTTTCACTACCTGGGATATATTTACTATACAATTTCAAGTCGTAATTTGAATTTATGGAAGATGACTGACACTTGAAACTTTGCACTTACCACAATGTGTTGGTGAGTTAATTTTCAGCCATCCATAAAGTAGGGAAGAGACGCAGTTGGTAACTGCCCTAAACTGGAGAACAAGCCCTATCTCTCGATATTTCTTTTATATCATCACAAAAAGCAAAGTTGCCTCTTCTGCCAGTTGCCATACCAGCTATCTTCATCTCCATCTTTAGCGCCAATAAGGTCTTCACAGTTACTGTGGCAAAGGGCCCTCATGAGTTACGTGTCAATCTAATCCGGAGAATCAAGGGTTTTTAAAGATGTGTTACTCTTCCTCCTCCACCTTTCTTAACTGGGCTTCGTATTGGCTATGGCCAATGATGTAACAAATTGTTCCATACTTTGTCATGTTACAGTAAAAGCTGCAAAAAAATGAGACGTACATCATCATGCTAATGTAAAATTGAAACAAACTGTCCCATACATCAGTATATCACTGAAACAATGTAGCAAATTGGTCCATAGATCGATATATTATAGCAAAATTGTGATAAATAAATATTACACATCATCACATTACAGCAAAATTGCATCAAAATTTTCCTTATAAGGCTATGTTACAGAAAATATGTAAGAAATTGCTCAATTCATCACCATGTTGCAGCTAAATTATAACAAACTGCCCAATACACTTCTCTATGCGTTCTGCAGGTCTTTTCATACTGTTTCCGTTGGTATTTTTATCTCGATGCATATTAAGGCCAGCTATCAACTTGATGGCATAGATCGGTCAAAATGTTCATTATCACCATACTATGTCTATAAATAGGTTTAGTTTCTCTTCTTATCTAGTAGATGAGTTCTCACCTTGAAACATATGTACTGTTGTAACAGTTGACGCCGTATCACCAAATGCCTTTCGTAGATTTGCAGTGATTGTCTCCTACAGATTATTTGTCCTCATTCAAAGACTATCAGGTCCAATATTATGGCTTATTACCACCAGTATAATGGTAGCGGACACACGGACAGAGATAACAAAAGTGAGGCAATTAGAAATTAATGTCCCATCAGCATCGAGGCCATTAGAACACAAGATCGGAATATGTCAACGATGGCGTAGTAAACAGGTTGTGGCCTTTGAAAAGAACTGTTCTAACATCTGCCTAGAACAGTTTAGAGGAATCACAAGAGACCTAAATCTAGATGTGAATTTGAAGCATCATCCTCCCAAAGCGACTTCAGTGTGTTAACCAGCGTGCCAGATCATTCGGTCTGACAGTTACAGTTCGTCACAGGGCCAAGAGAAGAATTCTTATTCATATCATTTATTACTTCACCTACCGTATTGCATCTGTGTATGGAGAGAGGGAAAAAGTCACTTTGTCATCACTCTAATCTTACGATCAATGTGAGAGTTATACGACGGTGACAGCATAATGGAAACAGACTCTTCTTTAACTACAGGTTCTCAAAATTTACCCAACACAGTTGCATGAAAACTATGACATATTTGTTCCAAAGCTTCCCATTTGAGTTATCTGAGCATTTTTGTCAGACCTTTATATGGGACTCCATGGGGCTGTTAAGATACTAGCATTATATCCCCATTTTTTCATCTGCTGTCACACTTTCTTGATAAGTGATCCGACCAGTAAAACAATACCCCACAATTACTGACACCAGTACCTTGTATTGATATTCTTTATTGATGAAGCAAATTTTCTTCAACACGTACATTTGCTTTCTCTAAGCTAATTTGACAGGACTCTTCCGTTTAATAGTATGTTCACCGCCAACCTTGCAACCATTGAAACATCTCCTTAGAAATATTTATGAATTACTCTGCTCGTAAACATCTACGTCATTTTCAAACAGCTGAGCAAAACTGAACGTACTCAGACATTTCTCTCTTTACTTATTCTGATCAACACTAAAGTGACACACAATATTTTAGGAGCAACGCATTCTGACTTTCAATAATCCCTACAAAAGAATGGCCCTGACTAACAATAACCTATACCTTTCATGATTCACTTACCTCGCAAAAACTTCGTTACTCGAACTACTGCAATATAGCGAGTGCCAATACTGCAAGCTAAAACAAAGATTATAACTACTGAAAGCACTAACTACTGATAGCCATAGTTAGCAAATGAAAGATTTTAATAGAGAACAGACAATGTATTTATCTTAATAGTGTTCAAAAGTTATAATATATATATACATCAGTTCATGACATACAGTCTTACAAAATTCGTTTTTCTGATGGACACACGTCCAGATCGTCCGCTCTCAAAACTCTGCCATCTCTCTTCCCACATCCACCACTGCTGGCGGCTCACGTCCAACTGCGCAACGCAACAATAGCAAATATTCCAACAATACAAACCAGCCACAGACTGCACTCAGCACAGTCAGTGATTTTCATACAGAACACTATGTGGCGTTAATGACATAAAAAACTAAACAGCCTATTTATACTATTAACTATAAGATTTTTTCTCTATATTATTCCCATTATTACACATTCTGTCCTCATTTTTCTATACTTCTTTGTATGACATTTTCCTCTAAGCTGTAGCATCATCATCAAATAACCTTACAGGGCTCTTGAGCCTATCTTATAAATCGTTTTCTGAGATGTGCGTCATTCACAATACAGTTAAATGAACTGTGTTCCATTAGCAACGTATTCCCTAACTAAAAGTTTAAAATAGTTCAAATGAAATTAATTAGCCACAATTAGGATGGATTTAGAATGCCTCAGACTCACTCTGTATGCTGCTCACAAAATCACAGTGGTATTTGGATGTTTCACACTAAATCACAAAACTTTTTTCAGCCTCATGTAAGGGTAACACATTCAAAAGTCCACGCCAAAGAACTCTGTCACAACCCCTCTCTCAACTACAGTGATAGCATATGACGCCTTTTAGCTTCTAATGAATGGTTGCTCTTCTTTTGTTCGGCCATGTTACACCTGAGATACAAGTTGTCTCTATCAGCCCTTTTCACATGCACTGAAAGAGTCTTTGACTTTCGAGATCTCAAATTGCTGTTCTCTCTGATGTTGTTGTGAACCTACCTAAGTTTCCCCTCCACGAATAGGTATCACCGACCTGCAAAGTGACAAATAATTTCCTGTCCGTGTTCTGTGACGCTTTATAAAGTGCGACTTCCTGACTAAGAAGCCATATTACCAGAATGAATGCTCTGACTTAAAACTAATGTGATTTACCCTACACAAAAAACAGTATTTACAACGTATTCAATAACATTTGCTTCTATGTGCCAAAAAATGCAGGATAATTGGCGTGTTGCATACTGAAAAAACTGGGTTACACTAATATGACATTCTGCCACTAACTGCTGAAAAGTCATCGGCGGGGTTACAAACTGAAGAAATAACTACATTTCATGAACACTAATTCGTTAGGCTCTAGACGTACTTGTGAACACTTTAATATCGAAAACACAACTATCAAACTGTTAACGATTCTGTAGCCATCATACCGATTTTAAGAAAGTGCAGTGGTATACCTTATATCTACATCTACATCTACATTTATACTCCGCAAACCACCCAACGGTGTGTGGCGGAGGGCACTTTACGTGCCGCTGTCATTACCTCCCTTTCCTGTTCGGGTCGTGTATGGTTCGCGGGAAGAACGACTGTCTGAAAGCCTCCGTGCTCTCTCTAATCTCTCTAATTTTACATTCGTGATCTCCTCGGGAGGTATAAGTAGGGGGAAGCAATATATTAGATACCTCATCCAGAAACGCACCCTCTCGAAACCTGGACAGCGAGCTACACCACGATGCAGAGCGCCTCTCTTGCAGAATCTGCCACTTGAGTTTGCTAAACATCTCTGTAACGCTGTCACGGTTACGAAATAACCCTGTGACGAAACGCGCCGCTCTTCTTTGGATCTTCTCTAACTCCTACGTCAACCCGATCTGGTACGGATCCCACACTCATGAGCAATACTCAAGTATAGGTCGAACGAGTGTTTTGTAAGCCACCTCCTTGTTGATGGACTACATTTTCTAAGGACTCTCCAAAATGAATCTCAACCTGGTACCCGCTTTACCAACTATTAACTTTATATGATTATTCCACTTCAAATCGTTCCGCACGCACACTCCCAGATATTTTACAGAAGTAACAGCTACCGGTGTTTGTTCCGCTATCATATAATAATACAATAAAGGATCTTTCTTTCTATGTATTCGCAATATATTATATTTTTTTATGTTAAGGATAAGTTGCCACTCCCTGCACCAAGTGCCTATCCGCTGCAGATCTTCCTGCATTTCGCTACAATTTTCTAATGCTGCAACTTCTCTGTGTACTACAGCATCATCCGCGAAAAGCCGCATGGAACTTCCGACACTATCTACTAGGTCATTTATATATATTGTGAAAAGCAATGGTCCCATAACACTCCCCTGCGGCACGTCAGAGGTACTTTAACGTCTGTAGACGTCTCTCCATTGATAACAACATGCTGTGTTCTGTTTGCTAAATCTCTTCAATCCAGCCACAGAGCTGCTCTGATATTCCGTAGGCTCTTACTTTGTTTATCAGGAGACAGTGCGGAACTGTATCGAACGCCTTCCGAAAGTCAAGGAAAATGGCATCTACCTTGGAGCCTGTATCTAACATTTTCTGGGTCTCATGAACAAATAAAACGAGTTGGGTCTCATACGATCGCTGTTTCCGGAATCCATGAGTTTTCAAAAACGACATGATACTCGAGCAAAAAACATGTTCTAAAATTCTACAACAGATCGACGTCAGAGATATATTGGTTGCTTGTTTCGGGGAAGGAGACCAGACAGCGAGGTCATCGGTCTCATCGGATTAGAGAAGGACGGGGAAGGAAGTTGGCCGTGCCCTTGGAAAGGAACCATCCCGGAATTTGCCTGGAGCGATTTAGGGAAAACACGGAAAACCTAAATCTGGATGGCCGGACGCGGGATTGAACCGTCGTCCTCCCGAATGCGAGTCCAGTGTGTTAACCACTGCGCCACCTCGCTCGGTCTCAGAGATATAGGTCTATAGTTTTGCGCATCTGCTCGACGACCCTTCTTGGACTACCTGTGCTCTTTTCCAATCATTTTGAACCTTCCGTTCCTCTAGAGACTTGCGGTACACGGCTTTTATAAGGCGGGGCAAGTTCTTTCGCGTACTCTGTGTAGAATCGAATTGGTATCCCGTCAGGTCCAGTGGACTTTCCTCTGCTGAGTGATTCCAGTTGCTTTTCTATTCCTTGGACACTTATTTCGATGTCAGCCATTTATTCGTTTGTGCGAGGATATAGAGCAGGAACTGCAGTGCGGTCTTCCTCTGTGAAACAGCTTTGGAGAAAGGTGTTTAGTATTTCAGTTTTACGCGTGTCATCCTCTGTTTCAATGCCACCATCATCCTGGAGTGTCTGGATATGCTGTTTCGAGCCACAATAATATACGTATTCTTCGACTAAATAACATAGTGTTAGCACACCTAAACCTGCGATTTGTAACTGCAGTGATTGATCGTATACAGTCAAGCAGTATTTAAAACTGACTGCACCACACATGCTTCTATGTGATAAAAACTGCAGGAAACGATTGCGGTTTCGCGTTTCTGCAAAGCGTCTGCTAGTGGCCAAAACAATTCATCATGCTACACCTAGCAACTGAAAACACATTTAGACAGATTAAAATTGAAGTGCACACTTTCAGTCTAAATATTAATCAGTCACACCTTTCTATTCGCCTACTACGTCCTAAGTTTGCCCACAAGCATCATTCAGATTTTAAAAATGCTTTCAAACACAGTTTGAATAAACCGATTTACCGGTACCGCTGATGCTCCAACCCTCAGCCCTGCTGTCACATGCCACCACCCTACAGCACTCGTCTCACCTGTATGCATGAGAAAACGCTTAGCGTTACTCCGCTATGCAAGTTCCCGTTGGTCCACTGTTGGTAGTCCCGCCGCAGCCTTCTGTTTCCGTCGTATGGTAGCACCATATATCACTTCTGGCAGTTTTTCAGCTCAAAATGCTGTACACAACTAGGCTTTTGGCCACTAATCTCATACAATATCGTTCCCTTAGGTCACCTATGATTGTACATTACCCTGTTTTGCTCTTAGATTCAGGGGGTACATGTTTCATGCATATATGTTTCACAAAATTAGATGGTTGGCAATTGACGAGGTTGACCACTCCTTCATTTTTAAATCACATATTTCTCATTCTTCTACACATTCATTTAATGTGGGAATTTTTAAAAACATAGCATTAGAATCGTCCATCTCCAGAGCCATAGTACAAAGGCTTCTCAGAAGAGAGTTGAAGATCTGAGACTTTCGAATTTCCCACTATTTTAAAATGGTTCCAATGGCTCTGAGCACTATGGGACAAAACATCTATGGTCATCAGTCCCCTAGAACTTAGAACTACTTAAACCTAACTAACCTAAGGACAACACACAACACCCAGCCATCACGAGGCAGAGAAAATCCCTGACGCCGCCGGGAATCGAACCCGGGAACCAGGGCGCGGGAAGTGGAGCACCTAAAGAGTGGGTGGGTGACTCCACTGCCAACACAAATAACATACTAGTTGCAGAAATCGTAACAAGTATCTTGGATATTTCAATTTTCTGCAAGTTTTTGCTTAGAGCAGATGGTGCAGTTAATCATAACGTGATACAACTTTGCATAGGGTAAGTAGGTCTGACAACTCTGGAAGCTGCGCCAGTAAGCTGTGACATTAGAAGGTTGTGGAAACCACGTTGTAAACTTATGGGAACGCTGTAAAAAGATCTATATAAGTGAGATCAGGTGAAATTTCTGTGGCTCGTCCGTGCAGCCAACTTCTAGAGACGGGAGGAACCACAAGGTGTCATCAGGTCCCAAGGCATGACAGAGGTATTAAGAGCTGCTGTACCTCACAAGCATTACTGTTACTCACCACGGTACTTTGTGAGAGCTTCTGCGGCTTGCAAACATCGCCCTTTGTGTAATGAACTAAACACAACCATTCCTATCCTACTACTCAGTGATCCCAACGAGTTGTGAGACACAGTGGCCACACTCTGATGAAGCATTGAAATGGTGCATGGATAGTGCAGAATAAGTGTCAGGTTTTTCAATTCCCACACTTTTTAATTTAGGATAAATTGGATCTTGGATTCAAAATTGGGAATGGGTGCCCACCATCTATGCGTTTGGGGATTTCTGAGGAGACGCTCGAGCAGGGTCTGGGGTTATCTGGGGTAGACATTTTTTTGGTTCTTACCCTTAGGATATGTGCCCATCTTGGATTTTTTAATTTTCCACAATTTCAAACTTAGAGCAACTGTTCATCCTGGATTTTGTATTTACCTCTAGTGACCTTACAATAGTCCATACTGTGACACTGAACTGCGAATTCACAGATTTAAATTTATGACATTAGCCATCTTCCATTCTGTACTTATCACAAGTGGCCTGGAAATCATGCAGCGTCAGGCCGAAACCTCAATATTACCAAATGGGTTCTATACTTAGTACAAGTGGTCATCTGAGATTCTGATGTCAAAGTGGGACAAATCCACCATAACCATCATCTTGGATTTTATACTTAATCCAAGTTACTCAATTGGATTCTGTCTGTAGAGCTATAGGGAAAACTAAGTAGGACAAGTGATGTGGTTACACAATCTTGAACATGATACTGAGGGCATGTGGACATCATGGATCTTGTACTTATCACAGGTGACATGGTGACCATGCAGCCTGTCCTAAAGTGTGTCGTCTGAATTCTACAATTAGGACAAGTGGTCATTTTGGGCTATGATGTCAGAGAACTGGGGAAAATACAATATGACAAATGATGTCATTCCACCATTTTTTTATTTTCTTCTTCAGCTGTCTTGGTTTTGAGCCCTGGACAATTGGACTAGGTGTGACATACAGTATTTACCATTATGGAGAAGTGGTCTAGGTCTGCCCTCTTGGATTATGTAATTAGAACAAATCCCCACCTTCGATTTATGGATTTCTTGCGATTTTTTGAATTTCTCAATTATTAAATAACCAGCATTTGCTGTGTACTTTGCCAGCAAATATGTTCGTGACATATATAGAGGACACTTCATTCTGCCCATCCCAGCACACACCTCTTCCTCCCTCTACGTGTCAATCTCCTGCTCCCCCTTTCTCCATCTTTTCACCTCGCTCCTCCCCCTCTCTTTGTCCATTTGCTCCATCCTCTCTCTCTGACCAATCATTCTCCCTTTCCCTTTGACCATATCCTCCTCCCTCTCTCTGCTTCCTCTTCCGTTTCCATCTGCCCAGTACCCCTGTGCAATTTCTATGTGCCTCATACACCAACCCCTCTATCCCTCTCCCTGTCGATTTCCTCCTCAACACCTGTCATGCAGGGCAGTCTACATGTTGGGGCTTGGAAAACTGATTCTTGCCCTCAGATGTAGGCTGCCCTGCAAATCAGGTGCTCTGACAGGTCAAAACTGTCCACACAATATGCCTGTCATGTAGAGCAGCCTATATGTGAGGGACTGAGAAAAAAATTTAATCCTCATATCTCTACTCATATTGGGGCCAGAGGTATATATATATCAGTACTTGAGATTACTTAAAGACTGTTGAGCAACGGTAAACTGCACATTTACTTCCTAAATGTTAATCATTTGCCATTCAAAGGAATTTTGTGATGCAGATGACACAATCAGAATAAGGAGACTACATTAAAAGGTGTAAATTTCAACTAATAACAGCCAGAAACTTCGCTAAGCCATGCCACTGCTTGCAAACAATAGGTTCACATTGACTCGATGAGCACATATTAGCTGGCAGGTTTGTATATGAAATGATTGATGTGGGATGGCTGATGGAGAAGAACTAAATTTGGGCTATTGTTAAATATCTTCATTTGATGAGTTCGATACCTGTGCCATTGTATGTCACGTTATGCCCATTACTTCTGTTTCTCATCAATGAAGTACTTTACAAGTGCGTAAGACACTGATCAACCAGAAAATTATGACCACCGACATACTATCAATATAAACCCATCCAGGCGATAGCAGCATAGCCTGGTGAGGAATGACTGCTACACAAATGGTGTATCAGTCTATAGATTGGGGAAGGAGCATTATCTGTCTGAGTTTAACCGAGACTTTGATGGCCCAGAGGCTCATCCTGAGCATTTCGGAATCTGCATGAGTAGTCGGGTGTTCGAGGAGTTCTGTGGTGAGTGTGTTCAACACGTGGCGAAACTAAGGTGAAACCACGTCCCGCTGTGAGGTTGAGCGCCCACTCCTTATTACAGATGTTGGACATCGTAGGCTGGGCGGACTCGTAAACTAACACCAGACTTTAATGTTGGGCAGAGTACAAGTGTGTCTACATACACTCCTGACGATAGGCCTTAGGCCTCCACAGTCGACGAACCATGCAAGTGCCAGTGTTAACGTCACGACTTCGGCAACTATAACTGAAATGGACAATTGACCTTTAGCACTGGACGTTGGTGCAGTGGCGTTACATAGGCTGATGAATCCTAATATCTTCTTCATCATGTCGATGGGATGGCGCGAATCCGTCGTCTTCCAGGGCAGCAGTTCCTTAACACCTGTTCATTGGGACGGAGACATGCTGGCGGTGGCTGCATTATGCTCTGGGGAACATTCATGTGTGCATCCATGGGTCCAGAGGAGCTCATGCGTGGCACACTGCCAGGAAGTATCGTACAATGGCTGAAGACCACGTACACCCCTACTTGCTGATCATCTCACAAGACCAGTAGTGTTATGGAGTGGTTCAAGGATCGCAGTGGCGAGTTACTGTTGGTGGACTGGCCTCCCAACTTGTCAGTTCTGAACCTGATCGAACACATCAGGGTGAGCCATGGTAAAATTGCTGTTTTGAACAGCGCGCCGCAGCACGTAGTGTGGAGTAGTCGCCCTCTGTTTCTGGCGGTGGTGCCGCAGTGTCAATCGCAGCTTTGGTGTCTCCCTGTGGTGGGAAAGGGGAAAGGTTGCCTGTTCACGAGCATTTAAGGAGCACTATGAGCTCACCAACTGAATCTGGAGTCAGTTTGGGTCAGACTTGGTCAGTCTCTCGTCCCCAGCTTGCTCGTCTGTCTCTCGTCCGCATTTATTAGGCAGTTAGTGTCGGTCTGTCGTTCGAAGCTGCCTCCGTCATGTTTGTCGGATTTGGTGTGTAAACGAATTTATTGTTTGGAGTGTAACGACCTAATTACAGAAATATTTTTTGATCTTATCATCTTGAGAGGCGGTATCTGTGTACTGTAGAGCACTTGAACTTGTTAGGCCAACCTTGTATAATTTTATATAAGATTGCATTTCATGGGCTTTTATTTAATTGGTCATTTTAGCATATGAATTTGCACCCTTTCACCGGAAGACTTTTTTTACAAGTCAAAATCAAGTTGCACCTTCGGTGGCAAAGTTAATATTTTAATTTTAGTGTTTTGTACCATTTCCGTGCCTCCTACGGCGGGGTGCAAAGTTTGTGTGCTTGTGAAAATTGTCAAAACTTTTAGTTGAAAGTAATCTGATGTGTTGCAGATTTGCACGAGTGTAGTCTTTCAGAGGTTGTTGTGAGCGGTCGTGACTTTACGGCCGTGTCAAAAAGGAGCGGCAAGGTTCTCAGCCCAAAAGCTGATACAGTCAAAAATTTGTTTCTTTCTGCCTATAAATAAATTGTAATTTGATATTTAGAGTGTGGTTTCTGAATATACTTTTAAATCTGTTTCTTTTAAAAAAATGTGAATTTGATAAAAAGGTAATTGGTTATGATTTCATCAGTTACTCCCTGGCAACTACTTCCACGCTCACATAGTGTGATTAAATGTGTTAATGTTCTTGATGAATCGCTATTAAATAAAACAAATTCTTAAGGAAATTCTTTGATAATAAATCAATGTTCACAGGGATGTGATTGAACGTGGCATTAGAGCTGATCACCGCCTCCCTTGAATTTACGGGAATTAGGTGACTTACCTCCAGTGACCTACCAAAACCGCATTGCTCCGAAGCCATGATGAATGGCTGCTGTTATCTGCGCCAGAGATGGACATACTGGCTATTAGGCAGGTGGTCATAATATGTGGCTGATCCCTGTATGTGCCAAAATACTCGTCAGAGATTTCCCTGGTTTGTAGATTTACAATCTTAGTTATTTCATAAGAACTACCTACGTTAAATATGAAGCGAATGTCGGCTCTGACTGGTTCTTTCGGATATTAGTAGTAGCTCAAACAATTACAACACAATGTTAGTATACAATGCTGGAAATACTTAGTACAACCTTCCAGAGGTTTTCAGTTCAGCAGTCGAGCCGTGCACTTCGATGCTGTGGCCTGCCCATAGTCGCACTGCTAAAACCAATTCCCAACACGTCGTGTTGACTGATCTGGACTCACAAGCCTTCTTAGGGGTGACAATTATTGAACTGCATGAAATAAACTCGTCATAACTTGTGAACGGTTAGAGTCGAGACGTTCAAACTGCACGGTTATCCGCAGGGCGTGATGGGAGTTAGAGTGCGGATGCATGGTTTGGTTTAGCGACGAAGCCCACTTTCATCTGGATGGGTTCATCAATTAGCCAAACTGGCGCATTTGGGGGACTGGGAATCCGGAATTCGTGACCGAGAAGTCTCTTCACCCTCAACGGGTGACTTGTGGTGGGCAATGTCCAGTCACGGAATAATCGATGCGACATTCCCTGATGCCACGGTGACTACCAAATGGTATGTGAAGGTTTTGAAAGATGATTTTATCGCCATTATCGAAAGAGTCCCTGTGATTCATGGAAGACGGAACTCGAGCCTCTCGAAGCACGAGAGTGATGTCTTGGAGGAGCACTTTGGGGCCGCATTCTGGCTCTGGGGTACTTGGCCGCCATGCTTTCCACATTTGAACACACGAGACTCCTTTTTGTGGGTCTAAAGACAAGGTGTACAAAAAGAACCCTAAAACCATTGATGAAAACACTCATTCAAGAGGTCATTGACAGCATCGGTGTTTGATACTTTAGTAGCTCATGCAGAATTTCGCTATTCGTCCACGCCGCATCAGCGCCAATGATGGAAGACATATCGAACGTTTCATAACATAAATACGAATATCTGTAGGGAGTTTACATGTGGAATAAAGTGTGTGCAAACCGTAGTTTGTAACTAATTTATGTTCTTTCATATAGTTCAATAACTGTCGCCCTGTATCTGTGCTGTCGTACCTGTACGATCTGTCACTGCTCCCCTTACACTGCTACGATCCTGGCAGACGTCTGTGCTGCGTAGACGTCCAGAACTCGTGACAATGTCCACGTGGCCTTTGATACCAGCATCGTAGGGCAGCTGAAGCAGCACGTCCAACTTGTGTGTCGAAATTCTACTAAAGGATCATTCTGTCACTTTGAAACTCGCTCAGTTGGGTGTAGGAAGTACGAGTGCATCTCCGTGTCATGGTTGCCTGCTTGCTTCACACGTTTGCACCACTCTGAGCCTTCTAGCTGTGAGAATTCCCTATTAATGGTAGACACAGGTGGCGCTCTGTTAGGTATGTCATGACGCCCTCGGTTGGCGGTCGACGTTGAAACCATCATCACTGCAACTGCTTACCACCAGGTAGCATATGCAGTCATCAGGTCAAAATCGACATCGTCTTTCCAGGTGGGCTAATCTTTTGTTTTCCAGCAATGTATCATCAGGGTAACGTGTGTTAAATCAGAGAATATGTTGCCAACGTGAAATGTAAGCCTTGCGCTATGTTCATTTGCAGTTTAACATTTAATCTCACTGTCTTAGGCAGCTCGCAGCCAAATTGTGATCCTCCAACATAAAATAGATTCTGTCAACTGACCAACGCCGGCCGGTGTAGCCGTGGGAATCTAGGCACTTCAGTCTGAAACCGTGTCACCGCTACGGTCGCAGGTTATAATCCTTATATTAGTTAGGTTAAAGCAGTCCAAAGTTTTATGGGACTGATGACCACAGATGTTAAGTCTCATAGGGCTCAGAGCAATTTGAACTGACTAATATTTATGACATGAGGTTGTGGTGACGGGAGTGGGGGGCATAACCGTGTCACCGCTACGGTCGCAGGTTAGAATCCTTATGTTAGTTAGGTTAAAGCAGTCCTAAGTTTTATGGGACTGATGACAACAGATGTTAAGTCTCATAGTGCTCAGAGCAATTTGAACTGACATGAGGTTGTGGTGACGGGAGTAGGGGGCATAAGGAGGATATCAGATTCTAAACTTTTATCAGATTCCAAACTGTTACTATAAGACGTTGCATGGGGGGGGGGGGGGGGCATAAGGACGCTGTCAGATTCTAAACTATCCCTTTAAGATTTTGCATGGGGGAGGCTATTAGATTCTAAACTATTACATTAAGACCTTGCATGGGGAGGGGGGGGGGGGCATAAGGAGGCTATCAGATTCTAAACTATTACTTTAAGGTTTTGCATGGGGAAGGCTATCAGATTCTAAACTACACTCCTGGAAATTGAAATAAGAACACCGTGAATTCATTGTCCCAGGAAGGGGAAACTTTATTGACACATTCCTGGGGTCAGATACATCACATGATCACACAGGCAACAGAGCATGCACAATGTCGGCACTAGTACAGTGTATATCCTCCTTTCGCAGCAATGCAGGCTGCTATTCTCCCATGGAGACGATCGTAGAGATGCTGGATGTAGTCCTGTGGAACGGCTTGCCATGCCGTTTCCACCTGGCGCCTCAGTTGGACCAGCGTTCGTGCTGGACATGCAGACCGCGTGAGACGACGCTTCATCCAGTCCCAAACATGCTCAATGGGGAACAGATCCGGAGATCTTGCTGGCCAGGGTAGTTGACTTACACCTTCTAGAGCACGTTGGGTGGCACGGGATACATGCAGAGGTGCATTGTCCTGTTGGAACAGCAAGTTCCCTTGCCTGTCTAGGAATGGTAGAACGATGGGTTCGATGACGGTTTGGATGTAGCGTGCACTATTCAGTGTCCCCTCGACGATCACCAGAGGTGTACGGCCAGTATAGGAGATCGCTCCCCACACCATGATGCCGGGTGTTGGCCATGTGTGCCTCGGTCGTATGCAGTCCTGATTGTGGCGCTCACCTGCACGGCACCAAACACGCATACAACCATCATTGGCACCAAGGCAGAAGCGACTCTCATTGCTGAAGACGACACGTCTCCATTCGTCCCTCCATTCACGCCTGTCGCGACACCACTGGAGGCGGGCTGCACGATGTTGGGGCGTGAGCGGAAGACAGCCTAACGGTGTGCGGGACCGTAGCCCAGCTTCATGGAGACGGTTGCGAATGGTCCTCGCCGATACCCCAGGAGCAACAGTGTCCCTAATTTGCTGGGAAGTGGCGGTGCGGTCCCCTATGGCACTGCATAGGATCCTACGGTCTTGGCGTGCATCCGTGCGTCGCTGCGGCCCGGTCCCAGGTCGACGGGCACGTGCACCTTCCGCCGACCACTGGCGACAACATCGATGTACTGTGGAGACCTCACGCCCCACTTGTTGAGCAATTCGGCGGTACGTCCACCCGGCCTCCCGCATGCCCACTATACGCCCTCGCTCAAAGTCCGTCAACTGCACATACGGTTCACGTCCACGCTGTCGCGGCATGCTACCAGTGTTAAAGACTGCGATGGAGCTCCGTATGCCACGGCAAACTGGCTGACACTGACGGCGGCGGTGCACAAATGCTGCGCAGCTAGCGCCATTCGACGGCCAACACCGCGGTTCCTGGTGTGTCCGCTGTGCCGTGCGTGTGATCATTGCTTGTACAGCCCTCTCGCAGTGTCCGGAGCAAGTATGGTGGGTCTGACACACCGGTGTCAATGTGTTCTTTTTTCCATTTCCAGGAGTGTATTACTTTAAGACCTTGCATGGGGGGGGAGGGCATAAGGAAGCCATCAGGTTCTAAATCTATTACTTTAAGACCTTGCATGCTGAACTAAGATACAAAAAACCATTGCGCTGGGGGTTTAATGCCAGACACTTTTACTGGAAGTACTCTTCTATCACCAAGAAGAGGCATCACACAATAACTGATTGAGGATCCATTCGAGGTCTCTTCTTGCTCACATTCTGTCTGCACCACAGTGCTGGAAGTTCTTACTAATGTTCAACGGAAATCTAGAGCAGTCTGCACTAACAACCGAGTAAGTCTGCTTTGCCACGCTATCTTCATAACTATATCCGAGTAAGATGTTTCCGCACGAATGCTGCGACGTATTGGAGGCGTTAAGTTTTAAACATTATCTACGAAAACAAACACAGAAACATCAGAGTTCTTTATGAATCTCGTAGCATCAGACCAACGTCACTGTAGTTTTCTCGGTCATGCCATGCCAGAATGGCATTGTGCTAAAAGAGGATAGTTGTCATGCTCGAGGTCAGAAGAAGTAACTTGAAGATTGCCTTAAAATTGTTGTGTGTGCAGTCATAAAGGGTACATACATGGTAGGCCTTTCACACTAAAGGTACAACAACATACTGTTATTTGAATAAAATTTACACTTGTATTTAGAATGTTACGATTAGTCAAGCTGGGGAAAGTACGTACATTTCTGCGTTAAAGCGACAACTGTTCATCGAATTGGATGATGTCCTTGGCTCACTGATCTGTAGCATTTTGTGGGCTGATGACTCGGGCGCAAATTTGGACTCGCCATCTCGATGGGGCTTCGATGGCAGTCTTCCAATGTTTCGTCGTGTCTTCTCGCCTGGTTCTTGGTGTGCGCCGACTTTTAAGGAGACGTGGATGAACAGTATTAGCTGCGCTGACGGCACAGCCACTAGCGGCGACATCTGTCATTGTATGTAGCGCCATCCGTAGACTTGCGGCGAGCCGCGGAGACTTCGGAGCGATCGAAGCGCCTTACGGCGGCCAGTAGCCATACTTGGCAGAGTGAGGCAACATCGTTTGCGGCAGGCTCTAGCACTGCCGATCCTTGAATTTCCGTTATGGACAAGAAGCATCCGTGAGGACCAACACTCTTGGAAACAGAGAGACACTGTGCTGTGATGGAAAAGCGAAGGAAATGAAAACCGAGGGAAATGAGTAACGTTTTCTTCAGGTATATTTGCGAGCGCTACAGTAAAACATGGAGAGTGTCTGTCATTAGAGGTACATTTGTTAACCTGCGGCTGTGTTCCGCATTTCGGCGGCGGAAATTACCAGTTGCACGGAACACCTGAGAAAAAAGAAGTCAGATTCCATGTGTATGCGATCCGTAAAGGCAATGCACAGCAGACCAACAGTACAGTTTGAATTTAGTGCAAATTGCAACGACAGTTAAATAACATACACTATCAGGGCCGGTTCCAGGGAAGGACGAACCCTACCATTTCCCAGGGCGCCAGGTTTTTGAGGAGGAGAAAGTCTTTAATTTTAATGCGGTTCCCAAAGGATTAATCAAACAATACATTGAAAGTTTTGCATTGAAAAATAAGTGTGAGAAAAGGCGGAAAAACAAATCGTTCATATACATCTACATCTACATTTATACTCCACAAGCCACCCAACGGTGTGTGGCAGAGTGCACTTAACGTGCCACTGTTATTAACTCCCTTTTCTGTTCCAGTCACGTATGGTTCGCGGGAAGAACGACTGTATGCAAGCCTCCGAGCGCGCACGAATCTCTTTAACTTTACATTCGTGATCTCTTCGGGAGGTATAAGTATGGGGAAGCAATATATTCGATACCTCATCCAGAAACGCACCCTCTCGGAACGTGGACAGCAAGCTACACCGCGATGTAGAGCGCCTCTCTTGCAAAGCCTGCCACTTGAGTTTGCTAAACATCTCCGTAACGCTGTCACGGTTACCAAAAACCCTGTGACGAAACGCGCTGCTCTTCTTTGGATCTTCTCTATCTCCTCTGTCAACCCGATCTGGTACGGATCCCACACTGACAAGCAATACTCAAGTATAGGTCGAACGAGTGTTTTGTATGCCACCTCCTTTGTCGATGGACTACATTTTCTAAGGACTTTCCAAAATGAATCTCAACCTGGTACCCGCTTTACCAACTATTAACTTTATATGATTATTCCACTTCAAATCGTTCCGCACGCATACTCACAGATATTTTAAAGAAGCAACTGCTACCAGTGTTTGTTGCGCTATCATATAATCATACAATAAAGGATCCTTCTTTCTATGTATTCGCAATACATTACATTTGTCTATGTTAAGGATCAGTTGCCACTCCCTACACCAAGTGCCTATCCGCTGCAGATATTCCTGCATTTCGCTACAATTTTCTAATGCTGCAACTTCTCTGTATACTACAGCATCATCCGCGAAAAGCCGGGAACTTCCGACATTATCTACTAGGTCATTTATATATATTGTGAAAAGCAATGGTCCCATAACACTCCCCTGTGGAACGTTAGAGGTTACTTTAACGTCTGTAGACATTTATCCATTGATAACAACATGCTGTGTTCTGTTTGCTAAGAACTCTTCAATCCAGCCACACAGTTGGTCTGATATTCCGTAGGCTCTTACTTTGTTTATTGGCGACAGTGCGGAACTGTATCAAACGCCTTCCGGAAGTCAAGGAAAATGGCATCTACCTGGGAGCCTGTATCTAATATTTTCTGGGTCTCATGGACAAATAAATCTAGTTGGATCTCACACGATCACTGTTTCCGAAATCCATGTTGATTCCTACAGAGTAGATCCTGGGTTTCCAAAAACGACATGATACGCGAGCAGAAAACATGTTCTAAGATTCTACAAGAGATCGACGTCAGAGATATAGGTCTATAGTTTTGCACATCTGCTCGACGACCCTTCTTGACGACTGCGACTACCTGTGCTCTTTTCCAATCATTTAGAACCTTACGTTCCTCTAGAGAAGAGCCTGCTGTAACTGGTAAATTGCAAATATGTAAGAGACGGGAGATCAGAAAATTGAAGATCCAGCTATGTAGTACGACAAATTTTTTCTACTTTTAAACAGTGTATGCGATAATGTGTACTCTCAGTAAGAGATTTCAAGAGCTTGAAGATCAGAATGAGCTTTTTGATTTTCGCTATGGAAAATTAAAGGCATTTCGTCTAATGTTCTAGGTATCAAGTGTTTAGTTTTCGTCGGGGACAGGCTACGACGCCAGTCTTATCGATTATACTGGTGAATTTAAATTGATCTCAAGGTTGATAAAGCCTGTTAGCACACCAACTGAAACTCTGAAACTCTTGAGAGAGTTTGGCTTTGCGCCAAACGTAAGGCTAGGATATGCGCGAGACTTTATTACTCTCAGGTAGTACTCGCAGAATTGTTTCCTCTAATGCCGAATTTTCGCTGATGGGTACTGTCTTTTCCTTGCAAATACTTCCTGTAATTGTTTGACAGTCTTCGAAGAGCACATATCGGAAGCGTTTGCACAGAGCAGTGTGAGAGTTTCTGCCAGGACTGAGAGATCACTATCCTCGAAATATTTCTGTCGTATATTGTATTTCGATATAACAGTCATCAAGAAGTGTGACTTCATGAAATTTAAAATGTTTAGTTGGCACCACAAACTGTCATCAACCCACAGTCATTAAAACAAAGAAATTTGTAAAAGCTTCATAACTAATTTCAAATATTTATCATCCACTTTCTGATCAACCAAAAATTGTCATGACGTCTTGTGAGACGTTTCTGCTTCCTTTGCTTCAGTTGACTAGTTTTAGTGTACTTTTCTTAATATTTGTAAGAAGAGTGATTGCAATTGTTAATGCAGTTTTCCCGGTTTATGATTACATTTGACAATGACGACTCAGTGCGTTGAAACTAGTTACGTACCCTTTTAAAAATTTCACTGCTTTAGTGACTGTGGCTCGACGATCATTTGTGGTGGCAAACATTGTAAATTCCTGTCACACTTCTATGAGTGAAGGGAGAAATTGCGATGCAACAGCGTCAGGTTGCCGCTGCCCTTTTGATGCTTTTAGTGGCAAAGAAAACCGTAAACGAACATCAATTATATGAATGCGTATTCAAATAACTGATTGATTAGCTTAGCTGGCCAATGAGTCACCTTCTCCACGCGGATGCACAAATGCGTCCGACCTACTGTGGGAATCTCAGATTAGCGGACATGGACAAAATGTTCATTGACTTCGGACACGTGGCGCACGATGAGAGTGTGAATCGGCCGTGAGGCGCGTTGCGATAATCCGCGCAGTTCCGATAAATCTGTGTCCTGGATGGCGCAGTGGTTAACGCTCCTGCCTCGTACGCAGGCGATCCTGAGTTCGAATTGCGGTCCGGTACACCTTTCCACTCGTCACCGCTGATTCCGCGTACGTCGCGTATATCGAAATTTTACAAGAATGACTGCAATGGAAACACATTATTAACGCACCCAAAACTGCCACTATAGATAGCAGTAAGAGTAAATCTGTTAGTGTTAAAAGTTTGGAAATTTGTGGCAAGGTCTTATGGGACCTAAGCCTACACACTACTTAATCTAACTTAAACTAACTTAATGCTAAGGACAACACACATAGCCATGCCCTAGGGAGGACTCTAACCTCCGACAGGGGGAGCCGCACGGACCGTGACAAGACGCCTAAGACCGCGCGGCTACCCTGCGTGGCTGTTAGAGTTAAAGAGAGACTGCTTGCGGCGCTAATATTTCTAGCAACAGTTATGGTTACTTAAATATTTGGTATATTAACAATTATTACGACGAAATAACATTACAACAATATCATCTTCATACCCACAGATGTTCCAAAGCCAAATAGGTCTGATACCCGAAGAATGAAACGTTTACTGACGTACATTTATCTGAACATATTTACTTGTATTGACTTAAGGAACCACCCGAAAATTCCACAATGTCTGTTGTTCGGCTTCCGATATAATAATATAGTACAGGGTGACAATTATTGAACTGTTGTTGTTGTTGTGGTTTTCAGGCCTGAGACTAGTTTGATGCAGCTGTGCATGAACTATATGAAGAAAAAAACGTAAATTACTTACAAACTACAGTGTGTACACACTTTATTCGACATTTAGTATTAGCATTTAGGTTATGAGATGTTCGATATGCCAGTCATCATTGGCGATGATGTCTCACAGACGAAGAGCAGAATTCTGCATAACTCGCAGAAGTGTCGAAACATCGACGCTGTCCATGACCTCCTGCATGGCTGTTTTCAACTCAGGCATGGTTTCTACGTTGTTGCAGTACACCTTGTCTTTAATATAGCCCCACAAGAAGCAGTCGCACATGTTCAGATCCGGAAAATGTGGTGGCCAATCAAGGCCCATGTCAGTGGGCTCTGCGACCCCAGAGCCAGAATGCGGTCGCCAAAGTGCTCCTCCAGGACCTCAAACACTCCTTCTTTGACGGGGTCGACCTCCGTCTTGCATGAGCCACATGTCATTCAAATCAGGGCCACTTTGGATAATGGGGATGACATCATCTTCCAAAATCTTCATGTACGATTTGGTAGTCACCATGCCATCAAGGAACATCGCACTGGTAGTCCGTGACTGACATTGCACACCAAACAGACACTCGTTGAGGATGAAGAGACTTCTCGATCGTGAAATGCGGTTTCTCCGTCCACGACATGCGCCAGTTTTGCTTATTGACGAATCCATCCAAATAAAAGTGGGCCTCGTTGCTAAGCCTAACTATACAGATCATACTAAATCTTATAATGCCACGTGGCCAACAGTGCAGTTTGAACGTCTTAACGCAAACCGTTCAGAAGATATGACGTTTTTATTTCATATAGTCTCTAAGGTGGCAGAATAAATGAAGGTCAATGTCGCACCTCAGAGAAGAGTTTTATACGTCGTAACAGGAAGGTGAATATGACACCTAACTTACTTTGGCGGTAATGAGCAGATTTGCCTGTACGTATGTAATGCAGAAGGGATGACACTCAGTCAATGGTATTAACATACCACTCCTATATAATGCATGTCAATGAGCAGAAGGTGAAACAAGCAGCGAGAGGAAATGTTTTGTGTGGAAGCAGGTGCAGGCAGAACCACAGGAGGTACCACAAAAACCTCATAGGGGGCGTCCCATGGCGGGATGCATACTGGAGAGCAAGTAATGGGCCACCAGTAGGACAGAAAGAAGCTTTAGAAAACTGCATTTCGGAATTGTAAATGGACATGAACAAAGTCAGTGATGCAGTTGATCATATGAACAGCGAGTGGTACACATGTGATGTAGCATTTAACTTTCAGGCGTCTGGAGTGTGCACAAAACGTCCGATTGGCGGAAACGAACAAGGAAAGAGTAAAGTGCCGACATTTCGACGCTGTTTAATGATAGGGCCCTTGCAATTGGTGGAGAGAGTTTCCTCAAAAATAAGAGGAACGCTACTATTGGTCGAAAAAATCCGTGACGTGGAGAATGAAAGAACCCAGGTGGGGAGACAGTTCGGCTACGAGAAAGACAAGAGCGAAGTTTTCGGGGACTCTTCTCTGAACTGGTGTCAAGTGCAGAAAAGGGCATATAACGCTCTGTACAACGCAGAGGAGAAATTTGTGTGAACACTGCGTTCACTGTGGCTGACACTCAGCTAGATATTAGTTGTAGCGTCGTTGAGCTCCAACTGTGGAGAAACGAACCAGCCAGTTAGTTAATTGTTCTTGCGAGGACTGAGAGGGCATTTTAATATGCATGATGCTCCAGCCATGCGCGTGCATATTGCCATATTCCTAACTATGGATGAGTAAGTATTTTGTCACATAATGAGAAACATAGGGAGTGTTTCTGCTGGAAAAATCAACAAAGGCTTAATTAGTTTTTATAGGAATTTCTGAGGATGAGGGTAGCGATGCAGACGACAGCTCATCACAACTAAGTTAAATACGGCAAGCAGGGGCATAAGCTTATTGGCTCACCAGTTTGTGTCCACTGTAAATTCGAGCGACCTTGGGTAACCTTTTGCTCACCTTGTCACAAAGCCAACCATACTCCATAGACTTGATTGCCATCCTAAATAGTACCGAATTTTGAACTGTAATAGGATGATTTATCGTAGTACTGGCGAACGTCATGACGTAGTCGTAAGAATAATTTTGTAAAGAAATTTCTAGTTAAAAGTTACCATTGTTGTGCTTAGGATTATTACACTTTCTGAGGAAGAGATACCTTCGATTGACAACTGTCGTAACATTGCCACATTGTAAAACTGTGAAATGCGTGTATTTCTGTGATAAGATTGCAACATTAAACCAAAAATATTTACAGTCTACAGAGTTGTTGTTCTGTCATGAAAACCTTACAAGTTCAATAATTGCCACCCTGTAAATAAATTCTATGACATAAAAATTACAGATACAGCTCTACTACGTAAAGTGAAATGGCAATTTTCCGATTTTCGAAACGGTTACTTTCAAACATAACTTCACTTGTTGCGGTATCCTGTAATTAACTACTTTATCTGATTCCTTGAACTGTGGATATTTTGGTATATTGCCAGCGTGCATGTGTCAAAAGCAGTAGCCATTTCAGGCACTAGACTTTACTTCTTGTATGAGTTCCTATGGTCAAATAACTGTACATTCCACAGCGCTAACCTTTGCTCACACAGACAAATTACATCCATAACTTCGTCCTCTTCCTGGCAGCTTTCTTTATTACTTTTTTCGCCGACACATCGCTGACAACACTCACAGCCTTTTTTTTTTTTGCGATCAGCTTTGCGAAGGAAGCGGCGACACTTTCTGTCCAACCCACCCATCATTTTGCGCGACAATGCGCGGGTGCATACAGCGCAAGCTGTGGCTGCTCTGTTCGAGTGTTAGGACTGCCAAGGACTGTACCATCCACCATACTCCCCGGACTTAAGTCCTTGTGGCTTTGATTTGATTCGGAAGATGAAGGACCACTTCGTGGCATTCACTTCAGAACTGTTCCAGAGATTCGACAGGCAGTAGACCATGCGCACCATCAACAGAACAGGCTCTGCCAACAGTATACCAAGCCTTCCACATCGCTTTGAATGGGTTCTACACAGCGCTGGTGACTACTTTGCAGGACAGTAACAGGTGCAAACATGTAACCCTTTTGTATCGGTTGTGAATAAAAAGTTGCCACTATTTAAGTTCCAACCCTCGTATAAGAGATATTAGAAATAAATTAGTGAACTGCTTATAGAGGTTGACTTTGAAATTGTTGGTATATCGGAGCACCACTTAAATAATTTTACAATTCAGAGGCTTCACAATTCAGAGGCTTCCGCTCCTTGCGGAGTGGGGGAGTGGCCATGTATGTAAAAAACTGTATTTCATTTGAGTCCATAGACGTATCACAGCACTGCACTGAGCAGATAATAGAACGTTGCGCAGGGGTAGTTGAATTTAGTGAAACTAAACTTCTAATTGTTGTTGTTTATCGGTCCCCTAACCCTGACTTCAGAGCTTTTCTGCTCAAGCTAGAGAGTGTTCTTGACTTACTTTATAGGAAGTACGAGAAATTTGTTAAATGTGGTAACTTCAATGTGAATCCTGTTCATAATGGTGGAAGAAAAAAAAAAATGTTGGCAGATCTCCTAAATTCATGTGATCTGATGCAGACTGGTTTTCTTTTCTTTATTTTTCATTACTCTATGGGCATTCTGTTAGTAAAAGGGTTAATGGCCTTTCAGACCACGATGCACAAATTTTAACGCTAAAAGGCTTTTGTACTCAAACAAATGGGACATATAATTACAAACTGTGTCGAAAACTTAATCCAACAGCAATGGAGAGTATTTTAAACCTCATCAAGGAACAAGTGTGCCAGGATGTTTATAGAGCCGATGACAAATAAAATGCATTCCTTAACACATTTGCCGGCTGAAGTGGCCGAGCGGTTCTAGGCGCTACAGTCTGGAAGCGCGTGACCGCTACGGTCGCAGGTTCGAATCCTGCCTCGGGCATGGATGTGTGTGATGTCATTGGGTTAGTTAGGTTTAAGTAATTCTAAGTTCTAGGGGACTGATGACCTTAGAAGTTAAGTCCTATAGTGCTCAGAGCCATTTTGAACCTTAACACATTTCTCTTGCTCTCTGAGAGTTGCTTTCCATTAGAACGTTCTAAACGGGGTGCTAGCAGTGAAAGACAGTCCGGGTGGCTGACTAATGGGATAGGAATATCATGCCGAACAAAGTAGGAATTACAGTCCTGGAAATTGAAATAAGAACACCGTGAATTCATTGTCCCAGGAAGGGGAAACTTTATTGACACATTCCTGGGGTCAGATACATCACATGATCACACTGACAGAACCACAGCCACATAGACACAGGCAACAGAGCATGCACTATGTCGGCACGAGTACAGTGTATATCCACCTTTCGCAGAAATGCAGGCTGCTATTCTCCGATGGAGACAATCGTATAGATGCTGGATGTAGTCCTGTGGAACGGCTTGCCATGCCATCTCCACCTGGCGCCTCAGTTGGACCAGCGTTCGTGCTGGACGTGCAGACCGCGTGAGACGACGCTTCATCAAGTCCCAAACATGCTCAATGGGGGACAGATCCGGAGATCTTTCTGGCCAGGGTAGTTGACTTACACCTTCTAGAGCACGTTGGGTGGCACGGGATACATGCAGACGTGCATTGTCCTGTAGGAACAGCAAGTTCCCTTGCCGGTCTAGGAATGGTTGAACGATGGGTTCGATGACGGTTTGGATGTACCGTGCACTATTCAGTGTCCCCTCGACGATCACCAGAGGTGTACGGCCAGTGTAGGAGATCGCTCCCCACACCATGATGCCGGGTGTTGGCCCTGTGAGCCTCGGTCGTATGCAGTCCTGATTGTGGCGCTGACCTGCACAGCGCCAAACACGCATACGACCATCATTGGCACCAAGGCAGAAGCGACTCTCATCGCTGAAGACGACACGTCTCCATTCGTCCCTCTATTCACGCCTGTCGCGACACCACTGGAGGCGGGCTGCACGATGTTGGGGCGTGAGCGGAAGACGGCCTAACGGTGAGCGGGACCGTAGCCCAGCTTCATGGAGACGGTTACGAATGGTCCTCGCCGATACCCCAGGAGCAAGAGTGTCCCTAATTTGCTGGGAAGTGGCGGTGCGGTCCCCTACGGCACTGCGTAGGATCCTACGTTCTTGGCGTGCATCCGTGCGTCGCTGCGGTCCGGTCCCAGGTCGACGGGCACATGCACCTTCCGCCGACCACTGGCGACAACATCGATGTACTGTGGAGACCTCACGCCCCACGTGTTGAGCAATTCGGCGGTACGTCCACCCGGCCTCCCGCATGCCCACTATACGCCCTCGCTCAAAGTCCGTCAACTGCACATACGGTTCACGTCCACGCTGTCGCGGCATGCTACCAGTGTTAAAGACTGCGATGGAGCTCCGTATGCCACGGCAAACTGGCTGACACTGACGGCGGCGGTGCCCAAATGCTGCGCAGCTAGCGCCATTCAACGGCCAACACCGCGGTTCCTGGTGTGTCCGCAGTGCCGTACGTGTGATCATTGCTTGTACAGCCCTCTCGCAGTGTCCGGAGCAAGTATGGTGGGTCTGACACACCGGTGTCAATGTGTTCTTTTTTCCATTTCCAGGAGTGTATATCAAAATGTTTGAAGTGGTCATAGTCAAACTAGATTAGCCCATTACGATCAGTACTGTGAGGTGCTTAAAAATGTTATTAGAAAAGCAAAGAGTATCTGATGTGCAAATAGAATAGCTAACTCACAGGTTAACATTAAAACCATATGGTGAGTTGTGAAGGAAGTGTTTGGTCAGCAGCACAAGGCCGACGACATAAAGTCGGTTCGCAGTAAAAGTATTTTTGTTACTGATAAATCAGATATATGTACAGTATTTAACAATCATTTTCTGAGCATTGCTGGCGAATTAAATAAAAATTTAGTTTCTACAGGCAATCATATAACTCTCTTGGCAAATGCCTTCCCGAGATTGATGTATGAAATACTCCACTGTGATACAGACAAGAGGGGGACAGGGTCAATAATTAAATCACTGAACACTAAGGACTCTCACGGATATGACAGCGTGCTTAGCAGAATATTAAAGGACTGGCTGCACATGTTAGCCCTGTATGTAGCCATATTTGTAATTTTTCCTTTAGGAATGGTCAGTTTCCTGAACGATTAAAGTACTCAGTAGTAAAGCCGGTTTATAATATTGGAGAAAGGGATAATGTAGACAATTTTAGACCTATTTCGATGCCATCAGTGTTTGCTAAAGTTATTGAAAAGGCTATGTATGTAAAGATATTTGATCATTTTATATCACTTGATTTTCTATCTAATGCACAGTTCGGCGTTAGAAGTCGTTTAACAACTGAAAATGACATATTCTCTGTGATGTGTTGGATGGGTTAAACAATAGGTTGAGAACGCTAGGCGTATTTTTTGATTTCAGTAATGCGTTTTATTGTGTTGATCACAAAATATTGCTCCAGAAGTTGGACCATTACGGAATACTGGGAGTAGCCCACAATTGGTTCACCTATTACGTTAGGAACAGACAGCAAAAGGTCATTATTCACAGAATGGGCATATGATTGCTGAAACGGAGCAGTTCAAATTTCTAGGTGTTCAGGTAGATAGTAAACTGTCGTGGAAATCCCACGTTCAAGATCTTATTCAAAAACTTATTGCTGCTCAATGCTATTTTTACTATTCGAACGGTATCTGAAGTCAGTGATCGTTCGACACGAAAATTAGTCTTCTTTCCTTATTTTCATTTGCTTATGTCGTATGGTATTATATTTTGGGGTAACTCTTCCCATCCTAAAAGCATATTTTTGGCTCAGAAGCGGGCAGTTCGGGCAATAAGTCATGTAAGTTCGCGAACCTGTGGTAGACCCCAGTTCACGAGTCTGGATATTTTGACACTGGCCTCTCAATACATATATTCCTTACTGTTATTTCTTGTTAACAATATTAGCTTATTCCCAAGAATAAGCAGCTTTCACTCCGTTAATACTCGGCAGAAATCAAACCTGCATTAAGATCGGAATTCCTTAACTCTTGAGCAGAAAGGTGCATCCATTTTCAATAAGTTGCCACAAGAATTCAAGTAATCCATGCACTTTCAAATCGAAACTGAATAGTTTCCTCTTGGGTCACTGCTTCTATTCTGTCGAGCACTTAATTGAAAAATTAAGCTGATTCATGTTGTATTGTTGATTGCGTTTACTTAAACTTATGGCTTGACTTTTTTCGGGTTCATAAACATTTTATTTTTATCCGTTATTATTTTTATCTTGTAATTCCATGCATTAACACGTTCCATGACCTTGGAGATTTGGTCCTCAATTTGGTCCTATGGAACGTGACGTGTAAATAAATATAGGAAAAAATGGCCCTTATCTCTTGACTGAATTGACTTAGAAGCTTAAATTTTCCACACTGCTAACAGACGGTACACCTTTGTGTGTGACATAATTTTAAACTTGATACCTCCAAGCGTTCCTCTGAAAAAGGAATCTGAGCAGTCGGAGGCAGACAGGCTTGTGGACAATGAAGTGGTGCTGTAACCTTTCCGCTTTCCGTTTTTACCGGTCGAGGTACGAAACTGTAAAAAAAATGTTTGCTTGGTACAGTGATTAAGGTGTACGCGTATGTGGAGACAGTGTTTGCAGAGCAATCGCCGACATTGTTTAACTGAGGCGGAATACGGGGAACCAGACCGCATTCGCCGAGCGAGATGGAAAACCGCCTTAAAAAACGTCGACAGGTTGGCCGGGACACCAGACCGCGACACTAATGCGACGGGGTATTCCTTCCCGTTCGGGAATCAGCGCGTTAGACCGCACGGCTAGCCACGCAGACAAGCTGTAGGGTACCGCTCTTTGTCTCTCCGTGTCTGTCGGTAAAAACGGAATCCTTATAGGACTACATCGTTATCCACAAGCCTGCCTGCCTGTCTGTCCGACTGTAAAGACTCCTTTTTCTGAGGAACGAGTCGAGGTAGCAAGTTGAAATTAATGTCACACAGAAAGGTCTATGCTCTCTTGGTGGCGTGAAAAATGTGAGCTTCTAAGTCTTTGCAGTCAGCAGGTACGGTCATTTATATCACATATTTCGATACTCGCAAACTCACTAACTGAACATTTGTAGGTACTCCCCGTTAGTCTGCAATCATTAAATGGTGCAATAAGCAAGGTCTCACAGGAAAAGTAAGGAAGAAAATCAGAAAACAAATATATCATTTAAAGAAACAGATTCTTTTGTAATTTGTTTTCCTCAGGAGCGGATGTAGGAGAAATTTATGTCAAGTACTAATGTACACGGTCCCTTGGCGGTGTAAGTAATGTAAGCTTTTAAGCCAATGCAGTCAAGACATATGCCCATAGGCGTCATGCACTTTGTTACTCGGGAACTCATTCATCATAACCCATATACAGGTCAGACCTGCTGATATAGCTGTAAAGTACGTGCCTGGAAACCCAGAGGTGGCTGGATCGAATCTTGGTTGGACCACCGATTTATCCTAGCCTTCACCTGTCGATGGAAGAAACCACACATAGTTCATATTCCACTTTAAACGTGGGACTCGTTTCCGCTGCTCAATAACTAGGGTACGTTATGGACCAACAAGTCGTCGAAATACGGTCCAATAGAGAGAAGTTTGTACGGAACCCCCAGAACACAAGTCATAGGGAGAACATTGTTGCAGCATGCTGTTGAACAATAACACTGACCGTCTACAGGATGCTTTACAACGGAAAGTATGTTCAAATGTGTGTGAAATCTTATGGGACCTAACTGCTAAGGTCATCAGTACCTAAGCTTACACACCACTTAACCTAAATTATCCTAAGGACAAACTCACACACCCATGCCCGAGAGAGGTCTCGAACCTCCGTCGGGACCAGCCTCGCAGTCCCTGACTGCAGCGCAAAGCATGAGTTCTCCCTCCGTCCCTCCATCACACTCTCCCTCCCCCTCTTGTCTCACAACATGTATTCCATTTGTAGTTTTACCTGCAGCGAAAATTAATTAACGTTGTACATGCAGTTGTCTTTGAAGACTTCAGACCAAAGCCTGGTTCGACGCAGCTCTCCACGCTAGTGAATTCTGTGCAAGCCCCTTCATGTCCGAATATCGACTGCAGAGGTGAAACAACCTGGCACGAGATAGACTTTTGCAGAGACCTGCATCAAACTACGCTTCGAACTGACTATAACAAATACAACATAAATATGAAAAAAAAGTAAATCAATCGACTGAACTCGGATGGTGGAGATGAGGTAACTAGATTACGGGATAAATAAATGCCGTGTGGCTACGACCTCCCGTCGGGTAGACCGTTCGCCTGGTGCAAGTCTTTCGATTTGACGCCACTTCGGCGACTTGCGCGTCGATGGAAATGAAATGATGATGATAAGGACAACACAACACCCAGCCGGGAATCGAACCCGAAGAAAAACGAGAATCAGAGGTCTGGGCCATTGCATACCCGGTGTAGGAAAGTTTCTGCCAGGAAGTCTACTTACGAGAAGGAAGACACGGAGAGACAAAATGGCTCTGAGCAGTACGGGACTTAACATCTATGGTCATCAGTCCCCTAGAACTTAGAACTACTTAAACCTTAATAACCTGAGGACATCACACAACACCCAATCATCACGAGTCAGAGAAAATCCCTCGCCCCTCCGGGAATCGAACCCGGGAACCCGGGCACGGAGAGACAGACTATGCCAGAAGCTGAAATATATGTTGGAAATGAAGGGAAAGTGGATACAAGGCACTGCACCCGACAGTGAGAAAGCGCTTATAAAGGAGTCTAAAAGTCAGCAGTTGTAGTAGCGCTCTGTCTGAGTTACAGTGAAGTGGTTATCATCGAGTAATTGTCGAGGAATGAAGCCGAGGAAATGAAGTGCATCAGCCAGCTCGTAACCGCACCAGCAACTGATGGAAAATTTTGAACATCATTTACGAGAAGACAGTGACAACTACGTGTCAGAGACACTATTGACAGATAAGTAGCAAGTGTGTTATTAGTTATGTTTAGAGTTGAGCAAGAACAGTTGGTCTTTGTTTCAAGTAGTTGGTACCCTACACTGGTGGATTGGACCAGCGCAGCGACGCGACAATTCAGTTTTGTGGTTATCCCCAAAGCTAAGATCACTCTGTCATGTTACTTTAATTAAAAGTTTTCAGTGATGTACTCTCATGACCACTGTTGGCTGCATGGCCAATGTTGCTTAAAACCAAAATAAAGAAAGAAATAATAATGGGATGTCAACGGCAAATCTCAAAATTTTTATTTTCTTCTCCCTGGAGTTTAATTTCCATGCAAAATTTTCCCCTGCTTTCCTTTACTGCTTGCTGAAAGTGCGGATTGAATAAAATATGGAACAGATTGAATAGCGAAGGAAAATGATCAAACCAGCCACCAAATGAGGGCATTGCAGCGGTGGGCGGTGAGGCGAAGAAGCTGGCGTTAATCAGAGGCGGTGTGCGGCAATTAGTTGGCGTAACTGCCCGCTACGCGCCTGCGCAATTAGCGGCACAGCTTTTATGTAAGTCGCGCATTAGCCTGCCGCGCACGCAACGGTCCACCGAGCAGTCCTTTCCCAGCCCCCGATATTTATGGACTAATGATCGGCCACTGGAACGAGAGCACAGGCGCACCGTGTGCGACGAGGGAAGGGGCTGCAGCGCGCTCATTGGCTGCCGGCTGTGACGTCAGCTTGAGCCGCCTCACAGCGACGATCTCTGCTTTTGGGCAGCCGCTTTCCGCGCAGTCGCAGCATGCGATGTGACGTCCCCGTGCGCGCGTAGTATGTAGACGGAGTCCGAACCAGTCCTTTCGTGGCAACATGCCGTGTGCAAACGCCTGCCTTAATGTAAACTGTCTGTCGACCTCTCTTCTCGGTAACCTACTATTAAGCCGTTTCACCGGCCGGGATCATACAAACCGGCATTCACTCAAAGTTTTCTGACGATCATAATTCTGTCCGTTACAGCTCCCTCGTCCCCGCGGCAGTTTGGAATCCTCGCTTAGCCGCCGTTTTTCCTCAAGTTTCCAATCTCCGTGTGGATATCGTGGCGCGTACCCTGTTATCATCCCACTTTCGTCGTTCCCACTGAAATTGGTCGAATACAAAACAAATTTATTACGCTTTACAAATATGAACGCTTTACTGCTGACTTTCAATTTATATGAAAATTTTTAACGGCACAGCTTTCACAGTGCGTCGGCTTATAGTCAAGGAAATAATTAATATTCAACTTGTGTCGCGGTTTAGAGCAAGTACGTGGAAAATAGATTTCGAAACAAGCTTTAGCCTCTAGACGCGCCATAATCGGGGATTAGGAGTCACCGTTGTATGAGATATGGAAAACGTGCTTCATCCATTTTATACTCTCGTGAACCTCACGGTAGCGGCGTCTTAAGGAAGAATGACGTCCAAATACAGCCGACTATTTTCAAAAAATAATCTAACGCAATGTAAGAAACAGTTTATTAACATTCAGTAAGAAGGCTACCTCATAAACTCAATTTAGAAATACATAAGTATTTTACTTGTTTTCTAAACGTCTTATGTCACTCTATGTTCGCACGGTAATAAGTACTGATATTTAAATCAAAACTATTCAAGAGACACAATATAAAACATACTAAAAAGTATACAATTTATTTAATTCGCCCAGCAATTAAACCTGTTAATAGGATGCTACAGCAGAAAGAATAAGTTCAAAAATGATTCAAATGGCTCTGAGCACTATGAGACTCAACTTCTGAGGTCATCAGTCCCCTAGAACTTAGACCTACTTAAACCTAACTAAGCTAAGGACATCACGCACATCCATGCCCGAGGCAGGATTCGAACCTGCGACCGTAGCGGTTGCGCGGATCCAGACTGTAGCGCCTAGAGCCGCTCGGCCACCCCGGCACGCAATAAGTTCCTTTCTGAATTTTTGTACGCTACTAGCGTAGATTATATGCGAGCATCAATAACAATCAAATTAAAATAACAGTAGATGTTTATTCGCTAACGAAACAAAGAATATAAAACGTGACGTTCCACCTTTGACGCAATACTGTTTTACGCCAGCTTATTGTAAAACAAACTGAGGTCACCCAACTTAACATATTTGGATTTCATTGTCTTCAACATGGTCTCTGACAACATTAATAGTGGTAACCTACGGAGCATAATAAAGCATAATGGATTCTCTCTTCATTTCTATTTATCGATTAAAAGTATTAATGAAATATGAGCACTTGTTAATCATCTGTATGATCCAACACCACTAAAAGAATTAATAAGTATAATCCCCTAGATTATCGAAGATTCTACAACTGACGCAGACATACAACTGGAGGACTTCTCGATTCTGAAATCATAGCTTTACTCTGACTGCGTGAGAGAGATAAGTAGCAGACACAATAGCCTGCATTTAGGAATACGTATTCTGAATCTTGTACTATGTATCAAATATAATACAGAAGTATCAATCCATAGAATAAAGACAATAACCAGCAGAGACTAAAATTCTATTAGAACCAAAGTATTGTTTATAATAAAACACTAGATTGCGACAAAATTTTAATTACGTTGGTTTTGACAAGAAAAATAACACAGAAGATAAAACTGAATTGATGAAAGTGATCAGCGAAAAAAAAAAAAAAAACTCGAAAAAATTAAAAATTGAGTAAAGTTTTAAATCTTACAAGGACACTTTCTAACTTATCAGTGAACACTTTCAAGACGTATCAGTCGATGTAATGACAAATAGTAAAAAAAAAGGTAACATAAGAGAACAAGCTTGTGACGGGGGTGTATGAGAAAAGTACCGGTAAGGAGACTAACAAGACTGCAAGGGGCCTGGCGACACAGTGTTGTTCAGCTTGAGTAGACCGGTGTGTTACACAAACACTTTGTCTGCGAGTCTTGGTCTCCAACTTCCGTCCGCCAATGCTGGGGCTTTCAATACTGGAGCGTTCACTCTGCATGGTTTCTTGGACATCTGTACCGGAGGCGAAAGTGTTGTGGGGCTCAACGGTGTGTTCGCCAAGGTCGCTGCAAGTGGAGATTCGCAAGATGCAGGCATCTCCTAACAGTCTGATGCGATACATAACGTCCTGTGGCCTCTTCGCACGCCGAATTCAGCTCGAAGCACTATATCCTCAGTTCCCTTGACTCAAAAGCCGTAGATATCGCTCTTCCTGTGCGCCTGTCGCACATGGACGGTCTGTGAGGCGTAAATCCTCAACACTACCCGTAAATTGGAACCAATTTCATCCTCAACACTACCCGTAAATTGGAACCAATTTCATATCACTTTGACTCGACATATACGTCGAGCAGGTACGTATTGGTCTCGACTGCCCTTCGTGGCATGATGAATGTTAGACGTCTCTAATGCGACCCCACTGATGTCGTGCTATGAACTGAAATGCTGCAGTCCATTCGAGTGCGGTGTTCTACCTGTAGCAGCGCTCGTGAGAATTTGTGTGTACGTTTACAAACTACGTCAAGAATGACTTCCCGATCGGTACAGGAATCGTCACAACAGTAACACACCTATACAATATTCCGTCGTGATACAAAACTTTTGTTGATCTTTCTAATACCATGTGCCTCTTAAAGCACAAATGGCATAACTCAACTTTCCCTTATTTTCGTTTATATATGGTCGAGATCTAGTTTAACAACGGCATTTTGTTAATAGAGCTGGCAGAGCAACCGAATAGGTAGCAGCACGAGTTACTGCTGTCAGCAGAAGTGGCGTAGATGGGAGTTGTACCACAGTGCCTGCTATTATTTCGATTTATTTCAACAGGCTGCGGTTGTTAAGTTGTCTGAATGTTACAATAACAGGAGTTTACTCGTGAAAGTGGTTGAGTTGTTTTCAGTGTGTTTCACCATGAGTTATGGTAATAAAGACAGCACCGGGGAACCGATTAGTTGTGGTGATAATGCATCCAGCGACAAATATTTTCCATGACATTCAGAGTCATCCCGTATCGTTGGTATGTTTTTCTCGTTACCTTATTACTTCATGTCAAAATTAATAGTTGCTCTTGTTTGAATGCATTTAGCAGTATACAGCAAAACATCTGAGAACTTTGCAGTAAGATGGTTATTAAAAATCCATAACCTAAACACAGAATTATAACAGTTGTCCGGTTATGGTGTGGTTGCCTACAACAGGCCTAGCATCTACGGCGTTAACAAAAATGGGAAGCCCCAAAAAATAATACCAAAACGTCGATAAGATATTGGCACAAATATTTTTCAAAATTTTACTATATTTGTTTTTCTTCTTGTTCGATAGATGGGAGTCATGATAGTGAGACAGAAGCAGGTGTAGCTGGCCTTCAAAACAATATAGTAGAAGGTGATATAACTCATCCCGATAAATACAGTGTAGTAGACAGCGCAGCTAACCGATGTAACAAGAGGAAAATAAATGTGTGCAGACAAGCAGAGAAGAAAATTTAAAAAAAGAAACAATGTGGACAATGTTACACAAGAAGTATGGAAAAGTCGTAGGAGTAATGCATTCAATAGCTTGAACTGCAACTGCAGAACTTATTTTTTTTTAAATTATAGGGCAAGAACGAAGAAAAGTATTTTAATATTTTTGGAAAATGGGGTCTATCTCTGCTCAAAATGCGTTGTTATCTGACCTGACAAAACAGAAAACGCCGCAACGTCACCGACCAACAAATGGCAGTAAAAACAAAAAATATGCAACTAACCTTTTTATGTTAGCCTATATGGATGAAGTGAGACTCCGGCTGAAGTAAAAGAGGCAAAAAATTTTCTTTTAAGAAACTACATTAGAATATATGCTGGTAGTACAGGACCACAGAGTATCATTCTCCTCTTCACAACCACACCGTAAAATATCCTACAGTTCAAACAGAAGATATTTTCCAGAAACTTGTATACTCTACTGTTCTATAATTTGTATGTAAAAGATGTTGGAAATCAAGAAGAAGAGACACTGACAGAAAACGGTTATCGTAATACTTTTAACAATAGCTTTCCCACGTCGCTCACAAGCAAACCTTTATTTAAATAGCAAATTTGCAAAAGAAATTAAACGTTCAGCAAATGAACAAAAAAGGAACAGTTTCACGAAACCACGAATTGCATTTACGTACGGCTGAAAAGACTCGGGAGTCCGTGAAAGCTGACACTGAAAAATCTGTTTCTCGTAGTTCCTACTATTTCTTTTCTTTTGGTTTAGAAAAACCTCAGTGCCTTTCTAGACTGATATGCGAAGTAGCTTATACAAACGCTTTTTTTCAGTTTCGGTTGCTACGAGCTGTCATGTACTGCTTGGATTAAGTGACTGGATTGCGAGATTCCCAATAAATTGGTGCCTGTTTCGCCAAACACACCGAAACAAGAACACTGCCTGCGGAACATGTTCTCTAGTACAGTGACCCTTGTACAGGACAGAAGAGAAACTGTGAAATAGCGATGACATTAATGAAACTAGTTTGCATTGAAACAAATAACATTGACATCATAAACCAAAATTTTATGAAAAGTGGTCTTTCCTATCTACCAACTGATGGTGATTTTGCCTCAACAGAAAATTGTAGCAAGGCAGTAGTCAAGGAAAAAAAAGTTTCTTTCACGTTATTGTAATGATAAGCAATGACTTCTAGTGTGTAGAAATCTTGTTGAAATACGAAAGGACATGGAAGAACTTTCGCCCTTCATTCCAACGTTCAATATCGTTACTTTCACGCCCGCATCTCGTGGTCGTGCGGTAGCGTTCTCGCTTCCCACGCCCGTGTTCCCGGGTTTGATTCCCGGTGGGGTCAGAGATTTTCTCTGCCTCGTGATGGCTAGGTGTTGTGCGATGTCCTTAGGTTAGTTAGGTTTAAGTAGTTCTAAGTTCTAGGGGACTGATGACCATAGATGTTAAGTCCCATAGTGCTCAGAGCCATTTGAACCTTTTTGAATTACTTTCAGTCTTCCTTCTTCTGACAATGATGGTGATATTGGACTACTTAAAGAATATAAGAGTGACGATGAGTAACAAATACAACGTAAAATTATGTAAATACAATACAATGTTGTTGACTGTCATGAATATTTTGTTAGTAAATAAAATCCTTTACCTAGTTACATCACAAGTGGTGTAACAACATTTAGACAGTTATATAACGTCTATAAACATTTAAAATTTATTGAAAATTTTAATTGGAGTTAGAAGAAAGTATTCCGGTAACGTATACGAAAAAAGTACTACAGAAAGTGCAGGTGAGTTTCTATAACATTCCTAGTAACCGTTAAATGTCAAAAAACAAGAATTTTTAGTTACGCCTTTCGTACTGAAAAGGGCTCCACTGTGAGTGATATATTTGTGATGTATTTATTACTGAAGCAGAAACCATGCGAGCAAGTGGATCTACAAAAACAATTGTCCATAACATGCATAAGAGTCTCTCATGTTTTCTGCTATTGCAAAGAATTCACCTTCACTGTACTGTGACAAGGTTGACTGAGAGCACTGCATGAGTAGTGACAAGAGTTTTGGCTCTGTATTTAGTTATTTCTGTGATACACCTGCTAGTGAGGAGCTGTACAGCGCTAAGGCAGTCTTATTTGAGGCATAGTAGCGAGCAGTTGAGTGTTTCAGAGAATGAGATCTGTTTTCTGTGAGTGGAAGAAGCTATCTGGAATACTTTATTATGAAAATTAAAACTCTTTGGCAATGCTTCTCGTTCATTATACTGATGGAGTAGATTATGGAGGAATCTTATAGCTAACAAAGGCATGTGCAATAATAAAATGTTTGTCAGAACTGCTGATTCAAGGAAATATTTGTCCCTCATATAATTAATAACTTTTCATGACTAATGTTAATTTTATTGTATTGTTTATCACTGCGTCACAAATTACTCAATTGGTAGAACTCTTTGTAGTTTCTTTGCAATGAGAGAATTTTGTAAAAATTAGAGTCTTCTTATGCTCTACAGTCTTTTTGTCAATAATCAGAGCTTGGTGTCTCAAATATGATTCTCTTTGGAGCAAAATCCACCTCCATAAATCATAGTAAAATTGTGAATATTTTGTCGTGCATGCACTACACCTTATGCCACACGAAGTCATAGATCCTTTCTGACAAACAAATTTAGAGTAAAATATTTATCTTTAGCTGCTGCATCAGTTGAACTGTATTTGCTTTCGTGAACGCCAGCACTCTAGACGTCGAAACAGCATGTTGAGCTACTGGAAAGTCACTTTTATTTCAAGACAGACCTTACTTTGCATTCTTTGTCAAATAGTTTGTAATCGGCTTTGTCAGATATTGTGCTAGCAAGCAGATTAATTTTCAATGAACGCTATTGGTAATTTCCAATAGTTATTTTCTTCTGAGTAGTGTAGTAATTAATTTTTATGGGTATTCCAAATCTAACATCGCACATCAGATCACTCAACGTTCATAATTTCCTTCGGTACTGAGTTTTAGTTAGACAGTTGCCGCTGAGCATGCAATTAGTTTCTTTTTGCATTTCATTAGATTCATTTTCTTTATTTGAAATTTTGCATTTTATGAAGTTTGGAGTTTTATTTCACGACACTGTTCATATGCTCTACACAGGACCAACCAACAGTCAGTTTGGCTCAACAAATGAATACGATATCCAATGTACAAGTTACATGAAGAGCAAGATTTAGAGAACAAAATATTCAGTGTTCATACATACATTTTTTTGCAGAAAGCTTACTCACATCGACCCTTTTCGCCTAGGATAGTCCTACGATTACGTAATTAGATTGCAGCAGAGGTTCTCCAAAGCAAATCAGCGCTACCCGTATATGAGCTAGCATTTGTATTTTCTCTTTCAGCTTTGTATTTTTATTTTTATTTTTGTGGGAAAATTTTTTCTCCTTTTGCAAAAAATACAAGATCTCTGTTGCGTAAGCATATAATAGTACAAACTGTGTGAGTTATTGCAGCGTTAGCTAGATTTTTAGCTAACATTTCTGTTGTGTAAAAGAATTTATTATTTTCGTTTATTTAACCCAAAAGGAAAATTTTTTTGGTTTCCCTGTCTTTACATTTCAGCGTTATGGCTATTTCGTAGCCCTACGAAACATCGAACCACGTCATAAAGTAATGATCCAATTATTAAAGAAACAGAAGGAGCACAACAGTCGATTAAACGTAAATAATCTACTTGAAATTTCAGGCAATGCAAATAATTTACCACACAGTTGAGTGATTTATTAGGAAAAGCAACAGAAGAGAGATCCAAGAGTAAACATGAAATTACAGAACACGAATCGGTAGGTGATTCATCTATGCCAAATTTGGCGGCAACCACTTACTGAGACAGTCGATTAGTGTTTTGCTTCAATGTTTTCTACTCAAACAGTACGCAAGCCAACATCTATTAATGACAGGGTGACCAGAGATATTCTAAAATAGAGTGCAAGTACTCTTGTTCATCTTCTACTCTATGTACTCTACGCTTTCCCTTTATTTGCACATGCTGTACTCTTTTTGAACTTCTCAGTCTAAAACGCTTTGGGTTAAAATTCTGCAGCACTAATATCGGTTTATGACGTGTCGCGGTATAGTGTGGCAAATGTGTGGTACACAAATACTCTTCGTGTACCCAGGACGAGACCATTCCGTTAATTGAAGGGGAAAGCTGTCTATGTTAGAATCGACATGCCTTTATTGAGCAGCCGCCAACTTGCAACGCAGCATCCACCACTGTCTAGCCATCAGCGCACTTACCTGCAGAGTTATTTAGCGCACATTGTTGTTCATGCGAAAGTCAGTGTGGGGCTTTGTTATTTTGCAGTTGCTATCTCACTGTGGACAGTGTATGATCAACTAGTGAACAACTGCTCAACACGAACAGTGGAAAAACTGAAATGGCACGTCGTAAATGTAAATTTCAAGATTGTTTTGAGAGTGCCTATCCATAAAGCGAATTAAAGACGACGACTGCAAGGCCAAATGCCTCAATGCAACGTAATTTTGTCAATTCAAAACAAAGGTAAGCTCAATACTGAACAGCAAGTTAAATTCACAACTGCGCAACTTAAAAGTAAAACATAATTTGCCAAAACTAGGTTAGAAATATTCTTTCGACCAAAGCAACTGTGTTCAGAGGAGCTGAAACTGCGCCACATGGAACTCGTGTGGTCATATCATAATGTTGCATATAATCAATCGTTTAGAGTATGAATTTGTACAAGCACTCTTCTCAAAACTCATGTGATCAGCGAATTTCAGTTGCAAGAACTAAATCAGAAGCTATTGTTACGAATGTTCTATACAGGGTGATTCACGAAGATATGCAAATATTTTAATACGTTATACTACAAGTAAAACTAAAGATAAAAGTTCATATAAACATAGATCCGCAAATGTTTACCTACGGAGTTACGGAGTTGCCTGAAATTTAGCAACTTTGCTAATATGAAGCCATCGCGAAACTGTATGAGGTTAAAGCAACGCACGATTTACATTTATTTTGTATGTGTCCCAGACGTGTATCTGCAGAAGTTTTCCAGTATCGAGCGCATGTACAGATTTGAACACTAGGTAGAGAACCTCTCTCCCATAACATTCGAAATACTCCGCGAAGGATAACGTATGCGATATACGTTAACTGCAGCAGTAGCATTATCACCACAATTGTCATAAATAAACACCATATCGGCGTATTCCTCTGTCGTAAATTTGAAAGCCACACCTATTTCATAAATAATCTACAAACTACAACAGCTACTATATGGTTTCAGTTAAATTCACTGTTCTTATTATGTTCTTTCACTGAACAATACAGAAAACTAATCCGTTTCAATGTTAGGAAACGACTGAAACAACACCCTAACGGTTGCCAACAGTAACATAAACGTTTTATACGTTCTTAATGGAAAGTAGACAAGTTTACTTCTATAATAATCTTTGCTTCTTTGGATGTTCTTGAAAACTACCGCAGATACACGTCTGGGACATGTTTTATTAGACTCACCAAACCAATAACAACAAAATTACTGGAAGTAGTGCTTTGCTTTAACCTCGTAAAGTTTGCGATGGCTTCATATTAGCGAAGTTGCTAAATTTCAAGTAAATTTTTTTATCAGCCATAACTCTGTAACTAAACATTTGCGGACCTATGTTTATGTGAACGTTTTTCGTCAGTTTTGAGTGTAGAATAAGATGTTAAAGTATTTGCACATGTTCGTGAATCTCCCTGTATAACAGGTTTGAATAAAGATTAAAAGAAGAGATTAAGTCAACAAATTTCGTCGTAGTGGTAAGTGATGCATCAAATAGGGAAGACAAGAAGATACTTCCTGTTCAGGTTCGATTCTGCAAATTTTCCAGCGAGCCTGGCAACATGAATATAAATGTAAGAGTGAGGCTTCTACGAGTTTGTATTCTTCCAAACGAGACTGCCGAGACTGTTGCAGAACATGTTCAGTCTGTATTACGGTGTTACATGCTGTAAGAAAGACTTATTGGTTGTGTTGCAGATAATGCACCTGCCAATTTTGGCTCTCTGGCAAATACAGGTCAAGGTAACTATGTACACCATACACTATAAAAGACATTTAAAAAAAGGTACTGACACTAGGGTGGGTTGCACCTATTATTCATAATGCACTGGAATGTGCAGTGGCAAAGACGATACGTATTGACATAAGAAATATCTGTTACAAGGTATATCATCACTTTGACATTTACGCAGTACGTGTCTATAAGCTGAAAGACTTGGAATCCACTATCAGCAAATGCTGCAGCATTGGAAAACTCGGTGGGTCTCTCTCGTTTCCAGTGGTGTAGCATATCCTAAAATTGTTTGAACCACTGAAGAGTTATTTTTTAAGTAATACAGACTCCCCAATAACTTTAAAAAGTTCTTTGAACAGCATCATAGTGGTCTGTGGTTTCTATTCATGCACAACTTAATTTGTACAGTAATTTTCTTAAAAGAATTCAGAGGGAAGATATTACTTCAAATGAAGTAGCAGCGGAATATAACAATCTGCTTCAGAGGTTAGACAGGCAAGTGAATACATTTATTCCACTTACAGTAATGACACTGCAGTAACATTAGCAGAGAATGGTGTTCTAAACAGTATTCAGTTTCAGGAAACTGTCAAAATATTTTACTACGAGTTCTCCTACACTTAAAAATAGTCTAAACGATTTATTAAAGGTGTGCTTGAACTACGGAAGTTGCTGTTAAAATGTGTTATAGCACACAAATAATTTAAATCATGCTTTGAACTGTAGGAAAATATAACTGAATACCATGGTGACGGAAACATTATTTTTGATATATACTGTTCCATAAAGCGAGTAATTGAAGAATACTTGGAATCCTGGAGAACCCATAATGTGTGTCTCCAGGGAAAATGGGAAATTTTGCTACAATGCTGCATGAAGGCTGGTTGTGATTTAAATTAAGAGTTTAAAAGGCTCGTGGAGTTTATTTTTGCTATTCCAGGAACGAATGCACACTGTGAAAGAGTTTTCAGTGTTCTCTCAAACTATTGGTCGTCTGAAAAAAGTAGACTTTAAGCACAGACAATGGTGATGAAAATGAAAACTGCCACGAAGAAAGAGGCCTCCCTTCTTGAAAGTGTGGAACCTCAGTAAAATATGATGAGGGACCAATCTGCAGCGCACAACAATCTTAAATGTTCATATGCTATTGTCAGAGCAGGCAATGTTAAATATACTTATTTTTAAATGAATAAATAAATATTTTCTTTGGACAATTCAGCTGGTATATACTCTTTTCCAGGTGGAAGTACATGGTGACCCTGCTTACTGAGAATATGCACCCAGTTGTTGCAAGTCCAGTAAAGATGAATGTGAAACTCAATAATTCAACTTTGTTAGAGTTGCTACTAAACTTGAACAAAATTCTTGAATGGAACACGAAACAATATCAGAAAATCTGCAAAAAACCAGTACAAAACACAAAGTCACAAGAAGAAATTAATAAAGATGTCGAAACTAGGAACACATCACAAGTTCGGAAACTTGGGAAAGAAACAGCGAAACCTTTCTGTAGAAAAAATGAAATGATCGTGTGGCATTGATGGCCGTGAGGCCCCATCGGGGTAAGTTCGGCCCCGGGGTTTCCAAGTTTTGTTTCAGATGACGTCACATTGGGTGACTTGCGCGTCGGTGATGATGAAATCATGGTTAGAATAAGACAACACAATTTCCAGACCGGCCCAGAATCGAACCCGAGCTCTCTGCATGGTAGGCAAGCCGGTACAAGTATTTCAGTCTCGATGCTTTCAGTGCACATTTATATTCTAATCTTTTGTGTAAAGCAGAATGTGTTTAAAGCGTCAACGGAATGCAAATTTCAAGACTTATTTAATAATTCATTGTATAATGCCGGACAGAGCCTATGGAGTATTCCCGTATACGTTAGTTATCATTATACGTATACGTAAACGTTAGTTATTCACTGTCCTGTAAGGACGCTACTTTTAACACAATGACTATACAATCCAGACAATGCTGTTAAGTGGTGCAAAATCAGGAAAAGTGGTTCGGCGCAGCGCGACACTGCGATTGTGGATATCAAACCGCACCTCTGCATAGCAACGAGCAAGTTATTCGCACTGTCGGTGCATCAAAGAAAATTGCTCGTTCGTGTATGCTCTGCATGTCGACGTTTCTCGTTTCCCGTTGTTATTGAGACCCGCAAGCACACACTGGAACATTGTTGAGCACCCATGAATGTACTCAATGAAAGAGGACGTTGTTGTTCCGTTGAACAATGGTTTTATCCGTCAAAGCCCACCATTACAATAAAATGATGTTGAACAAAAACTGTGTGTAGCTTACACTTAACGGAAAGATTAAGGTAATTCAGGAGAGTGAGAAAGACAAACTCTTTGTGCGTGAAATAATATTGCGTTTCAAATGTGGTACAAAAAAATTTATAATACTTTAAGAGACAGTACGAATGAATGATACAGTACGGACACATGAAAAGCAAGGCGATGACGACGGGAAATGAAGTAACTAACAAGGTAGTGTGGGAATGGTTCGTAAGGGCGCGGGCAAATCTTACATTTGGACCCATGTTGCAGAGTGAGGCTCTGACAGTAGGTAAAGAGTTTGCAAATGCGTAGTTTAAGGCACCCACAGGATGAGTGGGTAGTATCAACTCTAGGCACAACATCGTGTTGAATGGTTTGGGGAAGCTAAGGATGCGCAGGAAAGTGTAGCAACAGAATGGAAGACAATATTGTCCAACATTTTTGCCAGTTATGACGCCAAAGACGTGTTCAGTGCCGCTGAAATGGGACTGTTCTATGGCCAACTGCATTCAGAATCTCTAGCAATTCGAGGTGAAAAGTGCACAGGCGGAAAAATGTCGAAGGAATGGCTGCTGCGTGGATGTGTTCAAAAATGGTTCAAATGGCTCTGAGCACTATGGGACTTAACTTCTAAGGTCATCAGTCCCCTAGAACTTAGAACTACTTAAACCTAACCAACCTAAGGACATCACGCACATCCATGCCCGAGGCAGGTTTTGAACCTGCGACCGCTCGGCCACCCTGGACGACTGCGTAGAAACGTGGTGGGTGAAATGATGAGGTCATCGGTGATTGAAAAGGATGCAAAACAGTGTTGTTTCAAAAACGCATACATCAGTAAGCTTCTAGTTACATCGTGAAGAAATAAAAAGGCTTGGATTGTGAGTGATCTTATGGAAGAATGGCTGGGCTTTGTCAGTGCCGAACTGAAAAAAGGAAATCGCCAAGTTATCCTTTGCCAGGCAATGCAACATGGTACCCAAAAGTCAAGTTATCAAACGTGAAGTTTCCTTCGTTCCCGCCAAACCAGCGTCACCCAACCCATGGACCAGGGGTTATTTTGCTTCAGCTAAGAATACTGGGAAAATTGGACGATCTGGTTTGAAGGAAAAATGTACAAGGGTAAAGAGTGCATTCTGGGACAATGGCAATAATTATTGTTGCTTCAGTAGATATTTAATTAACTGTCTTTGGAGCTGGAGATGTTATTCCGTTCTCCAATATAACGTCGGAGTTTATTCCAGAATCGTGTCACTGCTACTGAGAACGACTCCGACAAAGTCGGTGAACGATGAAGTGTGACAGAAAGGATATTGCTCTGATGGGAACGGGATTTCTGCCATGTTGTTCAAATAAGAGCGTTAAGATCAACGCGAGATATGAGGAGAGTGTTCGTTTATAGATACATTAAAGAAGACAGACAGTATAGAAATCTCTGAGATTGTCTTCATACAGCTCGGATAGCTTTGCATCTGATGGTGAAATGCGACCAAAGAGTCGAACATAACAGATATAACGAACACTGCATTCACAACCACTTTCAGGCGCCGTGAGGTCTTCTGAGAAAGGCCTTACAGGTTACCATCGTTGTAATCAGCAATTGGAAGTACAAATCTTTGTACAAGTTTCTTTTTCAGGTAAGAGGGAATAGATTTTTATATTTTTGTTGGGCATGGAGAGATGAGGCTGCCACCTTGTACATTACTCTTACGAGCTCAGTCCGATTTCCATTTCCATGTGTTATTACGGCAAGACTATTGGCTGAAGAGGAGAAGTAAGTATTTTGTGTCATTTACGGTTAAAGATGATAAGGATATTTTGGCTGAATGAGCTTAGAATGACCAGTGAGTACCGCTTGGGTTTTGGGATGGGCTGATCTTTATATCGAGAGGCCATTTTCATAGTGCACACTGGTCGGAATTGAGATTCTCGATAATCGTCTTCGGGCTTGTTGGTCTTGCTCTTAGATACAAGTGGAGGTCATCAGCGTAAATATAGCATGTCCAGAGGGACAAAATCGTCGACACATCACTTACATACAATGAAAAGATTACACCTAATATCGAACCCGGGAGGACGTCTGATGCAACCTGCCTCTATTATCGCAGCGGACATAATGCATAGCTGGCGAGACGTCAGGGATGAGCGAAACCATTTCACAGCGCTCGGAGAGGAATTTAGGCTGCTAAGTTTGGTTTATTAAGGCAGATGTTGTTATTCCTCTATTAGGATGTTGGGACCGTACATAGAAAGAACTGCGACAGTACAGCACCGAAGGTAACAGAAAGACATGTGGAAGGAGACGAACGCAAATGACACTTTTATTGCAAGATAATAGTAACAAGTTATCACGATTCATGATGTTCCCCTGGACATTGAAAACGGTGGTACATCGTCCTTAATAGGCTGTTCGAGCACAATGGACGGATATGCGTGCCTTGCAACGTGCTCCATGCTGGGCAGAAGGTTGAAAAGGAAATGTTCCTTAGCTGTGCGTTCCGTTATTCAACCAACTCGTCTGACAACTGCTGGATGGTCATTTGTGTTTCTGGACGTGCTACAATGCGTCTCCCCAACGTTTCCCACACGTGCTCCAGAGAATTTAAGTCGGCAGAAGGAGCAGGTGAGACCATTCACCGAATAATTCGATGAGATCGTGCATTATTTTACAGAAAAATTATGCCAGGGCCGAATGAACCCCACATGGGCGTGGAGGGGGGAGGGGTGCGGTAGTACAGTGTCAGAACAACATTGACCAGTGAGTGTACCATTTGAATGTCAGTACGTCTGTGCAACATTCTATCTCCTCACACCACATCACCTGGAACACCAAAAAGATTAGGTTCGACCATGTTGCTGGATTCATTATGTGTTCCCAGTTCTCTCCATATGAGGGTTCGTCTACAGCATTGGAGCGGAAGAATTGAAAGTGATCTGACCTTTTATTTCCCCACACAGGTTCTTCATTAAAACTTTTATCTGCTAATTCCCCTTTACAACCCCTACAAAGCCTGTAATGAAGACTCTGAAATGGCCTGTATCTTCAATCTGCCTCAGGTTGAGATCTTGGGTGTTAACGCCAACAATAAAAGATGGATAATGAATATGCAAAGCTGTTGATAGCTATTACAGGCCAAACTTATCTGGTATACCGAGTTGTTCGGACAACAGCAAGTTTAGAGATTTTTACAAGTGGTTCTGCGTACATTTTCTGCTAGTCAATATCCATTACAGACTGTGGCTTTCATCAAACTGGTAGTAAATCATACGTCTGCTTCTTTCTCGGAGCAGGATCCAAGTTCTTTTTAGGAGGGTAGAGGATGCTTTTGCCCTCTTCTACCTCTAGCTGGATATGCAAGCCCTTGGCTAGTGACGAATCTTCACAATTTAAACAGCGAATCTTTAAAATGTTTCTTCGCTATTTTTCTTACAGAAATATTGTGCCACACCTGGTGGCCTAGTCACAAAGCGCGTTCGTGGAAACCGAAGGATCGAATTCCGGTCGGAACTATGATTTTTTTCATTCTGCCTTTATCTCTCAATGACGTCAAGAGTAGCCAGGAACGACACGTCGTTTGAATTCAAAGTTCAACTGTAGGTCCCATTTCCAGGGTAGGTTACGTCCGATCAATTCTCCAAACTGGCATCCAATTGAAAGATTGTAACATGCAGTTGTGTCACATGGAATTCTTACTATTATTATTATTATTACGTAAATTTCATGAAATTAATTTTAAATTTTAATTCATCGCTTGTTCCAAGTGTCTAAAATGAGTAATACATGGAATACGAACCGGTATTTGTTAGGTCACAGAATTGTAAACTTGTAATGAGTAGATGATCTCACAAGGTTGTTTGGAATACGAACAAGATAATGCGCCAGACCTACTCCGATGCTCTTCCGTTGATGATTCAGAGTTACGCTTGCCTATGGATGCGAGGCGCGCTGCACTAATCTGATTTAGGACATATCTGCGACAGAACACATCTACGAGTGCAAAAGCGAGCGATGTGTCGTCTGGTCAGAGTCTTACCAGGAAAAACAGCAGTACGCCGCGGGCACCGAGGCATAGAGATATACACACGTGACCAGTGGACTAACATGGACAATCATAGTCCGATACCGCGGTAATCGGCGGGATTTACGAGGAATACCGTTCGACTATTCAGCATGTAAGAGACAGATGCAGATCAGGGGTTATTATTCGTTGATAGTACCAATGTCTTATTGTGACTGCAATTGTTTTAATGATGTCATATTTGGTTTTACCTTTTACTGCCCTTATTTCAGGAGTGCAGTTTTGGTATTTGTGCATTTCCAGCATCTATAAACCCTCATACAACGTACTGTAAAAACATAATATGAAATGAACAGTAAGTAAAACCAATTTTTGCAGAATTTTATACTGAACGTAGAAGAGCAGTTAAGAGTAACACACTATTGCCATTACAAAATACGTAATGTCCACTCTGAATACATGAAACAGTATGGCGGAACAGCTGAATATAGAATAACCAAACAGTCACAGTGCATGTTGGAATGTGTAATTTAAGTATCCTGTGGAGGCAAAGAAAACGGAATCAACAAAAGTAAATATACCCAGTTTGCATACTTAGGCCACTCCTTCCACTCACCAATTTAAAGGTCCCATTGAGTCACATCGCTTTTGGTGGAGGAGTCTCCTGTCTGCACACTTGAATGCTCACCTAACAAATATTTCCATTATTTTCATGAGAATTGCTCAGAGTACCTTCTTCATACGCTAACTGTAATTTCACACAGTGTATACATGAAAGTGGGCTGCTTATGTGTTGACAGAGCTGTGTAGCACTTTGTATTGGATCTCTGACTGCGCTTTCTTTGTAAAAGACTCTTTGGCTGGTTGGACTCGTTGTTGGAAGTTAATTGCCAGTAGTGTTGGGCAGCTGGAAATTAGTCGTCAGCAGTGATGGAAGTAATGTTGGGCAGTTGGAGGTGAACAGCGGTGATGGTTGTTAGATGTGAGAAGTTAGCATTGATGGAGGGTAGACATCTGAACTATTAGCGTAGGCTAATGATCTGTACATGTTCGACCTGGACATTGTATGTTATTCATGATTATATACCTTTGTACAAGATGTCAATGATGAATTATGTTTGTGTCTGAACTGGATGTCACATTCGTAAGGTAAAACATACATTATTTGGTTTGCAACAAATTATTTCCTTTACTAACCACAGGCCTATTACTAGTTAGTGGCTTTAGGAGTTATCATCTTTTATTTAGGTGGCAGTATTGACTCTCGCTGTATTGCAGCTGTTCGCGTAATGAAGATTGTTGTGAGGAAAGTGCTTAATGAAATCTAGAGGATATTGTTAAGATTTCTTTTTAGTCAGGGCCATTCTTTTGAACTAATTATTTCAAGTCAGGTTATCCTTTTTTTGAGCAGTCAGACTGCGATGCGCTAGAATATTGAGGGTCAGTATTTACATGATAATAATAAGTAAAGATGAAGTAGGTTCACTCGCATTCAGTTTCACTCAGCAGTTTAAGTAAAACTTTTAATAAAGATGTTTCCCACCCTGCCAGGATACCTCACTGGAGTCCTCTGATGCATGATTAGAAATTAATTATTGTTACAGCTTGCACGTAATTGCATAGAGAATTTCCTTTGTAGTTGTAGTTTTTTATTGTTCTACAATATTGTAATGAGCAAAGCAGTTGTGGAATGCATGTGGAGTTGCACCAAGTATTTCGCAGACACGTTTGCAATTAATTAGATATTATTTTCAATGGTATTTTTAATGTGTTTTCTTAGTTTCGCTCCTCAAATTGTGTTTTTCTGTGTTATCATGTGAAATTATATGATAATCATGGCGTGTGAAAAGCGCAACACTAGGCTACTAAGTAAATTGAGATATGCTAGTGACGACGAGCATAGCGTGTCAGCATTACCATGTACTGAAGTGACAAACGTCCAAAATAGTTTGGGAACTGTGCATAGGGAAATGGACCACGCAGTAGGAAATGGTGTAGACAGGTGAAACAATTAGTGAACGGGGAAGTATTGTCGATCGATCGGTTGGCAATAGCTCGCATCAGGAATGCTAAACAGTAGATTCAGGTTTTGCATCCTTACCCTTTTCTCAAATGAGTCAAGACTCACTCCCTGCTTTTAAAAATGCGAATGTTGCTGGTGGAAATACACTGCCGAAAATCACAAAGGAACATGTACCACACACTATTATATTGTTATTACAATTAGTGCAACAAATGGGACAACAGCTACAGAATTTAGGCACAATGGAACAAAATCTTCAAATGTTACAAACAATGGAACAAAATCTTCAAAAGTTTGACACAACGCTTGAACAAGCACATGAAGGTTTAACTGCTGAGTAACTTAATATCGAATCTAAATGGCAAAAAGTTTGTAAAGACGTATAAACGCAAATTTGTGAGCATTTTTAACCTATTTTTTCGCTACATGAAAACACATTATTGAATCATGAAGCAGCCATAAGAGAACTGCAGACTATTGTTCAGGAAAATCACGACACCTACCGATACGGTCACGCAACTTGTTCAAAATCAGGAAAACTTAAAGGACACAAATGGACACTTTAAAACCTGGTCCAGAAAAACACACGAAGGAAATCAGTACATTATCGGAAAAAGTAGTCGAACTTTCGTACCAACTAACTAATTTATCTACGAAGGTAGATGATGATCTGAATGATACAAGTCCGGTAGCCTTTACTGACACAGAAGAGTACGAATAAATTAGTAAATTCAAACAAAATCAGAAACAAATCAATACACAGTACAAATGAGAAATGCCGGAAGGGCAAGGTCTGTGGGCACAGGTAATACAAGTATTACATATTTCAGGGGACACTCGCGCTCCGACACGGCAAGAGGGATTCATAAATAAGGAAAAGTCACAATGTAACAACATAGGGAGTTTTGGAGATTTTGAGAGGAACTGGCAAGGTGCACCGAATCTTGAGATGAACCCACCGACAAAACGTAACAATGACCGATTTGCAACTCTCTGACACGAAACTTTTGACTATAAGCTCTTCATCACAACGCGTAAATTAAAAACCTTCAAGAATTGCGGTAATGATATACATTCACAAGCTTGGCTTCATCAGTTTACGCATTGGTTTCCTTGCAGTTGGTCATTAGAGCACAGATTGTAATTCATGTGTGGCTATCTAGAAAATGAACCAGTAGTAATAATGTGTTTGGTTATTCGCGACTGTCACAGTGAAGGAGATTTCTGTCATGTCTTCCTATCAGGATAATGGTAACAGGCTCCTCAAGATGGAGTAAAACACAGTATCATAATGATGAAACAGTTCAAACAATCTGAATATTCCAGCTCTATAAAATATTTCGAAGGTCTGTTGCACAAAAATCAGTATTTGTCTAACCCATAAAGCCCATTAAAACTCATCCGTATTTGAAGGGGACTACGGAATCGGATTTTGGGTTAAAATATCGATTTTAGTTTTATTTACCTGTTATATTCCTCCAAGTTTCCTCTTTAAGGTGAAGTATCATACATTGCTCTACTAGAATTATAACTATTTTATTTTTATAGGTTTGTGACATCAGGTATTGCACTTTAGTTATACACGTCTCCCATGAGTGACCATAAACTTTTTGGCAGTACATTTATGTTACATGAACTCAAATACCCCACTTTCCAGCGACTCTTTATGCACTATTTGTCCGAAAATGTTTCCCTCTGGTTTCTTCAAGTTACTCTTTATCTTTGTGATGGGACTGTTTGTAAACAGTGTGCTATATGAAAATTGTTGTTGTCGAATTATTTCGTATTTAGTGCTTCGTTTTTCGCAATGATAATGCCTAGAGCTACCGCAAAAGTGTTTAAAAAGCGTGCGAACTGACAAAAGAAAAGAAATGATGATTCGTTAGCAAAGCAAAGTAGTTCTTCATCATCACTGTTGGAAAATGTGAGTCCACTTACTACTGATTTGACGAACGACCTTACTCCAAATGAGAACGGTGCTTCTCATAAAAAACTAAGAGATTTGGAAGAGAAATATAATTTACTTGAAAAAGGGAAAGAAGCTTCTGATTTCATTCATACGAGTATATTGCGTGAAGCTCTTGAATACAGTGGGTGCTGCAAAAAATGTCAAGGAAGCGTTTCTCTGAAAGTAGAATCCCATGTTGGCTTGGCTATCCAGTTTAGAATGCCCAGCTGTGAGTTTCCAAGTTCTGTTTCAGTAACTGTAAATAATGGATCCAAGAAAACTGAACTTTACAGTGTAAATATTAGGTTAGTTTATGGACTGCTAGCAATTGGTAAAGGCAAGGTTGCTGGTGATATGCTATGTGGTGTTCTAAATCTTCCAAGTTTACCCTCAAAGTTTGATGCTTACAACTATGTACTAGAATCAGCAGTTGAAGACGTAGCATAGAGGTCCATGCAGGTAGCTGTGGAAGAAGCAGTGAAAGAAAATGATGGCAGTCGTGACCTCACAGTGGCTTTTGATGGCACGTGGCTAAAAAGGTGTCACACCTCAAACAATGGTGTTGTAACAGCAACTAGTGTTGACACTGGCAAGATTATTGATGTTGCAATAACGTCTAAATACTGTAGATGCATAGACAGGCTGAAAAATGAACATAGTGATGACTGTGTTGCTAATTATTATGGTAGCAATGGTGGCATGGAGGTTGCTGGGGTGAAAAAAATTTTCATCGCTCTTCAGAGTGGTATAATGTTCGCTATGTCAAGTATCTGGGAGATGGTGACTCTAATTAATGTAGAGAAGTTTTGGAATACAAACAATATGGGATCAGTGTAAATATCTAAAACTTGAATGTGTAGGACAGGTACAGAAGAGAATGGGTGCCAGGCTCAGAAGGTTAGAATCAGTTATGAAAGGGAAAAAATTGTATGATGGGAAAACCTTGCATGACAAAGGAAGATTCACTGATTCCATAATAGAGCACATTCAGAATTCCTATGGCCTTGCAATCAGGCAAAATACAGGCAATCTTGAAGAAATGAGCCGGCCGCCGTGGCCGAGCGGTTCTAGGTACTTCAGTCTGGACCGCTACGGTCGCAGATTCGAATCCTGCCTCGAGCATGGATGTTTGTGATGTCCTTAAGTTAGTTAGGTTTAATTAGTTCTACGTTCTAGGGGACTGATGACCTGCTCAGATCCATTTTCACCTTTTTTTCGTTTTGAAGAAATGAGGAAAGCTAGATGGGCTTTGTATTTCCACACCTCATCCACAATTGAGCATCCAACATGGTTTGTGCCTCAAAGGTGAAAAGAGCAGGTCTAAAAACAATTGGGGACTAACAATTGGAGAGAAATACACTAACCACAACAGTCTATCACTAGCCATCATGGAAGAAATAAAGCCCATTTTCAGAGATCTGGCTGACAGAAGTCTTGTGATGAAATGTCTTCATGGAAAAACGCAGAACCCCCAACGAGTGCTTGAATAGTGTGATATGGCATTATATATATATATATATATATAGTGTGTGTATGATTGTGGAGATGTTATATGGAGCTCAATGTTTCATCTAGAACACATGCGATATAATCTACATAGTTATGTCAGGGTACTATTCTGCATCGTTTGGGTTGCACTATGGTTCAGATATTTTCTTGTCAATGCAATTTAACAAAACGTTGGCGAGGAGTTCATAGATTGGTGATCACATGGGGAGTCCATCCTGTTTTAAGTAGAATTGATTGTCAAACAAGAAATAATTTTGCTGTGAACAGGACAGTTATTCTGTAGAGCCATCAAAAAAATACAATTAACAACAAAGAACGTAATCTCGGTTTAAATACACAGTCTCCCATCATCAGTTTACAAAGCTCGTTCATAATCATTTTTCCCCAAAACAATTTTTGAAGGATTACTTCAGCTGAAGAAATAATAGTCAAATAAAATGGCAGACCACTGTTGAAAGTTGAATTTAATACAATGACATTACTAATGTGAACCAGAATCAGTAAAATGTGGGAGAAAGCAATAGTTCCATTTTAGACCCAACATTCTTGCAAATATACGTAATATAATATCGTAAGTATCCTGATTAACTTCATATGACAAACTGGAACAATAAATCTACAACCAGATAAACATCAGCATTTGATACTAATGTATATATTTTTTTCTTTTAATAATTTTTTGAATGCAAATTTCATTATGCAAAAACTTTATGCCTTTTTTTTACATATTAGTTGACGTAGATAAAAGAATTCACTGACGGTTACGTAACTTCATTGAATTATGGCTGGTGTTAAATAAGCAGGATTTTTGTTTGCTCAAAGCATATCGCAATTACAATATTATGTACTAGGAAGGATACTTGGAAAAAAGAGAGCGTTAACCACAAAATAAATAGCTGCACTATATAGTTCTTACGGTAGTACCCGATCTTTTACTTTGCAAGAAATATTATTGTGTATATATTATTATTAATATTAAATATATTATTAATATATATATACGATTGACTATAATAGTTTCTCTCAGTAAATACTCACAAGTAAAAACGTTTGTATTGTTTTGTTTCAAAATATCGCTGATATGATGTTACAGTCGAAATGTTCTTTACATCTTTTGTCACATGTTCACTACGTTACTCGAGCAAAGCTGACTGCGAGTATCGCTATTTCCTCTTTACCCCTGCAGTTATTTAACATTCTTTCTAGTAATAAGTTATTACGTGAAGATGTTTTGACTACATGTTTCATTAAAGTTTCAGCCTTAGAGCAAAATGCAAGCAAATAGCCTCATGCCAAGACTCTCTTGACAATACTACGGTTGATGTTGGCAACAAGCGCAGAACGCTATGCTCACTCCATAGATGTACCTTCTCTACGCTGAACAAGCAACAATTATTTTTGTTGTTGCTTAGAGAGTACCCTTTCACTTATTTTAACATAAATTACCAGCTTAATCTTGTTATTATCGTGTTTGGTGTGGTACTAACGGTGTTACTAAGTAAAAATTCTTGTGTATCAGAATGTTACACCTGTTTCTGCGGTCTATCAACTCCAGCAAAGGACCTAGTACTGAAAAACAGACTGGGCTGAGTTAAAATGTAAACGTAGGCTTCCGCGGCTACTGTCACAGTCAATAAGTAATTACCATATGTTCCAGGTGTCACTGAACGGGTGGGCAAATTTCTGCGCCGAGCAGGTATCCAGCCGATTTTTCGAAGCAGCAACGGAATAAAAAATGTTCTTCGCACTGCTAAAGATGCAGTTGACAAACTACGTGCTGCTGGAATTCATGATATCAGGTGCGAATGTGGACTAGTGCATGCAGAAGGGACGGAGTGACCCATCAGCACACGGATATCTGAACACAAAAGATATGTCCTATTAAGACAACACCGAGTCAACGGTGGCAGAACACCAGGATGGTTGCGTAAAACTAACTGATTTTGGTGGAGCTCGCATACCTGTGAAACAGCCTCTTACTTTAAGGATGAAGATTGTAGAGGCAATAGAAATAGCCAAGTGATCCGCCAAAGTGAACAGAGAAGTTGGGTACCGACTTCCGACGTCTCGGCTACCAACAGTAACAGCGTTACGGGACAACAGCTGACTTGAAGCGAACGGAAGACCGCAGCGGCCACAGGTATATAACTTACTGGCACTAGAAAGCAGGAAAACAACACAAGGTTACAACTGCCGCCTAGTTTCCCATTCGCTAATTTCTACCAGTCACAAGCAGTAATGCAAACACTAATCGAAACGTCGGGTTTCCACCAAGAAATGCACAGAAGAGCCAAAGAAACTGGTTCACCTGCCTAATATCGAGTAGGGCCCCCAAGAGCCATATTTACGTGAAGATGTTTTAACTACATGTTTCATTAAAGTGCGGCAAAACGATGTGACATGGACTCGACTAATGCCTGAAGTAGTTCCGGAGGGACACCATGAACTCTGCAAGGCTGTCCGTATATCTGTAAGAGTAACGAGCGGGTAGAGATCTCTACTGAAAAGCACGCTGCAAGGCATCCCATATATTCTCTCTAATGTCCATTCCTGATGAGTTTGGTGGCCAGTGAAAGTGTTTAAACTCAGAGTGTTCCTGGAGCCACTCTGTAGCACCTCTGGACGTGTGGGGCGTCGCATTGTCCCGCTGGATTTGTCCAAGTCCATCGGAATGCACAATGGACATGAATGGGTTCAGGTGATCAGACAGGGTGCTTACGTAAGTGTCACCTGTCAGAGTCGTATCTAGACGTATCTGGGGTCCCTTATAATTGTACACGCCCCACATCATTACAGATCCCCTACCAGCTTGAACAGTCCTCTGCTGACATGCTGGGTCCTTGGATTCATGAGGTTGTCTCGACACCCGTACACGTCCATCCACTCGATGCAATTTGAAATGAGACTCATCTGACTAGGCAACATGATTCCAATCCGCAGCAGTCCGCCGCGCTGGATAGCTACTCGGTCTAAGGCGCCTTGTCACGGTCCGCGCGGCTCCTTCCGTCGGAGTTTCGAGTCCTCCCTCGGGCATTAGTGTGTGTAGTAATTAGCGTAACTTAGTTTAAGTTACATTAAGTAGTGTGTAAGCTTAGGGACCGATGACCTCAGCAGTTTGCTCCCATAAGATATCATCAGATATTTACACATGCAACAGTCCAATGTCGGTGTTGTCAGGCCCAGGCGAGGCGTAAAGCTTTCTGTAGTGCAGTCCTCAAGGGTACAAAAGTGAGCCTTCGGCTCCGAAAGCCCATATCGATAATGTTCGTTGAATGGTTCGAACGCTAACCCTTGTTGATGGCCTAGCATTGAAATTTCCAGCAATTTGCAGAAGGGGTGCACTTCTGTCACTTTGAACGATTAGCTTCAGTAGTCGTTGGTCCCGTTCTTGCAGGATCTTTTTCCGGCGGCGGTGACGTTGGAGATTTGATGTTTTACTGGACTTCTGATATTCAAGGTGCACTCGCGAAATGGTCGTACGGAAAAAATCCCATTTCATCGCTACCTCAAAGATGCTCACTTAGATCTTGATAACTTGCCATTGTAGTAGCAGTAACCAATCTAACAAGTGCACCACACACTTGTTGTCTTGTATTGGGACTGCCGACCGCAGCGCCGTATTCTGCCTGTTTAAATAACCCTGTATTTGAATACTCATGTCTATACCAGATTCTTTGGCGCTTCAGCGTAATAAAAACACCAATAAAGAATTTCTGACATGTCTCCCCTTCATCCTTAGCAGCCTATCAGAATTAAATAACGGCCACGTCTGCAGGTATATTAAGAAACAATTCAGCAGTAATTCAGCAGTAAACAAAAACATCCTGGAGAAGGTCACTTGCAACAGTGACTGAAATGTCGTTAGTTTTACATATTTACAATGCGGCCACAAACCCAGAAAATTTTTGTTGACTGAGTTAAAGTGGTTTAGCTGATTATTTCTCGAATTATTTGGGTAGTGCGTGTAATTCAGAACTCTGTCATATAGTTCTGTCCGTACTGTAAAAAGAATTTCATTCGTATTTAACATTACAGTAAAAAATGGTTCAAATGACTCGGAGCACTATGGGACTAAACTTCTGAGGTCATCAGTCCCCTAGAACTTACTACTACGTAAACCTAACTAACCTAAGGACATCACACACATCCATGCCAGTGGCAGGATTCGAACCTGTGAACGTAGCGGCCGCGAGGTTCCAGACTGTATAGCCTAGAACCGCTCGGCCACTCTGGTCGGCTATTACTGCCAGCTTGGTGTCGTTAGCAATACGTAAAACAATAATAAAGTTAGGGTATTTTCCAAATGAAGACAATATTTCATCGTAAAAGCAACTTCTTCTACATAACATGTTTGCTTAGGATTTATTTGAAAGTATTACAATTAAGAATAATTTGTTGCAATTACTGGCTTCCAACTTCAGGTTGTTTATGAAACAACGGAAAACACCCATTTGTAGCCAAATAATGGTCTGTCATATTTCTAGTAATATTCACGGTATGGTCGTTCAGATGCGCAGAACATAATTTTTGTCGCTAACATTCATCGATTTCAAATTCACGTGAATGTGGTGCAGCGTTAGGGTTGTCTGTAAGTACTATACAGATTCTGAACGTAAATACATGGCACTACCGACGAATCATGTTAAAAACCGTCACGAATTTTGTACACGCGATTCATAGGCATCGTTTGTAATAGATACAAACTACATGTGTACTAGTACTAAATTTCTGTTTGTAACTTCTTTAAAATGAGCACAGTGCTTTGGAGATCTGTCGAAACTGGAGGTAATTATTCACATGTGAATTTTATTTGCTGCTCAGAATTGCTAGCAACATGTATAGGCCTACACTCAGTACATTGACTAGTTACACTCCCAGGCTAGAGAATTTATCTAGAACTTGTCAAAATATGGCTATACAGTAGCAGAAACTAGCTCCACGACATTGTCTGTTTTATATTGTGTCTCGAGGTTAATCAGCACATAAAAGGGCCTCTTATTAGTGTGATAACGAATAGCATCCGTAGCATCAACAACTCACAAGTCAGCAGAACTGCTATTAATAATGCTACATCAATTTGTGAGAACCGAGTAGACGCGTGGAATATTAAAGCTTATATATTAGCACAAAAAGTAAACGGTAGTGTGATACTCCCATCACGTGACTTGTTTCGGTTGATGGTGGCCACATGCGCGATGCGCTAAGCTCATTCCACAGAGCAGTAATGGCTGTGGAGTGAATAGTAAGAACTCTGCATGTTGTCAACATTAAAATTCAGATTGTCAATGATCTTCCAGTACCGCTGTTAGCGTACATGTTGTGTTGAGTTCGCAATATTAATATTAGAAGCTTTGCTGCATTTTTACAATTTGTATATTCATAACAGCAGTAGCGAACTGCAGATGTTGCAACAGATGCGATGACAAATACGCGAACAAAGAAAAGTTGGTGCTGTACAAGATGATTCCGTTTTTACATTACAAGCTTTCAGGGATGTTGGAGAAGGGTAAATGTATCAATTGGAGGAAAGGGTGCCTGGTCTGGAAACGAGCTTGTCGGAAGCTATAATCCAAAATCGTTCTGAGCCCTCCGACAATGGAGCACATGCGCCGTTATTGTTGTTGTACAGATTGCAGAACGTTCAAACCGAAATACATACCTAAAGAGCTAAAAACCACTAGTTCTTCTTCAATACTGTGAAACACATATATTGTATTGCAAGCTCTTTGATTTCCATATTTTGAAGGAGGTAATACAGATCAAAACAAGAGAAAAATGCTCGGTAAAAAGTAGTTGCAAAATCCTTAAGAGCTGTGAGCACTTGTCTTGGCTGCTGTGAAACTCATTTCATGTATTGATCAAGTGCCCATAGGCGTACAGACAGCATTTTAGATTCCATACTTAGTGGACGCTTAGATCTTGTTTCGATGCATAATATCTCCTCCAAAGATATAGAAGTCAGAGCTTTCAATAAATGAGATACGTTCTACAGGATCGAAGATGAACGAGTGCTCATTGCTATTAAGGAGACCATGTTCATCAGGCGTTTTTTTTCTTTTTTTGGTCCACAGTATGACCTCTGACATTTGAATTCTCTACAGTATCAGGAACAACAATACCGGTACATGTGTTCCACTGTCAGTGGTATCAGAACGATTTTCGCTTATAATTTTGGACCCCGTTGTTTCCGGATAGGGGTCCCTTGCTGCAGATTCATGAATTTATCCTTTTCCATCATCCCTGAAACTTTTGTGACATAATCGTGGTACCATCTGGATTATGTATAGTGTTCTGTTCGCTGCATTTTGAACAAATATTTTAAACCTGTTGTTATATGTTCAAAATGTGTACGATTATTAAGCAAAGTCTTTGGACTCTTGCAGCACTCATTTCTAGTAGTGAATTCCATCTTGGTGTTCACACACATAAAATACCATGAAAATCTACAGCTATTTTGATTGATGGAGAAACAGTAAAGACTGTGTAGCAGTTAGTGTTTTTCTCTCTTCTTTCATTGCTGATGGCTCACACCTGCATTATTTAAAGTTAGTTTTCTTGTTTCGAACTGGATTATACTTACCACATGGAACTCTGTAACTTGGGAAACATTTTTGTCGGGAGGGGGCGGGGGGAGGGAGATGCAGTTAGCGACAACTCTTTACAGTACAGAAAACTGAAAGTAAATAGTAACTAAAATATATGCTAATAGCAACGTGAATGTAGTTCTCAGAAGTAAATGAAAACAGGACAATACGACATTTGGTATTGGACGAAATTTTTGTGTGTATATTAAATACGTTTTCTGCTCATTTCTGGTACAGAGCAACTCATTTTGTTTATTTTGATAACAAGGCAGTTAACTGCTTCATGAGCATCATTGCTGTCCATTTTCTGTGATGCAGTCATCTTGGTATATGACTCAACCGATGACACTGAAAGGATAAATTGGGTAAAATACAACTGTGCTAGAGTGTGGCAGTAGATTCCCTGAAACCTTGATTGTGGTGACAGGCCGAACGGTAGTGTCTCATGAGGATTAAATTAGATTGGAAAGTGATAATGTGATTCAGGGTGGGTGACGGCAATGATTGTACCTGCTAATAAAGGTTGTGATAAGTTGTTGGTCTGTAATGTAGCCTAATGTTTTCGCTGTATTTAACGCTATTTCCGTATAAAAACTAAAACTGAAAGGTGAATTCAGAAAACGTATATCACACAATGTCTCCTATTACTCTTTTGGTGCATACTGTGTAAGAATATCTAACATATCCACAACGATTGGAATGTCACACGACTACATTACTTTTATCGACAACTATGTTGTGAGTTGATGTAAACCTTCTCTCTCTCTCTCTCTCTCTCTCTCTCTCTCTCTCTCTCTCTCTCTCTGTGTGTGTGTGTGTGTGTGTGTGTGAGAGAGAGAGAGAGCACGCAGGAGAATAAAATGTGTTATTTGCATTTTTAATATTTAAGGTACATTTATGTACTTGTTTACCTTTTTAATTGTTATTTAACTGTATTGTTGTGGAGGTTAGTCATTAGTTGCGCTAAAAAAATACGTGAAAGTGTAATCAGCAGACAAAATTACCCTACAAAAAAGGAAAATAAATACACAAAAAATTATGAAGAAGTGCCTGGTATAAAAATGTTTTACAAGTCCTGTGTATTTCAGGACACTTTTAAAGACAATCAAGTCGCTTAGAATTGTTATCAAAGCAACAATTTACGAAAGTAGACACAACAGTACGACAAAAACTCCGAATACGAATGGAAAAGGAGGCGACTGTCACAGAAATGAAAAATAGATACATCTGAACGGTGACGCATCTCAGAAGAAATGAAATCACCCCTAATTTTGCTCTTAAAAGTTAAGACCTAGTTTTTCCAGTATCATACGCAAATTATTATGATGTCCAAGAAATGTCTATACCAAGTCAATGACACTTACGAAGGGAATCTGTCTGCACGAGCTATATGGCATTCAAAATGTACAGGGCGGTTTCCGGAGATCACGTGACCAGGTTTGCAATGTATGTTGGCAATCTTCTCTGCGCGTCTGAATGCTCATTTCAGAGACATTTCTACTGTATGGCTCATTTCCATACTCATTCGACAGATGTTCCAACTCCGTGGCTTAAACCAGTGATCTGGTTTAAATTCAATTTCATATGGCCGGCCATGGATGTATGATAAGGAGAGGTGCCACTGTATGTTGTTTGATGCCGCCGCAGTTGTTTCAAATAGAAAAAGCCACGCTGCTTTCGTCAATAACACAGCGTCAGGCGGGTATTTTCAGAGGCTTTTCTGATCATTAATGCAAATTTGTTCCAGTAATGAGGTTAATTTCAACTCACTAAGTAACTTTGTTTTTGTTATACTTTTAGAATAACCACTAGGGGAAAATAGCCATATTAAGTCAAAAGGCTGTTTTCGTAAACCGTTAGTTTCTTGGATCCGGACTGACGAAACTGACGTGTGGTCTGTGTTCTCTTCCTGAAAATGCTGAGAACAAATTTTTCTATTTTTGGTAGGTTTCTAATCTTAGCTTCTCACAGCATACACCGAGAGAGCTTCTGAAATTGACTCATAGGAACTCTACAGTCGACTGACAGAAATAAAATTACAACAGTAAAAGTAAACAGGGCAGTCTAACTTCATGTATATAAAAGAAAGTATAGCCTGAATGAATCTAGTTTCGAATGAAATGTTATTCTCTTACCCTTTAGACTATAATGAGAACGAAAAGGACATCCGTAAATGACTTCCACCAGAATCCAATGTTTGGGATAACTAACATGGCGGACTTCGGCTTCAGGTTTGTGACGTCATGGTAACTCCCCTTATAACACCTTCCAGCGACCGATATACAGCGTGAGACTATCGCTATGTTGACCGCATCGTCGCTTGTGTGCTGTACATTTCGTTCCCTCTATATCAGTAATTCCCGCATATACTGATGACACTAAAGTACTAAAACTGTACTGGTCTACAATAGGCTTGGAAAATCTCAGACCTCTCCATTTGGCTCGGTCCTCCCACCACTTTTCTTCCTCCACTTGCCGCCAGGTCACACCTCTCCTTTCCAAAGATATTATCACTCCCATTTCCCACCGTGTTCTTGGGCGCCCTCTAGGTCTTTCTACATCCATCTTTAGGTCTTCCATAATTTTGGGAAGTCTCTGACCCTGCATCCTCTTAACATGCCCATACCATCTTAATCTTTTCTTTTTTTTTCAATTTCTTCTCTCATACTTTCTTGTTTAAGGTCGTTTTTAATCTCTAGATTTCTTACTCTGTCCATTCTTGTTTTTCCCTTAACTGCTCTGAGAAATTTCATTTCCCCTGCTTGCAGTCTGCTCCAGTGCCTTTCAGTCATTGTCCACCATAGGCGACAATAGGGAAGTAATAATTCTTATACATAAATAGTATGGAAACTTCCTTATTCCCAATCAGGTGTTTATTGTTTGGTAGAAATTGCCTCCCTTCTGTAATCTCCTATTAATTTCGTTAGTTATTCTTCCATCCCTAGATATTTCAATCCCTAAATAAGTGAAATTTTCTACCACTTTGAGGGGATCTCCATTCAAGGTAATATTTCCGTTGATCCCTTTCTCTCTTCCAAATACCATTATTTCACTCTTATCTTTATTTATTTTAATCCATACCTTTTCATTATTTCCTTCCACGCATCAAGCTGTAACTGTACATCTACCACTTTATCACCCCATATTACCACAACAACTGCAAAAATCATCTTTTTGTCTTTTTCTTTCAAATACCACATCATCAAAATTCTCCACAATATGTAATTAAAAGTGTATCTCATGTAATATAGTCTAATCTAGCCAAGAAATACAAGTATGTTATACGCCTCGTATAGCCTTAGAAGACATATTTATGCGCTGCTCATTTACTTTCAGGCCGGATCCACTCGTAGATGCTGACATGTTCGTCCAAATGTGTGGATCGATGAAATAACATTGGAACCAACGCTGGCCCCATTTTTTGCACGCCTATGTTGCTTCTCGGTATTTCGGCCTAACATCAAAGGATGTTGGTTGAATATCGATTCGCTGACCACACATTGGCGCGAAGGTTGTTTGTTTTCTGTCTTGTTTGTCCGTTCGTCGTGCTCGTATTTCTTCACAAGCTGAGCTTTTCCAAATATCTCAGCAACAGTGAAGCAATATCATTTACGCTCAAAGCCGCAAATGCACCTGCCACGATCCGTTCATCGGACATGTTTACACTGGTTCTATACAACAAGAGTGCGTGGGCGCTGTCTCATAAGTATTGGTCATTGTTTGAGTCAGCGTTGGGAACAATGTGTGGACAAAGGGTAAGGTACAATCAACAAAGATATTGTTCACTGCTTACAACAAAAACGTAGCATCTTCTACTTAATGCTTAAAAGAAGTTCTTTTCCTATGTAGGTTGTTGTTTCATTTTAAAATAAATACTTTATTCCATTATTAATTAGCTAATTTACGCACTTGCGTTATCGACTTGCATGGCGATAATTAGCGTTATGCTTATAGCGTGTCATATTTGACACATCAGTGTGGAGAAAAACCAACAACTGATGGCTGCCGTTAATAATAATTTCGCACAACCATAGTGGGGACGGACACAGCTATCACAGATGTTAAGATCATATGTAAAATGGAAAAGTTTCAAATGTTATGCTTGCTATAATACTGACGTGAGCCATCATAATATTGCAATACGTTAGTATAAGTAACTATTGAAGATGAAACACACATTACGTAGTCAAAGTCTTAAAAACAAGCAGGGAGCATGTCAACAAACTGATGCGAGCATAGCAGTTTTTATAGTGTTGTAGGCTGATAGTATCCAAGGGGCGAAATTAGCTTACTACTGATGTACGAAATAGAATGTTCATTACGGGTATAGAACCATCTATAAAAGAAACGATTAAGTTTACTAATTTGTCTGTCATACCGCCGTTAGTGAAAAATGGTAAGGGTGACGCATGAGCGCGAAAAAAGGGTTAATTGATTCTGAACTGTGTCGGGCAAGGTGGGGGCTAGCACATAATACGTGCGCTCTTTTGACACTGTCAGTGCTTTACGTCTAGTTTGGTGCCTTCTCTTTGAGGAAATAAAGCAGCACCTGAAGGGTAGATTATTTTCCTTTTGGGCTTTAACTGAATCCGCACTGGTTGATCTAAAAATTAGGTGTCACTGTAAATCTTGACGAAATGGCTGAATCCATGTTACACGTCAAAAGCGTGGTAATTTTCTGTAATTACGCCAAATGATTAAAGGAGCTTTGTCCGTAGAAACTCGTCTTCAGGCAATCAGTTTTCAAGAAATGGTAGTAATTTCCCTTTGAGCGTCCCGCGCATTAAGGCAATCGCTGCGAGAGCTAGATAATCTCGGCAGGGACACAACATTCGAACTCGTTCAGCCGGCATGAATAAACAGCGGCTGGCGAACACCCGTGGGCGCCGGTGCACCACAACCCTGCAGGGCTCTAGAAAATTGGACATAATCGTAACGCATTCGAATAAATACCTGGAAATGACATGTAAATCGAAACGCTCAACGTTTTCGATTTGCATAAAACAGCTGTTCTGATAATCAAAGAAGTTCTATGTATATGAAGGACATGTTGTGAAATTGTTTTCCTCCATGTCGACATGAATTTTGTTTCAAATTGCTTGTATGTTCATTTAACCAAGTAGTTCGTCTGTAATATAATCTCCTAGAGTGTAATACTGCCGCCACATCTAGGAAGACTGCCTCAATACCCTTAAAAAAATTCGGAACATATTTCCACAGGATGTGAAACGTAAACTTTCCTAACCTTTGTTCCACCGAATTTAAGCTATTGCGATGGAATCCAACACGGCGCAGGTAGTGAGAACACCAGACGGTTAGAACTAACCGCGAATGCTTCTATGTCAACACTCCTTATCAGTGATTCACTCATCCTGTCTACTTAATGCTTAAAAGAAGTTATTTCCCTATGCTGGTTGTTGTTTCATTTAAAATAAATACTTCATTTCATTATTAATTAGCTAATTTACGCACTTGCGTTATCGAGTTGCATGACGATAAACAGCGTTACGCTTATAGCGTGTCATATTTGAAACATCAGTGTGGAGAAATACCAACAAGTGATGGTTGTCGTTAATAATAATTTCGCACAACCGTAGTGGGGACGGACACAGCTATCACAGATGTTAAGATCATATGTAAAATGGAAAAGTTTCAAATGTTACGTTAGTTTGGTTGCGGCCAGACAAGTTACATCTACACATCTACATGACTACTCTGCAATTCACATTTAAGTGCTTGGCAGAGGGTTCATCGAACCACAATCATACTATCTCTCTACTATTCCACTCCCGAACAGCGAGCGGGAAAAACGAACACCTAAACCTTTCTGTTCGAGCTCTGATTTCTCTTATTTTATTTTGATGATCATTCCTACCTATGTAGGTTGGGCTCAACAAAATATTTTCGCATTCGGAAGAGAAAGTTGGTGACTGAAATTTCGTAAAAAGCTCTCGCCGCGACGAAAAACGTCTATGCTGTAATGACTTCCATCCCAACTCGTGTATCATATCTGCCACACTCTCTCCTCTATAACGCGATAATACAAAACGAGCTGCCCTTCTTTGCACCCTCTCGATGTCCTCCGCCAATCCCACCTGGTAAGGATCCCACACCGCGCAGCAATATTCTAACAGAGGACGAACGAGTGTAGTGTAAGCTGTCTCTTTAGTGGACTTGTTGCATCTTCTAAGTGTCCTGCCAATGAAACGCAACCTTTGGCTCGCCTTCCCGACAATATTATCTATGTGGTCCTTCCAACTGAAGTTGTTCGTAATTTCAACACCCAGGTACTTAGTTGAATTGTCAGCCTTGAGAATTGTACTATTTATCGAGTAATCGAATTCCAACGGATTTCTTTTGGAACTCATGTGGATCATCTCACACTTTTCGTTATTTAGCGTCAACTGCCACCTGACACACCATACAGCAATCTTTTCTAAATCGCTTTGCAGCTGATACTGGTCTTCGGATGACCTTACTAGACGGTAAATTACAGCATCATCTGCGAACAACCTAAGAGAACTGCTCAGATTGTCACCCAGGTCATTTATATAGATCAGGAACAGTAGAGGTCCCAGGACGCTTCCCTGGGGAACACCTGATATCACTTCAGTTTTACTCGATGATTTGCCGTCTATTACTACGAACTGCGACCTTCCTGACAGGAAATCACGAATCCAGTCGCACAACTGAGACGATACCCCATAGCTCCGCAGCTTGATTAGAAGTCGCTTGTGAGGAACGGTGTCAAAAGCTTTCCGGAAATCTAGAAATACGGAATCAACTTGAGATCCCCTGTCGATAGCGGCCATTACTTCGTGCGAATAAAGAGCTAGCTGCGTTGCACAAGAGCGATGTTTTCTGAAGCCATGCTGATTACGTGTCAATAGATCGTTCTCTTCGAGGTGATTCATAATGTTTGAATACAGTGTATGCTCCAAAACCCTACTGCAAACCGACGTCAATGATATAGGTCTGTAGTTAAATGGATTACTCCTACTACCCTTCTTGAACACTGGTGCGACCTGCGCAATTTTCCAATCTGTAGGTACAGATCTATCGGTGAGCGAGCGGTTGTATATGAGTGCTAAGTAGGGAGCTATAGTATCAGTGAGTGCCACACACTATGTTTACTTCATCTGGTCCTCAATGCACAAAAAACCCAGTGCCTTGCATCAGAGATTAAGTACCTGTCATCTCATCATAATTTACCGGGTATCCAAGCTGTGCGCATCAATAAAACAAAAGCATTCGCGAATCTCTTGTCGCTTGCGGCTGTCACTCTAACAAGCTACCAAGCGATCAGCTCACAGTTAAGTGCCCTCTCGCTTTCAAGAAGAGGCTGAAATAGGCATAACGGTACTCGAAAATTAACACGTCTGGCCGCTTATTCTTCTGTCAATCGGTAAAACAAATGCTTCAATCTTCTCCGTTTGGGTTTCTTGCTCTTCGAAATTTTCTATCAGTCCAATATCTTCATTAATAATATATTATCATGTTTCTCCCGCTCAGCCTCTTAGCCCCTTTCTCTCGTGTTCATGCTGCCATTTCTCACATTTTAAAGCTACCCTTCTTAAACTTGTCTCTCGTGTTGTACAGATGGACGAATGTAAACTGTGCTGATTACTCTTTTCTCATTCTGTACTACAAGAATTACTAAATGTTTTGTAATACCGTCTGTAGATATAACTTACGCTTATTATAATGAGTACCATGCAAAATATGTTCAATGTCTGGTTACACGAAAGACAGAGCCTGGTGGCTCTAATCTTCTCAGGTTAAAGAATCAACAAAGTCAATAACAAAAATAATTCATACGTTTTTTACCGTCTTGATTTATACATTTTGCAGTGTGCGCTTCTATTCTTCTCAGAAATAGCATTTCTATCACATAAGATCTTTTTCCTCCTTTCATTTGCATTCAGATCTTACATATAACAGGATAGCTATAACCTCTCATTTGTTCAAGTCAGTATCTTTTCTCTTATATTTAGTACATCATTACGGTAATTTAATTTTCCCACTTTCTATTTATCACCTGCGGAAAAGGATAGATATGTCACATAAAAACTGATTGATGTTAGCCTTTCAATTTATTTTCGATCGGTGTTCTTCGTTTAGTACTATCTGGTCTCCCGAACACCAAGCCGTTAATCTTGGTCGAAAATGTAAGGCTGTGCACTGGGGATACCAAGCGCACCTCATGAGCATTATTTATTACTTTGTAAAAGTTCCTCACTGTTAGCAATTATTACACGGTATAAAACTCTTGTTTTTGACCTCTTTTATCGTAAGCTGTGTAAGTACCTTTAAAAGCAAACAATGTGCGGGAGATATTGCTGAGGTGAAATCAGCTAAATCTGTTTTAGAATCTCATTTTCTCAAAATAGTGTTTAGTTGAAAGCTGCACTCGTATACTATTGAAACTGTGAATAGCACTTAAAATCAGTATTTAAGTCTACGGATGTGCTGACCTAAATTCATAACCAGGTCTGTGGAAATAAATACTACAGCGTGCTGAACTGCACAGTCATCAAGAAGAATAAACAACGAACTATTGTTGAAGATAACTCCGTGAAAAGGTTTAGCAGAATTTCGTAAGTATAATTTCTTATGAAATACAAGAAAAGTTACGATAATGGTAATTTGATCCAAATATTTAAAAAAATCTAAGTATTAGATGAAGATTTTGTACAGATGGCAACCTGCTGCTCACAAATATTTGCATAATGTCATATTTAAGTACTGCCAACAACTACTGATAAAACAAAGCTTTATTTGCGTTTCCGTTATACAGGGTTACTATAGCCGGGAACATAGTAATGGAAAATGTGCTGAGATTACCCAATTGTATAAATTTACTTTCTCCTTGACGAGTGTGACGAAGATGCATTTTTATAATTTTATTTTCATTCTTGGTACCACAGCAAATTTGCATTAGTTTATGATGATTGTTGCCATCTAACTTGTAGTAAAAGGAGGTCTGTTTTATCTGTAGCCCTTAGTGTTACTTAAATATGACCGTATTTGTATTTAAAGAAGAATCTTATGTATCTCTAAGCTTCAAATACACATCGCGTACTCCAGCCAATACAAAACGCATGTTCCAGTTGAAGACAAATGTAGCCCCGTTGTACATTATGTGAATAGACGAATCTTCCTGGCAGTTTCAAACTGTGTGCAGTACCGAGACTCGAACTCGGGACCTTTTTCCCTTTCGTGGCTACCATTGAGCTGCCCCACGACCCACGTTTCGATCTCACAGCTTTACTTCTGCCAGTACCTCGTCTCCTGTCCCATATTTGTGAGGACGGAACGTAAGTCGTGCATGGATGGTGCAGTCGGTAGAGCATTTGGCCGCGAGGATCAATGGTCCCGCTTTCGAATCTTGATCCCGCACACATTTTTAATCTTCCTGGAAGTTTCATGTCAGCGCACACACCGCTGCTGTGTGAAAATTTCACTGTGCAAGCAGATGCTGAACATCGAGTGTGAAACAGTATCATGTTGATACCTGCGTATACTAGTACATTATTGTAAAAATCTTTCACCGTGACTTTGAAGTTAACAGCTGCATAACATCTGTTATGTTTATCAAAATGTTCCGAGAAATCCAATGTGGCGACTTGGAGGTCTGTCATTTATAAAACCCAACATCGAAATGTAGTTAAACTTCGAATATGTTAGCGAATCATCTATTTTCTGTAAACCTATTCTAAGTGGCAAGCAGAAAAAACACGGTATGTCCTTAGGAATTGATACTGTAGAAGATTTCTAAGTGGTGTGTATCACACGAAAATTTTTCTTCCGCAGATGTGTTCCTGTAAATTGTTATAATTACCTCGCCTGCCTTATATTACATGTATTGTGAATACTACATATTTTCTACATCGGTCTTGCGCAACTGGTGTGGTGTGGTTCTCTCGTTTGTGCGTATCCAGTCTTATACGGTCCTCTTGCATACTTCCGCACCTGCAGGCTTAACGAGTATTGTATTAGTATGACTACACCGGTATGCGTGAGAGTCCTCCTGAATTTTGCATGTTCCTCCGAAAATAATGTGGCACTCTTAGCATAGCGAACAATATTGCAAGCTGTTTTAATATATTTGTGCAAATTTGTATTATCTTGAAATACGTCACGTCTTGCAAACACTTCCTTCACGATTGCGGGGTGAGCATGCAATAAATATTACTGCTTTCGTAATTTAATAACTTGTTGCTTATGAGACGTCTACGAGCAAATCAGGTAAGCAGACGGCAGTATCAGACCACACTTGCTGTTATCGTCGTACACACAGCAGATTGTAATGCTGTGGTTCACCTGTTCCAATGACGAAATAAAGGGATTATTTAATTCCCCTAGTAGGGGTACGATTTTCAGGAAGATTGAAAAATCTTTATTTAAATGTGTGAGTCTGTACTTAAATTGCTGAATGACTGAGACCCACAATATCTCAGGGCAACGCAATCTGACTGTTCAAGAAAAGCCCATCCTGATTTCAAATAATTAATTCAAAAATATGGCCCTGACTAAAAAGAAATCTTAACAATAACCTGTTATTTCATTAAGCACTTTTCTCACAAGTATCCTCATTACGCGAACTACTGCAATACAGCGAGCGTCGATACTTCAAGATAAATAAAAAATTCTAGCTACTAAAGACACCAACTACTAAAAGGCACGTGGTTAGCAAAGGAAAGATTTTGTTGCAAACCAAATAATGTATTTTTTTACCTTAATAACGTGACATCGAGTTCAGACAATAACATAAATCATCTTTGAAATCTAGCACAAAGCTATGTAATCATGAATAATATTCAATCTCCAAGTCGAACATATACAGATCGTGAGCGTACCCTAACATTTCAGTCCTCTACCCTCCATCAATGCTAACGTCTCACATCTAACATCAATCACTGCTGGACGTTCATCTCCAACTGCCCAACAGTACTTCCATTACTGCTGCCGACTAACTTCCAACTACCCAACCCTACTGGCGTTTAACTTCCAACAACGAGTCCAGCCAGCCACAGAGTCTTTTACAAAGAAAGCGCAGTCAGAGATTCAATGCAAAGCGCTGCACAGCACAGAAGCAGCCCACTATCAAGTTCTTCTGATATCACTTTTATAAACTTTATATTCCATATTTAGTAACTATTGCTTCCAAACATGTTATAACGACATTGAATAAAGTTGGCTTTATTTTCAGAACTGGTGGTTTTTTTAAGAATATGTGTCTTACAGTCCTACGAATGTCATTGTAACTAGATATAAGTGTAACGAGACAAAAACAAGGACAATTAATGCGTATTACGTAAACCCATTACTGAGAAAAGCAGAAAGAAATGAAGGCTAGATGGAAATTTAACCTTCCCTTAACATAATGGCCATTGGAGGTCATTCTCTGGTGAATAAGAGTTCTTGGCAGGAAGCGGCCGAGATCTGTTAAAGGTGAAGTGAATAATAGAAACCAAGAAATTGCTGAGTTGGTTTATCCAAACAAGGATTTGATGCCTATTTATCCGCAATGCGAATCCAATGCCTCGCCTCTGTGGAAGAATTAGTGCTTACAGTCAAGGACTGAGCTTCAGTGTTGAGAAGGTAGTGTGCACCTGGAATTTTAGGAAGTGGTCTGTTATTTTCACAAAAGTATATCACTTGATTTTCCAGTCATTTGATACTTGTATGACCGCTACTAGTACAACAACGTCACATATAAAGTGCAGAACACAAAACACGAGATAATTGTGATATCACGGTTCGAGACTCGCTGCGAGAGACAGCGATACGTTCCCACGCTCGTAATTATTTCTTTTTGGGGACAGTAATTTCGGTAAATTAGTACCTTGGGTAGTGTGTAAAGATTCGTAGTTTATGACGGCATTGCCGTAACTGACAGGTGAGCCGGTGGAACGGTGACTAAGCGTTACAGCAGGATTTCCTCAGTTATCTGGAGTGGCCTTCCAACGTGCGATGGAATTTACGGCTGTGGAGGCACAATTTATGACAGTTTGCTGACGGAATTCGGGGCGTTGTTGCGTTGTACGTTCACAAAATGCTGAAAGCGTTTTTAGGGCCGAGGCTGGAACCGGGACACTCGTTTTCGGGGCAGTGGCCTTCCAGCGGAGCCACCCGAGCACGTCTCACACCCTGACGCATTGGCCAATCTCGCCACTGGTATCTATGACAAGAAAAGGACCTGTAACCAGCTATTCCTCGAGTAAAAGAAAAAGAAATGCCAAAAACCTGAGAACAAGAAGCAGTCTCATGATTCTGTCGCCTCTGCGAAAAGTCTTGTTGGGCATTGTTAGAATGCCTGAGAACGTTCGAGGAAACGGCGTACTTTTCATTTCTAATTTGTAACTCTGCCCTGCATTATCAGTAAGGGGAAGCGCCCTATGTATTAGCTGATAAAACTGACTGAAACTATATCTTTTGCTTCAAAGGAAAATGGTTTTTCTGGAGTATTTTCAGGAAAAGTAGTTTGCAATGTTCAATCATTTGTAGTTTTGACAAAAACTTAAAATTTCTGTCATGTATGCAAACTCAGTGTAATTACCCCATTATTGGTTAGTGAGTCAGCTGCAAAACCTGTCACAAAACCATGTTTAATTTTATAGTGTATTATACAGCTACCTACATATTTCGATGCTGTTGTAATGTTGAGACATATGTGTTTCTTTTGCTTACTGTTTTTCAGTTTCAACAATGAGTGAAGATTCGAGGCTTATTTTGCGAATTGCATGGCTCCAAAAGGTTATATTAATTCATCCGATCATTTCTTTTGTTTCTGCGCCAAACTTGTAGTAACAAAGCACCTGCGAACAATACAGTTTTTGTCGATGAAGTATATTTTGCATACTCTGGCTAAACGTTGGTGATGAGATCAAGTCACAGGCCCCATGTCGAGAGTATGCAAATTGTTTGTAAGGATCCGTACTTCATGCGCAAAATGGGGCAGTTGTGAGAAAGAAATTATGGCCAAGCAGAATCCCAAAAGTTTGAGGGAAAAACGTACTACCCGATTCAGGAATGAACCCTCCCCATCCCTCCAAAAAGGAATAAAAGAAAATAGAAACACTAAGCAACTTCTGCCTCCAATTCACATAAAATTTGGCTATCGACACTTTTAAGTATTTAAAAAGTAAGTAACCGTGTGTATCAGAGTCTAAGATTTTTGTCAGCTCTGACGTTCGGAAACTATTAGAAGCTAAAACATTTCAAAATAAAATGATTGAAATTTAAAAAAAAACATCTTGGATACTTATTAAGGAAATTGCCTCAAGTCTCTTGTCAACTGTGAAGATCTTTGTTACGAGTATTAATAAGAAACATGATAGATATCTTCAAAGTATTGAAGCTGCTGTTTCTGGACTCCTGTGTCAGTTTCTTTCTGGGAAATCTAGGTACTGTGAGTAAGGAACAGGAAGAAACGTTCACTAACACAAGAAGAACGTGGAGCAGAGCTACCCTGACTGATGGGATGTGACCATGACAGCTGACTACTACTAAATTGTGCAAAGGGGGGTCTCCTCAGTCAGTGCACAGACCAAAACGCAACACAAATTTGAGGGAAAAAGGAACATACATTAAAATATGTGCGTTTGTATCAGCCCTGAACAACACATAGTTTATTATAATCTTCGGAATATATTATTTTATCACTTTTAATAAAAAAAATAAATTTTATGTGTTTCGTATGAATTTTCTATATCGTCAACATTATAAAAAATCTTATATGGCAATCAGAAGTCATTACAATTTCTTAAGATAATTAGGAAAAATTGGAAATTATAGCTTTCTAGATCTCTGTAATGAGACGAACGTTGTACAGATATTGAAATTCTGTTTGATCTCCGACGTGTTCCTTAAAGTACGAGATGCATTCAAGTTCTAAGGCCTCCGATTCTTTTCTGTTTAACTACTCACCCGAAATCGATGAAACTGGCGTTACTTCTCGACGTAATTGCCCTACAGACGTACACATTTTTCACAACGCTGACGCCATGATTCCATGGCAGCGGCGAAGGCTTCTTTAGGAGTCTGTTTTGACCACTGGAAAATCGCTGAGGCAATAGCAGCACGGCTGGTGAATGTGCGGCCACGGACAGTTTCTTTCATTGTTGGAAAAAGCCAAAAGTCACTAGAAGCCAGGTCAGGTGAGTAGGGAGCATGGGGAATCACTTCAAAGTTGTTATCACGAAGAAACTGTTGCGTAACGTTAGCTCGATGTGCGGGTGCGTTGTCTTGGTGAAACAGCACACGCGCAGCCCTTTCCGGACGTTTTTGTTGCAGTGCAGGAAGGAATTTGTTCTTCAAAACATTTTCGTAGGATGCACCTGTTACCGTAGTGCCCTTTGGAACACAATGGGTAAGGATTACGCCCTCGCTGTCCCAGAACATGGACACCATCATTTTTACAGCACTGGCGGTTACCCGAAATTTTTTTCGTGGACGGTGAATCTGTGTGCTTCCATTGAGCTGACTGGCGCTTTGTTTCTGGATTGAAAAATGGCATCCACGTCTCATCCATTGTCACAACGGACAAAAAGAAAGTCCCATTCACGCTGTCGTTGCGCGTCAACATTGCTTGGCAACATGCCACACGGGCAGCCGGGTGGTCGTCCGTCAGCATTCGTGACACCCACCTGGATGACACTTTTCGCATTTTCAGGTCGTCGTGCAGGATTATGTGCACAGAACCCACAGAAATGCCAACTCTGGAGGCGATCTGTTCAACAGTCATTCGACGATCCCACAAAACAATTCTCTCCACTTTCTCGATCATGTCGTCAGACCGGCTTGTGCGAGCCCGAGGTTGTTTCGGTTTGTTGTCACACGGTGTTCTGCCTTCTTTAAACTGTCGCACCCACGAACGCACTTTCGACACATCCATAACTCCATCACCACATGTCTCCTTCAACTGTCGATGAATTTCAATTGGTTTTACACCACGCAAATTCAGAAAACGAATGATTGCACGCTGTTCAAGTAAGGAAAACGTCGTCATTTTAAGTATTTTAAACAGTTCTCATTCTCGCCGTTGGCGGTAAAATTCCATCTGCCGTACGGTGCTGCCATCTCTGGGACGTATTGACAATGAACGCGGTCTCACTTTAAAACAATGCGCATGTTTCTATCTCTTTCCAGCCCGGAGAAAAAAAATCGGAGGCCTTAGAACGTGAATGCACCTCGTATTATACAATGGAGCTGGCTAATTCATGTTTTTTGTAAGTGATCAGGTGCTTAAAAAGCCATGTCTCATTGCTTTTGCTCTCTTCTAGTGTTATCTAGGTTCTTAAATATACATTAAATAATTTGTCCAAATTTTCAGCACGTTATAAAACTGTGTATATGTGCACGAGGATGAGAGCAAGATTGGAAGAGAGAGAGAGAGAGAGAGAGAGAGAGAGAGAGAGAGAGAGAGAGGAGGGAGGGGTAGGGGGGATAAGACTTTGATTATTATTTTAACCTATCCTCTTCTAATGTTTTAGATATTTTAATGTCTGATTTTGGTAGTAATGGCGCTCATAATCCCGTAGTTGTGCGCTGAATGTTATGTTAGTCACTGCAACGTGGTGCGCAGTCTATATTGTGTACTGTGAGCTATGTTACATAACGACGCTATCTTCGTAGCCTTCATATTATTTAAATAATATTAAGGGTACCTTTTATCTGCTAATAACACGTGAGTTAAATGAGAATTGTGTGCAGATAGGTGTAGGCTACCGCGTTGAGATGGGCTTTAGACGCTAAAGAAGCTGTGGATAAATAAGCCTTTCAAGGAAATAGTCATTTAACGTATACTTAACACCAAATAGGGTGCACAATGTTGCAATAAAATTTTTTTGTCACTTATCCAGTGATATGAAATACTTAACACACATCAAATTAAAATTTGAAACGAAACTGAGAAAGTTTCTCATCGACAACACCTTCTAATCCGTAGAATAATTTCTGTTACTTTAATGTGTAAAAGTTGGTGGGTAGGAATTACTAATTTACATCTGTATATTTTTTTTCTTTTTGCATAAAAAATAAATAAAAATATAAATAAAACTTAGAAATATTCAGAATGTTACCGTATGTACAAACTAATTTGCAACGTGGATGTAAAATGACTCGTTCCACATTATTACGATCTATCGTGCAAAATGATGGACAGAATATGTTACTAACTCCCTACGTAGAAAACAGCCAAAGTTGCAAATTTACTTTTTTAATTAATTAATCACTAGTTCCTGTTACTTGTACCCTTTTTCAAATCATCCAGACAGACAAAACAATATTATCCGTTATAACACGCAAACACCACAGTTTACTATCCGGATTGTTTGAAAATGGTTTCAGGTAACCCGGAACTACTACTCGATTAAATATGAAACTAAATTTTGCCACTTTGGCTGTTTCTGTATCACAGCTGATTAACTCAAGTTGCTGTCCCGTTATTCACCCTTCATGCTGGAAATCAAGAAATGGTCATTGCTGTGGTCCTAAGCGTTTTGGCAGTCCCCTAGCTGTCTGTCGATATCGATGTCATCATAGACCTAAGCACCGGTTCGGAATGGGTAAGTGCTGGGAGGGAAGCGGTCATGACACCAATTAAGGAATTATCGTGTAATTTAATAACGCAGGCAAGCCCCGGAAGAGGCAGGAATTTGACCCCGGTCTCTCAAGAGCATGTCTAGCGAGATGCAGCAGAGGGCGTCTGACTCCCCAGTTTCCCACGTATGAGCAAATTATTTTCGTCTCCCCTATCTGAACTCGTTTCCCACCGTATCGCGAAGAAGAAAATCAGGATTTTAGTATCGCTGTATATCTAGTTCTTTGTACATATAGTTCTCTATAGTTTTCATCGTGTTACAAACCTGTGCAAAGAACTATTCAAATGTGCGTATGGAAAGCAATTGCATGTAGTTGAACGTTACCTCCTTGACACCATAATAGTACATGTAGACATCAAAGGTAGTAAGCACCTGTTGTAAAGGCTGTGAATTTGAGTCTGAGTCTCGTCAAATGTGTTCATTCAGATAAATACAGCGTGTTTCAAAATGAACATACCGGTTTTAAGGCGTTGTAGCATTTATTACGTTCAACTTACAACTGTAAATAATACAACAAATGAAAGAGCAATTCAGTCTTGTTTGTATATCTGTGCGGAATGAGAAGAGTGTGGAATGGCAAAGAGTGGCTGAAAAACGTGTTGAACGAGTGAGAGTATTTCACTTTTTGCCCCAAGAAATATCCCCTCGGAAATCTTACGGGCCTTTCTTTTTCGTGAAATCAACTGTAACTAATGTTTCTTATCACGATGTGCTACAGCTATGGCCCATGCCTCAATGGGAAGAAGCTGAGCAACACATCTCTATGTGGGAGCAAGTAGGTGCGCCGCCTCACTGACATAACTCAGTAAGCGACTTTTTAAAAGACTTTGTGCCCTACCGGTGGATTGGGAGAAACGGGCCGGTTGACACAGCATTCTATGCATGACCTCCACGTTCACACTCGATCTGACGCGACCGCGTGTATGTGCCTCCGATACCAGCTGATCTGCCCGAAAATGTTATTGCAACAGTTACTCCTGAAACATTGAACAAAGGTTTCGGAACAACTCTCCTATCGACGTGTGATCGGTGTTCACACTGAATAATAGTAAAAAAACTGTTCGTGTCTATCTTTCATTTGATGTATTATTTATAATTGTAAGGTGAATGTAACATGTGCTACAAAGCCTTAGAACCCGTATATTCATTTTGAAACACCCTGTATTCTATTTCTAAAAACATTCTGCTATCCTATTAGCGCCTCTTACTGTGGTACTAGAGAAGAGACTGTGCACATCTGCAGCAGCTATCGTAGGATCAGGGATGCTATACCGCTATAAGTTTTGCAACAATTTTGTACTCTTTACCGATCGAACTGTTACAAAATGCATACTTTAGGGACATCTCCGTGCCAGACTCCCTGTAACGTGCATCCCGCTGACTCTAAACCACAGTCATTTGTGACTTTAAATGAGAGCTCATTGGAGACCAGGGTAGAGGTCCCTTGCGTTTTCTGACGAAACCTGGTTCTTGCTCGGTCCCAGTGATGGCCGTGTCTAACGTTCTGCGTGGTGTCTGTTTGTTCTATATCGTGTCTACCTACCACTTTCGCGCAACGACGCTCTGAACGTGTTTTTTTAGGGAATTGACTAGTTTGAACCTGGGACATGTTGCTGTTAAGGAGACGCCAGACCACACATGACATGTAGAGTTCAGAACAGTTCAGTGAGACTAGCGATGATATAACCAAATACTTAATTATTTCAGCGTCAGCTCCACTGCACTCCCTGTAAGAGAGTCTTAATATTAACTAAATTTAGTATAAGTGGTTCAAGGCTTTCCTATTTTTAATTAGCTGGTAAAATAACGTCGAAAAAGCAGTTAAGTTTACCACTGGAAATTTTATTCTACTCACAAAACATTGTTTATAAATTGCGCTATTGATAAAAGGAAGTGTGTTAATACAGGATGGTAAAAGCCAACTGCGTTCAACAAAAATGTGAACGAATATTCCCTGAATGGGTTTCCAAGTTCTACAATGGATCGAAGGTTGACCTATGCCACATCACATCTATAACCTAGGTTTAAATTAAGTTTCACAAAAGAGAAAACTATCAAAATGGTCTACAGTGACCCTCAATTATCTTTAATTACTTATCTAACTTGTCGTAAATTACAGTGGCTGAGGTGGCTTCTCAATAACTATATAACAGAGAAATCATCGCGTTTCAGATTTTTACTTCAAGTGGCAAATGTGAACACCATGACCTTTAATTGACGATCGACACTAGTATTACGCAAAAAAAGGGGATGTAACAGATGAGACTTCTGCAGTTCTGAGTGAAGCCTTATGCGCTGTTATGTGGCATCGCGTGCGTTCATTACCATGTCGGTGTCCGTCAGGGGCTGCGGTCAGCACAGCACCGCTCACCTCGCTGTCTCGGAAGCAACTCTCTCCTAACTTCTCTTTACTACAACTTACCGAAGTTGGTTTTTAAAAAAAAACTCTCTGGCTGTGTTTTTATCTGACTAATCAGGGTCTCAATGTTAACCTTAAGCTCTACCTACAAAAATTCTGTCTATCCAATGAGAAACGTTGTACTTTTCGTGGTGGGGCAATGTTTTTAAAGTTTGCAACGTAACAGAGACGCGCAAAAGTCTCACGGTAAAACTTGCAGCTGGTGTGGTCCTTTAGTGTTATCGTAAGATCTATACTGTTCTTCTGGAGGGCTGTATCTTTAAACATGGGCTGGGGGGTGGTCCTAACGTAACAGAGACGCGAAAAAGTCTCACGCTTAGGCTCCAGCTTTTAACATCGGCTGGGGGGTGGCTCTAACGGTTAGCTGGCGACGTGGGTGTCCGTCCATTGCCGTAGGGCGTTCAGCTTAATACGGTTCTGCTCTTGGCTTCTGTTCTCGTTTCTCCCATCGGAACTGCGTATGTGTCACGGTGGGAAGATATGACATGCGTTTAGGGATTCTTGTGTTAGTCTGTGGTATTCCATTTGCTCACTCGTTACTCGTATTACTTTGGTTAATTTAATGTCAAGATTTATTCGGAGCTATGTGACATCATACTGGATTTGCTTATCATGTCAGGGTTTTCATGGAAGGTGTTGGATTTGCCTGACACCTTACACGTGTCTTGATTAGAAAGAGGCCAGTTGAGAGCCTGCAACCAACCTGTCGGCGTGCTAGACACACTGTACCTATACCTTTAGCTATGGTCTATTGTGCGATTTCACATGTCAGCATCTGCACCCTTGTGGTTATTCCACACACCCTGACTATTGTACCTCAGTCTGGTGAGTCGGCCTGTTATGCTGCCATCCGTGCAAAGTATTCCACGGGCTCTTTTCTAAGAGCATAACGCTCTCTCATAGACCACTATTGTAGCCCGACATGACCTACAGGGTGTCAACTTGTTGTCTTGGACTGATCGACCACCAGATCTGTCTCCAGTCTAGCCACATGGAGCATTATGGGACGATAACTCCAGCGTAATCCACAAGCAGCGTTAATAACTGTCCCTGTTCTGACCGAGCAAGGTCAGCCATCGTGGAACTCCAGCCCACAAACCGACATCCGGCACGTGTACAACACAAGGCATGCACGTCTGCATGCTTGCATTCAACATTCTGGCAGTTGCAGTAGTTAATAATGTACCAGCACTTCACATTCGCAGTGGCTTCAATCGTGCTACCATGAACCGGTGATCTTGCAATATTAAATATGTTTCCTACAAACATTTATTCCCGAAATTTCATTAGTCTATATTATTTTCTGTGTTGCGACTTTTTACGTCACTATATTCTGGTAGTTGGAGTCTGCATCGATTTCCTGAGAACAACAGCGGTAACTTATTTTTCCCTTCAATCCCCTCTACTAAACCACAATAAACGTAAAATATACTCAACTGCAAGAAGGGGTTGTTGTGGTCTCCCACCTACTCGAATCAGTATGTATCAGTGGTGCCAACTGGTGATCAAATTGTGGTTGCAGATGCATTACGATGCACCACAGTCACAGGCCTGGCCCGGCCGTACACTGCCGTGACCACCACTGCCAGCAATCACAGACAGTGGTTAAATTCCTGCCAAGCCTTTCTGCAATATCGCAGAAGGAACTTCCAGCTTCTCAGAGCTCTATTGCACGATCACTTTCAAACTCAGTGAGGTGATGATTATGGTGGCTCTGTCACCTTAAAGGCAGTCTTGACTAACATCAACTCACCACCTACAATCCCTAACGTGAAACAACGCCCATGATGTTACGGCGTGTACTCAAATCAAATCTGATTTGCATGTTCGTAGTCGATCTACTAGCGCCACTGTTATGCGACTGGCGCAGATTTTGTGTACACATCACCTTACAGATGTAGAAGCACGCCTACCAACTTTCGTTGCACAACTCCTTCTTGGTGATGCAATTTTTTATTTCGTCAGTGCATGTGCAGTCATCTATTTCAATTCAGTGTAAGACACAACATCGAATCACAACCACTGTTTAGTAAACACCTCAAGAATTTGGCTATTCAAGTTGTTTTATATTGGTCCTATAGGAAATACATTCGATTCTGTCGAAGGAGGAATATGTGCGGTAATGCCCTCCATTATTATTATTATTATTATTATTATTATTATTATTATTTGTGCACTTAGTTTCCGTATTCTTGTCGTACACTGTGAAGAGCGTATCATTGAGAGCAGTCATCACATCATACACGACAGAGAACGCTTCTCACTAACAGTTAGATTGCTCAAATTCAGTACTCGTAATTGTACTTCGTCTGAATCTGTAGGGATCTGGCAGTTGTAGTTTATACTGGGCTTGGTTTCAGGTCTCACTCCAAATGATTATTAATTAATTTGGAGAGATTCGCTTCAGTTGTACTAATGTTTATTTCACCCGCAATCGGTTTTTAAGATTTTAAACATCCCATCTCCGGGTGTATAAAATTATATTATTTGGTAATACATAACACGCCGTTCGGCCAGTTAGGGCAAGAGTTCTATCACTGCATTCTGGCGGAAACTGCCCGCCACAGGGTGGTGGAGCGGTAGGAACGGCAACCAAATCTTGTTCAAATCATTAATAAATAAGCACCATTAGATGCCTGCTCTGGAGTTAACACCCGCTGCAAATAATCTAACCTGCCTCTGTTTCGGCACGAAGAATCCGCTAGAGCTATAATCGCGACGAGAGTTCCAGAAGAGAAGATACTAGAAACACATTAACGACGCGTGGGAATAAATTTAAACGTAATTACGAAATTCATGTAAGTGTTTATTTACAAAATTTTGAACAACATCGAAGGTAAAAAAAAGGGTATTTTTGTAGATAAGCTAAATATGAAAAATTTAAATCAATATCATTGTAATTTATTAAAAATATCAGGAGACAGTTTAGAAGCTTAAGTTAGCTGTTTAATGAGTTGCATGCAAAACTTTTATCTTCCATCAAGGCAATTCGGAATTTTCATTTACTTTTACATGTTCTATAGCGTAAACAATTTCTTTCAAGCAGGAATGCAGAAATGAGCTACACATATTTAAATACTTGGAATAATCGGGAATTAGTTTTAAAGAGCTGCTCTGAAGGATATAGTAGAGAGCCATGTACTGCTTGTTAACAATTAGTATGACGCTATGAGTGTGGCTCACAACATAGCATTGCTGCCCATGTAGTACAAAATGTGTTTTGATATTTTACCTCATACAGTATCCGTAGTTCTGAAAAAGAAAATCAACGACATATCTCAGAATTAACATCATTTCTGTACAATTCATTTTAAAAAGAAATTGCCGATTTATTGCGCTACAGAGAATACCAGTTATGCAGGTCAGTAGTCTTGCCGGCTGCCAGTTTTCTGGTCTTATTGATTCTGGACCTGGAAGCACAGAATTACCTGTTCCCGGCAACATATTGAAATGACTCCGTATGGTTACACGAAACAAAAAAAGAAAACCGAAAGCACACGTTTCTTATACGTACGGGAATTGGGTACATGTCCCAATCTCCTTCTCCCCCTGCCTCTGTCCATCTCCTCCTTCGTCTGTCTCCGTCCAACACGACCTCGTCCCTCTCTATGTCTTTCACTTTCCCCTTCACTCTTTCCATCTTCTCCTTTTCTCCTCTCCTACTCCACCCCACTCCCTGACTGTTTCCACCGTCCCTGTCTTTTTGCCCATCTTCCCCTGTCCCTACCCCTCTCTTTCTCCCTCTCTACCTCTCCATATTCTCCTGCTCCCTCTCACTCCCCCTCTCTCCGTCCAGCATCCCCTCCCCCTTTCTATGTCCATCTTATTTTCCCTCTGTCTTCCCACTACTATATATTACATGTACGTACATAATGTATTTATATATTAAAATAGATAGCCTATGTCCGTCCAAATGTTCAGTCGAGTGTTGCGTAAAAAGTAGAAATACATTTGTAAAGAACATTTCGAGATTTTTGGTAATGAATTTTCTTCTTTATACACTGAAGCGCTAAAGAAACTACTATAGGAATCCATATTAAAATACAGAGATACATAAACAGGCAGAATACGGTGCTGCGGTCGGCAACACCTATACAAGACAACAAGTGTCTGGAGCAGTTGCTAGATTGGTTACTGCTCCTACAATGGCAGGCTATCAAGAGTTCATTGACTTTGAACCTGGTGTTGTAGTCGGCGCATGAATGATGCGATATGGCATCTCCATTGTAGCGATGAAGTGGGGATTTTCCCGTTTGACCAAATCACGAGTGTACTGTGAATATCAGGAATCCGGTAAAACATCAAATCTCCGACATCACTGCTGTCGGAAAAAGCCCCTGCAAGAACCGGACCAACGACGACTGAAGAGAATCGTTGAATGTGACAGAAGTGCAGCCGTTCCTCAAATTGCTATAGATTTCAATGCTTGGCCATCAACAAGTGTCAGCGTGCGAACCATTCAACGAAACATCATCGATATCGGCTTTCGTAGTCGAAGGCCCTCTCGTGTACCCATGGTCACTGCATGACGAAAGCTATATGATTCGCCTGGGCCTGTCAACACCAACATTGGACTGTTGATAACTGGAAACACGTTGCCTGGTCGGACGAGTCTCATTTCAAATTGTACATGAACCCGTGGTTCCTGCGTGTCAGCAGGGGCTGTTCTAGCTGGTGGAGGCTCTGTAATGGTGTGGGGCTTGTGCAGGTGTAATGATATCGCATCCCTGATACATCTAGATACGACTCTGACAGAATGACACGGACATAAGCATCCTGTCTGATTACGTGCATCCATTCATGTCCATTGTGCATCCCGAAGAACTTGAGCAATTGCAGCAGGACAACGCCGCACCCCACACATTCATAATTGCTACAGAGTGACTCCAGGAACACACTTCTGAGTTTAAATACTTCTACTGACCATCAAACTCCCCAGAATTGAACATTACTGAAAATATCTGCGTTGCCTTGCAATGTGCTGTTCACAATAGATAGCCACCTCCTCGTATTCTTGCGGATCTGAGGACAGCCCTGCAGGATTCATGGTGTTAGTTCCCAGCAGCACCACTTCAGACATTAGTCAAGTCCGTGCCACGTCGTGTTGCGGCAATTCTGCGTGGTCGCTGGGGCCCTGCTCGATATTAGACAGGTGTACCAGTTTATCTGACTCTTCAGTGTATTAATATACATTCCTTAATATACAACACTATTACCTAGGATACCAGTACGCAACATCCTCCAAACCAAGAAGTTATCACTCCATGTGATCGTAGACAGTAAACTCCATCCACAGATCCTGGCGGGTCTATCGTAACGACCGATCGCCGTGTCATCCTCTGTCAGTGACGTCATTGGAGGAGGAGGAGGAGATTAGTGTTTAACGTCCCGTCGACAACGAGGTCATTAGAGACGGAGCACAAGCTCGGATTAGGGAAGGATGAGGAAGGAAATCGGCCGTGCCCTTTCGAAGGAATCATCCCGGCATTTGCCTGAAGTGATCGAGGGAAATCACGGAAAACCTAAATCAGTATGGCCGGAAGCTGGATTGAACCGTCGTCCTCCCGAGTGACGTCATTGGGTGCAGTGTGGAAGGGTATTGGGTCACCACATAAAGCGTTACCTTTTACTTCTTCATCTAACTGACGTTTAAAATGATCCAGTGTACAGAAAAGTCAATTTGTTCCTGGATGTATTTAGTGAAATATTTTTCTGAAGTGCAATCTGTCAAGAATCCGGCGAACACTTTTGTTATCACAGTGATCATTTATATTTAATCCAAGTTCTAGAAATAAGCAAAATATGAGTTTTGTATCACGGAGAACATACTGATTAATGTCACTTCTGCCTGTCTTTTTATCATTCTGCACTATGAACTTGTACTGGCAACATGTAACTCTAACGGTCCGTATTTGCCGGTTTAATAATTATTTTATTTACTATACTTGCTCGTGTTAATTATTTAAAAGTGATTACCATCCTATCTCCTTGTCATAAAATAACTTTCACTGTGTTTTGGATGTTTGTCAATGGCCAAACAAGAGAAATTGGAGGCGTATTGTTCGAAACTGAACGACCGAACACTATTCGTGTTCTTTCGTTAAGTTCTTCTTTAACTGACGCTAGAAACCCCTGACATATTATTAACGATCATATTTATTACCTTACGTTACATTTTCTCGTAAGAATTATACACGTTTGATCTGTCATCCGCCATCGAATAGTGATGTCAGCCAGCCTACTAAATGACACGATGAAAGAAATAAGATGATGGAGCAATGCAGGTAAAAGTTCAGTCAAAGTATACAATTTATCAGTGTGCTGCACTGCAAGGTACTCTTAAAAGGAAATAGTTTTCCATCATCATTGTGTCTTGTCTTCTTGTCGCGACAATTAACCTTCGTAAAATCATATGCTTCATGAATTCCTATCTGATGTCACTCTTAGAGAAATTTTTAATTAAATATCTGTGTGTGAGACGGATGGCAATGCTTCACGCATTGCTCCTCCGGCCGTTGTCAGTTTTCGTGGCCTGGAGTTTCTGTTAGGTCCAGCAGCTCCTTTGTCGATATCAGGAGTCTGAGTGCATCTCGTTCCAGTCCTCCTACCTTACCGGGAATCGAAACCTGGACCGCCGCGTAGCACTCAACCGCGCGTATCACTCAGCTACGGAGGCTGATTATATTTTCGTTAATAAGCGTTGGGGCAGTGATAAAGAATCAAGTTCTTTTCTGAAGTCAAGTTATACCACATCCGTTTGACTGCACTGATCCACGACTGACCGGATCTCATGTGAGAAAGCGCGAGTAAGGATTTGCAAGATGGTGATGACAAAAAAAAAAAAAAAAAAAAAAAAAACCGGAAGAGCGCTAGATTGACATCAAGTATGTCGGAAATAATTATGACAAACAATAGCGGAGCGAGCCACTATCACGTTGCGATACAGTACTATTGAAATAGCCAATCGTTTCTTAAATCGATTAATTGCGACCAATCGGTCTTTCCATATCCGCTGCTTAATATGAAAACTATTAACCTGTTCTTCTACACAATAAAGGTTGGTTCCCATGAAGCCTAACAGTTACTTTCAACCACTACATAAAATTGTCTGAAATTAAATTTCTTTGCTCTAAATCCCGGTACTGGCAAAGCTTAATACTCACAAGAAGACTTAAGAAGGCCACTGGCCTAGCTTCGTACCAGGAATGTTACGTCATATCCTCTCCTCTCGACGAGTAAACATGGACGACAAATTTTTGGCTACCCCTTAATGTTAGTAGAACTCCAGCTCATTATCGGACCTCCAAAAATGCAGCAGCGAAACATTTCAGCACTAGAGCCAATCTGGCTGTGATTCCCAACGCTTTTCAGTTATGATGTGGCGCATGGAATCGTGATATCAGGATTCGCGGCCTGAAAACATTGCACATTGTAGAGTTATTGCTGTGTAGGATAACCTTGTCAGAATATGAAACGCGACTGTATGAAGGCACCTGCGCATGAAGTTTTTAAGGTTCACATATGTTTTCTGCTACTGTAAATAATTCGTGTTGTGCTGGGACAAACATGAATAAGCCCACTGCATGAGTGGTGAATAAGATGCTTGACTCTGTTTTTAGTTTTATCTGTGGTTGACTTGCTCGTGAGTCAGCTGAACAGGGCTGAGACATTATTATTCTTATCTGAGACATAGAAGTGGGCAGTTCAGGTTCTCGGAGAATGAGATCTATTATTTGTCAATCTCGGAGAAGCTATCTGTAGTACTTTATTATGGAGATGAAAATTCATTTGTAATACTTTCTTGTTATTTATATTGATGGAGAAGATTTTGGTGGGATTTTAAAGGTACATTTGTAGTTTCTTAGTAATATGAGAATTTTATAATTGTTAGAGTCGTCTTACGTTGTGCAGTCTTTCTGTTTCTCAAAAACGATTATGCTTAAAGCGAAACCCAGTTCCATGAGCCATAGTAAAGTTTTAAATATTCTGTCTTGTGCGCATTGCACCTGACGCCACACGCAGCAACAGATTGTTTCTGAGGAAAGAAAAGGTAGATTATATAACTTCAGTTGTTACACGCACTGATTTGTATTTCCTTTCGAGAACGTTTGTACTCCAGACACGAAAACAGGATGTTTAGCAAGAGGAAAGTCACTTTTATTTTAGGGTGGATCTCATCTTGCATACTTGAGTTAGCAAGTAGATTAATTTTCTGCAAACAGTACTGGTACTTTAAAACAGTTATTTTCTTCTGGGTTAGTAATATACTTCAATACTGAGTTTTAGTTACGTTATTTTCTTTGACCACGTAATTGGTTTCCTTTGGCATGTAATTAGTTTCATTATCTTTATTTAAAAAGTTGCATTTCACGAAGTTTAAAGTTTTATTACACGACACTGTTCACATGTGCAACGCAGCGCCGACCAATCGTCAGTTTTGTTCCATTAAGTTTCTGGTGTGCTGCCGCAAGAAAGAAGGAGATTTCTTGCGGCTGCACACCAGAAACTTAATAGAACAGTCTTTGCGCCGCCAAAACCTGAAGATTCACAATCGTCAGTTTTGTTCAACAATTAAAAACGATAACCAAAGTAGATGTTACATGAGGGGAAATTTTTTTCAATCGATGTACTCAGTTTTCTCAGGTACAGACATTTTTATTTAAAAAAAAAGCTTTCAAGGTCCCTAAGTTAAAACACTGAGTGACCTCGTTTGCTTTCCCTGACACAGTTTATAATGCTAATACGCCCGCGACTACGTTTAGAGATAAAGATAACTGAAATTAGCAGATTCCTCGTTCGGTTCCTGGTAGCCATGATTAAACTCAACTTTCAGAGTCTCTCTCTTCATTCATATTAACTGTTTCATTGTTTCACTGCGGTTCAGCTTTCACATGCTATACAAATGTACAATGTAGATAACGGACAGTGTAGATACCGTAGTCAAAGAATTCTGAGGACGTACAGTTAGCAATTTGAACATTAAGTAACATATATTTTTCCCATTGTACTCCTTATTCCAGTGTTCATTCATATATCTAGTAAAAGTATGCGACCAAATTACACCGATGTTTCTAGGACTGGAGAAACTTGCACTAGTTAACAGATTTATTGCCATACAGTGTGTTTGTGGAAATATATATCGTATTTATTTAATTTCGCAAGTTCTAACATTCTGCATGGTGTCTGTTTGTTCTAAGTCGTGTCTCCCTACCACTTGCTCGCAACGACGCTCTGAGCGTGTTTTTTAGGGAACTGACTAGTTTGAACCTGGGACCTGTTGCTGGTAAGGAGACGCCAGACCACACATCACACGTAGAGTTCAGAAGAGTTTAGTGAGACTAGCGATGATATAACCAAATACTTAATGATTTCAGCGTCAGCTCCACTCCCTGTAAAAGAATCTTAATACTAATTAAATTTAGTGGAAGGGGTTCAAGGCTTTCCTATTTTTAGTTAGCTGGTGAAATAACGTCGAAAAAACAGTGAAGATTACCATTGGAAATTTTATTCTACTCACAGAATATTATTTATAAAATGCACTATTGATAAAAGGAAATATTTTAATACAGGATGATAAAAACCAACTGCGTTCAACAAAAATGTGAACGAATATTCCCTGAATGGGTTTCCAAGTTCTACAATGGATCAAAGGATGACCTATGCCATATCACATCTATAATCTAGGTTTACATTAAGTTTCACAAAAGAAATAAAAACTATCAAAATGGTCTACAGTGACCCTCATTTACCTTTAATTACTTATCTAACTTGTCGTAAAATACAATGGCTGATGTGGCTTCTCAATAATCATATAACAGGAAAACCATCGCATTTCAGATTTTAACTTACCTAGCAAATGTCAATCCCATGAGCTTCAATTGACGATCGACACTAGTATTACGTAAAAAGGGGATGTAACAGATGAGACTTCTGCAGTTCTGAGTGAAGCCTTATGCGCTCAAATATGCGCCATCGCCTGCGTTCATTACCTTGGTGTTTGTCAGGGGGTGGCGGGAGGCACAGCTCCACGCACCTCGCCGTCGGTGGTTATCTGGCGACGTGGGTGTCCGTCCCTTTTCGTAGGCCCTTCTAGCTTAACACGGTTCTGCTCTCGGCTTCTGTTCTCATTTCTTGCCTCGGAACTGCGTCTGTTTTACGTTGGGAAGGTATGACATGCATTTAGGCGTTCTTGTGTTAGTCTGTGGTATTCCATTTGCTCACTCGTTGATCGTATTCCTTTGGTTAATTTAATGTCAGGATTTATTCGTGACAGACTGCCGGATTTGCTTATCATGTCAAGGCTTTCATGGAAGGTGTTGGATTTGCCTGACACCTTACAAAGTTACCATGTCATAAAAATCTTAATCCCAGGAACGTTATGCCAGGAATAGAAAGACAGTAGATAAAAACTGTTCTTGAACGGATAAAGTAAATTACGACTCATAAGTATGCATCACTCACTATTAAATAAGGATCGATAACTAGCCTAGCATGGTACGTCTATAATTATTTCGAAAAGAAAGCGGAAGCAGTGCAACAACTATTAAGAAAACAGATGATAGTGTAAGTATCATGTGTCAGTTTTCATTCGTTATCGTGTGGAGCAATTTTTGTTGGAAATGAGAGATGTAGATCAATTTTCTTTACTGTGTTCTCAAAAATACTATCAGGAACAATTAACTGTAAATCTGGCAAAACGCTCAGGAGAACTGCAAGACAGGAACAGAAGTAGAAATGAGCAGTAAACATGATCGTCAAGTCGACGACGGCATCATCAGAGATGGATGTGGAGTTCGAGGTGCAGTAGGAAAACCACTGTGGTATGTTTTATCGAACCATCCCAGTGTTTGGCCTAAGCAATCTAGACGCGTCATGGGAAATATAAACCTGCAACGTCAGGCGGGAATCGCAACAGCATTCCTCCCGAATGCAGGTCCAGAGGTTTGCACGCAGTGCCAAATCACTACCTCTTTACCTAGTGACAATATTCTGAAAAGGACAGTTTCTACTCACCTTACAGCAGAGATGCTGAGTCGCAGAGAGACACAACAGAAATACTGTCACAAAATGAGTTTTCGGACAACAAAGCCTTTGTCAAAAATAGACAACACACACACACAAACACACACACACCACGACTCACATACACACGACCACACTCACTGTCAATTGAAGCCACACTGCCAGAGACTGCGGTCATGTGTGTATGAGCTGCGTTTGCGTGACTGTGTGTGTGTGTGTGTGTGTGTGTGTGTGTGTGTGTGTGTGTCCGTGTTTTGTCTATTTTTGACAAAGGCCTTGTTGGCCGAAATCTCATTTTGTGACAATAATTTTGTTGTGTCCATCAGCGACTCCGCATCTTCGCTATTTGGTGAGCTGGAATATTGCTTTTTATAATACTGTTACATTGTGTTCTGGCTTTTATAATGTTTGTCTCTACATAGTGAACTACTCACGTCGTAACTGCCTCCTCTGCAACTACTTGTGCATTCTGTGGCTACTGATCTGGTCTTTGTGTCCAATTCAAAACTTAAAACTACTGGAAGGTTTCGGCTTTCAAATTATGGGCAAGGGTCACTTACATGTGGACGTGTGTTAACAACATTGGTCAACTGAGCACTTATTTGTTTTGACATGAATTTTATATCTTGAACTGTGTCTACACGTTATTGGTGTTACTTGCTTGAAGCCAAAATGTGGGAGATACTGGGTACTCAGCATCTCCTGTGTGATTAAAGTGTAACATGGAGTGGTAGTCAGATGGTTAGAGTTTCAGCTGACTATCGAAAATATGCCACATTTTCTCGGCATTTCTTGAGAGTTCTTGTCAGTCTGTGAGGAATTTTTCATTGTCATGACAACAGGAGTTGTTTCGTCATTCGAGGCACTGACAGGGGAAAGCAAGTCAAAAAAGACAGAGTATACAGGAGAAGATTAAAACTTTTGTGACCGAGTAAAAACTAAGTTTTCTTGATTTTAGTTGGTAGCGAAACACGTTTGAAATAATGGAACTCAAATAATATGAATGAAACGTGTGCATTAGGTTGACAATACAATGTTAAATGAAAATATTTCCAACAGACGTTTAGATGCACTTAGTATTTCGAAGTAGATGAAATGTGTGACATTTTTCGTAAAAAACTGTAACCAAGGCCAATAATTTTTTTCTTTGTACGCTCATTAAATAGTGCAAAAATTAGGTCTGTTATTGAATATGAAAACAGGAATGCGGGTGAGCTTCTATGAACAGCATAGTGAACGCAATACTTCAGCCAAAATAGGAACTAAACCTGTACCCACCACTGCAGTGCAAATTTATGTGGCTACTAGCTCCTCGAATGATGAAGAGATTGAAAGTATGTGTGATGCGATAAATTATTCACATCGTTAAGGGGCATGAGAATTAATGGTGATGAGGTACTGGAATTCGACAGAGGGAGAAGAAATAGGAGCAAAAGTAGGAGAACATGAACTAGGGGAAAAGAAAGAGAAAGGAAGCTGCCTGGTAGAATTAGGCACAGAACATAATTCAACCCTCACCAATACTTGGTTTAAGAACAATGAAACACACCTGCAAGACATCTGGAGACACCGGAAGATCGCAAGATGTATTACGCAATGATATGAGAGAGATTTAGAAACCAGATGTTATACTCCAAAACAGTTCCAAGAGCACACGTGGACGCTAACTTATTGTAATTCACTCATAAACAAGTTTTTAAAGCTTGTGACAGCTACATTGTTATTACACATAGTTATGTTGTTATAGTTAGAAGAAAACTTTGTTCTTTTTGGAAATCTAAAGCTAACAATCCGTTTAATACGCCTCCGTAGATGGTGAAACATTTTTGGGCGAAGGGAAAAGAAGTTAGAAATTTAACAACTTTTTAAAGGTTAATTTTCACAACCTTTGAGATTTCTTTAATGACGACATTATTCTACTGAGACTACACGGTGTCCAAGGAGGATTGGTCAATATTCAATGATATGACAGGAACGATCATTCGCAACAATAGAGTCTTGTAAACATGGGTTCTAAGATGCAAAGGTTAAGAGGTATGAGCACTTCTTCAATACTGTGAAACAAATCTAATCAACTAAACACACTTTGCTTCGCATATTTCGGGAGAGGTGGCAATATGGACTAAAACAAGAAAAAAGCGTCTTGTAAACATGGTCTCTGAATGTCGTATCTTGAGAGCCATGAGCCCTTGTTCACTGGAAGAGGTGTGTTTCACTGTAGCGAGGTTGAAGAAGTGTACATAATTTTTAAGGTATGCATTTTAGAGCCCATGTTCCCCAGAGTTTTTTGCTTCGAACGATCGTTCCTGTCATATTCCTGAATATAGACGATTCTTTGTGAGATATCCTGTATTTGCAACAAATAATGTTTATTGAAAGCACTAGTGGGGAATGTCGACAGTAGAATCACTTTCAAGTAGACGTGACTACACAAGACTGCGAGTACGAGCTCTGTGAGGTCCGAACACCAGGCAGTTACCACCGTAAGTAACGTGAACAAGCAAGGCATGTAATAATGAGACGGTTGACAAAACAGGTAAACATGTTAGCGTGAATCCTACGAAACCAAGTACATTTCATGTTCTCGCAGTACGAGTTTGATACTTTATTTTAAATTATCCTTCTAATTATTTGAAACATATAATTGCTTGTAAAGATTTCAAAGTAATTGCTCATATTAAGCCTGTTACTCTGCAATACGAGTACATGAACCGAGTATCACATGGTGGCCTCACAACATAGGCACGAATTAAGTTACGAACTAACACAGTTTTGTTTGAGTATTTGTGTCAGTAAGCAAGGTCACTAACCGAGAGGAATGCGTTGCAGCAGGAATCGGAGGTACCTGGTTCAAATCTAGGTGGAGGACGAAATGTTTTCTACTTCCATTTGACATGCAACGAAAAGCGAGGCGATGGTGTGCAGCACTTTATTACACTACATAAAAATTAATGTCCTGGTTTGACCCCAAATCTCTAACCAGTGCGTCATGGTGTGAAGATAAATGAGAATACGGGAATGCCATTCGTCCTCGAGATCACCTTCAGCTCGGCACCACCGTTGATGTTACACGAGTCTTTCCTTTCCTCACTGTTACCAATACAAACTACACTGAGTCAAATAAACGAAACAGTTACACTATTCTAGCAGATTGTAACGTCAATCCCATGGCATCAAACAAGACATGTCTCACAATTATGAAACGTCTTTGACTTAAGTTTAGCGTAATTTTAAGCTACGCTACAGGTCAGTTATAGAGATGAGAAGTTTCCGGACAGTGTTAACAGAACCACTGACAAGGACACTTTAGGTGACAAGCATACACATAAATAAACAACGTACTGATGCAAGTAAAATTATTCTTTTTCATTGCTTAATTTTCAAACTGAAACGAAAGCATGTGTATAGTGTTAAAGAAAATGGATTTACCGCCGAGTGTTTGTTTCGGACTGCAGGCACCGCACAGTGTTGTAGGACTGTACCTTTCCCACTGCTCGCCTCATTACACTGCTTTCTTTTTGGATGTGAACAAAAACAGAACATTCTTCTCCTTTCAAGCAATCCGGTTTTCAGCTGTCATTTGTTACTACTTACATGTGTGACAGAGTGTCTGCTCAGTTGTCGTACACTAAACAAAAGTACAGAAACGGGCTTTTGTTAAAGAGGGCTTGAGAGGTAAGTTGAGCTGAATCGAACTACACTTTGAAGCTCTTATGAGAAATGAACAGCAAAATGCTTCCAGATGAAATACATGGATGTTCCTTCATCAGAACGTAAATTTGAAAACTAATTAATTACTGATACTGAAGTCTGATTTACCGTAAAAACCTGCCTTGATTCTGATTTTTTTAGGTTTAATATATTACGTGTTCAGTTTATTATTCCCTTTCACAACTCAGTTCTCTCTTACTCATTGAGTATTTGTATAAGACCCGGCTCAATTTAATTTTGTATTATTTGCTATGAACAAGTTCCACAGGTGAACATGAACGATCCTGTAAAGAAATACTTCCACGAAATCTTATAACTTGTGTGTGTCACATCTCTGCCATAGATAGTAATTTATCAGAAAGACGAAAAACTGTACGTTCGTTGTCGGCAATGACCAAGATAGCGAAAATTTTTCTCCCCTTACTGTGGTGTCACTGCCAGACTCCACACTTGCTAGGTGGTAGCCTTTAAATCGGCCGCGGTCCGTTAGTATACGTCGGACCCGCGTGTCGCCACTATCAGTGATTGTAGACCGAGCGCCGCCACACGGCAGGTCTAGAGAGACTTCCTAGCACTCGCCCCAGTTGTACAGCCGACTTTGCTAGCGATGGTTCACTGACTAAATACGCTCTCATTTGCCGAGACGCTAGTTAGCATAGCCTTCAGCTACGTTATTTGCTACAACCTAGCAAGGCGCCATTATCAGTTACTATTGATATTGTGAATCATGTACCGTCAATACCGACGTTCGTCATTAATGGATTAAAGTTAAGTATTCCACCAGCTACGTCCGTTGTTTCTAAATTCTAACTTCCTTGTCCTGTTCCAGACCTCACGCCAGCCTGCATGAGCCTTTCGGCCTCCTCTAGTAACACGGTGTTGGCTCTCCTGCCAACCACAACACTTACCGTTCGCCACAATGTCAACCTCCTGCACTTCCTCCTCCCCCTGTTCAGGGTTGGTCCAAAAGTGAACAAAATATATTTATATGTCCGAATTTCTAAAAATGTCAAGTAGTATGCAAAGTGACAAATTCTGAAAACCCCTGACAGAGACAATTCAGTGCATGTAAATGACATTAGGAGTCCATCACAAACAGCCGGTATCGAAGGTATGTGAACCGTGTTTGTAACACTTTGATTGTACCGGGTTGAAACGGGTGGATGCGATAGAAAGATACAAAAACAAAAATCGTTAGGAAAATCCCAAAATAAAATTCGAAGAACATGTTAATAAGTTGTATATCAAACGATTCCATAATTAGTAGTTTTATCCAGGCAAAGAGTTATTATGATAGTTATCGGTCTATCCTTATCGATGATTTGATTGATTAACAGTAATTAAAACATAATATTTTACGGAAAACTAGTTCACTGAAGTGACGTGCTTCGACTGAAATACATCAATTACTTCAAAAGAATTTTCTAAAAAAGTTCCAAAAGTGATGTGCGTCGACTGAAATACATCAATTACTTCAAACGAATTTTCTAAAAAAAGTTCCAAAATGAAGATGATCTGTGCTTTCATGTAAGCCTTTACAGGATTACTTTACAGAAGCTGTCACTTTACAAAACGTATTACGTCACTACAGCTAAGACGTGGCTCTGACGTTCAACACATGTCAGTTAAGCTGGGCATGTATTTTAAAAGAGAAACCCAATTCGGAAACTTGTACCTCACGAAGAAAGGAAATACAGTAAATACACGTATGGAAGTCGGTCAGGCAAAGAAATTTAATTTCAGGCAATTGTAAGTAGTGGCTGAAAGTAACTGTTAGGTTTCATTTTCATTGTGTAGAATAACAGGTTAAAGTTTACAAAATAGTTTTCGTCTTAAGCAATGGATATGGAATAGATCGAGTGGTCGCAATTGATCTCAAATTTAAGAAACGATCAGCTATTTCAATAGAATCGTATCGCAACGTGATAGTGGCTCTCTCCGTTATTGTTTGCCATCATTATTTCCGAGATATTTACTGTCATCCTGATTATTACTCGTTTACAGAGTGCAATATAATGATACAACTAAATGTACTTCTCTTGGTTGCTCTTTCTGGAGAAATCCGACGCTGTTCACGTAAAGTCGTTGGCGAAAGCTACAACTGATCCTGCAGTTCTGGGCGTACAAGTGATCCTGCAGTTCTGGACGAGTCCCACCGGTTTGTACGGCTGACAACATGCGCAGTAAGTCTCGGGCCATACTATCATCCAATTAAGTGGCTTCTACAACGAATGCTCGTGGAATTGTAAGATACCGAATGCGGCTGGGACAGGTCGAGTTGCGGAATTTAGGCGGCCCCCACCCCACTCCCAATGTAAAAGTTCGTGAAGGTACTGGTACATTAATCTGGGGTAGAACTTTCGCAACTGTGAAACTGTTTCCAATGAAATCATACTCGCCTTATCGAAAGGACGACTGTGTCATTGCCTCGAGACAGATGCTTGGTCAAAAACAAACTGTACATTTCATGACTGCACTATTTACTGTATACTGGTAATACTCATTAGGTAAAGTATGCACATTTATTAGATTCCAAGAAATTGAATTCTCTTTCTTTACTGTCGGCTAACTATTGCCTCGTACATTGAAACGACGTAATCATTTATCTGTCCTTATTTGTTTCATCACGACAGCAACTATAGAAACAGTTTCCAACCAGAAACAATTTTCCCGTTAGTCAATATGGCGAATACATGCTATAAATAGTGGGACGCGCTACAAGCTACGAATTCGGTAGAAAATTTAAGCTGTATTTCTTCAGACAGCGCCGGTTTAAGTCCTGTGTCAACCTCTTCATCTCAGAGTAGCAGTTACAACCTATGTCCTCAATTATTTGCCGGCTTTATTCCATTCTCTGTCTTCTACAATTTTTGAATTTTTACCTCCTACTGCTCCGTTTAGTACCATGGAAGTTATTTCTGTGATGTCCCTTCTTCCTGTCAATGTTTTCTCCGTAGTACTTTCCTCGCCGACTTTGCGCGATGAACCGCCTCGTTCCTTTCTTCGATCAGTTCATCTAATTTTCAGCATTCTTCGATAGTACCACATCTGAAATGCTTCGATTCTTTTCTCTTCTGGTTTTCCTACAGTTCATGTCGCAAACGTACACTGTCGGAAATTTCTTCCTCATCTTAAGGCCTATGTTTCATACTAGCAGATTTCTCTTGGCCAGGAATGCCCTTTTTGTCAACGCTAGTCTGCTTCTGATGTCCTCCTTGCTCCGTCCGTCAGGGATTACTTTGCTACCCTAGGTATCAGAATTCATTGACTTCTTCTACTTCGTGATCACCAATCCTGACGTTAAGATTCTCTCTATTCTCATTACTTTCATCTTTCTTCGATTTACTGTCAGTCCATACTCTGTACTGACTGTTCATTCAGTTCAGCAGGTCCTGTAACTCTTGTTCACTTTCACGAAGGACAGCAATGTCTTCAGCGAATTTTATCATTGACATTCTTTGATCCTCAATTTTAATTCCACTCTTGAACCTTCTTTTTATACCCGTCATGCTTCGTCTATGTGTGGATTGAACAGAAGCGTCGAAAGGCTACATCCCTGTCTTACACATCTTTTTTGATCCGAGCACTTCGTTCTGGGGATTCCACTTTAGGTGTTCTTTCTTGGCTCTTGTACGTGTCGTATATTACCCTTCTTTACTCAAAGCTTACACCTATTTTGCTCAAGATTTAGAACATCTTGCACCATTTGACACTGTCGAATGCTTTTTCCAGGTCGATAAATCCTATGAATGTGTCTTAACTGCAACGTTAGAACTGCCTCTCTGGTGCCCTTAACCTAAACTGATCGTCATTTAACACATCCCCAATTTTCGTTTCCATTCTCGTGTATATTATTTTTTTCAGCAACTTAGATAAATGAACTGTTAAGCTGATTTTGCAATAAATCTCGCACTTGTCAGCTCTTGCAACCTTGGGAATTGTGTGGATGATGTTTTTCCGAAAGTAAGATGGTATATCACCAGCCTCATACATTCTACACACTAACGTGAAAATTCGTTTTCTTACCACATTCCCCAACGATTACAGAAATTCTAATGGAATATTTTCTATCCCTTCTACCTAATCTGATCTCAAATCTTTCAAAGCACTTTTCAATTTTGATTTAACTACTAGATTCCCTCGTTCTTCTGTAACGCTAAAGTCTCTTTATCTATCACGTCAGGTAAGTATTCTCTCTCATAGCGGACTTCCGTGTATTCTTTTCACCCATATCCTATGCATTTAATAGCGTAGTTCCCATTGCACTTTTAATGTTACCATCCTTGCTTTCAATTTCAGCGAAGTTTGTTTCTAATTTGAGGCAATCCTTCAGACAATCATTTCTTTTTAAATTTCTTCACGTTTTCCAAGTAGCTATTTCACCTTAGATTCCCTGCATTTCCTATTCGTGTCATTCCTGACTGACTTGCACCTCTTTATTCCTGGATTTTCCTGACGGTTTTTCACATCCGTCTTTCGTCGATCAACAGCAGTATCTCTTCTTTTGTTACCTCTGGATTCTTCAGTTACCTTCTTTGTACCTCTTTTTTCTTTCCAATTTCCGCGATTGCCCTTTTTGGAGATGTCCATTCCTCCTCAACGGTAGTACCTACTGAAATTTCGTTATGGCAGTATCTAAAGCCTTGGAGAACTTCAAGCGTATCTTTCTATTCCTTAGTACTTCCGTGCTTCTATTCTTTGCGCATTAGTTCTTCCTGCCTAGTCTCTTCAGCATACTCGTCATCACTACTAAATTGCGATCCGAGTCTGTACCTGTTCCTGGGAACGGCTTATGATCCGCGTATCTGATTTCGAAATCTCTTCCTGACCATGATGTATCAAACTGAAACCTTCCCGTATCTCCCAAGCTTTTCCAAGTATATCTCATCTCTTGATTCTTCAGCAGAATATTACTAGCGGAAATTTGTTGCAGAACTCAAGTAATCTTCCTCCTGTCTCATTCCTAGTGTCAAGCTCATACTTCCCAGTAAATATTTCTTTTACTCCTTCCCCTACAATCTCATTCCATTTCCCTAAGACTACAGGATTTTCAATTCTCTCTACGTGCTCAATTACCCGTTCAGTATCCTGACGTACTTTTTCTATCTCATCATCTTCGGCTTCCGACGTCTGCCTGTATTCCTGGACTATCGTATCTGGTCTTGGTTTGCTGTCGATTCTGAGGAGAACAACTCCATCGCCGAATTGTTCACAGTAATTCACTCTCTGGCCTAACTTTCCTATCCATAACGAATTCTATTATTGTTATGCCATTTGCTGCTGATATTACTCCATACTCATCTGACAAGAAATCCTTGTCTTCTTTCCGTTTCACTTCACTGACCCCCACTGTATCTCTTCCCTGTCACATTCAAACTTTGACATTCCATGCCCCGACCTGAAGAACGTTATCCTTTCGTCGGTTATTCAGTCTTCCTCTCATGGTACTCTCTGGATGCACATTATCTGTTTTTAATTCAGTGGTTTCCATTGCCTTCTGCATCGTCATGCCTTTGATGGTTGTTGATTATTCCGCTGTTAGTTTCCCACCCAAGGCAAGAGATTGTTCCGAATGTCCATCCGCTTCGCCACCGTCTTTGGCAAGACCATTGGCAGGATAAGGGTGATTTCTTATGCCCGAAGTCTTTGGCCGCCAATGTTGATCTCATACAGGGAATAAAGCTACACAATGTCCGCTCTCCCTTTGCTGGTTAGCAAGAATGAAGACGGTCTTTCACATAAAATTTAAGTAACACTTATGTGATTTGGTCGAATAATCAGTGGTTTAGACCTCAGGAATAGTAAATATACAGTAACCTTACAATGGACCACAGCTTTCCGTCAGAATAGGTTACCCATATTTGCATGACAATATGATTAACAAGAATTGTCGTGGATGGAAACGGCTGGTAATTATTTGACTATTTTTCATTAAATGAACGTTAATGATGATATTTAGTGTTAACATCATTAAAGGTCGTTACGCGTATCGTGTATGCTACTGGTGAAGATAACAGCTGATATAAAGTGAGGGTGGCCACAAAAAGGTGACTATGCCCTACTTCAAAAGACTTTGACGGAAAAGTGGGGAACCAGTCGTTCCGTCTTTCTCACCGAAAATTTTGACGTGGAGCATATTCGCACTCTTTTCACACAGAACATTTTAAATCTTTTTACTCAACCTTCCTTTGCAGTTAAGCCATCATTTTCAGCGTTTGCCCCCCACTGCCACTATTTGTCTGTCTCTCTCCAACTGTCTCCTAATTTTCCCATTGATTTACATCGAATCACACCGACACTGTCTCCTAGCCAACCTACACTGCTTCCTTTTGTCTTTCTTTATCAATGCCATCGTCTCCACCACATCTCGGCAGTTCAAAAATTCTGGAGGCAGACTCATTTTTTCCTTATAGCGACGTGTCTACACTTTAGTTAGAAATGAGCACTCCCCTGTAACTACGTGTTAAAGTTCGTCCGCCTGGGAGGGTACAACATAAACGCCCCCCTCCCCTTCCCCAACCCCCGAAATCTGCATATGATCTCCAATCATCTATCATCTTCCAATGTCTCCTCTCCCATTCTATTTTCATTCGTTTCCATTTCTCTTTTACTGTCATTGTCTCACACTGACAATCATATCTCTGCTCTCTATGACTCCCACTGCTATTGTCATCGTACATATTTCTTTCTCTTTCATTGCCATTTTCTCTCTCCTATCGTCAATGTTTCCTTTCTCTTTCACTCCCGATCGCACAGTCTCATCTCTCTTTTTCACATCTCTCTGCTCTGTCTTTCAGCACAAAAAAGCGCGAAAATGTTCGCATGCCGCAATTGTTGGAGAGATTGGAGGGAAGAGGAGTGAGGCAGCGGGTTCCCCACTTTTCTGTCACAGTCTTTTAAAGAGGAGTATATTCGCCTTTTTTTGTGCCCTGGCAGGAGCATTTGTCAGCCGTTGCCCTTATTATCCCTGGCATAGCTGCTAATATAAAAAGAATTCTGTAAGTCGCCAAAGTTTTGGCAGTTTATTTCTATACTTCGACACATTTATATACCTTGACACATACAAACAAGAAATAACAACGATTAATACAAGGTTATAAGTAAAATAGATTGCTTTATATTTTTTCTGGACACTTCGTTCAATTACTGCAACTCATCGGTAACGCCCGGCTTATGATCTGTATGTTAAATGAGTAAAAGGGTTATTACAAATGTTTTCTGAATTCGCAGTCTTTCCAATTTTACAAAATTGGTAAGTTCCTATGATAACAATAACACAAATAGACTCCGGGAAATTGAAATAAGAACACCGTGAATTCATTGTCCCAGGAAGAGGAAACTTTATTGACACATTCCTGGGGTCAGATACATCACATGATCACACTGACAGAACCACAGGTACATAGACACAGGCAACAGACCATGCACAATGTCGGCAATAGTACAGTGTATATCCACCTTTCGCAGCAATGCAGGCTGCTATTCTCCCATGGAGACGATCGTAAAGATGCTGGATGTAGTCCTGTGGAACGGCTTGCCACGCCATTTCCACCTGGCGCCTCAGTTGGACCAGCGTTCGTGCTGGACGTGCAGACCGCGTGAGACGGCGCTTCATCCAGTCCCAAACATGCTCAATGGGGGACAGATCCTGAGATCTTGCTGGCCAGGTAGTTGACTTACACCTTCTAGAGCACGTTGGGTGGCACGGGATACATGCGGACGTGCATTGCCCTGTTGGAACAGCAAGTTCCCTTGCCGGTCTAGGAATGGTAGAACGATGGGTTCGATGACGGTTTGGATGTACCGTGCACTATTCAGTGTCCCCTCGACGATCACCAGAGGTGTACGGCCAGTGTAGGAGATCGCTCCCCACACCATGATGCCGGGTGTTGGCCCTGTGAGCCTCGGTCGTATGCAGTCCTGATTGTGGCGCTCAGCTGCACGGCGCCAAACACGCATACCACCATCATTGGCACCAAGGCAGAAGCGACTCTCATCGCTGAAGACGACACGTCTCCATTCGTCCCTCCATTCACGCCTGTCGCGACACCACTGGAGGCGGACTGCACGATGTTGGGGCGTGAGCGGAAGGCGGCCTAACGGTGTGCGGGATCGTAGCCCAGCTTCATGGAGACGGTTGCGAATGGTCCTCGCCGATACCCCAGGAGCAACAGTGTCCCTAATTTGCTGGGAAGTGGCGGTGCGTTCCCCTACGGCACTGCGTAGGATCCTACGGCCTTGGCGTGCATCCGTGCGTCGCTGCGGTCCGGTCCCAGGTCGACGGGCACGTGCACCTTCCGCCGACCACTGGCGACAACATCGATGTACTGTGGAGGCCTCACGCTCCACGTGTTGAGCAATTCGGCGGTACGTCCACCAGGCCTCCCGCATGCCCACTATACGCCCTCGCTCAAAGTCCGTCAACTGCACATACGGTTCACGTCCACGCTGTCGCGGCATGCTACCAGTGTTAAAGTCTGCGATGGAGCTCCGTATGCCACGGCAAACTGGCTGACACTGACGGCGGCGGTGCACAAATGCTGCGCAGCTAGCGCCATTCGACGGCCAACACCGCGGTTCGTGGTGTGTCCGCTGTGCCGTGCGTGTGATCATTGCTTGTACAGCCCTCTCGCAGTGTCCGGAGCAAGTATGGTGGGTCTGACACACCGGTGTCAATGTGTTCTTTTTTCCATTTCCAGGAGTGTATATGATTCTAATGCATAACATATATACAGGGTGTTTCAAATAGAATACACGTATTACAAAGTATTATTTTGTCCAAATTATAGATCGCTGCGCCTAAGCTCGGCTCGAATACGTAGTCTAGTTTATACTAATAGCTGCTAGGTGTCAGCTTTCTTCTGTTTTGCTTGATAACAAACATCAACCTTAGGAAACATGTGAATACTTTTCACCGCTTGGAGCGCTAGTGTCGCAGCTGTCAAACTGTAAAACTTTCGCAACGGAGTGTCGTTACTGTATTATTAGACTGTGTTAGAGATTTTGATTGTGTTTCCATTGTCACACCAGTTAAGCTTTGACTGATAGAAACAGGAATCAGTGGAGTAATTTGTCTTCTGCTGAATAGTCGTTGTCTCAGGTCGACTGTATTTCGTCGTAGAGCGTCTGTTAGAAACATGGCTTCATTCCTTAAGACACGAAGTATTTTATTGATAGTATTATCGAACTAATGGGAAAGAATCATTATAAATTCATTAGATAACGGGCTTTGTTTTTATGTCTGCTGCAGGATGGTGTACCCTGTTTGAACACGGAAAATGGTTAAGCATTTTTTTTAAAATTTGTTAGAATTATTTTCGTTTCCAGGAACACTCATATTTTTAGATTAGATTTGGAGCGTTTCAAGCGCTCACCTACACATCAACCTACAGCAGAGGAGCAACATGCGCTGTACTTGGAAAGGAAAATCATTTTGATATATAGCAGTCAGCATAAGGTCCGAACAGAAAAAATTCGTACGCCATACATTTAGGGTACGACATTGTAATTGGGTTATCTTGTTGTTATGAAGTTTCTTGTGAGTAACCAATTTATAAATCGGTCTAAGTTACAGGAAAACTGCAGATAACCTATAGTCACAAGTAATATGGGAGTTATTCTCACTTTTGAGAAGTTTTACTTTTGCCAGACAAGATTCGTTGTATTTAAAGAATCTTCAGTGGTCAGTCTAAAGATTGTTTCATTTTTCAGAAATCGCTAAAACGAGACGACAATCAGTTTCCATGTTTAAAATTACTTTTTCTATTAGTCACGTATTTTGGGTCCATCGTCATTTCCAAGCATTTCTCTTTATAGAGGTGTTAGTTTATTTCTATGAGTTCTTCTTTAAACAAGACTTCGACCCCTATATGCAGGGTTATCAGAAACGGACCGGTAAATCTAGCGAAAGTGTTACGCGGTGTGTTGTTCTGGAAATTAATTGTTAGGAAAAAAATTCCAGGCATAGCGCCGTGCCCAAGTTAATTACCACTGAAGTTATCCAGTCGGCCGTTGCCCCCGCTAATTCAAGCGACCCGCAAGAGACAGTGTCGCCAAACGGAATTTTCATTTGATTTCTTAAAACCGAAAAGAAGAACGCTACGAAAATAAGACATGGCACGGTGTTGAAAAACGAAACCGAGCAGTCTCGTACTATATAATATACGCTACGAGAACAATTGTATCTCGCGTCCCACTTGAATTTGCACGCGAAACGGCATTGTTGACTAACTCCATTGTTAATTAACTCGGACACAGAGCACTGTATCGAATTTTGTACTTCATAGTTATTTCTTATCCAAACCTACCCTCGTTGCTTCCCCCGTCGGTTGTTCGAGTCCTCCCTCGGGCATGGGTGTGTGTGTTGTCCTTAGCGTAAGTTAGTTTAAGTTACATTAAGAAGTATGTAAGCCTAGGGACCGATGACCTCCCCAATGTGGTACCACAGTCCTTACCACAAATTTCCAAATTTTTAGAACCTACCCTGTAATACCCTTATAAGTTTTTCGGTTTGTTTCTGACCATCCCGTGCAGAACGCATGAAAGTAATGTAAGATCCTTAAAACGTGGTAGCAGAAAAGAAATTTTAAATATAACAACAGTTTGTAACCTCGTTAAAAATGTTGTTGTGGTCCTCAGTCCTGAGACTGGTTTGATGCAGCTCTCCATACTACTCTATCCTGTGCAAGCTTCTTCATCTCCCAGTACGTACTGCAGCCTACATCTTTCTGAATCTGCATAGTGTATTCATCTCTTGGTCTCCCTCTACTGTTTTTACCCTCCGCGCTGCCCTCCAATACTGAATTGGTGATCCCTTGATGCCTCAGAACATGTCCTACCAACCTATCCCTTCTTCTAGTTAAAAATATCTATAAAGAAATCTGTAGTGGTCACAGTGACCATCAAAGATGTTTCAAACAGAGTGAAAAACGTCTGGTGGAGCTAAGATTTTATGCACTTGCAGAAGGCGGAATACCTCTCGTATTATTCGTAAAATTGCGACTGTGCAAGAGAAGTCTCAAAAGCAGTAAAACGACATGTAGAATCTAAAAAGTCATTCAGTAGATCAGGCTATGAAACACGGATCTCTGTGAGGGCATATTGATTGTATTAGGCATTGCACCATGCCCTTCAACATAGAGAAAATGGTAAAAATAGTGAGAACAGTCGAGGTGTGGTATAATAAGAGTTCGGCTACTGATACGGAAAGGCTTTAGCGGCACAGAAGGCTAGTTACAGCAACTCGTATAAAATGGCCGTCAGTCTAAAGCTATTTCCTTTCTCTGCAAATATCGTAGGGCGATCCCCCTGGAGAAACGTGACTAAGAAGGCGCAATGCTCATAAATGTGCACAGACGCATGGCTTTCTCAGAAAAGCCGCGAGACTGCAGAATTCCACACGCACTGACAGGTAGTAAACGAAAGAGGGGGGGGGGGGGGGGGAGACGTGTGTCACGAGGTTGTAAATAGGAAGGCTGCGTCCGCTCACAAAACGAATAGGAGAAGGCCGTGAAGGCCAGAAACAAGGAAAGCCAGCAGACAGCACCGATGCACGAAGCTGCCTCCCTCTGCGCAAAACGAACCCACCCGGCACTTCCTTCGAAACGGGCTATGTAACGTACGAGGATTGTCCGGAAAATACATATAAAAGTTGAATAATGTCTTTATGTTACAAGTTGCAGTCACCGCCAGGTGGGACTACTGCTGTAATCAATCCGATCAACGCTCAGTTCGAGTCAGAGCACTCTGCGTGAAGGTGGGAGTCTGCGACAGCTTGTTGACAACTATCCTTTTTCACCTGCCGTCGGCATGGAGCTCTCTCTGATTGAGGAACAGCTCGTCAACATCAAGTTTCTTGCAAAGCTAGGCAAGAATGGCCGTGAGATTTTTGAGTGTTTGAAAGAGGTTTACGGAGACAATTCTCTGAAGGAGCCAACAGTGAACAAGTGGTTAAAAAGGTTCCGGGATGGCCGAGAAGAAATGAACGATGACCCTCGCCCAGGACGCCGGTCGACATCGAGTTTCGATGCAAATGTTGAACGAATTCGGGCTGGTGTTCTTAAAGACCGTAGATTGACAGTCAGAATGATTGCTGACGAGCTGTCAATCCCCAAAACCATCGTTCACGAAACCCTGACACAAAAACTTGAAATGAAGAACGTGTGTGCGAAAATCGTACCGAAGTTCTTGACGCCAGAACAGAAATCAAAGAGGGTTGAGTGCTGTGTGGATTGGTTGGAAGCAGAGGAACGAGGGGACTTTCTCAGCCGAGTCATCACTGGAGACGAGTCCTGGTTTTACGAATTCGATGTGGAGCTCAAATCTCAAAGCAAGGAATGGACACTAGCAGGAGAACCAAGAACAAAAACGTCGCAAAAATTAAGGTCCAATGTGAAGACAATGTTGATAGTTTTCCTTGATTCTAGGGGCATTGTTCACAAGGAATTTGTCCCTCCCGGCCAGAGAGTGAACGGAAATTTTTACGTTGAAATTCTGACACGTCTCAGAGCTCGTGTGGCCCGAGTTCGACCGGAGTTGGCAAAACGGGGCAGGTGGATCCTTCATCAAGGCAATGCGCCCGATCACACGTCGCTAATTGTGCGCGAGTTTTTGGCCCGAAGCTCAATCACCGTGACGAACCACCCACCCTATTCACACGACTTAGCCCAGTGTGACTTCTTCATGTTCCCGGAATGCAAAACGGTGCTTCGGGGGCGGCACTTGGGAGATGCGGAAGCCATCAAGGCGGAAACGACAGGGCAAGTGGACAACATCACAACTGAAGACTTTCTGCAATGTTGTCAACAGTGGAAACGGCGTTGGCAGAAGTGTATCGCGTCTCAGGGCGAGTACTTTGAAGGAGACCATATTGTAATACCTGAATAATTGTCAAAGAAAGTTATTATTCAACTTTTATACGTATTTTCCGGACAAACCTCGTATAACTCACGAAATGTTATGAAATTCGCTGGCCAGAGATTACGTAACTATACATAGAAATCGTAGGTGAGGAATATGAATCCTTCCCAGTGCCGACATGATTTGCTGTTCACTAAAGAATAACATCAAATAAATCATGGCCATTTTAAAACCGCACAAATTCGTAGTTTTGCAGGAGTAGAGTCGTCTTAAGAAAAAGTAATCTGCGTTTTCCACAGTAATTAAAGCGATTATGTGTTTAAATGGGAAATCGTGTACCACATTCCCGTTACATTCCTCACAGTTCAGGGAATATGAAAAATTACAGGAAGTCATGGCCATCAATGAGAGTTCAGAATAAATTCAGAAATAATACGACGCTATCGAATGAAACCTTATCGGGATAGCACTTAAAGCAGACGAGAATTTAATGCTCGTATCAATTACGGCCAACAAAGAACCTGCTGCCTTATCCATTTATTCCAAAGATTGATTTTTGTTGTGAAAATTATATTCCTGACTGGCCGTGTGCCACCAGATACGGCGAGCGAAAGCAATAGTTCATTCGCAAGCGAGAATATAACGATTCCATTAATTATTTAATCACAATTACAGGACAGTTATTAAGGAAATTTCACAAATGTTAATGTAAATTTATAATCAGTTTCTGTCTATTTCTTATCTTTCATGTACTTCCGAACAGAGAAGCGATGTAGAATACAACCAACACAAAATACTGTGCTACACCGACTGACGAAGAAATGATCTTTGGTGAAACAGCAAGAAAGGAAGTTGAAAATTTTCATGTCTAGTTCATTAACCTTCTTGCATCAGGTTCGGAGGCCTTAGAACAGCTTAAAGTTGAGTGTTCAAGTACGCAATACAGGAGTTTCCTTGTGATACTTCATAACTGAGTGTAATAATTTGTGAGCGAAACCATCTTCTAAACCAACAATAGACAAGAGCATCGTTGGATAGTTTTTGCTTGTTAACCGACTGTCACGTAACTAGCACTCCTACACAAGAACTGGGCAGAAGGTTGCCGCAATATATACCTTGATACAATAGATAGTATCATTTAATTTTAAATAAATCTGGTTATGGCATAGATTTAGAGATAAATGACAATGGATCATGAACATGAGTGTGATGTCACGTCGAAACTGGAAGCAGGAGAGATGAGTACGGTACGCACGAATTATGACCGGCTTTTCCATTTATTGAATTACTGAAGAGATTAGAATCGATGTTTTCAGAAATGACAGAAAAAGCAAACAAGCAGAACAACACAAGGAAAAAAATCAGGTGTTTACGGCGACCGAGGTTTCACAAATTCTCAAAAACAAGACGTCATGGCAAACCAGATCTCAGAAGATTGTAAAAAGCAATACGCTATGGATATGAAGATAGTGAAGACTGCACAGATTGGGAAGAAATGGGAACGATCTTGTGTCTACTCTTATTGCACTCCCCGAAAGACGAACTAAAATTGCGAAAGAATGAACTGCGAGATATTGGGAGTAAACAGCGTCCATGAAGGTATTCCAGGGAAGGTACAGACTTAAATGGGGTGGGGTTAATGACATCAAACAATCGCTTTCTCCATTCTACCAAAACGTGTAACTGGGTTCTAGTGGGATGAATAATTTTGACAAGCAGCAAGAAATAATTTCGATAAACAACAAGAACAATTTTTGAACGATCAGTGTGAAATGCAGGGCAAATATTTTGCCCAACTACTCACGGCCTCAAAGGACATTCAAACAGAACAGCTGATAAATACAAGGGTGCAAAGGCCCACGGAAAAAATTTCATGCCAAATTAAAGAGGAATATAATAGATCCGACGATCCGTAGGCTGTGAGCTATGGAGCGTAACAGAAAGATTACGTCAGGATCTGCCCATATGAAAAGATACTGTCAAAGAGCAGCTGAAGATGTAAAGAAGGAAATCGAAGAAACAGAAAACACCAGAATGGATGATCAGTTCAATGTGCGTGGTTCAGAAAGTAATGCTATATCTGAACCAATGCTATATAAACCACAACAAATGCCACTCGAGCAGGAGAATGCATCATTATATGATTCTGTGTACAATATTGGAGCAACATCGCTGTATGCTAAGATGTTACTGGAAAGAAATGTAATCAACCATAGCCAATTTCATATATTTTTGCCAGAAGAGATATCTGTTTAATCCATTGTGTTCATTCGTCCACTTCATGGAACCATTCAGCAATCTCAATTGAACGGTCAAAAAGTAGGATCCGTGAGTGGCTATGTACAGAGTGTGCCAGAGGAGCTTGTGAAAATTTTTTGAAAAATATATCACTAAAACAAGGTACTGCCATAATCCCATACCTTACAGAGAAAGTATTTGGAATACTGAATGTTACATTGTAAGTACATATACGAGAAAAATTAGTTACAACCCCTGATACGAATTTAAAAGAGTCCTTGTCGCTTCAGCATTCAATCGATCTTATACGAGAAGACGCGAAAGCGACGTACAACAATGGACGATTCGGCAGAAACGAAAATGGAAAAAAATACTTTAAGTTTTGATGACTGCACAGCTCACTACACTGGAATACATAATGTTCCCATGTGACGGTGAAACCTTCCCGTCTAATATTGGATGAACGTTTGCTTGCTGACTGAACGCTGCGTCTCTTAAAATCTTTTAACTGCTGCTCTGTCAAGACTACCTGCTGATTATTACGACGAAACATAAAATGTGTTGTCGCCGTGGCCCTCAGTCGTTACCTGAAATTATTAAGACTGATTCTTACCTTTAATTATTTATACTGGATCGCCATCTGACTGCTACAGCAAACTGTGGAATGAATATACTTACTTCTCTTTAACATAATTATAAGCTGCTGGTGGAGTTTCATAATACTTTGTGACTGGAATTCTTTAAGTTGAAGTTAATTTAGATTTGATAAAAGCTGAAGCTCAGTTTAGACTTTTCTTTTAAGATAACAATAAATTCCGTAAAGCATTCACGTGAATGATTTTGGGATAGAAAATTCTTAATGCATTTAATCTGGTAGAAGTTAACTATGAATTAACACTTTGAAAGAAGCGGTGTGCTCGCCAGCCACTCGCTATATGTAGCGCAATGCTAGTTTTTTAAGAATTTTTGTAAAGAACTATGCCCCTTGTAATTGTTTGTCAAGATCGTTCTCAGAATATAGTTATGTAATTTTGATGGAAAATTAGGTATGTAGCGCAACTCCAGGAAATTGAAATAAGAACACCGTGAATTCATTGTCCCAGGAAGAGGAAACTTTATTGACACATTCCTGGGGTCAGATACATCACATGATCACACTGACAGAACCACAGGCACATAGACACAGGCAACAGACCATGCACAATGTCGGCAATAGTACAGTGTATATCCACCTTTCGCAGCAATGCAGGCTGCTATTCTCCCATGGAGACGATCGTAAAGATGCTGGATGTAGTCCTGTGGAACGGCTTGCCACGCCATTTCCACCTGGCGCCTCAGTTGGACCAGCGTTCGTGCTGGACGTGCAGACCGCGTGAGACGGCGCTTCATCCAGTCCCAAACATGCTCAATGGGGGACAGATCCTGAGATCTTGCTGGCCAGGTAGTTGACTTACACCTTCTAGAGCACGTTGGGTGGCACGGGATACATGCGGACGTGCATTGCCCTGTTGGAACAGCAAGTTCCCTTGCCGGTCTAGGAATGGTAGAACGATGGGTTCGATGACGGTTTGGATGTACCGTGCACTATTCAGTGTCCCCTCGACGATCACCAGAGGTGTACGGCCAGTGTAGGAGATCGCTCCCCACACCATGATGCCGGGTGTTGGCCCAGTGTGCCTCGATCGTATGCAGTCCTGATTGTGGCGCTCAGCTGCACGGCGCCAAACACGCATACCACCATCATTGGCACCAAGGCAGAAGCGACTCTCATCGCTGAAGACGACACGTCTCCATTCGTCCCTCCATTCACGCCTGTCGCGACACCACTGGAGGCGGACTGCACGATGTTGGGGCGTGAGCGGAAGGCGGCCTAACGGTGTGCGGGATCGTAGCCCAGCTTCATGGAGACGGTTGCGAATGGTCCTCGCCGATACCCCAGGAGCAACAGTGTCCCTAATTTGCTGGGAAGTGGCGGTGCGTTCCCCTACGGCACTGCGTAGGATCCTACGGCCTTGGCGTGCATCCGTGCGTCGCTGCGGTCCGGTCCCAGGTCGACGGGCACGTGCACCTTCCGCCGACCACTGGCGACAACATCGATGTACTGTGGAGGCCTCACGCTCCACGTGTTGAGCAATTCGGCGGTACGTCCACCAGGCCTCCCGCATGCCCACTATACGCCCTCGCTCAAAGTCCGTCAACTGCACATACGGTTCACGTCCACGCTGTCGCGGCATGCTACCAGTGTTAAAGTCTGCGATGGAGCTCCGTATGCCACGGCAAACTGGCTGACACTGACGGCGGCGGTGCACAAATGCTGCGCAGCTAGCGCCATTCGACGGCCAACACCGCGGTTCGTGGTGTGTCCGCTGTGCCGTGCGTGTGATCATTGCTTGTACAGCCCTCTCGCAGTGTCCGGAGCAAGTATGGTGGGTCTGACACACCGGTGTCAATGTGTTCTTTTTTCCATTTCCAGGAGTGTATATGATTCTAATGCATAACATATATACAGGGTGTTTCAAATAGAATACACGTATTACAAAGTATTATTTTGTCCAAATTATAGATCGCTGCGCCTAAGCTCGGCTCGAATACGTAGTCTAGTTTATACTAATAGCTGCTAGGTGTCAGCTTTCTTCTGTTTTGCTTGATAACAAACATCAACCTTAGGAAACATGTGAATACTTTTCACCGCTTGGAGCGCTAGTGTCGCAGCTGTCAAACTGTAAAACTTTCGCAACGGAGTGTCGTTACTGTATTATTAGACTGTGTTAGAGATTTTGATTGTGTTTCCATTGTCACACCAGTTAAGCTTTGACTGATAGAAACAGGAATCAGTGGAGTAATTTGTCTTCTGCTGAATAGTCGTTGTCTCAGGTCGACTGTATTTCGTCGTAGAGCGTCTGTTAGAAACATGGCTTCATTCCTTAAGACACGAAGTATTTTATTGATAGTATTATCGAACTAATGGGAAAGAATCATTATAAATTCATTAGATAACGGGCTTTGTTTTTATGTCTGCTGCAGGATGGTGTACCCTGTTTGAACACGGAAAATGGTTAAGCATTTTTTTTAAAATTTGTTAGAATTATTTTCGTTTCCAGGAACACTCATATTTTTAGATTAGATTTGGAGCGTTTCAAGCGCTCACCTACACATCAACCTACAGCAGAGGAGCAACATGCGCTGTACTTGGAAAGGAAAATCATTTTGATATATAGCAGTCAGCATAAGGTCCGAACAGAAAAAATTCGTACGCCATACATTTAGGGTACGACATTGTAATTGGGTTATCTTGTTGTTATGAAGTTTCTTGTGAGTAACCAATTTATAAATCGGTCTAAGTTACAGGAAAACTGCAGATAACCTATAGTCACAAGTAATATGGGAGTTATTCTCACTTTTGAGAAGTTTTACTTTTGCCAGACAAGATTCGTTGTATTTAAAGAATCTTCAGTGGTCAGTCTAAAGATTGTTTCATTTTTCAGAAATCGCTAAAACGAGACGACAATCAGTTTCCATGTTTAAAATTACTTTTTCTATTAGTCACGTATTTTGGGTCCATCGTCATTTCCAAGCATTTCTCTTTATAGAGGTGTTAGTTTATTTCTATGAGTTCTTCTTTAAACAAGACTTCGACCCCTATATGCAGGGTTATCAGAAACGGACCGGTAAATCTAGCGAAAGTGTTACGCGGTGTGTTGTTCTGGAAATTAATTGTTAGGAAAAAAATTCCAGGCATAGCGCCGTGCCCAAGTTAATTACCACTGAAGTTATCCAGTCGGCCGTTGCCCCCGCTAATTCAAGCGACCCGCAAGAGACAGTGTCGCCAAACGGAATTTTCATTTGATTTCTTAAAACCGAAAAGAAGAACGCTACGAAAATAAGACATGGCACGGTGTTGAAAAACGAAACCGAGCAGTCTCGTACTATATAATATACGCTACGAGAACAATTGTATCTCGCGTCCCACTTGAATTTGCACGCGAAACGGCATTGTTGACTAACTCCATTGTTAATTAACTCGGACACAGAGCACTGTATCGAATTTTGTACTTCATAGTTATTTCTTATCCAAACCTACCCTCGTTGCTTCCCCCGTCGGTTGTTCGAGTCCTCCCTCGGGCATGGGTGTGTGTGTTGTCCTTAGCGTAAGTTAGTTTAAGTTACATTAAGAAGTATGTAAGCCTAGGGACCGATGACCTCCGCAATGTGGTACCACAGTCCTTACCACAAATTTCCAAATTTTTAGAACCTACCCTGTAATACCCTTATAAGTTTTTCGGTTTGTTTCTGACCATCCCGTGCAGAACGCATGAAAGTAATGTAAGATCCTTAAAACGTGGTAGCAGAAAAGAAATTTTAAATATAACAACAGTTTGTAACCTCGTTAAAAATGTTGTTGTGGTCCTCAGTCCTGAGACTGGTTTGATGCAGCTCTCCATACTACTCTATCCTGTGCAAGCTTCTTCATCTCCCAGTACGTACTGCAGCCTACATCTTTCTGAATCTGCATAGTGTATTCATCTCTTGGTCTCCCTCTACTGTTTTTACCCTCCGCGCTGCCCTCCAATACTGAATTGGTGATCCCTTGATGCCTCAGAACATGTCCTACCAACCTATCCCTTCTTCTAGTTAAAAATATCTATAAAGAAATCTGTAGTGGTCACAGTGACCATCAAAGATGTTTCAAACAGAGTGAAAAACGTCTGGTGGAGCTAAGATTTTATGCACTTGCAGAAGGCGGAATACCTCTCGTATTATTCGTAAAATTGCGACTGTGCAAGAGAAGTCTCAAAAGCAGTAAAACGACATGTAGAATCTAAAAAGTCATTCAGTAGATCAGGCTATGAAACACGGATCTCTGTGAGGGCATATTGATTGTATTAGGCATTGCACCATGCCCTTCAACATAGAGAAAATGGTAAAAATAGTGAGAACAGTCGAGGTGTGGTATAATAAGAGTTCGGCTACTGATACGGAAAGGCTTTAGCGGCACAGAAGGCTAGTTACAGCAACTCGTATAAAATGGCCGTCAGTCTAAAGCTATTTCCTTTCTCTGCAAATATCGTAGGGCGATCCCCCTGGAGAAACGTGACTAAGAAGGCGCAATGCTCATAAATGTGCACAGACGCATGGCTTTCTCAGAAAAGCCGCGAGACTGCAGAATTCCACACGCACTGACAGGTAGTAAACGAAAGAGGGGGGGGGGGGGGGGGAGACGTGTGTCACGAGGTTGTAAATAGGAAGGCTGCGTCCGCTCACAAAACGAATAGGAGAAGGCCGTGAAGGCCAGAAACAAGGAAAGCCAGCAGACAGCACCGATGCACGAAGCTGCCTCCCTCTGCGCAAAACGAACCCACCCGGCACTTCCTTCGAAACGGGCTATGTAACGTACGAGGATTGTCCGGAAAATACATATAAAAGTTGAATAATGTCTTTATGTTACAAGTTGCAGTCACCGCCAGGTGGGACTACTGCTGTAATCAATCCGATCAACGCTCAGTTCGAGTCAGAGCACTCTGCGTGAAGGTGGGAGTCTGCGACAGCTTGTTGACAACTATCCTTTTTCACCTGCCGTCGGCATGGAGCTCTCTCTGATTGAGGAACAGCTCGTCAACATCAAGTTTCTTGCAAAGCTAGGCAAGAATGGCCGTGAGATTTTTGAGTGTTTGAAAGAGGTTTACGGAGACAATTCTCTGAAGGAGCCAACAGTGAACAAGTGGTTAAAAAGGTTCCGGGATGGCCGAGAAGAAATGAACGATGACCCTCGCCCAGGACGCCGGTCGACATCGAGTTTCGATGCAAATGTTGAACGAATTCGGGCTGGTGTTCTTAAAGACCGTAGATTGACAGTCAGAATGATTGCTGACGAGCTGTCAATCCCCAAAACCATCGTTCACGAAACCCTGACACAAAAACTTGAAATGAAGAACGTGTGTGCGAAAATCGTACCGAAGTTCTTGACGCCAGAACAGAAATCAAAGAGGGTTGAGTGCTGTGTGGATTGGTTGGAAGCAGAGGAACGAGGGGACTTTCTCAGCCGAGTCATCACTGGAGACGAGTCCTGGTTTTACGAATTCGATGTGGAGCTCAAATCTCAAAGCAAGGAATGGACACTAGCAGGAGAACCAAGAACAAAAACGTCGCAAAAATTAAGGTCCAATGTGAAGACAATGTTGATAGTTTTCCTTGATTCTAGGGGCATTGTTCACAAGGAATTTGTCCCTCCCGGCCAGAGAGTGAACGGAAATTTTTACGTTGAAATTCTGACACGTCTCAGAGCTCGTGTGGCCCGAGTTCGACCGGAGTTGGCAAAACGGGGCAGGTGGATCCTTCATCAAGGCAATGCGCCCGATCACACGTCGCTAATTGTGCGCGAGTTTTTGGCCCGAAGCTCAATCACCGTGACGAACCACCCACCCTATTCACACGACTTAGCCCAGTGTGACTTCTTCATGTTCCCGGAATGCAAAACGGTGCTTCGGGGGCGGCACTTGGGAGATGCGGAAGCCATCAAGGCGGAAACGACAGGGCAAGTGGACAACATCACAACTGAAGACTTTCTGCAATGTTGTCAACAGTGGAAACGGCGTTGGCAGAAGTGTATCGCGTCTCAGGGCGAGTACTTTGAAGGAGACCATATTGTAATACCTGAATAATTGTCAAAGAAAGTTATTATTCAACTTTTATACGTATTTTCCGGACAAACCTCGTATAACTCACGAAATGTTATGAAATTCGCTGGCCAGAGATTACGTAACTATACATAGAAATCGTAGGTGAGGAATATGAATCCTTCCCAGTGCCGACATGATTTGCTGTTCACTAAAGAATAACATCAAATAAATCATGGCCATTTTAAAACCGCACAAATTCGTAGTTTTGCAGGAGTAGAGTCGTCTTAAGAAAAAGTAATCTGCGTTTTCCACAGTAATTAAAGCGATTATGTGTTTAAATGGGAAATCGTGTACCACATTCCCGTTACATTCCTCACAGTTCAGGGAATATGAAAAATTACAGGAAGTCATGGCCATCAATGAGAGTTCAGAATAAATTCAGAAATAATACGACGCTATCGAATGAAACCTTATCGGGATAGCACTTAAAGCAGACGAGAATTTAATGCTCGTATCAATTACGGCCAACAAAGAACCTGCTGCCTTATCCATTTATTCCAAAGATTGATTTTTGTTGTGAAAATTATATTCCTGACTGGCCGTGTGCCACCAGATACGGCGAGCGAAAGCAATAGTTCATTCGCAAGCGAGAATATAACGATTCCATTAATTATTTAATCACAATTACAGGACAGTTATTAAGGAAATTTCACAAATGTTAATGTAAATTTATAATCAGTTTCTGTCTATTTCTTATCTTTCATGTACTTCCGAACAGAGAAGCGATGTAGAATACAACCAACACAAAATACTGTGCTACACCGACTGACGAAGAAATGATCTTTGGTGAAACAGCAAGAAAGGAAGTTGAAAATTTTCATGTCTAGTTCATTAACCTTCTTGCATCAGGTTCGGAGGCCTTAGAACAGCTTAAAGTTGAGTGTTCAAGTACGCAATACAGGAGTTTCCTTGTGATACTTCATAACTGAGTGTAATAATTTGTGAGCGAAACCATCTTCTAAACCAACAATAGACAAGAGCATCGTTGGATAGTTTTTGCTTGTTAACCGACTGTCACGTAACTAGCACTCCTACACAAGAACTGGGCAGAAGGTTGCCGCAATATATACCTTGATACAATAGATAGTATCATTTAATTTTAAATAAATCTGGTTATGGCATAGATTTAGAGATAAATGACAATGGATCATGAACATGAGTGTGATGTCACGTCGAAACTGGAAGCAGGAGAGATGAGTACGGTACGCACGAATTATGACCGGCTTTTCCATTTATTGAATTACTGAAGAGATTAGAATCGATGTTTTCAGAAATGACAGAAAAAGCAAACAAGCAGAACAACACAAGGAAAAAAATCAGGTGTTTACGGCGACCGAGGTTTCACAAATTCTCAAAAACAAGACGTCATGGCAAACCAGATCTCAGAAGATTGTAAAAAGCAATACGCTATGGATATGAAGATAGTGAAGACTGCACAGATTGGGAAGAAATGGGAACGATCTTGTGTCTACTCTTATTGCACTCCCCGAAAGACGAACTAAAATTGCGAAAGAATGAACTGCGAGATATTGGGAGTAAACAGCGTCCATGAAGGTATTCCAGGGAAGGTACAGACTTAAATGGGGTGGGGTTAATGACATCAAACAATCGCTTTCTCCATTCTACCAAAACGTGTAACTGGGTTCTAGTGGGATGAATAATTTTGACAAGCAGCAAGAAATAATTTCGATAAACAACAAGAACAATTTTTGAACGATCAGTGTGAAATGCAGGGCAAATATTTTGCCCAACTACTCACGGCCTCAAAGGACATTCAAACAGAACAGCTGATAAATACAAGGGTGCAAAGGCCCACGGAAAAAATTTCATGCCAAATTAAAGAGGAATATAATAGATCCGACGATCCGTAGGCTGTGAGCTATGGAGCGTAACAGAAAGATTACGTCAGGATCTGCCCATATGAAAAGATACTGTCAAAGAGCAGCTGAAGATGTAAAGAAGGAAATCGAAGAAACAGAAAACACCAGAATGGATGATCAGTTCAATGTGCGTGGTTCAGAAAGTAATGCTATATCTGAACCAATGCTATATAAACCACAACAAATGCCACTCGAGCAGGAGAATGCATCATTATATGATTCTGTGTACAATATTGGAGCAACATCGCTGTATGCTAAGATGTTACTGGAAAGAAATGTAATCAACCATAGCCAATTTCATATATTTTTGCCAGAAGAGATATCTGTTTAATCCATTGTGTTCATTCGTCCACTTCATGGAACCATTCAGCAATCTCAATTGAACGGTCAAAAAGTAGGATCCGTGAGTGGCTATGTACAGAGTGTGCCAGAGGAGCTTGTGAAAATTTTTTGAAAAATATATCACTAAAACAAGGTACTGCCATAATCCCATACCTTACAGAGAAAGTATTTGGAATACTGAATGTTACATTGTAAGTACATATACGAGAAAAATTAGTTACAACCCCTGATACGAATTTAAAAGAGTCCTTGTCGCTTCAGCATTCAATCGATCTTATACGAGAAGACGCGAAAGCGACGTACAACAATGGACGATTCGGCAGAAACGAAAATGGAAAAAAATACTTTAAGTTTTGATGACTGCACAGCTCACTACACTGGAATACATAATGTTCCCATGTGACGGTGAAACCTTCCCGTCTAATATTGGATGAACGTTTGCTTGCTGACTGAACGCTGCGTCTCTTAAAATCTTTTAACTGCTGCTCTGTCAAGACTACCTGCTGATTATTACGACGAAACATAAAATGTGTTGTCGCCGTGGCCCTCAGTCGTTACCTGAAATTATTAAGACTGATTCTTACCTTTAATTATTTATACTGGATCGCCATCTGACTGCTACAGCAAACTGTGGAATGAATATACTTACTTCTCTTTAACATAATTATAAGCTGCTGGTGGAGTTTCATAATACTTTGTGACTGGAATTCTTTAAGTTGAAGTTAATTTAGATTTGATAAAAGCTGAAGCTCAGTTTAGACTTTTCTTTTAAGATAACAATAAATTCCGTAAAGCATTCACGTGAATGATTTTGGGATAGAAAATTCTTAATGCATTTAATCTGGTAGAAGTTAACTATGAATTAACACTTTGAAAGAAGCGGTGTGCTCGCCAGCCACTCGCTATATGTAGCGCAATGCTAGTTTTTTAAGAATTTTTGTAAAGAACTATGCCCCTTGTAATTGTTTGTCAAGATCGTTCTCAGAATATAGTTATGTAATTTTGATGGAAAATTAGGTATGTAGCGCAACGCTACTTTTTAAGAATTTTTGTAAAGAACTATACCCCTTGTAATTGTTTGTCAAGACCGTTCTCAGAATATAGTTAACTTCTACCAGATTAAATGCATTAAGAATTTTCTATCCCAAAATCATTCACGTAAATGCTTTACGGAATTTATTGTTATCTTAAAAGAAAAGTCTAAACTGAGCTTCAGCTTTTATCAAATCTAAATTAACTTCAACTTAAAGAATTCCAGTCACAAAGTATTATGAAACTCCACCAGCAGCTTATAATTATGTTAAAGAGAAGTAAGTATATTCATTCCACAGTTTGCTGTAGCAGTCAGATGGCGATCCAGTATAAATAATTAAAGGTAAGAATCAGTCTTAATAATTTCAGGTAACGACTGAGGGCCACGGCGACAACACATTTTATGTTTCGTCGTAATAATCAGCAGGTAGTCTTGACAGAGCAGCAGTTAAAAGATTTTAAGAGACGCAGCGTTCAGTCAGCAAGCAAACGTTCATCCAATATTAGACGGGAAGGTTTCAACGGGCCCACTGTAAATGCAAATTATGAGCAAAACCAAGGCAGTAACTTTAACAACAGGGAGCGGAGAAACCATGATAACCGGTACAATCCAGTTTATACAAGCTACAGTAACCACAACGAGTGGTAGCAACTGCCACAGTTCAAACGAAACAAGCCGAAATGGCACAACTCATCTCAAATATGAGAAATGGAAGATGACGGTAATCGTCCATCTACTTGTGGTTCGGCAACGACACACGTCTCCGAAACGACGGTGACGGATGGGGTAGGGGCGAAAACCAATTAGTTCAGCTGATTATAGATGACATCAAGAATGAACCTTATTTGAATGGTGCAAAATGCGACAGTCAGTACAATACTGTGTCACAATCGCCAGTCATTATGTGTATGCTGAACACGGGTGCTGCCAAGAATGTTAGATCCACGAACGTGTATAAGCGAATCTGTGAAGGAAAGAATGTACCACCTATACCTGTTAATAACTACAAGATTCTGGGAGAGAAACGCACGAGATCTCATAGCATCAAATGGCAGGTCTGGGTACAGCTTCGACTAAAAAACGTAGCGATATTATGTGCGTTCTTCGTAGTGGAGTTTTTGGTAACTGACTCTATATTGGGGATGGAGTTTCTTCATGAAAGGGATGCAATTATCGACCTTTCAGTTGGACTGTGCTGCTTGAATATTGATGGCATAAAGGTAGAGGTAAAATTACAAAAGGCTACCGAAAACCACTGTAAATATCGCCGGGGCGTAAGGATTCATATAATAAGTAGCAAAATGGATTATGTAGAGAGGCAGCTACATGCAGTAATTTCTGTAACCGACATTAAGGAACAGATCATCCATAAAGCAGCAGAATCTGCATACCTAACCATTCTACAATGCAGTGATCTGGAGAGTGTAAATAATAGACCTGTCGTCATACGGGCAAACTTACCTAATCTTAACATATTGTTTTTAGATGCATTTGAAATATCCAATTTACTCCATTCTGGATCACACTTACTGGTATACTCTAGAACACATAAAACTGAGGGGCTTTACCAACATCAATACTTAAAAAAACGTTACCAGAACTAAAGTAAGTGTCCGTGATAAAGATATTCTGTATATACCATGTATGAAACAATGACTTTTACGTATGGAGACGTACACTCATCACTAGCACATAGGAGCATGTAGAGAAATGTACATATTTTGAAAAGCGGATAGTTATTTAAGTACAGTATCAAGTAATTATTTTCTGGTGAGTGGAGTTTAGCATCTAGACGTAGTTCCTTTTATGCCACTCTTCTACACTTGGTATATGGAACACTTAATGGAAGAAGGAAGGAAAAGTGACTAAGAAAATATGGAATAGGAAATAAATATGTGCACACGGGCACAGGCAATACCAAGCATGAACTATGCAAAATTGAGACTACATATTAGTAGATAACATACAACCCTTTTGATTTTTACTGTAAGATGTAATATTTTCTAGTAATGCATTAAATGGATCTATTGATGTTGTAGGAGCACAGATCGTGGGCATACATATGGTATATATATTTCTATTTGAGGAAAGGTTTAAGGTAATAGTTACAGAACGAAAGGGAACTGGCTCTCATTAAAGCAAACAAGTAATTATTTCCCTTTGTAAGCAGTTCAATAGTAAGAATCACTTTGAGTGATTCTTGGGGCTCTATGAAAAAGGGAGTTACAGGGTTTTATTGTGAGTTTCACTGTGGAGTAAATTCGTTTCTTTGTCAGTTCTTGCTGCTGAACATTAATTTCGTGTTACGTTCGGCTCCAGTGAGTTTAGTGGAAAGTTCAGGATTAACGAACTAACAGCAAAATTTCTACTTCGTAATAAGTCGTTGGCTGTTGGCATATTGAAAACAGACTAAGGGCCTTTTCAGTTCCGCACTAGAGCACAGATGCTTAAAAGAAAGACCTGATCTAGATAAAAAATGATTATTAGCTTGATAAAAGTTATTTCTTGATGATATTATTGGACAGTCATGTGAGATTCGGGATGGAATTCTAAAGGAGCTACATTCTGAGGATGCGATGTGGTCTGATGGATATGTAAAAACCATTAGGTAATCTAACCACACACAAACACCTATGTGCTGCTGCCACTCTGTGGACGTCATGCAAGACTTGTAGAGAGGACCTGGACGAAAAGTCTTTGATCTGATCTTACGTGTGAGCAGCGACTTCGATGCAGAAGAAACCTCTGCACTGATGTACCTAAGAAAGAACTACTGCAGTCCTTAAATACACATCATGTGTACCAAGAAGAGACTTTTGCATGCGAACTGGAATACTGTCACGGGGTGATAGACCACATGGTGGCGTTTGCTATGAAATAAACGGTGTGTTTCGGCCGCTTAACAAAACTGTGTAATCCATGCAATTAGGGATAAAATTGCAGGTGGTGAGAGACATGAATGCCCTGCGTTTGCGTGTGCAGCACTCATGAGCAGCAGCAAAAGAACAACTCCTGTCACAAAGAAATTATCTTATGGGCTGTCCTTCCCTAAGCCGCAGGATTATAAGATAATTGAGTAAAGACGTTTTAAGTAACAGAGCACATCTCTGGCTCATTCTTTTCTCCCCACGAAGCTGTAGTTGGATATTTGTTCCTGAAACTTATGTAGAATTATTTTATGTGATGGTCCCACCATATGTGTCGGCGCTACACGTAGCCTTCAAAATAGCATCTGTAGCGGTGGTGCGTTCAAAGCAGGGAGTTGTCATTGAGCTTCTTTTGGGGAAAAATCAGAGCATCGCAGATATTCATAGGCGCTTCAGAGTGTCTACGGAGAACTGGCAGTGAAAAAAAGCACGGCGAGTCGTTGTGCGAGGCCCCTTTCATCATCATTAAAAAAGTCTCGCAAACCTGTCAAATCTCCCGCGTGCCGGACGGCCGCACACAGCTGTGACGTTTGCAATGTTGGAACGTGTGGACACTCTCATTAGACGTTATCGACGGATCACAATCAAATAGATCGTCGCTCAGGTGCATGTTTATGTTCATAGTGGTGACAAACACGTCCACCATTTCAGGTACTTGAAGACGTGTGCAATCTGGTTTCGTCACCGACAGCAGTAGACCATTAAGAGTGGGGAATAACACGCTGAACTGGAATACTGAATAAAAGCAACCTGCTTCCAGAAAAACAACGTGTTGCATTATCATTGAGTATTCCTCGTACCATGTATAAAATAAGTCGACAAAGATATGCAATGCCAAAGTCATATCGAAAAAGAAAATTTCTGTAAAAGGGAATAATTAAAATAATGTAAATTTTCGAACTCACTATAATCGAAAGAAAAGGCACTCTTGAAAGAAAAATGAATGAACATATCTTCGTTTCTCGAAAATGAAAATAATCAAAGTTTTCCGTAGAGCAAAGAGAAGCACAGACATGACCAAAACAATGATACTTAAAAAAACCAAAGTGTTATCTAACAATGACGTCAGCCTTTTTTATTGCTGAAATAAAGACTTCTGTCGTAAGGGACTATACGATATATATCCTATGAAATTGGTATTTAGCAGAGATGTAATTTTACAGAGAAATCGTAGGTGCGGAATATGAAGTCTTTCCAATATTGACGTGACTGACTCGTCACTAAAGAGTATTATAAAAATTAATTACAGCTGTTGTAAAGTCGGACCCATTCAAAGCCTATGGAGGAGTACAGTTGTCTGTAGAGAAAGGTACCTGAATTTTTACCTGTAGTGTCGGCCAGAGATGTAAATTTACAGAGGAATTGTAGGTGTGGAATATGAACTTTTGCCAGTGTTCAGACGATTGACTGGTCACTAAGGAATAGTATAAAATCAGTTATGGCTATTGTAAAGCCCCACCCATTCGAAGTCCTTGGAAGAGTGAAGTTCTCTGAAGAGAAAGGTATCAATGCAGTGGTGCAATCGTCTTGTCATCGATTGAGTGGTATTCCTAATCACTTCGGCACCTATCGAAGCTCATGCTCTGACAATTATCTCTCGTATATCGTACATACAGTAAGTATTCGCCGAATACGGTGTATCCATCTAACGTGCCATTGACATGTAAATACCATTCCACGGTTTCCGAACACAACACTAATAGGAACGGTAAGACTACCATCGTCGAATCAAGCGAATGTGAGTGACGTATTCCTTCGAAGAAGAAGTCGATATGCTTCTCATTTACGGAGAATGACAACGAAATTTAGTGAGAGCTAGAGACTTATACGCTGAAAGTTATCCTCAATGTACTCACCCTACACGTCGTGCATTTAAATATGTGTACGATACATTGAGAACAACTGGATCTTTAATGCATCTGAAACATATGAGCCAAAGGAGAGTCACTGACGAGGAAATGGAAATTTGTACTCTTGTCACTGTGGTTAGAGATCCTTGGGTTAGTTCGCGTCAAATCACAAGGGAATCTGGCAGGAGCAAGAGTAGTGTTGTTCGTTTTCTGCATCGCCATAAATATCATGCTTACCATATCAGTCTCGACGAAGAATTAACTGGTACGAATTGTATGCGTCCGATTGAATTCTGGCGATTGGCTCAACTTCAGATTCAGAGGGATGACACATTTATTAATTTGATTTTGTTTACTGACGAGGCTACATTCACGAATCATGGGAATATTAATTTGCATAACATGCACTATTGAGCAACTGAAAATCCATGTTGGATACGGCAAGTTGCACACAAAAAACTGTGATCGGTGAGTGTATGGTGTGGGATTCTGGAGGACAGAATTATAGGCTCCTATTTCATCGAAGGAAATGTTAATAGTAGGAAGTACACGACATTCCTGCAAGAAACATTAGGTCTGTTATTGGAAGAAATATCTTTAGAAGCTAGGAGCAGAATGTGGTATCAACAAGATGGGTATCCGGCATATTTTTCGATGCTGGCTGGAATTGAGTTGCAGAGACAATACCCAAATCGCTGGATTGGACGCAGAGGAGATGTGTCGTGGCCGGTTCGTTCGCCAGGCTTGACGCCTCTGGATTTATTCTTGTGGGGATTCGTAAAAGACATTGTTTATAAAGACGTTCCACGTACATCTGAAGATATGCGAGAGAGAATTGTCAGAGTATGTGCTTCACCTAAGTGAATAAGGATTACCACTCAATCCATGATAAGAAGATTGCAGCACTGCATTGATACCAATGGTCATCACTTCGAACGACATCTGTGAATGAACTGTTGGACATTCATGCCACCTTTGTGAACTTCGTTGACCTTCAAAGACCTTACTGTTACACATCATTGGATTCGTCTCGATAGCCGCTATCAGGAAATAAAAAAGTGGACCTTCATATCTCTTACGTGACCCCACCTAGCACCAAAAAACCAACGTCATATTATGGCCCCCGTTCTCCTATACTACTTGTGTCCCGCAAACGTTTCAGCTCGTATCATACTTCCGGAGTTATTCTTGGTGTCAATAGTTAGTGACTCACCCTGTGTAACGGTTCGATCACAGGGCCAGAGCAGCGCTGAATCCGTGCGTCTGATGCGCTCTATCGTTGAGGAGCTAAAAGTGACGCCTGCCAAGAGCGGGGGGGGGGGGGGGGGGGGGGTAATTAAACACATCACGGCTACAGGCACTATATCCACATCTGCATAAACACTCCGCGAGGTGCCTGGTGAAGGGCATCGTTACAAATCTACCTTTTTCTCCCACACTCGCGATTGGCGCAAGGAAAAAACATTTGCCTGTACTTCTCCTTGAGAGTATCAGTTTTTCATATTTTGTCTTAGCAGTTCTTAGACGAAATGTTCGTTGGTGGCAGTAGCATAATTCTGCAGACAATCAAAAATGCCAGTTCTTTATATTTTCGCAATAGCGTTCCGCGAAAAGATTCATCTTCCTTCGAGGGATTCCCATTTCACTTCACGTCATACTCTCATGTTGATCGAAACTATGATAACAAATCCTGCGGGACGCCTGTGAAGTGCTTCAGTGCCTTCCTTCATTTCGATTTCGAATGGATGACAAGCATTCGAGCTGTACATAGTATCCTTTGCAGATGAGCTACACTTCCTAGAATTCTCCAGTAAACCGAAGTCGATTATTCTTACAGTTGTAGTTACGTGCTTACTCTTACATGCTTACGCGCTTAAGCTGAACAATTTTTCTCCGAGCTAATATTTCCACTTCATTATGGTTGAAAAACAACCAGCAATGCTTTTTGGACTAATATTTTATTATTTAGAACCAATTTCTCGTTTTGGAAAAAGGCTAACTAGCGTTCAACTATGATTGTAATGTAGGAAACCAAGTATTAAAAAAACAGGTATTAACACACACAGAATATTTGGTCATGACATTCAGAAATGTTAAATAGAGCGCTCATTACTAGTGTCATGCACTAAACATGTTGTATCACAAATAAATTTTGAAAACAGTTTTCGTGGAGAACAGCGATTTGTCTTATTTATTTAAAATGAACATAAACAGTCTCGATCACAAGAAACTTTTTATTTTTGTGGTTACGGGTTTCGGTCAGTTACTGACTATCTTCACACCGTGTTGGTAAGTGGTGGCGGTTTATATCTCAATTTACAAGGCGGTTAGCTTCAAATACTGTACATAAGGGTTACACATTTTACACTGAAGCGCCAATGAAACTGGTATAGGCATGCGTACTCAAATACATAGATATGTAAACAGGTAGAATACGAAGCTCCGGTCGGCAACGTCTATATAAGACAGAAAGTGTCTGCCGCAGTTGTTAAATCGGTTGCTGCTGCTACAATTGCACGTTTTCAAGATTTTAGTGAGATTGAACATGGTGTTATAGTCGGCGCCCGAGCAATGGGACAAAGCATCTCCGAGGTAGTGATGAAGTGGGGAATTTCCAGTAGGATCATGTCCGAGCGTATCGTGAATATCGGGAATCCGTTAAAACATCAAATCTACGACATCGCTGCGGCCGGAAAAAGATGCTGCATGAATGTGACCAACGACGACTGAAGAGAATCGTTAGTGTGACAGAAGTGCAACCCTTGCGCAAATTCCTGCAGATTTCAATGCTCGGCCATCAACAAGTGTCAGCGTGCGAACCATTCAAAGAAACCGATATGGGCTTTCCAAGCCGACTGCCTCTTCATAACAGCACGACACGAATCTTTGGGCTTCGCCTGGGCCCGTCAACACCGACACTGGATTGTTGATGACTGGAAACAGGTTGCATGGTTGGAGGAGTCTCTTTCCAAATTGCATCGAGCAGATGGATATGCACGAGTCTGGAGAGAACCTCATAGATCCATGGACCCTGCATGTCAGCAGGGGACTGTTCAAGCTGGTGGAGGCTCTGTAATGGTGTGAGTAGTGTGCAGTTGGAGTGGTACCGGGCCCTGATGCGTCTAGATACGACTCTGACAGGTGACACGTACGTAAGCATCCTGTCTGATCACCTGCACCCATTCACGTTCATTGTCCATTCCGACGGACTTGGGCAATTCCATCAGGACAAAGCGCCATCCCACACGTCAAGAATCTATAAAGGTACCTCCAGGACTAATGTTGCGAGCTAAAACACTTCCGCTGGCCACCAAACACTGTTGAGCATATCTGGGATGCCTTGCAACGCGCTGTTTCAGAAGAGATCTCCACACCTCGTACTCTTTCAGATTTATGAATAGCCCAACAGAATTCATGGTGTCACTTCCCTCCAGCACTACTTCAGACGTTAGTTGATACCATGCCACGTGTTGGGGCACTTCTGCCAGCTCGTGTGGCCCTACACGGTACTAGGCAAGTGTACCAGTGTCTTTGGCCTTCAGTTTAAAATATACAAATTGTATAACTGTGATACTAAAGGCTGTATGGAAATGTATGTTAACATATTGTTGAAATGAATCTGACCACTGCTGAAGGAGGATGATAGATATAAAGTCAACAGATATGTGCTACAGATAACCGACAAAGGAAAAAAGAAATTAGCCAATTACAGGCGGGTGAGGTAAAGATGTATTTAGAGTAAAACATGTACCTGGTTCTGCATGAACCTGAGCACATCCCAACTCTTAAGCTTCAAATGATTCAGTCAGCCACTCACACACTCACTGACGTCAGTCCTAAAGACTACATTTATCACCACAATAGAATTGTTATTATACTTTACTTTGTTGTGTTTATAAAGTTTGCTATTTCATCTGTAACACTGTCCAGTTTCTCTGTTTGCTGTGTTTGATGAAATTCATCTCGTGAACTCAACTCATAATTTAGCAAGTTTCGTTCATAGTGTGAGTGATGAGCGCTCGATTTGAAATGTCTTACCTAACCTGATGTCATAACCTAACAATCAGTGTTGTGGAGAGGATCTTTGTTTCTAATTTTTGTTTCCCTACACAGTAGTGCCTGATGTGGACGCTAGTAAGCTACGAGGTGCAATTCTGGCATGTTGGTAACAATTCTTGAGATGTTGCTACTTATTAATATTTAGGTACATGTTGGTTTACATAATTACCACTTTAGCCGAACTCTTAGATATTTTGACCCCTGAATAACGAGCTCAAGGTATTGATAACCTGTGCAAAGATTTACATTTTATGACTTATGTTTTGATTGAAATGCATTGTACCATTATACTCCAATCAACTGAATTATTCGATACCCCAGATCACAGAATAACAGATAACAGTTGAGACAAGAAGAGAGTTAAAGCTTTTTGATGGTGCTGTTGCAGGAGAATGCTGAAGGTTAGAAGGGTAGAAAGGTTAGTCATTGAGGAAGCACTGAATTACATCGGGAAAAAAAATAAATTTATATCAGAATTAGACTAAAAGAAGGGACTGCTTGGAGGTACCAAGGAATAGTGAATATTATTATGCAGGTGCAACGTCTCCTCCACCTCCACAAACTGTTTCCAGCGGACGTCATTCAAGTATATGGCATTATGTATTAGTATTTTTACAATGTATTTGTTCGAACTGATTAATATAATATGCGAAATATATTAATTGCCTGAATGAATACTGCACCCTCAAAGAGGGAAATTTGGGAGGGGGGGGGGGGCGATGACTGTAGACGGTGCCTATGGTTTCACATCAGTTACAGTTTCAAATGGATGTGAGATGGAGGTAGCTATGCAGAGATTAAGAGGGATGTACATGACACGCTAGGACGGAGAGATTCATCCAATAGTTACTCGGACCGACGACCATAACAACAACGTAATCAATTATCAATGAGAACATGAGCGTTTTCTCCTTAAAAAAGTCTCTCATAGGAACACACAAGTAACATTGGCAGTAACAAGTAACTTTTATGACATTTAGGTCTTCTGGCAAAATGCAGAAAGCTAACAAAATGAAACTCTACAGTTGCTGACGTTGATAATCGATTAGTTCACTATCTCTAGTAATTCATTTTTTATTTTCATAAAAATATCAAACTTACAAATAAAATGGTAAGAAATGAAAAATGCATATACTTTCTTAAGTAACAGAATAAAGAAATACTTGGTTCAATAGTATTTCACTGGTTAACACTATAGTATTTAATATTGCTCAATGTGTTAGTTTACCTTAACACAGTATATCTGTTGAAACTCAATAATTCACGTGATCTCAGTGCTTTCATCGCTCTTACATGTCAGCAAAGGTTATTACGGTTTACTAAGATCTAGTAACTTCCCATTGCTCCTCCAACTTCATTTCAGCTATTCTTTCGAGTTGACTGTGCTTCTATTATCTCTCTTATCATGGTGGTTTCCAAACTATTACGTGGAATTTGCCTCTGGAGATTGGTGGTATACGAATGTCTTCGGACAGTTGTAAAGAATCCATACTTTTTACACAGTATCATGTGTACGTTGAGTTCTTATCTTGAAAATGTTTGAATGTAGATATAATTGTGAAGTTGTGAAGTACTCTCATGCAAATTTAGTTGCTGAACGCTCCCTCCTTTTTTAATGAGCTGTCAATGAAAGTAATCTCTCGCACGCCAGGTGAAGCAAAACGGTCCAACACCAGAACTATACATCATCCGTATTTTACAATTGGTTAGTGCCATACTGGGTCTCCCTGCCAATAATGCTATATAATGCTATAAATAAATCTAAGTACAGTAAGCTGTAGATGTTAAGCCTATATTTGACTATCAAAACACTACAGTGCCTCCTTTTGTTGAAAGCAACTTGAGTTTCCTCCCATCAGCAAATGTAACATCATTCCACAACGCAGTCTTTGCTATCGCAGTTCCCTGCGAAATGGAGCCTTGTGGCTCGAGGAGCCCTCGCGGAGCTGTGCATTCCATATGATGGACCAGTTGCGTATTACAGTCTGACCCATAATTTAAACTGTCACATGTGATCAGATAATACTCATTACGTGAACATGTTATGGAGTGGTATACAAAATGCGTCAAAACACTGGAATTCAGCCAACTGCGACTGTGGGAAACCTCACCTTTCGGTATTATACTCTCCGAAACTTGGAAAAGTGATGTTTATCACGGAAACATTAAAAGCGGACAACGTCTTGTCTCAAAAGGTAAATCGGCACCACTTCTGACTTCAATTTCCGCATAATTTTTGTCGTAGCAGTCAAAAAGAAATACAGTACCTTTTAATGTAATATCAAATTCATACTTTGCGCTTATGAAGTTTTCACTATAAAATGGTTCAAATGGCTCTGAGCACTATGGGACTTAACATCTGTGGTCATCAGTCCCATAGAACTTAGAACTACTTAAACCTAACTAACCTAAGGACATCACACACATCCATGCCCGAGGCAGGATTCGAATCTGCGACCGTAATGGTCACGCGGTTCCAGACATAAGCGCCTAGAACTACACTGCCACACCGGCAGGCTTTTCACTATTATGGCATGAGAGTGTGAAACACTTTTTCCTCTAGTCAGCCCTGTAACAGAAACTTAGTGTGTGTCGTTGTTCAGTTTTTAAATGAGAACGCTCACTGTTTGCTGCAGTTTTTTTCTGAAATAATAAAGGGAATAATAAGGATTTTCCAAATGTGAAAAAAGTTCCGAGTTCCTATACGAGTATGGTCATGTACCTAGGAACAAACACTCTACTGAAATTTAGAAGTGTAGCTGTTGTGAAAATCTTACAATACAATATTCTATTGCCCATCTCTTGAATTATTACCGTGATACCAAAAATACCCAGAAAATGAAGTCTATGTAAAGTAAAAATTATACAAAACAATTTATAATTTAAATATGTTTTGAGATGCATACTGTTGGAAACTAACACAAATTTCCTTTTCGAAAAACAAGTAAACCTGTTAAGGCTTTGTAAGAACTCAGTCGATTTGCAAATATCGCCGTTTCAAGCTACGAAAGGATCCACGGTCGACGAGGTGTGACTACCTAACAGATCAAAATGAAAATTTCTGTTCCGACACTGACAATGTCGAGTGTTTATGGAAAAAGTTCAAGGCAATCGTAAAATGAGGTTTAGACAGGTACGTGCCGAGTAAAACTGTGAGGGACCGGAAAAACCCACCGTGGTTCAACAACAAAGTTAGGAAACTACTGCGAAAACAAAGAGAGCTTCACCGCAAGTTTAAAAGCAGCCAAAACCTCTCAGACAAACAGAAGCTAAACGATGTCAAAGTTAGCGGAAGGAGGGCTATGCGTGAAGCGTTCAGTGACTTCGAAAGTAAAATTCTATGTACCGACTTGACAGAAAATCCTAGGAAGTTCTGGTTTTACGTTAAATCAGTAAGAGGATACCATATCCAGACACTTTGGGATGAGAATGGCATTGAAACAGAGCACGACAAGCGTAAATCTGAAATCCTAAATACCTTTTTCCAAAGCTGTTTCACAGAGGTCGACCGCACTGCGGTTTCTTCTCTAAATCCTCGAACGAACGAAAAAATGGCGGACATCGAAATAAGTGTCCAAGGAATAGAAAAGCAACTGAAATCACTCAACAGAGGAAAGTCCACTGGACGTGACCGGATACCAATTCGATTCTACACAGAGTACGCGAAAGAACTTTCTCCCCCCCCCCCCCTCCCCCCTCCTAACAGCCGTGTTCCGCAAGACTATAGAGGAACGGAAGATTCCAAATGACTGGAAAAGAGCACAGGTAGTCCCAGTCTTCAATAAGGGTCGTCGATCAGACGCGCAAAACTATACGCCTATATCTCTGACAACCATCTGTTGTAGAATTTCAGAACACGTTATTTGGTTGCGTATCATGTCATTTCCGGTAACCCAGAATGTACTCTGTAGGAATCAACATGGACGCCGGAAACAGCGATCGTATCAGAGCCAACTCGCTTTATTTGTTCATGAGACCCAGAAAATATTGGATACAGGCTCCCAGGTAGACGCCATTTCTTTGATTTCCGGAAGGCGTTCGATACAGTTCCGCACTGTCGCCTAATAAACAAAGTAAGAGCCTACGGAACATCAGACCAGCTGTGTGGCTGGACTGACGAGTTTTTAGCAAACAGAACACAGCATGTTGTTCTTAATGGAGAGACTTCTACAGACGTTAAAGTAACATCTGGCGTGTCACAAGGGAGTGTTATAAGACCATTGCATTTGACAGTAAATATAAATGATCTAATTGATAGTGTCGGATGTTCCACGCGACTTTTCGCAGATGTTGCTGTAGTATACAGAGAAGTTGCAGCATTAGAAAATTGCAGCGAAATGCAGGAAGATCTGCAGCGGATAGGCACTTGGTGCAGGGAGTGGCAACCAACCCTTAACATAGACAAATGTAATGTATTGCGAGTACATAGAAAGAAGGATCCTTTATTGTATGATTATATGATATAGGAACATACACTGGTAGCAGTTACTTCTGTAAAATATCTGGGAGTATGCGTACGGAACGATTTGAAGTGGAATAATCATATAACATTAACTGTTGGTAAGGAGGGTGCCTTGTTGAGATTCATTAGGAGAGTCCTTAGAAAATGTAGTCCATCATCGAAGGAGGTGGCTTACAAAAAACTCGTTCGACCTATACTTGAGTATTGCTCATCAGTGTGGGATCCGTACCAGGTCGGGTTGACAGAGGTGATAAACAAGATCCGAGGAAGAGCGGCGCGTTTCGTCACAGAGTTAATTGGTAAGCGTGATAGCGTTACGGAGATGTTTAGCAAACTCAAGTGGCAGACTCTGCAAGAGAGACGCTCTGCATGGCGGTGTAGCTTGCTGTCCAGGTTTCGAAAGGGTGCGTTTCTGGATGAGGTATCGAATATATTGCTTCCTCCTACTTATACCTCCCTAGGAGATCACGAATGTAAAATTAGATTCGACCGCGCACGGAGGCTTTCCGGCAGTCGTTCTTCCCACGAACCGTTCCCCACTGGAACAGGAAAGGGAGGTAATGACAGTGGCACGTAAAGTGCCCTCCGCCACACACCGTTCGGTGGCTTGTGGAGTATAAATGTAGATGTAGCTGTACAACAAGTAGTTTTACAAGTATACAGAATGTTACCAACCATGGAGTTCTGTAACTACTGAATTAAAACTATCTGCCGGATAACTTTTGTATACTACGCAGCAGTTAAATGTGTGCAACTCAAAATGTGTACAAACGCAGAGCAAAACGACAGCTCATGTCTCACATCAACAAAAACGTCAGAAAATCCGAGCAGTACTTATCGCGGTTACTAAATTAAAACACCAACCACAAAATATCGTCATTTGTTCCTAGGTACGCTGGGCTCAAGGTACAACAGGTCTCCATACACAGAACTGAATGGCTGCTGAACAACTGTTGGTTCCACCTTCGTTAGATAGAAAGGCAGCAAGATTTAGTTCTGATTTATCATCATTCATAGATAGTTTGGTACCAATCAAATTGGAAAAAAAAATTAAAGCCGTCGGAAAGTTACATGGAGTGCATTAACCTATTGATGGTTTTGAGGAACAAAGGAACTGCCCATCCAAAAGTGTTGTAGAATCACTGAAAGTGTGAAGCTAGAGAGAGAGCGCTTTTGTTGAATCAATGTAAGCATCGATGTTATTCGTTACGTTTTCGTTAAAATGTTCTCTTTTAAACTTGTAAAGGAGTTTTCCTCATAAGATGGTACTGACTTCTAGATATGATAGTCAAGATGTGTCGAGAATCGAGTGTTATGTCAGAGCAAGATAAGATCATAGATAACACAAGCAAATGGCGGAATCAAGTGCAGCGAACAAAAGAGTTAACATCTGGGAAGAAGAAGACGAAATGTACAATGACCGAACAGAAGATGAATTCGACAGATGCGAATCTGTATGTGGAATATTCTACAGTTTCTTGTTCCCGATGTACCGTTGCTAGTTGTTCCACGAATAGAAACTCATTGCGACTGGTGCCGAGGCTAATCTTCGAGTGACCTTACATATTTAATTGAAAGTAAGATAAATTGAAAATTAATGTAACGAATGGTGATGTGGTAGACAAAGGATTTATGCTAAGTTAGACAGAACATTTTATTTTAAATTCACTGGCAATGACGATAGTAAATGAGGACCAAAAAACTGTAGGTGAAGAGAATGATTATAGTATGCCTTGCACGTTGCTGAACGCGTGGGACACTTCAGGATTATAGAGACTAAAATACTAGTGCAAACCAGAAACACAGTTTGAAAGTAATCTAAAGACGGCTGGATGTTTAAAACGAATAAAATAATTAAATATATGATGAGCACTTCCAACTTTAAGTACTAGCGTAAGTTAGCGCTCAATAGCCACCCGTCCGACAGCAAGGATCATTATGTTTTAGTGAAATTCCCAGAAGAAAATGTGGACGTCGACGCTCAAAGCGCCGCTTCGAAATTAAATTCTGATTATTCAAACGATAATCCAACGGTCGTTATTTAACTAAACCCGTCGCCGTCCGTAGTAAAATGATACTCATCAAAGGTTGTTTTGCCTTCGAATAGCAGAAACGTGACGGTATTTGAAATTAAATTTATAGCCCAAGCGACCACTTCTGCAGGCATTCTTAATATCTGAGCTATCCTACGATTTATAACGTATTCTGAAGATCATACTATTACACGGCTTTGATGTTTCCAATTCCAAGGTTTAAGATTTTGTTTATCTTTTGCTGTTTATGGTGTTATAACACTTGTCTACGGAATGTTCACGTTTAGTTTATTACTGTAATCAATTAGGATTGGTTATCTCTATTCAGAACGTTTGTATACCCCTTTTACAATTGAGTTTACAACGCAGTAAGAATTACTATTACAACGATAAACTAAAAAATGTATTCTGTACGATCACGCAATTTCACATCCCAGGTTCCTTTTTCTCATGGAACCGATAATTACTGGAAACGCACCTGAAGCCAGATTGTCGCATGCGGCAGCCATAAAGTGTCTGCCTCATGTATTAACATAATACTTTCCTACCCCGATTCCATCATGATGTTCGTTGAGTCTTGAGCACGCCGTTGGGAAACTATGGATTGATTATGCAGGGAACAACAATTAGAAACAGCTCTCATATCTTGGATGCCCATCCAACTTATACCATGTTACATACTATGAGTAAGTCAGAATTTGTTCCATCTTTACCATCCGACTTTTAGCTATTTATTTACTGCTGGTATACATATAGGACTCTTACCAGTAAACTAAAACAGGCATAGCTTCTCATTTATTTATAATAAATATTATTCTCTAATTTTACTCAATAACTATTTTCAGATAAATATGCCTGTAGTTAATTACCTAATTATTATGAAATATCTACTTATCAGCTAACGTATCTATAACTATCTCAAATACTTCCTAATTAAGGTCTCTGCCCTTTCCTCCGTTAGGTCTGTTTCTTATATCCAGGATTAAATACGAGTAATCTGACGATGGCTACCCCCCCCCCCCCCCTTCTCCACCCACCAAATCTTGCCCCTCACTTTATAGAAGAGCAAGTTTACAGCAAATCACTTTTCCATAGGGAAACGACGAAGGTCAACGATTATACAAAATACTCCCAGTGTTTGGCTACGAGAGTTATCATTAATAATCAAAATGTTGCAGCCAGATACAGAAAGAACTAGCTTTTGACTTCTAACGTCCCCAACATTTGTAACTATCCTCCTAAAATTCTCCTGCGTATAATGTTACTCATTAGGACAGATAGTACGTGCCTTCTCCCACCGATTGGTGTCGTATAAAGTTCCGGGAAATTTTCTTTATTCTGAAGAGAATATCTGCAAAAAGTCCTAATAGTAATTGGGAAAGATAATACAGTATACCAAGATATAATTTAACGCCAGGCTGACTGGGGCAATAATCAAATAATATTTGACGGTATATTGATCGCTGTTAGGCATCGTCCCAGTATTCGTTATTACGTTTGATGTATCTTCAAGAAGAGGAGAAGTTTGAGTGTACAATTAAATATATGTGGTGCAAACAGTTATTTGAGTTTTTAATCTTATCCTGCTTCACATCAATATTAAAGTTCTCTGTCTCTGCACAAGTTTTGAACGCTCCGAAAGGCGTAAGATATACAAAAGAAAAACTTTTTATTAATCTTCATTATCTCGTTGTTGTTGGCTGCAGTTCTTGCGTCTAAGGGTACATTATTGAGGCTGTAATTTTTATAACGTTGTGGGTTCCGATTGAACTGAATAACTGATGAATTTATTTCTGTTGCTACAACTTGCTTTCCATTCTTCTATATCACATTGACTTCACAATCTTCGTATTCATAGAACCATCAAATGCACTGTTGTAGACAAAGTTAAAAAACACTTGTGTTTCCATCACAGACAAGCCCACTACACTCTTCTTTCTGCGGTACTAGCTGCATTCCAGAGAGCTTACAAAGCGAACAACTTTACAGTCTTCCTTGAGAAAAGAAGAATCATCACCAAGAATCAACATTCTTTTATAAAAGAATCCAGAAGTAAATTTAATAATTTGCTTTATATTGTGCAATTAATAATATAAATTTCAAGTATGACAGATATTCCTTAATTTCAAATATTTTTAAAAGAAGAATAATTTTAACCGCACATTCACAGTGTAAAATGTTAATATCTTTTTATACATTTTAGTCTGAAATTTAATAGATGTAAAAATCAAATGAAATTCTCAGTGAAACAGCCGAGAATGTTCACCTATACCAGGTTCGATATTAATCCTGGTTTTGGCAAGTTCTATAAAAGAAGGTTATGTTAGAAACTGGTGTCCCAGTACAAGTTATAAGACGAAGTACATGAGTATTCGCTGCATTAGGTGCACTTGATCTATTCCGTAATCAGTGGAATTAACAAGTCCTGCCATTCATTTACTACTTAGTAGGTCATATACTAACATCAGATTGCATGTATTTTTTCATTGAATTAATAGACTTTGGCTTAAAATTATTAAGCTGCCATATAATCAATTATAAAAATCGTGATGTTGTTAATGGATGTAACCTGTAAGTGAACCACATATCTTACGACAGCAATTAGTGGAAGAAAGGCACGCACTATCTGTCCCAATGAGTGGCATTTTGTGCCCAAGTACTGTAGGAGGATAGTAACACATGACGATAACTTTAGAAACCGAAAACTATTTCTTGACCAAATAAACAACATTTACCAGAAGATTAGAAAAATGTTTCCTAATTAATATTTGTGTCATGTCTTGACAACCATTGACGGGTAATTCAATTAATTTAATTAACGGCAATAATTATTGTTATTGCCTTCCGCGTATTTTTAATTTTATTTTTAGCTTAAAACAGCAACACTTGCCTAATGTTCAGAAGTAATGAAGTTACTGCACACCTATCTAACGTGTTTCACTTAAGCGATTGTAATGAACCAGCCTGGTATATAAGCGGACTTTTTCCCCGTAGCTTGGTAATATTTTTATCATTTTCTTAAACATTTTCATTGCAGTATGTATTTATTTTTTATGATCCATTAAATATTCACATCTTTGTTTTTCGAGTTTAGGTGAATGCATTCGAATGAATACATATTAACATCTTTCTGCACTATTATGACATTTTTAGGACGCACGCAGTTGTTAATAAGACAGTATTAACACATTTGCTTACTATGTTCACAGTACTATAGTCTTTCTTTTTATGAGAAAATAAATGGCATCATTAGCTTATGATTTTTTGTAAGTGACGAGAGAGAGACTCCTAAAACAGACAGGATGAATGAACCACAATGCGACATTAATCACTAGATGGAATTATGCTATAAGAAAGGCGAGCACAGTTAAAATTTGTTATTTCCATAAAATACAAAAAATAATACATCTAGAATGTATCTGATGCATATTGTTTTGAAAGCTGACACCTACAACTATATTTAGAAGTCAGTTATAGAATTATTTATATAATTATATGTAGAGGTGGTGGTGATGGTTAGTGTTTAACGTCCCGTCGACAACGAGGTCATTAGAGACGGCGCGCAAGCTCGGGTTAGGGAAGGAAATCGGCCGTGCCCTTTCAAAGGAACCATCCCGGCATTTGCCTGAAACGATTTAGGGAAATCACGGAAAACCTAAATCAGGAAGGCCGGAGACGGGATTGAACCGTCGTCCTCCCGAATGCGAGTCCAGTGTGCTAACCACTGCGCCACCTCGCTCGGTAATTATATGTAGAGGAAGAGGCTTAAATTATTCACTTTTTCCCTGGTTGTGGATGGGATAAAGTTGGTGTCTGTCATGTTATGTAATTGCGGTTTTTTTAATACATGGGGCAGAACGGTTGTGGTCAATGGTTTTGTGTGATCGATCATGATTTATCTGTAAAAGTAAATGTGATATAATAGACGAGGCTTTCCCCTACCTGAAACAGACGCACAAACGTAAAAATAAAAACTCAAGCTATTAATCGCATATCCTGTAGCGGCATTATTTAAAAACGCATTCCTAATTGCGTAATGTCGTGTTCCGTAATATTTCAGGAGAACTGTCAGATGTCCACAACTTCCCGCTATGTTCAGATGAGTACTGACGTAAATGCTCTGAGATCAGCGACCCAGCGACCCAGCGGCACATGCGTTGAGTAGACAGCTGGCGTTCTACGAGTTTGTGAGCCGCGTCGCACGCCCTCGGTGGTGAAAGCTAGCTGCTTCGATATCAGTTCGACTGTCTTCGCACGATAAAACCGTAGAACGTCGCCGGCTACGAAGATCACGAATTAGTTCTAGGACAGGATTCCAAGGAAAATTTAACTGGAGACGGCAGTCTCGATTAATAAGGGACTCAATCAGTCGTAATTCCATTGCCCCATTGATGGTGGAGCTCCAAAAGCTTTAGCACAATCCATAATATTTTTTCATTATATTTCATCAAATAATCAGTGTAAATACAATGTTCGGCGATATCGGACTAATTAGCTTGTACGAGGCGAGTATGCCCTTTGCTGTTCTACAGTGCGATTCTGTATAGCGCAGGTCTTTGCTGTATATAATATTTGGCGTACTCTCACGGAATCCTATAAATACCTGCCTTGTGCAACTCTACGACTCACGTCCTGTAAACCATGTAATAATGGATTGGGAAATCTTAGTTCTCTGCGGTAGCCAGCATTGTTCTGGGAATTGATGTCGATGCTGCTAGCTTCCTCCACGGAGGATGTATGGCGCAGCGCACAGACATGCAGCAGAAACGAATGCGCGCAAGCAGCGTATGCGCAACGCCAGCTGAATAAACACTGCATTTGCCGACGGGGTCTTAAATGCGAGAGCTCAGAGCATTTTCGACAATAGTTACCTGAAGATGGCCAGAAGACTCTCTGCCGAAATACAGTGGCAGGAAGTTGCAACTATCCGTCAGTTCTCCCGAAATTTCGTGGAGCGATCTGTACTCTATGAAAGTTTCAATTTTCACTTTGTATTTCCTGTTCGTTATTTTGTGTCGATTGTCTTATTCTATTTTGGGTGCCAAATTAGGCGTAATTATTGGATTTATGACTGTCACGTATTTTTGAACTTATAAAATTTGTGGAAGTATCGGAAAACCTAGTGCAGAGACAGAAATTTTATTAAATATCTTACTGGAAGGTACATTTACAGAAATATACATTTCATTCTTCCATTTATGGTGATTTGTCGTAGAACATTGGACTTTATTTTATGAAAGATAAGTGGTTTGAGCGTTTCATACCGAGTTCATACTGCTTAACCACCCACCCACGAAATCGTCATCGTTTAGACAAAGTTACTTACATTAATTATATTTCATTAGAAACTGATGTTCTTCGTGCATACAAGACTTTCTCCGACGCCAAATGCTATAGATAGAGTTATTTTGACAAAGAATTAACATATCGCAATACCTAAGAAAGGAATCAAGCACTTAGAAGGATATGGGGCAGCAAAATGAAACTTGGTGGTTTGAGAAGGCATTTAATATTAATACAGTGATTTCAATATCTAGTAAAATTTACAAATAACTTGGCAATATGAGCTCACTTGTGAGTTTGATATTTCATCCCCTCTGCCCACTGCTTCTGCTGGAAGGGTGTCATAAAACCGTTGATTTGTCTCTCGAAGCAAGCTGTCCAACATTTGCCGTAACTGGACGTTGACAGCTTCGGTACTGACACTGGGACGGAACTGACGTCAGAGATGATCACACAAGCTCTACTGAGGACAGATCTGGGGATCCTCCTGGCCACAGAAGAATCTCAACATAGAGCAAGCAATCGAGTTGAAAAATAGCACCACGATGGTGTTGTATAGTAGGAAACACATGAGGACGCGGGACGTCTTTTGTGTACATCTGTACTATCGGAGTTGCCTCTATCACTGCCAGCCGTGACCGGAAGTCACACCTGACGGTACCCAATACCGTGGTGGGAGGAGTAACACCGCTGTGCCTCTCCAGAAAGTTTGGAGAGTGACACCTCTTCCCAGGTGACCGCCGTACCTGACGGTGATGGTCACCCGCGGTGGTGCAGCGCCTGTCATCTGCAAATGAGCGGTAGTAAAGTTAGCTTTGAAAAATGCGCCCAGCGCGTGAAGCAGTCGCCCTCCGTTTTCTGGCGGTGGTGCCGTTGTCGCAATTGAAGGCTCCGGTGTCTCCCTCTAGCCTGAAAGGGAAAAAGTGGGCTGTTCGCGTGGGTTTAAGAAGTGGCTGCATGGGCTCTCTTGGAGAGGGGGCAGTCGGGGCACCAAGAAGCTACTTCACTGCCGGTGCTGGAGGGACAGCACGCAGACCGCGGCATCAGCGTAAGCGACGCGAGCAGCGGCTCCGTGGTGTGGGGCATTAACTGCTCGTCACGAAAGGAGTCTCCCTGAGCGTGGGTTAGCGAGGGGCCTAATTTTCAGTTCGGACGTATGCTGTCGACCGGCGAGGAGGTTCTGAAAATCGGCGCGTCTTCCTGCGTCCGTTGAAACGGCTGGCAGCGGGCGGCTCGGCAGAGCATATGGAGGTGCTGGGCTGGTTCAGTCCTGGGAGTCGTAACGCACCAGAAGTTGAAAATTGATTGTTAACAGATTTTATGAAGTTAAATTGAATTAAGTTTACTTGTTAATTATACCAGCCGTATTTTTTGGTGGTTTCCCACCATTCATTCTCCTGTGCGCACCCGCGGAAAGGTGGTAATATTAGAAAGGGTGGTCCGTTTGTCCCCTTTTGAGGACGATAGGGGGGGGGGGGGGGAAATCAGTAAATCTGTGGTTCGGATTGCTTCTTTCCCCTCCCAGCTAACCTACGGGTTTATTCGACTGTTAGCCTCTGCCATGTCTGTGAAAGTATAAGGCGCCAATGACTGTACTGTTTAAAATGCAAGGCACCAAGACCTGATCCATTCTCTCGCCTTCCATAACTAGTATTACTAGATTCACGTGTAAAAGGTACTCTAAGAAAGAAGAAAAATTCCTTTTGCTTCGTGGTAAGAACTAGTCAATTGCATAACGAATTCCTGCTCATCTGGAAGCGGTAACTTACGTAAATTTGTGTTTATGTATATTTTGCTATAATAAGCAAGGTTGTTATTGTACGCCATAGTGGATTTTTTAAATATTGTTTCTAGTCGCCAAAAAACTGTTGTGTGTTTCCCAATTCAATACCTTTTAAGGCTTTTACTGACTGTGCTTATGTGTTTTATACATGTAGGTGGTTATCAGTGTGTTTCCTTGCCATGCAAAACTTTGCCATTTCATTATGGGTAGAAATTTTTGCCTTGAAAGGAGAATATTGTAAAAGTTCGCAAGTCCTACCTGGCGAGCGTGAGTGTCTGCCGTAAGTTCAATGGAAGAAATTTGTAACATTTTTTAAATATATTTTGGAAATGTTAATGTTATTAACTGTGAATGTCCCCCGTGTGCATGACTCATGCGTTTTGGTTTTTCTGTTTTGAGAACTTTTGTAAACAGAATTGCCTTTATATGTTGCAGACAAGTTAGATTCTGCGCCATTTAATGAATGGAGTGAAATTCACCTGTATTTTAGCTGAGCTTGAAATATTATAGAGCTTCGCGTTATATACGTTAATTGCTTGTCTGTACTTGCCTTTTACTGGCGTGAAATTCTTTATAATAATTTAATAATTTTAAAGTCTTTTCCTATCGTAAATTGTGACTTATTTGTTAGACTGTTTGTCTTTTTTTAAAAAATATCATAAAGTCTTGCACCATGTGTAACTTCATCAGTTATTCCTTGGCACCTACTTCCACTTTACATTTTGTGTATTGCTTGAGATTAATGACCTTTGGTGAAGCTGTAGTAATTTTACGGTTGAAGCAGTCCATGCTTGCCGGTCACCACGCATGTCCAAAAGCAGCAGTTTGTGCTGTGGTGTTAACGGTAGCTGCCAATAGTGTGCACGTGAACGAAGTTACATTGAAATCCGGCTAAGTCTTCTGAATTCTTCACTTTTCTTGACAGGCAGGGTGTTAGTATGAAAGATAAAATAACCAGTGTTAAATGTGAAACTATAAATAATCAAAAACTTAGTACAACAAATGCAAGCCAATGTGATGGTTAAATTGAAATAATGATTTCTCATTGCCCCACGATGGTATCCAGACGGTTTTGAGGTAGAATTGAGAGAAAGTGCTGGACTCGTCTTTCCCTAAAACAGTACACTTAAGAGGCATTCCATTCGGTGACCTGACAGTTCTGCTGAAGTATATACTGTGTGATTAAATGTACCTAATAAATAATATTTTTATGCTGTTTCACCTACTATGACGAGAGAAATTCAGTTTACTTTTTATTTTTTCTAAATACTGCGAAGGTTTTTATTCGTAGTAATAGTGGTTGGAAGTGGGTTGGGTTATTTGGGGGAAGATATCAAACAGTTAGGTCACCGGTCTTATCGGATTAGGGGAGGAAGGGGAAGTAAGTTGGCCGTGCCCTTTCAAAGAACCATCTCGCTTTTGCCTGGTGCGATTCAGAGAAACCACGGAAAACCAAAATCAGGATGGCCGGACGCGGGATTGAACCATAGTCTTCCCGAATGCGAGTCCAATGTGCTAACCACTGCACCACCTCACTCGGTATTCGTAGTAAGACACAAATTGCTTTCTTTCCATGCCTGGCTTAATACAGTAAAAATCTTTAGCTTCTCTTCAGTAAAAGTGTTCTAGGAACGTGTTAGGAATAAAATACACTGAAGCGCAAAGATGCTAGTGTAGGCATGCGTATTGAAACACAGAGATACGTAAACAGGCAGAATAAGTCACTGCGGTCCGCGACTACTATATAGGACAACAAGTGTCTGGCTTAGTTGTTACATCGCTTACTGCTGCTACAATGACAGGTTATGTGAGTTTGAACGTAGTGTTACAGTCGGTGCACTACCGATGGGACACAGGATCTCCGAGGCAGTGCTGAAGCGGGGATTTTCCCGTACGACCATTTCACGAATGTACCCTGAATATCAGAATCCGGTAAGACATCAAATCTCCGACATCGCTGAGGCTGGAAGAAGATCCTGCAAGAACAGGACCAACGACGACTGAAGAGAATCATTCAGCGTGACAGAAGTGCAACCCATCCACAAATTGTTCCAGATTTCAGTGCTGGGCCATCAACAAATGTCAGCGTGCAAACCATTCAATGAAACATCATCGATATGGGCTTTCGGAGCCGAAGGCCAACTCGTGTACTCTTGATGACTGCACGACACAAAACTTTACGCCTCGCCTGGGCCCGTCGTCACTGATATTGGACTTTTCATGACTGGAAACATGTTGTATGGTCGGACGAGTCTTGTTTCACACTGTATTGAGCGGATGGACGTGTAGGGGTGTGGAGAAAACCTCATGAATCCATGGAACCTGCATGTAATCATGGAGGAGACTCTGTAATGGTGGGGTGCGTATACTGTTGCAGTGATGTGTGACCCCTGATACGTCTAGATACGACTCTGACAAGTGACACGCGCCTAAGCATTCTGCCTGACCACCTGAATCCATTCATGTCCATTCCGACGGACTTGGGAAATTCCAGCAGGACAATGCGACACCCCACATGTTCAGAACTGCTACAGAGTGACTCCAGGAACACTATTCTGAGACTAAACATTTCCGCTGGCTACCAAACACGCCGGACAAATTATAGAGCAACGTGCTGTTCAAAGGGGATCTCCACTCCCTTGTACTCTTACGGATTTATGGACAATCCTGCAAGATTCATTTAGTCAGATACCTCCAGCTCTACGTCAGACATTAGCCGACTCCATGCCACGCCGTGTTGCGCAGTTCGTGCTCGAGAGGGGGTCAAACACGATACTAGCCAGGTGTACCAGTTTCTTTGGCTCTCCGTTGTATTTGTGTGTGAAATGCTGTTTAATTTCAAATGAACTTGCATTCGGAGGTAAACCTCCTCACGCTCTTTTATACAGCTTTTTACCCACATTCTGGTAACTGAGAGGGTGAGACAAGGTTCCGCACTGTATTCCAACTTTGTTGTGACCTCTAGATCTAATATAGTGTTTCTCGGGCTTGAATACCTTGACCAGGCGAAAGAGTCTAAATTCTTTAATTTCAACATGAACTCAAGGGTTTATGCTGAACAACACCGCTCACACTCTTAATTTAATTTCTCATAAACTATTTGAAGTTTCTGTGTTTAACGAAGTGCTGTGCAATGTACATAGTTAAATACACACATTGCAAATTGGGTAAGGTTGCTCAGTTCTTATCCCTTATTGGAGAAAGACTGCATTTTTTTGTTTTGCATACGCAGAGTTTCTTTTTGTTTTTTTGTTAAGCTATCGACTAGCTTCAACACAAATACAAAAATCGTTCTTCAGATTGAATTTTTATCCTTTTTCAAATCTGCACCCTCAGTATGATTAAGGCGCATGGTTTCCTAAGCCGTATCGCCTATAGTCGTACTTAGGAAAGAAACTAACGACGACATAATGAATCCATCTAATAATGAAACATCCTAACAAAAAGTTACAAACTATAAACGTAACGTTATTTCCATAGTTATTTAAATGAACTGAGTTGCTTAAATTGGAAAATTGAAACTCAGTTGGTTTGAACACAGATATCATAGAAGTATTTCTTAAGTTTACTTTTGCCACACCACAGCAAAGGTCATGTACTTAACATTTACATTCCATACACTGAATCATCTCTCCTTTTCGATCTTCCTTACACAGTTAACTAACAGGTTAACTTCATCAATTCGTTTTTTGTTCTTATTTGAAGTTTTGGCCTGTCTTTCTCTTTTTCATAGGCTTGTGCGCATGCTTTTTATTTGTTTTATGCTTGGCTTCCATTTCCTTTCTGTAAGGAAGTGATGTTACTTAGGTCGATTTGTATTTCCCTTGTAACTCTTATTAAACACAGGATATATAAAGCGTTCAAGTAAGACTTTATTTGTTGACTGTCAATATCGGCAACGGAATCAATATTGTTTTCGGGTTCGCGTCCTTGACACATTATAGACTGACCAGACTGATCATTGAATGCTGTTAGAACGTTAGGCGACCTTCCACGTTTTCTCGTTGTTACTATAGATCCATCTGCCGTTTTTTTGATTTTATTAATCTATAAAATGTTCACTAGTAGCTACAATGCCCTCTTCTTTGGGGCATTTCTATACCATGGGCAGGAGCCTGTTGCATTAAAACGTGTAAGAGGTCCATGATTAAAGAATTTGTTGCTAGCGTTCTCGAGCAGATGTAATTTCGACGCATTGCTCACGCGCTGCCTGCGATAAGTAAGCTATAACAGAATCTCAGACCAGAGAGCAGTGTTGTATGTAGAAAAAGCAGTATCTGCAGTAGTAGGAGTAGTAGTGGCTAGCAGTCGTGTGTTTGGAGTTGGCTGGGAAGCTCGTGGGGAGCGATGGTGGAGCCTGAGCATTGTAGTATAAGGTAAAGGCAGCCTCACGCATATGTGCTATTGCTATATCAGGTCCCATGTAAAATGTTTTAAGAAACTCTTAATAATAATCTTTATCATAAAAAATTAACTTTTGACAATTATTCATCTCAATTAAAAGAATTTACTAATTTCTCCAATCCATGGTTATCCTGGTTATTGTAAAGAAAAATCAGTTGTTTCTTTTTATACAGGACAAATCTATCGGCCAGCATTGCACAGGGCTGTGCCAGAAAAGTTTAGTTTCATACATGAGAGGATATATATGCGCTATCCGGCGACTTAATTGAAGTAAGAATTTATTCAGCATGATCTTTCAGGGCCATGACGCAGCACTGCTGACGTTAAAATTTACCAGTTTAGACTCACAGTCAGTCAATAATTGAAAGGTTGTATATAAGTAAGATTTTTTTTATTAGGGTGTTAGTCACATTGTATTATTGGTAGGTTACGAATTTATTTATTGGGAGGTTACGCTGAATGTGAATGATATAAATAATTATATTTATAGTGTAGGGAGGTTTCGGAATTTTATCTGTTGGGAGGTTACACTTGTCGACAACCGGCCAGGATCGTATTATTGTGAATTTCTGAGAAGTAGTCATATATCTGCTCTTATTTACACTATTGTTAAGTGCAGTTTGCATCTGGCGCAACACATTTACTAATTTGTCACTCTTTCTTTCACAGATCAGCAGCAATTTGTTTCTCTTTGTTGTTATTGTATTTGTTAAATTTTTGGTCTGTCTTTGTTTGATTTTGTGCTTACCTTCGACTTGTAAAAATTCCTGGAAAAACTGCTAACAGTACATCGCGGTGCACAGTGAGTGAAAAAGAGGAATTCAATAATTTGACAGATAATACTAACGACTCTCTCCAATTACAGATAATCAGTGCGTACCGACCACCAGTAATGATTCTAATCTAAATGATGAGAAACAAATTCAATTATGTCTACAGTAAATTTAACAATTGATGAGGCGGCACGTTTCGTCAGTGAACACTGTCCAGTTTGACATGCCTGATTTGCATAATTTATATAGCGAACAGATAAATGTTTCTAACGAAGGTGAACAATGTAGCAAATTGCTTCAGTTTTAGTTGATTTCGGTGTAGTGACCAACAGTGCATATCCAACTGGCAAACCTTTTCAAGAATCAAAGAATGACCAAATGGTTACATAGAACGTGCCAAACGTAAAGACACCATCACACAGCACAGAGGATACAGCAGCTAATTTTGGCGTGGATGAAGTTATGGCATTTTTGCTACAACTTAATGAAAATCTCAAACAACAACTTAATGCAAGTCTCAAAAGTCAAATGAAAAACGAGACAACAATTTCAAATAACTTAATGAAATACAAGACAACGATTATAGACAACTTAATGAAAATCTCAAACAGATTAATGAAAAACTGGACACCTGTACTGAACAACTTATTGACCAGATTACAGCCATTGCCGAGCAATGTAACGAAACTGAAAACCAGTTACGTGAGGAAATTAAGGCTAGTGCTAGGAATAGTAGTGAAGAAATTAGATCCGTTGCACAAGAAATATGTAATACACATGCAGCTACAACAAAATTACTTAGAGATGAAATTAGTGCAGTTGCTAAACAATGTTCAGAAAAAGCAACACAGTTATGCAGGGAGTTTAAATTAATGTCGTCAGCTGAACTTTCACGCACACTGGATGCGAAAGTAGACAAGAAATTTGACGAACAGAACTGCCAAATTGAGGAACGTTTTAATCACCACCTACAAAACAGTGAAACATGTTACCATAAATTCATACAGGAACAAAACAAAGTAAAGAAACAAATCATGGAAACAATTACTGCACAGAGACAGGAAGATAAGAGTAAATCGTTTATGAAAGCAAAAACATACGTAGACAACAACATTGCTACGATACCAGACGAGATCAAACAGTTTAATACCGAAATGCATGATGAAATCTCCGATCTTAAAAATAATAAAAAAAACAGACACACACACAGTAGACTCTCAAACAATGACCAACAGACTTGAACAATTAGATTTAATACTAGATCCTGATGTCATTAAAGCAGACGTGAAGAAATTAAACAAAACCACGCGTAAAATGCAAAAACAAATTAATGCTTGTGACGCTAAAACTGACGATCAGGTAAAAGCACTGACTGGAAAATATGATGAATTGGCCAGTCGTATTGACGTTATCGAAAATAACAATGACACCAAATCAGACGATGCGTCAGCAGTTTCGTTTAATCAAACACCGAATTCCAAAATTTACAGCAGACAATTAGTGAGATAGGTTAGTCCAATAATATATTACGTAGAAAATTGTCATCTTTACAGCACGAAGTGACGGAGATGAAAAATGTTTCAGCCTCTAACACGACACAGCATACGCCACATTCCGAACATGTCTCACACTCACACAGCCAGTATAATTTAGGTAATTTACAGAGAGTACGTGACTTAGATTCCGAACAGACACAGACAAACTGATTATCATACAATCCTGAACCAGTTCAGACATTCAGAGGCGGTAATTTTGATTATAAGCACTTTCTATCCGTTAGGAAATTAAAGGTACTTAATAATGACTGAACACAGATTCACCCTTTGGAATGGATACAACAATTGGTTTTCGCATTTCTACCGGCTTGGCCTGTAATGCAGAAACTAAAATTTATTTGCAGCGCGTAGCGTTCCGTAGCGTGCACAGGGCCCCGAGCCGTAGAGTGCTATTTCATCTTTAGTTTTCTGCACTGCTGTCTACTCTTTTACTATCCTTTACATCTATCAAAACAACTCTTCAACTGTCGACCTACCTAGGATTAGAAATGAGTAAAGAAAACCTGATATGACAAGTTTTACCGAAAGTGAAAGCTTTCATCATACGCTCCAGAAATGACAACCACCAGAACTTTAATAACAGACAAAATTTTAATCATCTGTTTGTACAAAATATTCAGCAATCACAAACTCATTTTGGTAACAATAGAGGTTTTTCCCCACATCAGCAATAAAACCGGTCGGTTAGCATACCTAACCAAGAATGTAGTCTGCAAGGTCAACCAAGCTGTAATGTTTCGCCGCCTTCACGTATAGCGTCGGCTCCACCAAACAGTAACGCACCGCCACAAGGAAATTACTACGTACAGAAGACACATCATTTGAACTCCTATCGCAATGCGCCGTATAGCAACGATTATTATGACAGACGTAAAAGTAAAGAGCACACTTTTCAGTGTACGTTTAATAACAGTAGGTCTTACAAGCAGCAGAGTCAACCACAACAGATTATCATGGTGTCTTTGGTGTGACGTCATAAGCGAGTGACTGCGTGTGAGATCGCTTTCCATGTTTTTATATATTTTTAGGTTTCAGATACATATTTTAACGGTTTTTGTGATAATATTTACTATATAAGTGACTTATTAGTGGTTTCGTCATACACCTCTGCCTTTCTTGTGTTGTGACCTGATATTTGTGAGTGTTTCGTATCGAGCAACGTAACCTCTTACCTGTGGTTACATTCCGCGCTGACCAGTTGCAGCTGTAGCGCCGCATCGAAAGCTAAGTACTAATTAATTGTTTGTGTATAGTGGTTTATTTAGGAACTTTATCAGTCGTCAACCGGAGTTTTTTGTGTTTTGTGGTGACATAATTTCAGAAGAACCTTTTAGGAACTGTTTTAAGCTTCGTTACTGTACCATTAGACGTTTGATTCTCTGTCTGTATTAGTCTTTTCTTATATTCACATTTATTGTTTATTAATACTGTTAATAATAGTAGTTATTTCCCTTGTAGAGTAAGTTTGTGATTATTGTAGTCAGGTTTTTAACATCTTCTCAGTGTAGTAGCAGAACTTAATAAAAGCAAAATTTTACCATGAGTGAGAAGCGTGTGCTTTGCCGTAGTTTCGTGAGTAGTGGATTGCAGTTTGAGACTTGTTCGAAGTATTTTCACTGGGGGCAATGCACTGGGGAAGCCATTGGGCATTCTGGTGAGATCCTCTCCTGGAATTGCAGGTTATGTAGCAAGAGTAAGTTGATAGAGGAGCAGGAGCGTAAGGTCTGTGCCCTTCAGGTGCAGTTGAAAAACGCACAGGAGGAGCTAGATAGGATGAGGAAGGAGCAGGGGGTTAGGGAATGGCAGCTGGCTTTTGGCAAGAGATCTGCTAGGAGAAGAAGATTTTCAGATAGTTTTACTATTTGTGTTTACAATAGATATGACCAACTGTCAGAGTCTAGTGGGGAGGAATCTCTAGTAGCTGTAGATGTAGGAAATATGCAGCAGATCTCAGTAGTTACGGTGGCTAGAACAGTTGCAGAGTCGAAGGGGAAGAAGAAGGTTCTGCTGTTACGTAGTTCTCATGGCAGAGGTGTAGGCCAGCAGTTGCAGGAAGTGTTGGGGAGTGAGTACCAGGTCACTAGCATTGTGAAGCCTAATGCAGGATTGGCTCAGGAGACTGTTAACATAGGGGGGTTATGTAGGGATTTTACTTAAGAGGATCAGATGGTGATTGTGGGTGGGGCTGGTAATAGTATTGATAGGGATGGGGAGCATGACATAGATCGTGATCTGGGAAAGGTATCCTCTCAGACTGGCAACACGAATGTGCATTTCGTGGAATAGTGAAGGATCTTGTGTGTAATACTGAAACATTATCAAATAATGTAGTTCATGAAATAAGTTTGTGGCTCATGGAAAATATTTTGATGCTAAATTACAGTAAGACTCAGTTTTTACAGTTTCTAACTCACAATTCAACAAGAACTGATATTTTAATCAAACAGAATGGGCATATTATAAGCGAGATGGAACAGTTCAAGTTCCTAGGCGTTCGGATAGATAGTAAGCTGTTGTGGAAATCCCATGTTTAGGATCTTGTTCAGAAACTAAATGTTGTTTATTTACCATTAGAACAGTATCTGAAATAAGTGACACTTCGACACCTGGATATGTTATTTTATATTTCATTTTATCTGTTTCTAATATCGTGTTATAATTTCATTTATTGACTCGTTCCATGACCATTTGCTCCCACGGAGCAATAAATAAATAAATAAACAGTACAAATAGTCGAAATGCCACAGCATCCTCCCGCAAATAACAGTACGTCAGAAAGAATTTGACTAGATACAGTACAGGTTGCATTTTCCAGCAACGTAAGCAATACTTTTGACACACAATATCTTGTTCACGAAAATGCTATTACTTTTGACGACATCCGTGACACGCTTTAGGATGAAAAACCAATTATACGAAAAAACCTTTTCCCACCGTGTAATTGAAGCAAAGATTAGAGCATCCACATTTACAGCAGTAATCGATTCTGGATTACCTGCGTCAGTTATACATGAAGAAACTTTCAACGAATGTAACAAAGAGAACACCTATCCTACGTTACCATTAGACAAAACTGAAGTAAAAGGAGCTGTATCTGGTAAAGGCGTAGATGTAAAATTACAGACACCCTTATCATTTTGTATTGCAGGTCAGACGTTCCACTCAAATTTTTGGGTGTTCCCTTATTGACAACAGACGTTATTTTAGGTACGAATTTTTTGGTACAACACGACTCAATTATTGACTTTCAAATTTCCTATTTAATGTTAAAGGATGAAAATGTACAACTGGAATTAGAATTTCAGCACTCTTTATCTGCAGATGAACAGGCCATTAATCGAACAGAGGTCTATTCTACATCGCGTAACACGGACTGTAATTCCACATTGTTCACAGATACGTACGTACGCAACTATAATACACCAGACAAAGCCGACTATGACGTTATGCAAATGATTTCTGTTAAAGTAAAACGAAGCAGTGCAAATAGAGGCGACGAACGTACGCAACAACGCAAAATTCTTTTACAGCAAGCTCCATTATTTGACAACATCCCTGGAACTATGGCCGGTTTTGTGTATGAATTTCAACTTAAACATCACGACACATTTAAAGCTAAACATTATCCTATTCCGAATATCCGTACACAAAATATTGTAGCAGACGCAACAATCAGGAAGACATCGCAACCAATCTCTGCCAAGCAAATTCTAGCGTCATGGATATTCAACAAGTTGCATTTGAAAATTTCATTTCGTTGTCATTACGAGACACGACACAAGAGCAGAGCAAATACAACGTATGTAAAGAAATTAAACGCCTTTGGCAAGATAGGAATAACGTTACCGTTAGAAACTATTATACTGTACACAAGAACATTCTGTTTCGCCGCTCTCACCCTGACAGCAACAGTTGGCTGTTTTGTATTCCAGACGAACTTGTTAACAAATTAATTTGGTATACTCATTTAAGTTACGCAGATCATGGAGCCAGAAAATGTTTTCTTGTACTGAGATAGAACTGTTATTTTGCCAACGTGGAGAAACATATTCGACGAGTTTCAGCGTCATGTAAAATCTGCCAGAAAGCTAAATCAGACACGACTTCACATATTCCTCCGTTACATCCCATTGTACCCGTTAAATTGAGACACATGGCCGCTGTAGATATTTTTGGTCCAATTCCCAGAACTAATAGAGGTTTTTGTTGCATCTTTGTCGCTGTTGAACTCACTTCGAAATTTGTTACCTTCACTCCGCTACGCAAAGCTACTGCTTAATCTATTTCGAATGCATTTGTAAAACATTTTTTATTTCATGTAAGACATGTATTGAAAGTAATTTCCGACAATGGACCACAATTTCGATCTGTAATATGGACACGTATGTTACGAGCTAGAAACATTTCTCCGATTTATATATCCAAGTATCACACTTCTTCGAACCCTTGTGAACGACTAATGAAAGAAATCGGTAAACTATGTAGAATATACTGTCATAAAAAACATATTGATTGGGATACACACATACTCTCATTCCAGGTTGTTATTAACTCCATACCAAATGAATCTACTATGCTGTCTCCAACTATCGTATTGAAAAATGTTGAACCACCCAACAAAATTAAAGAATTAGTATCTTTTCCTACATCTCGTTGACTACGCCATCATGAAATAATTGACATTGCGCTCAACAGCATCAAACGTGCCGCAGAGCGCCGCAGAAGACAGCAAAAGCAGGTTTGTACACGCCGTGACTTTCACATTGGACAGAAGATATTAGTAGGCACACATTATTTATCCAACACAGTAGAAGCAGTAAATTTGAGCTTCTCTACGCAGGTCCATATAGAATTCGCAGCATTCCTCACCCCAATGTGGTACACGTCGAAACTTTGAGAACAAGAAAAAGCAAGGGCACTCACCATATTTCCAATATTAAACCATTTATTGAATGAACATACTTCATGATTTATCACACTGTAATGCCATTTCCAGATATTGATATGACCACTTACTGATGATGAACATATTTTTTGTTGGCAAGTGCCCTGTGAGGTAAGGTTAGTAGGTCGCTTTTCTTGTCGTTATACATCAGACCGTGCACATTTTCCATTTTTTGGTATGTATGATTGTTTTCCTAACGAAAGTAGAATTTTGTCTGTATGCACTATGAAATCTTTAAGATATAACAAACACCAGTTAACTTTGACTTTTTTCCTTATGATACTTCAATATCTTGACTATTCTACATTTTTTGCTACTACATTATGATACTGTGTGTACATTATGCACTTGGAAATTGTCAATGTTTTTGACCTAATACGTTTTCTGTCATACTATACTGTACGCTTAGTTATATCACTAGAAACAAGTTTTCATTTAATGGGTATGTGATTTAAATGCAAGGTATCAAACCATATTCAGCGTTTTCAGAAAGCAATACCATGTGAAAGAAATAAATTAAACAAACCACAGTGGTTTACTATGAAATGGGAATTTCACCTTCGGAATGAACGAAAGAAAATGCAATAACTTGTCATGACGAGTAAATGGATCAGAATTAACAAGCATTAACAAGAATATCCTATACACATCCTATGATAGCAGTCTTGACTAATTATTTTTCTTTCAGAATACGAGGCAATTATTGCAGGCTGTCAGACAGAACTACACATGTTAATTTTAGTGTTGAAATATGCTAGAAGTAAGAAACTCTATACTATATGAAATAATGAATGATAATGACTAGTAGTATGAAGTAAATAGTAATATGAATATGAATAATGAAGTGTCTGTTTTTTTGCAGATGATAATAAATGATGATGAATAGTTATATGAAGAGTATGGTAATATGAATAATGAAGTTTTTCTTTGCAGATGATAATAAGTGGTGATGAATAGTCATATGAAGAATGTGGTAATATTAATAATATCGTTTTTCTTTGCAGAGATGAAGTTTATATATTTTCTGTTAGTTAAGAAATGCTATGTAGTTATATACATTTTTGTTGCAGTTCTTTTTGACTGTATGTCACATTGTATAATGACTGAATGTTTTGGGAAAAACAGCTAGAGTACATAAATATTAAGTATACGTTTCATTACCTGTTAATTCGAAGTTTACTACTTTTCAGCACAATATACATTTCTTGTTTCAGGTCAATAATCTATTTTGTATTTTTTCAAGGAGAAGCTTTTCATGGTATTATTATGCTAAAAGCAACTAATTATGAAAACTGTTCTAATACTTGCATTTTTTTACCCAGTTGTGTGTATCATTTATGAATGTGATCACATATACTGTCCTTGTTTCATAGCCTTGCTACAGCTGACTCATGCCGAATGATGTTATTAATCCTTAGTTCCTGCAATAAGTCAAAAGCAAATATTTTCATGCCCCAGCCTTTAATTATCGACCCCAACGCAATGCATTGCTAGCACTTTTTTTTTATTATCAGTCCCAACTATTACCGGTATACAACTAAATAATACTACCAGTTTAAGATATATTTCGTGTCCTAAGTATAATGAAAATTTATCAGATGTATTGATTCCCTTATGTCTATATATTATGGGACTACAGACCTTGAGTAACAGTTACAATGTGTTACATTTTAATTATGTCTTATGTCACTTCCATGATAGCATATATAAACACTAGCAGCTTGATGCTACACCCAATAACTCATGTTTTGAATGATGACTTCTCAATAATACTGATGTAATGAGATAACTTATGCATAACTGAATGCCAATGATTACTGTAATGAGATAACATGATGCCAATAATTACTGTAATGAGATGAGTTATGAATGATGTTTTGTAATCTTGCATAAATGGTATGCTAATGATTATTATAATGAGATGACTTATGCATAAATGTTATACCAATAACTACTGTAATGAGATGACTTATGTGTAAATGCTTTGCCAATAATTACTGTAATGAGATGACTTATACAGAAATGCTATACCAATGATAACTGTAATGAGATGAGTTATGCATCAATGCGATGCCTATAAATACTGTAATAAGATGACTTATGAATAATGTTCTGTAATACTCCAATGGCCAATGAGTGCCAATAATTATTCAAATCGGTTGATACACTAGTGTAATTCTGAATGATGACTAACATGAGACTTAATGTCCTTCACTTTCTGACCTAACTACCAGCAATTACTGCAATATCTGTATCTCCTGTCCATCCTCATTGTCATGGAGCACTATATTTGTTTTTTGCACTAATTCTACGTTGATGTAAGAGTATAAATTCTACAAGAATGTGGTATTGATATATCAAGCTGTCCACCAACTTGAACGATGGAGATATAATAATGGTCCTACCGTTTAGTGTACGTAATTGTCTATGAAAATGATACTACAGTATTAATAAAATATTTCAGTGTCTTGGCTACGCTATTAAACACTTCAGGGAAGAGAAATTCCGGTTGTCTCACTTGGTGTTGTGCTTCTGTAGAAAGATATGGACTTTCAGCACAGCTACGTGCAACTCACTGTGCTACAACCATGATACTATCCTTCCCATTCCTTTCCTAGTTCTTGTAAAATGGTAAAGACTTAGACAGTGCGTTTAAATTCTTGTAAAATTTGATAGAATTTTCCAGTGCATGTGCACTTTATTTCATTTCTCAATATGTTTAAATTCTTGTAAAATAGTAAAGACTTATACAGTGCATGTGCACTTTATGTAATTTGTTAATATATTTTGTACTTAGAGCATGTGCACTCTATTTCATTTCTTAATATGTTCTGTACTTATATTATTTATCAGTAATGTTATATACATATATTCTCTGACTGTAGACTTAATAAACTAAATAGATTATAGAAAAATTTGTTGCTTATGGAAGTCCAATTGACTCACCATCACTGCTAAGTTTTAAACCCCCCCAGTGTAGGGTTATGTAAGAGGTCCATGATTAAGGAATTTGTTGCTAGCGCACTCGATCAGATGTAATTCCGCTGGAGTGCTCATGCGCTGCCTGCGATAAGTAAGCTGTAGGATAATCTCAGACCAGAGAGCAGTTTTTCATATAGTAAGAGCAGTGTCTGTAGTAGTAGGAGTATTAGTGGCGAGCAGTCGTGTGTTTGGAGTTGGCTGGGCCGCTCGTGGGGAGCGATGGCGGAGTCTGAGCGTTATAGTAGAAGGTAAAAGCAGCATATGTACTATTGTTATATCAGGTCCCATGTAAAATGTTTAAAAAAATCTCTTAATAATAATCTTACTCACAAAAAATGTCTTTTGACAATTATTCTTCTCAATTTAAAGAACTTACTAATTTCTCCAATCCATGGTTATCCTGATTATTGTAAAGAAAAATCAGTTGCTTCTTTTTATACGAGTACATGACAAATCTATCGGCCAGCTTTGCACAGGGCTGTGCCAGAAAAGTTTACTTTCATGCAGGAGAGGATATATATGCGTTATCCGGCGACTTAATTGAAGTAAGAATTTTCAATTTATTCAGTATGATCTTTCAGGGCGATGACGCAGCACTGCTGACGTTAAAATTTATCAGATTAGATTCACAGTCAGTCAATAATTGAAAGGTTGTATATGAGTCAGATTTTTTTATTAGGCGGTTAGTCATATTGTATTATTGGTAGGTTACGGAATTTATTTATTAGGAGGTTACGCTGAATGTTAATGATATAAATAACTATATTTTTGCTGTAGGGAGGTTTCGGAATTTTATCTGTTGGGAGGCTACAAACCATTTAGTGCTACGTCCATACAAAAGGATCTTGTGTATGCATTATTCAGCTCTGCAGTGTTAGATTTTTTATGACCTACCTTGATTTGAATGTAGCCACAAGATTCCACTTCACTGTAGCTGTGTCTTAGCGTTTGAAGAATGATTTATCCAATGGCTGCAGTAGATGAGTCGAGTGAGCAGGAAATGATATCGTGATTGTACCATAATCATGAGTCCGCTGAATTGCCTCTAAATGATTGGTGTTTGTGCTACGTCCATCCAGTAAAAGCAAACTTGGTTTTTGGCCTCCCCTTCTACTTTTGTATGAAATGTTCTAGTCATCGGACAAATAGTTCTGATGTTATCCATGCATTAATCTAGCATCCAAAAGCTATGTTTGGTGGGGCTCCTCTTGTTAAGACCATTCATTCTGCTGCGCTTAAATATTAACATCTGAAGTATGAATTCGGTAGCTGCATTCATTGCACATGCACACGTCATTGTAAGACTCCTTTCTCCTTTATTGCTTCACTTACTGTTAGCCTTGTTGGGCAATTATTTTAGATGGTTTTTGAACTGTGGATAATGCCATTTCATCCATGTTAACTTACATTTATCTAGTATTTCCTCAAGTAAAAAAAAAACCTCATTAACACGCTCTTCATTAAAACCGTTCCTTCGTGCTATCGATTCTGCTTCGGGAACTCACAAGGACCAAGTCAAATGATCTGTCAAGAAACCTGTAATATCATTTTTATCGGATATCTTTCTTGATTGAAGCGATGCGGCACGTGATATTTCTCAGCTAGTTGGTAGGCAGGTTTCCGTAATTCAGTAATAGTTACGCTGAAAAAACTAGACTCTAAATTAATGATATGCTGTGCTAATTCGTCTTCCATCTCCGCTGTCATTTAATTTGGTCTTTCAAATTCTGAAGTTTTATTTGAACCCTTCAAATGACCACGCAGTGTCGGGTTTGGTATATTGTATCTTCAAGCTTCATTAATTCCAGTTTCACCATCCCGATGTTTCAATAAAGCTTCGTCCATATCGTCCTTCCACTTATTCTTAACTCACTCCGTTGTAATGATCAGCTGAAACAAGGTTTGCAGGAGAGCTTCTGTAAAGTTTGGAAGGTAGGAGACGAGGTACTGGCAGATAAAAAGCTGTGAGGAGCGAGCGCGAGTGGTGCTTGGGTAGCTCAGTTGGTAGAGCACTTGCCCGCGAAAGAAAAGGTCCCGAGTTCGAGTCTCGGTCCAACACACAGTTTTAATCTGCCAGGAAGTTTCATATCAGCGCACACTCCGCTGCGCAGTGAAAATCTCATTCTAAAAATGTTTAGTTGATATGTAATTTCCGTAACCGCCCAAGTTGTATCTGTACGGTTGATGACTTTCCTACACGTACGACCTGGGCACTGAGATCTCTACCGTTTCCAACCAGATCTGCAGGCATAACCTCAACATTTTCTACCGTTTGATTATGCTTAAATGACTGTTCCAAGAAAAAGGACATGATACAAACTAATTACTTTATCATAACATTCTTCTCTCAAATTCATTACAAATGAGTGTAATAACAAACAGTCAACCGAACTTACTTTTCTGTCACGACAGCCAGCGCTCGGTTCACTTGTTTTGCTTACTGGCACGACTATTGAGATCAATTTTACTCCGCAAGATGTCGCATTTTATAAATGTTGGACCAGATATTACTGAAGTACAACTTAGGCTGTGGTATGATTACCGCAACTTTACCCTAGTATTACGTGCCTAAAGAGGCCACGACAGTGGTAATGAAGTGTCTCCCTGTGAGGATATGACAGTAACTTTGTGAGTGCGGGACGTAGACACTCAGCGACATTTGGAGATCGGGGTCGGCCCTGGAGGGGTACTCGGATAGCGGCATCTGCTAAGGCGACCGCTCGCGAAAAGTAGGGTATCCGGGTTCGAGTTCCGCTTGGTCACAAATTTTCATTTTTCACTAATAAACTGTGCAGCAGCAGTCTAATAGTATTCGCAATTCGAAGTACATTTCTTCCAGTAATAAATCTACCTCGACGGCTCCAGAAAGGAATGACACTATATCTTGGCGACCATTGCAACCTTGTGTGTCTCGATTGCTGTGCTGCAACATGCAGCAAGGAACAGTCCTGGGGTCGACAGAAGCTCTTCTCGACGCCTAACAACTCTCTGTATCCAGCTCAACAGATAATTAGGACTCTAGCCAACGCCTGACACCTCGCAATACGCAGCTGAATGTACTTGATAATGCAACACACGAACAGGACTTCACATATTATGATTGTCTCTTATTTGGCTCCTGTTTCTGAAAAATCATATGTGGTGGCTTTTTGGAAAACTGCTCTATAACTACTTGGGTTGTTTCGTTTTTGTTGTGGCCACTGCGGCTCATTTTGCGTCACGCCATACTACTTTCAAAGCTCATATAATAAATGTTAAGTATTTAATAGCGTGATTTCCGCCCATTTTCTACATTCCCAGTGCCTTCAACTACACATACGACAATATTTCTTTCCGCATTTTAGAGTAATGAGGATGTATTTCGAGTCAAATACAGCACCTTCAAAGACATAGTGTAGGCCAGATTAACATAAGTGCAAGTGGTAAGATGACACACCAGAAAGGTAGCGTTGTCACTAAAAGAGAACTGATTTAAAAGCCACATTAGCTTAGGTGGTTTACTATGTAGGTTCCTATTGGAAGCTATACCCCCTTTGCCTCCCTCCACTCTTTAAACTAAATTAACCAACCAATTACATGGGGACCTATCTTTCAACGTGGACCCCAAAACACGGTGCAGGCCTCTATATTTCGCATTATCAACATTACATTGACAGACATGAAAAAATTAACTAACAGCAGATAAAAACCCTAAACCTGACCAGAGATCGAACCACAGATCTTTGGATCTTTGCTTCATTTTATTCAGTAACTCCAGTATTTACCCAATCACCTGACAGTAAAAGGAATGAATTCCTTTTATTAATTTTGCACACCGTAAAACATTTACATTTCAGTCTTGAGTATTAACGTTTTGTAAGAAATTTAAGTCCGTTTTTGAGAGAGCTCTTTGGCGGCAGTTCTGTATGTATCGACCTTAAAATGTAAATCGTGTTTTCAGCGCCCGTTTTATGTACGAATAGTTCAACGTGAAACTGTAACACGAGTGCATTGTCTGTTGTTATCTTCAGTCCGAACTGGTTTGATGCAGCTCTCCATGTTACTCTGTTCCGTATGACCCTCTTCATTTTCGAATAACTATTGCATACTACATCCTTCTCAATCTGATTCTGAAGAGTGAATTCGTGAATTCGTCTCTTTTAGAAGTAGGACGCTGGCAGCAGAAATTACTATGGTTCCAATTGAAGAAGCTGATATCTACATCGCTGAATTGCAAAGAGAGTATACTTAGTTTAGTGAGAACTTTCTCACATTTCATCCAGAAGAAAACAGAATTACGATATTTTAAACGGTCCGGAAATGTCTGAGGTGAATAGCCTAATTGAATCGCCGTGTGTATCGTTCCAGATTATGCTGTGAACTCTTGCTCCCATTTCGGTGTATTAATGTTTTCTCTAGTCCACAGTTGAGACATAAATTATGTAGCTTAGTCGTATAGCACGCACCTTACCATTTTAGTATAACCTCACTGATAACGTACCAAGTGGAGCTCACTATCAAGAAATCAGCGGTAGAGGTGTAGCTTTAGCGGCGTGTCATTGAGTCGTGTCTGGATAACTCAAGTACCGACTCATCGAGGCATCACACTGAGGTGTTTCAAACGTGAGATTTCTCTACTGTACGGCGGGACGCAGGGGAACAGAGGGGAAGCGCATGGACCTCGCCCGCCGTTCTCACGCCGTCAGACGGCGCTAGCCACGCGCTGAGATCGCGAGACGGGGGACTGTTGTCACATCACATTCCGAACGGCGCACTCATTGTGTGGGCGGCGCCCATCTTCCAGGAGCCGTATTGTTCTTGGCGGGCACCGTTAGCCGCTTTGGCAGCGCCCAGTGGACCGGTGTCCCTGGAATCGCAGCACGTCGCTCACGCACGCATTGTGCTGCTGGCCGCCGTGTCGCACGAGCAGTTACCAGGTGCCGGCCGGGTGGCGAAAAGTCCCCGGCACCCCGTCGCCCGCCCAGTGGCCGCTGACCAGCTTATCTGCGTCTCTTCGCAAGTCTGCTGGGATCGGCGTTAGCGCGTGCTTGGCATTCAAACATGGAGCGAGGTGACGCAGAGCTCATGGGGCCTATTCTGTATCTTTCCGCCTTTGCGCCGATCGTTTCGCTACTCAGGAGCACCGCACGGTCTAGTACTCGAATTAGAGTCCCTGCGTTATTCAATATGCATTTCGGTAGCGATACCGTTCGGGTGCACAGAACCGAAGAGCATTTGTCGGTTCGTGTCGCGCAAGCCAATCAGAAGCAAGCGGCTGTAGATCCGCGCATGCGCTCTGCAGCGCGCACAGTGCCACCAACACAAAGTGGCTAGCAGGCGACACAGGGGCGCTACCGAAAATTGAGTTTACGTTGCCATAACGCATGACGCCGCATTCCATCGAGCCGACGTGCCCGCCATCATCGCCCTTGCCTCCTCCTTAGCAGTATCAGTCGCTGTATATCCATTTCCATGATTCTCAGCTGAAATGCATAAGAATTATTACAGTTCCTCTGACCACATGTTTGCCGGCCGCGGTGGTCTCGCGGTTCTAGGCGCTCAGTCCGGAACCGCGCGACTGCTACGGTCGCAAGTTCGAATCCTGCCTCGGGCATGGATGTGTGTGATGTCCTTAGCTTAGTTAGGTTTAAGTAGTTCTAAGTTCTAGGGGACTGATGACCTCAGATGTTAAGTCCCATAGTGCTCAGAGCCATTTGAACCATTTTTTGACCACATGTTTCCATGCAAGCATAATAACGATAGCGTATTTGACTGTATTCAGCAGATTGTCGTAAATGCAGCATTATGTCATTCTCGTTCACACTGAAATCGTGTTTTGGATTTTACGTTTCGGAAAATTAGTTAGGAATAGTGTATAGTACAACATTGTACTAATACATCTATAAAAACACTCGAAAAATTGATTGTGAGAGTTTGAAAGAATTAGAAGGTAAACAGAATGTGATTATAACTCGCTCCTAGAGATCCAAATGATTAAGTAGCCCACTTCCCTACATGACACGTCAACGATTTGGATCTTAAAAACAAAATTTGAAAAAAATAAACACATTTGCGAGAGGTCCTGTTTATAACATACATCTCATGAACGAAAATGTTTCCTATACGGTGCTACAGTCTAAAAGTGTTAGGGCAGATATCTTTCATCTCTGTCTACTATGGCTGAGGATTCGATCGCAGATAGAAACTTGTGACAAGCAAGATTATGAAGACGACTGCTGATAGTTACATTCCCAGTAATTTAATTTGTGTTCTCAGATTCCTGTGTAAACGCATGCTCGGAAATCGCTACATATTCGGAAAAAATATAAAAATCACTGTCGGTTGTTTCACTCGCAGCAATTTCGTCTCCAACAATTTCATATTTCATACTTTAAACACGCAGAAATCACGAAATCATTACTGAGGAAGTGCGCTCTTACATGTAAGTAATAACGAATATTGCAGAAAAATCTTAACTTACACGAATAACAATGTCTCAGAACGTGTTGCATATATGAAATGGAAAAAAAAAATTCCTTCCACCCATGCGCGAACCCTTGCCCTTTTTTCTTAAAAATCTCATTTTGTTCCATATTGTTCCTTTAACTATTCGGGGCGGACGTCCGATGACATCCATTCAGGTGCTTTGTTGGTCCGTTCACTCAGTTATTGTATAGAGGAACGTAGGCTGACTTGGTTGCCAAACGGTGCGGCGAAGGTCATAAATGTGTGATAGTTTGGAAGGTTTCCAAAATCAGGCTTCACATAACTGCTTCCTATTGTTACTTGAAGTTCTAAACACTTTTCGATAATTACTAACTAACCTATTTGTGGAAAAAGTAGACAAAGTCACTAAGAACGTCAGGTCACACTCGTGTAATATACGTAAGCAGAGCTGATGTCTTGATATTTAATGATCTGTAAACTATTATTTGCATAAAGATAACACGTATTTTGAGAGAATATTGACCGAAAAGTCTTTTTTTATGTCATCATTCACAGTAACAACCTAACCTAACCATATTTCTAACAAAGCAAAATAGTCTATTATGAACTCACTTTCCAACCGGATGCGTCCTCTGGTGATTCTTTAGAAACACAAATACTAAATCCAAAGCTAAAACCGCTAAATATGTTCAAAATAACAAATAACAGGTGTACATAAACCACTGCTCACCGATCGACAGGGCCAGGCAGAAATCCAAAACCTATCGTTACAATTATTGAATAATCGGTGGAAGGACCGTTCGGTAACAAGTCTCAGAAGCTTACTGGATAGGATATTTCGATAAAGAACCGACAATGACGTCACTACCGAGACTAACCTACTACACCGATCGGTATGAACGATACAGAATAGGGCCCCAGATCGCATTCAGAGGAGGATGGTGGGTGTGGACAGGGGGTGAGGTTCAATTGCCCATCTGGCCATCCTGATTTACTTTTCCTGTGGTTTCCCTCTACATCCATCAGCAATCCACTGTGATGCGTGTGTCAACGACACTTCTCGTTGTACTACACATTTTTTGTTTATTTATTTATAACATGCTCCATTACAGTATTTGTAATATTAAATTATGTACTGTGTCTCTGTGTGTGGAATGTAGTGTAGGGTTTGTGTTGTATGGTGATGTCGATGCTGATCGTGATAATGATGATGACGAGAGAAGGGAGAGGCTGAAACCCGGTGCCAACACTCGGCCTGCTGCACGCGAATACTGCGAAGGGGGCCGCCAGGCTTAACGTCCCCACCTGACGCAAGGGTCACCATCAATAGTGTGACGTGCCCTTACATAACGTGAGCCACTGCAGAGAGGTTTGGTATTTAGACCCGGACACTGGCGCGAAGTCTGCTGACCAGAAACTTCATGCCACCACCTCTCCTTTCCTTGCCGACCAAACACCGGTGGTGACAATTTTGTGCACAACCAGGATTCGAACCGGCTTACCCCAGGTCGAACGCCACTGCACAAACATGTATTAGTAACTTTTTGGAATCTCATTTTGCTCATTATTGTTCGGGGAGGAAGTCCCATGACACCCGTCCGAGTTCATCTTTGATCCATTCACTCAGGTTTCTATTTTTTTTTAACTACAGGGGGCAGCCAACCCTTCGACCGAACACCAAATACGCTGAGCTACCGCCCCAGGGTGATATATTACATATTAGTGTTCTTACAGTACCATCCGCGAACGGATCGATGGAGGAATACAGCCGAAATGCCTCTGTGTGCAATGTAATTAGTCGGAAAACTAAATAACAATGAAATTACTCAAGGAGGAGACCAATAATGCGCAAGATGGAATAACTCAGTGAAATACTTAGGGATAGCTTTGATCTAGACTCTCCACACTGAAGGAAAAAGGAGGTAAACGATGAAAGTAGTTGGAGCACTTGATCCATTCTTTTTAAGTAAGGGCAAAAGTACACCCGAACAAAGCCAGTGTGCAATTTAAGTGTTTTCTTTATGTATTTATTTTTTGACACTGGTTGATGATCTGCATATGTTCTGTATTTCATGAGTCTCACGAGGTTCAATTTGCTTTCCAATGTTTAAATTTTTCGTATTTGTTCTTCTGCCAATTTAGAAGTTCGTCAAGCCTGATTTCAACATTTGTGACTAGGGATTAAAATGCCTTAAAATATAAAGCGTCTACAAGCACTTCAGTAAATGTCTCGCCTGAACCAATAAAGCCCCTACCTGAAAGGGGTGAATATTCTTTGTATATTAACAAATGACAATTACTCTGACGAATAGGTAGTTGCATCATTCGTTCATAGACAAGGAATGTTCTGTCCCGTCCATGTCTCATGTTTTAATGTACCTAACATGTTGATGTGGATTTTCAGCTACGAAACCGGTCGTTAAACAAATTTCTTACAAGAGCAGCCAAGCGGATACTATTCAAGATATGAACAGATAGCCACAGTAGGTTCGGAACATCGGACCTGCGAAATGGCACAAATTGGTACCACGAGCAGTATCTGAGGCACTACCAGAAAATTAATTCATAGGCTAGAGCTAGACCCATTCAGCTTTACATAACATCTAAAACTGAATCAAAATATCCATTAAAAACAACGTAGGAAAACAGATTCACAGAGGGAAAAGGGACCCGAACGAGTAACCAAATCGCCAGAGCTGTGCATAAGGGATTGGCGTACCACTGAAATTTCGAGCGAGCACTTCCCAGAAAGCGTCGGACAACGTATTACTTCTTCCCAAATACATCTCGCAAAATGACCACCACAAGAAAATTCGAGATATTACAACTAATACAGAGACTTACCGACAGTCATTCCTCCAACGCGCGATTCGCGGGTGGAACAGGAAAGGAGGTATGATTTAGTGGGCCAGAAGTACTATCCGCCACGCTCCGTTAGTTGACTTGCGGAGTATGATGTTGATCCATCTTAAAGTGTCATAATAGAGAGAAAATTTAAACCTTAGGTTGTTCGAGTCTAGAAGATCAGACCACTGAAGGGGTCAAATTTTCAGACACCTCTAAAAACTAGTAATTCGTCTGACGTAGTACCTCCAGACCCTACTGGAGTTGTAGTGCCGAGTGATCAAAAAGTCAGTATAAATTTGAAAACTGAATAAATCACGGAATAATGTAGATAGAGAGGTACAAATTGACACATATTCTTGGAATGACATGGGGTTTTATTAGAACCAAAAAAATACAAAAGTGCAAAGAATGCCCGACAGATGGCGCATCATCTGATCTAAATAGCAATAATTAGCATTACAAAGTAAGACAAAGCAAAGATGTTGTTCTTTACAGGAAATGCTCAATATGTCCACCATCATTCCTCAGCCATAGCTGTAGTCGAGGAATAATGTTGTGAACAGCACTGTATATCATGTCCAGAGTTATGGTGAGGCATTGGCGTCGGAAGCCGTTTTTCAGCATCCCTAGAGATGTCGGTCGATCACGGTACACTTGCGACTTCAGGTAACCCCAAAGCCAATAATCGCACGGACTGAGGTCTGGGAGCCTGGGAGGTCAAGCATGACGAAAGTATCGGCTGAGCACACGATCATCACCAAACGACGCGTGCAAGAGATCTTTCACGCGTCCAGTAATATGGGGTGGAGCCCCGTCCTAATAAAACTCCATGTCATTCCAAGCACGTGTGTCAATTTTTACCTCTCTATCTACATTATTCCGAGGTTTATTAGATTTTCAAATTTATGCTGACTTTTTGATCACCCAGTACATTCCACGATTTCGCCCTCAACACTCGCTACTCAAACGATCTAAGTCCGCTTTCGCGGGATATTTAATGTTCATTTTCAAGTGTCCACCCATTCTGGTTTTTCAGCATTTTTGTGGCACTCTCCCGCGACTGAAATAAACCTGTGAACAGTCGTGACGACCTACTTTGTATACATTCAGTATTCCCAGTTAGTCCTTTTTGGTGCGGATCCCGCACATTCGAGCATTGTTATAGGATCTATGGTGGTTTGTAAGTAATCTCCTTTCTACACTCCTGGAAATTGAAATAAGAACACCGTAAATTCATTGTCCCAATAAGGGGAAACTTTATTGACACATTCCTGGGGTCAGATACATCACATGATCACACTGATAGAACCACAGGCACATAGACACAGGCAACAGAGAATGCACAATGTCGGCACTAGTACAGTGTATATCCACCTTTCGATGCAATGCAGGCTGCTATTCTCCCATGGAGACGATCGTAGAGATGCTGGATGTAGTTCTGTCGAACGGCTTGCCATGCCATTTCCACCTGGCGCCTCAGTTGGACCAGCGTTCCTGCTGGACGTGTAGACCGCGTGAGACGACGCTTCATCCAGTCCCAAACATGCTCAATGGGGGACAGATCCGGAGATCTTGCTGGCCAGGGTAGTTGACTTACACCTTCTAGAGCACGTTGGGTGGCACGGGATACATACGGACGTGCATTGTCCTGTTGGAACAGCAAGTTCCCTTGCCGGTCTAGGAATGGTAGAACGATGGGTTCGATGACGGTTTGGATGTATCGTGCACTATTCAGTGTGCCCTCAACGATCACCAGAGGTGTATGGCCAGTGTAGGAGATCGCTCCCCACACCATGATGCCGGGTGTTGGCCCTGTGTGCCTCGGTCGTATGCAGTCCTGATTGTGGCGCTCACCTGCACGGCGCCAAACACGCATACGACCATCATTGGCACCAAGGCAGAAGCGACTCTCATCGCTGAAGACGACACGTCTCCATTCGTCCCTCCATTCACGCCTGTCGCGACACCACTGGAGGCGGGCTGCACGATGTTGGGGGCGTGAGTGGAAGACGGCCTAACGGTGTGCGGGACCGTAGCCCAGATTCATGGAGATGGTTGAGAATGGTCCTCGCCGATACCCCAGGAGCAACAGTGTCCCTAATTTGCTGGGAAGTGGCGGTGCGGTCCCCTACGGCACTGCGTAGGATCCTACGGTCTTGGCGTGCATCCGTGCGTCGCTGCGGTCCGGTCCCAGGTCGACGGGCACGTGCACCTTCCGCCGACCACTGGCGACAACATCGATGTACTGTGGAGACCTGACGCCCCACGTGTTGAGCAATTCGGCGGTACGTCCACCCGGCCTCCCGCATGCCCACTATACGGCCTCGCTCAAAGTCCGTCAGCTGCACATACGGTTCACGTCCACGCTGTCGCGGCATGCTACCAGTGTTAAAGACTGCGATGGAGCTCCGTATGCCACGGCAAACTGGCTGACACTGACGGCGGCGGTGCACGAATGCTGCGCAGCTAGCGCCATTCGACGGCCAACACCGCGGTTCCTGGTGTGTCCGCTGTGCCGTGCGTGTGATCATTGCTTGTACAGCCCTCTCGCAGTGTCTGGAGCAAGTATGGCGTGTCTGACACACCGGTGTCAATGTGTTCTTTTTTCCATTTCCAGGAGTGTAGTTTGGCTGCAATTTTCTGATACTGTAAATGCGACTGAGTTCGTACGAGCGTTCTATTTCATATCCTCACAGCTTGTTACACATAGCCATTGGTTTTCGTTGAGTAATTCCAGTTGTTACTTATCGGTGTGATACTCATAGGCTACTACTATTTGCCTCTTGTGAAGTGCAGAAGTTCATATTTCTAAATCTTTTTGGAAGTTGTCAGTAATTACACTGCTTTCATCTACTCTCAATGCCTCACCGGATATTTATGCAGATTTTTTTCATATTGTGGATGATTATAGATAAATGTCCCCTTGGTCTGAGTCTGCTAATAAAATTGTCTGGCATGAAATTAATATACAACACGAAAAATAAATGCCCCAACAGTCTTCCCTGTTTCTCGCTGAATTTACTTGTAAATGTAACGATGGCTCTCCATCGAAGATAAGTAACACAGATGGCGGAATGTTTCCTTTGGAAAGGACACCGCCGATTTCCTTCACCAGTTCGAGCTTATGCCGCGTCTCTTCTTATCTCGTCTTAGACAGGACGTTAAATCCGAGTCAGCTATCCTCTCTTTCATAGAAACATCAATAAACAGCTTGCATAAGTTGGTCTGTATTTTCATTTCGTCGCTTTGAACATCTTTATGAAATCGTTTTCTTGAATAGAAAAATGTGTTACGCTTTTTCCTCTAGTACGATAGAATAAAACTTTTTTCCACAGCATGGCACTCATTGTCACCCAGTCTGAATCATACATCAAGTAGCTTTTGTGCTCTCGCTAGTGCAGAACAAAGACAAGAAAAAACATAGCTTATGAAAGAAGAACTAAAGGAAGGATGTGCGTTGGGAAAATCAGGAACATGGTGAGTGTAGCACGGTCGCGCTAATTAAGATTTCCTGTAATGTAAGAGAAGAACAATGTTCCGTCGTTACACAGAAAAGAGAAAATCATCGTGCCATATGACGTTTAGATAAAGGTCTACTGAGTTGCAGGAAAAGATCAGAGATGACCTAGTATTTGAATAGGAAATTATTCTATACAATTTGCAGATCTTACCGAGTACAAAAGATTGTCCACTATAACATCGGGGAACTAGGATATTACAGAGTCATAAAACAATAGGAAAATATCATATTTTGCACATTAAAATGTTTAACGAATAAAAAGTAACAGAAAATAGAACCGAGACGTAATATTTAGTCTCCAGTCAGTTATAACTAAGAAGCCATAGTTTTAACGTGAGATAATGCTATGAAGCAAAGTAAACATACAGTTGAAGGAGAAGTTTTATATGGCATAAGAAAGACTGCTGACAGAAAGGATCAAGAAGATGGTGGAGAAGATACAAAGAAGAGGTACACTGGACAGATCGTTGACCATAGTTGTCCTGATGCAAAGAAGGGTATTGAAGCTTAATTTCTACATCTACATCTACATACATACTCCGCAAGCCACCAGACAGTGTGTGGTGGAGGGTACATTGAGTACCTGTATAGGTTCTCCCTTCTATTCCAATCTCGTATTAATCGTGGAAAGAAAGATTGTCGGTATGCCTCTGTGTGGGTTCTGATCTCTCTGATATTGTCCTCATGGTCTCTTCGCGAGATATACGTAACAGGGAACAATATAATGCTTGACTCCTCGGTGAATGTATGTTCTCTAAACATCAACAAAAGCCCGTACCGAGCTACTAAGCGTCTCTCTTGCAGAGTCTTCCGTTGGAGTTTATCTATCATCTCCGTAACGCTTTCGCGATTACTAAATGATCCTGTAAAGAAGCGCGCTGCTCTCCGTTGGATTTTCTCTATCTCTTCTATCTACACTATCTGGTACGGATCCCACACCGGTGAGCAGAAGCCGTGGCAGTTGATGAGTTGTCAGCAGACGCGAAGAGACGTTGCGCAGTTAGGTTTCGACACACGCCATGGGACGTTGCACAGTCAGAGAGAGTTTTCGTAGAGGCAGAGCGACGCTGTCATCTGCGGGAGATTTTATGTACCATAAATGAGGTATGTAAATGTATGTAAGTTCTGTACAATGATTTAGATGAATATTCTATCAGATAATGAGAGTACGATGCAACGATCTGAATTTTATAGACGAAATGAGAAATGAAAGACTGAGTCGACCGAAATGGGTAAAGTCAGGTAAAAGCATTTTGTGGCCACAGTTGTTTAGAGTTGAAGAATAAAAGCAGATAATTGGGAGCGAACTGTTAAATATTCGTGGATTTCCCTTTTATAACGTAATGTGCGAAAGCAAAAGATAACTGCATGAAGAACTGAAGCATTAACATGACCTTCTCCGAGTTCCCAACCAACTGAATCCTACACTGTGTTTGAAAACTTTTATGAAAACCATGATATATTGGTTCAAATGTCTCTGGGCTCTAAGCGACTTAACTTTTGAGGTCATCTGTCGCCTAAAACTTAGAACTAATTAAACGTAACTAACCTAAGGACATCACACACATCCATGCACGAGGCAGGATTCGAACCTGTGACCGTAGCGATCGCTGGGTTCCAGACTGTAGCGCCTAGAACCGCACGGCCACTCCGGCCGGCCTATGATATACTGTAAACAAGATATAAAGAAAAACTCAAAATAAAGTTGTTATTCGGAAGAACTAAGTAATGAAAGAACCTGAACAAATAATTATGTGATGTTATGTAATTGAATTTTAATTGAATAATTAGTTACCTTCATTTCATTGGAAACAATCTTGACACAAGAGTAATAGTTTGAATAAATGTGATTTAATCTAAACGTATGTGAAGAAAAAAGAGAGTAGCAGTTTGAGTAATTATGATTGGTTCTTAATGTAACCTGAGGAAAAGGTAAATTAACAATCTGATCACGCTGATATTAATTGTGAATGTTCATGAGAGAGAATTGTATATCTATATGTATATGTATCTATGCAAACTGTGTCAACGATGATTGCCTTGTAAAGTTGTTCTATGATTTCTCAAACCGCACGAGAGCCAGAGGTACGAGAAGAAACACAGACAGGCGATGGCACAGATTACTGGATGGGAGTTGAACCGGCAGCAGGCGCGTGCAGCTCACACCAAAACTGGGTCAGTATGCCGCACGCATGTGGCATGCGGCTGCAGTTTGTCACTCGGACCCGCTACCCAAGGGAGACCTGTGTGCCAATTGATCAGGTCGAGTACGGTGGATGGAGAGGCTTGGGATGCTGACCGCTGGGCTGGTGCGAGTCGCCTGGAGGAGCCCCTCACCTGCTGTCGGTGACGTCGGGAGCCTTGCGGCTTCGCCTCCACACAGACGAGCTGGCTAGTAGCTACGGTAGTGTCATTCACAGACGCACTTTTTGCAATGCCAAGGGACACTTAAGGTAGCCTGTTAACCACCTACTGAATGCTGCCCAGGCTAAGTTCAGCCTTGCGTGGCTCGTGTTCCCTACATCATGTATTCTACACCCTGTTTTTGACGTACTTCCACCTCACTACGTTAATTTAAATTACTACTGTCACTGAGTTGCTGCTTTGCCTGACTGTGACCGGCGCTAGCAGCGCGTATCGATATATCCCCTCTCGTAGAATCTTTGCTCGACTGCTTTTACTTCCCGGTCGTTGTCTGTCGTAAGGCAGTTTAGGGTTCGAGTTTGGGCTGCCAGTCAGTTGGAACGTGTCTGGAGTGCAGTCCGGACCTGTCAGTCGGAGAGTTGCAATGTGGCACTAGTGCAGTCAGGATGGAGCAGTGAGATCTGAACCACATCGCTCGCCCGACCATTACCGCCACGCATCACTTGAGCTGGTCTTGGTGGATCGTCGGTCGGTCGTCCTACCGGACGACGCGTTTTGGCTCGCCGATCGTTCATGAGTCGGCTGTGTGCGTCTTCATCGATTCCCGATTTACCTTCGTGCGTGTTTAGTTACTGTTGGGTATCGTTCAGGTCTTCGTGCAAGTGTTTGTCAGGTTGTGCGTGTAGTTGGCGTTTTTTCCACTCACGACTATTTTAGATGTTGTCGGCATTCTGAGGGCAGTCCGTCGGTTGCTGCGGACCAGGCAAGTTATCTCCGCACGGTGCAGTCGGCTGGGTCCGCTGGCGGTCCGTGCGCAGTGTCGGAGCGTTTGTGGAGCTGTCCGATCCCTACGAGCTTGGTGGTTCACCGAACCAGGTCATCAAAGTTGTGTAGTGGTTTCAACTACCCAAGCCTCGTCCATTCATGTTGCATGGTTCGTTTCGGTGGTTCGCTGTTGGAGAGGTTCTCCTGTGAGCAACACCGAGTGTTTCTATCGCTAAAATTTAGCCGGCATGCGGTGCAATTAACTATACTGGTTGACTATAATTCAAGTCCACCAGCGGAATTTTCTGCCTTGTGGCAAATAGTGTTCTGGTTACCTGCCCTAACGTAATTTCAGGCAGCGTCCTTTGCTCACCTGTTGTCGCCATCCAACATGGTGTGTAGTTTTGACAGCTAATACATATTTCATTGTGGTTAATCACGTTAGTACTTTTTGTGTTTGATTTCTCATGTACCGATTGGTGGCAATCAAGTCGTTTGTCGAGCGGTCTGTGGCTGTCCCTGGTTGTGTTCCGACGGATCAAGTGTAGATGGGCTCACCATCTAAGTGAACGAGCGCAGACCGATCTCACTGGAAGCCGCTGAGTGCCTTTTTCTTTATAGCTCTTCTGACCAATGTTTAAGTGTCTGTTTATACACTCCTGGAAATTGAAATAAGAACACCGTGAATTCATTGTTCCAGGAAGGGGAAACTTTATTGACACATTCCTGGGGTCAGATACATCACATGATCACACTGACAGAACCACAGGCACATAGACACAGGCAACAGAGCATGCACAATGTCGGCACTAGTACAGTGTATATCCACCTTTCGCAGCAATGCAGGCTGCTATTCTCCCATGGAGACGATCGTAGAGATGCTGGATGTAGTCCTGTGGAACGGCTTGCCATGCCATTTCCACCTGGTGCCTCAGTTGGACCAGCGTTCGTGCTGGACGTGCAGACCGCGTGAGACGACGCTTCATCCAGTCCCAAACATGCTCAATGGGGGACAGATCCGGAGATCTTGCTGGCCAGAGTAGTTGACTTACACCTTCTAGAGCACGTTGGGTGGCACGGGATACATGCGGACGTGCATTGTCCTGTTGGAACAGCAAGTTCCCTTGCCGGTCTAGGAATGGTAGAACGATGGGTTTGATGACGGTTTGGATGTACCGTGCACTATTCAGTGTCCCCTCGACGATCACCAGAGGTGTACAGCCAGTGTAGGAGATCGCTCCCTACACCATGATGCCAGGTGTTGGCCCTGTGTGCCTCGGTCGTATGCAGTCCTGATTGTGGCGCTCACCTGAACGGCGCCAAACACACATACGACCATCATTGGCACCAAGGCAGAAGCGACTCTCATCGCTGAAGACGACATGTCTCCATTCGTCCCTCCATTCACGCCTGTCGCGACACCACTGGAGGCGGGCTGCACGATGTTGGGGCGTGAGCGGAAGACGGCCTAACGGTGTGCGGGACCGTAGCCCAGCTTCATGGAGACGGTTGCGAATGATCCTCGCCGATACCCCAGGAGCAACAGTGTCCCTAATTTGCTGGGAAGTGGCGGTGCGGTCCCCTACGGCACTGCGTAGGATCCTACGGTCTTGGCGTGCATCCGTGCGTCGCTGCGGTCCGGTCCCAGGTCGACTAGCACGTGCACCTTCCGCCGACCACTGGCGACAACATCGATGTACTGTGGAGACCTCACGCCCCACGTGTTGAGCAATTCAGCGGTACGTCCACCCGGCCTCCCGCATGCCCACTATATGCCCTCGCTCAAAGTCCGTCAACTGCACATACGGTTCACGTCCATGCTGTCGCGGCATGCTACCAGTGTTAAAGACTGCGATGAAGCTCCGTATGCCACGGCAAACTGGCTGACACTGACGGCGGCGGTGCACAAATGCTGCGCAGCTAGCGCCATTCAACGGCCAACACCGCGGTTCCTGGTGTGTCCGCTGTGCCGTGCGTGTGATCACTGCTTGGACAGCCCTCTCGCAATGTCCGGAGCAAGTATGGTGGGTCTGACACACCGGTGTCAATGTGTTCTTTTTTCCATTTCCAGGAGTGTAATTTATCATACCCAATGATTCAAAAATTAATTTTATTACTGGATTTTATGTATTTTTGAATTTTGGAAAATCAATTGTGGGCCTTAAGTCGCTTAAAACCTTATTCTTGAAATTACCCATTAACCAAAAACATTGCGGCCTTCTGCCTTAAATGATTAAGGTAATATATTTTAAAATTTTAAAATTTTTTTGTGGCCCTCAGTCGCTTGTATTGCACCTTGTATATGTTTATTCTATCTACATTTGCCTTGAGGCTTTCCAGCCTAGCTTGACAGCATATATATATATATATATATATATATATATATATATATATATATATATATATATATATATATATACACTGGAAAAAAGAACACATTGACACTGGTGTGTCAGACCCACCATACTTGCTCCGAACACAGCGAGAGGGCTGTACAAGCAATGATCACACGCACGGCACAGCGGACACACCAGGAACCGCAGTGTTGGTCGTCGAATGGCGCTAGCTGCGCAGCATTTATGCACCGCCGCCGTCAGTGTCAGCCAGTTTGCTGTGGCATACGGAGCTCCATCGCAGTCTTTAACACTGGTAGCATGCCGCGACAGCGTGGACGTGAACCGTATGTGCAGTTGATGGACTTTGAGCGAGGGCGTGTAGTGAGCATGCGGGACGCCGGGTGGACGTACCGCCGAATTGCTCAACACGTGGGGCGTCAGGTCTCCACAGTACATCGATGTTGTCGCCAGTGGTCGGCGGAAGGTGCACGTGCCCGTCGACCTGGGACCGGACCGCAGCGTCGCACGGATGCACGCCAAGACCGTAGGATCCTACGCAGTGCCGTAGGGGACTGCACCGCCCCTTCCCAGCAAATTAAGGACACTGTTGCTCCTGGGGTATCGGCGAGGACCATTCGCAACCGTCTCCATGAAGCTGGGCTACGGTCCCGCACACCGTTAGGCCGTCTTCCGCTCACGCCCCAACATCGTGCAGCCCGCCTCCAGTGGTGTCGCGACAGGCGTGAATGGAGGGTCGAATGGAGACGTGTCGTCTTCAGCGATGAGAGTGGCTTCCGCCTTGGTGCCAATGATGGTCGTATGCGTGTTTGTCGCCGTGCAGGTGAACGCCACAATCAGGACTGCATACGACCGAGGCACACAGGGCCAACACCTGGCATCATGGTGTGGGGATCGATCTCCTACACTGGCCGTACACCTCTGGTGATCGTTGAGGGCACACTGAATAGTGCACGGTACATCCAAACCGTCATCGAATCCATCGTTCTATCATTCCTAGACCGGCAAGGGAACTTGCTGTTCCAATGCACGTCCGCATGTATCCCGTCCCACCCAACGTGCTCTAGAAGGTGTAAGTCAACTACCCTGGCCAGCAAGATCTCCGGATCTGTCCCCCATTGAGCATGTTTGGGACTGGATGAAGCGTCGTCTCACGCGGTCTGCACGTCCAGCAGGAACGCTGGTCCAACTGAGGCGCCAGGTGGAAATGGCATGGCATGCCGTTCCACAGGACTACATCCAGCATCTCTACGATCGTCTCCATGGGAGAATAGCAGCCTGCATTGCTGCGAAAGATGGATATACACTGTACTAGTGCCGACATTGTGCATGCTCTGTTGCCTGTGTCTATGTGGCTGTGGTTCTGTCAGTGTGTCATGTGATGTATCTGACCCCAGGAATGTGTCAATAAAGTTTCCCCTTCCTGGGACAATGAATTCACGGTGTTCTTATTTCAATTTCCAGGAGTATATTACTTTATTGCTATTTTAACTGCATTTTTATTTTGTTGACTTTTAAGATTTCTTTTTGGAGGCCCTCAGCCGTGAAATAATTGCCTTTTGAAACTCGTAGCTCTAAATGTTTGGCTATGTGCCGTTTTGGTTTGAAGGTGCTATTAAACTATAATAAATTACAATTCTGAGTGAACGTGACCCAGACCTTATTTGGCCCTTTTCACAATCCTAATCACCTGTTCTGAGCTCCGGGTTTAGCGGGCGTCTATATTTCACGGTGAAGAACTATACAGCTCTTTATAATGTCACACCAGTGAACTCATAAACTGCTGCTGCGTGAGAGCCCATGGCTGACCGCTTTTTTGTATGAGCTCTGGTCACAGCCCGTAACGTCAATGCAGTCCTCCAAAATTAAAAGACTTTATCTAATTCACTTTGCGCCTGCAACTGCAAAATTCAATGCATCCAGCTGTGATCTGACCATAGACTTCAACTTACGTAACCAAATGAAGATCACAAACACAATGAGTAATTAATTTCGACTAATAACAAACTAAGGAAAAACGTTACACTGTGGATTATCATGTACCGAAACCAGATTGCCTTATTTCAAACAGACAAATGCAAAAATAAAGTGAATAGACTTGCAATGAACAGGGATCACTGACCTTAAGCGTGTATCTTTCGTAGCCATACTGCAACATTATGCTTCTGATATGTCAGGCTAATTATGCCACGAATTAGAGTTAGTTTTTCCTTTTGGTGTGACGATTTTCCAGGGATGAAGCTCTTATTTTGAAGATGTCATATAGAATTTAGTTGGAGCAGACTGACTTGTAGGTCTTACAAACCAATATCAGTAATGATTTTTTGTGTTATAATTTTTTTGTTGATAGTTACGATTTTTCTTTAAATAACTGCTTCATAGGTATGTTTACCTCAATCAAACAATAAGAGAAATATATAAATACGGAATGAAATCTTATTTACAGATTTGTGCATTAATTCATTCTCAGTGACATAAGGTTTCTGCATTTACAGTCACGATTTGACTGTTATGGTGAACAGACATTATTTTTCACGACATTCCTGTTCTATGGAGATTTTACTGTGTTTAAATATTCTCTCATTTGCCTGTTTAACATAATCATTTTTTGTGATGATTTATGCTTAAAGCTTTAGAAACTTTGAACCGCCAGTCTTATCTTGTCTACATGTTATCTTATGCTATGTGATAAAGTGTTAAGGGCCATCATGGTTGTTGTTGTGGTCTTCAGTCCGGAGACTGGTTTGATGCAGCTCTCCAAGCTACTCTATCCTGTGGAGGCTTCTTCATTTCCCAGTACCTACTGCAGCCTACATCCTTCTGAATTTGCTTAGTGTATTCGTCTCTTGGTCTCCCTCTACGTTTTTTACCCTCCACGCTGTCCTCCAATACTAAATTGGTGATCCCTTCATGCCTCAGAATATGCCCCACCAACCAATCCCTTCTTCTAGTCAAGTTGTGCCACAAACTCCTCCCCAATGCTATTCAATACCTCCTCACTAGTTATGCGATCTACCCATCTAATCTTCAACATTCTTTGTAGCACCACATTTCGAAAGCTTCTATTCTCTTCTTGTCCAAACTATTTATCGTCCACGTTTCACTTCCATGCATGGCTACACTCCATACATATTCTTACAGAAACGTCTTCCTGACTCTTAAATCTGTAATCGGTGATAACAAATTTCTCTTTTTCAGAAACGCTTTCCTTGCCATTGCCCGTCTACATTTTATACCCTTTCTACTTCCACCATCAATAGTTATTTTGCTCATCAAGCAGCAAAACTCAATAGTTATATTGCTCATCAAACAGCAAAACTCATTTACTAGTTTAAGCTTCTAATTCCCGCAGCATCACCCGATTTAATTCGACTATATTCCATTATCCATCATAGTATCAGATATTATATTTTTCGTGGTAGTACGAACGAAGTAAATATCATACTGTTTGAAGTGTAAATGTTTAATTGTATCGAATCAATCAGTTTGTGTTTCAATCCATCGATGTGTGAATGAGGAGACAACATGAGTCATACGGTTTATAAAATCTTTTGATATGAATTTGGGTTAACCGAGGACCAGTTCTAACACACATTTTGAAAAAGCAGGAATGAGTAGGCCGGCCGGTGTGGCCGAGCGGTTCTAGGCGCTTCAGTCTGGAACCGTGTTACCTCTACGGTCGCAGGTTCGAATCCTGCCTCAGGCATGGATGTGTGTGATGTCCTTAGGTTAGGTTGGTTTAAGTAGTTCTAGGGGACTGGTGACCTCCTATAGTGCTCAGAGCCATCTTTGAACCATGAATGAGTAGTAACTGGTGAAATAATGTGAAGTATAAGTTCAGTTCACCCGAAAGTTATGGATTAATGATGGATGGTATGAGGGGTTAAGTAGGATTGAAATTATAAAATATTAAACATGTTATGTTGGTAATATTCATGTCCCCAACAGTGTCTCAATTAAGGTGGTGTTACGTGCCCGTTTGTTCTGAAAAAGTCGCGTAAAACATGCAAATTCAAAATAAGAGACCCATTTGATCGTAATATTTAAAAATTTCTCGGTGTCAAATTCGATAGACAGTATACCAGTGACTGTCGCCAACTGACTAATGTAATCTTTCTCTTTATTTCTTGTTTCGGATTTGTATGTCCTGTAGGACTGATAGAACATTGAAAGCACTCTGGACTGTGCAAGAACAGTAAAATTCGACACTAACCTTAAAGCCATTTAGCAGAAGGCCTTCTGAGGGCGATGTGAGAGTCATGGCATGGCGCACGCCCAGGCAGTTCTTTGTGACACTGTTTTGGGATGTCTAAAGCTGCGTATATACATGGATAGAACCTCTTTAACGAGAGATCCCACTATCAACATTTTAAAACCCAGAAAGAGAGAAATGTTTTAACAGAAAGCACCAGTTTCCCTTAACATCACCGGACGCCACATATAAACATCTTGATAATTGAATTCCAGCCCATAGCTTTGGGCCTTTGAAGGCGTAAGACACCGCTACAAGTCTTGTCCACAAAAATAAATGTTTACTTGATACAAGAATTGCAGGGTTTTTCTCACTTAAATAAACTACATTTTAGACAGAGAAGTTCAGGTGTCATGACAAAGATCACATCCTTGATCACACACTCACACACACACACACACACACACACGAACGCGCGCGCAGTACTGTGTGCAGAGAGAGAAAACCTAAGTTATCCTAAGAACAAACACACATCCTAAGGACAAACACATACACCCATGCCCGAGGGAGGACTCGAACGTCCGCCTGCACCAGCCGCACAGTCCATGACTGCACCGCCCGAGACCGTTCGGCTAATCCCACGCGGCAGAGAGAGAGAGAGAGGGGGGGGGGGGGAGAGAGAGAGAGGCAGAGAGGGAGAGAGAGAGAGAGAGAGAGAGTGAGAGAGAGAGAGAGAGAGAGAGAGAAGTGAAAGAGAAAGAGAGAGGGGGGGGGGTCAAGAGACTGATTCCTGTGTAAGATCGTATGTCGAACGTTATAGACTAATCAAACTGAGGAGAGAGAGATAAGGAAGCTAGCTTGTTTTATCGAAAATTTTATCGATCGTCTCTTGGAATATCTGGAGCCCAGATAATCTGAATTCAGTAATAAACGAGTAAATGCGGCAGTACAAGGTTCGATCAGAAATCACATCTTCTTCTTGATCGTCAACTTCACCTGGGCCTCCCTCCAGAGCTCATGTACTGAGGCACTCGAGAGACTTCGAGCCGATTTCCACTTTGCCGTTGGTGACGTTGTTGGTGCCTCCAATGACTGATTTTACAGCGACTTCAATTTCCACTTACAACACTGTGCTGAGATTGAGCCACAAGCATGAGGCAATAAATAGAGAAAATAAATTCATTTTAAAAAATTTCGATCACTTCAAGCTTCAATTTGAAAGACTTGAATTTCTAAACAATAAACAGTTTGTTTTCAATTGCAATCACTGGTGTGATTGCAGTTCTGTGGTACTATCTGTTTCCAACTAACATCACGACAATCACTGGGCATTTTGCGATTGCAATTGATTGACCTGTGAAATTATTACTATATTTTCTTCTGATTCCTACTTCAGATTGCCAAGGCCTTCTTATTTTATTGTTGACATTGTTTGTCATCTGTTTCGTTACTAATTTTATAGAAATTTATCAAAGTAACTGTGATTCGTGTCTTAGACGAAATAAGTTTCCTCCTCCATTATTTTGGAGACAAGCATAAATTTTGCAACGACTGCCGAACTTACAACTCATTTAAACCCGGGTCACCGGACAATAGTTACCAGGCAGCCAGAAAGAATGACCTGACAAACAATATTGTCTAAACAGTTCTATGCGCTAATCGATTTTTATAGGGCAGAATCCATAAGAAAACCTTTTCAGTAAAACCGTACCGGACTTGGCTCCTCGATTAATATCCAGAAGTATAATTAAGAAGCTTGAAGAAATGGAACAAGGCGCTTTGTATGTACACTAAAGTATCCGGACACCTGGCTGACAGTGGTTTACTTCGAGACACCCTCCCTTAGCCTTGATGACAGCTTCCACTCTTGCAAGCATACGTTTAACCAGGTGCTAGAAGATTTCTTGGGGAATGGCAGCCCATTCTTCACAGAGTGTTGCACTGAGGAGGGGTATCGATGTCGGTCGGTGAGGCCTGGTACGAATTCGGCGTTCCAAAACATCCCAGAGGTGTTCTATAGGATTCGGGTCAGGACTCTGTACAGGCCAGTCCATTACAAGAATGTTATTGTCGTGTAACAATTCCGGCACAGGGCGTGCATTATGAACCGGTGCTCGACCGTGCTGAACGATGCAATCCCCATTCGCGAATTGTTCTTCAACACTGGGAAGCAAGGAGCTACTTAAAACATCAAAGTAGGCCCGTGATCTGACAGTGCCACACAAACCAACAACGTGTGCAGGCCCCCTCCATGAAAAACACGATTACTCCGTAACACCACCACCTCCGAATCTTACTGTTCGCACTACACACGCTGGCAGATGACAATCACCTGGCATTCGCCATACCCACATTCTGCCATCAGATCGGCACATTGTGTACCGTGGTTCGTTACTCCACACAACGTTTTTCCGCTGTTCAATCCTCCAATGTTTACTACGTTACTTACAACAAGCGAGGCGTCTTTTGGCAATTACTAGCGTGATGTGTGGCTTATGAGCAGCCGCTCGACCATGAAATCCAAGTTTACTCACCTCCCGCCTAACTGTCATAGTACTTGAAGTGGATCCTGATGCAGTTTGGAATTCCTGTGTGATGGTCTGGATAGATGTCTACCTATTACACATTGCGACCCTCTTCCACTGTCGGCCGTCTCTGTCAGTCAACAAACGAGATCGACCTGTACGCTTTTGTGCTGTACGTCTTCCTTCACGTTTCCACTTCACTAACAGTAGACCAAGGGGTGTTAAGGAGTATGGAAATCTCGCGTACAGACGGATGACGCAAGTGACACCCAATCACCTGCCCACGTTCGAAGTCCATGAGTTCTGCGAAGCGCCCCATTCTGCTGTCTCACGATATCCAATGACTAGTGATATCGCTGATATGGAGTACCTGGCAGGGGTCTTGTCAACCCTCTTTAGGAATTACGCCTGCGGATTGAAGTAACCTACCAGCATTTACAGAATTCCACGGGGCTGCCTGAGAGAATTCGCAACTGATTTCAGAGACGAGTTCAGTGGTGCATTCAGACGCATGGTCAACATTTCTAACATCTATTTTAACCCTTAGCAGTCCGCAGCTCGTGGTCGTGCGTTAGCGTTCTCGCTTCCCGCGCCCGGGTTCCCGTGTTCGATTCCCGGCGGGGTCAGGGCTTTTCTCTGCTTCGTGATGACATGGTGTTGTGTGATGTCCTTAGGTTAGTTAGGTTTAAGTAGTTCTAAGTTCTTGGGGACTGATGACCACAGCAGTTAAGTCCCATAGTGCTCAGAGCCATTTGAACCATCTCCAGCGCTATGTGGAGAATAATATCGCAGAGTTTGGCTAGGGAATTGACAGTTATGGGTGCTTGTAAGAGTCATAATAAACCTATTGGCCTATTTAAATAATCGATTAGTCATATTGAACAACTGTATCCTAATAATCGATATTATATTAACTGAAATGTTTCTTCTTTATTTTTATGTCTGTGAAGCATTCCCCAAATATTAATTTATGAAGATAAGTAGATTTGTTAAAAAAATAAAGCTATCTTACCACAGCTATATTTTCCTTTTTGTAACTAACAGTAATTGCTCATAGAATGAAATTTTCACTCTGCAGTGGAGTGTGAGCTGATATGAAACTTCCTGGCAGATTAAAACTCTGTGCCGACCTGAGACTCGAACTCAGGACCTTTTCCTTTGGCGTGCAAGTGCTCTACCAGCTTTTTTTCTTTTCTTTTTAATAAAATCTCAATATCTTCCTTACTGCTCGTTGTATGTGGAGGGGGGGGGCGGACTCCCATGAAACCCTTTCAAGTTTATTTTTGATCCACGCACTCAGATTTTTTTATTACAGAGGACAAGCCTTGGACCGGACGCGCTGAGTTACGGGACCCGTAACAACCTGAATTACCGAAACACGACTTGGAACCCGTCCACACAGCTTCACTTCCGCCATACCTTCCAAACCTCACAGAAGATCTCTTGCGAAACTTGAAGAACTAGCACTCCCGGAAGAAAGGACATTGCGGAGACCTTGCTTAGCCGCAGCCTTGGGGATGCTTCCAGAATGAAATTTTCACTCTGCAGCGGATATAACTATGTGCCCGACCGAGTAGGTAGGAGACGAGGTACTGGCGGAAGTAAAGTGATGAGGACGGGGCGTGAGTCGTGCTTGAGTAGCTGAGGTGCTAGAGCACTTGCCCGCGAAAGGCACATGTCCTGAGTTTGAATATAGTTTCGTTACCTTGCCAGCACGGTAGTTCAGCGTGTTCGGTCAGAGACCTGACTGGTCTCTGTAATAAAAAAAACTGAGTGCAGGGATCAACAACGAACTTCGACAGTTCTCATGTGACGTCCGCTACGACCAAATACAGTAGATAAATTTCAAAAATAATCTTCCAGTAAGTTTCATTAGTTGCTCAATTCAGGAAATGCGTAATTGGAATGTTTTCACAGATATATGTAGCTATTTAAGATTGATGAGTAACGCGAATTAATATCGTTTTTAACACACATATTGTAGTGAATAAGCATACAAGCACCCATACTTTTCAGGAATCTATCTGAGGTACACTAATTTTCGTTTTCTTTTTCCAACGAGTCAGAAAAAAGCATACTGTTGCTGTGCCTCCTGCCTTTCAAAGCAGAAAAGGCACAATTCCCATGTATTTACGTGGCACACTATCCTGGCTACGTTACACTACCTTACTGTCTTTCCGGAATTGCAAAGGAGCTGATTATCGGTCGGTTGAAAGCAGGTGTGGCCGGCCGCTGTGGCCGAGGGGTTTTGGGCGCTTCAGTCCGTAACCGAGCTGCTGCTACGGTCGCAGGTTCGAATCCTGCCTCGGGCATGGATATGTGTGATGTCCTTAGGTTAGTTAGGCTTAAGTAGTTCTACGTTTTAGGGGACTGATGACCGCAGATGTTAAGTCCCTTAGTGCTCAGAGCAATTTCTTAGATCTGTGGCTGGCTCTGAGCACTATGCGACTTAACTTCTGAGGTCATCAGTCGCCTAGAATTTAGAACTAATTAAACCTAACTAACCTAAGGACATCACACACATCCATGCCCGAGGCAGGATTCGAACCTGTGACCGTAGCGGTCGCTCGGCTTCAGACTCTAGCGCCTAGAACCGCACGGCCACTCCGGCCGCCTGTGCAGTTTCAGTTTCTTCAGAATTTCCGCCACGCTTTCCTGGAAGTCAAATAAACATCTGACATTGATGCTGTACTTTTTCGTGTACTTTCAGTATTCTTTGTTAATCTTATTTAGTATGTATCGTACAAGCGTGAACAGCGTTGTAAGATGTGTGTTTCGTGAGCAACTTTCTTTACAGACTTTTTACATTTCCACAAAATTCTACTAATAAACCTGATTTACTTAAAACTGAGGCTCAGCGATCCTTCCATTTCACATATCCATCTGTAAGAGTTGACTAATTCCAAGCCACACATCAGTGCGGTACGTAGCGTATTGAGCTTCTATGGTGTAGGCCGTAGGTTCGATTCTCGTCTACCACCACTGCTATTTATTTCTAAATCTAATCAAGAGTTTAATTTTTATTCAGTTAATTGGTTTAAATGTAATTTCTAATTCTTTTCCACATCATATTAATCGACGTATTCACTTTTTTATTCGCTGTTATTTTTTCGTGCCGCCTAAAATCAGCAACCTAATTCCAACGGGGAATGCTCATTGGTTGGCAACGCTGCAGTTGGCGTAGCCAGGGACAGGTTAGTTTCAGGTTACCACTGACAGTAGGAAATTAGTTAGCTTTCACCTCTGAAACTGAACTTTTTATCCTGAGTTTGCTCGTAGAGATTAGCTTTGATAGCCGTGAAGAAGGCGATCGTGATTTCCATTCTGGCGCAGACTGTTGACCACCGCTTTTTGGGATACCTTAAAGATCACGACGCTGTGGTTAACTTAGTACATGAGTTTACATTCAGGACTGCAAAACGCGTCGTCTATCACAGTTTAGTAATTGGTTACTTAAAATCGGCTGTCCACAGACGATTTCGCATTTCCGTCGTACCTTGCGGCGGCTAATGTCAACGTTGATCCGAGTTACACGTGACAGCATTTGTGAAGTGAGATGCTTTGTTTCTGTGTTACCTACAATCAAGTGGTTGGCTGCGGCGAATGTGGCAATATCGTAGCAGCAAGTGACAGACGTCAGCTATCGTGTAATTTTAAACGGACTGTAGTGTTTGTGCCTACAGAGAGCGAAACAGTTGATGTAGTACTGTAAGACCTTGACAATCTGTCATGCTTGGGATCTGTCAATTCTGAATTATCAAACATACCGGACTATCAAGGACATTATTAGTGATATAGTTTAGAGAAGGGGACGTAAGCGAAACCTACACTTGTAACGTACAGAAACAGGTATTTGTTAGTTGTTAAACATAACAGGGAAGATTAATATATATAAAATAAGTCTCTATTACGTTTTGTAAAAATAAAATTGAATTAAAAGTCGGATATGTACTGCTGTACAAAATCAGTTTGAGGTTCAAAGTATTAGGAAAATTCGACATACATGAATAATTATTTGTGGGCTAATTAATAAATAAAATAAGCATTACTGATCTCGAAAGATCAAGAGCAAACTAACTAAAAATTATTAGCAAGAATTTTGTGAAGTTTAATTGGAATCAGTGTCCTTAGAAATTGCACAGACGGTGAGAAATATTCGAACTGGTATCTACCACTGGTAGTTTAGCTGAAACTTTTCTTCTTAGCCCTCTGTGTCATTGCTGAAATGCTAAATTATTTTTCGTGCTGGAGTCCTTTGGAGAAAAATTATTTTATAAAAGAAAGCATTGCTTGTTTTAGGCTTTAATGAAAATTTTTCTTTCTTAGGATCTTTGTCCCGCTTCGACGCGGGATCGGCCGTGTTACTATTGATTTGGCTGTGTTAGCTGCAGAGGGAGGCCGGATGCCCTTCCTGCTGCCATTTCAACCCCTCCCCCCCAACCCCCCCACCCCCCTCCCCCCACCCACGCTGACGGATTTAATGTACCCCAGCTCTCTCCAACCAGTGTAAGCCAAGAAATAGTGCGAACTTTTTCCAAATATATGCGAGCTGTGTAACTGACGTGGGGACTAGCACGGTATTCACCTAGCGGGATGTGGAAAACGGCCTAAAACCCACATCCAGGCTGGCCAGCATACCGGCCCTCATCGTTAATCTGCCTGACAGATTCGATCTGGGGCCGGCGCGCATATCCTAGTCCATGAAGTAGCGCATTAGAGCTCTCGGCTACCTTGGTGGGTTTAGGCTTTAATGGAAATGCTGTTTATTTAAATAACGAATGTTTAAGTTACAACCTACAACGGGCCACAATTTCATGTATAAAGTATTTAGAGGCCGTGGATCCTCACAGATACAACAGAAAAATATTTTTTGTGATGCTGAAATTCATAATTTCGGATGCGTTGTGTTGTTGGTTGCTCTTAGCGAATTTTACAAAAATGTTTAAGGCTTATAAAGCCTCAACCCAAAATGTGTAAGCTGTGGGCGTTTCGGTTTCTCGGTTTCGGTTTCTGGTTTTACGGGTAGGTTGAAAACCCTTAGCAATATTACACAGTCAGTCAGCCTTTCTTGGATAGCTAGATTTGTCAGTGTGGATCCATTCGTCAACTTCTGCCGGAAACGCCCTCAGTTCATTAATGGATACAGAATGTATCACTCGTACAATTTCACATCGATCATTTGCATCGCCTTCTATCTCGGCTTCTTTGACCAGTTTAGGCCATAGCTTTCTCCAGGTGCTTCGCTGATAATGATGACGTTCAGGTAGCAGTGAATTGCTGATTACGCACACGCACTCAAGAATTCTTTGCACGTGGAACTGAGAAGCTCATACAGTGGCAGCATAAGTGCTTAGAACTTGACAGGGATTACTGTCCACTGGGCGCCGGGAACAAGTGGCAAACAATAAAAATAAAAACAAAAATTAAAAAGAATCTGAAAAACATGTGTTCTATTCGCGTAGCAGATTCCACCACAAAATTACAGTTTTTACGTTTCCGTACCACAGTCGGTAAAAAGGAGCCATCCGTCCGTCTGCCTGTTTGTTTGTCCGACGGCTAAGATCGATTTTTTACAGGAACTGTCGGAGGCTTCAAGCTGAAATTTTGTCTCATACTAAGGTCTACAGGTCCCTTGGCGGTGGAGTATATTTAATCCTCTACGTCAATGCAATAAAATGATACGGCATTTTTTGATACTCGCAAACTCACCCATAAAAAAACTATAGAGTACTTCCCGTTGACCTATAATAACGAAATACGCAAAGAAGCTAGGTTTCACAGTAAATTGTGAGTTTGTATCTACATCTACATCTCCATGATTACTCTGCAATTCACACTTAAGTGCTTGGTAGAGGGTTCATCGAACCACAATCATATTATCTCTCTACCATCCCACTCCCGAACACTGCGCGGGAAAAACGAACACCTAAACCTTTCTGTTCGGGCTCTGATTTCTCTTATTTTATTTCGATGATCATTCCTACCTACGTAGGTTGGACTCAACAAAATATTTTCGCATTCGGAAGAGAAAGTTGGTGACTGAAATTTCGTAAATAGATCTCGCAGCAAAGAAAAACGTCTTTGTTTTAATGACTTCCATCCCAAGTCGCGTATCATATCTGCCATACTCTCTCCCCTATTACGTGATAATACAAAACGAGCTGCCTTTTTTTTGCACCCTTTCGATGTCCCTCGTCAATCCCACCTGCTAAGGATCGCACACCGAACGAGTGTAGTGTAAGCTGCCTCTTTAGTGGACTTGTTGCCCCTTCTAAGTGTCCTGCCAATGAAAGGCAACCTTTGGTTGGCCTTCCCCACAATATTATCTATGTGGTCTTTCCAACTGAAGTTGTTCGTAATTTTAACAAAAAATGGCTCTGAGCACTATGGGACTTAACATCCATAGTCATCAGAACTTAGAACTACATAAACCTAACTAACCTAAGGACATCACGCACATCCATGCCCGATGCAGGATTCGAACCTGCGAGCGCAACGGTCGCGCGGGTACGCACTGAAGCGCCTTAAACCGCTCGGCCACAACAGCCGGCGTCAGTGTATGGTTACGACAAGTAAAACATCTGTAACATTTCAAGAGAAACACGATTGTAATTCCATTGTTTTGAATATGGTTCCAGTATCCCATAAAACACCCGTTGATGTGTTCGACACAACAATTCGGCGTTTGCTTAGTAACACTAGCTCTACTGCCGGCTGTACCGTTTTCTTCCCTGGCGACTACCCTCAAATCCTACCAGCAATCGCAAAAGGGACGAGAGCAGACTAAGTCAAAGCATTTGCAACTGACAAGTAGCAAAGCATGTTAAAACAAATACAAAATCAATAAAATAAATGAAAAGTTATAATAGCGGAGGTAAAACCACACAAAAGATTTAAATTTAGAACTCAAAATTAATACATTGCAGGAATCCAGGAATGGTCCGGACAGATATCTTGGCAGTATCGATATCGATACAAGGGAAAAATCGTCGAGATTCTCTGTTCTCTGGATGGTTGACCTATTGTCAACATGTAATTGTGTACATATCCCTAAGAGCACGAGCCGTGCTTGCACTTGTCTGTTATTTTTTATTTTGTTTTTCATGATTGGTACATACACTCCTGGAAATTGAAATAAGAACACCCTGAATTCATTGTCCCAGGAAGGGGAAACTTTATTGACACATTCCTGGGGTCAGATACATCACATGATCACACTGACAGAACCACAGGCACATAGACACAGGCAACAGAGCATGCACAATGTCGGCACTAGTACAGTGTATATCCACCTTTCGCAGCAATGCAGGCTGCTATTCTCCCATGGAGACGATCGTACAGATGCTGCATGTAGTCCTGTGGAACGGCCTGCCATGCCATTTCCACCTGGCTCCTCAGTTGGACCAGCGTTCGTGCTGGACGTGCAGACCGCGTGAGACGACGCTTCATCCAGTCCCAAACATGCTCAATGGGGGACAGATCCGGAGATCTCGCTGGCCAGGGTAGTTGACTTACACCTTCTAGAGCACGTTGGGTGGCACGGGATACATGCGGACGTGAATTGTCCTGTTGGAACAGCAAGTTCCCTTGCCGGTCTAGGAATGGTAGAACGATGGGTTCGATGACGGTTTGGATGTACCGTGCACTACTCAGTGTCCCCTCGACGATCACCAGAGGTGTACGGCCAGTGTAGGAGATCGCTCTCCACACCATGATGCCGGGTGTTGGCCCTGTGAGCCTCGGTCGTATGCAGTCCTGAATGTGGCGCTCACCTGCACGGCGCCAAACACGCATACGACCATCATTGGCACCAACGCAGAAGCGACTCTCATCGCTGAAGAGGACACGTCTCCATTCGTCCCTCCATTCACGCCTGTCGCGACACCACTGGAGGCGGGCTGCACGATGTTGGGGCGTGAGCGGAAGACGGCCTAACCGTGTGCGGGATCGTAGCCCAGCTTCATGGAGACGGTTGCGAATGGTCCTCGCCGATACCCCAGGAGCAACAGTGTCCCTAATTTGCTGGGAAGTGGCGGTGCGGTCCCCTACGGCACTGCGTAGGATCCTACGGTCTTGGCGTGCATCCGTGCGTCGCTACGGTCCTGTCCCAGGTGGACGGGCACGTGCACCTTCCGCCGACCACTGGCGACAACATCGATGTACTGTGGAGACCTCACGCCCCACGTGTTGAGCAATTCGGCGGTACGTCCACCCGGCCTCCCGCATGCCCACTATACGTCGCGCTCAAAGTCGGTCAACTGCACATACGGTTCACGTCCACGCTGTCGCGGCATGCTACCAGCGTTAAAGACTGCGATGGAGCTCCGTATGCCACAGCAAACTGGCTGACACTGACGGCGGCGGTGCACAAATGCTGCGCAGCTAGCGCCATTCGACGGCCAACACCGCGGTTCCTGGTGTGTCCGCTGTGCTGTGCGTGTGATCATTGCTTGTACAGCCTGCTCGCAGTGTCCGGAGCAAGTATGGTGGGTCTGACACACCGGTGTCAATGTGTTCTTTTTTCCATTTCCAGGAGTGTATGTTGCGCTGTTCTCGCCGCCCGGTGGACAGTACCGTCATTACAGATGAAAAAGTTTTCGGCTATTTAAAAAAATGGTTGTGTACATAGTTCCGCGTAGTCAGCGTGTACACAACTTCCCACTAGAGCGCGCCCCGCTAAGCACAACAGCGCAGGCGCAGCGCCGTCCGTCTTCGCTCTACGAGATGGCGCTGTCTGAGACGGACCAAATTCTGCTTGCGCCGATCCGTGTATTAATGTCACGCAGCCAATGAGATTGCTGCTAATGTAGAACCTTTTCTCCTCGCGGATCACACTCGCGCAGTGATACCTGAACGTGCGAGGTTTTATAACGAGAGTACAGACCTCCGATTAGTCAGTCTGCATTTGTCTGCACCAGTCTGCAGTTGTCTGCATTTGTCTGCACCAGTCTGCACCTAAGAAGATTATCATATTCCTGTACATAGCCATGAAGATTAACGTATAGACACTTTGTCAAATATCAGAGGGCCGGCCGCGGTGGTCTCACGGTTCTAGGCGCGCAGTCCGGAACCGTGCGATTGCTACGGTCGCAGGTTCGAATCCTGCCTCGGGCATGTATTTGTGTGATGTCCTTAGGTTAGTTAGGTTTAAGTAGTTCTAAGTTCTAGGGGACTGATGACCATAGCAGTTGAGTCCCATAGTGCTCAGAGCCATTTGAACCATTTTGAAGTATCAGAGGTATGTGAGAATAAGATTAACGTACCACGACCAAAGGAACAGATTGTCAAGTGTAAATAGCATCCAGAATCAAGTTACGTAATGTTTATGCTTGTTATTATTTTAATAAATATGTGTTTGAAAATTAATCAAGTCTGTTTAAAGTTGGTCACCGTCAATCTGCTACTCTAAGCGTGCAAGTGGCATTTCTATCGTCTGACCTAACGGCAGAAGATAAACACGCCACGATAAGACCACGAGACATATTGCAGACACTCGCCTAGTTCGTTAGAGCGACAAGTCAAATAATGTGATGGCGTGTGTACCGAAGGTCTTACAGTACGCACACCACAAAAGTATACCAAGGAAACAGCCGTTTTTGTTTCAGAGGTAAAACCCTCACCGTAAAATGAACCACAGCAAGATTAGCCTGCGGTTAGAGATCGTTAACCTCGCACGAGTTGGCTCAGCGTCAACTGTGGCGTAGGAAGCGAGCTCGAAAATGTGTCGGCACTGAGGTGCAACTCGCCAGATAGCGGCTGATGTGTGAGTATGGTCGTCTGTCAGCCAGTGTGTGACAGCGTGTAATTTTGTGAGCGAGAGGCAGGTACTTGGACAAGATCGTTAGCCCGAATATGCATGCATGCATGCAAATATGGTTGCGAAAGCGGTCTGACGCCAGTCCTCGCCGAGGACGTTGGTGGGCTCTATAATGCTCTATACATAATTTATAACAAATGATGCTTTAAAGACAATTTAGCGTCATATCGTTTAAGTCTCTATGCTACGTCTTTTAGTCTACTCCGTGCGTAAGAGGATCACCTTTTTCTTTTTTTCTTTTTGAGTCATCAGTCTTCTGACTGGTTTGATGCGGCCCGCCACAAATTCCTGTCCTGTCCTGCGAAACTCATCTTATAGTAGAAACTTGCAACCAAAGCCCTCAATTATTTGCTGGATGTATTCTAATCTCTGTCTTCCTCTACAGTTTTACACTCTACAGCTCCCTCTAGTACAATGGAAATTATTCGCTGATGTCTTAATAGATGTCCTACTACCCTGTCCCTTCTTCTTGTGAGCGTTTCCCACGTATTCCTTTCCTCTCCGATTATATACACAAACTCTTCATTCCGTATCTTAGCACTACATCTCACATCCTTTGATTCTCTTCTGTACCGTTTGACCACAGTCAATGTTTCACTATGATACAGTACTGCGATGCAAACTAACATTCTAGGGAATGCCCTTTTTGTCGGTGCTAGTCTGCTTTCAATGTCCTCCTTGCCCCGTCCGTCGTTGGTTATTTCGCTGCCTAGGTAGCAGAATCCCTTAACATCCTCTACTTCATTACCATTAATCTTGAGGTTAAGTTTCTCGCTGTTCTCATTTTTGCTACACCATGTGATCAAAAGTATCCGTCCACCCCTAGAAACATACGTTTTTCTTATTAGGTGCATTGTGGTGCCATATACTGCCAGATACTCCATATCAGCGACGTCAGTAGTCATTAGACCGTGGCGGCCAAGCGGTTCTAGGTGCTACAGCCCTCAACCGCGTGACTGCTACGCTCGCAGGTTCGAATCCTGCCTCGGGCATGGATGTGTGAGATGTCCTTAGGTTAGTTAGGTTCAAGTAGGTGTACGTTCTAGGGGTCTCATAACATCAGATGTTAAGTCCCGTAGTGCTCAGAGCCATTTTGGGGCGCTCTACGGAACTCACGGATTTCGAACGTGGTCACGTGATTGGATATCACTTGTGTCATACATCCCAAGGTGCACTGTTTCCGATGTCCTAGTGAATTGGAAACGTGAAAGGACACGTACAGCACAATAGCGTACAGGCCGACCCCGTCTGTTGACTGACAGAGACCACCGACAGTTGAAGGGGGTCGTAACGTTTAGTAGGCTGAAATCTATCCATACCATCACACAAGAATTGCAAACTGCATCAGGTTCCACTGCAAGTACTATGACATTTAGGAGGTGAGAAAACTTATATTTCATGGTCGAGCTGCTGCTCATTAGCCACACATCACGCCGGTAAATGCCAAAAGACGCATTGCTTGTTGTTAGGATCGTAAACACTGGACAATTGAAAAACGGTGTCTGGAGTGACGAATCACGGCACACAATGTGGCGATCCTATGGCTATGGTTATGGCGTATGCCCGGTAAATGTCATCTGCCAGCTTGTGTAGAGTAACAATAAAATTCGGAAGCGGTTATGTTACTGTGTGGTAGTGATTTTCATGAAGGAGGCTTACACCCCTTGTTTTGCGTGGCTCTATCACAGCACAGGTCTATATTTATGTTTTAAGTACCTTCTTGCTTCCCACAGTTGAAGAGCAATTCGGGGATGGCGATTGCATCGTTCAACACGATCGAGCACCGGTTCATAATGCACATCCTGTGCAGGGGTGTTTACACGAGAATAACATCCCTGTAATGGACTGGCCTGTACAGAGTCCTGACATGAATCCTAGAACATGTTTGGGATGTTTTGGAACGCCGTATTCATGCCTGGCCTCACCGACCACATCGATACCTCTCCTCAGTGCAACACTACGTGAAAAAAGGGTTGCCATTCCCCAAGAAACCTTCTAGCACCTCACTGAACATATGCCTGCGAGAGTGGAAGCTCTCATCAAGTATTAAGGATTGCCCAACACCATATCGAATTCCAGCATTACCGATGGAGGACGTCACGAACATGTAAGTCATTTTCAGCCAGGTGTCCGGATACTTTTGATCAGACAGTGTACTTCTCATCACTTCTCGTCCTTCTTCGACTTATTCTCAATCTATATTCTATACTCATTCGACTGTTCATGCCGTTCAAAAGATCATGTAATTCTTCTTTCCTTTCACACGGGATAGCAAAGCCATCAGCGAATCGTATCATTGATATCCTTTCACCTTGAATTTTAATTCTACTCCTGAACCTATTTCCATCATTGCTTCTTCGATGTACAGATTGAACAGTAGGAGGAAATACTATATCCCTGTCTTATACCCTTTTTAACTCGAGCGCTTCTGTCTTGCTCGTCCACTCTCACTATTCCCTTCTGGTACATATCGTATATTGCCCGTCTCTCCCCATAGCTTACCCCTTTTTTTCTCAGTATTTCGAACATGTTGCAATATTTTACATTGTTGAACGCTTTTTCCAGGCCGAGAAATCCTGTCAACGTGTCTTGAGTTTTCTTTAGTCTTGCTTCCATTATCATTCGCAACGTCAGACCTGCATCTCTAGAGCCTTCACCTTTCCTAAAGCCAAACTGATCCTCAATTTTTTTCCATTCTTCTGTATATTATCATAGTCAGCAACCTGAATGCAAGAACTGTTAAGCTGATTGTCCGACAACTCTCGCACTTGTCAGCTCTTACTGTCTTCGAAATTGTGTGGATGATATTTCCCCGAAAGTCGGGGTGTATGGCTCCAGACTCATACATTCTCTACACCAAAGTGAATATCATATTTTTTGTCACGTCCCCTATGATTTTAGAAATTCTGATGGAATGTTACCTATCCCTTCTGCCTTATTATGTCCTTCAAAGCTCTCTTACATTCTGATGCTTTTTTTCTTTTCTGGATTTTCTACTTCTTCTAAATCGACTCTTGTTTCTTCTTCTATCACATCAGACAAACCTTCACCCTCATAGAGGCTTTCAATGTATTCTTTCCACCTATCTGCTCTCTCCTCTGCATTTAACAGTGGAATTCCCGTTGCATGCTTAATGTTACCACACTTACGTCGCCGAAGGTTGTTTTGACTCCTGTAAGCTGAATCCGTCCTTCCGACAATCATTTCTTTCTCGATTTCTTCACATTTTTCATGCAGCCATTTCGTGTTAGCTTCCCTGCACTTCCTATTTATTTCGTTCCTCAGCGACTTGTATTTCTGTATTCCTGAATTTCCTTAAGCACTTTTGACTTCCTACTTTCATCGATCAACTAAAGAAATTCTTCTATTACCCACGATTCCTTCGTAATTACCTTGTTTGTGTCTATGTTCAGGTTTCCAACTTTTGCAATTGCCCTTCTTAGAGTTACTGATTCCTCTTCAACTGTACTGTCTACTGAACTGTTCCTTATTGCTGTATCTATAGCTTTAGAGAACTTCAAGCGCATGTCGTGATTCCTTAGTACTTCCCTATTTACTTCTTTGTGTATTGATTTTCTGACTAATCTCTTAATCTTCAGCCTACTCTGCATTACTACGTTGTGATCTACACCTGGATACGCCTTTAATCCAATATCTGGTTTCGAAATCTGTCTCACCATGATGTTCCCGTATCACCTAGCCTTTTCGAAGTATACCTTCTCCTCTTGTTATTCTTGAACAGAGTATTCGCAATTACGAGCTGCAATTTATTACAGAATTCAATTAGTCTTCATCTCTCATTCCTTCTCCTAAACCCATATTCTCCTGTAATCTTTTCCTCTATCTCTTACCTTACAGCTGCATACCAGTCTCCCATGACTATTAGATTTTCATCTCCCTTTACGTACTGTATTACCTTACCGGTATCCTCATACACTTTCTCTATCTGTTCAACTTGAGACGTCGGGATGTATACTTGAAAGGTCGTTGTCAGTGTTGGCTTACTGGAGATTCTGATAAGAACAGCCCTATAACTGAACTGTCCACAGTAACACACTCTCTGACCTACGTTCCTGTTCTTGATAAATCCTATTCCCGATATGCCATTTTCTGACATTCCACGCATCGATTCGTAGTAGAACGTTATCCTTTCGTTGGTCCACCTTGGCAGTCCCCCCCCCCCCCCTCGGACGTCCGAGTCGGGGACTATTCCGGAATCTTATGTCAATGGAAAGATTATCATGACACTTTTTCTATTACTGGCCACATGTCCTGTGGACACACGTTATATGTCTTTAATGCAGTGGTTTCCATTGACTTCTACATCCTCATGTCTTTGATCATTGCTCATTCTTCCGCCTTTAGGGGTAGTTTCCCACCCCAAGGACAAGTGTCTTGAACCTCTGTCAGCTCCTCCGCCCTCTCTCACAACATCGTTGGCAAAATGAGGGTGACTTGTTATGCCCTATACAACACGCCATCTTGGAAATAATATTGTCGTTCAACTTATTTTTACCGTTTACCGAGATTTGCTGCGACGTTACAGCTATGGTGAAACATTTTGAGGGATACATAGAAAGTCAGTTTCTATGGAACCACACAGTACTATTACTAACATACCGGAACATAGTGCGCAATGTTGTAATTTCGCCGACCGTGGTCGTTCTCCGTTGTGTGACTGTTATCTGAGAGTTCACAACGGAAATTTTACTTAGAGCGACAATAAAATATTTTATTTTGCACTGTGGTTATATTGCTTAAGGTATTGCTATTAAAATTTATTTAGAAAATCCGTTTAAACAAATTTATTCACCTAGCTAAAATAGTTTTGGCCACTCGATATCGTGGTTTCTATTGCGTGAGGTAAAGTAATTGAAGATACCTCAAAGTGGCCTCTGAGGAAATTATTCTCATGTTAAAATGGAAAATAGTGTTCTGACTCGAGGCTCAGAGCTACGTTCATAACTCTTGAACGTGAGGCTACATGCCCAAACAGATATCATAGTGCTGCTGTTACTGGTGGGGTGGGAAAACATCAAAGCACGTCGTCTGTCACCACCCCGACTGAATCCCGGCGATATCTTTGTCACTCACGCTGAAACAGCTATCCTCACGTACCTCCAGGGCAGCTAATTTATCTTTGATGCTAATTTATGAATATAAATCGTATGTAGCCGTAATTCGTGTTTTACGACAGCCGTTTCTACGTCCATATTATCTAGAATAATATTTCATGTTTTAATGACGACTATGTACATTTTCACACTTTATCGTTCCTTACAAGAATCCACTAATTATTGTGCTGGCTATATTAAAATGTGCAACGGCCTTTCTGCAGTGGGTACACCGGTACCTGTCAGATCACCGAAGTTCAGCACTGTCGGGCGTGGCCGGCACTTGGATGGATGACCATCCGAGCCGCCATGCGCCGTTGCCAACTGAGGAGCTACTCGACCTGAATAGTAGCGGTTCCGGTCAAAGAAAACCATCGTAACGATCGGGAGTGAGGTGTGCTGATCACACGCCCGTCCTATCCGCATCCTCATCTGAGGATGACACGGCGGTCGGATGGTCCCGATGGGTCACTTGTGGTCTGAAGACAGTGCTTTTATATTATAATCAGATCAAAACTACCACCCATGTATTATTGAAATTATTCACTTAACACATAACAATTCCTTTTACTTGCCAACAAATGACGTTCAGTGCAATCCAAAGTGAAAATAAAAGTTTTTATTTGCAAGATTGATCTACATATTCCGGCTACGACTGAGATTTGTCGTACCAATGCACAAACTTCCCAATACCGTCCACATAGAAGGCAGCCTGTGCTGTCTGCCAGTTCTCTACTCTGACCTTCAGTTTGTTGTCTGTGCGAAAGCGTTGTCTTGATAGCCAGGGATTCATGGGAAGAGAAACGAGAATCAGAAGAAGCCAAGTCCAGGCTGGACGATGGGTGATCAAAACTTCGCAACGTAAACGCTGCTGAAGTGTCATCATTGCACTTGCAGTGTGCGGACGAAAATTCTCGTGAACAAGGGAATGCATGACAGTTACATTGTGTGGGATGCTCTAAATCTACATCTACATTTACGTGATTACTCTGCTATTCATAATAAAGTGCTTGGGAGAAGATTCAATGTACCACCTTCAAGCTGTCTCTCTACCGTTCCACTCTCGAACGGCACGCGGGAAAAACAAGTACTTAAAGTTTTCTGTGCGAGCCCTGATTTCTCTTATTTATCGGGATGATCATTCCTCCCTATGTAGGTGGGTGCCAACAGAATGTTTTCGCAATCGGAGAAGAAAACTGGTGATTGAAATTTCATGAGAAGATGCCGTCGCAACAAAAAACGCCTTTGTTTTTCATGATTGCCACTCCAATGCACGTATCATGTCTGTGACACTATCTCCCCTATTTCGCGATAATACAAAACGAACTGCTGTTCTTTGTACTTTTTCGATGTCATCCGCCAGTCTCACCTGATGCAGACCCCACACCGCACAGCAATACTCTAGAACAGGGTGAACAAGCGTAGTGTAAGCAGTCTCTTTAGTAGACTTATTGCACCTTCTAAGTGTTCTGCCAATGAATCGTAATCTTTGGTTTGCTCTACCCACAATATTATCTACGTGATCGTTCCAATTTAGTTTATTTGTAATTGTAATCACTAAGTATGTAGCTGAATTTACAGCCTTCAGATTTGTGACTTATCGCGTAATCGAAATTTAGCTGATTTCTTTTAGTACTCATGTGAATAACTTCACACTTTCCTTTATTCAGGGTCAATTACATTATCTAAATCATTTTGCAAGTCGTTTTGATCATCTGATGACTTTACAAGACGATAAATGACAGCATTATCTGCAGACAATTTAAGACGGTTACTCAGATTGTCTCCTATGTCGTTAATATAGATGAGGAACAATAGAGGACCTATAACACTTCCTTGGGGAACGCTGGATATTACTTCTGTTTTACTCGATGACTTTCCGTCTGTTACTACGATCTGTGGCCTTTCTGACAGGAAATCACGAATCCAGTCCCACAACTGAGGCGATACTCTGTAGGCAGGTAGTTTGGTTAGAACATGCTTGTGAGTAACGGTGTCGAAAGCCTTCTGGAAATCTAAAAATATGGAATCAATTTGACTTCCCCTGTCGATACCATTCATTACTTCATGACTATAAAGAGCTAGTTGTGTTTCACAAGAACGATTTTTCTGAATCCGTGCTGTGTGTATATAAAGCTTTTTCTTCGAGGTATTTCGTACTGCTCAAATACAGTATATGTTCCAAAACCCTACTGCAAATCGACGTTAGTGACTTAGCTCTGTAATTCAGCGGATTAATCCTACTTCCGTTTTTGGGTATTGGTGTGGCTTGAGCAATTTTCCAATCTTTAGGTACGGATCTTTCTGTGAGCTAGTGGTTGTATACAGGGTGTTACAAAAAGGTACGGCCAAACTTATTCCTCACACACAAATAAAGAAAAGATGTTGACATGTGTCCGGAAGCACTTAATTTCCATGTTAGAGGTCATTTTAGTTTCGTCAGTATGTACTGTACTTCCTCGATTCACCGCCATGATTTCATATGGGATACTCTACCTGTGCTGCTAGAATATGTGCCTTTACAAGTACGACACAACGTATGGTTCATGCACGATGGAGCTCCTGCACATTTCAGTCGAAGGGTTCGTACGCTTCTCAACAACAGATTCGGTGACCGGTGGATTGGTAGAGGCGGACCAATTCCATGACATACACGCTCTCCTGACCTCAACCCTCTTGACTTTCATTTATGGGGGCATTTGAAAGCTCTTGTCTAAGCAACCCCGATACCAAATGTAGAGACTCTTCGTGCTCGTACTGTGGACTGCTATGATACAATACGCCATTCTCCAGGGCTGCATCAACGCATCAGCGATTCCATGCGACGGAGGGTGGATGCTTGTATCCTCGCTAACGGAGGACATTTTGAACATTTCCTGTAACAAAGTGTTTGAAGTCACGCTGGTACCTTCTGTTGCTGTGTGTTTCCGTTCCATGATTAATGTGATTTGAAGAGAAGTAATAAAATGAGCTCTAACATGGAAAGTAAACGTTTCCGGAGACGTGTCCACATAACGTATTATCTTTCTTTGTGTGTGAGGAATGTTTCCTGAAAGTTTGGCCGTTCCTTTTTGTAACACCCTGTATAACTGTTAAATATGGAGCTATTTTATCAGCATACTCGGAGAGCAACCTGTCTGATATACAATCTGGACCTGACGCCTTGCCTTTATTAAGTGATTAAAGCTGATTTGTTACACTGAGGATATCTACTTCTATATTAAATTTGGCAGTTGTTCGTGTTTGGAATTCAGGAAATTTACTTTATCTTCTTTGGTGAAGGAGCTTCGGTAAACCGTGTTTAATAACTCTGCTTCAGTGGCACTGTCATCAGTGACTTCACCGTTGTTATTGCGCAGTGAAGGCATTGATTGCGTCTCTCATTGGTGTGCTTTACGTATGACCAGAATCTCTTTGGGTTTCCCGCCAGATTTCGAGACAGCATTTCGCTGTCGAAATTGTTAAAATCATCTCGCTTTGAAGTATGTGCTATATTCCGAACTTCTGTAAAACTTTGGCAATCTGGGGGATTTTGCATTTAAATTTGACATGCTTTTTCGTTGCTTCTGCAACAACGATCTAGCCCGTTCTGTGTACCATGGGGAATCAGTACCATCACTTATTAATTTATGTGGTATATATCTCTCAGTTGACGTCGATACTATCTCTTTGAAAACACTCCAACTTTTCTACAGTTACATGATCAGATAGGAAGGAGTGAAGACTGTCCCTTAAAAAGGCGTTAAGAGCAACTTATCAGCATTTTTTAAGTAGATATGCTTTACGTTTCTTTTTGATGGTTGTAGGTGTTACGGTATTCAGCCTAGCAGCAACTGCCTCGTGGTCGCTAATCCCTGTATTTTTCACAACACTCACTATTGGTCCCCTATTATTTGTTGCTGAAAGGTGGAGTATGCTTTCGCAACCATTTACGCTTCGGGTAGGCTCATGAACTAATTGTGTGAGCGCGGGGTTGCAACACTGTCATTCTGCGCAACGGATTAATCTCGGATGTACTCTTTACCCCGTGGCTCCTGCAAGATGCAATTTCCACCCCCACACATCTGCAGATGTCAGACAGACGCTCCTAACGTTCTAAAGAGAAATGCCTGAAAAACTCTCAGCAATAAATACCTTTTGGAGTCGTCCGCTGTAAGGAAATGACACAAAAGTTCACAAAATTTCTTACGTAACCAGTGGGATACTTGGGTACTGGAGTAGTGCTAGTTAGTGTAAGAAAATCATGAAACTAATGAAAATTATTATTTATTTTGAAAAAATTCTGATAAATCACAATGGCACTTTTAGTTATGAACTGAATACGTTATATCCAGGGTTCGTTTCGGAATATGAAGTTACCTCTCAAGGATATGATTCGCTAATGAACTTTCTGTACAAAGTTTAAGATTGTTATTGACTTGGCAGAATGCCTGAGAGCCGCACCTACTCAACTTGAATAATTATCCGTTAGAATGTTGCTAGATACGGTCGAGGCTGTCGCATGCGAAAAGCAGTGAAGTGTACTGTTGTGGAGGAAATATGGGGCTCGCAAGAGCTGTAGCGCACAATACCGTAAGCTGCGATGACTGCTGTCTGCGCCACTCGCAGTTGACAAATAGACAATTCTCATTCAATCTGGATTGACCTTCGCCAGGCACTCTCCCTATGCCTTGATGAAGTCAAGGACTCCTATTCGCCCCTAGTCTAACTATTGGCGTGGTACACCGGTCAGATAACAACTCCACCGCGATGCCACTAAAAAATTCGCATCCTGGCGTTTAACTATTACTCTATCCGTTCACACCGCACAATTAAGTGTGGTGGCCAACACAGTGAACAACACTTAATCGCAAGTACTCAGTATAGAGTCGCACTTCGATTCGCTCTTGGCAGAGGTGCTCTCCCAGTGAAGTACTGAGGAGAGACTTGTTCCTCGCTCTTGGAGTACACATACGAGAGCACTCGTTCTTGTTACGTGTTCTCGCTCCAAGAGCGACAACGAAACGGCCCCTCTCCGCGCCAGACGTGAAGGGGTATATCATTCGGCCTCTTCCATTACTCCTTCAGCTCAAGGAGTCAGAAATATTGTCTGCCAATCAGCACTGCTCTTCTAAAATGGGAGAATGACGTTTCATTTAAGGTGACCAATCCGGAAATATGTAGCATTGGCGTTTGGCATTTGCTGTCACCCTGTGATATTCTCTGAAACTGGGTACTATATTTGTAAAGAATGCGTAGGTTGGGCGCTCCCACACAATGTACCGGTATTTGCTTTTAAGCTGAACACGGGGTCGTTCCCGTTTTCACTCGGGCACATGCTGTCTGCTCTACAGGTGGTCACCGGCCGACGTAGATTGGTTGGGTCCGGCCTCCTGGCGTGCAGTTGCTCTCCAGAACTTAAAGCTTTTGTGACCATCATGTATTGAATGTGTGTGTGTGTGTGTGTGTGTGTGTGTGTGTGTGTGTGTACGCCAGCCTTGAGTATTTCAACCACGGTGTGCACTTGCGATTTATTAGTTATTTGCATACCGCTTACATGAATTCATACAACATTGACTTTACCTTATCGAGTTTGGGTTCAAATGATGCGTCTAGATGTGTGGAATATGATTGTGAGGGCTGAATATGTAAGCAATGAAGGTCAGGAGACGATGGGGTCTTACTTACCTCCCTCCTTCTGACAATATTTTTGTCTGGCGTTTGTCAATGCCGAGGAAAACACTGACAAAGTCAGGCAAAAATTATTCTTTTTGATTTCCCAATAAACTTTCCTCAGCTATTCTTAAAAAATATTCTAATGATTTCTTATAGCTATTGTTTCTATTTTTTAATTCTACAAATTTTGTTTTGTTGTTAGGGAAATATAGACTTTACAAAGGTTGTTATTCTTTGTCGTTGCCAGTATGTGTCTCTGTTTTTCGTTTTCATTTCCAAAATTTGTTTTTACAATATTAATTTTTCTAAACTCGTTAGTGTACAGTGTATCATGTTTTAGTGTGGTTATATTTTTTTTTAGATAAGCTTCACGTGAATGTTCGCAAAAGCTCTGTTGTGTGACTTTGTTTTATTTATTTAAGAATTACTTGTGTCAGTGTTTTAAGAGTGAAGAAATGTTTTTTCTTTATTCTATCCTCTTTGAACCTATTATCAATCAAAACCTTTTTATATAAAAAACTAACTTTACAGGAATTTTTGAGATAATCTACTTATACTAATTAATTTCTTTTACATAGTATTTTAAGGTCTCTATCACATTGCCGGCCGCGGTGGTCTCGCGGTTCTAGGCGCGTGGTCCGGAACCGTGCGACTGCTATGGTCGCAGGTTCGAATCCTGCCTAGGGCATGGATGTGTGTGATGTCCTTAGGTTAGCTAGGTTTAAGTAGTTCTAAGTTCTAGGGGACTGATGACCACAGCAGTTCCCATAGTGCTCAGAGCCATTTGAACCATCTATCACATTATGGGCTTTACATATATGATAAAATAATTACTTTTACAAAAAAGGAAAAATATTTTTACAAACATATCATTTTCTTAACTCTACATTTGTATTTTTATCTGTTTTTTCGTTTTGTGCTGCGTCAGTTTCCGTGATCGACGATCCTTACTGAAATACTGGAAGGCGTCAACTCATTTGTTTGAGTGTCATAAATCATGAGAGAAGCACTCTAGCATGCGATGTCATGTCTTACTTGTTGACATTATCATCATGGAGTGGTACTTTTAATCGATGATGATGACTGTGGTTCACTGCATAAACAGTGATATCTTGGTACTCCTTTGCTGTCACACCTGGGACGGTATGGCAGTTCGATGCTTGTAGTTGGCTACCGAAGTCCGTCACCCCAATATTGTCTTGGTACTTCACACATGGTTAGGTATGGCAATTTGACGATGTGGTAGGGAGAATACTGTTCATTTTGCTGAATCTGTTTCAAGATAATGTTGGTTGGTAGTAAATATTCCATTTTCCGTTTGCTTGTATTTGTTTGACAATTCAAGGTTTATTTTTTGAGGTGGTTGTAGTAGTTGCCATGCCTTAAAGTTCATGGAAAGACGTTTGTAGCAATTTGTTTTATAGGATAGGAGAGGAAGGATCTTGCTGTCTTCTGCCCTTCTTCATATTGCAACTTCTGTTCTTCTCTTCTTTCTTGCATTCTTATGTTCTTCTTGGGCTAGGAATATGTGAATTTTAGTATAGGAGTGATATAGGATTTGTAGGATCTGACTGCCTTTCCATATGTTACTTGATGAGCTTGTAGATCTTATTAATTTTTTTTGTACTTTCTTTGTCGTCTCATTGTATTATGATTCTCCCCACGCTCTTCCATTGTGTAGCAGTGTCGTGACATATGAAATGTCCGTGCTGTGCATTGTCCTCCTGAAGTCCAGCCTGGTTGCAACCTGCATTTCCAGTGTGGTGTTGGTCTTCATGTTGTTGTTATTGCCGTAAGTGCTTTCTCAACATGTTTGTACCCTCTCCGTCGCTATCTCGAAGCATCTGGTGTTAAGGGAGCTGGTGATTGGCGTTGGCGGCGATGTCCCTCTGATGCGTAGAAATATTAACAATTTTTGTTTTACATCTATTTATTTAAAAAAACTCTGGTTTTATATAATGCATAAATTTTCTGATAGTGGCAAAAATTATCGTGTATATATGATTTCTTTTCTTTATTCTAATTATGTCCTACCACTTCTTCATTCTTTTAATTGTTGTGTACCATTTATTGTTTGTGTGCATGTTGTACTGTACTTGATACTACAAGAGATTGTTAGTGTCTGTTGTCTCTTTTTCTTTTAATTGTGTTATTTTGTTGATTCTTAATTTATTTTTTGATTTAGTGGTTAGTATAATATAGGGTGGACGTTAGTTTGCCTAACATCTTCCGCTTTTTCCAATTCAATTCTTACGTTTTGCAGTATTTGGTGGCCTAATTTCTACATCTGGTTTCTCTTTGCTGTGTTGTTCTTGTCTCTGTGGACCATAATTTCCTCGGTAATTATTCGCGCCCTGGTCTCGCCAGTTGCTATTTCTAACTTCGTGACCTCTTTCAAAGTATCCATGACCGCTGGAATTTTGATTCCTAAACCCATATCCGCAACTGTATGAGTGTCCATTACCGTTCCTATTTCGGTACCAATTGTTCTGGTTATCGTTTCTATGCCAATTGTCTCCAATGTGCCACTGTCCTTGTCTGTTATATTGCCTGAAATTATTGGTGTTTGGATTACGATTATTATTATTGGAATATTCGTTCCTAGTCCTCTCCTTTTGTTGTTCCCTTTCCTTTCTTCTTTCTTTCACCTCATCTTCTTTAAACATAAATTCAAGTTCCCTTAAAACCTCTTTGAATTCTTTGGTATTTTCATTTTTTCCCACTGTCGCCTGTTGATACTTTACCGGTAATATCATTCTAAACAGACGTATCAGCTCTCCATTACTGTATGGTTTGTCTAGGCATTGATTCTTTTTGTCCATTGTATCAAAGAATTTTACCACGCTTTTTTTCTCCTGAGTTTTCATATGGTGTCATCTGAGGTAACACGTATTTAATTTTGTTTTGCGCCTCCTTAGACCAATATCTTTCGAGAAATGCTTTTCTGAACTGTAGGTAAGACGTACAGGTAGCCGCGATCTTTTGCATCACCTCTGCTACTGTCCCTGAGATGTGTGCACAAATGAAGTCAAGTTTGTGAGCTACTCTCCAGTGGTACGGTAAGCCTACTTGAAACTGATCGATGAATGTGCGTGCATGCAATGTTAAAATTTTCTAACTGTGAAGAAGTGGTCTGTATCACATCTACTCATAAATCCGGTTTGTGGCTGAGTCATGGACACAAATAATCTGCCACTGCTTATGTCGTCGTGTTTTTATTCTCTGGTAATCTACTGCCTGTCTGCCTATTATCAATTTCCTGAGTCATATCCGCGTCATATCGTATCATTGGTGAGCAAAAGTGTTGTTCGTGTGTTTCTACTCTAGTCGTTCGTGGAATAGTACCTGTGCTGCTATTATGTTGTGTCATTGGATTTACTGGTTCAGTTGCCTGTCTTTCGATTGGTATCGGCTGAATGTATGTGTTGCGTTTTTTCTAGATACTATCCCTCGTCCTGTGGCATGTCATGTATTACTTTAATCGGGGTTTTCTGTTTTGATTTCTGCGCGAGTGCTACGTCTAGCCTTGGTTCTACTTGAACTTCCTTAGACAGCGCGTGTTCGTGTACTGAATTAGTACTTGACGTGTCAGTTGTTTCGCTACAGGTGTAATCGGTCTCGATCTTTTCTTCGATAGTTTGTATCAATTCTGTTCGAAGCTTTTCAAACTGATCTTTGTTTTTAAGTTCTATTTTATTGATCAGCTGATCTTTTTTTTTTCAGTGCAATTTTTGTGACCTTGCTTTGAATTGCTTATTCTTCCGAAATTTGTATTGCTGTTCGAGTGGCTTCTTTCGTAAAACGTTCCACCTTTTAGTCAACGTTTACGGTGTCCAATTGGACCTTGTCCACATCAGTGCGTAATTGCTGCTGACCTTGTTTTAGTACCTGAATCTTTTCTCTAGATTCTTTCGCGTCTTTGTTTCGCTGTGTGATCTGACTATCACTTCTGGCGATCCCTTCTTCCATCTGGATTTTAACCTGTTGGATCTGTGTCTTAATCTCTTGTCTCAAGTTCTGATTATACTGTTTCAATTCCTGATTCTGTTTCGTCAAACTAGCGTTCATTTTCTGCAACATCTCCATGATCGCTTCCTGTCCTGTAACACTACCTTCTGCTGAACTATGTATTCTCGATCTATTGTTTTCTACTAGGTCAGTTACGTTGTTTACTGGGATACGCTGTGGCGTTTTTAAGTTTGACAACTGCAATAACCCATACTTTCTGTGTTTAGGACTAATTGCGTTTGTCATTGAACCATTACGTGGCACAAACAACTCCGGATTCTGCCCTTTCTGTAGTGTATATCTTGTGTTTGAGGGTACAGCTGCGTCTGTTACGGAACCTCTTCGTGGCGCTCGTAACTCGGCAAAATTCTTTGTCTGTTGTTTGGGCATATGTAGAATGTGTACGATAGGTTCGACGTATTCTAAATGTTCCCCCTCTTCCTCACTGGCTACTTGCCTTTGAACGTTAGCTAACTGCCGGTTCATTGACTGTATTGACACGTATTCTGTCCATGAATATGCGGCAAAAAAACGCGTTTCCTGTGCTCGTTTCGCTTCTAATCTTTGCCATTTCCTACGTGGGCTGTCTATTTCTGGCTCAGAACGTGCTCTACCTGGAATTTCATATTCTGGAAATTCGATGTTCTCGTCCCTTCGATTCCCATCTATCTGATCTGTCTCAATTTTATCCCAGTATAACTGAGCCTACTGATTCTGCAGCTTCCCGACTGTCCTATTCTCTGATTCACCGTGTGTCCTACTTTTAGGTTCACCTTCTGTCCTATTCTCAATAAGCTCGATTACTTGCTGTCTATCTGGTTGATTCTCCTCAATCTTGTCTACTTGCTGCCTCTCACGTAACCTTTTGGCTTCTGTTCTCGTTAACATGGAAATTCTTTCAACACACCACAAGCCTATCTACAAAACTGCACGACCACTTACCAGTTGGTTGAACCAACAACAACAACAACAACAAGGTCGCGACTTCTCGCTTATGTTCTGTCTGCTCTGCTACAGTCTCTAATCTCCACCTGTGCGCTTGCAAAATGAGAAAAATGTTATTTATTAAACCTAACTTATTGATGCTGCGTCTCAGCGTCACTCTGCATCTGTGCCTATCACCTGAAAAGCCTATGCCCTAAAAGCTACACAAAAATCGCAAAAAAAAATTCCATCAAAGTAACACTAGCCCTTTTCCCTACAATTCTTCACTACCTGTATTTATTCTGATCTCAATCTTCAAAAATAGCTGTTTAATACATGAAAGAAAGTTCTTCAAAGTGCTACTGCTGCGACGTTCTGTACCTAACTATCCTGACACTTACCTATCTTGGTAGCTTACCTATTTTCCCTATCCTGGGAGGATCGCCATTTTCTGAGAGCGTGGGTTTGCTGTTCTATCATTCTGTGCAACGGATTAATCTCAGATGTATCCTTTATCTTGTGGCTCCTGCAAGATGCAATTTCCACCCCCACACTACTACAGAAGTCAGACAGACGCTCCTAACGTTCTAAAGAGAAATGCCTGAAAAACTTTCAGCAATAAATATCTTTTGGAGTCGTCCGCTGTCAGGAAATGACACAAAAATTCACAAAAATTCACAAAATTTCTTACATAATTAGTTGGATACTTGGGTACTGGAGTAGTGCTAGTTAGTGTAAGAAAAACATGAAACTAACGAAAATTTTTATTTATTTTGCAAAAATTCTGATAAATCACAATGGCACTTTTAGTTATGAACTGAATACATTATATCCAGCGTTCTTTTCGGAATGTGAAGTTACCTCTCAAGGATATGATTCGCTAATGAAATTTCTGTAAAAGTTTAAGACTGTTATTAACTTGGCAGAATGGCTGAGAGCCATGCCGACTCAACTTGAATAATTATCCATTAGAATGTTGCTAGGTAAGGTCGAGGCTGTCGCATGTGAAAAGCAGTGATGTGTATTGTTGAGAAGGAAATATGGGGCCCCCAAGAGCTGTAGCGCACAATACCGTAAACTTCGATGACTGCTGTCTGTGCCGCTCACTGTTGATAAATAAGATAACTCTCATTCTATCTGGATTGACCTTCGCCAATCAAACTCTCCCTATGCCTTGATGAAGTCAAGGATTCCTATTCGCCCCTAGTCTATTGGCGTGGTACACGGGTCAGATAACAAGTCCACCACGATGCCACTTGAAAATTCGCTTGCAGGCCACACTAAGTGTGGCGGCCAACACAGTGAACAATGCTTAATCGCAAATACTCAGTATAGAGTCGCACTCCGATTCGCTCTCGACAGAGGTGCTCTCCCAGTGAAGTACTGAGGAGAGACTTGTTACTTGCTCTTTCAGTACACGTATGAGGGCGCACACTCTCATTACGTGTTCTCGCTCCAAGAGCGACAACGGAACGGCCCCTCTGCACGCCAGACGTGAAGGGGTATATCATTCGGTCTCTTCCATTACTCCTTCAGCTCAAGGTGTCAGAAATATCGTCTGCCAATCAGCATTGCTCTTCTGAAACGGGAGAATGACGTTTCATTTAAGGTGACCAATCTAGAAATATGTAGCATCGGCGTTTGGCCTTTGCTGTCACCCTGTGATAATCTCTGAAACCGGGTACTATATTTGTAAAGAATGAAGAGGTTGGGCCCTCCCACACAATGTAGAGAAATTTGCTTTTAAGCCGAACACGGTGTTGTTCCCTCTTTCACTTGGGCACACGCTGTCTGCTCTACGGGTCGTCACCGGCCAATGTAGATAGGTTGGGACCGGCCTCCTGGTGTGTGGTTGCTCTGCCGAACTAAAATCTTTTGTGACCGTCATGTCTTGAATGTGTGTGTGTGTACGCCAGCCTCGAGTATTTCAACCACGGTGCGGCCTTGCGATGTATTAGTTATTTGCATATCGTTTACATTAATTCATACAACATTGACTTTATTTTATCGATTTTGGGTTCGAATGAAGCGCCTTGATGTGCGGAATATGATTGTGAGGGCGGAATACGTAAGAAATGAAGGTCAGGAGACCACGAACTTTTGCAATTATTCAAAATAATTTTCTTAGAAAGTATTCAGTACAATTTCGGATGACATTTTATACCTGCCGCCAGCTTAAAACATATAATTTTTCCAGCATAAGGAGGGTATTGAAGTCAAAACCGACTATAATTGTATGAGTGGGGTAGGTTTGAAACGAGACTCAATTTTTCTTTGAACTGTTCAGCAACCACATCTTCTGAGTCGGGGGTAGGTAAAACGATGCAATTAATAGTGTAGTCCGATTATCAGGTATAACCTCTACGCATACTATTTCACATGAACTGTCTACTTCAATTTCGATACAAGGCAAAGTACCTCTGACAGCAATGAATAATCCACAACCCTTTGTATTTATCCTTTCTGAACACTATTACAACGTTTGAAAAAATTACGACTTTAGCCAGCTCTCTGTACTCACAAATATTTGAGCTTCGCTGCTTTCTATTAGGGCTTGGAACTCTGGTTCTTTGCCAACACAGCTTCGACAATTTATAACTACAATACCAATCGTATCTACAACTACCTTACTGTGTTTTACCTGCCCACTTATAGACGGACCCCCCCCCCCCCTCCCTTCTGTGGTCCACTGAGACCCTCTAACCCAAAAAACTTCCCAGACTCTTCCACACAGCTCCCGCTACCCGTGCTGCCGCCTCCTGTGTGTGTGTAGTGGACTCCTAACCTATTAAGCGGAACTCGGAAACCCCCCCCCCCCCCCATGCGATGTCGCAAGTTAAGGAATCTGCAGCCTTCTCGGTCACAGAACCACCTGAGTCTGATTCAGACCCTCCACTCGGCTCTGCACCAAAAGACCACAGTCGGTTCTATCGGCGATGCTACAAATGGTGAGCTCCGCCTTAATCTCGGAAGCAAGACAAGCAGTCTTTACCATTTCCGCTGGCCGCCCGAAACCAGACAGAATCTACTCCGATCCAAAGCGACACACGTCATTGGTACCGATATAAGCCACCACCTGCAGTTGGCTGCACCCTGTACTCTTCATGGAATCCGGAAGCACCCTTTCCACATCCGGAATGACTCCCCCCGGAATGCACACTGGCTTCCTTCCCCCCCCCCCCCCCCCTTGGCAGCCATGTTCCTAAGGGGCCCATTACCCGCTCGCAACTACCAGCAAACCCACTCTCTGTGAATGCTCAGACCTTGCAGGCCGAGAAGCTTCCTCTGGAACAGGGTGGACGACTGCATCCGGCTCAGAGACATCGTCAGCCACAGATAACGCCCGAAACCTGTTCGTCAAACGAATCAGGCGAAATTTTTCACAGGCACTTGGACTTGAAGGGAGACACTGTTTTCTAGGCACCTTCATTTGCTGACGTCCGCTCAGAACTGTAAACAGCGAAGTCACGCAATCGACGGGCGTACCAGACACACTGCGCAACACATCGGTGCGAAACCTCATCGGGTGTTCACTGTAGTATCCATTCCGCGATCGACTCTATCTTACTTTCCGAACAATCCTCGTACATGCACAGAAACCTTTTAGCCCTTTCACTGTATACATGCATATCAATATACGTATATGCCCCTACTCGTGGCTGCTTCTCCATAGGGTACTTATATACATACTACACTTTTAAACGAACAGCCACAAGCACAGATTTTTTGCTAGCGAGGAGTAAATTCAAATAAGTTTTATGTTGCCCACAGTTGCAAAACAATATTTTAGGTGCTCGACCACCTTCTGAGTCTACTGAGTACCCCCACTAGTGTGCTTTTCTTATTATTTTGAAGATGGTGAATATATGAAAGATGACTGAATTCTGTCCGGCAGGCAACCACAGGCTTCTCAGTTCGAGATCATCACCCTGGGCTACGCTTATGTGATACATCAATTTTCTGAGTCGAAGCAGTATACCCATATGTGTGTATTTTCTATTTATTTAACAGTTATTTAACAGTTTCAGCCAACCACGTGTTGTAAACACAGAAAGTACTGAGATACCATACAAACAGTCTGTTAGATTTATTCCAGAGTAAATAAGATGGTTATGTATGTCTGTGGAACATTTTTGTCATTTAATGATTTTTATGTTTTGTGCTTTTGAATGTGTTGGTGATCGTTGAGTGTACTTAGGCATCTGGCATTCTCCAGCGTACTGCAGGTCTTGGCAGTCATTTAGCCAGCTAGATTCGAATGATGCGTTATTATATGGCAGATTCAAATGTGCACACACTCTGATTCCTATTTTCATCCTCTAATCCGCACGCAACACATTGTGATTATTTTACCTTTTGCTGTTTCTTAATATTTCATGAGTACATATATTACATTGCTTTTATAAAATCATGTGTGGAGTTGCTACATGTAAGATTTCATATGCTGATGTCGTGAATAAATCAATTTTTTTACCAGTAGATTTCAAGATTACTGATTATAACCGAACGTTTCTGTCACTCTGAAATCGCAGGTAATATAAATGAAGAAGAGCCTTGAACATGCACTACATTAAAATGAAGATATTTATGCATCTACACCTACATGATTACTCTTCAATTCACTCTTAAGTGCCTAGCAGAGGGTTCATCGAACCATTTTCATACTACTTCTGTCATTCCACTCTTGAATAGAGCGTGTGAAAAAGGAACTCCTAAATCTTTCCGTTCGAGCTCTGATTTCTCTTATTTTATTATGATGATCATTTGTCGCTACGCACGTGGGTGTCAACAAAATATTTTCGCATTTGGAAGAGAAAGTTGGTTATTGAACTTTCGGAAATAAATCTCGCCGTAAAGAAAGCCGCCTTTGTTTCAGAGACTGCCACTCCAACTCGCTCATCATATCAGTGACACTCTCACCCCTATTGCGCGATAACACGAAACGAGCTGTCCTTCTTTGCACTTTTTCGATGTCCTCCGTCATTCCTACCTGGTGAGTATCCCACACTGTGCAGCAATAGTCCAGCAGAGGACGGACTAGTGTAATGTAGGCTGTCTCTTTAGTGGGTTTGTCGCATGTTCTAAGCGTCCTGCCAACAAAGCGTAGTCTTTGTTTCGCCTTCCCCACAATTTTATCCATGTGGTTTTCCCAATTTAAGTTGCTTGTAATTGTAATTCCTAGGTATTCAGTCGAATTGAGAGCCCTTAAATTTGTGCGATTTATCGTATACCCAAAATTTATCAGATTTCTTTCGGAAGCAATGTGGATGACCTCGAACTTTTCTTTGTTAAGTGCCAATTGCCACTTTTCGCACCATACAGAAATTCTCTGTAGATCATCTTGTAATTCCCTACAATTTCACAATTGTTATTCCCTACTTTCGCTCATATAAAGAGATACTCTTCGGAATACAGCTTCTTCTTTCTTCTTGTAGACAAATCAAACGGCTTGTGTGGCACCAGAGTACCATAAGGAACCTTAGCAAGCAGTCCTGTACTCTCGGCTACATGTCTTCCAAGCCAAGATGTTTGCATCGGGGAATGCTTCAAGGCCACCATAGTCTGCATGGTTCCCCCACACTGCAGCCAAGGTCAGCCATGTACTGCCTCCAAACACAGCTTCGACGTCACACGTGAACTACATTCGTAGTCCATGAAAAACATTCAGTCCACCCATAAGCTGTTTCTTATTGAATTATCCAGCCAAGTCGATATCTATTGCTCTCAATGACTTATACAAAGGAGCACTGGGTCGCCAATGGCGACGATATCCTCGTCGCAAAGGCAGTGCACAGGCAATTGAAGAAGCACCTCCGACACCACCGCTTGTACCGACGACGTCGCCGATGGCGCCGCCATTTCGTTCCTTCAATCCTGACATTGAACGCTGGCCAGAACACATCGCCCAGCTCGAGGCACACTTCGCAGCATACAAGGTACTTGCCACAGAGCGGCCTGCCTTATTCATTGCCAACGCTCGCGTGGTGTTACAGCGTGTGCCCGTCAAGTTGTTTCCCACCACCCGACCAGAAACTAAAACTTACGGCGAAGTGATTGATTGAACTTCCTTTTCCGTGACAGTGTAAATGTCGTAGCTGCACGCTACAAATTCTTTTGCCTCGGGCGCAGCCCTACTCAGTCCAATAAATCTTGGTTAGCGGACCTTCAGGGACTAACTTCTGAATGTGATTTTAATTGCTCATGTGGACGTTCATAATGGATATAATGAAAAGAGACGCTATAGCGCAGAATGTGGCGCATCCCCGCATCCGCGAGCAAATCCTCAAATTTAAGGACCCGTCTTTGCGAGAAGTAGCGGACTTGCTAGACAGACAAGATACTCAAGACATGGCTGCTTCCACGTTCGACGTGACCCCGGGTGTGTGTACTGCTACTGCGGCACAACACGTGTCCTCCCGCCCGCTAGCACAGCCAGCCATGCCGCGATGCTCGCACGCACAGCTTTCACGCCAGGCACCTACTCAGACACTGAAATATGTCCGAACGGCTTTCGTGCCCACCCACGGGACAGTTCCCCATCCCGTGAAGCACAGTTGTAATGTTGATGCATTAAGTTGTTCTGGAAGCGGTGCTGACATTAAAGACAATAAAAGAGGGTTAAAAGCTGTGAGATATCTGGGGAAGTTAACCTTGCATTACTGAGCAACTGTTTCATCAGGTATCCTGTCTAGCTTACCAGATTCCCAACCAGACTAACATTCATTATAATCTTTTAACAGTCATCTTACGACAACCGGTTATACACTCCTGGAAATTGAAATAAGAACACCGTGAATTCATTGTCCAAGGAAGGAGAAACTTTATTGACACATTCCTGGGGTCAGATACATCATATGATCACACTGACAGAACCACAGGCACATAGACACAGGCAACAGAACTAGTACAATGTCGGCACTAGTACAGTGTATATCCACCTTTCGCAGCAATGCAAGCTGCTATTCTCCCATGGAGACGATCGTAGAGATGCTGGATGTAGTCCTGTGGAACGGCTTGCCATGCCATTTCCACCTGGCGCCTCAGTTTGACCAGCGTTCGTGCTGGACGTGCAGACCGCGTGAGACGACGCTTAATCCAGTTCCAAACATACTCAATGGGGGACAGATCCGGAGATCTTGCTGGCCAGGGTAGTTGACTTACACCTTCTAGAGCACGTTGGGTGGCACGGGATGCATGCGGACGTGCATTGTCCTGTTGGAACAGCAAGTTCCCTTGCCGGTCTCGGAATGATAGAACGATGGGTTCGATGACGGTTTGGATGTACTGTGCACTACTCAGTGTCCCCTCGACGATCGCCAGAGGTGTACGGCCAGTATAGGAGATCGCTCCCCACACCATGATGCCGGGTGTTGGCCCTGTGTGCCTCGGTCGTATGCAGTCCTGATTGTGGCGTTCACCTGCACGGCGCCAAACACGCATACGACCATCATTGGCACCAAAGCAGAAGTGACTCTCATCGCTGAAGACGACACGTCTCCATTCGTCCCTCCATTCACGCCTGTCGCGACACCACTGGAGGCGGGCTGCACGATGTTGGGGCGTGAGCGGAAGACGGTCTAACGGTGTGCGGGATCGGAGCCCAGCTTCATGGAGACGGTTGCGAATGGTCCTCGCCGATACCCCAGGAGCAACAGTGTCCCTAATTTGCTGGGAAGTGGCGGTGCGGTCCCCTACGGCACTGCGTAGGATCCTACGGTCTTGGCGTGCATCCGTGCGTCGTTGCGGTCCGGTCCCAGGTCGACGGGCACGTGCACCTTCAGCCGACCACTGGCGACAACATCGATGTACTGTGGAGACCTCACGCCCCACGTGTTGAGCAATTCGGCGGTACGTCCACCCGGCCTCCCGCATGCCCACTATACGCCCTCGCTCAAAGTCCGTCAACTGCACATACGGTTCACGTCCACGCTGTCGCGGCATGCTACCAGTGTTAAAGACTGCGATGGAGCTCCGTATGCCACGGCAAACTGGCTGACACTGACGGCGGCGGTGCACAAATCCTGCGCAGCTAGCGCCATTCGACGGCCAACACCGCGGTTCCTGGTGTGTCCGCTGTGCCGTGCGTGTGATCATTGCTTGTACAACCCTCTCGCAGTGTCCGGAGCAAGTATGGTGGGTCTGACACACCGGTGTCAATGTGTTCTTTTTTCCATTTCCAGGAATGTATATACAGGGTGAGTCACCTATTACCGCTGGGTGTATTTCGTAAACCACATCAAATACTGACAAATAGATTCCACAGACGAACGTGAGGAGAGGAGCTAGTGTAATTGGTTAATGCAAACCATAAAAACCCCCTTAGTTTTGTTAGCACATCTGAGCATATAAACAAATACGTAATCAGTGCCGTTTGTTGCATTGTAAAATGTTAATTACATCCGGAGATATTGTAACCTAAAGTTGACGCTTGAGTACCACTCCTCCGCTGCTCGATCGTGTGTATCAGAGAGCACCGAATTACGTAGGGATCCAAAGGGAACGGTGATGGACCTTAGGTACAGAAGAGACTGGAGCAGCACATTACGTCCACATGCTAACACCTTTTTATTGGTCTTTTTCACTGACGCACATGTACATTACTATGAGGGGTGAGGAACACGTTCGACGGGCGTTTCATAGGACGTGGAGGACGCATAAATTGGCCAGCCCGTTCTCCTGATCTTACACCTCTGGACTTCTTTCTGTGGGGTACGTTAAAGGAGAAGGTGTACCGTGATGTGCCTACAACCCCAAAGGATATGAAACAACGTATTGTGGCAGCCTGCGGCGACATTACACCAGATGAACTGCGGCGTGTACGACATTCATTACGCCAGAGATTGCAACTGTGTGCAGCAAATCATGGCCACCACATTGAACGTCTATTGGCCTGACATGTCGGGACACACTCTATTCCACTCCGTAATTGAAAACGGAAACCACGTGTGTACGTGACCTCACCCCTCATGGTAATGTACATGTGCGTCAGTGAAAAAGACCAATAAAAAATTGTTAGCATGTGGACGTAATGTGCTGTTCCAGTCTCTTCTGTACCTAAGGTCCATCACCGTTCCCTTTGGATCCCTACGTAATTCGATGCTCTCATATACACACGATCGAACAGCGGAAGAGTGGTATTCAAGCGTCAACTTTAGGTTACAATATCTCCGGATGTAATTAACATTTTACAATGCAACAAAAGGCACTGAGTACGTATTTGTTTATATGTTCAAATGTGCTAACAAAACTAACGGGGTTCTATGTAAAAAAAACGTAGGTTTGTGTTAAAAAACGTACTTCCGTGCATTTTTTTTGGTTTGTGTTAACCAATTACACTAGCCCCTCTCCTCACGTTCGGTCTGTGCAATCGATTCGTCAGTATTTGATGTGGTTTACGAAATATATCCAGCGGTAACGTTAGGTGACTCATCCTGTATAGAAAAATAAAATTTTAATAAAAAGAAGTAAATCAGTTTATATTTGTACATTTATTTTAACATTGATCACTGTCCCGTTAAAATTTCAGCAAATTAAACTTGATTCATAACTAAACTGGTGCCTTATTTAGGAGTGTGAAAATGTGAGTTTGTAATCTTACGGAACACTTCAAATATGGAGCCAAGATTGGGAGACTGCATACAACACCGCATTCATAACAATAACACACGAATAACGTTGAAACATATGCAAGAGGAAATTAACCACAACCAACCCATTCAATTTTCACCCAAAGAAATTACGTTCGTAGCGCAATCCTGTCCGTCATCAAATTACCACACATTGGTATACTAAATTCATACTAACTCTCTGTGAAATCTTCCCAAAAAGAATAGCTGAGGACTACTTTGATGATTACACCACATGCTTCACGTGGTCAACTTGATTTACACAAAGTGTGTAACTCCACAATAATCTTGATAATTAAAATAAATTACATCGAAACGCAATTTACAAAAGAAAAACGTCGAACTGGTTACTATCGTCTTACTATTCACCTGATGGGTCACACAATTGTAAAAGCAGGTGGTACTGGTCTCACAAAGTACACCCCACGTGGGTTGAAAATAAATAACAGTTGCTATATTGAAAAATATTGCAAAACGAGACGTTATAATAATCGCGCGCACATTCGCATTTAAGATTGATGATCTTAGTTAGAGTTACGGATCGTCAACATGTGGTTCCACTTCGCTCACAAAGTAGTGACTAAGCAACTACTGGAAGATATTCTGAACTTCAAACTCGAATTACACTGCGTTGCAGTTTAAGATCACATAAGACATTTTTGATCTAAACCAGAAATAAAGGTTGAACTTAAGAAATCTATTGTGCTACAGACTCAGTAGAGACGCGCTTAGCCAGAGATCTTACCACTTCAGACGCTCGCTGCAGACCGAGTGCCCTGGGCCCCTACCGAGGGTGCTTCACAGATACAAACAGAAGTGACCAGAGAGGCAGCTTCCTAAAGCAACATGACAAGGGGCAGACAGGACCATACCAAGAATAGTAACCTCTTTGCTTTTAGAAAGAGTAGCTACCTGTTCCGAAAAGCTTGTCTGCTACCATCAATCATGCAACTAGAAATACACTGGCTCATTCATCCTTTCACACAGAAGGGAAGGGGGATGACAGTATCTTATCATAAACAGTATATAAAAGAAAGCGGATGTAGGTTCTGTATGAGACTGTGTGACATGAATTACATATAAACTGTGTTTTAAAGTGTAGTAGTATGACACATCCTTCCTGTTTATGTGTAAAAGTAACACGTTCCACTGCTCAGTCCCCTTCCAGATAGTCAGAAACACCACAGTAAATTTAGAAGAGGAATTTATGCCGTAAATGGCAACATATTTAAGAAATTAACATGAAAGGAATCCAACAGAGACCTTTGTCTCCCATTCGCGTGACTCACGCGTGACCACAACGGCAGCCGCCATGATCATGATTCACATCAGACTATGGACGTTAATACCATTTATTCAAAGCGTTCTGTTTGACGTGGTTCTATAGCTTGCCGTGTGAATCAAGTTTTGCCAGACACTTCCTCTCGCATTCAGAGCGATGCGAGGAAACTTTTTGTTACTTTGAACATTTGTGGACGTTCCTTTCGCCTGCAGCTGGACACTGATTCGTCAGTTTCTTTATTGAACAAATCAGTGCATGACTTGCTTGGATCGCCCCATCTTCGTCGTTCACATTCCACACTGACTGCGTTTACTGGACAGGAAATCTCAGTGCTCGGCGTGTGTAGTTTGCAAGCCACGTATGGTACAACGACCCGTGCAGTGCCTTTCCATGTGCTGCGATCTAGTGACGCTATGAACATTTTTGAAACGAACGCATTTGAACATTTTGGCCACGCAATTAGGGACAATGTACTCTGCATTAACACTAGAGACCATGCAGACAGTGTTGCAGCACTATGCGATGATTTTGCTAAACTCTTTTCTGATGGCCTTTGTTGTGCCACAGACTTTGCAGCACATAATGTATGTTAAAGACAAGCCATGCTTATTTTCTGTCGCGCACGTCCGGTACCGCACACACTGCGCGAAGCCGAGGCTGCTGAACTTACGCATTTGTAAGACAGTGGTGTCAATGAACCTGTTTCTGCATCGCCATGGGCTTCGCCTATAGTGTGTGTGAAGAAACCAAACGGTCGTCTCCGTATTTGTGCTGACTTTAAGTCTACTACAAATACCCAGACAGTGGCAGCTACGTTTTCCTTACCGTGTCCTGGAGGCATTTGTGACAAGCTTGGTGCGGGAAAATTCTTTTCCACGATGACTTGTGGGACGCCTAGTTTCAGATGCCGCTCGACGAACAGGCACAGCGCTATTTTGTGATCAGCACCCACCTTGGATTGTTTAAGTTTCGCTGGCTTCCGTTCGGTAGTGCTTCGGCTCTAAGAAGGGTGTTACGGTTAATCAAGGACAACCCCCAGTTGGGAAACGGGGCCAAAATTAGTTGGCTACTGTCGACTTGCAATTTTCAGTTTCTGTATTGATTACTTCAACCATTAAAAGTCATTTCTTTATCGCTTGACCAGGAACAGATCCCAAAAAGCTAGTAGGCATGAGTGCCTTTTCCAAACAATTTACTTTACAGTTAACGGCCAAGCCATTTTACTTAAAACCGACTTTGATAAAACATTAGATAACAAATCAAAATTTTCCAAGTAATGAAATTAAAAACTTTACCTTACCGTTAATAACCAAGCCATTTTACTTCAAACAGACTTTGATAAAGCATTTAATAACAAAATTAAAACTTTCCAAGTAATGAAACAAAAACCACTAATTTGCATATAATTTCGCTACCGAACATGTAGAGAGCCAACTTCTTTTAAACTCCGGCACAACAAGATATTAAATTACAAGGGCTCGCTAACAGGGAGGCAGAACTAGCATTTTCAAAGGTTGCCAAGTAGATTGAAACAATCAAAGTAAAGATACAGTCATTCACCTTTAACAGTAACTAACATTTTTAAAACAACGTAATTTTAAAAACCTACCAATGACAGGCAAACTTAACCTTTTTAAACAGTGGCCAAAAACAGAGTAAAATAGAACCATTTAACATTTTACAATAATTAACAACTTTAATACCATGTCCTGTCACCAAAATGTACTGGGATAGAAATAATTAACCGACCAGGTGTAAGGGCGGCCACAATTGTCTCCAGAAGGATGCTCAGGCTAGAAGCAGACTAACAGACCCACAACGCCTCACATTCAGCAATCACATCGATCTCACGCGAGGCCAGGGAAGGAAGAAGAATCAAATCAGGAACCATAATCGCTGCCCAAAAAATACATTTCCTACTAGGCAGTACTAATAAGAAGTCAAAAGATCACAGTCTATAATTACACCGGCGACAGGGACAGGAAATCCGAACGCAGGAGACCACAGGGCAGAAAAAAATGCAATCTAGAACAATAACCACTGCCCAAAAACACTCTTCCTACCGGGCAGTACTAAAAAGAAGTCAAAAGATCACTGTCTATAAATAAACCGGCGACAGTGACAGGAAACCCGAACGCAGGAGGCCACAAGGCAGAAAAGACGCTGGTAGTACAAACCAAACTTAACATCTAAACCTTTAACCAGTTTAACTTGCAGTTTATTAGAGAAACAGCAGGTGAACTCCGATGCGTACTCAACTGGGTACAACCCGCAACCACGCGCTTGTCACTGGAGCCCTCGTCTTCTCTGCACCCACGGCGGCGAAATCCCACTCCTCAGGTTAGGCGAGTTACTAGTCCATCATTGCCGCTCCCACCATGTAGTGACTCGGAACAACAGCCGTGGCCCCCGGGTGCTCACAGCAAGAGCTTACAGCCTTGTCCCGTCAACTTGTCCCATTCATCTCGCACCGCCAGGATAGACGACGCGGCTTCTCGGAACAACAGCCAACTCTCCACCACCACTCCACGCCGCAGTCTCATGCCACGACATTCTCTCTTTCCCGATTTTAAAAACCGACCGACCGACCGACTCGTCACCGCTAGACATCCAACCGGCCATCCCCCCAAAGATCTTATTCCCTTACACAAGGCTAATAGGAAGCAACGACTCGAAGATCGATAAAACCAGACACGCCGCCAGAGGGGAATCCTAACAGAATCGTACGCAGCATGACGATAAATATTAAAGAATCAATTAACGGTGCAATGGAAGGACTCAGAACAGTCTTTAGAGCGCCATATACAGGGTGTAACAGAAAGGTACGTCCAAACTTTTAGGAAACATTCCTCACACACAAATAAAGATATTATGTGGATATGTGTCCGGACACGCTTAATTTCCATGTTAGAGATCATTTTAGTTTCGTTCTTCCACCTACGCTCAATGGAGCACGTTATCATGATTTCATACGGAATACTCTAATTGTGCTGCTAGAACATGTGCATCTACAAGTACGACACATGTGGTTCATGCACGATGGAGCTGCTGCACATTTCAGTCGAAGTGTTCGTACGCTTCTCAACAACAGATTCGGTGACCGATGGATTGGTAGAGGCGGACCAATTCCATGGCCTCCACGCTCTCCTGACCTCAACGGTCTTGACTTTCATTTATGGGGGCATTTGAAAGCTCTTGTCTACGCAACCCCGGTACCAAATGTAAAGACTCTTCGTGGTCGTACTGTGGACGGCTGTGACACAATACGCCATTCTCCAGGGCTGCATCAGCGCATCAGGGATTCCATGCGACGGAGGGTGGATGCATGTATCCTCTCTAACGGAGGACATTTTGAACATTACCTGTAACAAATTGTTTGAAGTCACGCTGGTACGTTCTGTTGCTGTGTGTTTCCATTCCATGATTAATGTGATTTGAAGAGTAGTAATAAAATAACATGTAAAGTAAGCGTTTCCGGACAGATGTCCACATGACATCTTTTCTTTATTTTTGTGTGAGGAATATTTCCTGAAAGTTGGGCGTACCTTTTTGTAACACCCTGTATAAGGCAGGGCGAGTATTTAAATTTTTAAATGCGATCGATTCTTCACCAGCATGGAGAGATCGTCACTCTCCCACCGATGCAGAGCGCACGTCAGCACTACGTCAGCTGCGCATGAGACTCGCCGGCCGGCTCGAGGCGAGCCACACACTGCAGTGCATCTGGCGACTCGGCGGAGAGCGACTGAGTCAGCGGCGCCCGTGGACAGGTGTGGCACTGCAGCGTGTTCTGCATCAGGTGGGCGAACAGATGTAGTCAGCATGGCTACCCGGAAAGGTTACGGCTGATTCAAATGATAATACGAGAGAGAAAACAGCAGCAATTAGAGTAACGGTGAACATACAACAGTGCTACGCAAGTCTTTATTGCATGTACTGAGAATGATTTTTCAGGGCAAAAGCTGACACGAGCAAGGGTAAGTAAATTAGGGTTGGAAATACAGGAGAGAATGTCACAATGGGTGACAGAGCAGGAGTTATTATGTGGCACGTCCGAACAACAACAAAAAGAAGACAGGTTCAGAGAAAATTAAGAACACTCAAAGAAAACATAAACAAGTGCAGTGGTAACGGTGCCACCTAGTACAGATGCAGCCACAACAGAAAACAGGTCCTGATGCTAAAATTGCAGCACTGCTAATACTCTGTTCATAAAGTCAAGACTACACTGCTGCCCATTAAAATTGCTGCACCAAGAACAAATGCAGATGAGAAACGGCTACTCATTGGATAAATATATTATACTAGGACTGACACGTGATTACATTTTCGCGCAATTTTCGTGCATAGATCCTGAGAAATCAGTACCTATAACAACCACCTCTGGCCGTAATAACGGCCTTCATACGCCTGGGCACGAAGTCAGAGCATGGATGGCGTGTACAGGTACAGCTGCCCATGCAGCTTCAACACAATACCACAGTTCATCAAGAGTAGTGACTGGCGTGTTGTGACGAGCCAATTGCTCAGCCACCACTAACCAGACGTTTTCAATTGGTGAGAGATCTGGAGAGTGTGCTGGCCAGGGCAGCAGTCCATCATTTTCTGTATCCAGAAAGGCCCGTACGGGACTTGCAACATGCGGCGTGCATTATCCTGCTGAAATGTAGGGTTTCGCAGGGATCGAATGAAGGGTAGACCCACGGGTCGTAACACATCTGAAATGTAACGTCCACTGTCAATACGAACAAGATGTGACAGAGACATGTAAGCAATGGCACCCCATACCATCACGCCTGGTGATACGCCAGTATGGCGATGACGAATACACGCTTCCAATGTGCGTTCACCGCGATGTCGCCAGACACGGATGCGACCATCATGATGCTGTAAACAGAACCTGGATTCATCCGAAAAATTGACGTTTTGCCATTCGTGCACTCGTCGTTGAGTACACCATCGCAGGCGCTCCTGTCTGTCATGCATCGTCAAGGGTATCAGCAGCCACGGTCTCCGAGCTGATAGTCCATGCCGTTCCAAACGTCGTCGAACTGTTCGTGCAGATGGTTTTTATGTTGCAAACGTCCCCATCAGTTGACTCAGGGATCAAGACATGGCTGCACGATCCGTTGCAGCCATGCGGAGAAGATGCCTGTCATCTGGACTGCTAGTGTTACGAGGCCGTTGGGATTCAGCACGGCGTTCCGTATTACCTCCATCAACCCACCGATTCCATATTCTGCTAACAGTCTTTGGGTCTCGACCAAGGCGAGCAGCAATGTCGTGATACTATAAACCGCAATCACCATAGGCTAAAATCCGACCGGAAACGTGATGGTACGCATTTCTCCTCGTTACACGAGGCATCACAACAACGTTTCACCAGCCAACGCCGGTCAACTGTTGTTTGTGTATGAGAAATCGGTTGCAAACTTTCCTCATGTCAGCACGTTGTAGGTGCCGTCCCCGGTCTCAACCTTGTGTGAATGCTCTGAAAAGCTAATCATTTGCGCATCACAGCATCTTCTTCCTGTAGGTCACGTTTAGTGTCTGTAGCACGTCATCTTTGTGGTGCAGCAATTTTAATGGCCAGTAGTGAAAATTAAGAGGAAAAAGCAGTGGAACAATAACCAACGATCTTAATAAACCACACCAAAGAAACTCCTTATGAAGTGGGCGGATAATGTAGTCATCCTGAGAGGGCTTTAGTGATTGTAACCGACATCCCAAGGGAAATAGTTGTGAAGACGCCAAAAGACAGTACACATGCAGAACCTTGAAGATGAAATGACCAACGATAGCTTCGAAAGTAGTCTAACAGCACGATTCAAGACAGTGTCAGTGGGAAGAGAAGAGGTCCATCAGGATACTGAAGTTGCCGTCGCGATAGACACCCACCTTACGCAAACCATCATCGTCCTCTACGCAACGTAAAAGGATCATAATCTAGGATGGTGATAGAAAAAAGACGCATCACATATCCGCAAACTACGATCAATCCTGCCGGAAATGTTTCCTGCACAAGATTAGTCAAAAGCGCAACACACGTCTGATCTTTCTTTCACGCCGGCCGGTGTGTCCGAGCAGCTCTAGACGCTACAGTCTGGAACCGCGCGACTGTGACGGTCGCAGGTTCGAATCCTGCCTCGGGAATAGATGTGTGTGATGTCCTTAGGTTAGTTAGGTTTAAACAGTTCGAAGTTCAAGAGTTTGATGACCTCAGATGAGAAGTCCCATAGTGCTCAGAGCCATTTGAACCATTTTCTTTCACGAGAGTTGACCTGATGATGAACTAACTCAGCAGACGAACTCCCAGAGTCTGAGATGACATGAGCCCTGTGAACCAAGGTAGGAAGTACCCCTTGACGACAAGCTAGATGTTGACACCTATCAGCCTGTAGATACGAATCCGTATGAGTAGGCTTCATATAAGCGGGACATGCCAACGTACCAACAACCTTGCCCCTGATCATACACCAAGGAAGGTAAGACAGCCATCCTTTTCCACCTCCATCGTGAAACGAATATTGGGGTCGATTGAATTCATGTGTTCTAAAGAATCGTTCAAATTCTAAATGACGTGTGGCCAGACAACATTATTACTGTCTAAATACTTGAAAGAAAGGCGTAGGAAACCCACCGACTCCAAGGCCCCTTTGAACCGTGATTTATTCTCAAAGAATATTCTTAAGAATTTATTTTATTTACTAGCGATTCATCAAGAACATTAACACATTTAATCACACTATGTAAGCATGGAAGGAGTTGCCAGGGGTTAACTGATGAAATCAAATTCCATTACACAGATGGGAATTTTATTCACTTTAATAGGGCCTAAAAGCTTTTTTTTAAAAAGAAACAGATTTAAAATTATAATCAGAAAGCACCCTCTAAATATCAAAGTTACAAATTATTCAGAGGCAAAAAGAAACAAGTTTTGACTGTATGTGCTTTCGGGAAGAGAACCTTGCCGCTCCCTTCTGACAATGTCGTAGTTACAACCTCTCACAACAGCCTTTGAAAGATAACACTGGTGCAAATTTGGAACACACCAGATAACTTCAAAAGAAGAGTTTTAACAATTTACACAAGCACACAAACTATGCACCCCCGAAGGGGGGATGGAAATGGTATAATATTAAAAATATGGCATTTCAGTCTTCGATCACTTTTTTTTTTAAATGCCATATTTTTTATTTAAAAAACGATCGCGGAAATCCCATTAAGACAATCATGCTAGTTTTCAATTAAAATATTAACCTTACCACCAAAGCTGCAACTTGATTTTAACTACTAAGAAAAGCCTTATGGTGAAAGTGTGGCAACGTTATATACTAAAATGATAATTTAAATTAAAGCCCATGAAATGCAATCTTGTATAAAATTCTACAAGGTGGGCCAACCAATAGTTAAGATGCTCAACACTACACATATACCGCCTCTCAAGATCATAGGCAATAATAGCAAAGTTTCCGAAGATCAAAACATATTTCAGTTATTAGGCCGTTACACTCCAAGCAATAAATTCGTTAACACACCAATTCCGACAAACGTGACAGAGGCAGCTACTAACGTACGGTAGATTGATAGGGAGATTACCGAACAACCCGCAGGTTGCTCTAACCCGCCTCTACTCCACAAGGGAAATACGGACCACCGAATTTATAAACAACTGCGTTCCCGCGGATGGGCAAACGGAGAAGAATGGTGGGACGACCCCAAAACAAAGCGGCCGGTGACCTCACCAAGACTGCAAGTAGAATTTAACAAGAGTAAATCAAACAATATATCACCAATCACTTTTGTCTGCAGCTCGTGGTCGCGCGGTAGCGTTCTCGCTTCCCGCGCCCGGTTTCCCGGATTCGATTCCCGGCGGGGTCAGGGATTTTCTCTGCCTCGTGATGACTGGGTGTTTTGTGCTGTCCTTAGGTTAGTTGGGTTTAAGTAGTTCTAAGTTACAGAGGACTGATGACCATAGATGTTAAGTCCCATAGTGCTCCGAGCCATTTTTGAACCAATCACTTTTCTAATAAACTGCGTTTTCTCGAGAAGACCTGGCGCAGCACCCCCAAATCTCTCTCCCGAACCGTCCGCTGCCAGCCGCTTCAACGGACACAGGAAGGCGCGCCCATCTCCAGTCTCATGGCGTCACAGCTCGCACCGGCCGGACTGATGTCGTGGTTGACTCCTGTTGCTCTCGTGTCGACCGCGAAGTCACTACCCCTCACTATACGGCGCGGCCCACTGGACTCACATGGCGACCTCACATGCGCCGACGCTCAAGACGGACAAGTCATCTTGTGTCTCAGTGCGCGACCGACCAACCGATCGATCCAACCGCCAATGACCACTGGCTGAGCAAACTCGAGCAGACTCAAATATAGGAATTAAGCCCCGACCGGCCGACGACTCGCTAAGTTCTCTTGACTCTAATTTTGCCGGCTTTAAAGGTTGATCCGAACGACAGACATACTAGCACTCCGAACGACAGACAGGCATTAAATGCCTAAGAAATGCAGAAGAGAAACAGACGCAGACTGACCGAGTGGCGAGCTCATAGCGCCCTTTAAATCAGTGTTCGATTTGTGATTTTACCAGGGGGGGGGGGGGGGGAGAGGGGATGTCTTAGGGGGTTAGTATAATTATATATGTTACTACCTTGGACCGTGGCGTTACCCATGGTTAAACATTTATTTACAAATATATGTTAATGCCGAAACTCACTATTCATGCGTAAGCACTATCAGGAAAGCCACCCCTTGTTATATCTTTAAAAGTACATTATAGGTAAAGCTTATTTACAAAATCATCTACATACAGGTATACGAGGGGAATTCAAACAGTAAAGGCACATTTCTGAAAAGCTGTACTTAATCTGATGATAGAAAACTGAAACATGGTTTTTTTTCTGCGTAACCTCCCTGGACTTAAGTGCAGTTTTCCCGAAGTTTTACGAGTTTCTTTTATTTCATCAGAAAATACGTTTATTGGTTGCATCTGTAAGCAATTTTGCACCGCAGTAATGACGTCATCATCACTTTCAAATCTTCTTCACTGTACTGCTTCCGTTAAGGGTGCAAACATGTGAAAATCGCTTGGAGCCAGGTCTGGACTGTATGGTGGATGTTCCAGCACCTCGAATCTGAACTCCTTTATTGCGTCGGCTGTCCGTTTGGCGGAATGTGGGTGAGCGTTATCTTGCTGCAGGATGACACCTCTTCACAGCTATGCACGACGCTTGGATCTGATTGCAGGTTTTAGTTTCGTACGCAACAGATCACATCCACCATACAATACAGACCTGGCTCTAAAGCCTCGTTTACGCTGGTGGGGGAGAGGGGGGGGATGGGGGGGGGGGACGTCTTGCAACATTGTGGCATGCTACGGAAATGTGGTGTGCGACGTCTTGTCGTTCAGTTCTAAATGTTTTGAAATGCTTACCTACGACATAACACGTTTTCAAAATTAATAAGCAAACATATTAATAGTATTAATAGTAAGACTGTATTAACAACTTTCAGTGTTCTGGTCCACAAATTTAAATTATTTGTTAAGTTTTACTCCAGTGCGTGGGAAATAAACATCCCAGATTGGGATGCATAAACTAAAACCAGAGGAGAGGATGGACTGATGCAGAGGAGGGGGGGAGGGGGAGGGAATCTCCCCCCTTGCAAATCGCACTCTGCCTTAAATGCACGTGAACGGGCAACCTTTCACCTTTCCGAGCAGAGGGAGACACCAAAGCTGCGATTGCCACAGCGGCGCCCCCGCCAGTAACGGAGGGCGACTGCTTCACACTACGCTCTGCGGCGCGCTCTTCAAAACAGCAATTTTTACCACGGGTCAGCCTTCTTCGAAGTCTTCCATGAACAAACTGGCAATAATAGTTGACAACGTGTTTCGCATCGCAGCTCCATCTGCTATCTTGAAGTTCTGTTCACTGAATAAACAGTAAGAAAACATGTAGAAATAGGTTCATTAATTCAATGCTAAACCTATCTTCAATTAATCGAAACGAAACAGAAGGGGAACGCCAATGGAGAGAGAGACCACATCGAAACTTACTATAACATCTTTGGAACGCGTTGGCTCTGATCGACGTAAGAGATCCATCGAGTTCTTAATGTAATGCTCACACTGAGGAGTGGCTACTACAGAGCAGCAAGACGTTTTGCTTTATGAAGCATCACAGTGCGCGTTACTCGTAATCATCCTAAGAGGGACTCTTTACTTGTGGTTCTTCGAGAGGCCTATGGGAAACAGCACAATAAGAATTAAGGCTTTTGGTTGCCTCCCGCGAAAAGAACCTTTTTTTTCAGTCTTTCTCTCAACACTTGCGTGGAGTCAGCACCGATTCTGCGATACGCTACACTTTTGAATGTAATCCTGCTTGCCCAGAACAACTATGACGTTGCCCTTGTCCGCGGATGGAGTAACCGAAACACTATCAACGCTAAGGTGCTCCAGTCAACGCACAACATGACTCTCTCCTAACCTCTGCAGCATCAGTAGGTAGTGACTGATTTTATTTGTTCTCTTGAACCGGCTGTTTTTGAACTGACTAACACTTGAGAGTGGATGAAAATTTTAAACCTTTCCATTGCACGGACATGGCTGCACCATGAGAAGCTTTCGCGATGAGCTTTATCACAGAACGTCGAGATTCAGTATTAGACAACGAGTCACGGGAAAGTTCAAAGTTCACCATATGCCATGCAGTTACAGAATGTAAACCTGTCAGACAGTGACTATAAAGCACCGTTCAACCAATCGCAAGAAAAGCCGAAATTTTTGAATTTTTCATGCAATCATTAAATGAAGCAGAAACAATTACTTGGAAATAAAGTCTAACAGTAGATGGGTGTTATAAAATGCTTTCATGAACGTGAGCTAGGCCAGAACGTTGTTTGACAATACTGGCGGCAAGAGAATTAATATGATGCACAACTTTCGCAAACGTCGAAACAGTTATTCGATCAGGGAACGTCAAGAAAAAGGACAAAGCCCACTGCAGTCCTGTTCTACTGCAGCAGAGTTTATCCACACTCCGCAAGCAACCATGCATTCCTTCCACGTAGAAGTAAAAAAAAAGTCAGAAACTACTTTCTACCGGTCTATACAATCTCCAAAAACTTACGGGAATGAAGCTGGATGACGTCATCGACAGGTGCACAAACTGACATTAACAACGCCAAACTGCAGCAAGTAATAAGTCTGTAAGGGAATTTAAAATCTCAGTTTGCAAAGCTGTTCAAGGAAGATACTAAACACACACACACACGAATTTTTGTGGGCAGTATAAGATAGAGTACGACCGTATGATCGAAGTGAATGATCTACATAATTTATTCTAATCAGCAGCAGTATATAAATGACGGAATTGGTACGGCTAAGTAGTTGAGTGATGAGAGCACCTGATTATATGCGGAGGACGTGAGAGCGGTTCCCTGTACTGCCAGGGAGTTTTCCTTGATGGGTGGACGGCAACGGGGTCCAGTCAGCCTAGTGACAACTGAGGAGCTGCTTGAGTGTCAAGTAGCACCTTGAACCTCAACCACTATTTTGTATTGTCAAAGATTCAGTAAGGAAGTTCTGCTTTGTTACACCTGTCATTTTAACTGTTAACGTTTTGAGTTTCCATGTGCGTCTGTTAATAAAACGCGAATTTAAAGTTTAACTGTTTTTGCTAACCACTTGCAATTGTAACTTGCTAATGATTGAAAAATGAAGACTACTAACGACAATTGTTAAAAAATGTAACTACGTTTAAGCGTCGATCTGAATTGCACCAAAAGGACTCAAACAAGTCTGGTACCCGATAGGAGCTCTCCAATATTTATTGGACTGTTCTTCCTCATCCACCCTAGAGCCCGGATTTCGCACCTTCCTACCTTCATCTGTTTGATGCAAAGAAGGATGCACTCCGCGGGAAGCAGTACGTGGATGAGGGCGCTGCTTGGTGTATTCATCTCTTGGTCTTCGCCTACAATTTATCCCCCCCCCCCCCCGCCCCTCTAACCAGCAGTACTAAATTGGTGATCCCTTGATGCCTCAGAATGTGTCCTACCAATCGATCTCTTCTTTTACTCAGGCTGTACCACAAATTTCTATTCGCCACCATTCTATTCAGTACCTCCTCATTAATTACGTAATCCACCCAGCTAATCTTCAGCATTATTCTGTAGCACTACATTTAAAAATCTTCTATTCGCTTCTCGTCTAAACCGTTTATCGTCCATGTTTCACTTCCATACGTGGCTAGATTCCATACATATACTTTTACCAAGGACTTCCTGACACTTAAATCTATACTCGATGTTAATAACTTTCTCTTCTTCATAAATACTTTTCTTTCCATTGTCAGTCTAAATTTTATATCTTCCCTACTTCGACCATCATCAGCTACTTTGCTTCTCAAATAGCAGAACTCATTTACTACTTTAGCTCTCTCATTTCCTAACACAGTTCCCTCAGCATCATCTAATTCGACTACATTCCATCTTATATCCATCTTATTCCATCTTATATCCTGCTTTCAAGACACTGGTTATTCCGTTCAACTGCTCTTCCAAGTCCTTTGCTGTCTCTGACAGAATTAGTGTCATTGGCAAACCTCAAAGATTTTGTTTCGACTCCCTGGACTCTATTTCTTACAATTTTTGTTTTGTTTTCTTTACTGCTTGTTCAATATCCAGACTGAATAACATCAGGGACACGCAACAACCCTGTCTCACTTCCTTCGCAACTACTGCATCCCTTTCTTGCCTCTCAGTTCTTACAACTGACATCTGGTTTCTGTACAAATTGTAAATAGACTTTTTCTCCCTGTATTTTACTGCTGTCACCTGTACAATTTGAAAGGTGTTCCGTTCAACATGGTCATAAGCTTTCGCTAAGTCTACAACCGCTATAAACTTAGGTTTCTCTTTCCTGATTCTACGCTACTGGCCATTAAATTTGCTACACCACGAAGATGACGTGCTACAGACGCGAAATTTAACCGACAGGAAAAAGATGCTGTGATATGCAATTGATTAGCTTTTCAGAGCATTCACACAAGATTGGCGACGGTGGCGACCTCTACAACGTGCTGTCATGAGGATAGTTTCCAACCGATTTCTCATACACAAACAGCAGTTGACCGGAGTCGCCTGGTGAAACGTTGTTGCTAAGCCTCGTGTAAGGAGGAGAAATGCGTATCATCACGTTTCCGACTTTGATAAAGGTCAGATTGTAGCCTATCACGATTGCGGTTCATCGTATCGTCACATTGCTGCTCGCGTTGGTCAAGATCCAATGACTGTTAGCAGAATTTGGAATCGGTGGGTTCAGTAGGGTACTGCGGAACGCCTTGCTGGATCCCAATGGCCTCGTATAACTAGCAGATAAGATTGAATAATCAACGAAAGGATAATGTTCTACGAGTCGGGGCGTGGAATGTCAGAAGCTGGAACGTGGTAGGGAAACTAGAAAACCTGAAAAGAGAAATGCAAATTCTCAATCTAGATATAGTAGGGCTCAGTGAAGTGAAGTGGAAGGCAGACAAGGATTTCTGGTCAGATGAGTATCGGGTAGTATCAACAGCAGCAGAAAATGGTATAACAGGTGTAGGATTCGTTATGAATAGGAAGGTAGGGCAGAGGGTGTGTTACTGTGAACAGTTCAGTGACCGGGTTGTTCTAATCAGAATCGACAGCAGACCATCACCGACAACGACAGTTCAGGTATACATGAGGACGTCGCAAGCTGAAGATGAACAGATAGAGAAAGTGTATGAGGATATTGAAAGGGGGACGAAAATCTAATAGTCATGGGCGACTGGAATGCAGTTGTAGGGAAGGAGCAGAAGAAAAGATTACAGGAGAATATGGGCTTGTGACAAGGAATGAAAGAGGAGAAAGACTAATTGAGTTCTGTGACAAGTTTCAGCTAGTAATAGCGAATACCCTGTTCAAGAATCACAAGTGGAGGAGGTATACTTGGAAAAGGTCGGGAGACACGGGAAGATTTCAATTAGATAACATCATGGTCAGACAGAGATTCCGAAATCAGATACTGGACTGTAAGGCGTACCCAGGATCAGATATAGACTCAGATCACAATATAGTAGTGATGAAGAGTAGGCTGAAGTTCAAGACATTGGTCAGGAAGAATCAATACGCTAAGAAGTGGGATACGGAAGTTCTAAGGAGTGACGAGATACGTTTGAAGTTCTCTAGCACTATAGATACAGCAATAAGGAATAGCGCAGTAGGCAACACAGTTGAAGAGGAATGGACGTTTCTAAAAAGGTCCATCACAGAAGTTGGGAAGGAAAACATAGGTACAAAGAAGGTAGCTGCGAAGAAACCATGGGTAACAGAAGAAATACTTCAGTTCATTGATGAAAGGAGGAAGTACAAACATGTTCCGGGAAAATCAGGAATACAGAAATACAAGTCGCTGAGGAATGAAATAAATAGGAAGTGCAGGGAAGCTAAGGCGAAATGGTTGCAGGAAAAATGTGAAGACATCGAAAAAGATATGATTGTCAGAAGGACAGATTCAGTATACAGGAAAGTCAAAACAACCTTTGGTCACATTAAAAGCAACGGTGGTAACATTAAGAGTGCAACGGGAATTCCACTGTTAAATGCAGAGGAGAGAGCAGATAGGTGGAAAGAATACATTGAAAGCCTCTATGAGAGTGAAGATTTGTCTGATGTGATAGAAGAAGAAACAGGAGTCGATTTAGAAGAGATAGAAGATCCAGTATTGGAATCGGAATTTAAAAGAGCTTTGGAGGACTTACGGTCAAATAAGGCAAAAGGGATAGATAACATTCCATCAGAAATTCTAAAATCATTAGGGGAAGTGTTAACAAAACGACTGTTCACGTTGGTGTGTAGAATATATGAGTCTGGCGACATACCATCTGACTTTCGGAAAAGCATCATCCACACAATTCCGAAGAGGGCAAGAGCTGACAAGTGCGATATTTATCGCACAATCAGCTTAACATCGCATGCATTGAAGCTGCTTACAAGAATAATAGACAGAAGAATGGAAAAGAAAACTGAGAATGCGCTAGGTGATGACTAGTTTGGCTTTAGGAAAAGTAAAGGCACAAGAGAGGCAATTCTGACGTTACGGCTAATAATGGAAGCAAGGCTAAAGAAAAATCAAGACACGTTCATAGGATTTGTCGACCTGGAAAAAGCGTTCGACAATATAAAATGGTGCAAGCTGTTCAAGATTCTGAAAAAAGTAAGGATAAGCTACAGGGAGAGACGGGTCATATTCAATATGTACAACAACCAAGAAGGAATAATAAGAGTGGACGATCAAGAACGAAGTGCTCGTATTAAGAAGGGTGTAAGAGAAGGCTGTCGCGTTTCGCCCCTACTCTTCAATCTGTACATCGAGGAAGCAATGATGGAAATAAAAGAAAGGTTCAGGAGTGGAATTAAAATACAAGGTGAAAGGATATCGATGATACGATTCGCTGATGACATTGCTATCCTGAGTGAAAGTGAAGAAGAATTAAATGATCTGCTGAACGGAATGAACAGTCTAATGAGTACACAGTATGGTTTGAGAGTAAATCGGAGACGAAGGTAATGAGAAGTAGTAGAAATAAGAACAGCGAGAAACTTAACATCAGGATTGATGGTCACGAAGTCAATGAAGTTAAGGAATTCTGCTACCTAGGCAGTAAAATAACCAATGACGGACGGAGCAAGGAGGACATCAAAAGCAGACTCACTATGGCAAAAAGGCATTTCTGGCCAAGAGAAGTCTAGTAATATCAAACACCGGCCTTAATTTGAGGAAGAAATTTCTGAGGAGGTAGTAAAACATGGACTGTGGGAAAATCGGAACAGAAGAGAATCGAAGCATTTGCGATGTGGTGCTATAGACGAATGTTGAAAATTGGGTGTACTGATAAGGTAAGGAATGAGGAGGTTCTACGCAGAATCGGAGAGGAAAGGAATATGTGGAAAACACTGATAAGGAGAAGGGACAGGAAGATAGGACATCTGCTAAGACATGAGGGAATGACTTCCATGGTACTACAGGGAGCTGTAGAGGGAAAAAACTGTAGAGGAAGACAGATTGGAATACGTCAAGCAAATAATTGAGGACGTAGGTTGCAAGTGCTACTCTGAGATGAAGAGGTTAGCACAGGAAATGAATTAGTGGCGGGCCGCATCAAACCAGTCAGTAAAAAAAAAAACTCTACGAACTGCGACCTTCCCGACAGGAAATCACGAATCCAGTCGCACAACTGAGAAGATACCCCATAGCCCCGCAGCTTGATTAGAAGTCGCTTGTGAGGAACGCTGTCAAAAGCTTTCCGGAAATTTAGAAATACGGAATCAATTTGAGATCCCTTGTCGATAACGGCCATTACTTCGTGCGAATAAAGAGCTAGCTGCGTTGCACAAGAGCGATGTTTTCTGAAACCATGCTGACGGCGTATCAATAGGTCGTTTCCTTCGAGGTGCTTTATAATGTTTGAATACAGTATATGCTCCAAAACCCTACTGCAAACCGACGTCAATGATATAGGTCTGTGGTTAGATGGATTACTCCTACTACCCTTCTTAAACACTGGTGCTACCTGTGCAATTTTCCACTCTATAGGTACAAATCTATCGGTGAGCGAGCGGTTGTATATGAGTGCTAAGTAGGGAGCTATTGTATCAGCGTAATCTGAAAGGAACCTAAACGGTATACAATCTGGACAAAAAAAAGAAAAAAAACTAGCAGTCCAGATGACAGGCATCTTAACCGCATGGCTGTAACGGATCGTGCAGCCACGTCTCGATCCCTGAGTTAACAGATGGGCACGTTAGTAACACAACAACCATCGACGACGTTTGCAGCGGCATGGACTATCAGCTCGGAGACCGTGGCTGCGATTACCCTTGACGCTGCATCATAGACAGGATCGCCTGCGTTCGTGTACTCAGCGACGAACCTGGGTGCACGAATGGATGAATGCAGGTTCTGTTTACAGCATCATAATGGACGCATCCCTCTTTGGCGACATCGCGGTGAACGCACAGTGGAAGCGTGTGTTCGTCATCGCCATACTGGCGTATCACCCGGCGTGATGGTATGGGGTGCCATTGGTTACAGTCTCGGTCACCTCTCGTTGGCATTGACGGGACTTTGAACAGTGGACGTTACATTTCAGATGTGTTACGAGCTGTGGCTCTACCATTCATGTAATCCCTGCGAAGCCCTACATTTGAGCAGGGTAATGCACGATCGCATGTTGCAGGTCCTGTACGGGCCTTTCTGGATACAGAAAATGGTCAACTGCTGCCCTGGCCAGCACATTCTCCAGATCTCTCACCAATTGAAAACGTGTGGTCAATGGTGGCCGAGCAAATGGCTGGTCACAATACGCCAGTCACTACTCTTGATGAACTGTGGTATCATGTTGAAGCTGCATGGGAAGCTGTACCTGTACACGCCATCCACGCTCTGTTTGACTCAGTGCCCAGGCGTATGAAGGCCGTTTTTACGGCTAGAGGTGGTTGTTCTGGGTACTGATTTCTCAGGATCTATGCACCCAAATTGCGTGATAATGTAATCACATGTCAGTTCTAGTATAATATATTTGTCCAATGAATACCCGTTTATCATCTGCATTTCTTCACGGTGTAGCAATTTTAAAGGCCAATAGTGTATTTTCTATGAGAACTCGTAAGGTCAGTATTGCCTCGCGTGTTCCTACATTTCTCCGTAATCCAAGCTCATCTTCCCCGAGGCTTGCTTCTACCAGTTTTTCTATTGAATCTATCGATACCTATCAAAAATCATACACTAATTTGTTCCAAACCAAAACTCCACACGTTCCCAATTATATGTACGAGAGTAAAATTGTATCTTCTTGCTTGGAGCAGAAGAGAAGTCGTAAATTATGGTGACAACATATTTTACGCAGTTCCTTCACATCCCTGTTAACATAAACAAAGGTGACGAGCCATGACTCCCTCCTGAGCCATTGTTCTCAAAGTTGCTTCACCACGATTTATGTCCGAAGAAATCTTGCATCCAAGATAGATATTTTACTCACCCGCGTTATAACGTTAACGTATTTGAGCAGTTTTGGTACTGTCTGGAGTGTGACAGGTCTATTTTAATCATCTGTACACGTTATCGGCGACCATCATGCATTGTAGCACCCCCTAGGTGGCGCAGCTGTAGCGCTACGAAGACGTCATGATCTCGTGTTGCCGGCGGTTAAGGGCCTCTTCTATAGAATCGAATGACAGTCAGTCAGACACCTCAGTTACTGACTTCAGACTCATATTCCGCGTCACCGTGTGCTTCGCGGTAGGGCAGTGAAATATCATGACTGCAAGTTGTGCTGTGAAGATTTTTATCCTGTCAGATGTGATGGTAAGCTTCTGCAGACTGCTACCTTCAAATAAGTAATCTAACGACGTTCTAGATCCACATATCCGGCACCGTTTGATGATTTATGTGGTAAGGCCGATCTCTAGTGGCGCGAAGCACGCCCTGGTCAGTGCAGGGTGTGCCTGGCTTCGTGGACAGCTATTTGAGCCCACTTCCAATCTGGAGCGTGTTGGCCGTCGATGAGTGGGACAAATCTTCGAAATAGTTTAAGCATGTTGGAAAAGTCACTCGGCTGAAGGCACAAAGGTGAGTATCGAAGGTGTTCGAAGCAAAGACGTATTAATAGTATAAATAAAGTTTAATTTATTACGTCGAGCCAGCTTCTAAGAGATACAATTTCTTTAAGTTTAAAAAAAATAATTATTTGTAATTAAATGATTATAACAATTTAAAAATTTCACAAGTATAGTGTATTGCACAGTCAGTAGTCTTTACGCTGGCCGTTGCGCTCCTTGCTGCGGTAATGAAAGAAGAAAATATTAACGAAATCGTTGTGTATGCCAACCTTTATGCGTCAGCTGATCAATTAAGGTTATATTACTCTTACTTTAAAAGGATTTAACATTTCTGTCACAGAAAAAGAATGGTTTTAACACTCAAATGTTACAAGCTATTTGGTAAAAGGCTTATGATTTGTCAGAGGCTGATTAGAGGAGACACATTAAAATTAGATCACTTTTTTGCTTGGGTCGTCACTTTGGTTTTAACTGATTTAGCCTCAGCATTGTTTGTGCTCCATATTTTCTTGTGTTAATCAGTTGCATCTTGAGATACTGCGTAAATTTTTGTTATAGTTGTTATCGAAATATATCTAACTATTTGAACCGTCATGCCCACGAGCGAAGACGAAGACTGGACTAGTTTCCGAACTGCTTCGATGACATTCTTTTACAATGTTAAATTCAGCATTGTGCACGAATTCAAATCAACGTTTGTCTCATTATACTTCTTGATTTCAAGTTTTCAAGACAGCTTTGTATTAAAAGATGTGAAATAAATGTTTGTGAATTTTTGAAATTAAAGATTCCTGGGCCCTTGTATCTCCAGCTCACCCACGTCCCCACTTGCAGTTTCAGTAGTACCCAACTACTTTCTTATGTCGTAGAAAAGTATATACTTCAACTGTGCATTCCAAACATTGCCTGCACCTTAGCACTATCCATAATCAAGTGTCTTATCCTGATCTCAAGTCAGATAAAAAAAAGCGCAGAAGGAAAACAAGTAGTACGTAAGTGGCTTACTTGAGTGACTATTAAAAATTTTATTTCAAAGCAAAATAAATTTCTCGGACTGTACTTCCATTCGATATAATATTATAACAAATAATCCGTTTCTTTACAAAAAATACACAAAGCATACATTCACCTGAAGTCAAGGGTAGCACAATCAAGCAACACTTGTTAGTAACACGTTGCGATAGATCATAACAAACCTCGAACTTTAAATAAGTGCTGTTTTGTCAGAAAAAATTTATGTTGTTATGTTACAAGCTCCATGGTTTGGAAAGTGGACAACGGCCAAACGTGTTAGTCCCTTGTCTCTCCATACAACGCCCGAATGACGTAATGTGACAGAGGATGACGTGGCGGCTGGTCGGCAAGTCCTGTGGACTTATAAATAACTAAATTACAGGCATTGGAGGAAGTAAACTGCGTTTCAAATCCACAGTGCTAAACTTGCACCCAACTGGACCTGGATTCTCGAAATATAGACTTCCTGTATTTTGCCACAATAACTTAAAGACAAAGGACCGGTCAGTTCTCTTGGAGCAGATACGTTCCGTCTCCTGCCCCATTTATTCGCAATACAAGCTCAGTCTCTCGTCACGCCTTCATCAAGGTGATGTGAAACTGTTGTGTACATAGTTCTGCGTAGTCAGCGCGTACACAACTTTCCCACAAGAGCGCGCCCCGCCAAGCACAACAGCGCAGGCACAGCGCTCGTCTGTCTCCGCACTACGAGATGGCGCTGCCTTGGAGACGTACCAAGTTCTGCTTCCGCCGATCCGAGTATTATTATGTAATGCAGCCAATGAGATTGCTGCTAATGCAGAACCTTTTCTCCTCGCGGATCACACTCGCGCAGTGATACCTGAAAGCGCGAGGTTTTATAACGAGTGTACAGACCTCCGATTAGTCAGTCTGCATTTGTCTGTACCAGTCTGCATTTGTCTGCACCAGTTCGCATTTGTCTGCACCAGTCTGCATTAGTCTGTACCAGTCTATAGTCAAGTTTCAGTGTGCACCTAATAAGATTATCATATTCCTGTACATGGCCATGAAGATAAATGTATAGACACTTTGTCAAGTACAGAGATATGTGAGAATAAGATTAAAGTACCAAGACCAAAGGAACTTCAGGCTGTCAATTGTAAATAGCATTCAGAATCAAGTTACATAATGTTTATGCTTGTTATTATTTTAATAAATGCGTGTGAAAATTCATCAAGGTCTGTTTAAAGTTGGTCACGGTCAGTCTGCTACTATAAGCGTGCAATTGGCATCTATATCGTCTGACCTAACGGCAGAAGATAAACACGCCACAATAACACCACGAGTCATATTGCTGACACTTGCTTACTTCGTTAGAGCGACAAGTCAAATAATCTGATGGTGTGTGTACCGAAGGTCTCACAGTACGCGCACCACAGAAACATTAATTTCTCCGTGAACGTCAAGAGTATTTCGAAGTCAGACTCTCTCGATTTCACATTAAGCGTGTTTTCCTGTCCCAGATATTCGTATAAGGTCCTCCGCGACGATTGCTAGGAACAGAGAGATGACGTCCAATAAGCTGAAATGTGCTACGGGGCATCTGCATATATATATTTGGGTTCGAACTTCGTCCTGGCGTGGTTAACTTTTTTTTGTGATATTCCGTTGTGTGTATTGTCTGGTAAAAAGTAATAACAAAACATAATGCTTAGTGTCTACTAGTTAATACATTTACAGTTATGTGCAACGTTGCGGGTTTGTTCACTGTGGCAGTATATTTTGTTAGAACTTCTAATATCATGAATATTGGTGAGAAATCTGTAGAACATAATACGTCGCCTGGAACGACAAATGCACTAGCCAATGGATACAAGTCGAACATGTCGCTTCGTGCATAGTCAGAAAATCACATCTTTCGTGAGTCGCGAGTAGCAAGGTGAATTTAAACGTTGTGGCGGACTAGCAGCTGTCTATACACCCGCACACACACACGCACGCACACACACACACACACACACACACACACACACACACACACACACACACACACACACACAGTCCTCCTTCCAGTTCCCTCATATCAAACGTATATCGGTTTATTAGCGATCTTTCTTTACTTCACCCAGACGTATCCGCATAATGTAGCTGCAAGTCACTAATCACTACAAATCCTTGCTTTCTTCAAATTGAAGCTGGACTAATATGTCCGTCTGCGTTGTGGCCAGTCGGATTAACGAAGATGGATGGCAGTAGAAGAGAAGACAAATGTACTTCCCTGTCTCTCTCTGCTGGGTACACTCTTGGCAGACTTTCTAAAATATAGTTTGTCATAATCATTAGTTTAGACGACGGATAGTAACTGTTGCAGAAAAAATTTCTTCGTTTGTTCCCTTTCATTTTCTATACAGCTCGCATCACCAGTTCTTACTTACAAGCAACCGGTTCCGAGTTAATCTCATCGTAGCCAGACAATTACTGCCGTCGTTATGCTAGCTGAAATGCAGACTGCGTGGTAAGTGCTGTAACGATTGCCGTAACGACCGCAGCACATGTTTGATGAAGTCGAAACTGTCTACGCGTATAAGAAAGTAGCGAGTCACTGATGACTTTATTAGGCTGAAACGTCTCTGTGGAGTCGTTTCATAAGACGCTTGTCTCACTGGGTTCTGTGCATCGTGTTCTGTCCACCGCCTGATTGCGGTTTAATTATTAACTCTCCTAGAAAGACCGAGCAATCAAACTGAAGCTTATTAAATGTAATGTGTTTGATTTTTTTTATGCTCCATAGGAAATCATGACCTGTATTTAGTACCGTTTCCCCTCACCCTGCCTTATGTGTACGTGAATGTGGTTTCGGGTTTCTTTTGTTGGGGACGCTGAGTCGGTTGTCGTCTGCTAGGACCAGGTGCTGTCTGCTTCTCGATTGGAAGGTAGCACAGGATTACCAGCGTAGGATCCCAGTACCTGGACAGAGAGGTTTACCCCTTTTAGTCTGAGGTTGGTTTGTCTAGGTTCGTCTGAGCAGTTGCCAGACATCGCCACACAACAGGCTGTTCTGCCCAAGCGCAGCTACGATGACGTAGGCAGCCCGTGCTTGGTTCTTGCTCTGCTCATGCGCTTTTCGTCGCATTCCTGTGTGGAATTTCGTGCGTGGAGGAGCATCAGGTGACCATGCGTAGCCCTGCATGTTGTTGAGAGCACCTGGAGCAATTGTTTTATCAGTTCTACCCAGATCAGGAATGCAAATAAAGAAGCAGTTTTTCGCGTATTATTCATTTGAAAACTAGACTCCACAGCTCAAAGTGTCATAACATTTTGCTATGTGGTGACTTTGACAGATTTTTTTTAAATTTGTAGTCTACAATATTGTTATGTAGCATTTCCAATCAGGTTTACATCCACACGGTACTGCAAAAAGCTAGAAAGGTAGAATACAAATTTCTTGCAAAAAACAAGTTTATTGTTTTGCTTACGCCAGAATAAAGGACAATAAATTTCATGACTATTTCAAAATGTGTAAAAAGTGAACGAGGTTGTCTGGGAGGCAAAGGTACTGTACAACTCACAGTTTATATTTTACTCTAGAAATATAAAGCTATGTGGGGAGTTAAAATGATAAAACACGATATGCTGCCAGTCTACAATTAAGCATAGAATGGCATTATATAAATTTGAGATGTAAACACAAATTAAGAATAGACAAGTGCCTTGTGATCGAAAACCACTGTGTTTCAGAAAAGGCAGATTTGTAAAATTCTGCTACAGCTGTCAGTTTATTTGAAGCAAAATATTTGGTTCAAAGCTACTGACCAAATTTGCCTACTTAGTCATCGTCAAGTCAATGTTTACGTACGTCCATACGTATATAGCATTAAGAGATCTTACAGTGTCATAAATGGAACAGGACATCAGAGACTACTCCAGCAGCATCGGAATTTCGTAAACACTACTAAAATGCTTCATTACGCTCTAATTGCACATTTCTATGTCCAGATCCACCCTGAAGTATCTGACATTCAGCTTCTCTACGTGGTTTTTCGTGATACCAGTTTTCTTGGAGTTCCGGTACTGTATTCTCATGTTTGGTTCTTAATTATGATATAACATCATTCGTCCCAGAAAATGAAAATTTGCACTTGAAACTGAACGAAATAGAAAGTAGCCAATAATGCGGAATGAGACCCTTCGTTTCAAATAAACTGCCTCAGTGGAAAAAAAATTATAAAAGCAAATTTCTCTACAAAACTGACAGAAATATCTTCATTAAGACATTAATGGTTGATTGCTAATAACTTGGAAATAATATAAAATCCGAAAATTGAAACTACTTACTTATTTTGGTTTCTCATGATTACGAGAATGCATATTAATTCACTTAATGATCCCGGCCACAGAAATCTGTTTTGTTGTCATTTGACGTGGGATCTGTAAACGAAGAGACCAGCAACAACACGAAACATATATACGGGTCACGTGGCGAAGAATTCTCCCACTATAACTCAGCTTGCTCTGTGCATGCGCGAATCTGGCAGCTTGGGCGCCCCGGAAAAATTTTTCCGCGTAGCATCTGGCTACTTGCTGCTACTGCTCATAGGGCAAACAGCCACGCTTGAAGTATCCAGAAGCGGGAGAAGGCACCGGCCATTCGCGAATTCAGCTCTGTGCATGCGCACGAGCGAACCTTCTGTCAAGTTGGTAGCGGAAGCCTCCCCCTCTGGTAGCTTCCGTTGCACCGGTAATTAGGTGAAGCCCGGTGGAGAAAGGACACACGGCTGCCAACGGTTGGTGAGTACAGTTCGTAGCTAGAGAAGGTTTCTGCTGATAAGAAGTAGGTCGAATTAGAACTTCCCTATGTTAATTCATGGAATATTTAAGTACTTCAGCTTAACTGAAGTTTGTGTAGTTATGTATTTCCGGAATGTGGCATAATTATTTTGTTAAAAAAATCGGCGAAGATGGTGATTGAAATTAAAAGGACGGAAGTTGCTTTGTTCCTTTCGGACATCTTGGTGTGGAAATTCTAGCAGTGAATATGGTTATCGTGTCTCCCTACCACTTTCGCGCAACGACGCTCTGAGCGTGTTTTTTAGGGAATTAACTAGTTTGAACCTGGGACCTGTTGCTGGTATGGAGACGCCAGACCACACATGACATGTAGAATTCAGAAGAGTTCAGTGAGACTAGCGATGGTATAATCAAGTACTAAATGATCTCAGCGTCAGCTCCACTGCACTCCCTGTAAAAGAATCTTAATACTAACTAAATTTAGTGGAAAGGGTTCAAGGCTTTCCTATTTTTAGTTAGTTGGTAGAATAACGTCGAAAAAGCAGTTAAGTTTACCATTGGAAATTTTATTCTACTCTTAAAACATCGTTTATAAATTGCACTATTGATAAAAGGAAATGTTTTAATACAGGATGGTAAAAACCAACTGCGTTCAACCAAAATGTGAACGAATATTCCCTAAATGGGTTTCCAAGTTATACAATCGATCGAAGGATGACCTATGCCATATCACATCTATAATCTAGGTTAAAATTAAGTTTCACAAAAGAGAAAACTATCAAAATGGTCCACAGTGACCCTCAATTATCTTCAATTACTTATCTAACTTGTCGTAAATTACAGTGGCTGATGTGGCTTCTCAATAACTATAAAATAGATAAATCATCGCGTTTCAGATTTTTACTTCAAGTGGCAAATGTGAACACCATGAGTTTTAATTAACGATCGACACTAGTATTACGCAAAAAGGGGGTGTAACAGATGAGACTTCTGCAGTTCTGAGTGAAGCCTTATGCGCTCAAAAATGCGGCATTGCGTGCGTTCATTACCTTGTCGGTGTCTAAGCAGCGTCAGGGCGGCAGCGGCCGGCGCAGCAGCCATCCAGCTCGCCGTCTCGGAACCAACTCTCGTAACTTCTCCTTACTACAATTTACCGAAGTTAGCTTAAAAAAACTATCTGGCTGTGTTTTCATCTGACCAATCAGGGTCTCAATGTTAACCTTAAGCTCCACCTACAAAAATTCTGTCTATCCAATGAGAAACGTTATACTTTTCGTGGTGGGGCAATGTTTTTAAAGTTTGCAACGTAACAGAGACGCTAAAAAGTCTCACGCTAAAACCTGCACCTAGTGTGGTCCTTTTAGCGTTATCGTAAGATCTATACTGCTCTTCTGGAGGGCTCTATCTTTTAACATGGGCTGGGGAGTGATCCTAATGTAACAGACACGCGAAAAAGTCTCACGCTAAAACGTGCGGGTTGTATAGTTGTACAGGTGGGCTCGCAGCGTGGGTGCCCAGCCCCTCCCTTATCTAGCTTAACACGGTTCTGCTCTCGGCTTCTGTCCTCGTTTCTCTCCTCGGAACTGCGTCTGCCTGACGATGGGAAGGTACGACATGCATTTAGGCATTCTTGTGTTAGTCTGTGGTATTCCATTTGCTCACTCGTTACTCGTATTACTTTGGTTAATTTAATGTCACGATTTATTCCGAGCTATGTGACATACTACTGGATTTGCTTATCACGTCAGGGTTTTCATGTAAGGTGTTGGATTTGCCTGACACCTTACATATCACCACCCTTCAAACTTAATTTTTGCACTGAATTTGGCAATGATTGAATCGTTGTCTAAGTCAGTCAAAAATTTTTTAATTTATCTAAATTTTGTTGCGTATTGTTCAGCCACGTTATTCTGCTCTATGCTAGTTTGTATTACTAATTTATATTTTTGTATTCTTCCACATTATAATTAAAAATGACAAGAGAAGAATATTTTTATACTATTATTAATTTTTAATTATTTTCTTTCTTTATTTATGTGTGAAGTTTGTTTTTTAAGAAGTTTGTTATCGAAAGTGAGGAGTCTTTCACATCGATTTTCTTAGAAATATTGTTTTTATAAATGTAGTAATTAAGTAAAATCTATTCCTAACACATTTTCTAAATATCATGTACAAGTAAAATGTTTTTGTTTCGAGACACGCATTTCAACATTGTTACACTAACAAATAATTATTTCCAAGAATTGCTTTGACAAAGCAATATACATACACACGTATTGAGGTATTATCCTAATAAATGGTACAAATGTTAAAGAAAGGGAAAACATCCAACAAGATAATTTTTTATTCTTTGTTTTTATGGGGAGAAACTAAGTAAATTAGTTATTCTTTTATTTTCATGAGGAGAAAATAAGTGGCATATTGTTTCTTTATATACTGTCCATTTCAGAACTAATGACTTGTTTTTATCGATAGTCTATCTTTTACTTAAGTCCATAGTCAATGACTGTTATTTTGTAGTTTATTAGCTGTCTGGTGTGGTTAACTTATTTAGTTTTTCACACGTTTCTTTTGCACAATTCCTACATCACATAATTTGATTTCACGCATTCACCCAATCCTATGAATGTTCAAGCATGACGTTGGATGTTTTTGAACGAAGGTGATGGACTTGAGCGAGATGGATGTGGGCAAGCATTTGATGTACAGCTTCGTTCGTCGTTCCTGGTTGGCTTTGCAAGTGTGTGTTGCTGTTGTGGCGGTCCCATAATGGAATGGAGCTGTGAGTGCAGAATCTCGTGGTTTACTGGCGTTGTATGCGTGAAAGTCATCGTTATGTGTCGATGAAAGCGGTCGTTTTTCGTTGTAATACTTCGCAGACGACTAGTTTACAATAGGATAGGGATTTGGGAATGTATGTCGACTATTCTTCACCCATCTTCTTTCTTGGTCTCAATCTTGCGAATCTTCAACTTCTGTTCTTCCTGCTTTTTCTCTGCTTCTTACTTGCTTCTTGGTTCTTCTCTGGGCAGGATATGGAAATATTTATTGATAACTAGTCGCTTTGAAGTTCTCCTCCTAGTAACAGTTTGATAAATTGTTTGGGCGCGTCATTTTTAATTTGTGGAAGTTTTCTTAAGTTTCGTGCATCAGCGTGCTGTTTAATAGCAGTAGTGTGACTTTTACGCATATTTTTTGCCAGCGGTGGCTTGCCCAAGCGGTCTTCTCGTCCGGCCGTTTTTTGCTCGCTCCGTTCATTCGGGGCTCGGAGACCCTTCCGGCGTTCGCCGTCCCAACGCCGTCCCGCCGCGTCTCAGCAGGGGTCTGTCACTGTGGGGCTCTGTGTTCCATCCCTGCAGGGTTCCACCTAGCGGGCACATTTATTGCCCACTTTCGCTACAAGGGCCGTCTGTTAGTTTCGCCTTTCCCTTCTCCTGACACTCCTGCTATGTAGGAATCGTGTCTTGCTAATTACGTCCTTTTCTTTCTTGATACATCTCGCGTTGCAACTTGTGGGTCGTTGCATAACTTCCTTGCTGGAGTTTTTACAATGGTTGTTACAAAAAGTTTTACTTACAATCATCTAACATATATCTACTATCTACTTGTTTTGCGCCTACTTAAAAAACTTTACAAATTTCGGCGCCCTTTCCATGTTACAATTCTAAGATATTTGGAGTCTTAACGTCTACTCAAGAATCCTCAAATTCGTTTTTTCTTTTTGTGTAGTGTCGTGGTGTATAGTATTTTAGTATTTCATGCTGTTAGACTATCTACGCTTTATCCCTTCACCTTAAGCTATGGTACTATTGTGTTATTATTGAAACTACTTTCTTTTTCCCACCTTCCTCTCTTCATTCTTCTTTCACCTGACGATCTTATCTGCAACATAATCTTGAAATATTGTGCTGATTATTTACCAATATTAAAATTAATCTTCAAGCTTTTACTGAAAGTGTTTAATACTGGCAGTCTTAGGTAAAAATACCTCTGCTTTATCTCGTAAAATACCCTCTAATTCTCTTTTACTGTGTTCCGAAATACCGTGAACTTCTTGTAATTTTTTGACGATTTCTTTATGGACTTCTAACATGAGTTGAGGCGATTCCTTCTTTTGTGCATACCATTCTAATTCTTCATCCTCTTTATCTCGCATCATTCTTAATTGTTTGTTAATAACTGGTATTTCTTCTAATTTTAGCTTTTGCTCAAAGAGAAGTGTGACATTCGCGAATGTTACGCTACCTTTCCCCATATCTATTATCGCTCGTCTCTCATTTAAAAAATCTGCACCTATAATCAAATCTACAGTTAGTTTAGGTATAATCACGAAGTTGGCTTCGATCTTTTGACCTTGGCACGAAAGAGTTAACCTTGTTTGTCTTGTAACTTCCGCAGCATTGTTTCTAATAGGACCTCTTACTTTAATCTTACTTGTTTTCAGAACTGGCCATTCCTCATTGGCATTACATTGAATGAATAAATTTTCTGAGATCGCAGTCAGTTCACTTCCGCTATCAATTACAATATTGACTGGGATTTGCTTTAGCATGGCCTTCACAATTGGTTGAATTTGAAAGGGTTGGTTCTGTTCTTCTTCTTCTTGCATCAACGAATCCTCCACTCAATCATACATGAGTCTTTTTAGGAATTTCCCTTGTGAATTCGAACTTTCTGTAGGATAATCTTCGACTGCTACTTCTCTCTCTTTTATTTCCTCTTCTCTATTTCTTCCATCATTTACGCTTTCTTCAACATCTTCTACTTTTTCCTCATCCTCGTCTATCTTCTCCTTTTTCGTCGCTCCTTCCACATAATCGCATCTAAATGCTCTAATTATCGCTTCATAACTTCCTTCATTATATACGTTGGGTTGTGTGCCCACTTGTAACTTATTTTCAACTTCTGTCGACTGCGCATTATCCTCACTGAATTCGCTTTCCATGGTTTCGCTCTCAAATAGCTCTGCAATATTACTTCGTCCTTTCCTCCTCCATTCGTTGTGCATGCCTCTGGTAATTCATCTTCCTCGTCAGTATTCTCATCTGGTCCCTGCGGATTTGTTTCTTGCTTCTTCTCTTCTCGTGATAAGATTTTGACTTCTCTGTTCAAGGTGCTGCAATTGTCCTGGGTCGGTGCGTCATTCTCTTTGGCATGGGCGCTTAGCTGTCAATTCGAACGTTTTTCGGGGTTTGGTGGTTTTACTTCCACCTCTTCTATCTGCAGTCGCTTTTCTTGTTCATCTTATTGATAGTGGTTTCTTTGTTGATAATTTGTCGGTCTATTGGTTCTCCAGTACCCGTTCCGGTTGTTGTTATTCCCTCTGTAATAGTTGTAGCCGTTCCTGGATGAATTATATTTATTGCCATATTCTCTCCTAAATCCATAACCGGTTCTTTGTTGAAATCTATTGTCGTTTCTAAGTGCGAAGTTATCACGTGGTTCGTAATTATTGTTTCTTCGTACTCTGTCTTGTGGATTTCACTGCTTTTTGCTTTCGTTTTCACGTGCGCTTCGTCTTTTTCTTGCGTCATCTTCCGAAAATATGAACTCTAGTTCCCTTAGAATACCTTTAAATGCTTCGACGTCATTGCCTCCGCGACCTACTAGTGATTGCTGGTATTTCAATGGTAGCTTCATCGCGCATAATTTAATCAACTCTCCGCCACTGTATGGTACATCTAAGAATTGATTTTTGTTTGCCATTACTTCGAAAAATTTCACGGGACTCTACTCTCCTGAATTTTCAAAATATGTGTTCTGTAATAATCCGTACTTCACTCTGTTCTGTGCTTCGCTGGACCAATATCGTGAGAGAAACTTCTCTCTGAAATCTTCGTACGATCGACATGTCGCTGCAACATTTTGCATGATTTCTGCGACTGTTCCTGACATGTGTGCACATATAAAGTCTAATTTGTGTGCTAGCGTCCAGTGTTCTGGTAATCCTACTCGGAATTGATCAATAAAAGTACGTGGATGTAATGAGTTTCCTTCGCGAAAGTGTTAAAATTTTCTGACTGTGAGGAAATGATCGTTGTCGTACTTTGTCATAGTACCATATGAAATTCGCGATTCTTCGCCACTTTTGTTTCTGATAATTTCTCCCGTCGTTCTTTCCGGTTGTGGTAGACCCATTGGATATTGTCCACTGTAACTTTCGCGTACCCACGGTGCAGGCTGTCTGATTTCACGTATGTTACTTTCCGCCTGTGATTGGAATCGCAAATGCGTAATATCTTTGTTAATTTCTTGTTTCTCCGGTGCTGTTACAGATACGGACGTGATTGAAGACTCCGTGCTTGTTCGATCCTGTTCACTACGCTCTTCAATGGTTTACAACAACTCTGTTCGCAATTTCTGAAATTGTCGCTTCGTTTGCGCTTCTATTTTGACTATGCGGCTATCATATCTTTCCAGCGCTGCTTTTGTGATACGTTTGTGTAACACACTTTTTTCAACAATTTCACGCGCTGTACCTGCTGCTTGTCTAGTAATTACGTTTATCTGTTTCTTTAGTTTCTTGACTTCTCCCTGGGTGTTGTTACGTAATGTTTTGATCTCGTCCTGAATGTCATTACGCAATGTTTGTACGTCCGCTTGTACCTTGTCAATGTCTGTTCTCAATTGATTGTAACCTGTTATTAAGTTTCCTATCACTTTTCGAGATTCTTTTGCCTCGTCTTCAATATGACTTAGGTGTAACTGAATTTTTTTGTTTTGTTCTTTAATCTCACGCATTTGTCTCGTGGTTTCTGTATTCTGAATTTGAATTTGGTTCACTATGTCTTTATTTTGCCTTGTCATGGTATCCGTAATTTGTTGTAATAATTCTGCCAGATTGGTGGGTCCTATTACGTTTTCTTCCGACTTCCTACGCTCTGTGTTTTCGCCCAAGTGTTGGATCGCAACCGATTGCATTGACCTGTGCTGTGACACGTTTCTGCTCGCATTCCTTGTACTCTGTGCTGAGGGAGCTCGGATTACATGTACTATGGGTTCTACGTATTCAAGACGCAAGTTAGAATCGTCATCGCCTGTCTCTCTACTTTCCTGTTCCTCTGTCGTATGCTGACCTAGGTTTTCTGTGCCTTGGCTTACATTATCCTCGTTATGGTTCGTTACCTGTCCTACTACTCGCGATACTGCATCGTCTGCTGCATTGTCCTCTATACTCTGTCCATTTTCATGCTGGGTCCCTACCTCAATTCGGTCAAAGTCTCGATATGCCATTGCTAATCTTTCCGAATCCCTTATTTTCTGTTTTAAAAGCAATTCACACGCCCTACTTCGCGACAACATGCACTCATACGATCTCAGGCATTTCATAAATTTTTTGTTCACACGACTTGACACTACTTAGACTGACAATCCATTCACTTACTTGTTGGGACAGAACCAACTTGTCAACGATGTATCCGCCACCTGTGCGCTTGCATTGGACAGAAAACTTAATTCTAACAATATTAAAATTCATAACTTAATTATGTTATTGTTTCTGCTAGCATTCTAACTTTTTCTTGAACACTTTTACTATCTATCTATCGCCGCTGTTACTGTTTACGACTATGTATAACTTTAAGAGAAAAATTTTTTTTTCAACGAAAATTTTTTAGCAGGATATTTTTCTGACCTAATTAGACATGTGGTCGACCTTCACTTATGGTATTTTACCATCCTGGCAGGGTCGCCATTTTCTAAACATTCATGGTGGTGTCTGATTGTTCTATATCGAGTCTCCCTACCACTTTCGCGCAACGACGCTCTGAGCGTGTTTTTTAGGGAATTAACTAGTTTGAACCTGGGACCTGTTGCTGGTATGGAGACGCCAGACCACACATGACATGTAGAATTCAGAAGAGTTCAGTGAGACTAGCGATGATATAACCAAGTACTAAATGATCTCAGCGTCAGCTCCACTGCACTCCCTGTAAAAGAATCTTAATACTAACTAAATTTAGTGGAAAGGGTTCAAGGCTTTCCTACTTTTAGTTAGTTGGTAGAATAACGTCGAAAAAGCAGTTAAGTTTACCATTGGAAATTTCATTCTATTCTTAAAACATCGTTTATAAATAGCACTATTGATAAAAGGAAATGTTTTAATACAGGATGGTAAAAACCAACTGCGTTCAACCAAAATGTGAACGAATATTCCCTAAATGGGTTTCCAAGTTCTACAATCGATCGAAGGATGACCTATGCCATATCACATCTATAATCTAGGTTTAAATTAAGTTTCACAAAAGAGAAAACTATCAAAATGGTCCACAGTGACCCTCAATTATCTTCAATTACTTATCTAACTTGTCGTAAATTACAGTGGCTGATGTGGCCTCTCAATAACTATAAAATAGAAAAATCATCGCGTTTCAGATCTTTACTTCAAGTGGCAAATGTGAACACCATGAGTTTTAATTAACGATCGACATTAGTATTACGCAAAAAGGGGGTGTAACAGATGAGACTTCTGCAGTTCTGAGTGAAGCCTTATGCGCTCAAAAATGCGGCATCGCGTGCGTTTATTACCTTGTCGGTGTCTAAGCAGCGTCAGGGCGGCAGCGGCCGGCGCAGCAGCCATCCAGCTCGCCGTCTCGGAACCAACTCTCGTAACTTCTCCTTACTACAATTTACCGAAGTTAGCTTAAAAAAACTACCTGGCTGTGTTTTCATCTGACCAATCAGGGTCTCAATGTTAACCTTAAGCTCCACCTACAAAAATTCTGTCTATCCAATGAGAAACGTTATACTTTTCGTGGTGGGGCAATGTTTTTAAAGTTTGCAACGTAACAGAGACGCTAAAAAGTCTCACGCTAAAACCTGCAGCTAGTGTGGTCCTTTTAGCGTTATCGTAAGATCTATACTGCTCTTCTGGAGGGCTCTATCTTTTAACACGGGCTGGGGAGTGATCCTAATGTAACAGACATGCGAAAAAGTCTCACGCTAAAACTTGCGGGTGGTAGTGGCCCTTTTTGTGTTATCGTAAGATCTATACTGCTTTTCTGGAGGGCTCTAGCTTTTAACATGGGCTGGGGGTGATCCTTGACGTACAGGAGACGCGAAAAAGCCTGACGCTAAACGTGCGGGTTGTATAGTTGTACAGGTAGGCTCGCAGCGTGGGTGCCCAGCCCATACCTTATCTAGCTTAACACGGTTCTGCTCTCGGCTTCTGTCCTCGTTTCTCCCCTCGGAACTGCGTCTGCCTCACGGTGGGAAGGTACGACATGCATTTAGGCATTCTTGTGTTAGTCTGTGGTATTCCATTTGCTCACTCGTTACTCGTATTACTTTGGTTAATTTAATGTCACGATTTATTCCGAGCTATGTGACATACTACTGGATTTGCTTATCATGTCAGGGTTTTCATGTAAGGTGTTGGATTTGCCTGACACCTTACAAACAGCCACGCTTGAAGTATCCAGAAGCGGGAGAAGGCACCGGCCATTCGCGAATTCAGCTCTGTGCATGCGCACGAGCGAACCTTCTGTCAAGTTGGTAGCGGAAGCCTGCCCCTCTGGTAGCTTCCGTTGCACCGGTAATTAGGTGAAGCCCGGTGGAGAAAGGACACACGGCTGCCAGCGGTTGGTGAGTACAGTTCGTAGCTAGAGAAGGTTTCTGCTGATAAGAAGTAGGTCGAATTAGAACTTCCCTATGTTAATTCATGGAATATTTAAGTACTTCAGCTTAACTGAAGTTTGTGTAGTTATGTATTTCCGGAATGTGGCATAATTATTTTGTTAAAAAAATCGGCGAAGATGGTGATTGAAATTAAAAGGAAGGAAGTTGCTTTGTTCCTTTCGGACATCTTGGTGTGGAATTTCTAGCAGTGAATATGGTTAGGGAAAGCTAGTCAGTATAACTTGGGGTGAACGTGAGAATATTAGTGTTTTCGAGCGAGTGTGAATTATATTGTTATTATTTTCTATGCTTTCGTGGAGGATGGTATTGTCTCTTGGCGTTCGTCTCGTATCTTGTGATCCTTCTGGTCTACTTCTGCGCTGCAATAGGTTTTCATAATACCAGTTTAATCGTTTCGTGTGTTATAATAACAATAAAATATCAGTTGTCCGTACGCATAGAGAAAATGTTTGTATCGGTTTGTTTCTGAATGGTCTACATGTAAGTTGAAACGGTTGGGGGTGTTTCTGCCTTGCCGAGTTAATTTTATTTAGTGGTGCAAAATCATTCTGGTACGTGGGTCAGAGGACCCGCACAAACAACAAATGACATGCGCCCATGAAACTGGATATAGGGAAGGCCTGCGCAGTTGTCATACCATAGCCACGTGTGCATCTGGACCGACTACATTTCTAACTCGGTGTGGAAGAGGGCGTGAATGAGAAACTGACAGTTGCACGGGCACACTGCGTTATTGAAGGACGGAGTACATGTGGAATGATCGATAACCTCTGCTGCCTAGGATGGTGCACAGAAAGGCCAATTAGCGTCATCACATCCTAACAACCACGAATAGTTGCTCAGTCACAAAAACGAGCTTGACAAGAATAGTTGGATGCGCAGTATCGCGGGGCATTGTGTGTCGCTGCTGAGGTGCCATCCTACCACGATGTCACCTGATATAGATTGTGAGCAGTTGCTGCTAGAGAGTTCTGATGGCACTATGTATTGGTCGATGTTCTGTGCTGCAGAGCGTGGCACAAAGAAGAGCCAGTGACCGTCACTCTCGCACCAGAGTATCCACATGACCAAAACAGCATCGAGTCACGAGGATAGAAGAAAAGATTTATTCTGCTTTTTCTGGAATGAACTGTGCCACGTCGCTGAGACGGCAGTAAGAGACGTGTCTGACATTCTGAGTACTAAGGACGATATAATAGTAGAAAGTGCATGTTGCGTCGACAAATTGCCTAATGACGTTTCTCAGAGACGACAGTAGCTGGACGAGTTCTCACTGATGTTTCTCAGCACGGAGAACAATAAAATCGTCGGCAGAATGGACAGTTGGATACATAACTGCGAATTAGATCGACAAGTTGTCTCCATCTCTACGTAAATGTGAAAATTTGGAAGTGTCGAAAAGGATACAGCAATGTGATTATGCAGTTCAATTTTCAGTGTAACAAGTGATGCTTTTGTAAACGAATCCGCAAATTTTCCAGCATTTCTTTTGCCTTGTTCATCATTCTTGAAAAGCCAAATCAACGAAAGACAGAATGCCTTTATAAATGATTGGATGTATTTTTTTTAAAAAGGATCTAGATTTCAAATGATGAATTTTGTAAAGTTATATGTCTCTGAATTTTAATACCTTAAAGATTGGATTAATTAACTAGTTAACACATTTCTGTAGATGCAAAGTTTTTTGGATATAACTTGTTTAGGCGAGAAACCTTGTTTCCTTTTTTGTAACATAGTATGTTAACGTTCATCTATCATTGAGAAAAATCATTTTATGGTTCACATATTTCTTAATGGTGTTTTATGTCTGATGATTTGATTCATACTAGTTTTTTTGTGACATGTTAGAACCTTGTTTTCATGACTCTACAATGTTTATTATTATGATTTTCGTATGCTGTGTAACATTATGATTATCTGTATACTATGTTTCCTTATGTCTGTGAGTCATTAAGTCTTATGAAGTTGTGCATTATCATTCTATTGTGGTACTTTGCAAACAAATCAATGTCCCTTTCACTGACCAAATGATGTCCATTTTTAATTCAGTACATTAGTATCACAATTAACTTCCAATATAAGTTTTAAATTTCATTAATTAAATATTATGATGATCTATTGTGTATACTGCTATAAATCATACCTACACATAATTTTTTTGTGGTACTTTGCAAAAAATGAATGTTCCTTTTGCTGACCAATGAGGATAATATTTTTTTAATTCGGTAAATTAGTACCACAGGTAACTTTAACTAGAAGTTTTAAATTTCATTAATTAAATATCATTATTGATAAAACGTTTTATTGTGTATACTATTTTGGATCATACCAACACATCATTTCTGTTGTGGTACTTTCTATATAACTGTTATTCCATTGCCAACCGAATGGGGTCAACATTAAGTTTTTTAAATCAGTACCATCCGTAAACTCATACTATAATGATTTTAGTACAACTTGTATTTACCTTTGACTTTTGCAATTACTGGTTGTCTGAATTTATACATGAAATTAGCAAGGTAAAAAGCCTGTTGGGCAACACCATAGCATGGCAATAATGTTCCCTGCACAGTCCTTTTGGGAGGGTTCAGTGTAATGAATCATCTCTGTGGAGTTGTTTCATAAGACGCTTGTCTCACTGGATTCTGTGAATCGTATTCTATCCACCGCCTGATTGCGGTTTAATTTATTAACTCTCGCAGAAAGACTGAGCAATCAAACTAAAGATTATTACATTATTGATGTCTGTTTTTTATGCTCCATAGGAAACCATGACCTGAATTTAAACATTTTCCGTTCACCCTTCCTTTTTTGAGCGTGAATGTGACTGAATGAGTGTATTTCGTGTGGTTTCAGGTTTCTTTTGTGGGGGACACTGAGTTGGTTGTCGTCTGCTAGGAGCAGGGGATGTTTGCTTCTCGTTTGGAGGAAGCACAGGGTGACAAACTTAGGTTCCCAGTACCTGGACAAAGAGGTTTACCAATTTTAGTCTGAGGTTGGTTTTTTGTCAGGTTGGTGGAGGAATTCTTCCCCTCAGGTAGCTTCCGTTGCACGGGTAGTTAGATGAAGCCCGGTGGAGAAAGGACACTTTGCAGCTAGCGGTTGGTGAGAACAGTTCGTAGCTCCCAGAGAAGGTTTCTGCTGATAGAAAGTAGGTCGAATTACAACTTCCCAACGTTAAACTAATGGAATATTTAAGTACTTCAGATTAACTGGAGCATGTGTATTTACGTATTTTCGGAATAATTATTTTGTTAAAAAATAGGGGAAGATGGTGGTTGAAGTTGCTTTGTTCCTTTAGGACATAATGGTGTGGAATTTCTAGCAGTGAATATGTTTAGAAAAAGCTGCTCAGTACAACTTCGGGGAACATGAGAATAGTAGTGTTTTAGAGCGAGTGTGGTTTTTATTGTTCTTATTTTCTATGTTTTCGTGGAAGATAGTATTGTCTCTTTGTGTTCGTTTTGTACCACATGTTTGGTAACTGATGATCCTTCTAGTCTACTACTGCACTGCTATAGGTTTTTATATTTCCAGTTTAGTCGTTTTGTGTGTTATAATTTCAGTAAAATATCAGTTGTTCGTGTGCATAGAGGAAATGTTTGTAAAGGTTTGTTCTGAACGGACCACGTGTAAGTTGAAACGGTTGGTGGTGGTGGGGGTTCTGCCTTGCCAAGTTAATTTTATTTAGTGGTGGCAAAATCATTCTGGTATTACACCATTAAAATTTCTTACATTTATGCTTGGTCTAATGCCTAATTTGTGAACATTTAACTCGTACGTGCAGAAGTTCGGCCGTTCGTAAGCGGCAGGGGCGATTTCAACGTCGTAATCCACTCTACAAAACCTTGCGATTCGGATAAACCTCTTCCCAAACTAGTGCGTAAGCATAATGGTGAAAGGTATGTCTCTGAACTATTGCTGTAGTGGGTATGTAGATAGAATGATAGAATTAATGCCGGCCAGAGTGGCCGAGCGGTTCTAGGGGCTACGGTCGCAGGATGGGATCCTGCCTCGGGCATGGATGTGTGTGACGTCCTTAGGTTAGTTAGGTTTAACTAGTTCTAAGTTCTTGGGGACTGAAGACCACAGATGTTAAGTCCCATAGTGCTCAGACCCATTTGAACCATTTTTGATTGAATTATTGTGTTCCACTTCCCTGTTTTGTTTTTTTTCCCTTTATTCATAGGAAATGCATTAAATTCAGTCATGAAATAAATGTGCTACATAAAAGATAAATTCTGGTTCCTATATCTTTCTCATTGATGTCACTTTTCAAATTAATATTCTATTCCCTTATTTTTTAAAGTTAACCTTCTTGTCATGAACAAAAATGGAAGGAAAAATCAAAATGAACGGCGTTCTGTCTAAGTAATTTACATGCAATTAAACAAGTTCATTGAGGTACAACATATAATGCTCTTCATCTTGTTAGTTTCTTTGCAAAAAACTGTATTCTTGTAATTAAATTCTTCATTTAATTTAACTGATAGTTTCCAGTCAGTATTTTCTGAATTGTTAGGGTGGGCTTGGGCTGGTGGCGACCCTGTAACTTTTAATTTTATGATCGGCCTTGTGAGGTGGCTTAACCAGAAATTGCGCACAAGGGTTACATCTCCATTATTCTCGGTACGTAACGTATGTCAAGCCTTGGATAGGATCCGTTTGCAGTTCTACACACATAATTTACAAGGCAATTTCAAAACTTAAGTGCTGCACATTAGCAGCTATAAAAAAATTTTAGTTGTGTATGTTGCTCTGAAATTCCAGACTAAGTAACTGAACTTCACAGCGGTGTTTCCGCTTAAATATTGCTATCCTGTTTGTAAGGTGTCAGGCAAATCCAACACCTTACATGAAAATCCTGGCATGATAAGCAAATCCAGTAGTATGTCACATAGCTCGGAATAAATCGTGACATTAAATTAACCAAAGTAATACGAGTAACGAGTGAGCAAATGGAATACCACAGACTAACACAAGAATGCCTAAATGCATGTCGTACCGTCCCACCGTGAGGCAGACGCAGTTCCGAGGGGAGAAACGAGGACAGAAGCCGAGAGCAGAACCGTGTTAAGCTAGAAAAGGGAGGGGCTGGGCACCCACGCCGCGAGCCTACCTGTACGACTACACAACCCGCACGTTTTAGTGTGAGGCTTTTTCACGTCTCAGGTATGTCAAGGACAACCCCCAGCCCATGTTAAAAGCTAGAGCCCTCCAGAAAAGGACTATAGATCTTACGATAACACAAAAAGGGCCACTACCACCCGCAAGTTTTAGCGTGAGACTTTTTCACGTGTCTGTTACATTAGGATCACTCCCCAGCCCATGTTAAAAGATAGAGCCCTCCAGAAGAGCAGTATAGATCTTACGATAACGCTAAAAGGACCACACGAGCTGCAGGTTTTAGCGTGAGACTTTTTAGCGTCTCTGTTACGTTGCAAACTTTAAAAACATTGCCCCACCACGAAAAGTATAACGTTTCTTATTGGATAGACAGAATTTTTGTAGGCGGAGCTTAAGGTTAACATTGAGACCCTGATTGGTCAAATGAAAACATAGCCAGATAGTTTTTTTTAAACTAACTTCGCTAAATTGTAGTAAGGAGAAGTTAGAGGAGAGTTGGGTCGGAGACGGCGAGCTGGATGGCTGCTGCGCCGGCCGCTGACGCCCTGACGCTGCCTAAACACCGACAAGGTAATGAACGCACGCGATGCCGCATTTTTGAGCGCATAAGGCTTCACTCAGAACTGCAGAAGTCTCATCTGTTACACCCCTTTTTTGCGTAATACTAGTGTCGATCGTTAATTAAAACTCATGGTGTTCACATTTGCCACTTGAAGTGAAAATCTGAAACGCGATAATTTTTCTATTTTATATAGTTATTGAGAAGCCACATCAGCCACTGTAATTTACGACAAGTTAAATAACTAATTAAAGATAATTGAGGGTCACTGTAGACCATTTTTATAGTTGTAGACCATTTTGATAGTTTTCTCTTTTGTGAAACTTAAATTAAATCGAGATTATAGATGTGATATAGCATAGGTCATCCTTCAATCGATTGTAGAACTTGGAAACCCATTTAGGGAATATTCGTTCACATTTTTGTTGAACGCAGTTGGTTTTTACCATCCTGTATTAAAACATTTCCTTTTATCAATAGTGCAATTTATAAACGATGTTTTGTGAGTAGAATAAAATTTCCAATGGTAAACTTAACTGCTTTTTCGACGTTATTTTACCAGCTAACTAAAAATAGGAAAGCCTTGAACCCTTTCCACTAAATTTAGTTAGTATTAAGATTCTTTTACAGGAAGTGCAGTGTAGCTGACGCTGAGATCATTTAGTGTTTGGTTATATCATCGCTAGTCTCACTGAACTCTTCTGAATTCTACATGTCATGTGTGGTCTGCTGTCTCCTTACCAGCAGCAGGTCCCAGGTTCAAACTAGTTAATTCCCTAAAAAACACGCTCAGAGCGTCGTTGCGCGAAAGTGGTAGGGAGACACGATATAGCACAAACAGACACCACCATGAATGTTTAGAAAATGGCGACCCTGCCAGGATGGTAAAATACCATAAGTGAAGGTCGTCCACATGCCTAATTAGGTCAGAAAAAAATCCTGCTAATAAATTTTCGTTGAAAAAATTTTTTTTCTAAAGTTATACATAGTCGAAAACAGTAGCTGCAGCGATAGATAGTAAAAGTATTCAAGAAAGACATTCTACCAGAGACAATAGCATAATTAAGTTATGAATTTTAGAAATTGTTAGAATTAAGTTTTCTGTCCAATGAAAGCGCGCAGGTGGCGGATACATCGTTGACAAGTTGGTTCTGTCCCAACAAGTAAGTGAATGGATTGTCAGTCTTGGTAGTGTCAAGTCGTGTGAACAAAAAGGTTATGAAACGTGTGAGATCGTATGAGCGCACTTTGACGCGAAGTAGGTCGCGTGAATTGCTTTTAAAACAGAAAAGAAGGGATTCAGAAATATTAGCAATGGCAGATCGAGACCTTGACCGAATTGAGGTAGAGACCCAGCATGAAAATGGACAGAGAATAGAGAACAGTACAACAGACGATGCAGTATCGCGAGAAATAGGACAGATAACGCACCATAACGAGGATAATGTACGTGGAGGCATAGAAAACCTAGGCCAGCATACTACAAAGGAGCAGGAATGTAGAGAGACAGTCGATGAGGATTCTAACTTGCGTCTTGAATATGTAGAACCCATAGTACAAGTAATCAGAGCTCCCTCACCACAGAGTACAAGGAATGCGAGCAGAAACGTGTCACAGCACAGTTCAATGCAATCGGTTGCGAACCAACACTTGGGCGAAAACACAGAGCGTAGGACGTCGGAACAAAACGCAATAGGACCCACCAATCTGGCAGAATTATTACAACAAATTACGGAAACCATGACAAGGCAAAATAAAGACATAGCGAACCAAATTCAAATTCAGAATGCGGAAACCACAAGACAAATGCGTGAGATTAAAGAACAAAACAAAAAAATTCAGTTACACCTAAGTCATATTGAAGATGAGGCAAAAGAATCTCGAGAAGTGATAGGAAATTTAATAACAGGTGTCAATCAATTGAGAACAGACATTGACAAGGTACAAGCGGACGTACAAACATTGCGTAATGACACTGAGGACGAGATCAAAACATTACGTAACAACACCCAGGGAGAAGTCAAGAAACTAAAGAAACAGATAAACGTAATTACTAGACAAGCAGCAGGTACAGCGAGTGAAATTGTTGAAAACAGTGTGTTACACAAACGTATCACAAAAGCAGCGCTGAAAAGATATGATAACCGCCTAGACAAAACGGAAGCGCAAACGAAGCGACAATTTCAGAAATTGCGAGCAGAGTTGTTGCAAACCATTGAAGGGCGTAGTGAACAGGATCGAACAAGCACAGAAACTGCAGCTATATCCGTATCTGTAACAGCACCGGAGAAACAAGAAATTATCGAAGATGTTTCGCATTTGCGATTACAATCACAGGCGGAAAGTAACATACGTGAAATCAGACAGACAGCACCGCGCGTAAGCGAAAGCTACAGTGGACAATATCCAATGGATTTACCACAACCGGAAAGAACGACGAGAGAAATGATCAGAAACAAAAGTGGCGAAGAATCGCGAATTTCATATGGAACTATGACAAAGTACGACAACGATCATTTCCTCACAGTCAGAAAATTTCAACACTATCGAGAAGGAAACTCATTACATCCACGAACTTTTATTGATCAATTCCGAGTAGGATTACCAGAACACTGGACGTTAGCACACAAATTAGACTTTATATGTGCACACATGTCAGGAACAGTCGCAGAAATCATGCAAAATGTTGCAGCGACACGCCGATCGTACGAAGATTTCACAGAGAAGTTTCTCTCACGATATTGGTCAAGGGAAGCACAGAACAGAGTGAAGTACGGATTATTACAGAACACATATTTTGAAAATTCAGGAGAGAAGAATCCCGTGAATTTTTCGAAGCAATGGCAAACAAAAATCAATTCTTAGATGTACCATACACTGACGGAGAGTTGATTAAATTATGCGCAATGAAGCTACCATTGAAATACTAGCAATCATTAGTAGGTCGCGGAGGCAATGACGTCGAAGCATTGAAAGGTATTCTAAGGGAACTAAAGTTTATATTTTCGGAAGATGACGTAAGAAAAAGACGAAGCGCACTTGAAAACGAAAGCAAAAAGCAGTGGAATCCACAAGACACAGTACGAAGGAACAATAATTACAAACCACGCGAAAACTTCGCACCAAGAAACGACGATAGATTTCAGCAAAGAACCGGTTATGGATTTAGAAGAGAATATGGCAATAACTATAATTCACCCAGGAACGGCAACAACTATTACAGAGGGAATACCGACAACCAGAACGTGTACTGGAGAACCAATAGACGACAAATTATCAACAAAGAAACCACTATCAACAAGCTGAACAAGAAAAGCGAATACAGATAGGAGAGGTAGAGGTAGTACCACCAAACCCCGATAAACGTTCGATTTGACAGCCTAGCTCCCATGCCAAAGAGAATGACGCACCGACCCAGGACAATTGCAGCACCTTGAACAGAGAAGAAAAATCTTATCACGAAAAGAGAAAAAGGAAGAAACAAATCCGCAGGGACCAGATGAGAACGAAGACAGGAAAATAAGAATACCGTGTTGGGACGAAATTAATAGGGAGAATACTGACGAGGAAGATGAATTACCAGAGGCATGCACAACGAATGTAGGACGAAAGGACGAAGTAATGAGTATTGCAGAGCTATTTGAGATGGAAATCAGGGAAAGCGAATTTAATGAGGATAATGCGCAGTCGACAGAAGTTGAAAATAAGTTACAAGTGGGCACACAACCCAACGTATATAATGAAGGAAGTTATGAAGCGATAATTAGAGCATTTAGATGCGATTATGTGGAAGTAGCGACGGAGAAGGTGAAGATAGACGAGGATGAGGAAAAAGTAGAGGATGCAGAAGAAAGTGTAAATGAAGGAAGAAATAGAAAAGAGGAAATAAAAGAGAGAGAAGTAGCAGTCGAAGATTATCCTACAGAAAGTTCGAATTCACAAGGGAAATTCCTAAAAAGACTCATGTATGATTGAGTGGAGGATTCGTTGATGCAAGAAGAACAAGAACAGAGCCAACCCTTTCAAATTCAACTAATTGTGAAGGCCATGGTAAAGAATATCCCAGTCAATATTGTAATTGATAGCGGAAGTGAACTGACTGCGACCTCAGAAAATTTATTCATGCAGTGTAACGCCAATGAGGAATTGCCAGTTCTGAAAACAAGTAAGATTAAAGTAAGAGGTCCTATTAGAAACAATGCTGCGGAAGTTACGAGACAAACAAGGTTAACTCTTTCGTGCCAAGGTCAAAAGATCGAAGCCAACTTCGTGATTATACCTAAACTAACTGTAGATTTGATCATAGGTGCAGATTTTTTAAATGAGAGACGAGCGATAATAGATATGGGGAAAAGTAGCGTAACATTCGGGAATATCACACTTCTCGTTGAGCAAAAGCTAAAATTAGAAGAAATACCAGTTATAAACAAACAATTAAGACTGATGCGAGATAAAGATGATGAAGAATTAGAATGATATGCGCAAAAGGAGGAATCGCCTCAGCTCATGTTAGAAGTCTATAAAGAAATCGACGAAAAATTGTAAGAAGTTCAAGGTATTTCGGAACACAGTAAAAGAGAATTAGAGGATATTTTACGAGATAAAGCAGAGGTATTTTTACCTAAGACTGGTAGTATTACACACTTTCAGTACAAGTTTGAAGATTAATTTTATTATTGGTAAATAATCAGCACAATATTCCAAGATTATGTTGCAGATAAGATCGTCAGGAGAAAGAAGAATGAAGAGAGAGGAAGGTGGGAAAAGAAAGTAGTTTCAATAATAACACCAATAGTACCATAGCTTAAGGTGAAGGGATAAAGCGTAGATAGTCTAACAGCATGAAATACTAAAATGCTATACACCACGACTCTACACAAAAATAAAAAACGAATTTGAGGATTCTTGAGTAGACGCTAAGACTCCAAATATCTTAGAATTGTAACATGTAAAGGGCGCCGAAATTTGTAAAGCTTTTTAAGTAGGCGCAAAACAAGTAGATAGTAGATATATGTTAGATGATTATAAGTAAAACGTTTTATAAGAACCATTGTAAAAACTCCAGCAAGGAAGAGATGCAACGACCCACAAGTTGCAACGCGAGATGTATCAAGAAAGAAAAGGACGTAATTAGCAAGACACGATTCCTACATAGCAGGAGTGTCAGGAGAAGGGAAAGGCGAAACTAACAGACGGCCCTTGTAGCGAAAGTGGGCAATAAATGTGCCCGCTAGGTGGAACCCTGCAGGGATGGAACACAGAGCCCCACAGTGACAGACCCCTGCTGAGACGCGGCGGGAGTGCGTTGGGACGGCGAACGCCGGAAGGGTCTCTGAGCCCCCACTCAGCGGAGCGAGCAAAAAACGGCCGGATGAGAAGACCGCTTGGGCAAGCCACCACTGGCAAAAAATATGCGTAAAAGTCACACTACTGCTATTAAACAGCACGCTGATGCACGAAACTGAAGAAGGACTTCTACAAAGTAAAAATGACGCGTCCAAACAATTTATCAAACTGTTACTAGGAGGAGAACTTCAAAGCGACTAGTTATCAATAAATATTTCCATATCCTGCCCAGAGAAGAACCAAGAAGCAAGTAAGAAGCAGAGAAAAAGCAGTAAGAACAGAAGTTGAAGATTCGCAAGATTGAGACCAAGAAAGAAGATGGGTGAAGAATAGACGACATACCTTCCCAACTCCCTATCCTATTGTAAACTAGTCGTCTGCGAAGTATTACAACGAAAAACGACCGCATTCAGCGACACATAACGATGACTTTCACGCATACAACGCCAGTAAACCACGAGATTCTGCACTCACAGCTCCATTCCATTATGGGACCTCCACAACAGCAACACAGACTTGCAAAGCCGATAAGGAACGACGAATGATGCTGTACATCAAATGCTTGCCCACATCCATCTCGCTCAAGTCCATCACCTTCGTGCAAAAACATTCGCCAACCTCTTGCTTAAACATTCACAGGATTGTGTGAACGTGTGAAATCAAATTATGCGATGTAGGAATTGTGCAAAAGAAACGTGTGAAAAACTAAATACGTTAAGCACACCAGACAGCTAACAAACTAAAAGATAAGTCATTGACTATGGACTTAAGTAAAAAATAGACTGTAGATAAAAATAAGTCATTAGTTCTAAAATGGACAGTATATAAAGAAACAATACGCCACTTATTTTCTCCTCATAAAAATAAAAGAATAACTATATTTTACTTATTTTCTCCTGATAAAAACAAAGAATAAAAAATTATCTTGTTGGATGTTTCCCCTTTCTTTAACATTTGTACCATTTATTAGGATAATACCTCAATACGTGTGTATGTATATTTCTTTGTCAAAGTAATTCTTGGAAATAATTCTTATTTGTTAGTGTAACAATGTTGAAATGCGTGTCTAGAAACAAAAACATTTTACTTGTACGTGATATTTAGAAAATGTGTTAGGAATAGATTTTACTTTATTACTAAATTTACAAAAACAATATTTCTAAGAAAATCGATGTGAAAGACTCCTCACTTTCGATAACAAACTTCTTAAAAAACAAACATCACACTTAAATAAAGAAAGAAAATAATTAAAAACTAATAATAGTATAAAAATATTCTTCTCTTGTCATTTTTAATTATAATGTGGAAGAATATAAAAATATAAATTAGTAATACCTAGCAGAGAACAGAATAACGTGGCTGAACAGTAGGCAACAAAATTTAGACACCGGAATAATTTTTGACTGATTTAGACAACGATTCAATCATTGCCTAACTTCAGTGCAAAAATTAAGTTCGAAGGGTGGTGATATGTAAGGTGTCAGGCAAATCTAACACCTTACATGAAAATCCTGACATGATAAGCAAATCCAGTAGTATGTCACATAGCTCGGAATAAATCGTGACATTAAATTAATCAAAGTAATACGAGTAATGAGTGAGCAAATGGAATACCACAGACTAACACAAGAATGCCTAAATGCATGTCGTACCGTCCCACCGTGAGGCAGACGCAGTTCCGAGGGGAGAAACGAGAACAGAAGCCGAGAGCAGAACCGTGTTAAGCTAGAAAAGGGAGGGGCTGGGCACCCACGCCGCGAGCCTACCTGTACAACTATACAACCCGCACGTTTTAGCGTGAGGCTTTTTCGCGTCTCAGGTATGTCAAGGACAACCCCCAGCCCATGTTAAAAGCTAGAGCCCTCCAGAAAAGCAGTATGGATCTTACGATAACACAAAAAGGGCCACTACCACCCGCAAGTTTTTGCGTGAGACTTTTTCGCGTGTCTGTTACATTAGGATTACTCCCCAGCCCATGTTAAAAGATAGAGCCCTCCAGAAGAGCAGTATAGATCTTACGATAACGCTAAAAGGACCACACTAGCTGCAGGTTTTAGCGTGAGACTTTTTAGCGTCTCTGTTACGTTGCAAACTTTAAAAACATTGCCCCACCACGAAAACAAATTCGACTGTTCCACTCCAATGATATGAGTTTAACACCGCTGGACCCAACTCATCACCCGCCACACAGACACACAATCATAGATATAATAGCAACAAAGCGACCAGATAAAATAATCCGCGCCAATCAGACATCCGCTCCGGGACTCTCTGCTCATGACGTGATATTTTTAAATTACTCAATGCATACTACCAAAGAAAAATCTCACCTGGTAACCTACAGAAACTTAAAAAAATGTTAACCATGACGCTCTTCAAAAGGATTGCTCAGACATCCCTTGGCATGATGTAAGCGATGAACCGACTTTAGACGAAAAAATTCGGCAATTATGTCGCAAAATTATTGCACTGTATGATAAACATGCTCCTCAACGCACTGTTAAGGTAAAGAGAGCTCCCGCTCCGTGGCTCACCACTGCATTACGTCAGTTAATGAATAAACGTGATGCTGCACATAGGGCCTTCAAGCGTAACCCAACTCCCAAGGCGTACGAAGCTTATAGGAAACTCCGAAACAGAACGAAGCAAAGCGTGAGGAATGCCAAAATCAGACATGCCCGCTCTGTCGTATGCGGCATATCAAAACCTGCTGCACTGTGGAAAAAGCTGCGCAGTTTCGGTATAGGGAAGCGAAGATCTGACGCTGTTTATCAAGCGTCTGCAGAAGAATTAAACGATTTCTTCTCAACAGCTGCAAACTGCCACGCAGCGACAAATTACCAGCCCCAAGATATCAATCTCTCGAGAGATAAGTTTTTCCTAAAACATGTCACTACCGGCACAGTACACAAGGCAATTATGAGAATCTCTTCCGAGGCAGTAGGAAATGATGGAGTGAGCATTGACATGATTAAGAACGTCGTAGACACAATTATTCCAGTTATCACAGACATCTTCAACCTGTCTCTTGTCAGTAGTACATATCCTACTGAGTGGAAGCAAAGTTTAATTAAGCCTATACCCAAGACTGACAACCCTAAGTCGCCAGCTGACTACAGGCCGATCAGCATACTACCTGCAATTTCTAAAGCCCTAGAGCACATCGTCCATGAACAACTGACGGATTACCTCAAAACTCATAACATCCATGACGAATATCAGTCAGGCTTTCGAAAGCACCATAGTACAGCAACCGCATTAATCAAAGTAACTGATGACATTAAACATGCTATGGACAGACGTGAAGCTACTATCCTAACACTGCTTGACTTTAGCAAGGCTTTTGACACAGTTGACTTCGATATATTACTAATTAAAATGAAACAGCTGAATTTCTCAAACAGCGCAATACAATGGTTCGACAGCTACCTCAAAATTAGAAGTCAACAAGTCATTTGTGGGCCGGAAAAGTCATCATGGAAAAGCGTGCGCTCTGGAGTTCCCCAAGGCTCCGTCCTTGGTCCACTACTCTTCTCACTGTACATTAATGATATTTCTTCAGTGATTCACTCCTGCAACTACCATCTTTATGCCGACGACATCCAACTGTACATAAGTGCAAGCCCCAAGAACATTGCTGGCGCAGTGGCGAGTATGAACGCAGATCTTTGCTCTGTTTCTCGATGGGCACAGAACCTAGGTCTGAAACTAAACCCCAAGAAATCCCAGGTCATACTTATATCTCATCCAAAGTTAATCAGCCGGTACTTTCGCGAAACAGTCCCTAAAATACTCCTCAATGGTACCCAACTACCATACCAAAAAACAGTAAAAGACCTTGGAATAATCTTGGATGAACACCTAAATTGGGAAGAACAAACAGTCACAGCTTGCCGGAAATCGCTCTCCTCCCTACATGCAATTCAAAAATTTAGAAAAATATTTCCAACCCATGTTAAACAAAAATTAGTCCAAACACTAGTCTTGCCTAATCTTTACTACTGCGATGTAGTTCAACACGGCACAAATAGTGAAAATTCTAGATGCCTCGAGCTAGTGATGAATGCTTGCGTTAGATACGTGTGCAATATTCGGTTGTATGATCATATCAGTCCTTCATACTCCCAGCTAGGTTGGATACGCCCACATACTTCACGCGATCTCCACACGATGTGCTTACTTCATCGATTTCTTAACCACTGGTGCCCCCAATACTTATCTTCTCACATTAAACACCTATCATCATTCCACAATCGCAACACCAGATCGGATACGTCTATCATCTTGGCTGTACCTTTACATAACACAAAATCTTTCTCCGTGTCATTCTCCATCTCAGCCATACGACTATGGAACGCGCTCCCCTGTGATCTGCGTCTTATCCAGAACTACTCAACATTCAAGAGGGAACTCAAAACATACATATTAGGGACGGTATAGCCACCATTCTTGTGCCCCTCCCATCTCTTTCTTTCTCCTCTCCATCACAGCTTCGAATTTTACCGTTCTATTTCTCTTCCTCTAACCTATCTACCTCTTATATATCTCTTTCACCCCATTCTATCGTCTTATGTCTCTGCTCGATGAGAATAACTCACAAGCTGCAAGAACATAACGAGAAAATTCCCTACTAACAATGTGACTGACAATCAGAAAAGAAAAGTATGTTTACTTTCATATAGATAGTCATTATTATTATTATTATTATTATTATTATTATTGATTGTTATAATTATTTTTTATTGTTATAATTATCATTGTACTACTGTTATAATATCTATTTTTTTCTTTAACATCAATACTGCATAATAGGCTATATGTCCTTAATGTTAAGTAGAAACTGTAACTCGTTCAATCTGAGTATGCCTGGTTAGGTGTAAGAGAGGTCCTGAAGGCCCTAATCTTGCCAGGTAAAATAAATGCATAAATAAAATAATAAATAAAAGTATAACGTTTCTTATTGGATAGACAGAATTTTTGTAGGCGGAGCTTAAGGTTACCATTGAGACCCTGATTGGTCAAATGAAAACATAGCCAGATAGTTTTTTTAAACTAACTTCGGTAAATTGTAGTAAGGAGAAGTTAGATGAGAGTTGGTTCCGAGACGGCGAGCTGGACGGCTGGTGCGCCGGCCGCTGCCGCCCTGACGCTGCCTAAACACCGACAAGGTAATGAACGCACGCGATGCCGCATTTTTGAGCGCATAAGGCTTCACTCAGAACTGCAGAAGTCTCATCTGTTACACCACTTTTTTGCGTAATACTAGTGTCGATCGTTAATTAAAACTCATGGTGTTCACATTTGCCACTTGAAGTGAAAATCTGAAACGCGATAATTTTTCTATTTTATATAGTTATTGAGAAGCCACATCAGCCACTGTAATTTACGACAAGTTAAATAACTAATTAAAGATAATTGAGGGTCACTGTAGACCATTTTTATAGTTGTAGACCATTTTGATAGTTTTCTCTTTTGTGAAACTTAAATTAAATCGAGATTATAGATGTGATATGGCATAGGTCATCCTTCGATCGATTGTAGAACTTGGAAACCCATTTAGGGAATATTCGTTCACATTTTGGTTGAACGCAGTTGGTTTTTACCATCCTGTATTAAAACATTTCCTTTTATCAATAGTGCAATTTATAAACGATGTTTTGTGAGTAGAATAAAATTTCCAATGGTAAACTTAACTGCTTTTTCGACGTTATTTTACCAGCTAACTAAAAATAGGAAAGCCTTGAACCCTTTCCACTAAATTTAGTTAGTATTAAGATTCTTTTACAGGAAGTGCAGTGGAGCTGACGCTGAGATCATTTAGTATTTGGTTATATCATCGCTAGTCTCACTGAACTCTTCTGAATTCTACATGTCATGTGTGGTCTGGCGTCTCCTTACCAGCAGCAGGTCCCAGGTTCAAACTAGTTAATTCCCTAAAAAACACGCTCAGAGCGTCCTTGCGCGAAAGTGGTAGGGAGACACGATATAGCACAAACAGACACCACCATGAATGTTTAGATGTTTATGTTCCTATTCAGTTATTTTCTCTTATACTACAGGAAAGGCGTTCCAGACGTTCTAGGGCGGAAGATATAGCAAATTCAAAATCGTAGGTCGGACTTCTTTGCATCCATGTCATGCGATATGTTGGTCAGCACGTAGTTTCAATCATTTCGGGCTCTCAGATAATGCTTCTTTCGGTTTTTCTTTGAATTATTCTGTTACAACCTTTCTGATCTCTTCAGTCGAACTGAATCTTGAAACCTTCAGTTTTCGGAGAAACAACATAGTGTGCTGATTACATATTTGAAGAACGAGATGCGTAGTGTGATTTTTGTGATTCGCTGTTTAGTGACGAACTGGTGATTCAAAATTGCCGAACGAGATGAAGTGTTGTACTCCAACAGAGAAAAATCACGAGAGGGGAAGTGCAATTCAGGCTAGTCTGATAAATCTCATTATATATTGTGTATTGAAAATTCAGAAATTCGTTGTGAATCGCGCCACTTGTATAAAAATCGAAGTACTACTATTATTATTTAATGTACAATAGTTTCACTATGAAAGTTTCATAGACCGCATCAGTACCAGCGACCATGTTATCTAACAAGTTCACGTCGCATTAGTCATATGCTGCAAGTCTTAATTCGACCACTCATTTCCTCTCGTGTGGGGCAAACCTTGCACTCACTCTCCGCGTGTTCAAATCAACATATATGATCTCCAAAAAACACTGTTTTTGTTTGTTTGGTATTCTTCTATCATCCAAGACTATAATCACAGTTACAATATTTTTGTCAGTTCGACTTGCTGTCTGCCGATTATCTCGTTCCTCATTTCTCACTGGTCCACTGTACGTAACTGAAACTTTTTTCCGATCTTTGCCTACGAAAAATTATGTCTAGAGTGATATGTCATTGTCATCCGTTATTTCTTCTACCGGTCTCTCGAATCACTCATAGGCCCCAATCCTCATGCACTGTATACAGAATGACCCATGAGGAATTGTCAATACTCATGGATATGACAGGAACGATTCATTCGAAGCAAAAAGTGTAGAAGCATGGGCCGTAGAATGTATACCTTAACACAAAAATGTTACCTCTTTCGTGGCCACTTGTTGACAAATTGCTTGTAGGCTTCTGTCCCGAGTACTTTGGCTGATGTTTGTATGATGATTTTTCTGTAGTTTCGCCAGCACGAGTGGCTGGCATTTTCAGAGCTTAACCCTCCATTGCTGATGGTGCAGTGTGGATCAGTGGAGGTTGAAATTTTGACAATGTCAGCCACTCACGCTGGCGAAACGTCAGAAAACACATGATACAAACGTCAGCCCAAGAACCCCAGACAGAAGCCGACAGGCAGTTCGTATTCTTTAAGAACTATGATCACTTTTTCAGTAACATAGATGCATTTCACTGTAGCGAAAGTTAACAAGTGCTTCAGTAAAAGAGACGTATTTCACTGCAGCGAAGATGAACAAGTGCTCATACGTCTTAAGATATACACTTTGGAGCCCGTGTTTGGTGGATATTTTTTGTTTTATTCCAAGGACCATCTCATAAAATATGGAATGCCAAGATCGTGCTGTAGAAGATATTTGTTTCACAGTATCGAAGATGAAGAAAAGCTCATGTATGTTAAGGTATGAGTTGTGGCGCACGTGTTTACTAGATATTTTTGTTTTGAATGATCTTTCCTCTCATATCCCTGAATATTGACAGTTTCTCCTTGTACTCTCTGAATATATACAGCCTGACAAAAAAGTAAATCACTCAGAATGGGAAGACAAAACGACATGAAACTTTGTGGTTTGAGAGTGTGAGTGATGTTATTTCAGTTATTACAAAATCGAGTAAAATTTACAAAAGACATGGCAGTGCAAGCCCACTTATAGTATGACGTCACACGCCATCTGTTCTAGTTGCAAGCACTGATTTTACTTTGAAGGGTTTCCTAAAGCCGCGTTATCCTCCCCTGAGCCACCCTGGCTCCCAACTGGTCTAACCTGTCCTTGATATCCTGGGATAGTACACTGGGATTGGGTTAATGTCAGAACTGTTTTATCGGTGACGGATGTGGTGATCTTGCTAACTGCTTGAGTATCTCGACATCATTCAGAATGTTCATAGATACTCGAGCCATGTGTGCATGTGCATTGTCCTGTTGAAAAATGGCATCACAATATTGTCGCATGAGGACGCAGGATATCTGTAACGAACAGATCTACCCTCAAAATTCGTTCAATCACTGCCAGCCGTGACCTGAAGTCCTTACACAATGACAACATGAATAACACTGCCGTGCTTGTGCCAAACACTGGAAGAGTGAGATCTCATAGAAGGTCGCCGCCGTACTTGCCAACAATGCTCGTGCTGCATACTGCTGTGCCCCGATTCACCGCTGAACACAATGCAGCGCCATTCGTCAGCAGCTCATGATTCCCAGTCACAGTCTCATCCAGACGCAGCCGTTTGTTCTGTATTCCTACCAGCAGCGTACGCATCGGCAGGTAATTCCGTAGTCCGAATACATCTACATCTACATGACTACTCTGCAATTCACATTTGTGCTTGGCAGAGGGTTCATCGAACCACAATCATACTATCTCTCTACCATTCCACTCCCTAACAGCGCGTGGGAAAAACGAACACCTAAACCTTTCTGTTCGAGCTCTGATTTCTCGTATTTTATTTTGATGATCATTCCTACCTATGTAGGCTGGGCTCAACAAAATATTTTCGCATTCGGAAGAGAAAGTTGGTAACTGAAATTTCGTAAAAAGATCTCGCCGCGACGAAAAACGTCTTTGCTGTAATGACTTCCATCCCAATTCGTGTATCATATCTGCCACACTCTCTCCCCTATTACGTGATAATACAAAACGAGCTGCCATTTTTTGCACACTTTCGATGTCCTCCGTGAATCCCACGTGGTAAGGATCCCACACCGCGCAGCAATATTCTGACAGCTGACGAACGCGTGTAGTATAAGCTGTCTCTTTAGTGCACTTGTTGCGTCTTCCAAGTGTCCTGCCAATGAAACGCAACCTTTGCCTCGCCTTCACCACAATATTATCTATGTGGTCTTTCCAACTGAAGTTATTCGTAATTTTAACACCTAGGTACTTAGTTGAATTGACAGTCTTGAGAATTGTACGATTTATCGAGTAATCGAATTCCAACGGATTTCTTTTGGAACTCATGTGGATTACCTCACACTTTTCGTTATTTAGCGTCAACTGCCACCTGCCACACCATACAGCAATCTTTTCTAAATCGCTTTGCAACTGATACTGGTCTTCGGATGACCTTACTAGATGGTAAATTACAGCATCATCTGCGAACAACCTAAGAGAACTGCTCAGATTGTCACCCAGGTCATTTATATACATCAGGAACAGCAGAGGTCCCAGGACGCTTCCCTGGGGAACACCTGATATCACTTCAGTTTTACTCGATGATTTGCCGTCTATTACTACGAACTGCGACCTTCCTGACAGGAAATCACGAATTCAGTCGCACAACTGAGACGATACCCCATAGCTCCGCAGCTTGATTAGAAGTCGCTTGTGAGGAACGGTGTCAAAACCTTTCCGGAAATCTAGATATACGGAATCAACTTGAGATCCCCTGTCGATAGCGGCCATTACTTCGTGCGTTGCACAAGAGCGATGTTTTCTGAAACCATGCTGATTACGTATCAATAGATCGTTTCCTTCGAGGTGATTCATAATGTTTGAATACAGTATATGCTCCAAAACCCTACTGCAAACCGACGTCAATGATATAGGTCTGTGGTTAGATGGATTACTCCTACGACCCTTCTTAAACACTGGTGCGACCTGTGCAATTTTCTAATCTATAAGTACAGATCTATCGGTGAGCGAGCGGTTGTATATGAGTGCTAAGTAGGGAGCTATTGTATCAGCGTAATCTGAAAGGAACCTAAACGGTATACAATCTGGACCTGAAGACTTGCCCGTATCAAGCGATTTGAGTTGCTTCGCAACCCCTAAGGTATCTACTTCTAAGAAACTCATGCTAGCAGCTGTTCGTGTTTCAAATTCTGGAATATTCCATTCGTCTTCCTTGGTGAAGGAATTTCGGAAAACTGCGTTCAGTAACTCCGCTTTAGCGGTACAGTCGTCGGTAACAGTACCATCGGCACTGCGCAGCGAAGGTATTGACTGCGTCTTGCCGCTTGTGTACTTTACATACGACGAGAATTTCTTCGGATTTTCTACCATATTTCGAGACAATGTTTCGTTGTGGAACCTATTAAAGGCATCTCGCATTGAATTCCGTGCCAAATTTCGCGCGGCTGTAAATTTTAGCCAAGCTTCGGGATTTTGCGTTCTTCTGAACTTCGCATGCTTTTTCCGTTGCCTCTGCAACAGCATTCGGATCTGTTTTGTGTACCACGGGGGATCCGTTCCATCTCTTACCAATTTATGAGGTATGAATCTCTCAATTGCTGTTGCTACTATATCTTTGAATTTGAGCCACATCTCGTCTACATTTGCATAGTCAGGTCGGAAGGAATGGAGATTGTCTCTTAGGAAGGCTTCTAGTGACACTTTAGCCGCTTTTTTAAATAAAATTATTTTGTGTTTCTTTCTGATGGATTTGGAAGAAACGGCATTGAGCCTAGCTACAATGACCTTGTGATAACTAATCCCTGTATCAGTCATGATGCTCTCTATCAGCTCTGGATTGTTTGTGGCTAAGAGGTCAAGTATGTTTTCGGAACAATTTACAATTCGCGTGGGTTCGTGGACTAACTGCTCGAAATAATTTTCGGAGAAAGCATTTAGGACAATCTCGGAAGATGTTTTCTGCCTACTACCGGTTTTGAACAAGTATTTTTGCCAACATATAGAAGGAAGGTTGAAGTCCCCACCAACTATAACCGTATGAGTGGGGTATTTATTTGTTACGAGACTCAAATTTTCTCTGAACTGTTCCGCAACTATATCATCTGAGTCTGGGGGTCGGTAGAAGGAGCCAATTATTAACTTAGTTCGGCTGTTAAGTATAACCTCCACCCATACCAATTAGCACGGAGTATCTACTTCTACTTCACTACAAGATAAACCACTACTGACAGACACAAACACTCCACCACCAATTCTGCCTAATCTATCTTTCCTGAACACCGACTGAGACTTCGTAAAAATTTCTGCAGAACTTACTTCAGGCTTTAGCCAGCTTTCTGTACCTATAACGATTTCAGCTTCTGTACTTTCTACTAGCGCTTGAAGCTCAGGGACTTTCCCAGCACAACTACAACAATTTACAACTACAATTCCGACTGTTCCTTGATACAAGCACGTCCTGTATTTACCATGCACCCTTTGAGATTGCAGCCCACCCCGTACTTTCCCGAGGCCTTCTAACCTAAAAAACCGCCCAGTCCACGCCACACAGCCTCCGCTACCCGTGTAGCCGCCAGCTGAGTGTAGTGAACTCCTGATCTATTCAGCGGAACCCGAAGCCCCACCACCCTATGGCGCAAGTCAAGGAATCTGCAGCCAACACGGTCGCAAAACCGTCCGAGCCTCTGATTCAAACCCTCCACCCGGCTCTGCACCAAAGGTCCGCAGTTGGTTCTGTCGACGATGCAGCTTTGCCTTCATCTCGTAAGCAAGACCGGCAGCCTTCACCAAATCAGCCGCTGGAATCCAGAGAGAATTTCCTCTGATCCAAAGCGACACACGTAATTAGTGCCGACATGTGCCACCACCTGCAGCTGGCTGCACCCTGTGCTCTTCATGGCATCCGGAAGAACCCTTTCCACATCAGGGATGACTCCTCCCGAAATGCACACAGAGTGCACACTGGATTTCTTCCCCTCCTTGCCGCCATATCCCGAAGGGCCCCATTGCGCGCCTAACATTGGAGCTCCCAACTACCAATAAGCCCACCCTCTGCGATTGCCCGGACCTCTGAAACAGGGCAGGGAGCTGCATCTGGCTCAGCCAGAGACAGTGCCTGAAAGTGTGTACGGGATGGCACAGTATTTTTTATTTTTTGGGGATTTCGTTACTTTTATTCTGATGGGAGGCGCAGATGTGAATGGCTTACGATGTCGTTGGCACTTTGTTATGCTCCCTTGTGTAGGTTCCACGTCGTTGGTGTGAGAGCTGACGACGGGTATGCTCGCTGCCACGTTTCCAAGCAGTTCAATGTCAGGCCACTCTCACAGCGGAACGCCCCACACATCGGGATACTGCACGACTCAACTATTTGCCTAAACGAAACCCATACTGAGGCCCTTTCCAAGCTCTTGCAGACGCTGATAACGTGTCTCACTCGATTACACGACATCTCCCTGTACTTTACAGTGATTGTTCAACTTCTGTCACTCTTGACGGACCTAACGTGCCCTACGAGAACATTGAAAACAAAGAACACTGGAGCCTTCTGGTGACCGTTGTCTCCATCAAAAAGAACTGCCTCTCTAACCATTTACCTACCCGCTGTTAGTGTGTATGTGTGCGAAGTTACATTGACATCACCCCATGCCTTCTCGGTGCTTTACTATCTTTGTTTTCCTCACAGTGCTTAGTACACTGCTTTTACACTGCTTTACAGAACTATCAAGAAATAATAAATCACGGAAGTACTTGCTTTAAAATGCATTTTTCCTAGAAAATGAACTTTTTTTCAATTGCTTTGAGGACTATAATAGCAACAAATTCTCACAACTGACAACTTCATAATTCACAAAAATAAAATGGAAGTCTGCACTCATCGTTATCAATATTTCATTTTCCTCCACGACTGTGAATAGATGTCGGCCGACTACGGCTGTTTGAAGGGGAATGTCTTGTCCTACACATGCCCCGTCCACATTCGAGAAAGTCAGTGTTTGTCGTTTTTGTCATATAAGGGGAATGCGCTTACTCCTCATCAGCCATTTGTCCAATTTAATGATGTTTTAATGATGTATGCAGGACTTGTAAATGAAAGTGACAGATGTGACAGTTTCAGATGGACGAGCATTTAGAAAAAATAGCATTTATGAGGAGGGTTTGGTGTGACATGGGACACTAGCCATTTATATGTCCTTTGTCTTGATGTAGCACTTCTTCCAGCGGGAAGAAGATAGTATGGTAATCCGAAGGTCGTGGGATAAATTTCCTATAGTGACAACATTTTTATTTTCAGTATTTATGTTACACTACAAATAAAACGAGATGCTAAATATAATGAAGTTATTAATATTATCATAGAATTTTTCAAAAGGAAAAGCGAAAGGAAATTTGGGAAGGCACATAAGTTTTCGAAGAAGGGATTACAGTTAAAACGTACAGGAAATCGTATTCCATTAGTTCCACTTCGAATTTCGAGCAGTGTTGCTTTTGGTTTGCTACACACTGTGCGATGAGAGAGAACCTTTAATGAATATATACCTCGTTTGTTTTTCCATCGAAACTTTAACACAACCATGTAACTGTAAAAATGTGGCATTTATAACGAGAGCTAGATGCTGAGAAAATTATAGCGTCCCATGTCTTACGATGAGTATACCCTCAGGTTATGTAAGCTGTCAGCTGTCGAATAATAAATGGATTATATTATATAAATGAACTCAGTGGCGGAACAGGAATTTGGTTTAGAATGGACTTGACCCAGCTGAGGGTAAGCTTTATCAAGGTAAACGCTAGATTACTAATAAAGGGCAGAGCATTTTATTTTTCCCCTTTAAAGCACAGCCAATATCCTCGGATAATTGTTTGCAATTTGTTTAATGAATTGAGCATGTTATAGGCTGCCAGATATATCTTGGGTGTTATCAATGGAAGCCAAAAGGTTCAACCTGTCTTCCATCACTGTCGTATAAACCAACGACTTTGTTAGTTTAAACGAAGGGAAGCTGCACTTCTCAATACAGTCGGGTACTGGTAAGGCAGCCAGAATCTGTAAAAGAATTTTTATACTTGGGAAAAACTCATTTGGCTCTTGACGCGCCTCTGCTGCTGTTTAGGGGAGATGTTCCTTGTCGCTACAAAACTTCTTCCATAGAGGTATTTCTCCCGATAACGAGAGGGGATGATGCAAGTCGCTGCTTAAGACACGTTCAGTCGCCACTACCGACTTCATATTTTCTGTTTTTACGATGGTGCTTTCCATAAAGGTGAATAGATCTAGAATTCAGAGCGCTTTGCTCTTTAAAAGCGACTCATGGACGGTGCCAATACAGCAACGATGAAAAGAAGGAACAGATTCAGTCTGAAACAAAACACGAATGACATTTATTCTCGAGTTCGAAAGAATATAACATAATGAAAGAAACGTGAGTGAATATTAAAGGTTTATTTTGCCTGAATAGTCCTTAGCATCCGGTGCGTCTATGATTAAATATTTGGCAGTTCTGGATGCCTGCAATGGGATCCCCAAAAGTTACACAACACAACACGCCACTTGGAAAATTTATTGATACGTAATTTCTGTGTACCTGTCCTGTGTTCCTATTACACTGTCTACTATCTGCTAATAAATGATAAGATCTAATGCAACAGCTTGATATTGATGTAAAAGCAAAACAGTAATTTCAGATACAGCGGCGGTTATCGTCAGAGGTAAGACATAATCGAATCGTTGAATAGATAGCAGAAGATTTTCACTTTCCTGTAACGGAAAAGCTCTGTTAATTTCTGCAAGGAACTGTATGATAAAGCCAAATAGCTCTTTGAACCGAAAGAGTGTATCATGCCTTCAAGCCGTCACTAGCTCGTCCAAAGTTCTCTTGTCTTTCTCGGTGACATATTTTGTTAGATGCCGTTGAGATATCCGATGCATCAATCTGAAGAAACGAACCCAAGATTCCGACGCTTTAAGTCAAAATTTCCATCCAGAAATTGAAAATCAGCAGCCATTGCCCACTTTTGGAGCATCTGTGTTGTTACGAAGCCTGGTCTCTGGTCTCTCGCCTCGATAAACCGGTCGTAAACATAGGAATTGATTACTTCCAGTTCATCATTTCGTATCCCTCCTGCTGTGATTTGGAATCTCGAGTTTGACAACTGGGTTTTGCTCTTCAATAATCTCGTTGAATGTTTTGGATGGAGTTCTGCCATCTCCACGGCCTTGACTTTGACTGCATATGCGATTCTGGTCCGCTCATCTCCCGCATCGTCTTCATTGGATTCCGAAGAAATAGGTGTTATTTCTATTTTTCGTTTCTTCTGTGTGTCACTTTCGTCGTGGCTTGCTTCGGAAGGGCTCACAACCTCTTCATTTTAGGAAAATAACACTTTTTGGTCCGTGAATGCCATAGTACCGTACATGTCTAGAGATCGTTTGAACATTTCCCTGCCGATTAGTGAAGATCGTACGCTGATGTTGGAGCTCACTGATTCCAGTATAAAGTTGTCTTTGATAAGCAACTGCAGCAGACAATGCGTCGCGTGTGTTAAATCCTGCCGTTCTTCATTGTTAGGTGAAGCCCACAAAAGACCTCCTTGGTCTTCCACCAAATGTTCAATATTGTCAAAATTGGACTCACTGACAACTCGTGAACAACTTGCACTTTGGTTCATTTTAAAGTATAGCCAAGCTTTCAACTGACGAGAAATGTTTATTTGGTATTTATAAGCTTCGCTGCTCACGTACACAAACAGTAGAGTCCCTTTATTCGTAGAACGGCAGGTACAAATAGAGGAACGCCAACGGTCACAGACAATAAACAGGATAAACGATCTGACAGTTATAAAATTTGCTAGGACCCTGTCCCAACATTTGTATGACAGTTTTATGACTATTTTCGAACAGATATTTTAACAACTACTCTCAATTTTCAGGTAAAAAGGCAAATTCATGTATTTCAACGTTTTAATTACGATTAATTTCCTGTTAAAATGAAAAACGCAAAAGATTGGAACAAATTTGACATTCAATTTGTAATTTTGAATTATAGAGGCTTGTAATTCTTTTTAATCATTTCGTTGCAAAATTTCCATGAGTAATTGTAAATTAAAACAAGCATTTGAAAAAAAGGGAAACAAAAGTAGCATAGACGGGTCTTGAACCAGGGTCACCTGGACGGGATTCTCGCTCGCTTGTCACTTTTTTATCATACCAATTTATTTATTTATTTATTTTAATATATTTGTTGAGATCACATAGGACGCCCTCCAGGCGAAAAACAAATGTGAAATTACCATCAATAACAAACAAAATAAAAAGGGAATTATAGAATTTAAAGAAAACGCCCTCCTGGAAGAACAGACAAAATGGCATCCGCGTCCCGCCAACTTGTGGGTAGACGCACACTGAACCCCAAGGCAGTCAGACATGTTCCAGGCACGTCCTCACGAAGAATATTGCATTTGCCGTTATACTGGATCGAGTCCTGGCTTTTCACAATCTCATTGAAATCACCTTCTCATACCTGGGACACTCCAGCTGCAGGGCGGATCGGAGAAGGCACTACCCAAAAAGTTGGCATAGTATTGACGGTATTGCGGATGGTGCACGCGAAAAGTAAAGCGATCTCGCAGGATCGTACAAAAATCAAATACACACTTATCACCTTCATGGAACAAATAAGAGATCGAGAGGCCTTTTATACAGATCACAGCATTGGTCTTCGTACGTGGGAAGTATGTTTCGTCTGGGAACAGAAGAGACTGCGGTGTAATGGCATGGGGAGCCGTATGTAGAAGAAAGGCAAGCATCTTCTGAATCAGCTGCCACACCTCTGCAGAAGAACCACACATCAGTCGATGTTCGTCCGTGTCAAGCATGTGACAACGAGGACACAGCGGCGAATCTGTCATTTTTTTGGCTGATAGACGAAGTTGTGTCATGTATTTTCCATTAACGACCAGACACCAGGTCGCACGAGTGGTCGTGTCCTGGAGGATACGGTGCACAGAACGCCAAACCACGGGCCATGAGATCGTTGGATGTCGGCTTTCCATAACATTCCTAGTATGATTTCTCATCATTAGGCGGTAAACATCATGTGCGGTAGGGTTTCTGGTACCAAGCAAGTCGGCATGGACATAAATGTATTCGATGAAAAAGGTTCTGACATGTGATAGCGATGAAGAAATATGGGCTACTGCAACAGGTGACAACCGAGAGGGAGGGGCCAGTTCGTCAATCAGGCTTCCCGATAATCCGGTTCGCTGGCGGGTCCACGACTTAACTAACCATAGTGCTTACATAAAGGGCACCTGCTCTCGCTTGGACGTTGACAAGTCCGAGGCCACCATCTCGAGGAGGAAGAGTCAGCGTGTCGTAGCTGACTTTGAGGATAAGACCCGCGCTTACAAAGTAGACGAACGCCGCCTGAAATCTGTGTGCCATTGCCTTTGGCATAGGTAAAATCTGTGATAAATGGGGCAGTCACGAGACTAGATGAGTGTTAACAAAATCCACCCTTTGTAACATGTCCAATGGTTTCAGGAGGTTGCAACGAACGGTCGCGCGGATAGCTTGATGCAGGCGTTTATAGTTAAATGAGATCGTGCGCTGTATACACGCATGAAGGTGACCCCCAAACATTTGAGCTCGTCCACTAAAGGCAGTGAAGCCACACTCTCTGCTGGAAGACCTCTACCGATGGACATAGCACTAAATTTCGTCACGTTCACACGGCTACCCGCAGCAGTCCCCTACTGGTTGATCCATGCCAGTGCCTCTCGCACTTTATCCTCCGACAGAATCAAGAACACCACGTCATCTGCATAGGCGCGGCAGATGAAAGCATTCCCCCTCATTGTTATTCCTGTGAGCCAGCTCCTCAAACCGTGTTACAGTGGCTCAAGGGCGACGGCGAAAAACAACATCGACAGCGGACATCCTTGACGGACCGACCGCGTGACATTTATAGGGCCCGCCACACGGACACTGACGGCACTCGCGACGTGGCACATAGGAGGAGCCGTAAGAAGATGTGTATAAACCTGTGGGGAAAGGCCATCCGTCTGAGTACGTGTTCTAGAGAGGCATGACTCACTCTATCAAAGGCGTGGTCGCAGTCCACTAAGGCACCGTGACGGCGGCAGGTCGTGGCCAGGACTATGACGTCACGGTAATCACTGAGTGCCGTCTGTATGTTACTGTCACCACCAAAGCACGTTTGATCCAGAGAGATGACTTGAGGAACGACGCGCCAAAGGCGAGCGGCAAGAATCAGGGTAAAAATCTTGAAGTCCCAATTGAACATGGTCAACGGCCGATAATGCCCAACTCCCCGACCTCCCGATGGCTTCGGGACGGGGATAAGCAAGCCTTCTACGAACTCGGACGGCCGGCCGCGGTGGTCTCGCGGTTCTAGACGCCCAGTCCGGAACCGTGCGACTGCTACGGTCGCAGGTTCGAATCCTGCTTCGGGCATGGATGTGTCTGATGTCCTTAGGTTAGTTAGGTTTAAGTAGTTCTAAGTTCTAGGGGACTGATAACCACAGAAGTTGAGTCCCATAGTGCTCAGAGCCATTTGAACTCGGATGGGAGGGGAAGGTCAGGGTTTAGCAGTTCTTCGTATGTCGCAGTCCAGTGTTAGCCCCCAGATGTCGTAGAATGTGCGGCAGAATTCCAGCGGGAACCAATCTGGACCTGAGGCTTGATTCGCCGCACCCTTATAAATAGCATCTGCGACGTCATCAGACGTAATTGCCGCTGTGAGAATGTCCGCAGCAGCCCCGTCAAGGGTACCTGTTAGGAACGGAGGACATTAGTCGTTACCGCCGTGTTCTGGTCCTCTGGTGCATAGAACTGGTTGCAGTGATCCACAAAGGCTTTTACGATGCCATTCTGGGACGTCAATCGACGACCATCTGACATGTCGAGGGCGTTGACCAGTTTTCTCTGACACCGCTGCTTCTCTCGGATGATAAGATGTATAGACAGGGGCTCTCCTAGTACAGAATCGTGTCATCTTACGCGTACTATTGTGCCTTCAAGGCGCTGATGCATAAGAGAAATTATCTTCGCCTTAATACACTCCTGGAAATGGAAAAAAGAACACATTGACACCGGTGTGTCAGACCCACCATACTTGCTCCAGACACTGCGAGAGGGCTGTACAAGCAATGATCACACGTACGGCACAGCGGACACACCAGGAACCGCGGTGTTGGCCGTCGAATGGCGCTAGCTGCGCACCATTTGTGCACCGCCGCCGTCAGTGTCAGCCAGTTTGCCGTTGCATACGGTGCTCCATCATAGTCTTTAACACTGGTAGCATGCCGCGACAGCGTGGATGTGAACTGTATGTGCAGTTGACGGACTTTGAGCGAGGGCGTATAGTGGGCATGCGGGAGGCCGGGTGGACGTACCGCCGAATTGCTCAACACGTGGGGCGTGAGGTCTCCACAGTACATCGATGTTGTCGCCAGTGGTCGGCGGAAGGTGCATGTGCCCGTCACCTGGGACCGGACCGCAGCGACGCACGCATGCACGCCAAGACCGTAGGATCCTACGCAGTGCCGTAGGGGACCGCACCGCCACTTCCCAGCAAATTAGGGACACTGTTGCTCCTGGGGTATCGGCGAGGACCATTCGCAACTGTCTCCATGAAGCTGGGCTACGGTCCCGCACACCGTTAGGCCGTCTTCCGCTCACGCCCCAACATCGTGCAGCCTGCCTCCAGTGGTGTCGCGACAGGCGTGAATGGAGGGACGAATGGAGACGTGTCGTCTTCAGCGATGAGAGTCGCTTCTGCCTTGGTGCCAATGACGGTCGTATGCGTGTTTGGCGCCGTGCAGGTGAGCGCCACAATCAGGACTGCATACGACCGAGGCACACAGGGCCAACACCCGGCATCATGGTGTGGGGAGCGATCTCCTACACTGGCCGTACACCTCTGGTGATCGTCGAGGGGATACTGAATAGTGCACGGTACATCCAAACCGTCATCGAACCCATCGTTCTACCATTCGTAGACCGGCAAGGGAACTTGCTGTTCCAACAGGACAATGCACGTCCGCATGTATCCCGTGCTCTAGAAGGTGTAAGTCAACTACCCTGGCCAGCAACATCTCCGGATCTGTCCCCCATTGAGCATGTTTGGGACTGGATGAAGCGTCGTCTCACGCGGTCTGCACCTCCAGCACGAACGCTGGTCCAACTGAGGCGCCAGGTGGAAATGGCATGGCAAGCCGTTCCAGCATCTCTACGATCGTCTCCATGGGAGAATAGCAGCCTGCATTGCTGCGAAAGGTGGATATACACTGTACTAGTGCCGACAATGTGCATGCTCTGTTGCCTGTGTCTATGTGCCTGTGGTTCTGTCAGTGTGATCATGTGATGTATCTGACCCCAGGAATGTGTCAATAAAGTTTCCCCTTCCTGGGACAATGAATTCACGGTGTTCTTATTGTCAATTTCCAAGAGTTTACGTTGAATTTCAACCTGTGGTTAAACAGGAGGGTCATGGTTTGAGAGTTCCCAGAGAAAAGACAAATTGTTTTCCATGGTATGTCGTTGCCACAGCATTATGTAGCAACCGAAATTCATCATCGAACGATGTAAAGCAGGCTTCGTGCTGTCGAGCCACCACCGGAGTGTTGAAGGATAGGCTGGAAGGCGTCTCACACAGTTGTTCCACGTCGTTTCCACGACCTGCCTCCATTCCGAATCCGTGAGATGGGCGCCATTCAGCTTCCACAGGCCTCGACCGCGCCACACCTTCTGCCTCTGGAGCGAAACGCAAATGTAGGCGATATGGACGGAAAAGGCGGTAGGCCATAATTTGACCGCGGCAGTTACGATTGCTTGGGAAACGTAGATACGGTGAAGACGACTTGCTGAATGGCTGGTGACGTACGTAGATCCAGGCCGACCACCATGCATGTGGTCCCTAGTATCGGTGAGGTTCAGTTCATGCACGAGCAGCTTGAGTTCCTCACATGTTGTGAAATGCGGATGTTAGTTCTTCAGGGATGACACACAATTGAAGTCGCCATCAAGAAAAATTTGGTCGTAGTGGCCTGCAAACAAAGGAGCGACCTGTTCTGAATAGAATCGCGACCGTTCCAGTAGCTTGTCCGTGCCCGAGAGAGCGTAATAAAACTCACCCCAATAGCCCTAGCCGATGGTGCGTAAATCTCGTCGTCTACGCCATGCCTTCCTTTGAAAGAATAGCTGTCGCACTGCCTCCGTCATCACACGGCGTGAGGTAGGACAGATAGCCATAGATATTAGGAAACAGTCGTCAGTCGAACTTCCTGCAAAACGGCAACATCGAGGTTTGACGCCCTCAACAATTCACGGAGCAATTGTAGTTTTACAGGGGTGCCAATGGTGTTGACACTGGTGGAGCCCATTCTGTAAGCTTGTCGTGGAACTGAGACGACCGAGACGCTCATGGAGGCACGAAGAGCAGCAGCGAACAGGAATGTTGTCCCAGGAGGCTGCACATACCCATCCAGCAACCCTGTCGATTTGCAGTCGTGGGATGGAGCAGCAGCATTCCCTGCTGTCTCAACAGTGGGTGTTTCGTCGTCTACATCGCCAGACCACGCAAAGGTGCGCGGATGGTGTGCGTGCGGTGGAGTACCTCTGGAGTCCGAAGGCGGCGCCACGCCGGAAGTGGAAGAGTGGTGCTGGTTCAGCTGCTGTTCCACGTCCATAGGTACAGCGTCTGGTGCATGCGAAGATGGTTGTACCTCCGACGGGGTGCAGACTGGTGCTTCCACCACGGAATCGTCCATCGGGACGACATCTTGATAGGTGTGATCCGCATCGCATTGAGACAGCGTCCTGCAGGTGTCAGACGGGGCGAACCCGCCGTTCCCGACGTCTCTTTGGTGACCGTTACTTGCGCACGTGATCTTCAGTGTCCGAAGATGCCTAGGGATCCGGATGTTTGCTCACAAAAGCATCGGTAGACACAACCATGTAGTCAAGGACCATCCCTTGTCCTAGATATTGCTCAGCAATGCACATGTCGGGAGGGGGAGGAGGAGGCAAAGGCGCCGGTCCTTCAGCAACAGACTGAGGCATTGCCGGAGACGACGATGTGGCAGTAGCAGGAGCCCGTGCTGATCGAGGTCGGGAATCGTTGTGGAGAACTTCGACAGACGTCAGCGGTAGGTATATATATATATATATATATATATATATATATATATATATATATATATATAGTCAAATCGCTAACTCTTGAGTGAACAAAGATATTAGTAATCACCTTATCCATTTTATGAAGTTCCTTGACGTACACTCCTGGAAATTGAAATAAGAACACCGTGAATTCATTGTCCCAGGAAGGGGAAATCTTATTGACACATTCCTGGGGTCAGATACATCACATGATCACACTGACAGAACCACAGGCACATAGACACAGGCAACAGAGCATGCACAATGTCGGCACTAGTACAGTGTATATCCACCTTTCGCAGCAATGCAGGCTGCTATTCTCCCATGGAGACGATCGTAGAGATGCTGGATGTAGTCCTGTGGAACGGCTTGCCATGCCATTTCCACCTGGCGCCTCAGTTGGACCAGCGTTCGTGCTGGAGGTGCAGACCGCGTGAGACGACGCTTCATCCAGTCCCAAACATGCTCAATGGGGGACAGATCCGGAGATGTTGCTGGCCAGGGTAGTTGACTTACACCTTCTAGAGCACGTTGGGTGGCAGGGGATACATGCGGACGTGCATTGTCCTGTTGGAACAGCAAGTTCCCTTGCCGGTCTACGAATGGTAGAACGATGGGTTCGATGACGGTTTGGATGTACCGTGCACTATTCAGTGTCCCCTCGACGATCATCAGAGGTGTACGGCCAGCTAGCGCCATTCGACGGCCAACACCGCGGCTCCTGGTGTGTCCGCTGTGCCGTGCGTGTGATCATTGCTTGTACAGCCCTCTCCCAGTGTCCGGAGCAAGTATGGTGGGTCTGACACACCGGTGTCAATGTATTCTTTTTTCCATTTCCAGGAGTGTACTTGTTCAAGAAACTTTTTCATCTTCCTTGTTAAAGAACATGATGTTACTGGACTTGAAGCTACGATTTATAATTACAGAATCCAAGGTGTGTTTGACTACATGGAGGATTGTCTAAGGGTATTAATTGGCACCAAACAACACTTGCAATGTGCTCCACAGTACTCCACACCAAGTGTATCGATGTCGTGTACTCTAACAGATAGCTTCAGAATACTTGCTGGGTTGCGTTTAGCAATAAGTAGTAAGTATGGTATTCTGACTTATGGCAGGTCTTGTTATGGGCTAAGCCTCTTCCGCTTATGTCTGTCCTCATCCAGTCTTTTCATTTATTAATATTTGCCTCCTTTCATATTGTCCAGCATTTGATGTCTTCATTTTCCTATTCCCCTTTTCCCTTCACTATTCCTCCTATTCGTTCGTTCAATAAACAGTACCCCCTCGAGTTCCGTTTTCTCTTTCTGATGACTTTCAGCATGTTTCGTTTTTCTCCAACTCTTCCTAATACTTCTTCATTCCTTTCTCGGTCTTACCATTTCACATTTTCCGATGTTCTCCGTATCCACATCTCTACTGCCTCTAATCTTCTTTCATCTTCCTTCCTCAATGTCCAGGTCTCTGCACCAAGTAGTGCAACGCTCCAGATATAACATTTGGCAAGTATTTTCCTCAGATCTTTGTTTAGTGGTCCACGAAGTATTTTCTGTTTCCTCTTGAAGCCTTCTGTCCTCTAATTTGTGTACTGGATATATAAGAGCAGACAAAAGTTAACTGGTATACAGGTAATCTGCCTGACAATCTGAACTGATAAAAGATTATGAGGTATACACTATCCGCCTACAATTATAAATATTTACGTGTAAAATATGTCTAAATTGTTAGCATGGACTGCAGCAAACCTGATATAAATATTACATGCAAGGGTTCTGTTATAACTGTATAAACACATTTTTCTCAATCTGCGACACTGTTCAACACCCTGCCATCGAATATAGATATTGTTGGATTAGGATCGATTCTCACAAATAATGTCATTCAATAGATTTGAAGAAAAAAGACTGATGTGTTGAACAGACTCAAGGCATTCCCTATTTAAAAATTCCTCTGAACCGTATACTACACAATTCCTTAGAAAATCAAAAATCACAATCTGACCACAGTTATTTATAGTAAATAGGAAGCCTGGGATCACTAGTGATGGACAAGCTTGTGATTGTTTTAAAATTTTAGACTCAAAACAGACCTTATTATAAACTTCAGTTCGGATATTTGCCCTCTCACTGATGCAATATACAAATCTTCACTTTAATTGAATTACATAAACACGAATAAAAATCATATTTTGCGTCTTCAATCAAAATCATAGATAGTAGACACGGTGAAATAATCAATCATAAACAATCGTTCTTGTTTAATCATATCTCAAAAGTCTAGTAAGACTATACACTTCCAACCCAAAGTTATACAGCCACATAATACCACAACTTCATTAAAAAACAAAGATCTTAAAGCTTAATAAAACTGAACTGCCCACATAAACGTCCACAGTGAAACATGCTTACATTAAAAGTGCAAAGTGGGCCCAACAAGGTCGCAAAACTGGCACACAGGAAAAATAACAAGTTGCACATTCATTAATGATTAACAAAAGTGTTAGATAAGAATGGCTAGTAATAACTTACCCAGTTAAATGACTTACAGAAACGCTAATATTAACAAAGTGGCCTCAACTAACAGACATAATGACAGAGAGTGATTCCCAAACTGTACCTAACTTTAGAGAAAAGCGTTAAGGCCCACAGCAGTATTTGGAAGCAATAACGCTAGGGCCGGTAGGCAATACAAGCTTTCACTCCCTACGGCTTGTGCACAGGGTCACAAGCAGGCGGTGTGTATTTGTACACAGTCCGACCGGCCTCACAATGAGCGGTCCTGATAAGAATCCACAACCGCACCGACGCCACGAAACGAACAGACTTGACAAATGGCCTGCAGTACGAACAGATTGCAATGAAGACAAGGTCAAATCACAGCCACACTGGGATATATAAGAAGCATGCCCCCAAATTCTTATGGAGCAATACTTTAACATCACCCGTCTCCCAGGATATTAGCAGGAAACTTAGTGATCACTTCCAGTTTCCTTAAGGCACTTTCAACATTAAATAAACATACCAAATCCTGCCGTGACAAATGACTAAACCATTAATTGTACGGCTGCAGGGCGCGTACACAATCGCAACCAGCCCCAAAGCGGTCAATATGTCGTAAAACAAGTTAAAATTTGTATGAAAACCACTTAAAACATACACGCCACAGATGATGAGAAACGAAATGAGGAACATCAGCCTTCCTAAAATAGCCACTGTGGAACCAAATTCAGGACCATCTCTGGCAGCTACCCATGCCAAAATAAGTTTCCACAATCTCCTTAGTTAAACATAGAATAACAGTCATACGTAACTTGGAGCTTGCAAATTACGAGCTGGATAGCTGTTCAGCGAGATACGACGAACGAACCAGAATTTGGCACGACAAGGAGCCCAATGATCGTCACCGTACATCCGGCGCGACGAAAGACAAGGGCAGCGAGCACGGCGAGGCCCATGCACCACGGTTAGGGACGCAGGCTTGTTTTCAAGTTCGCTCGTTGACCACCGACCTTACTCTCGTCACACGTTCACCCGGAAAACCGTCTGGGGTTGGGGGGGGGGGGGGGAGCAGTCTAAGATAGCAAGACAGCCGAATATCGATATCAGAGATGCAAGCGGAGCACCTTAGAGCCTGCCGCCACGGCCCACCCTCCATCATGTGCAGGTAGTGTGTTATTTATTTAAAAAATAAATAAATAAATCGAAATGGATGATATCGGAATAGAAAAAGAAAGAAAACTGACGTATTTGACAAAACAGTTGCCGTAAAAGAAGAATAGAAACTGGAACTGGAAAAAGAAACAAGCTACTGCAGATATGCAAACCAAACAAATTTCCTTAAACACAGTGTGTGGATAATCTGTGTATGAATGGGTCCTGCAACGTATCGGCATTTACTGTAAACAAATAAGGAAACTGGTCATACATTGCCATACTTTCAGAAAATGATAATTTCAAAGGAATTTACTACATTGGAAGACATTACTAAAAATCTGTTTATAATCCTGAATGTCCGTTTGGATCTACTTAAAATGGATAGATTTATTACATCCATATGTGATGGGCAGGACACTGGCACTTAGCAACTGGAAAGCGGTTTCCAGAGATTCATATCGATAAAATATTTACATTTAATCGTCATTACTTTCCTAGAGCGGTAAACAAAATATTCTAGAATGTGATGTAGAACAGTTGAATTATGTGCAGCCGGATGGATTGCTTTAACAATAGTGTAATGCAGGAAATCAAAGGCAAAATTAAAATTGCGAGAAGGAAGTGAGCTTATTGGTCTGCCTATACTAGAGACAGTGTATTAAAAAAATTGATATACACTATAGTTTTAGAACATACTTCATTTGTACTTATTGAATTACTAGGTGGAGAAAGTAATAAATGATTCAAATATAGGCTTAAATTATAAGTTAAAATTGGGCTAAATGTTATGAAAAATACACCAAATATAGAGGTGTTCTTTCGTGTGTATAACGTGTACGCAAAAATTAATAATATTTGTTTCATCATTAGTGTCCCTATCTAAAAAACTGACAAATGGCAGAGTAGCTACATTTAATTATCACACATCTGCAGAAATAGTAGAAATGTGGAAATCTGTAACACAGACTCAAACATAAGTATTGTACCGATGTGGGTAAAGCTGGGGACAAATGCCAGAATTGTTTTCTGTGTGTAGAGCAAATAAGAAAGTTGATAAACAATTGGTACAAGAACACTTGGGTTCTTCTTTGATCCATGCTAAATATCCTACGTATGTTTCCTATTTACTATTTGGTACCAATCATACCAATTTTATATAATGCTCTGACATGCATCTTCCCTGGCTAAGGAATTTGGTATTACCAATCTCGAAGCTATTATTTATAATTACAGAATGTATAGTAATTTAGCCCCTTTGGAAACAAATAGTAAACAGAATATACCCCATAATGTGGTGCAAGCTTATAACTTACCAGATAGTTGTTATGTGGAGTTTAACACTTTTCTGCAGTGAGCTACTAGGACTATTATATTATATAAAAGCTAGCAATTAAACCTACCAATCAATAAAAGACTACAAATTGTGTACGATAGACATACAGTTGTAAACATTTTCATGAGTGCACTGTGCGGAACACGGTTACACAGACTCCAATGTAATAACCGTTTGTCTTATTCAACTGGACAAATTATATTCAGCAGCATTACAGTAAGCCTAATGGCAGGATAAAATAGTGCAATTGGACTACAAGTTTACATATGGATTGTGAGTATAAACAGATTTATAAAGTATCGCCTGAAATGCAAGTGTCGATTGGCAATGTTAAGGAAAAAAACATGTAGTGCTTTATCCTTTGATAAATTTTCCTAGTTCATTTCAACGAGACACAGCATCAAGGCAACAATTCCATTTCCCTTACAGGGGAGACTGCGGTTATGCCATATATAGGGCAATTCGCTGACTTCAAAATATATCTTCTGATGGAGCAGCAGCCTCAAATATTGCAGCAGCTATGTGTCGATGACTAATATCTTCGGAACTGGTAGAACGTGGTATTTTTCTGGTATATTTAACAAAATGGAGATGTATGATTACCAAACATCAAACGACAATTTCTGTGTTCCAGAAGACTGCTGAGAAAACGACAATGAGATTGCGAACAGTGAAAAAAAAGATTGCAATAGACTGTTTAACATGAATGATCTCCAGTATTAAAGTAAAAATTTATAACAGACTTACGAGCCTGGAGTGAATAAAGAAATTAGTAACCACGTAATCGATTTTATAAAGTGCCCTAATATGTGTCTATGAGAAACGTTTACATTTTCCTCGTCTTATATACATCGTACTTCAGGACTGCAATCCGTAATTTATAAATACAGAGTCGATGGCATGATTGACCTGCTGAAGACTAGGTATTTTAAATAGCACATAGAATGGGATTTTCTGTACTCTGTGCCAGTTGCATCTATGTGGTATAAAACTAGCAGTTAGTACAGAAAACATCTGCTGTTTAGTGCTTAATAGTCTTCTGCAGTTTATTTATTGGGACAATGAAAAGATACAAATGCTGATTGTTGTACAAATAAAGTTTCCAGATAATGAAAACCATAGAAAATCATAACCTATGTGCTGGCTATCTGTAGATTTAGTTATATATCTGTAAACACTGCGTAAATATATAATTAAGATTTTAACATGATGAATGTACTGAAGGATTATACTAAAGCTTCAAAAGTGCCGTTGTCAATATAAGACATAGTTCCGAAAGTATCACCAGTTGTCAAATTAGATTGTTTCCTGCCGATAACATTATGCCACAGGTATTAAGATGAAAGAGAACAACAGACTTAAACCTTTCTGAGTTAAAGAAATTACTCTTTTAAGTGCTACTATGTGTTATGTGTATGTAAAGAAAACTAGAAATGGGAATAGAAAAAAATGGGGTATGTGGCAAAAGAGTTGCCACAATATGGAACAATAGGAAAAGCCACGGGATATGGAGGGGACATGGCTTTCAAACTCCTTAAGCAAAAAACTGGGTATGACTAGGGTGTACAAATATATCTGCGTATAGACCCCTACACCAACGGAAACTAATTATTATGAAGCAGATGCAAAAAGGAAGATATGAAAAAGAGAGCATTTCCGTAATTCAGTATACTTTTCACCTCGAGGTTTATCTCGGTATCTTCATTGCCATCGTAACGTTTGCCTCGGGTGATGAAACCCTAAATGACAAGCAACACACAAATTACGGTTATTAATGGTCCTTTTGAGACTTTTCTGAACCTTTCTTGTGCAGTAACTCATTATTTTGAAAACAGGCACTTCTGCTCACTCGTGCAGTTTACTGAATAGAGTTTGTGAGATGCCTTATGATTTAGTCACAGGATTTCATTCTGACTATTTGCAGACTGAATAAATAAAATGAGAAGACTTCCAAAGCACAGCGTTTCGCCGGCGAGACCCAAACTGATTTGCATATCAACCAGCCCATTGGAAATCGAGCGTGTTACCGCTAAACTAACATAACACTCCTGTGGTATACGTTTTTAGTTACGTACGTATTTCGTAATGCAGAATGATCGTAACATGACAAAAAGTAGTCGTAGCTAGGGAGCCAAACGTCACATGTGGGTTCAAACAATGGATTGTACCTACTCACTGTCGCTTCTTAGATGGAAGAACTCAGAATATTTCATCGAGATGACACGAATGTGCCGCGCGGGATTAGCCTTGCGGTCTTAGGCGCTGCAGTCATGGACTGTGCGGCTGGTCCCGGCGGAGGTTCGAGTCATCCCTCGGGCATGGGTGTGTGTGTTTGTCCTTAGGATAATTTAGGTTAAGTAGTGTGTAAGCTTAGGGACTGATGACCTTAGCGGTTAAGTCCCGTATGAATTCACACAAATATGAACATTTTTGACGCGAATGTACAGTATTTCACATGAAACCTCGCCACTGGTCCGCCGTCCAGAGACGAGCTCCGAGTCGTTCACTTAAGGCAACCAATCTTTCCGACCACCCCTCAGAAAGGTAACTCCGGCCATATGTGCTGCCTGATAACAGTGTAAGATGCGTAATTGAATGTGGGAAGATCTACCAGTCATCTTGAGCTGTTATTTTTGTAAACCATCTTCGCCAGTTTTGTAAACTCCCGGTCGCTATTGTTGTGGAGTCTGAGTTGCCACTGTTGTTACGGTAGGCCGAGTTTGTGAGCAGCACACGGCTAAGACAGTTTCTCCCTGTCACTATTACTGGGGCCAGAGTCGGGTAACAGGATAGGAGAACGAAGGTTCTACAACACTCCATCAAATTAGTAACAAAATCACACAAATTAGTTAAAATGGTTTACTTATCTTTGTGAATGGTCGAATAAGGAAGTGTGCAACAGTGCTTGTAATACAAGAAAGGCCTTCTATGGCTAAGTGAAAATAATCGTACTTTACCTACAGTACATAGAAAATGCAATTTACAACAACTGTCTGTTCACTTATAGTTCACTAAACGACATTAACTGTCTGTCAGCCCTGGAGGATGATGTATAACCAAGTGGACGAGGGCTTCTCTTCTGTCTTCCGAGCAGGCTTGTGCCCTTTGTCATCCCGTCGTTGGCGGATTGTACTCGGCCGTCAGTTCGCCGAGACGAAGTCGATGTCTTAATCCCCAGCGCCGCCCCTGGCGCTGATGGAACTCGGGCAAGTGGCGAATCTCTATGGCAGTGGCACCAGCTCGCATCTTTGCGCCTGTGGTGCTTTTTCCCTGGTTGTGCCTTGTTTGGACGACACAGCAGTTACGAAAACGTTTCTGCCCTTGGTCGAGCGGTAAGCTTTGTGCTCTAAACATAAAGCCGCACGTTTGAATCCACTCCATTTCTTAGTTTCTTAAGTCACGGATCAGATATCTGCTTGAGTTATCAGTCTGACGGAACCTCAAAAATAATTAGTTTAATTTTCTAATCCACGGGTAACAGCAAAAATTTCAGCCAAACAGCACGTGGCCGTGTCAAAGTTAAGACCGTCTGTACCCTACGGTTTCTTCGTGTCACGGCAGCTACCGGTAATTGATCATACGCCTCCCGCCATCCACGTCAGACGCCTTCGACCGGCTGAATGTGGTGTGGCGGTGTGGGTGTATTTATCAACGGCCGTTTTCTTGTTCCAAGTTCTCATATTTATCTCACAGTTACGATTTCTATTTTAGATGTTTGAACGTTATGAACTTTGTGCAAGTGTGATGAAATACAGTCGGCCGTGGTAACAGATGTAACGCTTGCGACATCTTGTTCGTCTTGGATCTAGTAGAGGAGTGGAGGCAGCAGAGACAGTTTTGAACTTTTGTATTGCGTGTCGGACGAATGAAACATTGTTCAAATGTGATAAAATTAAAACGCAACTGGTAACAGTTCGTTTTGGGTTCAGTAGAAGGATGAATGTAGAAGAGGCTGCTCTGAACTCTTGTATAATGTGTGGAACGAGCGCTTTTGTGCAAAACATGGCAGAAAAAAAATTGTTTCAAGAAAGACAGTTCGTGTATGAATAATTTTTTTTCCATTTAGGGAGCCTCAATAACAGACATATGTGATAAAGTGCGACTATTTAAGCGCCATGGGACATTTGCATTCAACAGGCAAGGTACAGAAATTAAGAATATGCTCTAATTTAAAACAACAATAATCATATGGATGACTTCATTAATTAATATATTTGGAAGGAGAGACAGCATAGGTCGTATTTTTTTGTTTTATTAACCACGGTTAATAAAACAAAAAAACAAAATAATACGACCAATGCTGTCTCTCCTTCCAAATAAATCCATTATCTGGTCGTGGTGCACAGGACATTCCATTGAGTCACCAATCAATAAAATTTCATTAATTAAATCTTCCGGGCTGAATTGCCGTGGTCCATATATAAAACTGCTTCTCCTATCTGACGTTTCGTTGCCTACTGCGGGCAACATCTTCTGAGGTGAGTCGGCGACTGGCTGCTAGGCGCTGCAGGTTCCGCTTATATAGAGCACTTAGATGGCGCCACCACTTATCACGTCCTTTCGACTTTAAAACTATCTCTGGCTAGTGCCATCTCTCTCGATTATAGGTGATCGATAGCCACTTCGTTGGTACAGAGTCGACCGCCGTATCTTGTCGAGTTTTAATCCTTCTTCTTTTTTATTAAAATTATTTTCGTGCTTGTAGATCTCTTTAGGTTCTCTATACATGCGGGTATAATAATGTGAAGACCTAGCTATCACATAGGTCTCACTAAATTTTATTTCGTGATCGCTTCTATACAAGCTGGACCTCCAGCGCCTAGAAGCCAGTCGGAGTTTTAATCCTTCTTCTTTTGTTATTAAAATTATATTCGTGCTTGTAGATCTCTATAGCTTCTCTATACAGGCGGGTATAATGATGTGAAGTCCTAGCCATCACATTTGTCTCACTAAATTTTATCTCGTGATCACTTCTATATAAGCTGGACCTCCAGCGCCTAGCAGCCAGTCGCCGACTCAGGAAGGAAGGAGAAGCAGTTTTATATATGGACCTCGGCAATTCAACCCGGAAGTTTTAATTAATGAAGACACCGACCGTGAAAGCTTACATATGTATTATTAATGCAGTTACGACGTCTTTATATTGACTTGTTAGGAATTAATGGCTGATCCCTAAGAAAAGGCGTATACTCAATCAGAGGGCAGTGTGAATATACTATTTTGCCCTTGGTGGCTCAAGGAGAGCGTTGTTCATTACGAAAGGATCCCCAGGGCAGAGTATACTTCAGCTACTATGTTTTACTAACAACTAAGACACGAATTGGTCGTGTTCTAGGAAAAAAGACCTACAAAACTTGATCACATGTTGACAGTTCACGATAACTCACACTCTGCCGATTTCGCTAGTAAAACTGTCCAGGACTTTGAAGAGTCATCCCTCACGCACTTATTCTTCTCATCTTCAGCTCTCATGTGTTTAACTATCAACCTCCCTGTCGAAAAACAATCAAAAAAATTTCTCTCTGGATGAAAACGCACTTCAAATCTGGTTTGACACATCTTTAACTCACATCAGTTAGGTCTCTACACGCATGGAATTGGTAAAATAACTGAGCATTGTCAGTCTGCTGTAGATAATGTGACAGCATATACTGTTGATGAATAATTTTTCTCTGATGTTTACTGCTGTATTGAAAAAAATAGTGGGTGACACTATTAAAGCATCCACTGTCCTATTTCAAAAAAAATTCAGATAACCATAATATCCTTACGACGAATGTTAATTTTAATAACACAGGTAGCATCAGTTACATGAACGTGCCTGTATCAGCACGAAATAGTAAGGTATTACTGATTCTGCACTTCGAAATGGTCTGTAGTTAGTTCTCGTCCCGTGCTTATCGATATGTAGTTCTGCTGCCCTATCTTTGGTGCGACCTCGTGCTTCTTCCGTGTGGTGGGAGTGTGGCAGTTCGGTTGGGGCAAAGGAGGAGTAGCGAGGTCCGAGCAGAGCGCCGACACGCCGGGACAGCGGGTGGTGTGTATGGCCTGCTGCACCGAAGGGCAGTGGTCACCAGGATTCACGACCTCATCGAAAGCGGATCCTGCATGTTTAAGTTCAGTGCATTGCAATTCGCGTAGAGAAACCTCCACCATTGTGCATTCTCGCGATTCCCCAGTGACATGGGTTCGTGTTCTGTGAGCATGGGGTTGATCTGCTGTTCTGCTATTTGCGCAATGGGTTAATCTGTGCCTCCTGCAAGATGCAATTTCCACCCCCACACTACTACAGAAGTCAGACATACGCTCCTAACGTTCTAAAGAGAAATGCTTGAAAAACATTCAGCAATAAATATCTTCTGGAGTCATCCACTGTAAGGAAATGACACAAAAATTTACAAAATTTCTTACGTAACTAGTGTGATACTTGGGTACTGCAGTAGTGGTAGTTAGTGTAAGAAAAACATGAAACTAATGAAAATTATTATTTATTTTGCAAAAATTCTAAGAAATCGGAATGGCACTTTCAGTTATGAATTGAAGAAGTTATATCATGGTTCTTTTCGGAATGTGAAGTTACTTCTCAAGGAAAGGATTCGCTAATGATTTTTCTATACAACGTTTAAGATAGTTATTGACTTGGCAGAATGGCCGAGAGGCGCACCTACTCAAGTTGAATAATTAGAATTTTGCTAGGTACGGTCTAGGCTGCCGCATGTGAAATGCACTGAAGTGTACTGTTGTGGAGGAAATATGGGGCTCGCAATAGTTGTAGCGCACAATACTGTAACCTGCCATGACTGCTGTCTGCGCCGCTCGCTTCTGACAAATAAGATAACTATCGTTCTATCTCGATTGACCTTCGCCAATCAAACTCTCCCTACGCCTTGATGAAGTCAAGGATTCCTATTCGCCCCTAGTCTAACTATTGGCGTGGTACACCGGTCAGATAACCAGTCCACCGCGATGTCACTCAAAAACTCGTTCACAGGCGTTTAACTATCTGTCCGTTCATACTGCACAATAAGTGTGTTGGCCAACATAGTGCACAATGCTTAATTGCAAGGACTCAATATAGAGTAGCACTTCCATTCACTCTCGACACAGCTCTCCCAGTGAAGTACTGAGGAGAGACTTGTTCCTCACTCCAAGAGCGGCAACGGGACGGGGCTTCTCCACGCCATACGTGAAGGGGTATATCTTTCGGTCTCTTCCATTACTCCTTCAGATCAACGCGTCAGAAATATCGTCTGCCAATCAGCATTGCTCTTATAAAACAGGAGAATGACGTTTCGTTTAAGGCGACCAATCCGGAAATCTGTAGTATAGGCGTTTGGCGTTTGCTCTCTCCCTGTGAAAATCTCTGAAACTGCGTGGAATCTGTAAGGAATGCGTAGGGTGGATGCTCCGACACAGTGTAGCGGAATTTGCTTTTAAGCCTAACACGGGGTCGTTCCCCCTTTCACTTGGGCACACGTTGTCTGCTCCACGGGCGGCCGATGTTGACTCATCCTCTGAAGGGACCAGCCTCCCAGTGTGTGGTCTACCTCTCTCGAACTATGTGCTCCTGTGACCGTCGTGTCTGGAATGTATGTGTGTACGGCAGCCTCGAGTATTTCAACCACAATGTGCACATGTTATTTGCATATCGTTTACATAAATTCATACAACATTGACTTTATCTTATCGAGTTTGGATTCGAATGAAGCGCCTTGATGTGCGGTATATGATTGTGAGGGCGGAATATGTAAGCAATGAAGGTCAGGAGACCACGACGTCCTACAGGGCTGTTGCTCATAGTGTCACAGAGGCGAAAAGCAGCGAGTGGAGTACCTGGGGAAGGCGGGTCTGATTAGTCTTCCTGAGTTTTTCATTACTATTTACTATTTTCAGCTTCTTACATTGTTAAGCTCAACCAGCGGTATTTTTCTGTCTTGTGGCTGCTAACGCCCCAGTTACCTGCCCTGGGTGGTTAGTGTATGTAACAGCAGTGTTCATTTCCTCGCCTTGCTGCCGCTCTCCGGAGAGGCGTGTAAGTTTGACAGCTTCTTGATTGTAGGTTTGGTGGCGTTCTTCTACCTTAGTGGTCGTCATTCCTTCTTGTTCTGGGCGCTCTAAGCACAGTATTCTGCGGGTGGAGCCCAAACCGCCAGTTCCGGCTTTGGCGTAGCTTTAGATCTTGCATTTGTTTGTTGGATCTCAGGCAGCCTCACCAAAATTATCGTTAGTCGCTCGTTAGATTGCCACTAGTCCGAGTTACCATCTTGAGATGTGAGTGCTACTCTTGGCTGCCTTTCTCTTCGCTCGCCAAAGTGTTTTTCGTGTGACCTACTCAGAGGTCGATTCTTGGAGGACCGTCTGTCACTGGCCCTTGTGTTTTATTTTATTACTGCATTATTAAGTCACCATCATTTGCCTCACATATTTGCTGATCTGTTGTTTCTTTTAATTAACTTTTCCTTTGCAATTCATATATTTGATAGATTTTTTTTTTATAATTGCCATTCTGGCGTTAAAGGCCTTCAGCCATGATTGAGGTTACTTGCTTTAAAATTCTGATTGCGACCACAATGGGTTGATTTCAAAAATTATTGGCTGTCTGTATTTTATTTATGTTTGTTTAAATTTTTTTATAATAGCCATGCTGGCGTTAAAGGCATTCAGCCGTGATTGTGGTTGGTTGCTTTATAATTCTGATTGACACCACATTGGGTTGTTTTCAAAAATTATTGGCTGTCTGTATTTTATTTATGTTTGTTTAATTTTTTTATAATAGCCATGCTGGCGTTAAAGGCATTCAGCCGTGATTGTGGTTGGTTGCTTTATAATTCTGATTGACACCACATTGGGTTGTTTTCAAAAATTATTTGCTGTCTGTATTTTATGTATGTTTGTTTCATATTTTTATAATTGCCATTCTGGCCTTCAGCCGTGATTGTGATTACGTGCCTTAAAAGTCTCATTGCGGCCTCATTGGCTTGTTTTCTAAAATTATTTATTAAAATAATTGTGTGAAATTGCAAAGCAAACCAATAGTAATTTATTCGGGCCCCGCCCACAATAGTAACTCAATCCTGCCTTACTCAGTTACCAGGTTTCAGGGAGCTCTCAAACCAAAAACGCTTAATAAATTATGCTCTCCCTGCAGGCCTACCGGGTAGCAAACTTGATCGTAAAGTGTTCAAAGTTCACTGAAATTAAATAGCGTGAAAGCATTTTTATATGCCGCTGATATCGACTTTGCCTTACTTCAAGAAGTGAATTACATGACCTAACTTGGTATAATGCTCTCTCGAGCTCGGAACATGGAAGCGACTGAGGGATAGCGATGTTAATGTTAGAGGAAATTACCATTAAAGACGATGAAACGCTGCCCAGTGTGAGATGCCTTGCTTCCACAATCTAAAACACGAGGTTCATTAATATGTACCGCGTCGTCATTACCAGAGTATTTAAAAAATGAAATTGTTCGCATTTTAGGTGTGCGCCAAGAGAAAATCATATTCACAGGAGATTTTAACTATGTCCTAAGTACCAAAGATGAACTCCCGGATTTCATCGCGACCACAGAGTTAGGTTACAGAAAGAATGAGCTTAGACTCTCTAACACGTAGGAGCACAAAAAGTGCGAAGCGCCTGGCTTCACTTTTATTACGAAAGGAAAATACCTCAGCGAGTCAGTTAGACAGGATCTCCGTCTCTAAAAACGTCAAGAACAGTGTACCGCGCACCGAAGTGTGGCCTGCAAGCTTTTCCGACCATGCGGCTTACATAACCACATTAAATATAGAACGGCAAAAAACCAACCGAGCATGGACGTTGGATATTAAATGTCTCGCACTTGAGAGATGCCGCGAGCGTTTTAGCAACACGTGGCAGGAAGTATACTTCTTATAACTCTGCTCTGACTTTGTGGTTTCTATTTCCTAACCCAAAATAAAGAAACTCGTTAATGGTCTAGTCAAGAGAAAAAAGGTTTTGGTATAAGAAAACAGCTGAATTTTATTACCAGTGTCTGCGGGAACTCCACAAATTAGATCTATCAGCAGAGACCAGGCGCTATGACCCAATCACGAAAATAAATCTAAAATGTTTGCTCTGTAGGGGAAATAGTTAGATCAAAAAGTTCAGCCGAGAAGACAAGACACCGTTTTTTGTGAAGTAACGTAAATATTTCATGTTTCACGAGAAAAAAAAAGGATGGGCAAAGAAAAATATTTGCAGAACTTAAAATGAACGATGGAACAGTTTTAACCAACCAAAATAAAATTAAAGAACGAATATACAGATATTTTCCACAAATATGTACAACATTGCACAGATAGAACTGTTACTAAATCTTCAATGGATACTTAAAGGATACGACAGTGTTACGGAGGAGATTGACGAAGACGATGGACATGCCACAATAGCACATACTCCGAAAAACGAATTCCCTGTGCCAGATGGAATACCTGAAGGGTTTAAACAGGCCTTCCAGGTGTAAATGGAACCAAAACTGTTATAAATTAATAAAGAACTTATGAGAACTGACTTCGACAGACCGAAAGATTTCTTGGAAGAAACGACTGAGTTAGTCGCAAAAAAAGCACGAAGCATGTCTTTCAGGAACCTACGACCTATCACACGGCTTCATAACAGCTACAAAATAATTATCTGTATCCTTGCACAAAGGCTCCGACGAATTTTGATTTTAGTAGTTCAGGGAGGCTGGTCTTCCCAGTGTCGATGGCCCTCGTGAGGCATTTCCATTGAACTTCTGCTTGGCCCCACGCAGAAAAAGCTTCGGCGAGGACAATTCTGCAAGGCATACGACGACGATACAGATCTCGTGATAACAAGTGAAAGTGACATACGGGTTGCACAACACATTACAGCATACACCTATAGAGTCGGCGCTAGGTGCGATACAGGAAAGCCGATCCAAATATAATGTGCGTAGGACGGGGAGTTATGACGCGAACCAAATCAAGAAGAAATAAAGACAGTCATCCACATGCAAACATTAGCCATAGATTAGAGGTGTAAATAACGCCCACCATCGCTGCCAACTACAAGAAACCTTAGCGAGCATACGTACAGCACTAGAAAAGTTGACGAGGTTCAAAGAGTAGGACTTGATAATACATCAATAATATCCATACTGAACTGTGTGGCCCAAGTCATACCTGTACTAAAGCATATAGCCATGAGAATAATATCGCCACCAGGACGTTATGGAATTAGTGGCAATATTTTAAAAGTGAAATTTGTCACCTTTTCCCTGCAGAAAATTGTAGCTTGAACCTCACTGATGAGTCTTAAATAGTAAGCTTTATTCGTGTTTAACACCGGGAAGATGTGGACAAAAACGGCCAGTGCTTGATCAGTAAAATTATTGACTGAGATCACTCCTGTTAATCCGAACGCCCCATAGATTTGCAGCAAATTACAAACGGACTTTATCAGTTTAGGCAATTCTTAATAGAATTTAGCTATAGCCAAGTGAAACCTCTGCTTCAAATGTGATGAAGTGTAAGATATACATCAGAAATTAATGGAAGTTATGAATACAAACATGACAGAACAGAAATACCCACAATCAGACTGGAAGGAGTTCTGGAAGCACATTAATCACCGCAAGTGACCTTCAAATCGGAAAGCTACGTGTTTCATGGCCGTGAACAGGTAAGTACTAACCAGTTTCGTACTTCAGGCCATACGCCAAATTGAGTCGTCGTTATGTGCTTCTTGCAGTTTAGTGGATACTGAAAAATACACATAAATGGAAAGGACATCTGGGAAACCATAAGACGAACGTGAGGTTGTGTACGAGGGATAATACCTAACACTATCACACCAGCAGACTTTTTGCATTAGGATGGAGTTGCACATCACAACACATGCCATCAGTTGGCACAAGAGACATGCAATGCTTAACATCGTGACAGCTGATACAAATGCAAGGTAGACTTTTAGCAATATCTGACCACGGAACTATAAGGCGGAAGTTAGGTTGTGTATCCAGGTCAGCAGCAAAGAATGTGGCACCCTAATAAGAAAAGAAATGGTGTCAGTTAGCTTAAGGGACAAACAATCTGTTACATCCTTACACCAGATACCAAACACAAGGCAGGCTTTTAGCAATATCGTACTATGCAGCACCAAAACTCAAACGAGAAGAAGAAATACAGACATGCTAATTTCGTTGAACTATACAGGGTGGTCCATTGAGAGTGACCAGGTCAAATATTTCACGAAATAAGCATCAAAAGAAAACAATACAAAGAACGAAACTCATCTAGCTTGAAGGGAGAAACCAGATGCGCTGCGGTTGGCCCGCTAGATGGCGCTGCCATAGGTCAGACGGATATCAACTGTATATTTTAAAATGTGAACCCTCATTTTTGTTACATATTCTCGTAGTACGTAAAGAAATATAAACGTTTTAGTTGGACCACTTTTTTCGCTTTGTGATAGATGGCGCTACAATAGTCACAAACGCATAAGTACGTTATATCACGTAACATTCCGCCAGTGCGGACGGCATTTGCTTCGTGATACATTACCCGTGTTAAAATGGACCGTTTATCAATTGCAGAAAAGGTCGATATCGTGTTGATATATGGCTATTGTGATCAAAATGCCCAGTGGGCTTGTGCTATGTATGCTGCTCGGTATCCTGGATGATATCATCCAAGTGTCCGGACCGTTCGCCGGATAGTCACGTTATTTAAGGAAACAGGAAGTGTTCAGCCACATGTGAAACGTCAACCACGACCTGCAACAAATGATGATGGCCAAGTAGGGGTTTTAGCTGCTGTCGCGCCTAATCCGCACATCAGTAGCATACAAATTGCGTGAGAATCGGGAATCTCAATAACGTCGGTGTTGTGAATGCGACATCAGCATCGATTGCACCCGTACCATATTTTTATGCACCAGGAATTGCATGGCGACGACTTTGAACGTCGTGAACATTTCTGCCACTGGCCACAAGAGAAATTACGGGACGATGACAAATTTTTTGCACACGTTCTATTTAGCGACGAAGCATCACTCACCAACAGCGGTAACGTAAACCCGCATAATATGCACTATTGGGCAACGGAAAATCCACGATGGCTGTGACAAGTGGAACATCAGCGACCTTGGCGGGTTAGTGTTGTGGTATCACCGCCAGACACCACACCTGCTAGGTGGTAGCCTTTAAATCGGCCGCGGTCCGTTAGTATACGTCGGACCTGTGTGTGGCCTCTATCAGTGATTGCAGAACGAACGCCGCACACGGCAGGTCTACTCTACAGAAACTCCGTAGCACTCGCCCCAGTTGTACAGCCGACTTTGCTAGCGATGGTTCACTGCATACAGACGCTCTCATTTGTAGTGACGACAGTTTAGCATAGTCTTCAGCTACGTCATTTGCTACGACCTAGCAAGGCGCCATATTCAGTTACTATGTCTTATGAACAGATAATATTGTGACTCATTTACCGTCAAGAGCGACGTTCATCATTAGTGGATTAAAGTTAAGTATCAAACTAATTACGTCCGCTTTCTGAATTCTAATTCCTTGTCATGTTCCAAACCTCACGTCAGTATAGTCCTTCCCTCCTCACTCCAGCCTGCGTGAGCTAAAACGCGTGCATTTCGGCCTCCATTCATAACACGGTGTTGGCTCTTCTGCCAACACAACAAATGTATGGTGCGGCATTATCGGAGGAAGGATAATTGGCCCTATTTTATTGATGGGAATCTAAATGGTGCAATGTATGCTGATTTCCCACGTAATGTTCTACCGAAGTTACTACAAGAAGTTTCACTGCATGACAGAATGGCGATGTACTTCGTAAATGATGGATGTTCGGCACATAGTTCTTGTGCGGTTGAAGCGGTATTGAATAGCATATTTCATGACAGGCGGATTGGTCGTCGAAGCACCATACCATGGCCGCACGTCACGGGATCTGACGTCCCCAGATTTCTTTCTGTGGAGAAAGTTGAAGGATATTTGCTATCGTGGTCCATCGACAATGCCTGACAACATGCGTCAGCGCATTGTCAATGCATGTGCGAACATTACGGAAGGTCAACTACTCGCTGTTGAGAGGAATGTCGTTACACGTATTGTCAAATGCATTGAGGTTGACGGACATCGTTTTGAGCATATATTGTATTAATGTGGTATTTACAGGTAATCACGCTGTAACAACATGCGTTATCAGAAATTATAAGTTCACAAAGGTACATGTATCACATTGGAACAACCTACGTACTGTATTTTAATTTAAAAAACCTAGCTGTTACCAACTGTTCTTCTAAAATTGTGAGCCATACGTTTGTGACTATTACAGCGTCATCTATCACAAAGCGAAAACAGTGGTCCAACTAAAACATTCATATTTCTTTACGTACTACACGAATATGTAATAAGAAATGGGAGTTCCTATTTTAAAAAACGCAGTTGATATCTGTTTGATGTATGACAGCGCCATCTAGCGGGCCAACCATAAAGCCATCTGGTTTACCCCTTCAAGCTAGACAAGTTTCGTTCTTTGTAGCTTTTTCGTTTGATGCTTATTTCGTGAGATATTTAGCCAGGTCACGATCAATGGACCACGCTGTATAATTGTAGTAATGAAGTTTGATTCTACGTTCGTGCAGCACTAATCGAAAAATGTACTTTTCTTTTTCCTCCTCTTCGTTATTTTGGATTTATTATGTTTTCGAGAAAGAACACCGACAAGTCAATAATAACAAGAGAGAGGTTTTGATATTACATCTCATATAAATAATAAAGAAGTCAATGTAGGTATAATAAAGAAGGATGCACTTCTCTTCATTTTGCAATGTGGACCTCTTTTTCGTAAGTCTCTATACAACACTTATTTGTCTTGTATGCAGACTTTTAATTACAGTTTAGGCGTCACATGTATTTCTTTTAAAATTCCTAATTTGAGGTTTAAAAGAAACATTATGGAAAATGCAAAGCTTAATGGATGGTGAAAAGAACTTTATAGCGCAAAAGAATATTGAAGTAGAAATTTGACACCGAAGGCAGCGGAAACCGAAGCTGAAGAAGGGGAATTTCGGGAGCGCGAGGAAGGACAGAATGTGAGGGAACGCAAAAATAAAATACAAAAAAAAGGAAACCGTAAAAATAAAATGATATCTGAAGCGGTTAAGGCGACCGCTTGCGAGAATCGGGAAAACAGGCTTCGAGCCTAGGTCTGCACAAATTTTCACACGTCAACATTTGTGGCAGCTGATGTCCAGGAATTCGTAGGCAGCGATAAATTTTGAAGTATTTCGCACAGTTTTGGGTCGTCAACAGTGTCTGTTCTTTCAAACAAGCGTGTAAATATTACAAACCTTCTGCGCTGGGTAGCCGCGTGGTCTAGGGCGACTTGTCACGGTCCGTGCGGCTCACCCCGTCGGAGGTTCGAGTCCTGTGTGTGTGTTGTCAACAGCATGATTTAGTTTAAATTAGATTAAGTAGTGTGTAGGCTTAGGGACCGATGACCTCAGCAGTTTGGTCGCATAAGACCTTACCACAAATTCCCAGATTACAAGCCCAGGCCCGCATGTGACGATAACAGCATTGGGTCATAAAATGAAACACCTACAGCTGTCGTTTTGAAATTATTTTATTTTATTTTAATCAGTTTCGGTGACGCAAGATACATCTTTTAGGCCTTAACTGACGCTTAGGGCTTGAACTCCAGTCGTATACACAATCCCATCAGTGCACAACATGTATACTGTTGGTGACCATATTCTCAGCGTCAGTTACGACCTGAAGACGGTATACTGAGTTATCAAAACTGGGTGTAACACAATAAAATAACATCAGAAGACGGCTGCAGGTGTTTCATTTTGGTATTTAAGTGAATTGCCAAAGTATCACAGGACATGTCACAAGGATTGATGTATAAAAAATAATAACATTGATCTCGGCCCTACGTTGTTTCATTTCCCTCTTGCGGAAACCCAACTAAAGCTGCAAGCGCTAGGTGATGAATTAAGTGGAGTACGACAGCTGCAAAATACTAACGCGAATTCTGTACAGACGAATTCAAAAACTGGTAGAAGCCGACCTCGGGGAAAATCAGTTTGATTCTGTAGAAATGTTGGAACAATACTAACCTTACGACTTACCTTAGAAGAAAGACTAAAGAAAAGCAAACCTACGTTTCTAGAATTTGTAGACTTAGAGAAAGCTTTTGACTATGTTGACTGGAATATTCTCTTCCAAATTCTAAAGGTGGCTGGGGTAAAATACAGGGAGCGAAAGGCTATTTACAATTTGTACAGAAACCAGATTAAGAGTCGAGGGGCATGAAAGGGAAGCAGTGGTTGGGAAAGGAGTGAGACAGGGTTGTAGCCTGTCTCCAATATTATTCAATCTGTATATTCAACAAGCAGTAAAGGAAACAAAAGAAAAATTCGAAGTAGGTATTAAAATCCATGGAGCAGAAATGAGGTTCGCCGATGACATTGTAATTCTGCCAGAGACAGAAAAGGGTTTGAAAGAGCAGTTGAACGGAACTGACAGTATCTTGAAAGGTTCAAATGGTTCAAATGGCTCTGAGCACTATGGGACTTAACATCTATGGTCATCAGTCCCCTAGAACTTAGAACTACTTAAACCTAACTAACCTGTGGACTGACAGTATCTTGAAAGGTTCAAATGGTTCAAATGGCTCTGAGCACTATGGGACTTAACATCTATGGTCATCAGTCCCCTAGAACTTAGAACTACTTAAACCTAACTAACCTGTGGACATCACACAACACCCAGTCATCACGAGGCAGAGAAAATCCCTGACCCCGCCGGGAATCGAACCAGGGTATCTTGAAAGGAGGGTATAAGATGAACATAAACAAAAACAAAACAAGGATAATGGAATGTGCGGCTGGTCCCGGCGGAAATTCGAGACCTCTCTCGGGCATGGATGTATGTGTTTGTACTTAGGATAATTTAGGTTAAGTAGTGTGTAAGCTTAGGGACTGATGACCTTAGCAGTTAATTCCCATAAGATTTCACACACATTTGAACATTTTTAATAATGGAATGTAGTCGAACTAAATCGGGTGATTCTGCGGAAATTAGGTTAGGAAATAAGATGCTTAAAGTAGTAAACGAGTTTTGCTATTTGGGGAGCAAAATAAATGATGATGGACGAAGTAGAGAGGATATAATAAGTACACTGCCAACGGCAAGGAAAGCGTTTCTGAAGAAAATAAATTTGTTAACATCGAGTATAGATTTAAACGTCAGGAAGTCGTTTCTGAATGTATTTCTATGGAGTGTAGCCATGTATGGAAGTGAAACATGGACGATAAATAGTTTGGACAAGAAGAGAATAGAAGATTTTGAAATGTGGTGCTACAGAAGAATTCTGAAGATTAGATGGGTAGATCACATAAATAATGAGGGGGTATCGAATAGAATTGGGGAGAAGAGGATTCTGAGGCACAACTTGACAAGAAGAAGTGACCGGTTGGTAGGACATGTTCTGAGGCATCAAGGGATCACAAATTTTGCATTGGAGGGCAGTGTGGAGGGTAAAAATCGTAGAGGGAGACCAAGAGATGAATACACTAAGCAGATTCAGGATTTAGGTTGGAGTAAGTACTGGGAGATGAAGGAGCTTGCACGGGATAGAGTAGCATGGAGAGCTGCATCAAACCAGTCTCAGGACTGAAGACCACAACAACAACTACTACTACAGGAGGATTATGACAGTGCGACATATGGAAGTTTGGGCCGGCTCGGCGAACGTACACATATAGACGAAGTACTTAAGTCTACCGCTCGTGCTAAGCGGGAAATCCGGAATCGAATCCCACCCCGGCAGAAATTTTCATATGTCAGTACTGGGCAGCAGATCGTGCCTAGTAAAGCTGATGTCAAGGAATTTGCACTTAGCGAATAAAATACCTGCATAATTCCGTTTAACATGGCCTGATAGTTATTTTGTGAGTAGGCAGATTTGATTTTTATATACGACCGCCCAAGTTATAACTGACACGAGGTTGCTGGGCTGTACCAGACGGCGTTTCCACACACAAGAACAGCCGAGTCCTCCAACCTTTGGTGTTGTCGTGACAGGATCAGTGTCACTACAGTGTCACTACCCAGAAGGACATGGTGTTGCTTCAGAATAAGAGCCAGGCATCAGCGCAGGTGGCCAGCTAGCATGTGGTTCACCTCTAAGTCCAGCACGGAGGGTACAGGTTGCTCAGGAGCAACCCATTACCCGTATCGTCTTCAGTACGTGCAGGGAATCTTTCTGCTGATCTCTGATCACGGGAGATTTTTGCCGACGGCTTGTTGCACAAACTTCCAATCTTTGTTGCTCTTTTCAGTTTTGTTTACTATCAATGCACCGTTTGGAACAGGTAAAGTAGCAAATTTACACAACCAACAAATATTGAACAGTCATTGTCCTCATGTTGTAATACAGGCTACACATCAGCATCAGTCTAAGGCTAATGTGTGGGATGGAATTGTAGGTGACTGTCTGCTAGGTGCATACGTTCTTCCAGCATGTCTTACACGTGCTGCCTAGAGCAGCTTCATTCAGGACACCGTCCAAGACCTACTAGAATATGTGGTCCCGAAAATGAGCAAAAACCTTTGGTTTACACATGATGAAGCTCTGTTACACTGTAGTCTAAGAGGCGGAGATGCGCTGGATGGTATCTACTGTGATGCCAGATGTATGGTTGGATATGAATCAGTTCCATGATCTGCACGCACCTCCTCTCTCTCCTCCTCACTCCTCCGCGTTATTCTAGCAGCACCTTAAACAGTTGGTCTGTGCAATAGACCACCTCGATACAGAAACTTTTGATCGAGATGTCGTAGAATCTTGTGGAACCATTTTGTGTTTGAAACGGTACGATAGTCTAATATTCGACACGTGCATGCGTGTTTAGAAGCAAGAGGAGGACATTGCGAATGTTTGTTATGAGTTTATATGAACTCCTACTCTTGTAAACTGTAAACCTTTATTAATAACTCGAAAACGAAGTATTTTCGGTCGTATGTTTATTGAGATTTTTTTCTTGTTTTTAAGTTAGAAACTTATCCTCAGATGTTATGAAAGTACGGACCCGAGCTCAAAAGTAATGCCTCCGGATTCGTTATGTGTAAACGTTAAGCTTTTTAAATAAAATAAATGTTGTAACATTCAAAAACTTTATTTTTCATGTCTACATCTTTGCAGCCTTCCGCTGCTAGATGGGTAAATCACGCATTGGAGAAGTATGTGCCGAAAAAGTGGGTTACGGACGGAAAAGACCCGCCGTGGTTTAACAGCGCAATTCGGAAAATGCTCACGAAGCAAAGACAGTTGCACTCGCGGTACAAGAAAAATCTGGCGAAAGGGGACAGGCAGAAGTTAGTAGAGATTCGTGCTGCTGTAAAAAGAGCGATGCGCGAAGCATACAACCACTACCACAGTCATACCTTAGCAAAAGATCTTCCTGAAAACCCAAGGAAATTCTGGTCTTACGTAAAATCGGTAAGCGGGTCGAAGGATTCCATCCAGTCACTCACTGATCAGTCTGGCCTGGCAACGGAAGACAGCAAAACGAAAGCTGAAATTTTAAATTTAACATTTGTGACTCCTGTTTATAAGAAGGATAGAAGGACGGATCCTCAAAATTACAGACCAGTATCCTTAACATCTGTTAGTTGCAGGATTCTCGAACATATTGTCAGTTCGAATAAAATGAATTTCCTTGAGACAGAGAAGTTGTTGCCCACGCATCAGCACGGCTTTAGAGAGCATCGCTCTTGCGAAACGCAACTCGCCCTTTTTTCACATATCTTGCGAACCATAGATGAAGGGTATCGGACGGATGCCATATTCCTTGACTTCCGGAAAGCGTTTGACTCGGTGCCCCACTGCAGACTCCTAACTAAGGTACGAGCATATGGGATTGGTTCCCAAATATGTGAGTGGCTCGAAGACTTCGTAAGTAATAGAACCCAGTACGTTGTCATCAATGGTGAGTGTTCATCTGAGGTGAGGGTACCATCTGGAGTGCCCCAGCGAAGTGTGGTATGTCCGCTGTTGTTTTCTACCTACATAAATGATATTTTGGATAGGGTGGATAGCAATGTGCGGCTGTTTGCTGATGATGCTGTGGCGTACGGGAAGGTGTCGTCGTTGAGTGACTGTAGAAGGATACAAGATGACTTGTACAGGATTTGTAATTGGTGTAAAGAATGGCAGCTAACTCTAAATATAGATAAATGTAAATTAACGCACATCAATAGGAAAATGAATTCTGTAATGTTTGAATACTCCATTAGTAGTGTAGTGCTTGACACAGTCACGTCGATTAAATATTTGGGCGTAACACTGCAGAGCGATATGAAGTGGGACAAGCATGTAATGGCAGTTGTGGGGAAGGCGAATAGTCGACGTCGGTTCATTGGTAGGATTTTGGGAAGATGTGGTTCATCTGTAAAGGAGGATTCTTATAAAACACTAATACGGCCTATTCTTGAATACTCCTCGATTGTTTGGGATCCCTATCAGGTCGCATTGAGGGAGGACACAGATGCAATTCAGGGGCGGGCTGCTAGATTTGTTACTGATAGGTTTGATCATCAAGCGAGTGTTACGGAAATGCTTCAGGAACTCGGGTAGGAGTCTCTGGAGGAAAGGAGGCGTTCTTTACGTGAATCGCTACTGAGGAAATTTAGAGAACCAGCATTTGAGGCTGACTGCAGTACAATTTTACTGCCGCCAACTTTTATTTCGCGGAAAGATCACAAAGATAATAGAGATCAGGGCTCGTACAAAAGCATATACGCAGTCATTCTTCGCTCGTTCTGTTTGGGAGGGGAACAGGCAGAGAAGATGCTAGTTGTGGTACGAGGTACCCTCCGCCACGCGCCGTATGGTGGATTGCGGAGTGTGTATGTAGATGTAGATGGGTCCGAACTGTAAGATGGTGCTGTGTAACGTAACTATGGCGGTGGGTGAGAAAGAGAGTGCTGTATTCGAGCTTCGAGTTCGTTCACACATGGAGCACCCTCTCCTTCTGTATGAGAATGCATACTATACATGAGGGCTTCGACATCTTCAACAGTCAGACGCCTTGGGTTCACTGTCAACGACCATCCTCCATACAGTCTCTAGTAGTCTTTATCCGATTTTCATCTCTTTCCAAAACCTAAAGACCACTTTTGAGGACTTAACTTTCACTGAGATGAAGCGGTGCAAGAAGAGGTGGGATTGTGGCATCGTCAACAAGGTCACACCTCTTACGGTGACAATATCAACAAACTGGTCTCTCGTCGGGAGAAATGTTACCGTCACCAGAGTGAGTATGTTGAGAAACAAAGATGTAGAGACGAAGAATAAGGATGTAAAATGTTAATAAAATTTGTTTTACTGAAATGCTTTAAGGTTTTTCACATAAAATATTCTGAGACATTGCTTTTCAGCACGCCCTGGTATTTTTGAAACACCCTGTACACAGAGTCATGCAGATAAGGCTGGCCACCCCAGATATGTCCACAATGAAGAAATACAGGTTCGCCAGAAAATGTCTGAAAATATTGTAAGGGTGTGCTGAGAAATAATTGTTAAGGAAAAAATTAGATGCTTCGTTTCTGAGTGAATTAGAATTGAAGTTAGCCAATCTGGCCGATGAGTGCACAAATTCAAGTGGCCCGTCCGATAGCCAGATACAATTAGTGTCAGTTATTGTCGTATCGTAGACGACAGAGCACTACTGCTCATCCCTTGGCCATCATTACCGGACCATGTCCAATTTTTGTATCGCGCGCTCGTTTTGTTTGAGGAAAGCAAATGAAGAACACGTTTGGCGACGCCATCCTGTATATGAACTTGCAGTTTCCGCTGAGTTATAGAGCATAATATGGCGAATTTACTGACGTTCCTAACTCATGTTCATCACTTGGTTCGTGCTATGGGATATTTCATGCCTTCGGGATTCGATGGTGTTTCCTCGTATACCGTATACATCGTTTTAAGAAAAGATAAAAGTATTGAAGATTGATGTTTGGTGGGTGTGCATACCATACTGCGTTTCCAGAACAACCGTTCCAGTCCTCAGCAGATGTCCTCTTAAGGTCTGACGTAACACGTGTGGAATGAGAGGGTCATCCGTCGTTTTGGTACGATTTTCTTGTGATCAGCGGGGTGCACCAGCGACATACCCAAGATAATTTAGTACATATAGGCTCCGATCAAGAAAAAAGTGACCTGCGTTGCAGTTGTCGAAAAACACGCCCCAAACTTTGATACACCGAGAACGTTGTTTTTATCCACTTTTTTGAGTGAGCATGGATTTTCAACTGACGATTTGTGCATATTGCGAGGATTGACTTGCCAATGGTTTGTAAACCATGCTTCTTCCTCAAACGAAACTCACCGTAGATATGCCATACCACTTTCCGTAGATAACATTCGGAAAACCGTAACCAATTTTGGGAGTCATTGCCATGAAGCAGTCGATTAGTGAGATGTGAAGAAGATGAAATGCGACTGAATCTAGCGTTCTCACTCGTTTTGTAGATCCCTTTCGTACTTCAGAGATGCCTCTTAGTGAGATTGTGTTTCAAGAACTGTGTTTTTAATATTTGCAAAGATTGATCGCGAGTGCTCGACAAGATTTGGATACTCTCCAGCATACAACCGACCCGCTGCTCCGATACTCGAAGTATGATGACATTAAGCCTAAACGATAGTCACGTTTTCGACTGCCACATACATTCAGAATGCATCATTATCTTTAGGAGGAGGTTACATGATTCCTACAACAGTAGAACACAGAATGATGTGTTTCAAGCGCACAGGTAAACACAAGAACCATACCTGTGCTACATATTTGCATCCATTTGGTGAAACAGTGCAGAGGGCTGTGTAGTCTCCACTCCTGATGGCGGAACGTGGTTTGCGGTGCTATTATCTTGATACTGTTTGAACTAAGTCCCACACTTGTCACGTCGCTGAAGCTTTCTTACACGTGTCTTTCAAATGGCACAGAAAACGGTCTACAGTCGCATTAGAAAACTACAAAGTCGATTTTGGAATCAGTAAACTATAAACGATTAAAAAATATTGGAGAATATCAGAAATTCACCAAAATCCCATCTAGATACATTAATTCGTACAGGATAAATAGAGAATGGCCAGTCTTTGCCTCCTCACCCTGTCTAGGTACTCCTACTTACTAAGCCACGTGTACTACAGCACTTCCATGGAACATGTTGTTCACCCAATACTGTGCAGCTTCCGGGCATGTCTGTCGTATGTCGAGATGCAGCTAAGGGTGAAGTCATCGAACGGAGTCCGGCAGGCTGGCGTCCGTATTGCACTCAGCTGGTCGATTTGAAGTGAGACATTAGGTGATCGCCAAATCCCCCACCACAAACAGAGTTTCTTACTCTTGTTGCAAAACCAAAATAGTGTAATAGTTTTTGATTCGAGGCATCTGTTGCCCTTTATTAATGATTGGTATCTTCCCTTTTCTTTCTTTTTCGTTAACTAAAGCAGATCGTTTACTACACTAATGGACTCGCAACTTCTCACCATCGGCTGGTCCCAAGGTTACAATGTCCATTTGGACATCTCCCGAGGGAAGCGGGTGACAGAAATGGTGTCCCTATCCAGCAACGACTGTCTCGAGAGTATATCGAGGAGAAAGTCCGTGTGTCGACAGAAAATCGTCCCAGCCAAAATGGCGCCATTGCTAACTATGCTCCAAGCAACAACACTTTCTTCAGAAATGTGGGAACCAGTTGCCGACACATTTTGTCTTCAGTGCTTCTGTGCTGTAAATCACACGTAAACCTCACTGCCATTCGGAACATGTAATACAATCCCAACTCTTACTGAGCCGTGCTGACCCCGGCCTATGCATTGCTTTAAAACTTTTCTGTCATTCTGCGTTTGATTTCCTGCAGTTATTACGATTATGCTGTGATTCTTTCTCTTTCTTACATCACTTGGGCTTAAATACTATGTAAGGTTAAAAGCCCTATGTCTTGGAAAAATCGTTGAAGTTTTCTTTTTTGAAACAAAGGCCTGCAGCCGATTTGGAAGGTTTCTTATTGGTCATAAAGCTTGACCCTTCAGCCTATTGAAACGTTCTTATAGTTAGGTTGTTTTAAATTTATCTGCCTGCAGTCACTATGAGAGGTGGCAGAGGCCCCCTCTCATATTTCTATCTTACTCAGAGTAATTCGATTTTCCTCTCTAATTGCATGCGGTGAAATGTTGCTACTCCTTCACACGCGGACTTCCCACATAGCGTCTCTCGTCACCCGGGTGGTCCGGTGACAGGCGGGCTCTGCTGATCTTGAGAGGGTTATGCCGACGGGTGTGAGGGAGCCGAGTGGATGCTTACCAGACTCCGACATTGTCATAATAGCGGCGGAGACACGCCCGCAGTGGTCCGAAGGAGCAGCTGGGATCGAAATTCCGTTACTTCGCAGAAACTTAGCGAAAAAACATTCTGGCGGGCTACCTTTAAGGCGTGGGAATGACTTATGTCCCCAGGCAGTCTGGGCAGACAAATTCCCGCGTTCTCTGCAAAATGATAACTGTGATTGGCTTGCTCAGGGCATAGCTCCGTGACGTAGCAAAATCGGCGCAGAAATTGGCGCCAAGAATCTCCAATTGTGGAATGGTAGTGCTTCGGCAATAGAGTGGAATTTTCCGCCTGTTTTCGAGTTGCTGATTGGAACGTTTAACCACGGCCACTGTTGTGGGGGCGGGAATGTTTGTGTACGGTTTGTACAGGTAGTATGGTGGGAGTCGGTTCTCGACTTTCAGTTGGAGTAGGTTACAAGACTGAGCTCTCGCAGCTCTGCACAGCCTGCCTTCCGTTGGCTGTCTAATATACTTTTATTTGATTGTAACTGTTTAACGAAGTTGCTGAAGTTTCGACTTCAACGTAACTTTCCAAGTACAGTTGGTAATTGAGCATTCTGTGTACAAGCGGCCTATCTTGTCTGTCTTGGGCAGTTTTCGCTAAAGTTGACTGTATTGGAGTTACTGCGTGACTTTGCTTGTTAAAATCAATCACTGTACCGTCAGTCTTCAGTCTTGGACAACCAGACCAGGACAATTTGTTTTGGACTCTACTCGATTCTGTACCACAACAAATCGTGCATGTAATTACAGCGTTGGATCGGCGTTGTTGAAATTTTATGTCTATGTGGAAAAATATATGGAGTAGATAATTTTTTTGTACATTGTAGATAAATTAGTTTTTCATGAGTGATCACGAGAAGTAAGGCACCACTATTATCCAGCGAAGCTAAAACAAAAGAGGATAGCCTAATGGATAAGGCGCAATTTACTGATGCGTATAGGTTCGGAGATGAGATGGGTACATTTTTTGCAGGACAGGACGACAGGGTCATTGATGAGGACGGTAATTTGGATGCGATCCTAAAGCAACGTCGCGGTCGTGATTATGATAGTGAGGTAGATGATGAAACAGAGACAGGCGCACAGGTCGAGGCGGCAGCAGAAGTTTATAGTCAAACTAACGAGAGCAGGCAGAGGCCACCTTGGTCACGTCAGAGCTCTAGCTCCCAGGTGTCCAGAGTTACATCGCCCATGTTTGAAGAGGATCACAAAGGTGACATCAACCCAATACTGAGCTTCCTACGATCAATGAAAGAAGAAGCAGACGAACAGCGTAAGAATGGAAAGGAAGAAGCTGAGAAACAGCGTAGGAAGGAGAAGCAAGAAGATTATGATCAGCGAAAGAAGGACAAAGAAGAAGGTGACGATCAGCGTAAGAAGGAGAAGGAAAAAGCTGACGAACAGTGTAAGAAGGACACTGAGGCAATAATTTCGCATATAGGAGAAATTCGAGGGGAATTACTAACAATAAAGAAAGAATGTGGAGAAGTAAAACAAATGTCAATGGCTGCACAAAAAGTAGCAGGCCTGGCCAAAACGGCAGCAATAGGGGCAACTTCTAAACTCGCAGGGCGCTTGCGACGTACAACACAATCCCACTCAAAATCCCTAGCGTTCTTAAAAACTCAGGGTAATATCACGGTTGCGAACACCACGAAACCAATGGAAGAAGTATAGAGTCGGATAGCAAAACTAGAGCAAAACGGGCACACGGGCACTGCGCGTTCGGATACCAATGATGGACTACACAGAATTGTGTCTCCGCCCGCCGTCCTCTAGCCCAATGACCGAGTGCGGAACTAACAATGCACACGCAGAAACAGCGAGTAATAGCTCCAATAATTGTAGCCCGCTTAGGAGACTGAATTCGGAGTTCCACTTCCACTGTGATACAGAGGTAGTACATCACAGTTATCAGCAAGATAGAACAGGACACTCAGCAGACGTGCAGGTATCGGAAACGAGTGACAACACCAGTGCGAGGATCAGACAGGATTTTGATTACCAGCACTTCCTATCGATACTAAAATTCCAGAAGTTCAAAGAAAATGGAGGGTCGATGCATCCAAAGCGCTGTGTGATGCAGTTTACAAATTCATTACCGGCATCATGGCCAATCCAGGCAAAATTAGAATTTATGTGTGGACACATCAAAGGCCAAGCCGCGGAAAAGATGCGGGGTGTCGGACTTATCAGGAATTTGTTGGTGCACTCCTGCGGACCTACTGGTCAAAGGAAACGCAAGACAGGATTAAAGAGGAAATAATATTTTGTTCTGAACTGGAAGTGTCCGGGCATAGGAGAGCAACCAAATTTCTTGATGATTTACTGAAGAAGAATCAATTTTTAGATAGTCCATATAGCAATGGAGAAATCATTAAATTTTGCTTTTCCAAATTACCAGTTAGGGACCAATAGACACTTGTCGGGAAGTGTGGATCTGACATAGAAGCATTCAAGAGTCTATTGCGCGAATTCGGAGTAGTCTTTGATAAACAAGACGCAAAGGAAGAAGGGGCAAAGTATCAAATACCAAGGGCCAACATATCGCATAATCGCACTGGTCAGTTAGGAAACCAGGGTTACGGAAGTCAAGGTTACGCTATTCAAGGTTATGGAAACCAAAGACACGGAAAGCAGAACGTCAGGGAACAGGGTCATTCTAGACAAGGAATCCGGGATAGGAGGAGCAACGAACGGCAAAGCGAAGGTAATTGGACAGAGCGAAACCAAGGACAACAGTGGAGCTAGGTGTTTAAAACTAGACCCGCAAATCCTAATGCACGTCAGAGCAGGGAGAGCTTAACAAGGGATTGACGCCAGACTAGTGCGAAAACAGGCCGCCGGAATTTCGCACGCAATCTCGGACCTGGCCAACTACCGATGATAAATTACGAAGATTTATCAGGAATCCTGCTCGAAGAACATAAAACAACTCATCTACAGGATCGGCAGCCTCTTATCACAGTAGCAATAGCTGAAAAGAGTATGAATGCGATAATAGATAGTGGAAGCTACATAACAGCAGTATCTGAGACAGCTTACAAAAGGTGCTCTCAGGAGGTGGACAGGCCTGTTTTATCGGTTAAGAAAACCAAAATAAAAGGGGAATTAGCGGGTAAATGGACGGAGGTCACCCAATAAACAAGACTGGAATTCTCCTGCCAAGGACACAAAATAAAGTCTAACTTCTGGATCGTGCCAAATCTGGTGATCGACATGATGATAGGAACGGACTTCGTAAATGAGCATGAAGCGATAGTTGGTCTAGGAGGAGGTGAGGTGGTTTTGAGGAAAGGGAATCCCGTCCACATTAAGTTCGAAGACCAGCTGATCCCAGCTCAACTACCGTCTAACTGTGTACGCATAAACTATGCGTGTCTGAAAGACTGAAAGGAAGAACAGGCCGACGTTGAGGGTAGGGGAGAGGACACGGATGAGAATGAAGTCGGAATAATGGGAGAAATAAAGGAGAAAATAGGAGAAAAAGTGGAAGCAATAAAGAATATAAGGTGCCACCATCGCAAAGAACTTCATAAATTACTAGTAGAACATGCGGAGGTTTTCATTCCCAAGACAGGATCAATAAAGAACTTCCAATATGAATTCCGTGTACGTCCGCACAACCAGTTTCGTGTGCTACCCTACCCAAGTAGCAGCTGAAATTACGCGAATGATGAGTGAAGGAATAATAGAACCTACGGCTTCAGCCTATAATAACCCGTTAAGAGTAGTCGAGAAGGCAGATGGTAGTATTCGTTTAGTCTTGGACTCGCGACAGATTAATACCATAACAGAACCCGAAACAGACAGACCGGAACGATTAGAGGAACTCTTACAAAACTGCCATGGAACGTCAATCTTCTCATCAGTTGATCTAAAATCGCGACGGACAGAACACAGCCTTTTTAACATTTGGAAAATGTTACCGGTTTCGTCGTCTACCATTTGGTTTGAACATTTCGTCTGCCGCGTTCATTCGGGGGCTGGACGGGATACTAAGCGATAATTTGAAACGTCATGTCACCAGCTATGTGGACGATTTGCTGATCGCGGAGAAATCTTGGGGAGAGCATAATGCGGTCCTCGGTGAACTCCTTACGACAATCAGGGAATAAGGAGTGACTATCAATATCGAAAAATAGAATTTTGGAACGTCCTCTGTCAAATTTCTAAAACATATCATCACGGGCGAGGTCATTGCGCCAAATTCCGAAAAGATCGAAGCGATTGAAAAGTTTCCCATTCCTACGACAAAGAAGCGGTTAGGGGGTTCTTAGGTATCATAAATTTTTACAACCGCTTTATACATTTCAAAACTCAGAGCAGTCCTAGGTTGCATCAATTTACAGGAAGGAAGATTCCTTGGGAATGGGATGAGGCGGCCGAATCCGAATGGAAAGCATTAAAATTCGCATTATTACAAGCGCCCCTCTTCTCACACCCTAATTTAGCAGAAGAGCTTTGCATAGTAACGGACAGTTCATACACCGGTCTGGGTATCATGGTGTTCGAAGACCATGTACATGATGGAAACAGGGTGTTGAAGACAATTGCGTTTGGTAGCAGAGTACTACCCAAGAGTGAGAGGAATTACTCGGTAACCGAGTTAGAGACGCTGGCTATTGTATGGGAGTTTGAAAAATTCAGATACCTTCTGTTTGGTCGCAAGACGAGGGTCTACACAGACCACAAAGCACTCGAGCTCCTGATGACTGCAAAGCTTAACCACAGGCGGCTCATTAGGTGGCCATCATATCTGCAGCAGTACAATTTTTCGATAGAATATATCCCCGGCAGTCAGAACATTATTGCAGACGCCTTATCACGGTCACCGATCGGATTTGAGCACAACATGGAGGAAGATCTGGAGGAAAATCACTACTGCCTTTTCTATATGCAGAAAGTAGCCTTTGAAAATTTTATTACCTGTAGTATGCAGGACATCAAGAAGGAGCAAGACAAGGGCCCTGCCCTAGTGTTATTGAAACAGAAATGGATAGACAGAAGACACGCCATCGTCAGGCAGTTCTATCTCTTGCGGAAAGGCATAATTTTCCACCGAAATTATGCCAATGACACTGAATGGGGGCTATGCATCCCTGAACACCTAATAAACAAGGTTATATGGCATACTCACCTTAGCTATGGACACTTCGAACCACGCAAGTGCAATCTCCAGCTAAGGACCATGTGTTCCTTTCGAAACATGGAGCGTCGAATTCGGAGGGTACTGTCGGTATGTAAAGACTGCCAAAAGGCTAAGCATACCACTGTGAACATGCAGGCACCATTATACCCAATCGTACCGACCAAATTAAGACAATTAACAGCAACAGATTTGATGGGGCCTTTGCCTAGAACAAGAAGAGGATATACTTACGTATTAGTCTTTGTTGAACTAACGTCCAAATACGTTACCTTTACGGTACTGAAGAGGGCGACAGGACGAACTGTATCACGAGCCCTAATCCGGGATTTCCTACCACAGGTTGGTCATGCGAGTAGAATTATTTCTGATAACGGGCCACAGTTTAAGTCAAAAACATGGGAGGAGACGTTGCATCGATGTAAAATTGATCCCCTTTTTATATCCTCACACCATCCGAGCTCCAATGCTGTAGAACGGATTATTAAGGAACTCAGAAACTTGTGCCGGTTGTACTGTAACAAACAGCACACGACATGGGACGTTTTCCTTAAAGACTTCCAGGAGGTGATCAATGAGGCACCCCACGGGATAAAAAAATTGGCACCCATTACAGTACTGAAAAACCGGATTCCTAAGGACTTGATAACCGAGGTCGTAAACTTCCCACCAAGAGCGCGAACGCAACACCGAGCCATAGTGAATTTGGCTCTCAAGAGGATACGGGATGCAGCACAGGTCAGGAAGAGACGTGCCGACAGGGGAGCTCGTCTAAGACACTTCCAAATTGGATAAAGGGTGCTCGTGAAGTCTTTCCGACTCTCTAACAAACAAAAAATGATATGCCAAAAATTCTATTCTGTTTACAACGGCCCGTACCGTATAAGGAGAGCAGCTCACCACAATGCTTATGAATTGGAGACGCTGAAAGGAAAGAAGTCCATAGGACTCCACCACATCTCTCACATAAAGGAGTTCGTGGAATAGTAGTAGTGTAAGTGGTGTACACAGTAGAATGGGCAAATACTTGAAGCTTGCTATAGTAGTAGTGTAAGTGGTGTACATAGTAGAATGGGCAAATATATGAACCTTTCTTCGGGGAACAATAATCGTTGCGTTAATAGATTAAGATTGCTAAAGTTTTAACACGCTGCGTTGTCTCGCATAAGAATTTACTGCTGCTATCCTTTTTTGTTTGTGTTCGCGACATACAATGTCGATGGAGTAGGAGACACTACCTTTCCATGAGCAATGTTTTTGTTCTTTCTTGTCTGGTGTCCATGTTGAGGGATAATGATGAGTGAGACGTCGCACAAACGGGCGCATACAAGAACGTACTCTTGGAACCGTTCTGAGAAGTCGTGATACGCTCCATAGCGGCCACAGCCACTTCGCGAGACGTTCATACCAATGCTTGCAGGCACGCGTCAGTCCACTGCAAGATTGTGGTATATTGCGTGATTTCGAGGATGAATATGGGCAGTATAGTTTCTACAGTGATGCGCCAGCATCGTTGTCTTGTAAGTCGGTGTGAACCTGTGAGCGTTTGACTCCAATGGTGCCATAGACGTTAGAAATGCGGACAAAACCTACCATGCCAATGTGCTAGTTGGGGATTTAGCGTGCTGCTTGTGACTGTCACAGATGAATAACCAAGGAATTATACTTGGAGATTCGTGACATACTGTGTAGCTGGTGTGTGGTGGGCGACGGAATCCTCAACAGGAACCAGTTGGTCATAATACATTGCCTCTGGAATGGTGTGCTTTGATCTCGAAAACCGCATCACATAGAAAAAGAAGTTGCAACTCTAAATTTATTGTCTTGTATAGCCATGGCTAACCCAGTCTCTGGAGTTTCAGTGAGGCGTAGTGAGAACTCGGAGGCCGTGTCGTAAGGCGCGCACATCACTGCCGTCAATAGCGGCGAGCAGCGAGAAATCTCAGTGTAACAGGAATTATGTAAGAGTGTTGTATAAGGTAAAAAGAGAGTGAGAGAGAGAGAGAGAGTGTACCATATACTAGGAAAAGCTAAACTTTAGGATTTAACAATAACTAGATCCTTAATATGGTGGGGGGTTTTCTACCACAAGTGTCTGGCGCGCGCCTGTTGGGATGCTATTTTTCAGGTCACCAAACCACAGACCCGAGATGGAGGGACGACGGGCGAGCGGAAGTAGAATAGTTGCATGTTCTTTATAGCACAGTAAAACTTCGACCGGCATAATAACATAATTTATTCAAAAGACATAGAATGTAGATCGTTGGCAAATGGTAGTTAATTCTTCAGCACGTCTACTGTAGATCTATATAAGTAACAGTAATATTAGTGCGGGCCCTCACATTTAGTTGTTGATCCAATATAGCGTCACACACCATGTACCGGTCTCTACACAAATATCAAGATAGATTATTTCCATGTCTAGATTAGATATACCAAGATTTTGTTACAATGATAGCCATAGATTGATCACTATAAAATTAAAATAAGGGTGTCTGAAATGACAGACCATCAATGTATCGTTATGTAAATTTATTATAACATAGAAGGTCTTGGGAAAAAGTTAGGCATACGATTTTTGTCAGAACTGTGCAGATGACGGGAATCGTGGCAATCCAGAGGCAGGCCGGAGCGGCAGCGTCCGGTCCTACAAGCTGACAGTCACCGGGCCGTATACCTGAGGGATTAGGTGGCAGACAGCCCTCTCCGGACCACAAGCGAAAGTGTGGCTGGCCGTTGACACTGACACGTGACCAGCACGCAACAGCCAGCTAGCTCTCCGGACGCGGCAGCCGTTTGGAGGGATTCCCTGCGGCAGACCACGTTGTCGCGAGTACACGAAGAGCACATAAGGTGTCAGAACCTGCGCCTCATGTGCCTCGGGACAGAAAGGGACGCTATATAATCACCTATTTGAGTTTTTACAACTCACTAGCATTGGCCGATCTGCATACACAAAGCTGTATCGTGCCGCAAACTCTAACAAATGAATTGTCTCATTTCTAACCTCCTCTCACTTAGAGAGCAGTTGTAGCTATCGTCGCTCCTAGTTCGATCCTGTCTGGATGACCTCACACACTTGTGGAGTCACTCCACGTGCCATCATCCCTCGTCGAACTGCAATATTGGGAAACGTAAAATACTGTCCAGGGAGAGAAGAGATCTGGACTAGTGATGTATCCCAAATAGTAGACCTCAGAGACAGTTAATCGACATGAGGAGAGCCTATCACTATGTCTTCCTACCGTACTGCCGTGATCATATGCGTGGGTCTTGGTGCAATCTCAACAGACTACTGCAAATGGTCCAGCACATCCTATTGCTGTTGCAACAATATAGCAACAACACCCGACGTTTAGCCCTATGTGATGTCAGTACTGTGGCCCCATCCCAAAAGCCCACCTCCGATGCTCAAGACATGGAATCATCTGCATCAATGCATATGACTCAGCATACCAACCCCCTCAGAGAAACTAACGAATTTGTGAAGTGCTTCGAATATTACCATCTTCTAGCTACTCTGGACAGCATGCCTTCCATTGGCTGTCTAATATACTTTTATTTGATAGTAATTGTTTAGCGAAGTTGCTGAAGTTTCGACTTCAACGTGACTTTCCAAGTGCAGTTGGCAATTGAGCGTTCTGCGTACAAGCGGCCTATGTTGTCTGTCTTGGGCAGTTTTGGCTAAAGTTGACTGTATCGGAGTTACTGTGTGGCTTCGCTTGTTAAAATCAATCACTGTACCGTCAGTGATTGTGTGGCGAGCCTTGTTCGTCTCCCTCAGAGGAGCATTTGTATTGATAGGAAGTCTTTAGTCTGGAACAAACAGACCAGGACAAATTGTTTCGGGCTCTACTCGCGACATTATCGTCACCATGACGGGACGTCGAAGCAACCAGCCATCGCTTCCGGTACGCCAGATCGTGTCCTTGCAGTTAAGAAGACAACTTGGTAATGTACGTCCGCAGCACCGGCAGACTAGGGAATTTGCACTGTGACAATCAGGGCTCAGCAGAGCGCGCCTGTTCGTCTTTTCTAACTTTGTTCTGTCTTGGGTGTTCATTGTCTGAGTTATCACAGCTGTACCATCAATTAATGTTGAGTTGGCTGGGGGTTTCAGTTGCAAGTAATTGGCTCCACATACCACTTCGTCATAAATGTCACAATCTAGTTTATGGACAACTTCACCTTCACAGCATTTATTTGAGTATCCAATTTGATCCAATTTTATGTATTGTAAATGTTTCATGCGTTTTGATTATGATTTTGAGTTTAGTCAAAATAAATCAAATTGTTATTTTGGACAGAACTTTCATTCTGTTAATCGGTAGAGCAACCCTTTCATTTCTCACTACGTTACTGAAACTTTCCTTTATTTAATTAATGTCTATCAAATTAAATTATTGCAGGTGCCAAACTCTTTTCTACTCCACTTGCAGGGTCGATTACAGTCAGTTCGCGTTTCTTCTTAATCCGTGTGCAACAGCAAAAGTAGGAGTTAGAAAATGGGGGTCTTAGAGCATCATTTCCATATGAAGATTCGAGAACAATTTAGTGTTAAATACACTGCTAGCCCTGGCACCTCGCAACTATTATAAAAACTGAACCTATCTCACTAGTCAAGTCTTACACCGCTGGCCTTAAATACCATCTGAGGTTAAAGCCTAGAGCCTTCTGTCGCAAAAAAATAAATAAATAAATAAAAAATAAAATAAATAAAAATAAAAAATGAAATATACATTTATCGCACTTATATTCAATTCATGGGCCTACAGCCGTTTCAGAATTACAGACGTTGTTTGTCGATAGTCAAGCTTAGACGTTGCGCTGTAATGTTTGGACAACCAAGTCAAGTGCAATGTTTGGAGTGTAACTGACAGCCGCGTATTCTGGCCCCCTTCCACAATTCCTACTACTTGTTCTGTCCTGCGGGTTTAGCAGGGCGTCTCAGTTACCTCCACGTACATGTGCCCACAGATGATTATAGTACAGATACCCATTTATACATGGTGAATCAAGAGACCGACCAAATTTCGGAGTTAGTTCAGGGGCATAGTGTATTGTTACCTATGGTCTCCAATAATATACTGTTGTCCAAAGAGTGAGGTCCCATGGTAAAATATGGTACCTCACGACGATACCGCAAGCGCACACAGTTGCTGCCAGACACAGCCATGAATGAGAGACGCCGGCGAAAACACGCCCTGAAGAGGTTCCATTCACCGCCATTGCTGGAAGACTACTTACCTCAAAGAGCAGGGCCGCTCACCCCATCGCTCCGCTTACCCCATCGCCGACCAAAATTGCAGCATTAAAATGGTTCAGTTCTGGCAGCGCTAGTATTATTAGTCAATCTTTTTTCTAAAATTACAAGTTAAATGTACAGTCGTGGACAAACGAGCGAGACCTCTCGCCTGTTCGTTATGCTGATTCGCACAGCTTTAAAGTCTGCTACACAGCATAACAGACAAGGCTAAAAAATTGCTACCAACATACTATACACAGCTGTGAAATTGACAAACTATCCGAACTTTGTAAGGCTGTTTTCAATCATGTGTAAGACTATATTAATGCTAATTAGAGTGTTAAACACAACACGCCAATATAAGATATAAATGAAAGAAGAAACGCTAATTAGTATGAACTAATAAAAATGAATTTCAGCTTATCGAGATAACACAACTGTTCTAGTATGACAAAGTACCCCAGATCGTTACTAATTAGCAAAATATTATGCGCATTCAGCCGCGAAACGTTTGTGTCAACTTTCAGACCAGTCATAGTGGATTACCGCTGCTGAACTAACATGAAAGTTAGCAAATTTAGCATTGCGTGAAGATTCATAACGAAATTCAGTTAAAAATCATTCAGTGCCACACGTAAGTCAATACAATTATTGACAGAAGCGGAAAAAGGAAGGCAGTAACAAGTATGAAATTCTACAAGAGTTTCATATTGACATCCACAGGGCGCTAGTACAAAATAAATGTAGCAATAAAACGTGCTGGTGGCTTTACTGATAGCCTCTCTGCCTCCATCGAGATTAGAACCGAAAACAAACCAGACCACCCTTGCAGTAGCAAATACCTTTCACTACGCTAGCAGACAACCGAGGCAAACAGCCCTCCATTATTACCCCAGACATGAATAAGCCGGCAATTTTGCAAAATGATCTGCAGTTTCTGTTGCAATAGAACTTTCTGGACTATAAAACATGAATTTCCTACCTTTATGTCACCGCTTATGTGACAATCATTCGGGATGTTTATCGAAATAACAAAATACTGTTATTAGCGAGTAACGGCAACGGGTTCTACACAACGCTGGTGACTGCACTGAACGACAGTAACAAGTGCAAACATGTACCTCTTTTGTATAGGTTGTGAATAAATAGTTGCCACTATTTATGTTCCAAACTTCTTATAGTCCTACATATGATTGAAAACAGTCTGACAAAGTTTGGATAGTTCGTCAGTTTCACGCCTGTGCATAGTATGTTGGTAGCACTTCGTCGCCTTGCCTGTTATGCTGTGTAGCAGACTTTAAAGCTGTGCGAATCAGCATAACAAAAAGGCCAGGGGTCTCGCTCGTTTTGTCCACGACTGTACATTGGTATGTATTTGTGCCGCAGTACTAATGGAGTAGAAACACTTGTTTTTTGTACTCTACAACAGTTATAAATATATATGGTCATTCATGTGGATATAGGGGTAGTCAAATTTACACTGATCTATAATATTATGACCAACGACCGCCTGTCGACATAAACTCGTCCAGGGGATAGCAGCGTCATCTGGTGAGCCGGCCGAAGTGGCCGAGCGATTCAAGGCACTTCAGTCTAGAATTGTGCGACCGCTACGGTCGCAGGTTGGAATCCTGCCTCGGGCATGGATGTGTGTGATGTCCTTAGTTAGGTTTAAGTAGTTCTAAGTTAGGGGACTGATTACCTCAGAAATTAAGTCTTGTAGTTCTCAGAGCCATTTGAACCATCGTCATCTGGTGAGGAATGACTGCTGGTCAGACACACACAAACACACACACACACACACACACACACACACACACACACACACACACACACACTATGCATGTAGTAACAGAGAGCGTGCTGTCCGTGAGTAGAATGGGTAAGGGCGCATGATCGATCTTTGGCCAAGGACAGATTGTGATGGGCTGGAGGCTCGGCAAGAGCATTTTGGAAATTGCACAACTTGTCCGATGTTCCAGGAGTGCTGTGGTTACGTCTTCAACACTGCGCCGAAACCAAGGTGGAAACCGTGTCCTGACGTCGGGGGTTGCGCGACAACCCATCATCGTAACACACGTCGTAGGTCGTAGAGAGAACAGGAGGCCAACTGCGACAGACTAACAACAGACATTAATGCTGCGCAGAGTACATGTGTTTCTGAACGCAGCGGACCAACCACTCCTAACGATGAACATCTGCAGCCGACGACTCATGCATGTGCCGCTGTTAGCATCACGACACAGGCAATTACAGCTGAAATGCGCACGTGACCGTTGGCACTGAACGTTAGTGCAGTGTCAGAGAGCTGAAAGGTCTGAAGAACGCCGACACCTTCACTATAAAGTCGACTGGAGGGCGCGAATCCGTCGGAGACAAGCTGGTGGCGGCTCCATTGTGATCTGGTGAACACAGACTTGGGCATCCACGGGTCCACTGGAGCTCGTGCAAGGCACCATGACAGCGAAAGTGATGGGTCCATGTCTCCCGACGGCTGTGTCATTTTTCAACAAGACAATGCGCCATGTCGCAAGGCGAGGAGTATGATGAGTGGTTCGAGGAGCACGGTGGCGAGTTCTAATTGATGTGCTGGCTCCTCAACTCGCCGAATCTGAACCTGGTCGAACACATCTGGGATGTGATTCAATGTGGCGTCAGAGCTGGACACCCTCCCCGGAATTTAAGGAAATTGGGGAACTTGTGTGTGTGCAGATATTGTGCCAACATTCTCCACTGCTTCCATACCACGGCACGTCGCCTCTGTTATCCGAGCTAAAGTCTGACATACCCTCTATTACGTAAGTGGCATAACGTTATGGCTGGTCAGTGTTAGTTCGCTCTTTTAGGGAGTTAAAGGAAAATGAAGAAACACCCTATATTTGTATTATAGTAACCACTCGACCTTCTCCTGAAGTAAATCTAGGCTTGTCACAACCACAACAAATGCCGACAAAGGTGTTTCAAGTGAGTTTACCGTCGACCACCGAGGGCAGTTCTGTCATTTATCTTTGCGTCTGTATTGCTATGATAACGTGTGTGCAACATGGGAAATTTCAACTTTGTGCGCTGTGTTTCTTGTTTGGAAATAAACTTGCGTCACTCACTCACGGTACACTTGTTGCTGAAGACAGTAATGTCGACTTTACTCCTCACTCTCAGCTTGCATTCTGTACTGTCCTATTAGGTCCGCATTTGTATCTCCGGAAATGTTAGCTGTACGTTGATAAACACAGCAATATAGTCGTAGAAATGGTAACTGATGATGAGTTATAAAAGATGCACGTGTAAAAGCACTGTGGTGTAGTAGCCGTCGCTGCGGAAACAGTTCTTCATAGCGTCACTGTACTTTTCTTTCACGCTATTTTCTGAACAGATACAAGAGGTGTGTGTCACTACACTCTCCATAAAATACGAGAGACTGCACCTAAGGCGGACAGTTGCACTATTATGCCGATTTTTGCAACGGAAAGCAGATGCAAAGATAAACGCCAGTAAGAAATCAAATGAAATAAAAAAAAAGAGAATAACCTCCAAAATTTTGTCGGTACAGTCCGAGGCAGTGTCTAACGCCATCACACACTCACACTCATTACACACTCTAAAGTATGCATACTTCGTAATTTTTATTTCGGGCATCGGAAAACTTTGTCCCAGAAGAAAATTAAGAATAAATCCAACTGTCCCACTCCGATCAAGCTTTTCGGCACCCAGATTCGTTATGAGGCCTATGCTGGAGCTTGAAACCCTTCCTAAATATTCCGTCCTAGGAATCACATTGTCTGACTTCCAGATACACAAGAGTCCAAAATTAAAGCTAGAAACAGAAATTTTGAGAAGTTGCGTTTATTTTGTAACGAAACAACATAAACAAGTTATAGTAAAGTAGAAACAATGTAAGGAATAGGGAACGTAAACAAGTGCAACATGCGTAACGGTAGAGAAAGATTTTTTCACCTCATCGGATGTAGACACACATTCCGACAACTGCTTAATGTGACCACTTCTGGCAGCAGTACAGGCATGACAACGATGCGGCATGCTGTAAAAGATGTCATCAATCTCACGTTGAGGCAATAACGCCCATTCTTCCTGCAGAGCTGCTCGCAAGTCTTGTAGAGTAGCTAGTCGATGCTAAAGCGATGCAATCTGCGTTCTTAAAGCATCGCAGAATTTCTCTATGGGATTCAAATCGGGAGAGCAAGCAAGGCACGCCATACTTGCAAAGTTCTTCCGTTTCCAAAAAAATATCAACTACCCGTGCTCTATGAGCTCGAGCATTATCATGAGCTCGAGCATTATCATCAATCAGTATGAAGTCTGGGCCTACAGCACCTCGCAGCAACCCCACATGGTGCCCCAATATCTCGTCACGATACCTGACAGCAGTTAAGGGTTGCTGTTTGAACGGTACAAGTTCAGGAATAGGTGTTCGAGTGGTCAACATAATCCCTGCCCACACCCTTAGGGACCCTTCTCCATATCTGTCTGTTTCCACAATTTTTGGGTCCCAAAATCTTATTCTACGTTCCCTCCATATGCGAAACCATCAATAAGAACTCTCCAGACCGAATTGCGACTCATCTGTGGAAATAACCGTCCAGGCGGCATGACGACTCGACCCTAAACGTTCCCTCCTGTGAAGACTCTTCAGGGGTACACATACAGCAGACAGCAGGTCTCTGGCAAATAAAGGCCACTCTGCAGGAGCCTTCCGTACACCCTTTGCCTCGATACAACACCTACAGCGGCTGCTGCGAAGTCGCGTGCCAGCTGCTGTGGAGTACTAAGGCGACATCGTCGTCCCCTTACAGCCAAATAACGATCATCTCCTTCTAATGTCACGAGTGATCAGCCCTGATCTGGTCTTGGTGGTACAGTTACAGTATCTATAAACTGTCGCCACTTCCGAGAGAGGATTCAAGTTAAGCCATCGGGCCATATCAGTCTGTCCTGCTTCTGTTCTTCCTATGGATCTCCACCGCAAAGGTTTTGTTAGGCGTCTTCACGATGACATACAGCACCGACTATTACTGTGTGCACAGCGACTGTGAATTTGGACTACCCGGCAAATTGTACCTTGTTTCATAGGTGCCCTGACGTCTTTGTTGGCGTTGTCGTTCGTTGGCTAGAATGCTATCTTTAGTACAGAACACAACTGCAAGGACATATGTTGACAGCTTGTATCATTAAACCTTAATTTAGACACAGGACGGGGAAATAGTCGTTTGTTGCATTAACTTTGGACACCAGTGCACGTGCGGAATAGTTGGAAAGTACAAATTCCTACACATCCCTTGCCTGCCCTTAAGACTAGGGAGTGAAGGAGGGAGAAAAGTGCGTACAATGTAGAACACTTGAAGAGCACCATTAAGGCATGGTTGCATATTCTGACTCACGTATTCCCCACAATTTCAGTAGCAAACGGGTGTTCATAAACTGTCCAGTCACATTAACGTGACCACCTGCCAAAAAGAGGAATAACGACCTTTTGCAGCGTGGACAGCAGCAAGGCTAGCAGAAAGAGAATCAATGAGCTCTGGAAGCTACCGAGAGGGATGTGGAGCCAAGCCGGCTCCAATATCGTGGGCAGCTGCCCCAGGTTTCTCGACTGACGATCCATGGCAACAACAGCGCAATCGAGGTGGTCCCACAGATGGTCCTAAAGGACAGATTCTTGTTTTGTTATATTGTGTGTTTCAGAATGACATGATCAGGCAAGAAATGCAACGAAAACATCTCCAAGGCCATAACTCTCCCACCTCCGACGGTTATTGCAGGGTGCCCGATGGACCGTAACACCCGGTTCACCTGAAAAGGCCACCTATCGCCACTCAGTTGTGTCGTTGGCGTGCGATTTCCAGCCTTCGTCTCCAATGAACAGCAGTCAGCACGGGTATATGAACCAAGAGTGTACTGCAGAGTCCATGCGCAGCAGCAACGTTCCCTGAACGAACGTTGAGGAGACGCTGTTGGTAGCCCCTTGGTTCATCTGGACTGTCAGTTGCTCAGCAGTTGCACGTCTATTCGCCCAAACACATTTCAGCAGCCGTCGTGCATCACTCTCATCTATGGCCAGTGGTGTATAACATTTGTCTCGATATCGGTTTTCTATAGCGCACATTTACGTGTGCAATGTACGCTTTAACCACGGCGGTACGAGGATAGTTTACAAACTTAGTCGTACAGCGAAAGCATCCACCCTCGGCCTGAATGGCAACGATCATGCACTTTTGAACGTCAGATGAGTCGCTCCGTTCCCGCATTACAACGATTGCACTGTTTTCTGCGTCTCCGTGATACGCTCCATATACCGTCCAGTGATAATGGAACCACCTGCCTCCAGTGCGTCGATGCTGCACATTGACGTCAAACATATGCGCTGACCGCATTAATGTCACTGGACTTCAACCCTTTGACGGTCTGATGATCCATTCACATAGTGGACGGGAGCTGGACAAAAAATCGAAAAAGTATGATACTTTTACAGATGTATAGTATCAGTTCACCACATAGACAGCTACAGTTTTTTAAGCATGTCATCCTTGCAAGTCGGACACAAGGAGCAATACGGCGTATACGTGCGCTCTGCTCGACACTTTCTAGAGTTTTTCTAGTCTTTTCTTATTATTTCCGCCCGGGACGCACCGTGTTCAAGGGGCGACGTATGCGAGGTGTCAATTCTTTGTAAAAACCTCATAAAATCCAGTCTTCGAGGCAATGTAACTGAATTCGGCCTAGTTGATAAGGAATGTTATATAGATACACTCATACGTTTTCATGCTTATTGTAAACATATATTTTAAATTATAAACAACTCAAATTTTTTCACCGAGGTTATTACAAACCTTCCTTTTCCGAAGAATCTGCCACATCGAAATTAATGTATTTATTTACAAACTCTGATATACCATTATTACAAATAACTGTGAAACTTTCCCTACATCTTTAGAGCTTCCCAAATTTTTCTGAAATAAAATTGTACCAAACTTTGGACTTTTCTCTTACGTAATTACCGGCCGCTGTAGCCGAGCGGTTCTAGGCGCTACTGTCTAGAACAGCCCGACCGATACGGTCGCAGGTTCGAATCCTGCCTCGGGCATGGATGTTTGTGATGTCCTTAGGTTAGCTAGGTTTAAGTAGTTCTAAGTTCTAGGGGACTTATGACCACAGCAGTTAAGTACCATAATGCTCGGAGCCATTTAAACCATTTTTTTCTTACGTAATTCCTTACTATTGTAGTAAGCGAAAATACCTTCCACAGAATGTTTCACTATAGCATTAAGTATTAAGTGCTAAATTTAAGTACACTCATGTTCAGAAAAAAACAGTACACCTACCACGACTAGAGATAGAATGTTCGTATCCACAGGACGTGTACATTAGTATGTTTTGCAGAAATGATTGGCACTTGAAACACGTCGGCCCTCGGGCTCAAGGTCAACATCTACATCACGGCGCAACACCACTTATCGGTAAAGAATGCCTGCGGTTCTTATTGCCGCTAAAAAAGTGAGACTTGAGAAGACGTGCAGGATGCCTCGCAGACGTATGTGCGAATCGTACCGTCAAATCAGTGAGTTTGAAAGACGGCGCATTATTGGAATGAGAGAATGAGATGAATGCATCCGGGAAACTGGTGCTCATGTGGAAAGAGGTGTTTCGGCAGTGCAACGGGTGTGTGCAGAATGGTTCAAGGAAGGCCGTAGGACACGACAAGATAGGTCAGGTCGCACAACCCAGACCATTCCCCGAGAAGATCGATACGTCATCCGAATGGCACAGCGGGACAGATATGTGTCTTCGTCGGTTCCTGGGCAGCAGTGGAACAGTTTAATACACCGTACATCATCAGGGGTGACAGTCCGTGCGAGTCGTCCACTTCTCCGCCTACCTTCGACGAATTTGCAGAAACGTGCTAGACGGCAATGGAGTATGGAACGACGTCACTAGAGACAGGAATGGGATCAGTCAGTGTTTCCGGACGAGTCCAGGTTACGTTTGTTTGAAAGTGATGGTCGCATTTTGGTTCGCCGCAGATAGCGGCATTGGTATGACAGTGACTGCATTCGCGTAAGATGAGCAGGCTCTGAGCGCTGTGGGACTTTAAATCTGTGGTCATCAGTCCCCTAGAACGTAGAACTACTTAAACCTAGATAACCTAAGGACATCACGCAACACCCAGTCATCACGCATTCGCGTAAGACATACCGTGCAAACTGAAGACCATATGATGTGCGGTGCTTTTGTGTACAACCACAAATCACAGTTGTTGCTTCTCCAGGGTACTGCGATCGGTGTGATCTACGTGAATGACATCCTGCGATCAGTAGCCATACCGTTTCTGCACAACACACCAGACTCCATTTTTCAGCAAGAAAATGTACTAGCGCACGTTGCTGTACCAAGACTTGTCAGCCTTTTCCCCTAGTCAGCCAGATTACCAGACTTGTCGGCAGTCGGAAATGTGTGGGATATGGTGTAATGGTGGCTGCAGCGCTGTGACCCAATGCCAACCACCACTGATGAACTTTGGAATCAGGTGAAATCAGCATGGATGGCCATACCACAGGTATACCGCGCCCTATACGCATTGATGCCATCAGGCATGGACCAAGTTAACAGGACCCATGGCAGACCCTGTACCTACCAGGCAACGGGACATGTACTGAAATTAGATGACTGAAATGCCAATCATTTCTGCGGACCCGCGCCCGAGTTCCCGGGTTCGATTCCCGGCGGGATCAGGGATTTTTTTCTTTGCCTGGTGATGACTGGGTGTTGTGTGATGTCCTTAAGTTAGCTAGGTTTAAGTAGTTCTAAGTTCTAGGGGACTGATGACCATATATGTTAAGTCCCATAGTGCTCAGAGCCATTTGAACCATTTCTGCGGTACATACTAATGTTCATGTCCTGTGGATATGGACGGCCTATCTCTAGTCGTGCGAAGTGTTATGTTTTTTTTCTGGATAATGTCAGTGTTTTGTGAGGAAAACGTACATAGACAAATTGTAAGTTGTGGCAAACCGCAACAAAAGATTTGTCAGTGTTTGTATTAGGACTTACCGTATAAGAGTCAATTAGTGCAAACCATATGTGTTCTCCTGTGCATCCTCAAAGTATCTTCTTCGCTCCTCTTGGGTTATCCTGATTTTCGAACTGAGTATACTGTCAGCTGCATCAGTTCTCCTGTTATCGATTTCCTTCAATACCGACAGTGTTAAGTAGGCTGTTTAGGTTTTTATGTTGGTAACACCACGCAGCGCTCTGTATGAAAATCACTGTCTGTGCTGTGTGCACTCTGTGGCTGGTTTGTATTGTTGGAATATTTGCCATTGTAGTGCTGCGCAGTTGGATGTGAACAACGCGTAGCGTTGTGCAGCTGGAGGTGAGCCGCCAGCATTGGTGGATTTGGGGAGAGAGATGGCAGAATTTTAAGAGCGGAAGATCTGGACGTGTGTCCGCCAGAAAGAGTAAATTTGTAAGACTGGATGTCATGTTGCAGTAGTTCGAGTAATGAAGATTTTTGTGAGGTAAGTGATTCGTGAAAGGTATAGGTTAGTGTTAGTGAGGGCCATTCTTTTGTGGGGATTATTGAAAGTCAGATTGCGTTGCGCTAAAAAAGAAATATTGTGTGTCAGTTTAGTGAATGTCTGAGTACGTTCAGTTTTGCTGAGCTGTTTGAAAATCAAATAAAGTAAGAGGTTTATCAGCACAGTAATTCATTACTTTTCCAAAGGGGACGTTTCAAGTGTGAAAGCTCCTGGGTCAAAGCCTAGCCTCTGCAGAGATCGTAATGTGCCAAGATTAGCACAAACAAGTATCATACGCTGCAACATCAGGAGCAGATGTGAAAAAAAAACATTGTCTTTAGGTATCGTTTTCCTATCAGATAGTGTAGCTTTGATTAGTATTTTGAGTTTTCCCTGTGCACACTTTTGTAGAAATTTTGGGTCTGCTAAGCAGGGAAATATCCCCCACATTGTGACTGCATAAAACTGGAAGAAAACACAACAAGAATAAATATTCGGAAATTGTAACATTATGTGATGGCCTTATCATTTTAAATCATTCACTAATCGAGCAGTCGCTCGGCTACAGTTAGCAAATAATGTTGCGAGGATGCAACTTCCGACGGATCAAACTATCCAACAAGAAACATCCGCACACGGTCGGCGTTCGCAAATATATTTCCACCGCTGATTATAGCTATATGTTACAGCACAAAAGTAAACATAGTGTTATAATTAGCGACTACGAAAGGGGACACTTATAACTGTATATTTATGTATACACATTACGTAAACATATGGTTATAAAATACAGAACAAGAAAGAGGCGTGGTCCTGTGGAAGCTTTCGTTAATTATTTGCTCCTAAGTGGAAGGGCAATGTACTTGAGGAGAATATTATGGAAATGGAAGACGATGTATATAAGATGAAATGGGAGATACGATACTGCATGAAGAGTTTGATAGAGCACTGAAAGACCCAAGTCGAAACAAGGCTCCGGGAGTAGAACTACTGACAGCCTTGGGAGAGCCAGGCCTAACAAAACGCTACCATCTGGTGAGCAAGATGTATGAGACAGGCGAAAAACCCTCAGACTTCAAGAAGAATATAATAATTCGAATCCCAAAGAAAGCAGGTGCTGACAGATGTGAAAATTACCGAACAATCAGTTCAATAAGTCACGGATGCAAAATACTAACGCAAATTCTTTACAAGAGAATTGAAAAACTGATAGAAGCGGACCTTCGGGAAGATCAGTTTGGATTCCGTAGAAATATTGGAACACGTGAGGCAATACTGACCCTAAGACTTACCTTAGAAGCTAGATTAAGGAAAGGCAAACCTACGTCTCTAGCATTTGTAGACTTAGAGAAAGCTTTTGACAAAGTTGACTGGAATACTCTCTTTCAAATTCTGAAGGCAGCAGGGGTAAAATACAGGGAGCGAAAGGCTATTTACAATTTGTACAGAAACGAGGGAAGCAGTGGTTGGGAAGGGAGTGAGACAGGGTTGTAGGCTCTCCCTGATGTTATTCAATCTGTTTATTGAGCAAGTAGTGAAGGAAACAATAGAAAAGTTCGGAGTAGGTATTAAAATCACTGGAGAAGAAACAAAAACTTTAAAGTTCGCCGATGACATTGTAATTCTGTCAGAGACAGCAAAGGACTTGGAAGAGCACTTGAACGAAATGGACAGTGTCTTGAAAAAAATGGTTCAAATGGCTCTGAGCACTATGGGACTCAACTGCTGTGGTCATTAGTCCCCTAGAACTTAGAACTACTTAAACCTAACCAACCTAAGGACATCACACACATCCATGCCCGAGGCAGGATTCGAACCTGCGACCGTAGCAGTCGCACGGTTCCGAACAGTGTCTTGAAAGAAGGGTATAAGATGAACATCAACCAAAGCAAAACGAGGATAATGGAATGTAGTCAAATTAAGTCGGGTGATGCTGAGGGAATTAGATTAGGAAATGAGACACGTAAAGTAGTAAAGGAGTTTTGCTATTTGGGGAGCAAAATAACTGATGATGGTCGAAGTAGAGAGGATATAAAATGTAGACGCAATGGCAAGGAAAGCGTTCCTGAAGAAGAGAAATTTGTTAACTTCGAGTATATATTTAAGTGTCAGGAAGTCGTTTGTGAAAGTGTTTGTATGGAGTGTAGCCATGTATGGAAGTGAATCATGGACGATAAATAGTTTGAACAAGAAGAGAATAGAAGCTTTTGAAATGTGGTGCTACAGAAGAATGCTGAAGATTAGATGGGTAGATCATATAGCTAATGAGGAGGTGTTGAATAGGATTGGGGAGAAGAGAAGATTGTGGCACAACTTGACTAGAAGAAGGGATCGGTTGGTAGGACATGTTCTGAGGCATCAAGGGATCACCAATTTAGTACTGGAGAGCAGCATGGAGGGTAAAAATCGTAAGGGGACACCAAGAGATGAATACACTAAACAGATACAGCAGGATGTAGGCTGCAGTAGGCACTAGGCGATGAAGAAGCTGCATCAAACCAGTCTCAGTACTGAAGACAACAACCACAACAACAAGTGGAATTGGAACGTAACTCTCAGAAACTGAAATTGGAATACCATGTAGCAAATGAAGGTCTAATTAAATGTCTTTTTAACAATTTTGTTCGCTTCGGCCTACGTCCACCCTCAATGCAAGCCGCATAGGCTGGCAGTATTGAGTTCCCTGTGCGAAATCGTCCGAGTTGTGAGGAGGCGAACGCCGAGAGGAAAGAAAAGCGCAATGGAAAGCCCCGACGAGTCTGCAACGACCGCAAAACGAAAAAGGAGGGCGAGGCACGGACGGGGCTGCGGGGCTGGCAGTTGGGAGCTGGCGCCGCGGACCGGTTCTGCGCCGGCGGCCGGCGGTGGGACGACGCCGCGGTCAGCGGCGGCCTGCGCTGCGCCAATTCAGGCCGCGCCGCCGGGGCCCCAAGTGAGAAATTGCTAGCAGTGGGGCGCGTGTAACCCGCGCCTCGACATCGGGCCGGCCTTCTGTCGCTGCCTGCGGAAGTATCCGTCTTCTGGCATCGAACGCTCCCCTCTGAGACGCCAGCTGCGCTCTGTGTCCGCCCAAATTGCCTGGCGTCAGAAAAAATTACGAGCAGTTTTATCATTATATCGGCGCGCAACGTAATTAAAGAATAATGTTATGACACCCACTATAATTATCTGCCATTGCGAGACATAAATTTGAAATTTGCCTCGAAGGTGCCTACAACCTTCCTCTTTAACAGTGCAAAAGTGTGACGCCCTTAGATATTATCGGGCTCGGCGACGCTTTAGACAGCAAGGTGTCTACGCATCCGAAAGAAAAAGGCCGAGGATCAGTTTTACCACAATTCCTTTCACTCGGTTAGGAGATACTCATACCCCATTTTTCTCCCCTTCTTTGTACAGGGTGTTACAAAAAGGTACGACCAAACTTTCAGGAAACATTCCTCACACACAAATAAAGCAAAGATGTTATGTGGACATATGTCCGGAAACGCTTAATTTCCATGTTAGAGCTCATTTTAGTTTCGTCAGTACGTACTGCACTTCTTCGATTCACCGCCATTTGCCCCAATTGAAGGAAGGCAATGTTGACTTTAGTGCTTGTGTTGACATGCGGCTCATTGCTCTACAGTACTAGCATCAAGCACATCAGTACATAGCATCAACAGGTTAGTGTTCATCACGAACGTGGTTTTGCAGCCAGTGCAATGTTTACAAATGCGGAGTTGGCAGATGCCAATTTGATGTATGGATTAGCACGGGGCAATAGCCATGGCACGGTACGTTTGTATCGAGACAGATTTCGAGAACGAAGGTTTCGCGACAGGAAGACGTTCGAAGCAATTGATCGGTGTCTTAGGGAGCACGGAACATTCCAGCCTATGACTCGTTACTGGGGAAGACCTAGAACGACGAGGACACCTGAAATGGACGAGGAAATTCTTCGTGCAGTTGACGATAACCCCGATGTCAGCGTCAGAAAAGTTGCTGCTGTACAAGGTAACGTTGACCACGTCACTGTATGGAGAGTGCTACGGGAGAACCAGTTGTTTCCCTACCATGTACAGCGTGTCCAGGCACTATCAGCAGCTGATTGGCCTCCACGGGTACACTTCTGCGAATGGTTCATCCAACAATGTGTCAACCCTCATTACAGTACAAATGTTCACTTTACGGATGAGGCTTCATCCCAACGTGATCAAATTGTGTGTGTGTGCTGACGAGAAACCGCACGCAATTGTGCAATCACTTGATCAACACAGATTTTCTGTGAACGTTTCTGCAGGCATTGTTGGTCATGTCTTGATTGGACCCCATGTTCTTCCACCTACGCTCAGTGGAGCACGTTATTATGGTTTCATACGGGATACTCTACCTGTGCTGCTACAACATGTGCCTTTACAAGTGCGACACAACATGTTCTTGCACAATGGAGCTCTTGCACATTTCAGTCGAATTGTTCGTACGATTCTCAACAACACATTCGATGGCCGATGGATTGAGAGAGGCGGACCAATTCCATGGCCTCCACGCTCTCCTGACCTCAACTCTCTTGATTTTCATTTATGGGCGCATTTGAAAGCTCGTGTCTATGCAACCCCGGTACCAAATGTAGAGACTCTTCGTGCTCTTATTGTGGACGGCTGTGATACAATACGCCATTCTCCAGGGCTGCATCAGCGCATCAGAGATTCCATGCGATGGAGGGTGGATGCATGTATCCTCGCTAACGGAGGTCATTTTGAACATTTCCTGTAACAAAGTGTTTGACGTCACGCTGGTAGGTTCTGTTGCTGTGTGTTTCCATTCCATGATTAATGTGATTTGAAGAGAAGTAATAAAATGAGCTCTAACATGGAAAGTAAGCGTTTCCGGACTCACGTCCACATAACATCTTTTCTTTATTTGTGTGTGAGGAATGTTTCCTGAAAGTTTGGCCGTATCTTTTTTGTAACACCCTGTATACATACATGTTCAGCAAGCCACCGTATGGAGCGTGGTGGAGGTTACCTTGTTCTATTACCAGTGATTCCGTTTGCTGTTCCAATCACAAACCGAGCAGAGGAAAAAAACAATCTATATGCTTCCCATATGCCTCGTATCTTCGTGGATATGACTTGAAATGTATGTTGGCCGGAGTAGAACCATTTTGCAGTCATCTTCTGACACCGTTTCTCTAAATTTCCTCGGGAGCGTTTCTCCAAGAGAATATCGCCTTAACTCCAGCGTTCCCATTTGATTTCTTGATGTGCCCCTGTAATAGTTCCGTATTGTTCGAACCTATCTCTAAACAACCTAGCAACCGGCTTCTAAATCGCTTCAATCCGACCCGGTGTCGACACTCAGACAGTACTCAATAGTGGTTTGCACCTGTGTGCGATATGCAGTCTGCTTTAAGGATGAGCCACACTTCTCATAATTTTCCCCACTATCTTTTCGCGCTTGTTCCGATTCATATCGCTTTGCAGCTTTACAACACAGCACTGTCTTAAGCAGGACTCTGCTAATGCTGTATCTGAACATTATAGATCTGATTTTCTTACTCCTCTGCATTAACTTACATATACCGGGTGATCAAAAAGTCAGTATAAATTTGAAAACTTAATAAACCACGTAATAATGTAGATAGAGAGGTAAAAATTGACACACGTGCTTGGAATGACATGCGGTTTTATTAGAACAAAAAGAAACAAAGTTCAGAAAATGTCCGACAGATGGCGCTGGACAGCAAAACGTCAGTGTCTGCGCATGACAATCATGTGTAAAAGGAGCTCTAATGAGAGAAAGAGTCAGATGCGCCAGCAGTCGCAGCATGTTGACATTACCTGAAAAGGCGCTTTTAGTGAAGCTGTATTATCAGAATGGGGAATGTGCTAGTTCAGCTTTACGACCCTATCGCCATAGGAATGGGATTCGAACGGGTAAAGGTCCGTTGAAAAATGCATCTGTGGCGAGAATGATTTCGAAGTAGGAAGCCACGGGTTGTTTAGACGATAGACCCGGTAGTGGCCGACCGAGCACGAGGCTGCTGAGGCATTTCAAGAAGAAATGGAGACTGTTGCGGGATCGTCTATGCACGGAGAAGTCAGCGCTCGTGCAGTTGCACGTCGCACCGGCATTCCCTACACTACTGTTGGGTTGGCACGGAGGCGTACCCTCCCATGCTATCCGCACAAAATCGATCGGCATCATGAACTGTTACCTAGCGGTTTAGTGTAGCGGAGGGCATTTGCGGTGTGGGCGTTTCAAAAGATGGCGGAAGATGACGCTTGGTTGCGTAACGTGTTGTGGACCGATGAAGTTCATTTCACGCTCCGAGGGTCTGTCAACGCCCACAAATGCAAAATTGGGCTACCGATAATCCTAGAACTGTCGTGGAAACTCCAATGCACGACTAGAAAGTCACGGTATGGGTGGGATTTACCACATCTATCGTTATCGGGCCTTTTTTCTTCGAAGAAAAGCGTGGTTCTGATTTTGTAACTGCTATCGTGACGGGTGAGATGTACTCCGATATGTTACAGAATCGCTTCATCCCCAGCCTGGCTGATAAACACCTGTTTATGCAGGATGGTGCTCCACCCCATATTGCTAAACGCGTGAAAGATCTCTTGCGCGCGTCGTTTGGTGATGATCGTGTGCTCAGCCGCCACTTTCGTTATGCTTGGCCTCCCAGGTCCCCAGACCTCAGTCTGTGCGATTATTGGCTTTGGGGTTACCTGAAGTCGCAAGGGTATCGTGATCGACAGATGCTGAAAGACAACATCCGACGCCAATGCCTCACCATTACTCCAGACATGCTTTGGAGTGCTGTTCACAACATTATTCTTCTACTACAGCTATTGTCGAGGAATTATGGTGGACATATTGAGCATTTCCTGTGAAGGACATCATCCTTGCTTTGTCTCACTTTGTTATGCTAATTATTGCTATTCTGATCAGATGAAGCGGCATATGTCGGACTTCTTTTGAACGTTTGTATTTTTTTGGTTCTAATAAAACCGCATGTCATTCCAAGCATGTGTGTCAATTTGTAACTCTCTATCTACAATATTCCGTCATTTATTCAGTTTTCACATGTATATTGACTTTTTCATCACCCAGTACATGTAACGTGTAAGGTGGATTAAAGGTGTCGCACTAACACCAGTTTTACTACAGTTCCTATCACTCGGTGAGAAGATAACGCATAGCCCATTTTTCACCCTTCTATATATATATACATGTTCCGCAAGCCACTGTAAGTTGCGTGGTGGAGGTTACCTTGTTCTATTACTAGTGATTCCGTTTTCTGTTCCACTCACAAACAGAGCAGAGGATAAAAGCTGTCTACATGCTTCCTATATGCCTCTTATCTTCGTCGATCTGACGTGGAAAGTATTGAAACGTCCCCTTTGAACAATTATACATGACTGTGTTTCAATCTCTTACATTATTTGATTTGCAAACAGCTGAGCAAAACTGAACGTACTCAGACATTTCGAAAACACTAACCTGACACACAATATTTTTAGCGCATCGCAATCTGACTTTCAAAAATCCCTACAAAAGAGTGGACCTGACTAACATTAACCTATACCATTCACAAATCACTTACCTCACAAAATCTTTGTTACTCGAACTACTGCAATACAGCGAGCGCCGCTACTGCCAGCTAAATAAGAGATTCGAACTACTGAAGGCACTAACTACTGATAGGCACAGTTAGCAAAAGAAAGATTTTGATAGAGAACAAACAATGTATTTATGTTCAAAAGTCATATTATATTCATATCAGTTCATGACATCCAGTGATACAAATGTAGTGTCTCTGAAGGACACACGTCCAGATCATCCGCTCTCAAACTGCCAACTGCCCAACACTACAAAAGCGAATATTACAACAATGCCACCCAGCCACAGACTGCATACAGCACAGCCAGTGATTTTCATACAGAGCGCTACGTGGCGTTACCAATATAAAAACCTAAACAGCCTACTTACAGTATGTCGGAGGCAGTAGAATCTTCCTACAGGCAGCTTCTAACACCGTTTCTCTAAATTTCTTCTGGAGCGTTCCTCCAAAAGGATATCGCCTTTCCTCCAGAGTTCCCATTTGAGTTCCTTTGAGTTCCTGATGCGCATTCGTAATAGTTTAGTATTATTGATTGAAAACAGTCTTGGTTAAAATTTTAGTTTTCTATTCTTGAACGACGCGTTTCGCCTTATTTAGGCATCTTCAGGTTATCTACATAGGAAACAGAGAACAAATATATCTATTTAAGAATCGCGATTGCGTTGTGCAGGCTTGGATAACCTATACGCATCTATAAACAGATCAACTATTAAAGGAGCAAATACCTTAATGTGGTATTTCTTAGAAGAATCCTTCAGTCAGTGTAGCCAAAGGGTATCGTCAAATGTATCAGGCAAACATGGCCTTGGTTACACTCAGTAAAAACTGGAAATATAAAACAGTAAAATCATTTCCTTTTCCAGATGGACGCGAGAGGCAACAAGATTTCCAGTTTCTACTGAGTTTAATGGAGGCGGTGTTGGCCTGATACATTTGACGATGCCCTTTGGCTACACTGAATAAAGGATTGCCTTCCGAAGTGGCCGAGCGATTCTAGGCGCTACAGTCTGGAACCGCGTGACCGCTACGGTCGCAGGTTCGAATCCTGCCTTGGGTATGGATGTGTGTGATGTCCTTAGTTAGTTAGTAAGTTCTAGGGGACTGAGGACCACAGCAGTTAAGTCCCATAGTGCTCAGAACCATTTGAACCAGCCATTTAACAATTGACACAAGCACACAAACTATACAATCCGTAGGAGGGATGTAAATGGTAGAAAACACTAAAGTTAAAAGACTAACTTGCCACCGACGGTGCAAATTGAGTCTAAATTCTAAGAAATGTCTTACGGTGGAAGGGTGGCAACTTTATATACTAAAATGACCATTTAAATAAAAGCCTATAAATGCAATCTTACATAAAACTATACAAGGATGACCAAATATGCTCTACGGTACACATATACCACCTCTCAAGATTATAGGCAAGATAAAAACATATTTCAGGAATCAGGCCGCCATACTTCAAGCAATAAATTCGTTAACACACCGAATCCGACAAAGATGTCAGAGGCCACTATTAACGTACGGCAGATTGATAGGGCGATTACCGAACAACCCGAACCGCAGGTTGCTCTAACCCACCCCTGCTCCACAAGGGAAAAACGGACCACCCAATTCATAAATAACCACCTTCCCGTGGATGGACAAACGGAGAAGAATAGTGGGACGACCTCGAAACAAAGTGGCTGGTGACCTCACCAAGAAAACAAGTAGAATTTAACAAGTAAATGAAACAACATATCACCAGTCACTTAACTTCTAATAAACTACAATTTCTAGCGAAGACGTGGCGCAGCACCCCCAAAACTCTCCCCCAAACCGTCCGCTGCCAGCCGCTTCAACGGACGCAGGATGGCGTGGCGATCTCCCGTCTCACGGCGTCGCTTCAGATTATACGCCCACCGATTAATTACCGCAAACTACTTAGTTAAGGTTCCACTACATGCTTCTCTGGGAGCACTGTTCAGGAACGCGTCTTAGGAAGGCGCCTCAAAATTAAGTCCACGGATGAATTTCAACAAAAGCTTTCTGCTTTTGTTACCGGGGTATGTTTTGTAGTTCTTCTGTGTAAGATATTTCTTCAGGTTTTGCTCACAATTACATGAAACATGCTTCGGAAAGAATTTCGTCGTGCCGACCAGAGTGGGCGAGCGGTTCTAGGCGCTACAAGCTGGAACCGCGCGACCGCTTCAGTCGCAGGTTCGAATCCTGCCTCGGTCATGGATGTTTGTGATGTCCTTAGATTAGTTAGGTTTAAGTACTAAGTTCTAGGGGACTGATACCATCAGAAGTTAAGTCCCATAGTGCTCAGAACCATTTGAACCATTTTCAGCTAAAGGATTCTACTAAGAAATACCAAATTAAGGTATTTGCTCTTTCAATAGATGACCTGTTTATACATGTTTATAGGTTATCCAAGTCTGCACAACGCGATCGCGATTCTTAAATAGATGTATTTGTTCTCTGTTTTATATGTAGATAACCTGAAGATGCCTAAATAAGGCGAAACGCGTCGTTGAAACTGAAAAACTAAAATTACAACCAATACTGTTAAGCACTGGTTTGTTGTATGACACATATGGACTAGTTTCGTATTTTCGAACCTTTCTCTAAATAACCTAGCAACCGGATTCTGAATTATTGCTTCAATCCGACCCGGTGTCGATCGCAAACACTCAGGCAGTACTCAATAGTTGGTGGCACCTATGTGCCACATGCGGGCTGCTTTACAGATGAGCCTCACTTCCGATAATTTTCCCACAATCCTCACACGCTTGTTCCAATTCATTACGCTTTACAACATTACAACACCTCACTGTGTGAAGCAGGACACTACTAATGCTGCAGCTGAACATTATACACTCCTGGAAATTGAAATAAGAACACCGGGAATTCATTGTCCCAGGAAGGGGAAACTTTATTGACACATTCCTGGGGTCAGATACATCACATGAGCACACTGACAGAACCACAGGAACATAGACACAGGCAACCGAACCTGCACAATGTCGGCACTAGTACAGTGTATATCCACCTTTCGCAGCAATGCAGGTTGATATTCTCCCGTGGAGACGATCGTAGAGATGCTGGGTGTAGTCCTGTGGAACGGCTTGCCATGCCATTTCCACCTGGCGCCTCAGTTGGACCAGCGTTCGTGCTGGACGTGTAGACCGCGTGAGACGACGTTTCATCCAGTCCCAAACATGCTCAATGGGGGACAGATCCGGAGATCTTGCTGGCCAGGGTAGTTGACTTACACCTTCTAGAGTACGTTGGGTGGCACGGGATACATGCGGACGAGCATTGTCCTGTTGGAACAGCAAGTTCCCTTGCCGGTCTAGGAATGGTAGAACGATGGGTTCGATGACGGTTTGGATGTACCGTGCACTATTCAGTGTCCCTTCGACGATCACCAGAGGTGTACGGCCAGTGTAGGAGATCGCTCCCCACACCATGATGCCGGGTGTTGGCCCTGTGTGCCTCGGTCGTATGCAGTCCTGATTGCGGCGCTCACCTGCACAGCGCCAAACAGGCATACGACCATCATTGGCACCAAGGCAGAAGCGACTCTCATCGCTGAAGACGACACGTCTCCATTCGTCCCTCCATTCACGCCTGTCGCTACACCACTGGAGGCGGGCTGCACGATGTTGGGGCGTGAGCGGAAGACGGCCTAACGGTGTGCGGGACCGTAGCCCAGCTTCATGGAGACGGTTGCGAATGGTCCTCGCCGATACCCCAGGAGCAACAGTGTCCGTAATTTGCTGGGAAGTGGCGGTGCGGTCCCCTACGGCACTGCGTAGGATCCTAAGGTTTTGGCGTGCAACCGTGCGTCGCTGCGGTCCGGTCCCAGGTCGACGGGCACGTGCACCTTCCGCCGACCACTGGCGGCAACATCGATGTACTGTGGAGACCTCACGCCCCACGTGTTGAGCAATTCGGCGGTACGTCCACCCGGCGTCCCGCATGCCCACTATACGCCCTCGCTCAAAGTCCGTCAACTGCACATACGGTTCACGTCCACGCTGTCGCGGCATGCTACCAGTGTTAAAGACTGCGATGGAGCTCCGTATGCCACGGCAAACTGGCTGACGCTGACGGCGGCGGTGCACAAATGCTGCGCAGCTAGCGCCATTCGACGGCCAACACCGCGGTTCCTGGTGTGTCCGCTGTGCCGTGCGTGTGATCATTGCTTGTACAGCCCTGTCGCAGTGTCCGGAGCAAGTATGGTGGGTCTGACACACCGGTGTCAATGTGTTATTTTTTCCATTTCCAGGCGTGTAGATTTGTTTTTCTTACTCCTCTGCATTAACTTACATTTTTTACGTTATAACTAGTTGCTATTCATCACACCAACTAGAAATTTTGTCTAAGTCATCTTGTATCCTCCTACAGTCACTCAACAGCGACACCCTCCCGTGTATCACAACATCATCTACAAACAACTACCCTCCCTGTCTGCCAAAGCCCGCGTCTCGTGGTTGTGCGGTAGCGTTCTCGCTTCCCACGCCCGGTTTCCCGGGTTCGATTCCCGGCGGGGTCAGGGATTTTCTCTGCCTCGTGATGGCTGGGTGTTGTGTGATGTCCTTAGGTTACTTCGGTTTAAGTAGTTCTAAGTTCTAGGGGACTGATGACCATGGATGTTAAGTCCCGTAGTGCTCAAAGCCATTTGAACAATTTTTGTCTGCCAAATAAATGTAAATTTCATATGACTAGCACCTCCCGCCGGGTGCACCGTTCGCCGGCTGCAAGTCTTTCGACTTGACGCCACTTTGGTGACTTGCGCATCGATGGGGATGAAATAATGATGTTAGAACAACACAACACGCAGTCCCCGACCAGAGAAAATCTCCGACTCGGCCGGGAATCGAACCCAGGCCCATACGATTGACATTCTGTCGCACTGACCACTCAGCTATCGTTGGCAGGCCCAGTGTGCCAGATGATTTATGTTTATAGAAAATAATAGTAGTTCTATCAGCCTTCCCGGGGGCACTCCTGATGATACTTTTGTTTCTGATGAACACTTGCCATTGACGGCAAATTACGTGGTTCTGTTACATGCGAAGTCTTCGAGTCACTCATATACCAGGGAGTCTGTTCCATATGCTTCTACCTTGATTAACAGGGGCACTGTGTCAAATGCTTTTCAGAAGTAGAAATATGGAATCTGCCCCTTACCCTTGATCCCCAGTTCGCAACATACCATGTGAGAAAAGGGTCAGCTGAGTTTCGGAACAGAGATGCTTTCTAAAACCACGTTGATTTGAGGACATGAGCTTGTCGGTCTCTAGAAAATTCATTGTATTGAACCTAAGAAAATGTTCAAGAATACTACAGTAAATCTATGGTAAGGACAATTTTCTTTAATTTTGCGGGACCGTTCTTTCAGCCTTCTTGTATACAGAGGAGTAACCTGCGATTTTTTCCAGTAGCTTGGGCTTTGTGCTAGGTGAGAGATTCACGATAAACTTAGTTCCTACCTGTTCCAATTTGACGCCTGTGCATTGGAGGTCAGAACCGCGACGTCCAGAGCCGTTTCCTCTTGAGCGTTCAAGGAAAACGTTCCAGACACACCGACTCTCAGAATCCACGCGAAAAGGCGTTAAGGGTGTCAGTGAAACCGACCTTTCCCTTGTGACCTTCATTCTCACACATTTTGCTGTCGAAAACAACAGGTCGCATTTGAGGCAGCAGCAGGACAACGTTTTTCAAAACGTTCGACACTGCTGACATCATCCAGGAGATTCAACCATTGTCTAAGGACATCATGTGGTTTAAACCCCACACAACACGGTCTGACCTCTCTGAACTGAAGTGTAACTGCAGTTTTTGTTCTCCCCACTAGGGACTTTTCAAATCCAACTGACGAAATTTGGAGGTGACTCGAAACATCAAAGGATGTCGCAAATGTTCAAATGTGTGTGAAGTCTTATGGGACTTAACTGCTAAGGTCATCAGTCCCTAAGCTTACGCACTACTTAACCTAAATTATCCTAAGGACAAACACGCACACCCATGCCCCAGGGAGGACTCGAACCTCCGCCGGGACCAACCGCACAGTCCATGACTGCAGCGCCCTAGACCGCTCGGCTAAAGGATGTCCCCTCAAAAAACCTCCCAGTCCACAACATCCTCGATGCCACCTCTGCATCTTCGTTGGGCACTTTAAAAATGTACGCATATGGAGACTTCAATACCCGTTCAGCTGTGTTACACTCCGCCGCTGCTGTATAACCTGAAGGCATGCATGCGGAATCTAAGGCATGTCGAATGGGTATCAAACTGATTTTCCTTCCTTCCTTCCTTCCTTGGTACAGATTAAAGTTCCTCATCATTTTTCAGCTCAAGGGAATGCCGCAGTGGTCTTGTAAAGAGTTAAAAGCCTTTTACTATCTTATCCTGTAACGAGCTAATAATACGCCTCTATCAGAACCTGCTTTCGACATCTTTGTTACAGGAGAAATGAGTGAAACAAGGAAATGACGAAAACGGTTATCTGATAACAACTCACCGAAAAGTCGAGTTAATGTAATACCACTGCCGGTACAAGTCATCAAGATGACTCATCAGACCCAATCGAATTCTAAGGGCGATGACAAAGAGAGATACAATTTCTAGTTAACATTAGTAGGTACTTTGGTAATGAAGGAAAATGTTGGTGAGGAAAAATTATTTGTAAAGGGAGACCAAATTTTGACTACAGTAAGCAGATTGAGTTGGATGTAGGCACGAACAGCCATGCTGAAATGATAAGACTTCTGCAGGATAGAGTACCTTGTAGTGAGACATGGATCACTCAAGCCTTCAGACTAAAGATCACAAGAAACATTAGTACGTTGCTTGCTAGGATGGTCACGAAAAATCTCGCTTACTTTTCAGTACCATGCGCGAACAGTTATGGTTACGAAAACCCTCGCTTACTTTTGAATACCATGCGCCAACAGTTGTGTATCAATCCACGGAAACCAGGAATGAGTCCACATGTGGAAGATTTGTGGTGACGTTCACAGCAACATGCGATCGAGGTCACAGAGAGATAGCCTATTTAGCACGTAAGGAGAGGACAGTCAAGTGTCGACAAACAAAATGAGTAGAAACGAGGCGACATGCCTCGTAAATGTAACGGACTAGGAACATTCAACAGTGTACACTAATGAGACTCATAGAGATCACAATTAAAGTTACTGAAAAAAGAAAATTTTCACCAGACCGCAACTCTAACTCGGGTTATTTGTTTATCTCCAGCACTCGCGTTATTTCAGCGTACTTCAGGTTTTATTCAAAATGTCACTCTCATTAATGTCCCCACCTACATGATACGCAAACACGCCTATCTGAGGCTCTCCTGGGGGTTCAACGTTAGGGAAGTGTAGTTGGTGGATGACCCTTACCCTACTAGAATGGATATATAACTAGCCTAAACATTACAAGCGAATAATAAAGTGATAGTCCGTCTTTGGAAAGCATTAAAGTACAGATTCTACATGGCATGGAAACGACAAGCCCTAGGTAGGTTTCGTGAGGTATGTGGCATCAGAAGTCTATGTGCAGGTCATGAAAAAAAAAAAATTGTACCAAACTTTGGACTTTCCTCTTACATAATGTCGGCCTGTGTGGCCGAGCTGTTCTAGGCGCCTCAGTCTGGAACTGCGCGACCGCTACGGTCGCAGGTTCGAATCCTACCTCGGACATGGATATGTGTGATGCCTTTAGGTTAGTTAGGCTTAAGTAGTTCTAAGTTCTAGGGGACTGATGATCTCAGAAGTTAAGTCCCATAGTGCTCAGAGCTATTTGAACAATTTTTTTGACAACTTTGATAGTATTTGTTTCCCCATTAAACTTCAGGGTGTAACTAAATTTGAGAGGCAGAATGCAGGTATATCGGTTCACACTAATAGACTGAACGATGAAGAAAACAAGTGTGAAAAAGGGCACAATGTTTAGGGTAACAGGCATAAAGTAATTAGACCTCTGATTTGGCCAACCAGCGCCCCAGACAAGTAGTTGTTGCTTCCCTCCCAGGGGAAGAAACAGCGCTACATCTGGATCAAAAACATATGTCATCTTCTTCTTCTTCTTCCGCAATTGAGTATAATAGTTATAAACTTTATTTTCGTTATAGATACCCCAATTTGTTCACTTCAAGTATATTTAGGATAGCATCTGGTAGATTGCGCATCACAGTTCCCGGTCCATGTGGTAATGTCTATCAAGGCAGACAAGGTCACAAAGTTCAAGAATGCCCACCAATTTTGTAAATTAATGAAAAATTCAGTACTTGGTAGAACCGTGGAAAACTTAAGGAAAGACCAGAGAATTCACTAGTTAACGACTGAGATGGATGTTATGGCGCCAGGTATTATACTGCCAGGGCAAACTTTAAACCGGTCCACTATCTTCAATGAAGAACTTTCACTCTGGCTTTTACAGAGTTAATGAAACTTGTTTATGTTCCCATGTACATACTGATCTACCATACATTATGACCTCCTTCCCAATATCCGGTATGTCCACCTTCGGCTCAGATACCATCGGCGACACGTGTTGGCATGGAAGCAATGAGGCCTTGGACTGTCACTGGAAGCAATTGGCACCACATGTGCACACGCAAGTCATCTGATTCCGGTAAATTCCGGGGAGAGCGGCGATGAGCTCTGACGCCACGTTCAATCACACCCCAAATATGTTCGATCAGGTTCAGATCTGGCGAGTTGCGGGCCAGCTCACCAGTTGGAAGTCACCACTCTGTTCCTGAAACCACTCCATCACACTCCTGGCCTTGCGACATTGCACATTATCTTGCCGAAAAATGTCTCTGCCTTCGGGAAATATGATCGTAATGATGGGGTGTACGTGGACTAGAAACAGTGTATGATACTCCTTGGCCATCATGATACCTTGCACGAGCTCCACTGAACCCATGGATGTGGACGTGAATGTTCCCCAGAGCATAATGGAGCCACTGCCAGCTTGTCTCTGTTCTGTAGTACAAGTGTCAAGGAGCTGTTTTACTTGAAGAAGACGGATTCACGCCCTCCTATTGGCATGATGAAGAAGCTATCGGGATTGATCAGACCATAAAACCCTCTGACACTGTGCTAACTTCTAGTGGCAGTGGTCACCTTCCCATTTCATCCGTAGACGCCGATGTTGTGGTGTTAACATTGACACATGCGTAGGTCGTTGGCTGCAGAGTCCCATCGTAAGGAGAGTTTGATGCATTGTGTTCAGACACCCTTTTACTTTGCCGAGCATTAAAGTATGATGTTAGTTTTGTCACAGTTCGCCTCCTGCCCACCCTACGACGTCTGACATCTGTAAAGGGGAGTGGCCGACCACCCCACGAGGTCTGTACATAGTTTCACCTTGGTTTCGCCACGTGTTGGAAACACTCGCCTTACCACACCTTAAACACCCGAAAAGTTGTGCAGTTTCCAGAATGCTCGTGCTGAGCCTTCTGGCATCACAATCTGCCATTGGTCAGATAGATAGTGCACCTTCCCCATTTGGCACGTGGATAGCACACTCACAAATACTACATGCAACGTGTGTGTGTCTAACCACTAATCATTCCTCGCCAGATGCGGCTGTTATCACCTGTATGGTTTTTTATATATATATATATATATATATATATATATATATATATATATATATATATATATATATTACATAGGTACGCAAGACTTCGTTTATTGGGTGAACTGTTGTAATCCATATGAAGAAATAAGGTGCCACAACCACAGATTCGTCAAGTTTTTCTATGCAACCGATAATACTTGCAGTTTAATATCTGCAAACAACAAGGTTATCAGTGTACTGAAAGACGAGGCAAATGGGTTGCAGATTATAGAGTTGGTGGGCCTTAGATCGAAAATGTACATGGAACATTCAGACACAAGTGTCACCCAAAGGCAGGTGAAGTGCATGTGTCATGCAACCTCTATTGCCGTCACAGTTGATGATCAGTGCCTGCCAGTGGTGGCGTTGATGGTGCTCCACCTCAGCCTCCACATATGGTGCATCGTACTAGCATTCAGCAGTGAGAGCCTGGGGTGGACACAGTTTAAACTGGTTCTAATGGCTCTGAGCACTATCGGACCTAACATCTGAGGTCATCAGTCCCCTACAGCTTAGAACTACTTAAACCTAAGGACATCACACACATCCATACCCGAGGCAGGATTCGAACCTGTGACCGTAGCGGTCACGCGGTTACAGACTGGAGCGGCTAGAACCGCTCGGCCACACCAGCCAGCGGTAGACACAGTACCGCAACTCAGGCTCAGTCTCTCATGCCACGACAACGAATGGTTCATCTGTGAGAACAGGATCGAGACCTTCCAGTACTCACATTATATACTCAGGCGACAGTGACAGAGTGGATTTACTAATTGATAAACAGCAGCTGTGACTCTCTCTCTCTCTCTCTCTCTCTCTCTCTCTCTCTCTCTCTGTTTGTGTGTGTGTGTGTGTGTCTGTACGTGGATTAGTATGGTCTGTTTGTCATAGTGTCAATAGGTGTACTAGCATTCAGCAGTGAGAGCCTGGGGTGGACACAGTTTAAACTGGTTCTAATGGCTCTGAGCACTATCGGACCTAACATCTGAGGTCATCAGTCCTCTACAACTTAGAACTACTTAAACCTAAGGACATCACACACATCCATACCCGAGGCAGGATTCGAACCTGCGACCGTAGCGGTCACGCGGTTACAGACTGGAGCGGCTAGAACCGCTCGGCCACACCAGCCAGCGGTAGACACAGTACCGCAACTCAGGCTCAGTCTCTCATGCCACGACAACGAATGGTTCATCTGTGAGAACAGGATCGAGACCTTCCAGTACTCACATTATATACTCAGGCGACAGTGACAGAGTGGATTTACTAATTGATAAACAGCAGCTGTGACTCTCTCTCTCTCTCTCTCTCTCTCTCTCTCTCTCTCTCTGTTTGTGTGTGTGTGTGTGTCTGTACGTGGATTAGTATGGTCTGTTTGTCATAGTGTCAATAGGTGTATAAATATGTATGTTGTTGTTGTGGTCTTCAGTCCTGAGACTTGTTTGATGCAGCTCTCCATGCTACTTCATCCTGTGCAAGCTTCTTCATCTCCCAGTACCTACTGCAACCTACATCCTTCTGAATCTGCTTAATGTATTTATCTCTTGGTCTTCCTCTACGATTTTTACCCTCCATGCTGCCCTCCAATACTAAATTTGTGATCTCTTGATGCCTCAGAACATGTCCTACCAACCGGTCCCTACTTCTTCTCAAGCTGTGACACAAACTCCTCTTCTCCCCAATTCCATTCAGTACCTCCTCATTAGTTACGTGATCTACCCATCTAATCTTCAGCGTTCTTCTGTAGCACCACATTTCGAAAGCTTCTATTCTCTTCTTGTCCAAACTATTTATCGACCATGTTCCAGTTCCATACATGGCTACACTCCATACAAATACTTTCAGAAACGACTCCCTGACACTTAAATCTATACTCGATGTTAACAAATATCTCGCTTTCCTTGCCATTGCCAGTCTACATCCTCTCTACTTCGACCATCATCAGTTATTTTGCTCCCCAAATAGCAAAACTCCTTTACTACTTTAAGAGTCTCATTTCCTAATCTAATTCCCTCACCATCACCCCACTTAATTCGATTACATTCCAATATCCTCGTTTTCCTTTTGTTGATGTTCATCTCATATCCTCGAGTGTGTGTATTACTCGTTTTTTAGACAACCTAGTTGTGTGGAGATAAAAGCGATTAATTTTCCTTCAATCAATTATTCAAAATGACAGTCACAGTCCCATCACTTATTTGGCCGCCAACCGGTTTCAACCCACGATGGGGTCATCTTCAGGGCAATTTACACCATTTGGCCGCTCGCTGGAGTCGTCACCCTGCCTGTGCAACGGTGTAAATTGCCCTGAAGATGAGCCCATCGCGGGTTGAAACCGGTTGGCGGCAAAATAAATAATGCGATTTTGACTGTCATTTTTAATAATTGACACCAGTTTTTAATTATTTCACCTGTTGCTAGCTGTGAAAGCCTTTTGAATTTGTAGTGTTTACCATGTTAATTTTGTCTAACAAGAATGGTACCAAAACAGAAGAATTTTAAAGAAGTGTACCCTAACAGAAAAAAGATAGTAACACCAAAAAGAAATTAATGTAGAGTGCTGAAGTTTTGAGGGTGTGTTTGTCTACGTAACACACTTAAGCGACACACAAGGCAAGATCATCAGTTAATGTGTGAGATAAGCCATCGAAAATGTGAAATGCTGCTACATTAATAAGTAGTAGAACCCCAATAATTTTCAATGCAAGCATGCAAACGTTCATGTATCATATCGTGCAGATGCCAGTCTCACAGTTGTCAGTTTACAGGATGGAGTTCCTGTAGCACTAGGTTGGTCAATGAGGGTGTGGTTAATACTGTTTGTGGACGACATTGGAGTTGTCGTCTGAGACAGGGTATTAAGTACGGGCAGACAGCTTGTCGATACTCTGCAGAGCATGTTGGAGTACGAACACTGTATGTGGGCGATCTTTATCCTGTTGGAAAACTCCCCCGGGAATGCGGTTTATGAGCGGAAGCACAACAGGCCCGTTCACCAGATTGACATAACTTTACAGTCAGAGTGAGTGGAATAAACAAGAGAGTGCTTCTGCTGTCACAGGAAGTTGCACCCCAGACCATAACTCCAGGGCTAGGTCCTAAGTAACACACGCCGCTCACTAGCACCGAGAAAGAACCAGCTTTCCTCAGAAAACCCAACAGACCTCCAATGTGCCCGCCAATGACCTCTCGGTTGACACCACTGAAGTAGAAATGACAGTGGTTTGGCGTCACTGGAATGTGCACTACAGGACATCTGGCTCGGAGCTGTCCATGAAGTAACCGATTTGTAATAGTTCGTGTCTCACTGCGGTGCCAACTGCTACTCCAGTTGCAGTAAGATGAGCCAGAGCCGTACGCTGAACACGATAGTGCCATATGGCCGCCTGCAGCCCAGTGTTTTTGCGATCGTATATCCTGGTGACCACTGCTGGCAACATTCATGTGTAGTGGCTACATACCTGCCAAGTCTTTCTGCAATACCTCAGAAGGAACATTCAGCTTCTCGGAGTCCTATCAAACGAACTCGTTTAAATTCTGTGGGGTGTTGATAATGGGATTCTTGTAGCCTTAAAGGCATTCTTGACTAACATTAACTCACAACATCCAATCTCAAAAGTAGCTGACACTCACGACCGCTACAACGGGTATTTAAAGTAAATCTTATTTCCTGATGTGCATCTGTATAGTGGCGCTACAATAGCCGTTGTACGTGACTGGCGCAAAATTTCAATAGCCATCATTTTTCAGATATAGAAATAAGCCTACCAACCTTCGTTTACGTCAAACGACTCCTTTCTGGTGTTGCGATATTTTTTTTCTGTCAGAAGCGCCAAAGAAACTGCTATATTCATGTTTATTCAAATACAGAGGTACAGAAACAAGTAGAATACAGAGCTGCTGTTGGCAACTCCCATATATGACAAGTGTATGGCGCAGTTGTTAGATCGATCACTACTGCTACAATGGCAGGTTTTCTAGATTTAAGTTAGTTTTAACGTGGTGCTATAGTCGGCGCACGAGCAATAGGACACAGCATCTGCGAGGTATCGATGAATTGGGGATTTTTCCGGAACGATAACTTCACAAGTGTACCTGAATATCAGAAATCCGGTTAAACATCAAATCTCTGACATCGCTGCGGCCGGAAAAATATCCTACAACAACGGTACCAACGACGACTGAAAAGGATCGTTCAACGTGACAGAAGTGGGACCCTTCCGTAAATTCAATGCTGGTTATGTACAAGAGTCAGCGTGTGAACCATTGAACGAAACATCGTCGATATGAGCTTTCGGAGCCGAAGGCCCACTCGTGTACCCTTGGTGACTGCACGACAAAAAGCTTTACATATCGCTTGGGCCAGTCAACACGGAAATTGGACTGTTGATGATTGGAGACATGTTGCCTGGTCGGACAAGTCTAATTTGAAATTTTATTAAGTGGATGAACGTGTACGGGTATGAAGACAACCACGTGAATCCATGAGCCCTGCATGTCAGCAGGGGACTGTTCAAGCTGGTGGAGGCTCTGTAACGGTAAGGCTCTGTAATGGTGTGGGGTGTGTGCAGTAGGAGTAGTATGGGAATTCTGGTACATCTTGATAATACTCTGGCAGGAGACACGTACGTAAGCATCCTGTCTGATCACCTGCATCCATGCATGACCATTGTGCATTCCGACGGACTTGGGCCACTCCAGCAGAACAATGTGGCACCCCACACGTCCAGAAATGCTACAGAGTGGCTCCGGGAACACTCTTCTGAGTTTAATCAATTCCGCTGGCTACCAGACTCCCCTGACGTGGATATTATTGAGCATATCTAGGATGCCAACATGGTGTTCAGAAGAGATCTCTAATCCCTCGTACTCTTACTGATTTATGGACAGCCGTGCAGGATTCACGGTGTCAATTCCCTCCAGCACTACTTAGTCGAGTCCATCCCACGTCGTATTGCGGCAGTACTGTGTGCTCGCGTTGGCCCTACACGGTATTAGGCAGGTGAACCAGTTTCTTTGGCTCTTAAGTGTATAATTGAACTCCGTGGGGCTTTGTTTCCTATGGGAACATCAACTGCAAAGCATTTATGCTAAGGATTAGTTCCCATGATAACGTACCATCAGTTACAGGGATGTCTGCTTCGATTCATGCAGGTACCAAGTTACCACAAAAGGTGTTGCTTGTGGTAGAACTACTGGAAGATATTGAAGAAATGGATAAAATGCATTGTTTTGTGCACTGAAGGAAGGCTTGTTTTAGTTATGTAAACGGTAATTTTCTTTCCCGTCAGCGTAGGTTAGTCTTCCCAAGAGTGTAATGACTCGCATTTTAGATGTTCTGCATGACCGAAGACACAAGCAAACCCTTAGTGTGACTGCATTACGCAAAAATGTGAATCACCTGCAAGGAAGTTATCGTCAACCGATGGAAGCTTTACTACTAGAATTCACGTTTTTTCCTTTTTTCTCTCTTTTTTTTTAAAATACAAACTGTCCATTACCAGTTACGCCTGTTACACTTCCATATACCAATGGGCAACAAAACTCCAGTTTATAGAAAGTCATAGCATGTTCTAAGGCATCTGCAAGTGATAATGGAGGAATTTACTGATAATCAATTGGCAAAAGAAATAGTAGAACATAGTGATTGCCCCTGCGTGCGGACAAGTCTTGTCATTGTCCCTAAAAACAATCATCAGATGGCATTAAAAATACAGATTCTGTTGTGATTAAGAATGCCTGAATGCAATACCTGTCAATGACACATTTTCCATCCCCAGTGTTTCTGAGACATTCGACACTATCAGCCAATGCAGGTATTTTTCAGTGATGGACCTAAGAATTGGATAGCGTCAGGTTGAAGTAGTCCTAGAACATAGACCAAAAACTGTCTTCACAACATCATGGAGCGTTATTAGTATTATAGAATTCCATTTGAACTTAAGAATGCACAAGCTACGTTTCAAAGACAACAGGACAGAGTGCTTCGTGGATTAAAGGCTTAGAAACGTATGGAATACTTAGATGACGTCGTAGTACTTTTGGAACATGTGCAAGAACACGGAAAATGTTTAGACGAAACATTAAACAGGTTATGAACAGCACATCTGAAACTTAGAGTGGATAAATGACATTTATCACAGGTGGAAGATACGCACCTCGGACATATAATTGATGGGGAATGTGTGAAACCTTAGCGCCATTTGATATCAGCAATCTGTATCTTCTGAACACCATATATAACTAAGTAGTTATAGTCATTCATCGTCTTATGTAGTTATTCCCAGAAATCCGTTAAAAATTTTTGTTTGAATTCAGACAATTGGCGAATCTATTGTTAAAGAAAGATGCAAAGTTTAGTGGCCAGAAAATGTCAGACGGCGTTTAAAACGCACAAAAAGTTGATATTAGATTCAGTACTAATATGAGGGGTGTTAAATAAGTATTGCAACACTTTGTTTTTAGAAAGTGTGTTAATATTATTCAGTATTCCAATACACCAAATGATTCCCCACTCTTTAGGCTACAAAAACCCTGTGTCCCAACAGAATCTCCATTCAATGTGACGATCTTACGTCATCTTTCTTGGAGGTCCCGTATGCCTGCATGATACCAGTCAACTGGTCGACGTCGGAGCTACCGTCTTGCTATGTGATTAACCTTTCCACCATCCATGTACTGCTCCCCGCACAGTGCATCCTTCATTGACATAAACACATGGTAGGGGCTCCTCTTGTGTGTGGCCGTGGGTTGTCATGGCGGTGGAGCAGGTCATTTGTATCTTTGTGACGACAAACATGATGCAGTCGTTTAGTCAGTTTCCTGAGGATAGCACAGTACACTTTGGAGCTGATCATTGCACCATGGGAGGAAACATCAACCAGAACAATCCCTTCAAAGACGCAGAAGACTGTCGCCATCACTTTACCAGCTGAGGGTGCAACTCCGAAATTTTCGTTGGACGAAAGGTGGTGCAGCGCCACTCTATGGATTGCCATTTTGTTGCCAGTTCGAAGTGAGGAACACATATTTCGGCAAAAGAGTGTCGCAATCAATCTCTTAACACACAAGCAGTTCCGCAAAGATTGTCCTTTATTTCTCTTGATGTTCTTCTCTTAGTCACCGAGGAATCCTGGGGGCCACACATTTGAGTACCCCAAGTAGTGGAAGAGCATGCCTGCACGACCAGCAGAGATGTCCAGTTGAAGAACCAGTTGTTTGTGAACCAGTGTGTGATCTGCCTGCGCACAGATCTGACAGTTGCGGGATCTTAATGCAAAGACCCCCCAGGGGCTCAGCATTCACTTGCTGAGTACGGGCTTGGCGACCCCGGGGTCCTGAGCTGGGGACTGGTCTGCGCCGCCAGTGTCCTGTCACCGTAACCCCCGGACATGCTTCAGCGACCACCGTACGGCGCGGCGGTGAAATGTTGTGTGCTGCGGGGAATGGTAATCTTGGCTTGACCGCCTGGATTGCGAGGAAGGCCAACCTCTATAAAAACCCCTCAATCTTTCGGTGTGCTCCGCGCCTAGAAGATGCATGGCTGTTGGGGTGGAACAGTCGCAAGCGGGCAACCTCTGGGGCACCTGCCGCACCCCAGTTGTATAAGGCTTACTCAGGCACGCGGGGCTCTGTCTGAGCGGACTTTTAGTTCCCTAGCTGCTCGTGGGACCACAATGGACCCTTCGACCTCTACATTTCCCCCTACCAGTGGCTTGGGTGGGCCGCTGGTAGGAAAACACACCCAATCGAAAAAGCGGCTACGCGCTGCGAGTCCTCCAGCGCCTGGTGTTGCTAGAGAATTAACAGAATGTAGTAACGGAGCACATGCTGCTAATCAGAATGTGTTTTTGATTATTAAAAGGAAGGAGGGTAGCTTTGAGAGGGTTTCTCCCTTTTACATCCACAAGGGTCTTGAGGGAATTGCAGGAACGCTGAAATCTGTAAAGCGACTGCGCAATGGGACTCTGTTAGTTGAAACTTCTAGTTCCCGTCAAGTCGCTGCCCTTCGGAAAGCAAATTGTCTAGGAGAGTACGCTGTCGAGACCGAGCTCCACTCCACTTTGAACTATAGTAAGGGTGTTGTGACGTGTAGGGACTTGGTGGATATCCCCATAGACGTGCTAAAATCTGAGTGGGCTGACGAAGGAATTGTTGACGTGCAGCACATTATGAAACGAGTCAATGGGGACCTCGTCAAATCTGACTCGTTTATTCTCACATTCAGTTGCCCGAGACTGCCGGAGCATGTTAAAGCGGGGTTCTTACGTTTGTCCGTACGGCCATATTTCCCCAACCCAATGCGCTGTTTTAAATGTCAGCGCTTTGGGCATACTACGTTGGGGTGCAATGGAATAGCCACGTGTGGTAAATGTGGTCAGCCTGCCCATGACGGAGCCGATTGTTCATCGCCTGTGAAGTGCGTGAATTGCTCTGGGAGTCACCCTGTCTGGAGCCGGATCTGCCCCATCTATCTCGAAGAGCGGAAGGTACAGGAGATTAAAACATCTAAGCGCATCCCCTATGGTGAGGCCAAGAAGATCTTTAAGGCCATGCAACCTCCTGTGTTTTCCACATCTTTCGCTTCCGCTCTCAAAAAACCGGTACAACTGGCCACTGTTGCTACACAAACGGAGGTTGCTAGTGTTAGCACTAAAACCTGCGCTTGCCAGTGCACTTGTGCTGCTGCAGTTGTTTTGCAATCTGCGGCTCTCCCCGCTACATCGGACAAGGCCGTGGTTGCTGACATTGAGGTACTTCCAGCCTCCCCCCATATGGCGCCTTCTGCCCAGGCGAGTCAACCTCCAACTGTTGACAAGGCTCTGCATTCCAAGCCCCCCAAGACAAAGCCTCAAAAGATGAAGGTTCTGCCACCTGAGGAGACTAGTCAGCGTCGGTCCGATGATGATGCCATCGTGCTGTCTGACATCTCCCGTGGGTCGTCATCGGATCTTATGGACATTGATGTCGACCGGGGGCGATCTTCTCGCCCCAGGAATAAATCTCCGGCCAGTACGGTCTCTCCTCCAAAGCACAGAGGCAGGGTGAAAGTTCAACCACCCTGATCACTGGCTCCCATATTACAGTGGAACCTGAATGGTTTCAGGACGCATGTGGCCGAATTACAACTCCTTATACGAGAGTGCCCCTTGTGCTTATGTCTCCAAGAGACACATTTTCGGGCCACTGATTCTCCTTCTTTACGCGGCTATACCGCATATCGAAAAGATGATCTGACGGGGCAAAGGGCAAAGGGTGGTGTTGCAGTTTTTGTCCGTGATGTGCACCCCTCATCTGAGCTCCCTCTCGTCACCGACTTGCAAGCAGTTGCAGTTGACATTCTTGTGGGTCGGAGGCTCACAGTCTGTTCTGTTTATTTACCACCTCCGGATGCGATAGACACTGAGGCTCTCATGGACCTTATTAGCCAACTCCCTCGCCCGTTTCTTCTTCTGGGGGACTTCAACGCTCATAATGTCTTATGGGGCTCTCCGACTACTTGCCCCAGGGGTCGCATTCTGGAAAGCGTCATGATGTCTGAAGAACTGTGCCTCCTCAACTCTGGTGCTCCCACTCATTTCTGTACTGCTTCCGGATCGTCATCGGCTATTGACCTTTCCTTTTGCTCTCCAGCACTCGCGGATTCTGCTCTGTGGGAGGCTGCAGCTGACCTCCATTCTAGTGACCACTTCCCCCTCTGGATTCGCCTCCTGGATGAGGCTGTGGCATTACCAGTGCCGCCCCGGTGGCACCTTTGCAGAGCTGACTGGACACTTTTCAGCCAACTGGCTGTTTTGGAACACCGTGCCAGCGTCCACGAATGGGTAGACCATGTTGCAGCCGTGATCTCTCATGCTGCTGAATTGTCCATCCCACGGTCATCCGGTCATCCCAAGAGGCGTCCTGTCCCTTGGTGGACCACTGAGTGCCACTCAGCCATCCGCGCCCGCCGTGCAGCACTGCGCCGCTTCAAGTGCCGTCCCTCAGCTGACAATCTTGCGGCCTTTCGAGTGGCAAGGGCCAGAGCGCGGCGGGTGATTAAAGAGAGCAAACGACGGTCATGGCAATCGTTCTTGAATTCCATCTCTCGCTCCACTAGTTCTACGAAAGTATGGGAAGCCATCAGGAGGATTTCCGGGAAACTCAGCCAGCTACCTGTCACGGCATTGCTGCATCAGGGATGTCTCCTCACGGCGCCGAGAGACATTGCCCAGACACTGGCCATGCATTTTGCGGAATCTACCGCCACTATTAACTGTGATCCAGATTTCTGCCGCTACCGCACTGCCGTCGAAAGGGGTCATTTGGACTTCCGGTCTCTAAATTCTGAACCCTATAACTGCCCCTTCACAATGTGGGAACTGGATTCTGCGCTGTCTGTGGCTCATGATACTGCGCCTGGTCATGATCAAATCCGGTACAGCATGCTGCGGCACCTGTCGCTGCCATCCAAGGAAGTTCTCCTGAACTGTTTCAATATGATATGGTTATCTGGCACGTACCCTGACTCGTGGAGGGAGGCAATTTTGATTCCCCTCCTCAAACCAGGGAAGGACCGAACGCATCCCAGTAGTTATCGGAGTATTGCCTTGACGAGCTGTGTCGGGAAGACGTTGGAACGCATGGTCAACCGCCGCCTGGTTTGGCTGCTCGAGACCAGGCAGCTCCTTAGCCCCTCTCAGTGTGGCTTTCGGAGATGTCGTTCCACTATAGACAACTTGACCCTGCTTGAGGCCGCCATCCAGCAGGCCTTTCTACGTAACCAGCATTGTCTAGGGGTCTTCTTTGACATTAATAAGGCGTATGACACTACTTGGCGCCGCCTTATCCTCAATCAACTCCATGAGTGGGGCTTTCGTGGCCGTCTCCCCATCTTCATTCGGTCCTTTCTTTCTCACCGCCTCTTTCGGTATCGGGTTGGTAATGTGCTATCGGATTTGTACGTGCAGGAGAATGGTGTTCCTCAGGGCAGCGTTTTAAGTGTCACCCTCTTTGCCGTTGCTATTAACAGTATCACGTCCACTATCCGGAGTCCTGCCCAATGCTCCTTGTTTGTGGACGATTTTGCTGTTTTCTGTTCTTCCTCCAGTCTTGTCAGTGCTAGTCGGCAGTTACAGCTTACGATGAAGCGCTTAGAGGCATGGACTGCAAAGACGGGTTTTACCTTTTCTGCAGACAAATCTGTGTGTGTTCATTTTAATCGTTCTCTGCGTCTTTTTACTTCCCCTGAATTGCGTCTGAGGGACACCGTTCTTCCTTTTAGAGACACTGTGAGGTTCCTGGGCCTCACTTTTGATTCCAAGTTGTCGTGGTTGCCTCACCTTAAAGACCTCAAGGTGCGGGCCCTGAAGGCACTGAATATTTTGAAGTGTCTGAGCCATCGGTCCTGGGGAGCAGATCGGGCGCGTCTGCTGCAGTTTTATAGGGCTTTCGTCCGATCGCGTCTTGACTATGCTTGCACCGTGTATGGGTCAGCAAGGCCTTCGTATCTGAAGATCCTTGACGCAGTACACCATGAGGGTATCAGGCTGGCCACTGGTGCCTTCCGTACCAGTCCCATCCCCAGCCTGTGTGCTGAGGCAGGGGAACCGCCGCTCGCCATCCGGCGGAAACTCCTCATGGTGCGACGGGTGTGTCATTTCCTTGCCTGTCCTACCTCCCCTGCGTACCCTACCGTTGCCCGACCGCCTATGGAACGTCTCTTTTCCAGTCGTCCCAGGGCAACAAAACCATTTGGGATTCGTGCCAAGCATTTGCTTGAGTCCCTTGGTGTGGAGCGTGTGGCCCCCCAACGACAAGGTTTTACTCGCCTGCCTCCCTGGTTGCTCCAGAGGCCCAGCGTCCTCTTAGACTTGTCGGAGAACCGGAGGAACTGCACTCCGGCGTTTGTTTTTACCTCCTTATTTTACGATATTTTAAACCAGCATCCGGACCATGTACCTGTATTCACAGATGGCTCTAAACAGGGGGACACTGTTGGTTGTGCTGTTGTTTTCCCTGATCGAGTCGTCAAGTTACGGCTTCCTGCGGTGTTTACCATCCTCGATGCCGAATTGTTTGCAATACTGCGGGCATTGGAGCAGATGAGATGTGTTCCCAGTATTAAGTTCCTCATCTGTTCTGACTCCCTGAGTGCCCTTCAGACCATTCAACACTTGTACCCAGCGGATACGGTCGTCCAGAACATCCACGATGCCCTACTCCACCTGCAACGGCAGGGGAAGGAGGTTTCTTTCTGCTGGGTGCCGGGGCACGTGGGTATTAGGGGCAACGAACTGGCGGACGTGGCTGCCAAAGATGCATGTTCCCTCCCTCACGTTGTTGAATGTGCCGTCCCCCTCCATGCTGTAACCTCCCTTTTGCGTTTTCGTGTTATGCATCAATGGGAAGAGGAGTGGTTGGCAGTTTCTGACAATAAGCTGCGTCTGGTAAAGGCCACTACGCGACCATGGCGTACGTCCTACCAGTCATACAGGCGGGATGAGGTTCTCCTCACTCGCCTCCGCATTGGACACAGTCCCTTCACGCATGGTTTTTTACTCCGGCGGGAGGACCCCCCAATCTGCAGTGCTTGTGGCGTCCAGATTACTGTCCGCCACATTTTACTTGACTGTCTTTTATTCTCTGACCAGAGGGCGGTGGTTTCCTTGCCACCGGATTTGCCCTCTATTTTGCAAGACGACGCAGCGACTGTCGTTAAGGTTTTACGGTTTTGTGTCCTGTCCAATCTGTTGCCTCGGATTTTAGGGAGAAGGTTTTAATGTGCTGCTGGGTGACTGGCTCACCCAGTTTTTAGGTAAGAGGTCCGCCAGTCACGATTACCTCCTTGTTTCACTTCGGTATCTGTTCTCTTTTCCTTGTGTTTCCTTTCATTTTTTAGTGTGTTTCTTCTCCTCTTGTTTTGCCTCTGTATGTGCGCATTTGGAACTGCATCAGGCCTGTGTCTTTTAGCCGTTCTCCTTGTTCGGCGTCCGTCTTCGTCCCTTCACCGCCTGTGTTCCTGTTTCTATGCGCTTGGGCGCTGATGACCACGCTGTTTAGCGCCCGTAAACCTCAAACACACACACACACACACACACACTTAATGCAAAGAGGGATGTCTTTCCGACGACTCACCGTGCTTTTGTTCACTGCCAGGTCTCTTCAGACATTCTGCAGGTGCCTATGAATATCAACGATGCACCTCCATTACAGAAGCTGTTTTAAAGGCTATGTATAGCGCCGGCAGCTACCGGAACATCCTGATGATTCAGGGGTGAAGTGGAAATATTCCACGAGCTCCTACAACACATTCAGCATTTTTTCACCAAAATTTTGCGACGAAAAAAATACATGTTGCGTCACTCACTGAACACCCTTGTACTTCCAGATTTGGAGAAAACGTTCATCCTTTTAGGTGATACCAGCTGAGCCGCGGTAAAAATTGCTGTTTTGAAGTGCGCGCCGCAGCGCGTAGTGCGAAGTAGTCGCCCTCCGTCTCTGGCGGTGGCGCCGCTGTGGCAGTCGCGGCTTTGATATCTCCCTCTCGTGGGCAAGGGGAAAGGTTCCCTGTTCACGTGCACTTAAGGGACTTGATGAGCTCGCCAGTCGGTCAGTCTGGTGCAGTGTGGGTCTGTCTCTCGTCCGCAGTTGTGAGGCAGCTAGTGTCTGTCTGTCGTCCGGAGTACTAGTATGTCTTTCGTTCGGATCAACCTTTAAGGCCGGCAAAATGGGGGTCTGCTCGGGTTTGCTCAGGCAATGGTCATTGCGGTTAGATCGATCGGTTAGTCGGTCGCGTACTGAGACACAAGATGACTTGTCCGTCTTGAGCGTCGGCGCATGTGAGGTCTCCACGTGAGTACAGTGGGCTGCTCCGTATAGCGAGGGGTAGTGGCTTCGCGGCCGACACGAGAGCAACAGGAGTCTATCCACGACATCGGTCTGGCCGATGCGAGCTGCGACGCCGTGAGACGGGAGATCACCGCGCCATCCTGCGTCCGTTGAAGCGGCTGGCAGCGGACGGTTCGGGAGAGCGTTTTGGGGGTGCTGCGCCAGGTCTTCGTCAGAAATCGCAGTTCATTAGAAGTTAAGTGACTGGTGATATGTCGTTTCATTTACTTGTTAAATTCTACTTGTTTTCTTGGTGAGGTCACCAGCCTCTTTATTTTGAGGTTGTCCCACTATTCTTCTCCGTTTGCCCACCCACGGGAAGGTGGTTATTTATGAATTGGGTGGTCCGTTTTTCCCTTGTGGAGCAGGGGTGGGTTAGAGCAACCTGCGGTTCGGGTTGTTCGGTAATCACCCTATCAATCTGCCATACGTTAATAGCGGCCTCTAACATGTTTGTCGGATTCGGTGTGTTAACGAATTTATTGCTTGAAGTGTGACGGCCTAATTCCTGAGATATGTTTTTATCTTGCCTATCATCTTGAGAGGCGGTATATGTGTATCGTAGAGCATATTTGGCCAACCTTGTATAATTTTATGTAAGATTGCATTTGATAGGCTTTTATGGAAATGGTCATTTTAGTATATAAAGTTGCCACCCTTCCACCGTAAGACATTTCTTAGTTGGTGGCAAGTTTGTCTTTTAACTTTAGTGTTTTCTACCATTTACATCCCTCCTACGGATTGTGTAGTTTGTGTGCTTGTGTCAATTGTTAAATAGCTGGTTCAAACGGTTCTGAGCACTATGGGACTTACCTGCTGTGGTCCTCAGTCCCCTAGAACTTAGAACTACTTAAACCTAACTGACCTAAGGACATCACACACATCCATGTCCGAGCCAGGATTCGAACCTACGACCGTAGCGGTCACGCGGTTCAAGACTGCATCGCCTAGAACCGCACGGCCACTTCGGCCGGCTCATTTGTTAAAACTTTTACTTAAGGTAATCTGGTGTGTTGCAGATTTGCACCAGTGTAGTCTTTTAGAGGCTGTTGTGAGCGGTCGTGACTACGGCCGTGTCAAAAGGGAGTGGCAAGGTTCTCTGCCCGAGGGTGCTTTCTGCTTATAATTTTATATCTTTTTTCTTAAAAAAAAGGATTTTACTAGTAAGATTCCCATTTGTTAAAAGCAATTTCATTTTGATTTCATCATTTGCTTCCTGGCAACTACTTCCACGCTCACATAGTGTGATGAAATGTGTTAATGTTCTTGATGAATTGCTAATAAACAAATTAAACTCTTAAGAAAAGGTTCTGAAAGTAAATTCACGGTTCACCAGCAATACAGCAATATTTAGAGTCAAAACGTAGATGGTAGAGAACATTCAGTAGATTACACATCTAGACAAATAAATAGGGCGGAATGGATGTGCTCCACTGTTGGAACGTAATGTTAGCAGCTACTTGTGGGTACACCAACGTTTTTGCTGCTATTAGTGTGGTTAAAATTTAAGATCGTATTAAATGGTCGTTGGACTGAAGGATACTTATACTAGACAGTGAATTTCATTACCAACTTATTCATAAACATGATAAAAGGATTACGAATGCAGATACCTTAAGCAGCAAAATCACAGGACTTCAGGCACTAAGCAAAAGGCTGACTGGACGGCAGAAGGCTTTAGCATCTGATGTAGACCGTTACGCATTCAAGTCACAGCCACAGATCGTGTTGTATGATGGCCACAGGCTGTGGTTCCCGTAGTGTTCAGAAACAAAGTTCTGCAACAACCACACGAATGTTTGCAGGTTTATGGCAGGAAGGTACCATTTTACTTTGAAGTGATAAAGCCAAAACTTGAAGCCAATAACGTCTTCAACTTTTGTAAAAATAATATGTACATATTCCAGGCCACTGAAGATGTCTTAGCCGTGCGAGATTAGCCGAACGGTCCAAGACGCTGTAGTGATGGACTGTGCGGCTCATACCGACGGAGGTTCGAGTCCTCCCTCGGGCATGGGTATGTGTGTTTGTCCTTCAGTAGTGTGTAAGCTTAGGGACTGATGACGTTAGCAGTTAAGTCCCATACGATTTCACACATTTGAAGATGCCTTGCATAGAATAAAGGCGAAACGCCTACGGCACGAAAATTGTTTCATTCAGTTGCATTCAGACAGTCCAAAAAGTAAAAATTATCAATATATCGTAATTGAAGCTAATAGTTAATAAGCAAAGGAATTTGCAAAACAGTTACACAAAACTGTCAAAGAGTAAACAGAACTACACAAAGACTTCAGAAAGTTGGAAACATACAGAGCGACATGTAGGCAAACTATTGCAATATGTAATTGATCAGTGGCTATTGCTAATAACCCATATATTCCTAAAAGTAAAGCTAAGAAGTTCTAAACAATTACCAAGGTTTATACCGCGTCACTGAAGTAATTTTTCCAGTAAATATTTAATTACATTTGCCAACAAAACATCTGTTGTTCATCTGAGCAGAGTCAAACCATGTAGATGCGTTGCCGCAAGTTCAGTCAGCCGTACCAGGAACAAAGAAAGCGCCCGAGGGAATTACCAAACGGTTTCCTAATGACAGTCAGGTCACTCGCAGTGTACCTTTTGCACTCACATTACGGATCAGTAGTCTGTGATCGGATTTTTATGTTCTTTCTAGAGTCTAATATACATTAGTGGTCTCTATTTTTAAATTTTTTTATGAATTGGTTTTTTATTATGTATCATGGGTTTTGTAAATTGTTCTGCCCATTGCTGTTCAATACATAGGGCGTACTCATTTTCGGAAGAAGCAGAGATTTGATCAAAGTTGCTTTCTCTTACGCGGATAGCCAATTTAGGTGTCCTGTAGACTTATTGTCGTCCTGATATTGCAACAGTTCGCCATGGGAGGGGTACCGAATAAGTTTCAGCAGGAAATAATTTACTGCAGAGTTGCAACATGTAGTAGAGTTGATCAAATAGAACCTATCACACAGCAACTGCTGACGTTATTTCTGATAAAGCAAAACTACATGTATCGATCCGATTTTGGAATACTGTTCTCCAGATAACTGGATGTGCTATTCACTAGCCAGTGGTCGACATTAAGACTAACTTTCGACTTATGGGACGTTAGAAACGAGGTATGCAGGTTACAGGATGACACAAGAAGTTCTGTAAGAAATACAAACAGAGATCAATAGTTCAATAGTTGAGACTCTCTTAGGGGAATGTGAGACTAATGCCTAATCACTTTGCAGAAGTAGAGAATGGTTGGGTGCAAGGGATAAGGGGGGGGGGGGCGGGGGGGGCAGTTACTGGAACACTATTTACCATAGCAGACAGCGCAGATATACAAAATCTAAATAACACAGTAGAGCAAATACTATCAACAGTGAACACCATTAAAATCACAGTGGAATGGAATATTATGCAATTGCCAGCCCTGGAAAAGGTCTTAAATAATAACAATATGGTAAGACCATGGTCTTAGCCCTGTACACGAGGGATACTGTGCGGCTATAAATAATAACCTAAAGAGAATACAGAGTTGTGCACTGGACGGAACAGTAAACTTAGCTAGGATGTTGCGAGCATTGGCATGTGCCTCAGTGATGAAGGATTAGAAGTAGCAACATTGCAATAACAGGTTGATCCCATAGAACATGGACAACTGAATTCTGCACTGTTGTATCGGCAACAATTTTTAGCAACATTAAACCAGGCACAAAAAGAGTTCTTGCAGAAGTGCTACATGTAGTAGAGTCAATCAAACAGAACCTAACATTATTCTATCACAAAGCAATTGCTGAAGATAGTGTTGGTTAAGAAAAACTACAGGTATCGATCCGATTACCAATAGTGGGGATGAAAGCATGAGACCAGTCTTTTACGGTTCATCCACATCCAATAAGTGGAGAGCTATAGGCAAATGCATACGAGTTCAAACTCAGGAAGCGTTATTCATCTCGGAACAGAGAGAATCACATGTTCTTGTGTCACTCGAAGACTTGTATGTTCGAGAGAAAGCATTGCGATTTGTCCATTCAGAGTGATACAATCTAAAGCAAAGGCATGTGAGATAGGGTCAACAGAACTGACAGAATGAAAGCTAGAACTGCTGCCGCAAACCTCACTTTTTCTGAGTGGAAGTGCACTGAATTTATTCAGTTTTATCACCGGAGGTCGTAATTATGGACTGTTACGATGACGAAAAATTCAAGGACATGGCAAAAGTAGAATTATTAACAAACAGTAGTACCGGGTGACCAAAAAGTCAGTATAAATTTGAAAACTTAATAAACCACGAAAAATGTAGATAAGTAAAAATTGACACACATTCTTGGAATGACATTGGGTTTTATTAGAACCACCCCATATTGCTACACGCGTGAAAGGTCTTTTGCGTGCGTCTTTGGTGATGATCATGTGCTCAGCCGCCACTTTCGTCAAGCTTGGCCTCCCAGGTCCCCAGACCTCAGACCGAGCGATTATTGGCTTGTTACCTGAAGTCGCCAGTGTAGTGATCGACCGATATCTCTAGGGATGCTGAACAACATCCGACGCCAATGCCTCACCAAATACCGGATATGCTTTACAGTGCTGTTCACAACATCATTCCTCGACTACAGCTGTGTTGAGGAATGATGGTGAATATATTGAGCATTTCCTGTAAAGAACATCATCTTTGAATTGTCTTACCTTGTTATGCTAATTATTACTATTCTGATCAGATGAAGCGCCATCTGTCGAACATTTTTTGAACTTTTGTATTTTTTTTTTGTTCTATTAAAACCCCAAGTCATTGCAAGCATGTGTGTCAATTTGTACCTCTCTATCCACATTATTCTGTGATTTATTCAGTTTTCAAATTTATACTTACTTTTTGATCACCCTGTATATTCGTAAATGATAAACATGTAATATAGCTGCAGCAAAATTTCGCCTTCCAGCTACCATGACCGGCACGGCCACAATGAAGTTTACATTGTGTTGATCGAAAAAATCGTTATAAGTGTTGCAAGCACAAAAGCTAACGTTTCTAAACAAATTTTGAATTCCGCGTTGTTACTCTCGTTGAACGAACATATAGCATGAAAGAATGGAAGAATCGCTGCAAAACAAATGTTGAAGTATATTCACCAACATAAACATAATAATATTGTGTCTATAAATGTTACAACTATCGGAGCGTTGGCACGCATCTTCTAGCAGTTTGTGTATCCTACTTTTGGTCTAAACGTAGAGCTGCCTATCCCTCTGAGCTGCTCATACCTTGGAAAACCATCGATTGGCTAGCTTGTGTAACTAAAATAACAGAAACTGTAACCTAATGAAATTGTAAACCTATATTGGTCTATAAGGAGTTAACAGAGACAATATAGAATTAAAAAAACATAACAACGAATTTGTGTATAAATATCCAAGAACATTTAAATGAAAAATTTGTATTCGTATAATTGTTCATGTACCATGGTGGTGAGATACTGCTATTTATCTTAGAAAGTATGGAATGAAGGAAGAGATGCATTATACAAAAAAATAATTAATACAGCATATGTGTTTTAATTTGCTGAGAGCCGAAGGTCTACTAGACAGGCCACAGTAGAAACAGATTTTTTAGTTGATATCATTTATATCTGTAGATTTCGGTGTGCCGAATGCCAATAGGATATACCGTAAATCCACCGTTTCTAGACAATTAACAACCACTATTAAAAAGCCATGCCAGCGAGTTTAATCAAATAGTTTTCATATATTAATCAATTAATTATATGAAGTTGAAATTTAGATGGAAGTAACAGGTCTCGTTAGTATTTATACTAACTACTGCAATAAAATCTACAGCTCTTCTTAGTTTACAGTTATTCATTTTTAACAACGCAACTTCGCATTTATACTGGTTAATGTGTGATACTGGTGCAGCGGCTAGTTGTGGCAGGAAAAAAAAGCCTTGATAGTTTTTGTTACAGTCTGGTGAGTCTATGGTCAGGAAACATCGGAGGATCATTACAGGTTTCGTGTTAGAGGTGCACTTCGGAAATAGACTTGGTGATCAGGGTGTGATGTGTGCTGTGTGCTGAGGGCAATAGTAAAAAAGGTTTGACATTTGGTATTACAGTGATGTGAAGCGAGACAGGATATGTTACAACCAAAGAAATAAGAAAAGCGATAAGTCACTGTAACTTTCTGTCTGACATTATGACAGTAGGCCGTTCCAGTTCATAGACTACTCAAGGTTTTTGGTGACATTTTGGTGAATATTTGTAGTGATAACCAGTAAGATGCAGATGAACAATCTCATGACGAATTCCATTCCACTTTGAATTATTTATATTTAAAGGCGTTTCACAAATAGAGTTGAGTGACTACGATAGTGACTGGAGCGTAGCAAAACAGAAACCGTACGTTTTTGGTTCCAGATTTCAGAGAGAAAAAAGAGCAGAGATCACACAAGTTTTCAGTGGTACAGTATATCTTTGAGAAACGGTTGGTCTCATGAATGATATAAAAAAAGGAATAATGGAGAATTTTATAGATTCTTCTGAGAATATGTTAAAGGCTACTTATTATGCAGTGGTACCACCTCTGCGTCATTAACTCCTACACACTCTGTAAATAAGAAGTAAATATATAAACACCTCGACATTGTTTAAAATAAAGTAAACAACTCAATTCTATTTACCATCCGTTGAGATGAGCCTAATCAAAAAGTTTGTGAAAAGCGTACCCACAGAAAAATATTATGATACTTGCCATAAGGTTTCTCATCTATCACAAGCTAAGTCAGAAGAGGGAGTGCCTGTTGGACCTGACATTTGAAGATTGTGTTATTCCAAATTTGAGAAGAAAGTTGGTGTGTGGTAGAGGGAGGCTTGGGTATAATTCAAGGATGATGTTACCAAATTCATAGATAGCAAAAAATACCGACATTACATTTCTCTTGCAGCCGACATTATGGGAAAGTTCAAGAGGGTACGTTGTTGGATGAGCCTCAAGATTTATTTTAACCGTCACCTTTTCCCTGAGAATTTGGGTAATGTCGGTGAGGAATAAAATGATACATACAAAAGGCAGTTCATCTAAAAAAGCTATATTAGAAATTTTATGGAGAGGAGAGAAAGAACATATAAGCCAACTGACACATATTTCCTATGCGGGAATGAGGTGTTTTCATTTTTATACTTGAAATAAATCTTTGTTCTTACTGAAAAATGAAACTACTTTGCATTCTGATACAACGTATCCTGCTAATTTTTAGTTGATGATGTCATGTTCTGATGGAAATGCAATTGACAGAAAAATAACTGAGTTCAGATGTGGATTCAGTCCCAAAACGCCAGAAAACGCTATTTTCCACCAGCAAACTAACAGCTACCACCAGGCGCTGTTTGGGTTTCAAATGGCTCTGAGCACTATGGGACTTAACTTCTTAGGTCATCAGTCCCCTAGAACGTAGAACTACTTAAACCTAACTAACACATCCATGCCCGAGGCAGGATTCGAACCTGCGACCGTAGCGGTCGCGCGGTTCCAGACTGCAGCGCCTAGAACCGCTCGGCCATTTCGGCCGGCAGGCGCTGTTTGTCAGATGAATGCGTCATGGGTCTATAAGTGTTTTTATCAACTGCCATTTTCGTATTTGAAGTTATAGCATAATAGACTTAAAGTGGGAAAATGTCTATCTTTTGTAACATACTATCCGTTTTTTTATTTAGCAGAGAGTTGAAGGTACTAGAGGCAACTTGGAGTCTTTGTATTCTGTACGGACGAGTGAATTTGCGAAAATCATCTGAGAAGGATTTCTTGTTTCAAGAGAGACCCTTTTGTTATGAATTATTTTACACATTCAGGAAGTCTCGATAATAGACGTATGTGATGACCTGTATATGATGAACTGCAACATTTTCGTTCAACAGGCGGGGTTCAGAAGTCGTGTGTAGGAGTATTCCATGCTCTAATTCAAAGCAACAAAAATCAAGCAGTGGTTATTACTAACTTTTCCCTTGAGCAACACCAGCTCATACAGTGAGCACCACTATGCTGTATTGTTACTAGTGGCGTGTTTCGATGCCTCTACGCTAACTTCTTCAGACGAAGTTAGTGACTGAGCCAGAAAAGCTGTGAATATATTTTGCATCAGTTGGCTGAAAAAGGGTGTTGTGCACTAGCAACTCCTCTGCAGTGGTGTGTCCTTTGCAGCTGAGACAAATTTCGATCGCAGTGTAAGAAAAACGACAGACAAAACTGCATTACGTGTTGCTACTACAGGATAACACACTCTGGTGATTTCAAAAACAAAACTATCCATGTGGTTATTTGGGATCTCATTCCTGATGCACCTATTATTCTAGTCTTACGCTCTCAACTTTTTTTCCTTTCCCTCTTCTTACCGAACACCCGCAAGAAAATTTGTTTTCTCGCTGAAATGGGCTTCAAACTTAATCTTCCGACGCCTTTAACTCAGAAGGAGTAGGTTCATACAGTCATGGAACCAGAAAACTATCTGAGCAATGTCAGACTGTTTTATATACTGAGAGAGAATGTATTAAAGACGGATGACTAATGGTTACTGCTATGTTCAAAACTTAATGGGTAACGCTGTTAAAATATGCACTGTACAAAAACAGCTGAAATACAGGTTACTTGATAACTTTGCGATGAAAGGCTATTTTAATAAAATATGAAGTATCTGTAATAAGAGCATGACTGCATCGGCATGGCTTAGTAATAAATTCTTACCTTTGGTCTTGAAGCAGCCTATGTTTACTTGCTGTCCTGTCATAATTAAGTAGTATGGAAATATGGGACTTCATAATTAAAACTGGATACTCACAAAAAGCGAAAGGTATGTCAGCAGAAGCGGAATGAGACATTATCAATATGGTGCAATATCGTAAGTTTTTTACCTTTAAACTTTGAGGCACTGGAAGTAGCGAGATGATGTGTGATGGCGAAGTTTTCGTAAGATTTCATTGCTGTTATTCGATGTGATTTCTTGTAGTTCCGTAACAGAACACCTGACAATATTGCCTTCAGAGAGACTGGAAATGCGAGCCAACACATTCTTGGTTCCGCAAGTGACTACGTTACCCCAGAGCTAGTGAAGAAGTGCAGTAATTGCCTCTCACTTCTTGACCCCAGTGTGGGCTAGACCAGATAAATCTTGAAGTGACAGACGAAATTAGTTGCAGTCTCTATATGGAACGACTTTGCTGGACTCAAAACCATAAACTGATAATTTTATGTCTCATCTTAAGTGAATATCATAAAGATCAATCAATGCTAATAACGTAAAATCAAGTGAATTTGGCAGGATAATCATGTGCCATCCAAGAAGTAGCTAGTTGGTCAAAGAATTGACAAACTTCCTATGCCTTGTTGCCAAGGGTCAGTAACACCAACAATAGGAATAATAACAGCTGATGTGTACCCTGAGTAGGCAAAAAAAAAGTAGGCTGGGAAGTGATTCCAGCTTACTTCTGAAAGACGTGGCTGCTGAGGGACGCAATACAAAAAGTACATGTCACAAAGTTTTATTGCAATTTCTGTAACTAGCTTTAGGGAGCATAGTTACTTATAATACTGAGATGCATTGACTGCCAATTAAATACAACAAATCAACAACTGTAACAGTTAGCTCTTTTTTTGTGTCTTAAGTGTATGGAATAATCAAAAAGCTTATTCAACAAATTAGATTCAAATTTCAGGGGAATTCCGATGATTATACTGTAGACATTATCATTAGCAACACATCGTTTGATCATTATACACTTTGAAAATACTTTTCTTAAGAATGCTATCTTTGGAACTATCCTCAAAACAAAGGAGTGCTATTGAAACGATAATAATGCTGGATTCCTTGAAAGATGTGAACATCCACAGAGAGAAACTGCGTAAACTATGAATAGCATAAAGTTCCTAATCAAATATTCCACTGTGCATGGAAACCATAAGCGGATTCCAAATCGAGGGGAGAAAAATGAATCAGCTAACTTGAGAGGGGAAACAGAGCGTGGAACAAAGTAAAAAGAACGCCGACGGTAGTATCCACAATAAGGCGTCTCTAAGCAAAGCCATCATTTAATCTATAAATACTGAAAGAACGACCAAGATCATCTACTTGCAAATATTACGTTATTATCACTTCTGATAGTTTTTTAGTTGAAGCGAAAATCGTCTGTGCTGAAGATATTTACAGTTTTCATAACAACTGGTTGACCATGAAGGTGGTGCTAAGATTCTATGGAGAGTGTTATTATTTTAGCCCCTGACCTTTTCAAAAGAGTGAAACTCATCTCTTGTGGTGAACATGTGTTCATAACTATTAAGGTACACATTTTAGAGCTCACAAGAACTAAAAAATTTGTTCTTTTGAGCCACATTACCCCCGTCCCAATCTTGGAAAGCAAAGAGGTTCCAGTAGATGAGGTATAATTAAAAGATATAAGAATGGTTTTCTCATGCAACTTTCGATTCTTTTCATGGCCAGGGTCCCTTACTCATATTAAAACATTTACACTTCCCCATCACTGAAAATTTCTACATCATCGCCGAATCACCCTGTGTACGGACCAGCTTCTTGTTGTCAGATTTCATGACCGGTTATTTTATCGTTTCCGTGATGATAAATACTTCTGATGCATACGAATAGTCTGTATTCTGAACATCTAATGTTTCTATTGTTGCATATCCACCATTCAATAAAAAGTTCAAATAAGCAACACAAGAGTGCCTACGAACTACACTACTGGCCATTAAAATTACTACACCACGAAGATGACGTGCTACAGACGCGAAATTTAACTGACGGGAAGAAGATGCTGTGATATGCAAATTAGCTTTTCAGGTTGGCACCGGTGGCGACACCTACAACGTGCTGACATGAGGAAAGTGTCCAACCGATTTCTCATACACAAACAGCAGCTGACCGGCGTTGCCCGGTGAAACGTTGTTGTGGTGTCTCGTGTAAGGAGGAGAAATGCGAACCACCACCTTTCCGGCTTTGATAGAGGTCGGATTCTAGCCTATCGTGATTGCGGTTTATCGTATCGCGACATTGCTGCTCGGGGGTTCAGAAGGGTAATACGGAACGCCATGCTGGATCCAAACGTCCTCGAATCACTAGCAGTCGAGATGACAAGCATCTTATCCACATGACTGTAACGGATCGTGCAGTCACGTCTCGATCCTTGAGTCAACAAATGGGGACATTTGCAAGATTACGACCAACTGCACGAACAGTTCGACGACGTTAGCAGCCGCATGGACTATCAGCTCGGAGACCATGGCTGCGGTTACCCTTGATTCTGCATCACAGACAGGAGCACCTGCGATGGTGTACTCAGCGACGAACCTTGGAGCACGAATGGCAAAACGTCATTTTTCCGATGAATACAGGTTCTGTTTGTATCATCATGATGATCGCATCCGTGTTTGACGACCTCGCGGTGAACGCACATTGGAATCGTGTATTAGTCATCGCCATACTGGAATATCACCAGGCGTGATGGTATGGGGTGCCATTGGTTACACGTCTCGGTCACCTCCTGTTGGCACTGACGGCACTTTGAACAGTGGATGTTACATTTCAGATGTGTTACAACCAGTCGCTCTACCCTTCATTCGATCCCTGCGAAACTCTACGCTTCAGCAGGATAATGCATGACCGCATTTTGTAGGTCTCGTACGGGCCTTTCTGGATACAGAAAATGTTCGACTGCTGCCCTGGCCAGCACATTCTCCAGATCTCTCACCAATTGAAACGGTCTGGTCAATGGTGACCGAGCAACTGTCTCGTCACAGTATGCCAGTCTCTACTCTTGATGAACTGTGGTATCGTGTTGAAGCTGCATGGGCAGCTGTACCTGTACACACCATCCAAGCTTTGTTTGACTCAATTCCCAGGCGCATCAAGGCCGTTATTACGGCCAGAGGTGGTTGTTCTGGGTACTGATTTCTCAGGACCTATGCACCCAAATTGAGTGAAAATGTAACCACATGTCAGTTCTAGTGTAATATATTTGTCCAATGAATATCTGCATTTCTTCTTGGTGTAGCAATTTTAATGACCAGTAGTGTAATAAAAAATATTATGTAAATTGAAGGTAGACGGGAGAGAAAGGAAGAGAAATATGCGACGGGTGAAAATGTGTGCCTGGTCTGGCCTCGAACCCAGGATCTCCTGCTTACTAGGCTGTTGCGTTAACAAATTTTTGTTATTTATTGATGCTACGCTCCTCTAGAAAGGTTGCCTGAACTATTTTTCCCACTTGTCGTGAGCAGTTGCCTTACTGTTTTTTACATGTCTGTTTAAAGAAAACACTTCGAGAACTCAATCCATGCGGCGTCAGTATTACACGTGCGCCGCAGCCTATAAGGCTTTTTTTTTAAAAAAAATTATTTTATTTATTTCTTCCTTTAAATTGAGGAGCACACTCAGCGACAGCCTGGAGAGCCCAAAGCGAGCAGGAGTCGAATTCCGAGCCCCAGCCATATTGTGTTTCCCCTCCTACCACCAAAGTGCTCTGCCACATTTTTTGGTACTTTTTTGAATCAACAAGTTGTATGGAGCCACAACCCAAAATCCTTGAAGAGAAAAGAGTTATCTTGTCTATGAGACCACTTTATTGAAGTTTTTATCGGAGTGGGCGGACTGTAAGAGGAGGTCTTCATTTCAATGGGTACCATCAGACGTCAACCGTTGGAGTGTCCAAGGCCACAGCACACAGTCAGTGACTTTGTGTTACCGTATGGTAATCGTGGAAACATCACGTCTGCAAGTCACATTCTTCTCACAGCGAGTACATCCCAGCTGGGCAGTAGGTCCATGATCGATGACCCCAAATAGTTAGCAAAAAGTTCTGGTATTGCGTGCTGCTCGTTAAGACCATGAACTCGTCCATAACGTGTCGCCACACGTCGAGGACTTCCTCCTCGCTGTCGCGGTACATGTAGTGTATCGCCATTTCTTTTATCCAGTTAAACACATTCGTCAGGGTCATTGGGAAATGGACGGCGTCGGGATGAAAGAGGTCTGGCCCCACAATCGAAGCAAAATTGCGGCATAAGAGGGAAGCCAGAATCTTGTGGTTAAGTTTCTATCATTTCCTCGGGGCGGGGGGGGGGGGAGACGGAGTTCAATCTGTGTTTGTCCATACCTACCATCGCGCATCGGAGGCACATAGAACCGTCAGTTAGGTGAATGGCATGTAGTCTTCGTCTGGTCCAAAATTTCTTGTTGGTGTCGACATATCAAGGCTTGTGGATGGCTCACCAAACACGCGTGCAGTCGACCGTGGAGTGGACGCATACAATGTCTTTAGCTGGAGAACACTTAATAAATCTTTGCAATCGGATTCCATGTCTCCGGTATAGCTCCCAACATATAGCTGTGTTCCACGAAAAACATCCTAATATGCGAAAGCGAGGACGATAAACGTCCAACAGGTACCGCTGCGCACAGCATCCATGGGGCCATCCAAGCTATCATGATGCCAGATAAATTGTCTGTTGGTGAAAATAGCCGCATTGAGCGAAGGTACAGCACCAGCGCTTTGTGCTTGACGTAACTGAGTCCAACACCTCCTTTGTGGAAGGGTAAAGTAAGACTAAAGAAATGGATCTTAAAAACTGCACCAATGTTCACCACTTGTCCGCACTGCTTGTGTTCTGGAAGCCACAGTGTCTGCCAACGGTTATACGTAGATGTAATAGTTAAGTTGGGAAGGCATGTCCACAATGTCGTACTGGACTCGTTGCAGAATGTCCAACGATTTAGATTTGTTGAGGCGAGCCTGTGTGCGGAGTCTTAAGATCTCACGATACGTAAAAGCGTTGTATTTATCGATCGAACGAAAGCCCTAAACATTTGAGTACTGGGACCGTTGTCTGGGTTACATCCAGTTCTGCAAGTATGAATCCTCCTATCTCCACGTAGCGTGATGCCATAGCCGCATGTTGTTGGAACCAGCAAAGCACCATAACTATTTCGTCACCAGTTCGTTGTAAGAACATCAAATCATCGGAGTATTTGCCACATCGAAAGGTCACGGAGCGGCTTTTAAGACCTCCCAAGTGTCGTCGCAGTCCGTGATACCTGGTTCTAGGGCAATGGAGAATAACATGGCACAAATTAAACAGCCCTGACTGACGGACCTGTTGACATGGATGAGGGACGACCGATAGCCTTTTTGGCCGAGCGGTTCTAGGAGATTAAGTCTGGAACCGCGCGACCCCTACGGTAGCAGGTTCGAATCCTGCATCGGGCATGGATGTGTGTGATGTCCTTAGGTTAGTTAGGTTTAAGTAGTTCTAAGTTCTAGGGGACTGATGACCTCAGATGTTAAGTCCCATAGTGCCCAGAGCAATTTGAACCATTTGATAGCCGTTTACCGTATTCCTCGAGACCGCGCGGTGGATCACAAAGCACAAAAGATGTGGTCACACAGGGGATACCGGTGTGGTCCACAACTGCACGCAGGAAACCATGTTCTACGCGACAGAGAGCATGGTCAAAATCCAGGGCAAGAAGAGCGCCGTGGAGGCGGCATGTTTGCATCAGCACCGCCGCTCTCTATAGGTGCTCAAAGCCGTAAACACATTAGTGTTGCTTCCAAGGCAGGTTTGAACAGTATGAATGACCGCCATTACCGTAGATTTGGAGGATGCCTGTCAACAGTTTGTAGTTGTTGTTTGGCGTTGTCAACGGGCTAAAACGTAGCGGACCAAAGCCTCCCCTAGGTGTGGGCACCGGAATCAAGATGTAGATGGTACTAGGAAATCGTGGTTCAGGATTTCTCTGTACATCTTGATCCACATTGGGCGCATAAGATCAAAAACCCTTTTGTAAAATTCAAGAGGGAGTCGGTGAGGGCCTAGCGTCTTGTTAGGAGCACCGCGCCGTGCAACGTAGCCTCTCGTAGATCACTGGGCCATCCCGGCAATGAATTCAGTGCAGATGCACCGACTCTTTCGGCCCGCTGCCGGAAGACTCCCACTCACATTTCCGCAGGCCCCGTCCATGTCCTCCAAGCTAGCTAATTTAAAATTTCCGCCGGAGGTAGAACGAAATTGTACATCCGCACTGAAGTCGCAGATTTCGTGTCATGTGTGTTCATTCGGAAAAGTCTTCACTTAGGCAGTCAGACCCAGATTAACTGCGCCAAGACAACCCGCCATTTAAAGCAGGTGCACAGCCTAACACTGCCATATTCAGTGAGCACCCGTACCGTTCTGATCATGCAGTTGTTACTAGGATCTACTAACAATGATTACAATGTGATTGCTGCTAATATTTTAGCAAAAAAATGGTTCAAGTGGCTCTGAGCACTATGCGACTTAACATCTTAGGTCATCAAGCCCCTAGAACTTAGAACTACTTAAACCTAACTAACCTAAGGACATCACACACATCCATGCGCGAGGCAGGATTCGAACCTGCGACCGTAGCAGTCCCGCGGTTCCGGACTGAAGCGCCTAGAACCGCACGGCCACCGCGGCCGGCAATATTTTAGCAACAAAAGCTAAAAGACCGTGATGAGAAATAATTATTAGCAGCAAGCCTAAGAAAGAAAGACTCCTGAAAACCAATGACAGGTTAACTGAATGGAAAAAAGGGCAGAGTGCTTGTATTTCTCGAGATCTTACAGTTTGATCTTCGTCAATTTTTGATAATAGCACAATAACGGGTCCTTTTTGGATATCAGAATATTCGTACGGGAATATCGAAGTGGATGTATTATAACGCTGTTGTAGAACTCCATTTTGTGCTGAATATTAGTCGGGAAGCAACGTTAATTTGACTTTCAGTCCATCACCTGAAGATTTACTGAGTGACATCTGAAGTGGTCGGACAGTTGGCGTTCGAATTCTATGAAGTGCTGTGGTGGCTGGGTGTTAGTGGTGAATACTAATTGAGCTAAGATCTTCACTGGTGTTGGAGATATTGTCTTTTGCTGCGTGTCCCACATAATATAATTAGCAATATAACATAATACTCATCCTGCTGAATAACGCGTTGTCCACAACTACTTAGACAACAAGTAGTAGTAATGCAATGAAGGAACCACACAGTTGGACGAAAGAATTGAGAGTTCCTTGCATTTTGCAACCTTTCTAACCGGCAGTACGACAGGAATATGTTGTCATATTATGTTTCAGAAATCCTAAAATCATTATTTCTGTCTTCTTACCAAACCAAGTGCCATGATCTAACAGGAAAAAGTCAGTTAACATGCTTCTCAGAAAATTACTTAATTGTGTAGTACTGTCGAGTGCAGAGAAGCTCATCGATTTTTTTTTTGGGTGTGTGTGTGCAGGTATTTTTTTTTCTTGGGATCAGAGGAGAGTGGGCTTTGAATCTCTGGTTTACTTAGATGATTAATAACATGATACTGTTTCCAGTTTCTTCTTCAGATCTGTGAATATAATGTTTTACGGGGTCTGCTAGAAGATTGTGCGCACAACATTCAGAGCTAAGATGATGTCTCCCTGTTCTCAGCTTCAGCTTCAGCTACAATGTCTGTCGGTCAGCCAACATAAGCACATAGTTCACTGTTTATCACTGTACCGTCCGCAGTCACGACCACAAGGGCGCAGACTCTTTGCTAAATATATTACATCTAAGAATTTAATTAACATAATAAGTAGCACACGGATTGAGTTATAATTAATCTATTAACTGCCGTCGGAATAAAAGTCTTTCCTCAGCTACTTAATATCATTTGCATAGTTTCATTTGTCTTACTGCTGAACAGCGTTTATTTATGCAGAAATCCAACAATTTTTTTATTGATTGCATTTGTGTTACGCCATTTAGTAACGAACTATGTTCTGCATAAGTGAGGACGCTGTTAACTTCTCTGCTGGGCGCCGCTAAACTCACTTCATATAACCTGATGCATTGAACGTCAGTGGCTTCCCAAATGAGGCGAGGGGCATGGAATAACAGTAAAGGAAAGAAAAATCACATGCTTCGGTGACAATGCAGGCTTAGTAGAATTGAGGAATTAGAGTTCGCTAATCACGCTCATCGATACGGGGTTTGCTGTCCGTCCTAAGACGCAGAGATATGTGGCGTACCAAAAAGGGAGGCTGGTGGAAAGATTAAACCGAAACAGGCAGTATCGGACGGAAAAGTGGCAGTGTGTGAGCCCAGGTGTCTAGTGAAAGAGACTACCGATATCTGCTAGGCACCATGGGCGCTAATCCATTTCTCAGTTGCTGTCAGCTGGCAGGAATTTCTCCTTTTCTGGAAATGCAAGAACTGTGAGCAGGAGACAGAAAGATAACGGAGTTTTATGACGAAGAGCTGCTGTAAAGCAACGCTTGACTCATTTCCATAGGATCAACAGAATGGCAGAATCATGTTTTTCTGACGAGAAAATATGCTAGTCCAGGAAAGATACCAATAAATTAACTATATATAATATCATAAATTCAAGAGTTTTAGATCAAATTGTCGTTAAGGTCTTTTAGCGCAGAACACTTGTTACAAAATCTGTTTTTCTTTTTTTGTAATTAGAGTTCGATCCGGCATTTGTTAAAAGATTTTGTTGGATTTATGAATGGTTTTACCGATAAGGAAACGTTTTTAACGTTACTAGGTGTACCGGCCACTAGGAGAGTGCTTCCGTCCGAAATATATCGTGGAAACGGAGAGACTCTGGCGCTTTCCTGTTGGCGTTTGGGGTGAGATGTAACATCTCGCCTTGGATTGCAGCACTCCTCTGGAAAATTGAAGGCAGCCTCAACGGAGAGGCCTCTGTTAATATTCCAGAAAAACATCATGAAGCCAAGCGTTGAGTTGCTGTATTCTCAAGAAGACATCTATTTTCCGCGGGTGTGAACAGAAAATAGCATAAAACTTTTTCTTAGTTTAAAAAGCTTATTCATTCATTTGCTAAAGGCTACAACTTGTCGAAGCAACCACTCCCCTCTGTCGTTTGGTGTTCCCTCGTTGTCCCGAATACTGTTGTCAGACTTTGTTCTGGTCATGGTGACCTGAAAGTATACTGTCCTCGGCTGCCTCATAGTTCCTAGTCTCCTACATTGTCCTGAATACGTGCCCAAAGATGTATCTAATGAACTGCATCTTCCTTCATTTTATTTTGTCCATTTGCCTTCCGTGTCCGGCCGCGGTGAACGAGCTGTTCTAAGCGCTTTAGTCCGGAACCACGAGAGTGCTACGGTCGCAGGTTCGAATCCTGCCTCGGGCATGGATGTGCGTGATTTCCTTAGGTTAGTTAGGTTTAAGTAGTTCTAAGTTCTAGGGGACTGATGTCCTCAGATGTTAAATCAAATAGAGCTCAGAGCCATATGAACCATTTTTTTGCCTTCTGTGCCCGTCGTAGCGCTTTCATATTTTATATATTCCCGTTCAGACTGTTGTGTTCTTGGTCAGCAAATCCTAAAATGTGTATCTTTTCATCACTGAAACAGATATTTGATGTTCGTTCCAATATTAGCATGACAACATCGTTTGAATTTACTCATACGTCCGCCAAAGTCGTATTTCTGAAAATTTCTTGTACCGTTGCTGCCTGTTGCACTGTGGAGGGAATGTATTTGTGCAACATTATTGCCGCGCACGATTAGCCGAGCGGTCTAAGGCGCTGCAGTCATGGACTGTGCGGCTAGTACCGGCGGAGCTTCGTGTCCTCCCTTGGACATGGGTGTGTATGTTTGTCCTTAGGGTAATATATGCTAAGTAGTGTGTTGAACATTTGATTTGCAGTATTATTGAACACATAAGTTCAAATTGACAAACGTTAACTATGTCTCAGCTTCATGCCCCATTATTCGTATCTGATTCATCCGGTCGGTGTTAGTGTGGGCTTCAGGATATGACGCTCACCATATGATGATCTAGGTAAACCGCGTTCCTAAAACTCCGTCTGAACAGGCTTTGGATGTACCGTCCGACCGCCGTGTCATCTTCAGCCCACAGACGTCACTGCATGCGGATATGGAGGGGCATGTGGTCAGCACACCATTCTCCCGGCCGCATATAAATTTTCGAGACTGAAGTCTCTCCTTATCAATCAAGTAGCTGCTCAGTTTGTCTCACAAGGGCTGAGTGCACCCTGCTTCCCAACAGCGCTCGGCAGACCGGATGGTCACCCATCCAAGTGCTAGCCGAGGCAGGCAGTGCTTAATTTCGGTGATCTGACGGGAACCGATGTTACCACTGCGGCAAAGAATTGTTTTATCTAGACCACTATGATCGGAAGGGACCTTAGTTTTTGAACGCTGTATGAACTACTAATACAGTGCGATAATTACAAATACGTTATTTAACTGAAATGGGTGAAAAAAAAGACAACAAATTATTTACAGGACCGGAGCGCTATCCATAAGAGCACAATGGCTGAGGATTAATATGAGGGCCAGAATAGAATACAACTAATGCTCTTCGCTCCTCAAGCATCAGACTAATATCCAAAAGAGAATGTGCGGTCAGAGGCATGTGAACACACAACCAATAGTGACCTTTTGAAGAACGTAGAAACTCATGGTGGTAGATAAACAATCACGTTACACTATCGAGGCAGTTAGCAGAATCAGTTCCACGACGCCTTCTGGAAATCCGACTTGATGGCGGTGGATGTGGTTTGTTACTGGAAGTACACTCTTCCGCAAAATCTGTGCAATCGATCATCTCATTCTCAGCAAAATGTTGTTATTAGCAGTCCTTTCTCAGAGTTCTTGCACTGCTAAGAATATCAGAAGTCCCACCAAGTGCTCGCCAACTAAGAAATGGTTTAGTAGGTATGTTGTCGAACAGACATTGGTCGTCACTCTCAATGGGCAGAGTGATTGTATGAGCGTGTGTGCGTATTCACGCGCGCACCCTCGCTTCTGTTTGAGTGCGTGCGTGTGTGTGTGTGTGTGTGTGTGTGTGTGTGTGTGTGTGTGTGTGTGTGTGTGTGTGAGTGAGTCGTGAGTGTCAGTCGTGAGTGTCAGTTGTGTGTGTGAGTCGTGTGTATGAGTAGTGTGTGCGTGAGTCGTATGTGTGAGTCACATGTGTGAGTAGTGTGTGTGAGTAGTGTGTCTGAGTCGTGTGTGTGAATCGTGCGTGAGTAGTGTGTGCGAGTAGTGTGTGTGAGTCGTGTGTGTGTGCCGTGTGTGTGAGCCGTGTTTGTGAGTCGTGTGTGTGAGTCGAGTGTGTGAGTCGTGTGTGTGTGAGTCAGTTTGTTCGTTTGTGACCGTTGCATGGATAAGTACTTCTACGGTATAGACTGAGATGACAAAAGTCATGGAATAGCGATACAGATACGTATACAGATGGTGGCAGTATAGCGTTCATGAGGTATAACAGTGCAGGGCGTTGGCGGAGCAGTTATTTGTACTCACGTGACTCGTGTGGAAAGGTTTCCGACGTGATTACGGCCACACGGAGGCAGTTAGCAGACTTTAAGCGCGGAGCTACGGGCATTGACTCTCCAGTTGGGAAATTGTTAGGAAATTCAACATCCCGGTATCCACAGTGTCAAGGATAAAAAATTTCAGGCATTACCCTTCGCCATGGACAACCCAGAGGCCGATGGCCTTCATTTAACCACCGAACCGAGAGCAGCTGCATTCGCGTAGAGTTGTCCGCATTAACAGACAAGAAACACTTCGTAAAATATCCGAGTAAATCAATGTGGGACGTACGACAAACGTATCCATCAGGACAGCGAAATCTGGCGTTAACGGGCTATGACAGCAGACCACCGACGGGAGTGCCGTTGGTGATAGTACGATCTCGCCTGCAACGCATATCCTCGCCTCGTGACACATATTAGTTCGGTCTTAGACGACTGGTAAACCCTTGTCACTTGAGTCTCGATTTCAGTTGGTAAGAGTTGATGGTAGGGTTCGAGTGCGCTGCAGACCCCACGAAGCCACGGACCCACGTTGTCAAGAAGGCACTGTGGAAGCTGGTGGTGGCGCCATACTGGTGTGGGCCGTATTTGCTGAGATCATTAACTGTAAATGGTAATTTTCGGACACTTGGAGACAATTTACAGCCATTCATTGTTTTCACGTTCCCAAATAATGATGAAGTTTTTATGGATGACAATGCATCATGTCAACGGTCCACAATTTTCGTGATTGATTTATAGAACATCTGGGACATTTCGAGGGAATGATTTAGCCATTCGGATCGCCAGACACGAGTCCTATCGACATTTTTAGGCCTATCTACATCTACAACCATACTCCGCAAGCCACCTGACGGTGTGTGGCGGAGGGTACTTTGAGTACCTCTAGCGGTTCTCCTTATTCCAGTCTCGCATAGGTCGTAGAAAGAAAGATTGTCGGTATACCTTTGTGTGGGTTCTAATCTCTCTGATTTTATCCTTGTGGTCTCTTCGCGAGATATACATAGGAGAGAGCAATATATTGCTTGACTCGTCGGTGAAGATATGCTCTCGAAAATTCTACAAAAGCCCATACCGAGCTACAGAGCGTCTCTCTTGCAGAGTCTTCCACTGTAGTTTATCTATCATCTCTGTAACGCTTCCGCGATTACTAAATGATCCTGTAACGAAGCGCGCTGCTCTCCGTTGGATCTTCTCTATCTCTTCTATCAACCCTATCTGGTACGGATCCCACACTGGTGAGCAGTATTGAAGCAGTGGGTGAACAATTGTACTTTAACCTGCTTTCTTTGTTTTCGGATTGCATTTCCTTAGGATTCTTCCAATGAATCTAAGTTTGGCATCTGCTTTACCCACGATCAACTCTATATGATCATTCAATTTTAAATCACTCCTAATGCCTACGCCCAGATAATTTATGGAATTAACTGCTTCCAGTTGCTGACCTGCTATATTGTAGCTAAATGATAAAGGGTCTGTCTTTCTATGTATTCGTAGCACATTACACTTGTCTACATTGATATTCAATTGCCATTCCCTGCAGCATGCGTCAATTCGTTGCCGATCCTCCTGTATTTCAGTACAATTTTCCATTGTTACGACCTCTCGATATACTACATAATCATCCGCAAAAAGCCTCAGTGATCTTCCGATGTTATCCACAAGGTCATTAATATATATATTGAGAATTGCAACGGTCCTACCACACTTCCCTGCGGCACATCTGAAATAACTCTTATTTCGGAAGACTTCTCTCCATTCAGAATGATATGCGGCGTTCTGTTATATAGGAACTCCTCAATCCAATCACACAATTGGCCTGGTAGTCCATATGCTCTTACGTTGTTCATTAAACGACTGTGGGGAACTGTATCGAACGCCTTTCGGAAGTCAAGAAACACGGCATCTACCTGGGAACCCGTGTCTATAGCCCTCTGTCTCGTGGATGAATAGCGCGAACTGGGTTTCACACGACCGTCTTTTTCGAAACCCATGCTGATGCCTACAGAGCAGATTTCTAGTCTCTAGAAAAGTCATTATGCTCGAACATAATACGTGTTCCAAAATTCTACAACTGATCGACGTTAGAGATATAGGTCTATAGTTCTCCACATCTGTTCGACGTCACTTCTTGAAAACGGGAATCACCTGTGCACTTTTCCAATCCTTTGGAACGCTACGCTCTTCTAGACACCTACTGTACACGACTGCAAGAAGGGGTCAAGTTCCTTCGCGAACTCTGTGTAAGATCGAACTGGCCTCCCATCAGGTCCAGCGGCCTTTTGAGCGATTTTAATTGTTTCTCTATCGCTCTGTCGTCTATTTCGATATCCGTAGCAGACATGTGACAGACGTCACTTCGCTACGGCCAGGGAATCGAGAGTGAACGTCACGTACACCATCGATCCGTCTGACCAACGGTCGCACAAGTTGAACTGCTAGGGTATTTATGGAGGGAAGCAGTGGTTGTTGTTTACCCGACCGCAAAGAGTTTGTTAGTACGCATGTATCAATGGTTTTCCTTCTGTCATGCTTGCTTAACAAGCTTGTTACAGTATAAAACTGGGTCATAATAACTATTGGTACCTTAGCCTTTCTTCCGTCACATAACGAAGGTGGTAAAAATTGAAATGAGCGTTTGGCGTCAGTGGCAGGGATGCCCCTTGCGGGACACAGTCCTGCCGCCTTTATGGAGTTCTTATTACATTCGACGCCACATTGGGCGACCTGCGCGCCGGAAGGGGATGAAATGATGATGAAGACAGCACAACACCCAGTCCCTGAGCGGAGCAACTCCCGGGAATCGAACCGGGGCCCGTAGGACGGCAATCCGTCACCCTGACCACTTTTTTAAATTGTTTTTTGTTCGGTATAGTTCTGCACATCATTACGTAGTCGAAAGGTCAGTTCGTGCACAAAATCCTGCACCGGCAAGACTTTCGAAATTATGGACGGCTTTAGGGTAATGTGGCTCAGTATTTCTGCACGGGACTTCAAACGACTTGTAGAGTCCATGGCAAACGGATGTTCGACACGATATTATATTATTTCGCACCTTAGTATAAAAGACAAGAAAGAATAAAAAAGCATTATACATTAATGTGAAGTGTTGTAATGAGACGGCAAGCTACGAAATTAATTATTCCTCAGTCTGTGACCTGCATATTACATTAATTATGTTATTGGAAGATGCACTAACTCTAGAACATCTTTAGGACAGACATTGCGTTCTTGTGGTGACCCGTGAAAGTGCCTTGATGAACAGACTCCAGCGAGTTTGTGATAACTGACCGACGGACACTGCAGCAGACGCCAAGACAGAAACAGAAAGACATCATCTCGGGTCTGAATGCTGCGTATACGCTCTTAGAGTATCCGAAGTAAGTTTCCATTCGCAGATACGTCGGAGAAAATGGTAACAGCATCATTTCATCAGTCATCGAAATATTAACGAGATAAATGCCCACTCTCTTTTGATCTCAAGAAGTATGAAGAGGGAAAATAAACATATTATGGTTGTGAAGCATAATATGAAACCGAACTCTTATCGCAGACCCTATCAGAAAAGTTTCGAAAAGCAGCGAGCCCTATCTCCATTCTTGCCAGCTAAAATCTGTTTAATTTCCTACATTATTACTGCTTGCTGCTTCTTCTTCAAGGACTTTCGAATATTGTGTTTTCCAGCAGAATGAGCGTTCTGTTCTTTTATTAATCACGGTAGCGGGAACTTGTAGTAAAGGAGAGTATCCTTGCTGTAACGAAGAACTTGGCGCTAGTCTGCATTCACCACTAACAGACAGCTGCCACAATACTTCACATAATTCACGAGACGGGCAACACAACTGTCAGAGCCTTCAGACTTCATTCAGTAAACCGTCAGGTGACGGACTGAAAGTCGAATTAACGTTGCTTACCGAGTCATACTGAATACGAAATAGAGTTCTGCAGCAGTGTTCTAACAGTTCCACTTAGATAATTCCCATCTGAATATTCCGATAGCCACAAAAACCCGTGAATGTGTAATTGTTTGGAAAGAACTCGATAAATTGATACAGAGACCGCAGTACGCTCCGTTCTGTTAAACTATTATTGCTATTTTCGAGTCTCTCTGTCTTAGATTTTACTGCAAATGGATATTACTATTCATCAGGCGCTTTTCGCTTTTCTTGGTAAAGCATCAGAAGCAATCATAATATAATCATCGCTAGCAGATCATAGTAAGAGCTGTTTCATCAGAATGGTAACGGGTGCTCAGTGAATATGGTGGTGTTACGCTGTCCACCTTCTTTGAAAGGCACTAGTCGAGGCGAACTTAATCTGGCTCTGACTGCCTAAGTGCAGATTGTGTGGTGGCGCAGTCGCTTCTTACGGGAAACAACTCTTATTAAGCTGTACTTATTTTATCCTGTTCCAGAGCTTACCACACACTACACACTAACTTGCGACTAGACACATCAGGCTGGCTACAGTGCCTCACGGTTCCCTCAAGAGCAAGCATGAACGGAACCAAAACCTTCCAGTATTTGAAGGGAAACATCAATCTGTTCAGTCTCATATATGAAGAACCTATCCAATTAACGGAAAGCAGGCACAGATTTCATTTTTTAATTATATTCATTCTGCAGAAATTGTGTATAGTACAGACGGTTATGAAAGAGAAACGACAGTCACTACGCTGGTTCTATATGTTACAGATAGTTAAGTAGTGAGCTCAGTGCACTCTTACTTCCACTGCTCTGAAATATAGCGACAATTAGTTATTTGAATAAATAGGAGCTACATTTCCATTCACATGCATTTGACTAAGTTTATCGCCAACACAAAACAACGACTAAGGAACGGTTGCTCATAGGCAGCGCACCGCGCCTGGTACACGCTGCGCTCGGGGACCGCAGCACAGCTACGACACCTGAGGATGGGGTTACAACAGTCCGAAACCGGTCGTGTGAAAATAAAGTAATTTACAACTGAAGCTTTTTTTTCAACTTCTGCTAAGGAAGGGTTGCTGTTAAAGTGTTATTGCATAGTCAGCAAGGCTAATGTTCGCAATTTACTTGTATTGTTGCAAAAAAAAGTATTTTACATAAAGTGCCAGAGAGAAACTATTCAGTAACTCAGTGATATTGGACTAGCTGCATTATACTACTAGGTCCACTAATCTTTACTTGTAACTGTGGTGAAGTATTCTGAACAATTGATGTATGCAAAGTGACAGTGATTTGAAAAAAATTAAGCCTTAGAGTGCAAGAAGGTAATTTTACGAGTAAATCACAAAGTCGGTCATCATTTACGTTGTGGTAAACATGCTTGTTCTCGGCTGCACACTAGCTGTGTGCTGCTGCACCTGTAACTGTAGGCTGAAATCCTGCTGTAAAAGTGTATTGAAAGTCAATTGTTTTTTCCTCTTCTTCTACGACCCCAACCAATTCAAGCAACAGAATCCTACGTAATCGTTGAGATAGTACTACAGTGCTGTGTAAGTAAGGAAAGTAGCTTTTCGTAATCGACTTAGTTTGCGAAACATCACTAATTATTAATTATTATTTCATAGGTGCTTTACTGTCGCTTATTTGCACAATTTTTTTAATGGTGGAGTTGTAACAATGGAAAAATCGGATGTTCGCCATGTGGAATATTCGTGTTACCTGAAGTACATATCTTTAGAGCAACGGTAGTATAACCGGGCAGAAAAGCTGGTTATAAGAGCTGGGTGATTCCATGATGATGTCACAAAGTTTCAAGGATGATCGACAAGGGTAAATGCATCCATTTTAGGTAAGGGATCCTTGTCTTGAAACGACCGAATCGAAAATTATAAACGAAAATTGTTCTGATACCTCTGACACTGGGCCTCCCCTACCTCAAGCTCATTGCTTTCCACATTTTGGAAGGCGATAGTATGGAGCAGAATAAGAACAAATAGTCAAGTAAACATTGGTTCCAATATGTGTACCCTAAGTGATATGAGCACTTGTTGAGTGGAAGACACGCGTTTCACTGTATTAAAGATGACAGGTGCTCGTAGCTCTTAATATGAGGAGTTTAAAAACCAATTTTGGTCGTTTTTTTCCTTGTTTTGGTACATGCAGCCCCCTTTCTGTGTATGGAAAACAAAGAGCTTGTAGCAGAAAGGGCTACAGTCAGAGTAAGGCAACGATTTTCACTTATACCAGGTGATCAAAAAGTCAGTATAAATTTGAAAACTGAAGAAATTACGGAATAATGTAGATGTAGAGGTACAAATTGACAAACATGCTTGGAATGACATGGGGTTTTATTAGGACCAAAAAAATACAAAAGTTGGAAAAATGTCCAACAGATGGCGCTTCATCTGATCAAAATAGCAATAATTAGCTTAACAAAGTAACACAAAGCAAAGATGATGTTCTTTACAGGAAATGCTCAATATGTCCACCATCATTCCTCAGCAATAGCTATAGTCGAGGAATAATGTTGCGAACAGCACTGTGAAGCATGTCCGGAGTTATGGTGAGGCATTGGCGTCGGATGTTGGCTTTCAGCATCCCTAGAGATGTCGGTCGATCACGATATACTTGCGACTTCAGGTAACCCCAAAGCCAGTAATCGCACGGACTGAGGTCTGGGGAACTGGGAGGCCAAGCATGACGAAACTGGCGGCTGAGCACACGATCGTCACGAAACGACGCGCGCAAGAGATCTTTCACGCGTCTAGCAATATGGGGTGGAGCGCCATCCAGCATAAACATCGTACGTCCCAGCAAGTGTTTATCAGCCAGACTGGGGATTATGCTATTCTGTAAATTATCGGCGTACCTCTCACCCTCCACGGGAGTAGTTACAAAACCAGAATCTCGCCTTTTCTCGAAGGAAAAGGCCCGATAGAGGTAGATGTGGTAAATTCACCCATACCGTGACTTTCTGGTCGTGCAATGGAGTTTGCACGACAGTTTTAGGATTTTCGGAAGCCCAAATTCTGCAGACCCTCGGAGCGTGAAATGAGCTTCGTCGGTCCACAACACGTTACTCAACCATCTTCCTCCATATTTTGAAACGCCCACACCGCAAATGCCCGCCGCTTCACTAAATTTAGCCAAGTAACAGTTCATGATGCCGATGGATTCTGTACGGATAGCATCGGAGGGTACGCCTGAGTGCCAACCAAACAGTAGTCTATGGAATGCCGGTGCGACGTGCGACTGCACGAGCGGTGACTTCCCCGTGCATAGACGAACCCGTTACTGTCTCCACTTTTTCCTGAACTGTCTCAGCAGCATTACGCCTTGTGCTCGGTCGGCCACTACGGGGTCTATCGTCTAAACAACCCGTGGCTTGGAGCTTCGAAATCATTCTCGCCACAGCTGCATTTGTCAACGGACCTTTACCGGTTCGAATCCCCTTCCTATGGCGATAGGATCGTAAAGCTGAACTAGCACATTCCCCATTCTGATAATACAGCTTCACTAAAAGCGCATTTTCAGGTAACGTCAACATGCTGCGACTGCTGGCGCATCTGATTGTCTCTCTCATTACAGCTCCTTTAATACACGATTGTCATGCGCAGTCACTGACATCTTGCTGTCCAGCGCCATCTGTCGGACATTTTGTGACCTTTTTTTGTTCTAATAAAACCCTATGTCAATCCAAGCATGTGTGTCAGTTTTTACCTCTCTATCTACATTATTACGTGGTTTATTAAGTTTTCAAATTGATATTGACTTTTTTATCATCCGGTACTTCCGACTCGGTCATTTCAGGATCAGCCCCCGTTACTTCAGTCTGATACAGTTATTTTTCTCCGTTACCCCTGAAACTCTGTACCATTATTATGGATTCCCGCTCTAGGTATAAATCTGCGTTCATTGTCATATGTTACGAAGTGGATCTGTTGGATGGGGGTGTTAGGCGGAGGGGAGTAAGGGCGTGAGCGTTGACAATGGTGCGGTAGACAGTAACACTTGTTTCTTGCCCCACAATGATGTGACAGTCGTGTATGAAGGAAATTAAGTTTTTGGCATAAAGATGCAAGGATATAAATTCCGGTGTGGTTAATTGGCATGTAACAGGTCTGTGTTGCGTGTGGGGGGCAGACATTTTGATGCAATTATCACACTGTTGCGCAATCCTTTCACAAACCGGAATTAATAATCCGACGTAACGGTAGTTCGGCGTAATGAATCACCAGAATATGGTTGGTTAGTCTCGGCAAATTAAGCAACAGTCTGTCCATCTATGACATCACATTACAACTCGATAGTACTCATCTGAATATATAGTGGTAGCCTAGAGGCGTCATTCATATGGAAACGTCAGATACTAAATTAACAACACTGTCCGCAGAGACTGCGCAGAATCTCAGCAGCACGTTCATCTGACGAACTAGTTGTTGTTACAGGTTCTCTCCATCTTAAACATACTGAAAACTGCAGAGCGCTTCAACGTAGACGCTTTACGCTTTTATTGACAAACCATCAGAATTGACAATGTTGTAATATTTACAATTCGTTCTTTCAGTACTTACAGACTGAATGACGGTTTTGGTAAGGGGTGCCTTAGTCTAGACGTTACCGTCAGTGTTCTGTGTTCCTTGTTTCATGTTCTGGTGACTACTGCTTGTCCCTTCACGTAAGCTGATTTATTTTTCTCCACTCGTTCGGGAGACCGATTTTTCGGTCATGGTGTGCTGTTTCCACGTACAGTCGTTTGTTTATCTGGAACTTTCTGTTATTCGTAGCTTACGAAGTCTATCTGTGGATGGTCACGTTTTGCAGTCAATGCTGTGTTGTTATCTTTTCGTATGTGCTCCTCTGTTTTGAGGATAGTGTCAATGTCATTGTTCTTAAGAAAAATATTTTCAAAATGTGTAATGATCAAAAGTCGTGCTGCTTTCTCATAATGTTCACAGTATAACCATCGGAACACTCGAAAAATGTTAGTCCTGTCTGTTGAATGAGTTTTTTGAGGATCCACTGCACGAAAGACAGAAAATATCTCGTACAGTTGTTGGCTTACTGTATTTGATTTGCCGCCATCGCATCTAAGTGTTTTATGTAATTACTGCCTCTGAACCTAGTTACAGAAATGGCAGTGAAACTAACATACATCTTAGGTACACCAATCCCCAGCAGCTGCGTCTATGAGACGTAAGCTATAACCACTTTCGAGCCCACTCAGGGCACATATCGGCTGCTATTCTTACTGCTGTTAGTATAACTGAATGTTGGCACACAGCGCAGAATAAGTTTGGCAACTCTGTGACCAACGAGTTATTGCCTGAATGACACGTAATTACTCTGCTAAATTCACTTCATCTTACGTGTCATAATAATTGAGTAATCTTCGTTATTTTCACTCAAGGTAAATGTGAGATAACCAGTTTATGATTCAAAATCTAGGAAAGTCAATCCATGTGGTTACTGCAGCTATTCTCGTCTTTTACGTTGTAATTTTACTGTCCTATCCACAGCTGGGGCATGAAGTTTGATGTAATTTCTGTATCTGTTAGTACTTGGGTAATGTCGTCGTCTGTCAAATGAAGGCTGTGTTGGTTCGCGCTTCCAATTTCGCTGAAGGCAATATTTTTAGCCGTTCTGTTTCCGAGCTACCAGCAGAAACGTCTAAAAGCAGTAAGGATATTTTAAGAAAACTTCGCCAGCAAGTATCGTCTCTCTGCTTGCAGTATCTCGTAGTGCGAGGTCAAAACACTTACGATATTGCACAATACTGATAATACCAGTTTCTGCTTCTGAAGTCACAACTTCTGGTTTTGTCAATACACAGTTTTGTTTATTAAATTTCACGTTTCCATACGTCTTGAGGATGACACAGAAGAGCAAGTAAACACAGACCATTTGCGAGCCTAAATTGAGTAATACTACTTATGCTGATGCAGACTCGTTTGTGTAACAGGTATTTCATGTTTTATTTAAACAGACCTTTGTTGCAGGGTTATCCAGGTTGTCGTGTCGTGCCCACTCGTCTCTTATAGGGTGCCTAGGAAGCTTTTCTCGGATAACTAGACATCATACAAGCAAATCACATTAATGGTATGTATTAAAATACAGTAGGTTGACAACACTTAACTTCAATTTGCAGCGTCGTGCCGCAAGCAACTGGCGACATGCAAATAGCCAATGTCTTTCGCTGTACACAGTGTCCATGCAAGTAATGGAGATGGACCACAAGCCACAGCTATTGTAGTGCTCTCTCCTAGTCCGCGTCTACTGCTGTCCGGCTTCCACTGTCTGGCCGAGATTGGCAGGAGCGGCGCTTATGTTCTCTTCTGCTAGACGCCGCTCCTGTCGTGATGTGGCCCTAGGCGGCGAGCTATTCGCTAACATCGTCTCACAGCTTTCTCTGCTCTTCAGTTCTCGATCTTCGTGCCGGCGCTTGTCCTTGCGCCAGAACACAGGTAAGTTATATTTCATTTGTTTTAGTAGACAGGAAATTTCAACAGTGTGTTCCATTAATTTATTGAACACGAAAGTAAACGTGAATCAGTCATGAACAATATATCCTCCCACATTATATAAAACAGTCTGATAATGGCGAGGTAGTTACCCGTAGAAGCCTACTGGTCAAACCAAGCTTGAAGTGCATTTTCATCCAGACACGAATGTTATTGATGGCTTTTCGCTAAGGAGTAGCGAAGGTAAACATTTGAGGGCACAGAATAAAATGCTCGTAATGACTTCCCAAATAACCTCTTGGGTAGTTGTCTTTTTGAATTCAGCAGAGCGTGTTACGTTGTTCTTTGATATTGTCAATGGGATATACGCGAGGTGTTTATGTACAACATGCGTGGATAAAACTCCTACGTGAAAATCGTAAATTTTCTTTATTGATTACAGGTCTCGGCTCACTGACGAGCCATTCGAAGATCTAAAATACAGAAAACGGCGTATGAAAAGAGAACAATAAAAAATATAGTCAATGTTTGAATTTGCATTGTACAACACACATCAATCTAAGATGTTGAATGTGACAACCATCACAGCTCGTCGTATTCTTAGAGATACGTCGCCCTCAGTAAATGAAACAAGTCATTTGAGCACAAAGGGGAAAATCTTGAAACGTGAAACAATAAAAATATGCAAAAATATACTGTGAGTGACATGCAACACCTTACCTAAAATGAAAAGTCATAGTTGGTTATGTGGACTGAGAACGTTGAATGACTAGTCAAACATATTGTTATACTGTGCCTGTTGACACACATGTGTACAAACGATCTTACGTAAGAGGTCCATGATTAAAGAATTTGTTGCTAGCGCAGTCGAGGAGATGTAGTTTCGATGGATTGCTCACGCGCTGCCTGCGACATGTAAGCTGTAAGAGAATCTGAGATCAAAGAGCAGTGTTGACTGCAGTAGGAACTGTGTGTTAGTAGCAGTAAGTAGTGGCTAGCGAGCAGTCTGGTGTATCGTGTTGGCTGGGCCGGTCGTGTGCAGCTATGGCGGAGCCTGAGCGTTGTAGGATAAGGTAAAAGCAGCCTCGCGCATATGTAGTATTGTTACATCAAGTCCCATGTAAATGTTTTAGAAAATCTGTTAATAATAATCTTTCTCATAAAAAGTAACTTTTGACATTCATCTCAATTTAAAGAATTCACTAATTTCTCCAATCCTTGGCCATCCCGATTATTGAAAAGAAAAATCAGTTCTTTTCTTTTATATAAGACAAATCTATCGGCCAGCATGCCTCTCTGAGAACAGTTTTTCAATGCAAATGTTATTTGCTGTGTGCCGCTGTCGTATACACTGCTGTCCAAAATAAAAGCAACAAACACGGAATTGCGTTTATTTTGCCACAAAATAGTACAAACAGATGATACTAAAGCAAAAACGATGTAAAGAATACAGAACGTAAACAACTGCAACATGCATAACCACAAACGAAATGTTCTTATTTATTCCAACTTAACGGATTTGCACACACATTCCGACAACTATTTAATGCGCTCAGTACGGTGCGTGAACACTCTGGCAGCAATACGAACCTGACAACGACGGGACATGATATGAATGATGTCATCAATCTCATGTTGAGGCAATGAGGCCAATTCTTCCTGCAGAGCTGTTCGCTTGGATAGTGTTTCGTGCATGCTGGCGTAATACAACCCGTCTCCCTAGAGCGATTCAAATCTGGAGAGCGAGCAAGTCACGCCATGCGTGCAAATCTTTCGTTTCCAAGGAAACATCAATAACCCCTGCTCTATGAGGTCATAAATACAAAGTATGGGTCCACGGCACCTCTCAACAAGAGGTCCCAAGACCTCATCGCCGTACCCTACAGCAGTTGAAACTTACAACTTCATGAAGAGATGTTCCAGTGGCCAACACAGTCGTTGCCGACGTCATTAGGGATCCTCCTCGATGTCGGTCTCGTTCCACAATGTTTGGGTCTCGAAATCGTGTTCCACGCTCCCTCCAGATGCGAATCTGTCGAGAATCACACTCCAAATCAAACTGGTTTGCATCTGTGAAAAAAAGATTGGTTCAGTATTGGACTGTCTAGGTGGCATGTCAACGACCTCCACTCTGGACGTTCGCATCTGTGAAGACGCGTCAGAGGTTCATGTACAACAGGTCTCCAATCTGCCAGAGCATTCTGTTCACCGTTTACCACGATACAACACGTCCAGTGGATGCTGCGAGGTCGGATGCCAGATGCCGTCGAGTACTAAGGCGGTACCTTCGTGGCGTTACAGCCAAATAATGGTCCGCTCTCGCTGATGTCACACATGATGTGCCCTGCCCTGGTCATCGGGATATAGTTCCGGTCTCTACAAACTGTCCGCACATGTGACAAAAAACGATTCATAGGGCCACATCAGTTTGCGCGACTGTCCTTCCTTCATTCTTCCCAAGGCGCTCCAGCGCAGGGAGGCTGGTAGGTATCTTCTCTGTGCCACACAGCACCGTCTGTGGCTGTGTACACAGCGATTGTGGATGTGGGCCTTCGTGGCAGATAGTACCCCGTTTGATGAGTGGCCTGACGTCATCGTTGGCGTTGATGTCCGTTGCCCGGAATGCCATCCTCCTTGCACAACACGATGATACGGAGATGTGTTGACAGTTTGTCTGGTTATACCATGACGGGGAAATAACGGTTTGTTGCTTTAACTGCCGGCCGGTGTGGCCGTGCGGTTCTAGGTCGTAGGTTCGAATCCTGCTTCGTTCATGGATGTGCGTGATGTCCTTAGGTTAGTTAGGTTTAAGTAGTTCTAAGTTCTAGGGGACTGATGACCTCAGATGGTAAGTCCCATAGAGCTCAGAGCCATTTGAACGAAGCCATTTGTTGGTTTAATTTTACATACCAGTGTACGTAAATCGTTGACCTCATCAATCGGTGCTTCTTTAATTGTAGTTGATTAGTAATTTTTTCCTTGAATTGTGGAAATCAGTCGTTGTGACTGTTTGCAATAACCATTGTTGAAATTATATGTATGACTAGACAGTGTAGGGAAGCAGCCTACTCACTCCATATAGAATTCATATGCTTTTCATTGTCTGCCAGCCTAGTCCGCTGTAACCAGCTATGACGTCACGAATATTGCGCAATACCTTAAAAATAAAATAATCTGAAAAGTTAATGGCATGTCAGGGGTGATGCTAAAATAGTAATGTGTTAAGTTTCAGTTTAGTAACTTTAACAGTTTTCGAAATTTGGACGTTTTACCTAAAAACAATCGGCGCAACAGGAAGGGGCTAGAAACTTCAAAATTCATATTCGGATACCTTTTTCATTGTAATTTAATGGAAACAGCATGCTGGATCTCACAAAGTAATATTTTGGTTGAAATTCATGATTTTCTTTGTCCTAAAAGTTCAGAAGCGAGATAAATTGAGTAAGTGATTAGATAAAGCTGGGATGTTTAGATTTAAGTAGGATGGAGATACGCTATAATAACAAAGATGTGAGAAGTTTCAAAAAGGCAGCTATAAAACTATAGCTGTAGCGTCTCTCCAAAGGGCAAGTTCAGAGCTCATCTGTTTCATGCAGTACAACTAAAAGACTTCTCTCGTCAAAAATATTTAACCTAGCCACATTAGAATTTTATTATAGATACCTACCTGTGTGCTTATTGCACTATTAAATTGAGAGCTTAATTGGCCTTCAGCGAATGAAGCATTTATTTAATTAGTAATTTGAAGTGGTGTTCCGCTAGCCCCAGCGGCTAGTCAGTAAGGCAAATGTTGTCGGCTGCGCCTTCGGCGGTCCACACGGCGGCTATATAAGTAAGAGCGTGCCGTAATATATAATTCGGTATGCACGTAACAATTAGTTCGCATTGGGGTAAAGTGTTAACTGAAGACCGACTTCAGTGATCTATTCTGAGTTTCCGTATGTCGTATTTTCACGTGTCGCCGCAGGACAGACTTTCTACCATTACTAGCTTGGTGTTTGATGAGTATTAACATCAAATTTTGGCGAGCATTCACTTTGAACATTTACATCGATAACGATTATTAAACAGTTTCGTTATCTAGGGATAATAGGATCTGCGCAATAGACGCTGAACAGCTCTGATAGTACAATAGCTGATATGGGTAATCTGCTGTCTGGAATTTTACACTTGATAGTTTTCAGAATATAGTATAAATTGTTAAAGTAAAATGCATTTTCTATGAATCCCAGACATCATCCTAAATCCTCAGAGTAATGAACTTCAATAATCAATAACTTTTATTTTCCATCAGAGTGGGCACAGTGAACTTTAATTGCAGGCATCACGTTCTTGCTAATCACTTTCTGGCTGCCAACATTGTAGTTAGAGAACCTGTGTTGAGAACGGAAATACAATATAAAGTAAACAAATATACATAATTCATTATTTTCCACCCACTGTCCCACAACAAATCAGTCCTCCTGTGTAATTTACGCCATAATATGGTGAGATAATTTATATTCTGAACAACATCGTATGACTGTTCCAATGAAGGTCAGACGACATGGGTACGACACATACAACATATCCTCCGTCATGAAAACAATCCAGTATTTCAATGCCATTCCACCAATCTCTGACGATACAGAGTCACCTTCTATCTCCCATGACCCCTGTATCCGTTCCTTCTCTGTTTTCTACAATGCACGAATGTCGTCTCTTGTGCATATTTGTGCATACATATGTATGATAGTGTGTGTGTGCTCATGTGTTTGTGTGACCAGGAGTAGGGATGAGAGAGAGAAAGGGAGGGAGGGAGAAAGAAAATATTGATGCATGGTTCCCGTGTAGGGCTAATTACTGATTTATGTACTCCGCGAACGCCTGCTGTATTTGTAATACCCCTTCAACCAATATTTACCCGCAATTACAAGAGATATTGTGTCTAACTGACGAGGAAATAGTAAATTATATGAGTTTGTTCCGCGACGCTACATGCTATTAATGTATGGTTCCTAATTATATCTGTCTCACCTCACCGTTATCCGTTATCTAGCGGACAGGAAGAGTGTAAATAAATGCCTGTAATATAAATGAAATGAGATATGTTGACTGCGTTCTTGCTGACGTAGTTAAATTATCTTTGGCTTGAGAATACTGTTAGCATATCGTTAAAGCGTAACATGGTCGGTTAGATTAAGTAGCCTTGTGTAATTGGAACGATGAAATGTTAGCCATGAAGGGAAAATAAGCCCACGACAGCTTTCTCCACCTTCGTTACCAATCTCGCTATTACACGGTGAGTACTGACGTTGCAGTAACACAGTGATTTCATGATCCGGTTTGCATACCCTCTGGTTACTTAAAACTGATTATTCATTGATATAATTTATTCGTCTTACTCCCTTACCTCCCACTACGTATGTGCCCTGTTCACATATATAAGAAGTCATTTGGGACTACGATTCACTGTACATTAAGTCGTCACATTCACCAGGAATTTATTTCAATGGTGCAGCTATCATAGAGTGCATTATTATTTTCAATTCACAAAAGGCAGGCGGTGCAAAATAATTCACATTAGTAGCTTAAGCGTAATTCACCACAAACACTTCTAGAACTTGAAGAACCTGTAAAAGGAACTGTAACAAGTGCCATGGAAACTGCATTATCCGTTTGCATACTTATTTTACCTAGCAACACTAGAACATTCACGCCTTTACTTACATATAATCAAGTATCCTTAGACAGCTCTTTACTGCCTACATTATAACGTAATTAACGGTTATTAACAATAACAATGAATGCTATTATAATAATGAACATAATTAAAACAAAATAAGTTCTCTTGGTACAGAGTTACATTTACATTTGTTGTACAATAAGCTTTCTTGTAAGTGTGTAATGAAACATAAGGTTCGCGTTAAATGGGAGTACCAATAAAGTCACAGAAATACAAGTCAGCAGTATCGTAAGAATTTAATTTAGAGTAGAGTGTTGGGGAAACTTAGCACAGCAATATTAAAAGAGAAAGCAACGGACACCGAGACGAAGGAAAACAAAGTGGAACAGTGATTATGATAGCTGGAAGGGTGTTGATGTGACATAGACACCCGTTCAGTACCAGACAAGAGGAATAAAGCTTGAACATGCTCAGGAGGAAATTACTCCAGTGATTATAAGAAAATCTTTAGCCCTCTCGCTGTTACGATTTGATTATGAAACACGTAATGGATACTCTGTGGTTTGTCCCTTAAAGGCGACGGTTATGGAGAACTATTCAAAGATATGCCTAAATATAGCCAAGACTTAGGCATATCACATCTTGTTCGGCACGTACAAATACATTATAAGTATTTGATGTCACAGGGGAGATATTTAAGTGCTCAACGACAAAGAAATCAGCGAAGAATACACTGAAGTATGAAATCACATTGATTCCGGCTGCGTCCATCCTAACTGAGTACAACATAGACTTATGTGATAAAACAATAGACAACCGAATGGTAGATACCTTAAGCAAGCAATCGTAGATAGCTCGAGCCGTATGCAGTTTTCACTACTAATGCATTGCTGAACCACGTTATAGCAGTAGAGTCGGCACAAATGGTGTCTGGACTATGTCTTGAACTGTTGTCGTATTCTCGCTGTTGTTACGTCACCGTCTCTTTATAAGGGGCACTATGCAGCACTTACTTAAACAGTCTCTCAGCCGAGCGTGTATCATGTACCTGGGTTTTATATATAAAGTCTATTACTTTCTTCCTTTAAAACGAGCTTATTAATATTCAGAGGTTTCATGACAGGAGTTCCATTTTCAAAATGGTGTGGGAAGAGAGTTATTCTCAGAATGACCTCAATTTGAACAACATGTTATTGACGGTGGGGGAAACGTCAAAAAAAAATGTCCGAAAATGTTGGCAATAGATGATGCTGGAATGTGGATAGGGTCGGGTACTAATGACAAATTAATAACAGTACGACGACTATGGTTTTGGTTTCGTAGTGTTTAAGGTGCATGGCTGTACAAGTTTGGCAGTGAGCAGTTGTGGGATTGTTTAGTTGGGTAACCCCATCCACCACGGCAAGGTCGTACCACACAGGATGGAAATACCCTGGGGCCAAAAACCACACAAAAATCAAAAAGACATCGGTTTATAACTTTCGTGAGACTGGCGCAATGTTCACTATGCTGTCCACCCTTCCCTGTCATCAGGTGAAAATGAGAAACGGCATGGTTCGAAACATATCGGTGTATATCGGGAGTCACGTTCAGGTGCAATGGGTGTCTTCACTTCAGCTTCGTACGTAACTGGAGCACTAAACACACCTTTCAGTTAACGGCACAGCCAGAAGTCATACGGATTATGATCAGGTGATCTGGACGGTGAGGCAATAGAGAAATCTCGGCTGATAATTCTACCATTTCCGAAATGCTTCTGCAGTAGTCGCTTCACTGACTGTGCAAAGTGCGGGGAAGCGCAGTTTGCAGAAAAATCATCCGACCCAGGCATGCACGTTGTTGAAACGGTGAAATGATGTTAGTGCGCAAAAGACCCTCTTAGCGTTTACCAGTCACGATACAGGTAACAGGACCAGCTGGAATGATCTCCTCGAAGACCCTATGACAAAGAATGCTGTCAACCCCCACCACACAGTCATCTTTTCAGAATGAAGAGGTCCCAGTTGATGTTCGAGCGGTTTTTCCGTTGCACGTATTCTGCAGTTCTGCGTATTGACATCCTCGGAGATGGAAATTCCCTTCGTCTGTCCACAGAATGTTCCATGTGCATCATTGCCCACATCCTTGCGAGCAAGAAATTCCAGAGCGATCGTTTGTCTTGGTTGCAGATCAACAGGAAACAACTCTTCAACATAGGTGATTATGTATGGCTACCAATGCAGGTTATTTCGTAGGTTTGTAGTCAGAGTGGTCGCGGGTGTGTCCAACGTTCGGGAAATTCTCCGTGCACGGCGTGTTTGGTGACTCGACCCCCTAACAAAATTGTGGTTACATTTTTCACTGACGTCGGATTGACCGGTCTCCTCACTCTGTCACAGTCCATTTCAAAAGCGACTGTCTCTTACACCTTATGTTATCATTTTCTCCAGATCCTTAGCAGACATCAACCCAGTGTCTATCTTCATACCCTCGAGTGTCCGGATCTACTGCAGGGCTGCTGGAATATAGTCATCGTTTTTCTAATAGAACTTTACCAGCAGTGCGGGTTCCTTAAGACAGTCGATTTGGGCATTCTGACACAAAATGGGGAATTGCCTCGTGCTGTGTGTCTGTTGATGTGCATTTTCTGACGCTTGGAGCGCCATTTATTGGTCGATTTTTGTTGTTGTTGTTGTTGTTGTATCAAGCGTTTTCTTCTGCGTCAATAATATGCTGTTCAAGTTTGACTTCATTCTGAGAAAAGGTCCCCTGTCTAGAAAGTTTTGAAACTGGAACTTTAAACGTGGACACCCTGTAATGTCGGAATACTGTTAATATTATCATTTAGACAGTTTCTTTTCTGCTTCAGCAGTCATATTGCGGGTACTCAATAGTGTTTGTACTTCAGAATGTTATCTTCTTCCAGTTACTGCACTGATCAAGGCTCACTGTTAACCTGAAGATCAGTGAGTGCAAATATCACTAACTAATCCTGTAACTGTTCTCGAATTTTTTATTTCCTTGAAATTATCCTCCTGTCTATTGTCATTAACAGCTTCATAATAATCCTGAAAATCTATGAGTTCTTCCTGTACTACTTTATCCAATCCTCAGAAAATTATTGGCTTTTATTAAAGCTTTCAGCTATGTCTACTTCTTCAGGGGACTTGAGTTTCCAACTATTAGTTGTTTGAATAATTTATATATTTTTATAATTATGTACTTTTTATTAACGCTAGATTCTTGAAACTCTTCGTCCAGCAAGCTGTGTTTTCTTGAATTCTTCCTAAGAAAAAACCTGGTTTAAAAGTTTCCAACTGCTCCTTAATGGCTTCCAATGTTGACCCTTGAGTGTGAACCTCCAGCTGTTTTAGGTGTTTACTGACCTGATATTTCTCATTACCAACTAGTTCTCTTTTCGAACTTATTTCACTTCTGCTGGTGGTTAACCTGTCTTTCATTCCTTTAACACTAGCGTCTATTTTATCGTAATTTGCATCTAACCGATGTTTTATTTTTTTATTACTTCAAGCTAAATGATTGTTCATTTCTTGCAAAGCGTTATCTAGTTTTCCGTTAGTAGCAGTGAACATATCTTCATTATAAAGAAATAGTCTGATAATGATGACCTGCTTTCCATGATAGTTTAGTAAATGCACCAGATACTGTATTAAATTTACCACCCGCCGAACAGTTGAAGTACAACTGACAACTGTTAATCCCGTCAGTTGAAGTTTATAACATTTAGTTGTCCCTCAACAGCAAATTAAACAGTGTCTTTAATAAAAACTAATTAACATTCCAGCTCTTAATCGGACTCACTGCATTTATTTATTGTTTACTTTTGGGGAGAGCAAGTGTATCGATCAGGAACCGTTCCTCAGTGGCGATTTGAAGGAAGGCCCTCTCTGCTCACCTAAACCAACTCCTCTGCATTTTTATGCTGTTGTTAACTGCTTTCGCCCCTCTTTGTTACAAGTCGGTTATTTCTTCTGGATGTCTTCTTTCTTCAGGATACAACTTCCCATTTATACGTCTCATTTTCCTCCAGGAACTCTTACATCGCGGTGTCTAAATTAAGGAAGGCCTTCCCTCTCTCTGCATTTCTCATCATTACTGGATCCCTTCGGAGTGGCGTAATTCGGACGCTGCATGTTATTACTCCGTATAGTAGTGTTTGGGGAACGACGCTTTAAGTGCTGTCATACCGTACCGTTTGTGCCCCTTGCTATAGCTCTGCTCGCTGCTTGACGATGAGTTACAAACAAACAATATGTTCGTCGGTAGCTCTAGTTACCTCTCTTACTTCATAGATAGTTACAGACTGACTACATCTTGTAGAGCCATGCTTCCTGACACAGGGTGGGGGAAATAAAAATGGCCCGGCGAACAGAGTTCTAGCGTACGATAAAAGGAAATACGACACTATAACAGTTGTTGAAAGGACCACCATCAATTTATTGGCAATGTTTGGGCTCTTTTCAGCAACTTGCTGAAGGCGGATAAAAGCTGAACTGCTGGAATTGCTGCAATCTCAACTGAAATATTCTACTGCAGCTCTTGAAGGCTATGTGGGTTGTTGCGATGCACCTTAGAGATGAGAGCTCCCCAGAAAAAGTAGTCCCACACTGACAGATCAGGTGACCTGGATGGCCAGTTATCACGCTTGAAGATGATGTAAATGTCCTCCAAGGTTCTTCCAGCTACGTGGCCAGTTTTTCCATCCTGTTGAAAGTAACTGCAGGTCTTTTCCTCCTCTGTTAATACTTCCACAAATGGTTTCAAACAATTGGCAATGTAACCCGCTGAAGTCAGCGTCTGATGAAAGAAGAAGGGACCAATAATGGATCGTGCAGACACTTCACACCAGAAACAACCATCTGATCATGCAACGGTGTTTCGTGGGATGTACGCGGATTCTCCGCTGCCCACAACCTGTGATTCTGTGATTTGACCTGACTACTCAGGTGAAACCAGATTTCATCAGAAATGAAGAACACATCTATATTATAGCGATTCATTGTTATCTCAATGAACGGTCACACACAGAACTGGAGGCGCTGACAAGCATCTGCTGGTTTTAAAGCATAAACAGAAGGCGTTCGATAGGGATGCGTGTGAAAGTCCAGTTGGAGTATTCGTCTGCTTGAGCGACGCGATATGCCGGTCTCTGGCGACGGGCGTCAGGTTGAATTGGTAGGCCTCTGAAGCATTTTCTGGTGAACTACAACCACATTTTCTGGTGTGCGGGCATGTTTCTAAATGTTTTCTGACTCGTTCAAAACAGATCCTGTTTGACGCCATTTTCGGATTAAGCGTTGCACGGCACTCTTTGCTTGCACAGTGACCACTATTGATCTTCTCAGATAACAACTGACCACACAGTTGTCACACACATTGTTGTCAGGCAGCTTTTCACAAAGAATAGCCGCTTCTGCATTGTGAGTACCACCGTTCCTTTTATGTTGCTCCACTCACACTGACACATCCCGCATTACCCTCGTTAGAGTGTGGTTGTATGCATACCTTCACGTCCAATCGTAAACACATTCCCTGGCTACTTTTAGTTGCCCCACGCTGTATTTTTTCTTTTCAAAACCAACTCCTTGTGCTCTTCGGCACTTTACCACGTGCAATGAATATCAGTGATGCTGTATGCAGTTTATGTGGTTCTACTTACATAATAATAGACAATGTAAAACTTGCAACTTACTCCTTTGCTTCAAATAATACCTTCACCAATATAAATGTGCTTTTAAAACAACTATACAACATTCTTTTCAACGTCATTACCAATAACATTGCAAGTATCGCAAAATTTACCCTGATCCCGAGGCACAAAATATAACCTTACGAGCAGTGTTCCTTCTTCTTTTCTTCCTCCATGCCCCCTTTTGTAGAAGATGTTGCCACTACGTGGGGACGAATTTGCGTCCTTCGTAAAGAAATGTCTGTGCACTTCTTCATCGTTCACAACATTCACTACAGAACTAACATCATCAGCAACGTCTTGTGCTTTCTCCATAGCATTTATCACAAAATCAAAGTCTGCAGTTCCGTTCTGCGCAACGAAACAATCTGTGCCGCAGAACGACGACCATTACCACCAAGTGACACAGATACTAATTCATCTGAATCAGTATCGTCGGTGTGGCTGCTCAAACGCCAATATACTTCCGTATATCTCAAACGTACTCCGTTTGGCCATCCAAACTCCGCACTTTCACAAGATCTCTGCATTAGTCTCAGTTCTTTCCACGACGCCAGTACTCTCCGTCGCCAGTAAACTTACAGGGCCTCCTCAGCCTTCGATTCCTGTCACCTGTTGGCCTTGTCTAGTCTCAAACGAGCTTTTTCCATCGTAATACCTGCCTCGTCATAGCGACGGTTTGCACTCCAGCTGGATTCCCTTTCACGTTCTGTTATTCTCCAGACATCCCATTTCTTCTTTTGCCTCTATTTTCTCTGAAGCTGTGTTTGCTTGCTTCTCGGCACACAGTATCTCTAACCGTTCCTTATAAAGGTCTGCATCTAATCCCTCAGCTGCCTGATCGGTTGTCACGTAACTCAAAGACATGCTCGAACAGAGTCACAATACAAACACTTGTACTGCTGGTGCGTATTTGTGCCAACATCTTGCATAGTCTACCACTGCCCGAACAATACAGTACAAATATTCATTACAATCCAGTGCCAAATGACCGAAACTTCGACAAGTAAAACATGTGTCTGTCACAGCTTTGGCGGATGGCAACTCGAGCCCAGAAATGTTACAAAACAAAACGCACGCTTGGCAGGTGTTAAGTTTCATTACATGTACCTCTGGACTCTTACAGGAGGTTTACAGTGCTGCTACAGAATTACTTTCAGACTCAAATGAGCGTTTTTACGATCTACTTTGGCCAACAACTATACAATAACAAATGCCAGCTACAAGGTAAAAAAGTAATTCTCATACACCAGCCGCCAGTATGAAGTGCAGACTGCAAGACGAATAAAGAGGACTGCAGAAATTTTTTGTATGTCCATCTTTTTACATGTGATTGCGGGACCTTAACTGTTCAGTACAGACAGTCAAATATGAACACCTTTCAGCTGTCTAAATTTCTAAATTATTTAACTGAGGCACTACAACCTACAAGTCGGTAAGGGGGCCTGAAAATGGCGTAATATATATTGAAACTGCTTGCTCAATAAAGTAACAAATTGTAAATTTGAAAGGTGTTTTGATATCACATTCAGTGATTGCAGCAATGTTAATGTGACGGCAATTATGATGATGAAACTTCCTGGCAGATTAAAACTGTCTGCCCGACAGAGACTCGAACTCGGGACCTTTGCTTTTCGCGGGTTTCACAGGAGAGCTTCTGTAAAGTTTGGAAGGTAGGAGACGAGGTACTGGCAGAAGTAAAGCTGTGAGTACCGGGCGTGAGTCGTGCTTCGGTAGCTCAGATGGTAGAGCACTTGACCGCGAAAGGCAAAGGTCCCGAGTTCGAGTCTCGGTCGGGCACACAGTTTTAATCTGCCAGGAAGTTTCATATCAGCGCACACTCCGCTGCAGAGTGAAAATCTCTTTCTGGAATTATGATGATGTCTGGTGTCATGAAGACATCTACTGACCATCGGTTGGGACGATTGGAGGCTACGAGATGCCCACTACTGTACGCCACTTTTAATGGCCACCCCTCAGTTCAAAATGTCAGCGGGCTTCAAGATTGCACAGGGAGGTGGTGATGTAACAAGTGTCGGAGGCCCATCTCCGAGGACTGGGGAATGTCCTTTTCTCATGCCCGAAGGCGTCAGTGAAGCAGCGATAGCTGCAATAAACATTTTATTAACGTGATTGCTACAATGAATATGGACATCTCAAACCTGCAGTAAAAAGGGGTGGGCTGCTCGCTCAGGCATCGGCGAGGAACGCTAGGCACAGCACTCTGCCGGCTGAGTACCTTGTAACGGGTAAGGCTCACTGCCCGACAGCAGGGTAGCGTGGGGCGCGGTAGCGGAGCCATTGAGGCAGCCCGCTGACGCTCCTCTGTGGATATGGTGGAACACGGCGCTCTCAAAACTAGACCTGTACCCACAGCATATTCCGGACTGCAGTTATCGTGAAAGTAGAAGCCCAGTCCTCCCGCCGCTCGAACAGCTTACAGTCAGGAAGGCGGTACACCCACAACCCGCGCGGCACTAGTCAGGTGCCCATTCAGCAAGCAAAGGCCGGCCGCGATGGTCTAGCGGTTCTACGCGCTCAGTCCGGAGCTGCGCAACTGCTACGGTCGCAGGTTCGAATCCTGCCTCGGGCATGGATGTGTGTGAAGTCCTTAGGTTAGTTAGGTTTAAGTAGTTCTAAGTTCTGATGACCATAGATGTTAAGTCCCATAGTGCTCAGAGCCATTTGATTTCAGCAAGCAAAAGATGCCAGTTGGCAGTCAGTGAGCCGTGGCTGGCTCATGTTATGCTTTGGAGTAAACCTTGGTTGCTATTCTGTGTTTAGTCTCCCGCGGTGATCGCCATTATGCTGTTATTCTCTCTCTCCGCGAGTGGCCGCAGCGGCGTGTATAGATATTCGCACCTTGTACTGTCTTTGGCCTGGCGCTGAGAGCTTCCGGCTGTGCTGTGTGCGGGCAGTTGGTCGGTTGGCGTGGAGCAGCGAGGAAATCTGCGCGGCGCGTAGTTTGGCCGAGGCCGCTTGCGGCGTCCACTTGCGGTCGGAGTGTGTGGGGCTGTTCCCTTTGCTACGAGGTCCGTGGCTCACCGATCCTTGAGATTTTGACTTAATCTACCGGCAAGTCATGACTATTCACAATGCGTCGGTTGGATTTCGTTATCGGCTGTTGGGACATACCCACGAGCAACAACGTGTGTTTTCAAGTTGGCCAATTTTAGCCGGTGGATCTTAACTGTACTTGAACGGAAGTGCACCAGCCGAATCTTCTACCTTGTGGCCGTTAACGTTCCGCTTACCTGCCGGGTCCGTTGACGTAAATTCACGCAGTGTATTTTCCTCATCGTGTTGCCACTGGCCAGCACGGTCTGTAATTTGACAGCTCAATGTACACTCCTGGAAATGGTAAAAAGAACACATTGACACCGGTGTGTCAGACCCACCATACTTGCTCCGGACACTGCGAGAGGGCTGTACAAGCAATGATCACACGCACGGCACAGCGGACACACCAGGAACCGCGGTGTTGGCCGTCGAATGGCGCTAGCTGCGCAGCATTTGTGCACCGCCGCCGTCAGTGTCAGCCAGTTTGCCGTGGCATACGGAGCTCCATCGCAGTCTTTAACACTGGTAGTATGCCGCGACAGCGTGGACGTGAACCGTATGTGCAGTTGACGGACTTTGAGCGAGGGCGTATAGTGGGCATGCGGGAGGCCGGGTGGACGTACCGCCGAATTGCTCAACACGTGGGGCGTGAGGTCTCCACAGTACATCGATGTTGTCGCCAGTGGTCGGCGGAAGGTGCACGTGCCCGTCGACCTGGGACCGGACCGCAGCGACGCACGGATGCACGCCAAGACCGTAGGATCCTACGCAGTGCCGTAGGGGACTGCACCGCCACTTCCCAGCAAATTAGGGACACTGTTGCTCCTGGGGTATCGGCGAGGACCATTCGCAACCGTCTCCATGAAGCTGGGCTACGGTCCCGCACACCGTTAGACCGTCTTCCGCTCACGCCCCAACGTCGTGCAGCCCGCCTCCAGTGGTGTCGAGACAGGCGTGAATGGAGGGACGAATGGAGACGTGTCGTCTTCAGCGATGAGAGTCGCTTCTGCCTTGGTGCCAATGATGGTCGTATGCGTGTTTGGCGCCGTGCAGTTGAGCGCCACAATCAGGACTGCATACGACCGAGGCACACAGGGCCAACACCCGGCATCATGGTGTGGGGAGCGATCCCCTACACTGGCCGTACACCTCTGGTGATCGTCGAGGGGACACTGAATAGTGCGTGGTACATCCAAACCGTCATCGAACCCATCGTTCTACCATTCCTAGACCGGCAAGGGAACTTGCTGTTCCAACAGGACAATGCACGTCCGCATGTACCCCGTGCCACCCTACGTGCTCTAGAAGGTGTAAGTCAACTACCCTGGCCAGCAAGATCTCCGGATCTGTCCCCCATTGAGCATGTTTGGGACTGGATGAAGCGTCGTCTCACGCGGTCTGGACGGCCAGCACGAACGCTGGTGCAGCTGAGGCGCCAGGTGGAAATGGCATGGCAAGCCGTTCCATAGGACTACATCCAGCATCTCTACGATCGTCTCCATGGGAGAATAGCAGCCTGCATTGCTGCGAAAGGTGGATATACACTGTACTAGTGCCGACGTTGTTCATGCTCTGTTGCCTGTGTCTATGTGCCTGTGGTTCTGTCAGTGTGATCATGTGATGTATCTGACCCCAGGAATGTGTCAATAAAGTTTCCCCTTCCTGGGACAATGAATTCACGGTGTTCTTATTTCAATTTCCAGGAGTGTATAATTGGATGAGGGCGCCAATACTTTCTACGTTGTTCAATTGAACTCCCTGTTGTGTGCTGGTCGTAAGATGCGGAAGTTATCTTGTCGGTGGGTCAGCTGGCTGTCTGTCGGTTGGGTTGTCGTCGGATCGAGAATGGTTGGGCCGACTGCCTGTCTCACCTAAGCGAGCGTTGGTGTTTGAATTCCAGGCCGACGCTCGGAAACTTCTGAGAGCCGTTGGGTATACTGCCTTTTCTTCTTTGTTTCTGTTGTTTGTATTTGTATAGCATCTAGCTGATTTTTAAATTAAACTTGTTTTTCCCTTAAGGCATTAAGATTGTTTGGCCCTTCAGCCTAATTTGAAGAACAGTCTTAAGGTAATTATTTTGTTTCGAGTCTTAAGGGATGGGCCTTCGACCGATTTTTAAATTAAAGTTGTTTTGCTCATAACGTGTCAGATTGTTTGGGCCTTCATTCTAATTAAAGAAGGCATTTTGCCTTTTAAATATTCAGTTTTGGTTTGACTATTAAGAGATGGACCTTCAGCCAATTTGTTTTTTCAAATTAAAGTTGTTTTGGTCTGAAGGGGTGAGATTGTTTGGGCGTTCAGCCTAATTGAAAGAACTGGTTTAAGATAGGGCCTTCTGCCTTTTAAATGTCTGATTTTGGTTTGAGTCTTACGTTATTGGCTTTCAGCCGATTTTAAATTAAAGTGGACTTGCCTTTAAGGCATGAGATTGTATGGCACATTCAGCCAGTAATTAAGTTCCAAAAATTAATGCTGTGTTTTTTTAAACTTTCTCACACAGTGCGGTCTCGATTACAGACGGTTTTCCCCGTCTCTGTATTTCTCATGAGTACTAGAGGCCATTGAAGCGGCAGAGCTCGGACGTTGCATGTTTTTACTCTGTATTCTAGTGTTTGCACAACGACATTCTAAGTGTTGTCATATTGCACCGTTTGTGGCCCTTGCTATGGCTCTGCTCGGTTTGTGGCAATCGGTTTGGAACAGTGCCTTGCTCTTCCAAATTGGCACTTTTCGCGTGTTCTAGACTTCGATTGCGACTAACTGTTTGACTCTGTCTTCGTTCCCTGACGTTCCGTGTTGAGAAACTTCTCTGAAAATTCATTAGTGCACGGACGAACAGGGTTGCTGTTCACCAACGGACAAAAGGAATGAAAATAGTTCGGGAATGAAATGAGCGTCGGAATGGCTGACTCACGAAGCAAAAATATCAAAGGAACTTCATGCGAAATTAAAAGCATTGGCGGTAAAAGTGCAAGGAGAGCTCTACTGTCACGCTCGGAGGAGATGGTTCAAATGGCTCTGAGCAATATGGGACTCAACTGCTGTGGTCATCAGTCCCCTAGAACTTAGAACTACTTAAAGCTAACTAACCTAAGGACATCACACACATCCATCCCCGAGGCAGGATTCGAACCTGCGACCGTAGCAGTCGCACGGTTCCGGAATGCGCGCCTAGAACCGCGAGACCACAGCGGCCGGCGCTCGGAGGAGAGAGCAGATATATGTAAAGATTACTTTGGCAGCCTGTATGAAATAAAATAATCTTAACCTCTGAACAGCTTGTGACGTGATGACTACCGAATGTTACGTGAAGGTTTTGCAAGATCCCCATTATCGAAAGTGACCCTGATTTCGTCAACATGTGCTTGATGCAAAACGGAGCTCTACACAATCGAAACAGGAGAGGGTTTGATGTCCTCGGGGAGCACATTGGGGACTATATTCTGGCTCTGGGGTACCCAGACACCACTGCATGGGCATCGATTAGCCGACATATTCCCCGGATGTGAACACATGCGAATCCTTCTTGTGGGACAATATTAAAGACAAAGTATACAGCAATAGCCTAAATACCAATTTGGGGTTTAAAGCAGCCATTCAGGAGGTCATTGAGTGCAGCGATATTCCGACACTTCAGCGGGTCGCGCAGAATTTCGCTATTCGTCTGCGCCACATCATTGCCAATGACAGCACGCATATCGCACATGGAATAACCTAAATACAAATCTCTTTAGTGACGTTTACTTGTTGAATGAAGTGTGTGCACGCCGTATGGACGTTGGAAGCCGTTTGAAAATTATAAGTCACTACGCTGATTTTATGAATTTTTTTACGACCATTCTCTGCGATGTTCGACGGTCCTGTCAGTTTGTCCATAGGGCCTGCGTGATCTTCGCTGTTCCCCTTCACAATCACACAACTTGGGCGGTTTTAGAAGGGTTGAAAGGTCGCTGATGGATCTGTTACCCAGGTAAAATCCGTCGACTGGTCCACGTTCACTGAGATTTCGTCTCCGACGATTTCTGCTGCTACTGCCGCTCTACTGACAGCACAATACTTCGTGCCTCCTTTTATACTGATGGGTCCACCTCACATGGCAGCTAATAGTCATTTCTGCTATTGGAATACTTTTGATAAAATAGGAGAATATAACACAATCAGTAACATCTTTGTCTTTATCAAACTCACTTAGGAATGATAAAATCACTAATGACGTTGCGCCTGATAATGTAAGCAACAGTTACGAAAAAGCAAGAAACGTTCATTTGATTTGTCAACCAAGAAAAAGCGATCGACCATGTAAAATGATGAAAAATATTCGAATTCCCGAAAAGAAGAAGTAAGATATAAGGAAAGACGGGGGCGAAAGATCCAAGACTGAACAATAAGAAAGAAGACCGAGAGCGAAGTGGTGTTATGAAATTGAATGTAGGACGGGGTTGCAAACATCCTCACCTGCCATTGTAACTGCATCGCGAAAAAACAATGACAGAAATAAAAGAGTCGAGAGTGACTTAGGAATTCAGGTTGACAGTATATCACTGATAAGATTCGCTGATTACATTGCAATTTTCAGCGAAAGAGAAGAGAAACCACAGGAGTGAACAGTTTGATGAGTACGGGATGATTGACAGTGAACCGAGAAGGATGAAAGTGATATGGCGTAACAAAAAAGAAATTAGTGATACGCGTAACAAGTAGAAGTACGAGGGGCATCCATAAAGAAAGTTTCCATATGTTTTTTTTTCCTTTAAGGTAGACTACTTAGCCGGGAAAATTGCTCATGCGCAACAGATCTGTGACGTCACAATCAAATGCTGGCCGTATTGGCCTCGCCTGGTGCCAATACAGCGGCAGCAGTGCCCCGAAATGGCGTCTCTTCATCGTTGTCCCGCGGTCTGCGAGATTCAGTCAGTGATAAGGATCCTTAATGCACAAAACATAGCTCCTATAGAGGTTCATAGTCAACTCCGTCAGGTCTATGGGCAGAAAATCACTTGAACACCGATTGTACGTCGCTGGTGTAGGCTTCCTTCCGAAGATCGTCAAAGTGTAAACGATGAAGAGCACAGTGGGCCACCTTCCCTCATTAATGATCAACTCGTTGAGCTGGTGCGGCAGCGCGTCCTGGAAAACCGTCTCTTCTCGATTACCGAGCTCAGCAGCCATTTTTCGCAGATATTGCGGTGCATGTTGCACGAAATTGATACTAAACACCTGCTGTTCAAGAAATTGTGTGCCAAGTGAGTGTCGAGAAACCTGACATCCTCGCACAAAACGAAACGATTTGGAGCACCACTGACTTTTCTGCAGCGGCATCATGCTGACGGCGACAAGTTTTCCGAGTTTCTCACGGGCGATGAGGCATGGATTCGCCTCCTGACCCCGGAAACTAAGCAGCAGTCGATGCACTGGCGTCACAGTGGATCTACAGCGTAGACGAAGTTCAAACAGATTGCGTCGGTGCAGCAAGTGATGAGCAGGGTGGTCTGGGACAAGAAGAGCGTCCTGCTCATTGACTTCCTGCCCAGAGGTGAAGACGCCTGTCACATGCTACTTCCTTTCACAGGCGGCGGACTTCTACGACACAGGAATACATAAGTTGATCCCACGATGTGACAAGTGTCTCAATTCATTTGGTTACTACGTTGAAAAATAGCTCAAATATTGCTGTACATGTTGCCAATAAAGTTTATCATGTAACTATGTGGCCTTTGTTAAGATAAAAAGGAAAATTACTTTCAGCATAAGCTTCTCAGTCAAGAAAATCAACTACCTACGAAACAAGATAACACATGATGGAGGAAGCAATAGTAACACGAAAACTAGATTAGCACAGCCAAAGATGGCATTCCTGGCCAAAATAAGTCAATTAGCGGAAGAAATTTCTGATACTGTAGGTTTGGGACACAGAATTGTATGGACGTGGTGCTACAGAAATATGTTTAAAATTGTACGTAGTTATAAGGAGCCAGGAGGTTCTACGCAGATTCATCGAAGAATGGAACATACGGGAATATGGGAGACACTAACAACAAGACCAGGCAGGATGACAGATGTGCTAAGACACCAGGGAATAAATTTCCGAGTTCTAGGGGGAGCTACATAGGGTAAACACTGAAGGGCAAGACAGAGACTGGAATGTTGTTGTTGTTGTTGTGGTCTTCAGTCCTGAGACTGGTTTGATGCAGCTCTCATGCTAATTTATCCTGTGCAAGTTTCTTCATCTCCCAGTACCTACTGCAGCCTACATCCTTCTGAATCTGCTTAGTGTATTTTTACCGTCCACGCTGCCCTCCAATACTAAATTGGTGATCCCTCGATGTCCTACTAAACCGATCCCTTCTTTTAGTCAAGTTGCGCCACAAGCTCCTCTTCTCCCCAATTCTATTCAGTACCTCCTCATTAGTTATGCTATCTACCCATCTAATCTTCAGCATTCTTCTGTAGCACCACATTTCGGAAGCTTTTATTCTCTTCTTGTCTAAACTACTTATCATCCACGTTTCACCTCCATACATGGCTACATTCCATACAAATACTTTCAGAAACGACTTCCTGACATTTAAATCTATACTCAATGTTAAATAATTTTTCTTCTTCAGAAACACTTTCCGTGCCATTGGCAGTATACCTATTATATCCTCTCTACTTCGACCGTCATCAGTTATTTTGCTCCCCAAATAGAAAAACTCCTTTACTACTTTAAGTCTCTCATTTCCTAATCTAATTCCCTCAGCATCACCCAACTTAATTCGATTACATTCCATTATCCTCGTTTTGTTTTAGTTGATGGTCATCTGATATCCTCCTTTCAAGACACTGTCGATTCCGTTCAAGTGCTCTTCCAAGTCCTTTGCTGTCTCTGACAGAATTACAATGTCACCGGCGAACCTCAAAGTTTTTATTTCTCCTCCATGGATTTTAATACCAACTCCGAACTTTTCTTTTATTTCCTTTACTGCTTGCTCAATATACAGATTGAATAACATCGGGGAGAGGCTACAACCCTGTCTCACTCTCTTCGCAACCACTGCTTCCCTTTCAAGTGCCTCGACTCTCAGAACTGCCATCTGGTTTCTGTAGAAATTGTAAATAGCCTTTCGCTCCCTGTATTTTACCCCTGCCACCTTCAGAATTTGAAAGGGAGTATTCCAATCAACAAGGTCAAAAGCTTTCTCTAAGTCTACAAATTCTAGAAACGAAGGTTTACCTTTCCTTAATCTTTCTTTTAAGATAAGTCGTCAGGTCAGTATTGCCTCACATGTTCCATTATTTCTCCGGAATCCAAACTGATCTTCCCCGAGGTCGGCTTCTATCAGCTTTTCCATTCGTCTGTAAAGAATTGGCGTTAGTATTTTGCAACTGTAAACTGATAGTTCGGTAATTTTCACATCTGTCAACACCTGATTTCTTTAGGATTGGAATTATTATATTCTCCTTGAAGTCTGAAGAAATTTCGCCTGTCCCATACATCTTGCTCACCAGATGGTAGAGTTTTTACAGGACTGGCTCTCCCAAGGCTGTCAGTAGTTCTAATGGAATATTGTCTACTCCGGGGGCCTTGATTCGACTCAGATCCTTCAGTACTCTGTCAAACTCTTTACGCAGTATCATATCTCCCATTTCATCTTCATCCACATCCTCTTCTATTTTCATAATATTGTCCTCAAGAACATTGCCCATGTATAGACCCTCTATAAACTCCTTCCACCTTTCTGCTTTCCTTTCTTTGCTTAGAATTGGGTTTCCATCAAAGCTCTTGATATACATGCAAGTTGTTCTCTTTTCTCCAAAGGTCTCTTTAATTTTCCTGTAGGCAGTATATATCTTACCCCTAGAGAGATAAGCCTCTACATCCTTACATTTGTCCTCTAGCCATGCCTGCTCAGTCATTTTGCACTTCCTGTCGATCTCATTTTTAAGACTTTTGTGTTCCTTTTTGCCTGCATCATTTACTGCATTTTTATATTTACTCCTTTCATCAATTAAATTCAATATTTCTTCTGTTGTCCAAGGATTTCTACTAGCCCTCGTCTTTTTACCAATTTGATCCTCTGCTGCCTTCAGCATTTCATCCCTCACAGCTACCCATTCTACTTCTACTGTATTTCTTTCCCCCATTCCTGTCAATTGTTCCGTTATGGCCTCCCTGAAACTCTGTACTTTTTCAGTTTATGCAGGTCCCATCTCCTTAAATTCCCACCTTTTGCAGTTTCTCCAGTTTTTATCTACAGTTCATAACCAATCGATTGTGGTCAGAGTCCACATCTGCCCGTAGAAATCTCTTACAATTTAAAACCTGGTTCCTAAATCTCTGTCTTACCATTATATAATCTATCAGATACCTTTTAGTATCTCCAGGGTCCTTCCATGAATACAACCTTCTTTCATGATTCTTGAACTAAGTGTTAGCTATGATTAAGTTATGGTCTGCGCAACATTCTACCAGACGGCTTCCTCTTTCATTTCTTAGCCCCAATCCATATTCACCTACTATGTTTCCTTGTCTCCCTTTTCCTACTGACGAATTCCAGTCACCCATGAGTATTAAATTCTCGTCTCCCTTCACTACCTGAATAATTTCTTTTATCTCATCATAAATTTCATCAATTTCTTCGTCATCTGCAGAGCTAGTTGCCATATAAACTTGTACCACTGTCGCAGGCGTGGGCTTCGTGTCTATCTTGGCCACAATAATGCGCTACCATGCTGTTTGTAGTAGCTTATCCGCTTTGCTATTTTTTTATTCATTATCAAACCTACACCTGCATTACCCCTATTTGCTTTTGTATTTATAAACCTGTATTCACCTGACCAAAAGTCTTGTTAGTTCTGCCACCGAACTTTATCAATTCCCACTATACCTAACTTTAACCTATCCATTTCCCTTTTTAAATTTTCTAACCTTCCTGCCCGATTAAGGGATGTGACATTCCACGCTCCGATCCGTAGAACGCCAGTTTCCTTTCTCCTGATAACGACGCCCTCTTGAGTAGTCCCCGCCCGGAGATCCGAATGGGGGACTATTTTACCTCCAGAATATTTTACCCAAGAGGTCGCCATCATCACTTAATCATACAGTAAAGCTGCATGCCCTCGGGAAAAATTACGGCTGTAGTTTCCCCTTGCTTTCAGCCGTTCGCAATACCAAAACAGCAAGGCCATTTTGGTTAGTGTTACAAGTCCAGATCAGTCAATCATGCAGACCGTTGCCCCTCTTCAGGAACCACACGTTTGTCTGGCCTCACAACAGATACCCCTCCATTGTGGTTGCACCTACGGTACGGCTATCTGTATCGTTGAGGCACGCTAGCCTCCCCACCAACGGCAAGGTCCATGGTTCATGGGGGTGGCCGGTGGGGAGGGGGGAGACTGGAATAAATTCAACAAATTCACGGCGCAGGATGTTAATGCTACTCTGAGACGATTAGGTTATCGCAAGACAGGAATTTATGTTCGTTGTGGGACGCCGCCTCAAGCCAGTCAGGAGAGTGATGGTTAAAAAAAGAAGAAAAAGGCAAAAGAGATGCCCTGAATGTTGGGACAGTCTATTCCCTTCACTTTTGATGCGTGCTCTGGATTATCCCCAGATCTAATACATTTTTTGCCACCTGTCAAGAGATATGAGAGGAATTTTACTCTTGACAATTTATAGTTACCAACTCTCTACTTGATAAAAGAATCTCCTTCGACTTCTTAGATTTAGTCTGGGGTCAAGTTTTTTGCGCCCATATTGATATTAATCAGAGGTCATCATTTATACACTGAACGGCCAAAGGCACATGCCTAATAGAGTGTAGGATCTCTACGAGCACGCAGAAGTGCCGCAACACGACGTGGCATGGACGCGACTGATGTCTGACGTATTGCTGGAGGGAACTGACAACTATGAATCCTGCAGGACACTCTATAAATTCGTAAGAGTACGAGGGGTAGCGATCTCTTCTGAACAGCGCGTTGCAAGGCATCCCATATATGCTCAATAATGTTCACGTCAGGGGAGTTTGGTGGCCAGGGGAAGTGTTTAAATTCAGAAGAGTGTTCCTGGAGCTACTCGGTAGAAATTCTGGACGTTTGGGGTATAGCATTGTCCTGCTGGAATTGCCCAAGTTCGTTGGAATGCACAATTAACATTAATGGCTGCATGTGATCATACATGATGCTTACGTACGTGTCACCTGTCAGAATTGTATTTAGACGTATCAGGGGCACGAAACCACTCCAATTGCACACTTCCCACACCATTACAGAGCCTCCACCAGCTTGAACAGTCCCTTGCTGACATGCAGGGTCCATGGATTCATGAGGAAGTCTCCGTTTCCGTACACATCCATCCGCTCGAAACAATTTGAAACGAGACTTGTCCAACCAGGCAACGTGTTTCCATTTAAATTTATCCATGTTGTATGGATGTTGTTTGAGGTCTGCGACTGTATTATAAGAGTATGTGGAATAATGTATATTGCTACAGTCACTTTTTACTAATATTTTATTAGCACAATGCATTTCGGCAGCATGCTGCCATCATCAGGTGCATTATATAGTTATTTATGCATCAGCTGATAGGTTATGTACAAAGCAGTGTGTGCCAGTGGGGTTAAAAATCGAAAAATAAACCTGTGCAGAAGGATAAATCTGTTAGACTGTGTACATTATGTTAATAGCATGATTAGGTTATATATTAATACGTTTACTTACATTTCTGTTGGCGACTTCATTTTCTGGCACACAGAGCACAGTAACATGTAAATCACAACTTAGCATTTTCACAAAGATCTGTTTACATCTTTCAAAAGAGTTTTAAAATCTAAGATAAACTAGTTACAATTTCAAAGACTGTTAACATCTTTCCAGAGAGTTAAAAAATCTAAGGTAAACTAAGTTACAATTGCAAACACAGAAATATATACCTGCAGTGAAGATGAGGACTTTTATCTAGATATATTGGCAATATGGAGAATGTTAGGTGGATACTTAATGAAAACTATTCTGTCAATGAAATAAATATTTGATGTTGGAGAAGTTTTTGAAGAAGTTAACATTATTAATTTCAAGCTTATCATTTAATAACACATCTCCGTGTGCTGTGTCATGAATGAAGATTTCCCGTTCTTCATATAAGTCCATTTGGTGTTCCTTATTCTTTTTGTGTAATATATGAATATCACTCGAATGTCATGGAATGGGTGGCCTGTGTCTTGTATGTGGGTGGCTATTGCTGATCTGCTGTAATTGTTAGTGCGGTCATCATTTATTTGTTCATTATATGTTGTTTGGAAGTCTCTTCACATTTTTAGAGATTATTGTCGGACAGAAACATCATATACTTTCATTCTGATTTGCACAGACACACACACACACACACAGGCGAACGCTCGCGCGCGCGCGTACATGCACGACGTATAGAATTTAAGAAATTGTTTAGGACAATGGACAAGTATGTTAGAAATATAAGTTAAGAATACTTCCAATCCGACGGTTCCGACTTAGGTTCTTGAGAGAAGCCTCTGAGTTGTAGGGCCAAAGACTGAGTTTCTAACTGGCTCCCAATTATTCCCAAAAGGAAACTAGCTCTGCAGCAGTACCAGCAAGACTGGAAATTTGCTAGAAAGTAATGAGTGTAACGAACCAGATCTCGAGCATCCAGTTCTATTTCCTGTAATTGAGAATGCAAATAAGTAAATAAATTATTTACAGAATGGCGCTTTCTGATCTGAGTTGTGAGGCTCATGAACGTACAGTATGCAGCAACATGTTGCAGAAGAAATATTGTTTACTTAAACATGCAACTCATCACTTTGCACAGTATGTTCAACCACATAATATCTCAGACTTGTGAAATGAAGCTAATGAATAACATTGTGAAACCAACCGGTCTGGTTGCGACCACTTTTATTCTGACATATCAAAAATTGGATTACTCTCCCCATATCCCGGCGTGACCGTATCATGACACCTATATTACCTGCTTTTCCTAACTGTTCCCAAACCTTGAACGCCTTCTGTTTTAGAAACTTTCTGTCCATGCAAAGGTGCAATAATCAATATTATTAGGACGAAACCATAACCTTGTATTCTAAGTGGACTCGTACCTCTGTGGTGTGCGCGTCATAATGCTGGTAGCTGAGTAACAGCAAGGGTCAGTGTACGATTTGGTGCTTTCAAGTCTAATCAATAGCTTCGGGTTGAGTGTAGGTAACTTAGCGTTGACTTTCTTGTTGTATTTGGTATGGTGAAGGAACTGAGGAATTAGTGTTTTGCATAAAGCAAGCACAACTATTACGTTAACAAGTGACGGGGTTATTTTCCGAGTGAATCTAGGACAAGTCAGGGGCACAATGGCTCTCTCCCCAGTGTTGCCAGTTACCAGTGTAGGCAAAAGCTGGCGAAGAATAGACGCGGACAGAACACTGGCAACTCCACGAAACATTCTTCTTTCCTCTCTGCAAATGGATCAGCCTTCACACAAAGCGAACACAATCGAACACATCGAACCAGACGGCGCCCATTATCTTTTGTTTACTAGTGTTCCGCCGATCGTCGGTATTTGACTAACAATCAAAACAAATTCGCATCGTGTGCACTTCAGTATTAGCACGCCAGGAAGCTTTTGGCTGCTACCTTGGCTCCTTGTGCTGTTGTTGTTAATATGAGTTGCATCAGCCATTGAGTGGTCTGAAGACTGCGTAGTTTTGCTGGAAGTAGAATATGTATATCATAGGTGCTTTACAAACCCTAGAGCTTGGCAGCACAAGGGCCGAAGGACATAAATATAACAAGTATGTTTGTGTGGCCATCTTCCGCAGCAAGCATATAAACACGCTCTGTGTAAATAAACCTGCCATTTCCCGCTGATACTTAAATCATTTACTCCATATCCGTTTTGCCTTATCTTGTTCTAAGGCAGGGATCTCCAAACTACGGCCCTGGGACCAAAACCGGTCCGCGAGGGTCGGCAAAGCGACCCGCGTTGCTCGCCGCACATCCTCAGTATCCGGCGCGCCATATACAGGGTGTTACAAAAAGGTACGGCCAAACTCTCAGGAAACATTCCTCACACACAAAGAAAGAAAATATGTTATGTGTACATGTGTCCAGAAATGCTTACTTTCCATGTTAGAGCTCATTTTATTACTCTCTTCAAATCACACTAATCATGGAATGGAAACACACAGCAACAAAACGTACCAGCGTGACTTCAAACACTTCGCTACAGGAAATGTTCAAAATGTCCTCTGTTAGCGAGGATACATGCATCCACCCTCCGTCGCATGGAATCCCTGATGCGCTGATGCAGCCCTGGAGTATGGCGTGTTATATCACAGCCGTCCACAATACGAGCACGAAGAGTCTCTACATTTGGTACCGGGGTTTCGTAGACAAGAGCTTTCAAATGCCCCCATAAACGAAAGTCAAGAGGATTGAGGTCAGGAGAGCGTGGAGGCCATGGAATTGGTCCGCCTCTACCAATCCATCGGCCACAGAATCTGTTGTTTAGAATCGTACGAACACTTTGACTGAAATGTGCAGGAGCTCCATCGTGCATGAACCACAGGTTGTGTCGTGCTTGTAAAGTCACATGTTCTAGCAGCACAGGTAGAGTATCCCGTATGAAATCATGATAACGTGCACCATTGAGCGTAGGTGGAAGAACGAAACTAAAATGAGCTCTAACATGAAAATTAAGCGTTTCCGGACACACGTCCACACAACATCTTTTCTTTATTTGTGTGTGAGGGATGTTTCCTGAAATTTTGGCCGTACCTTTTTGTAACACCCTGTATATGAGGTGGTACCTATACTGCCAACAATTGAGTTTCGAGGCCTATCGCGACATTGTCTCTGCTACTCGCTACAAGACTACATAACTAAACTTATTGTTGCGCCGCTTGAAATAACACTTCGTTGACATACTCTACCTCTGTTACGTCTTGCAGTAATAGTGTTGCTAATGATTTTGAGATTTCGTTAACTTTGCAGGACGCTAAGGTGAAGAATGTGCAGTGACATACTTTATTGTCGGTGAAATTCTCCAGAATAAAATACGCCAGAATTTCGGTCAGGTACGTCCATCAGTCAAAATTATGTAATTAAATAAAAATCGTAGTTCGTTTCAGTGCTAGCTATTCCCACAACCATAGATTTTTGTGATTTCATCTTTCCTTTAGCCTCACATTAGGGGTGATCGTGGAGTGCTAGGGTGCTTTAATCCCTTGGCCCTTACGACTTCGTGGAGGAGTCAATGTGGCCCACGGACTAAAAAGTTTGGAGACCCCTGTTCTAAGGCATCATTAGTGGGACCTACAACAACAAGTTTTTGTTAATTTTAGATTATTGGACAGTTCACGTCCTTACGTTTTTGTAGAACAGTAATAATGTACGATTTGCTGATCTGTGCTTCCTCATATCTGGTCTGGATGTTGCACTGCCACTTCTATTACTTGCATATACGCACAACCTTGCGTTCTGACCTTCTTCAACCTGTTCACATGTTTCTCATTCTTTTACGTGGTGTACTACTGTTCACCGGCCGGAGTGGCCGTGCGGTTCTAGGCGCTATAGTCTGGAACAGCGGGACCGCTACGGTCGCAGGTTAGAATGCTGCCTCGGGCATGGATGTGTGTGCTGTCTTTAGGTTAGTAAGGTTTAAGTAGTTCTACGTTCAAGGGGACTGATGACCTCAGAAGTTGAGTCCCATAGTGGTCAGAGCCATTTGAACCATTTTGTACTAGTGTTCTTTTTCCACTTGATATAGCTGTAGTACACCCTGTTCACCATGTCTCTCATTATTTTTCGTGGAGTACTTCTGTTATATCAAGTGGCAAAAGAACAGTAGTATACCACGTAAAAGAATGAGAAACATGGTGAGCAGGGAGAAGAAGGTCAGAACGCAAAGTTATATCAAGTAGTGGAAGATTAGCAGTACACCACGGAAAAGAATGAGAAACAGTGTGAAGAAGGTCAGAACGCAAGGTTGTGCGTATATGTAAGTAATAAAACTGGTAGTACGACCTACAGACAATATGTGAGGGAACACAGATCAGGAAATCGTAAGTAATTACTTTTTTACAAAAAAATCGTGACGTGAACTGTTTAACTATCTAAAACTAACAAAAATCTATTGTTGTGGGTCCCACTGATAATGCTTTAGAACAAGATGAGGCGAAATGCGTATGGGATCAATAAATTAAGTAGCAGCAGGGAAAGGCAGTTTTATTTACAAAACAAATAAGGAAATAAATATGATTTGTAGGAAATTTTCAAAGCTCTAAAAAAAAAAAAAAGGTTCAAATGACTCTGAGTATTATGGAATTTAACATCTGAGGTCATCAGTCCCCTAGAACGTAGAACTACTTAAACCTAACTAACCTAAGGATATCACACACATCCATGCCCCAGGCAGGATTCGAACCTGCGACCGTAGCAGTCGCGCGGTTCCGGACTGAAGCGCCTAGAACCACTGGGCCACACGGGCCGGCAGAAGCACTCAAAGATCCTAAAGTTGATGCAAAAAGTAAATTAATTGCATTCACCAAGCGAAATCAGTCCCTCAGAATGTCATTTTTCGGTCGGCGCAACTCTCTCCAGTTTGGCAGAATCGTGGTGTCTCCGCTGTTTACACTTCGCTTTTATTGTTCATGTTATGAAGGCCTTTGACAGGTCCAGTAGCTGTCTGCAAAAATAAATGAATAAATAAATAAAAGATGAGGTGTAGTGACATATCACCAATCGCCACTAGACTTTCAAAATGAATGGGACAGACAGAAGAGCCCCATTAGCATTCTCAATATACAGGGCGGTCAGAAACAGTCTAAAAAGCTTGTAAGGGTAGTCTGTGCAGAAAAATTACTGCTAAGAAAAATATTCGATACGATTCGGCGTTTTTGAGCTACTTGGCACTTTGAAAGCAGCAATCAGGTCGTCAAGCGCCCAGATTCAAGCTGTGAGCCACATACTGTTTATTCCAGTTACGATACCGCACAACAGCGCCCAGCCTTTGGCTTCGGTTCGATCCTTAATATCGTCCCACATCAAATTTGTGTGTCTCTGTTTTGTTCGGAGCCGGCAACACCATAATACAGCGTTCATAGGCTATGTTCGTTATCTTCTGCTCCCTTCCGTCCCCTCCAACGAAGGGCCCGCCATGGTGTGCTTAACTGCAATCTGGCCGAACACCGCAACACCATAATACAGCGTTCATAGGCTATGTTCGTTATCTTCTTCTCCCTTCCGTCCCCTCCAACGAAGGGCCGGCAGCTGTGGCCGAACGGTTCTAGGCGCTTCAGTCCGGAGCCGCGCTGCTACGGTCGCAGGTTTGAATCCTGCCTCGGGCATGGATGTTTCTCATATTCTCAGGTTAGTTAGGTTTAAGTAGTTCTAAATTCTAGGGGACAGATAACCTCAGATATTAAGTCCCATAGTGCTTAGAGCCATTTGAACCATCTCTTGTCAGGTTTGGTGACACGGTCTTTGACGAGCCTTTTGAACTTGCGCGCGCGCTAAATGCAATGCTAATTAAGTCGGAAACGCCGCAACGTAACAAAGTTTCTCGTTAACAATATATTACGCATTCGCATAAGCGACGGGTACTGCAAATTTGCTGTGCAACGATATTAAAATACCATGCACAAAGAATCTGAAGATTTAGTTGACTATGAAAGAGCAACATATGAAGGCGTTATTCAGACGGGAATCACTGTTCTGCCAATCAGAAAGAATTTTATTGTAAATTTGCAGGCATGCAGCACGTGAAGAAATTGCGGATATGGGTACGTTTCTCACAATAACTGTTGCCTATTGCTTCACTGACAATACTGGACACAATAGGAAACAATACTGATTTTCTTCTGTTCGGGTACAATCATAAGAAACCAAAAATAAAGGAGATAAGCACATTTCCACTTCACTGAAATTTTTCACTCTGCAGCGGAGTGTGTACTGATGCGAATCTTCCAGGTGGATTAAAACTGAGTGGTGGAGCGATACTCGAAATCGGAATCTTTGCCTTTCGCGAGTAAGTGCTGTACTGTCTGAGCTCAGTCGATGGAGCACTTGCTCGCGAAAAGTAAAGGTCCCGAGTTCGAGTCTCGGTCCGCCATACAGCTAAATATGCCGGGAAGTTTCATGTCAGTGCAGATTCCGCCGCAGAGTGAAAAATTCGTTCTTGATACATCCCTCATACTGTGGCTAAGCCAGGTCACCGCCAATATCGTTTCTTCCAGGGATGCTACTCTTGCAAGTTTTTCAGGAGAGCTTCTGTGAAGTTTGGAAGGTAGCAGACAAGTTACTGGTGGAAGTAAAGCCGTGACGAGGGTTCCTGATTCGTGCCGGGTAGCTCAGCCTCAGGGTACCTGTCCGCGAATTGCGAAAGTCCCGATTCCGAGTCTCGGTCCAGTACACAGTTTTAATCTGCGAGTAAGTTAGATTTCCACTTGATAAGCATAAAAAACTTACCAAAGATTTCACTGCAGACATTGCAGATTCTTCTCACTGCCATTTTTCATAACAGATTGTTCAAGAACCAACTGGTCCTTCTCATACTTCGAAAACCTCTATGTGATCAAAAGTATCCGGACACCCCTACAATCATACGTTTTTCACATTAGGTGCATTCTACAGCCGCCCACTGCCAGCTCCATATCAGCGACCGGACATCGTGAGAAACCTGAATGGGGCGCTCTGCGGAACTCACGGGGTTCAAATGTGGTCAGGTGATTGAGTTTCACTTGTGTCATACGTCTGTACGCGAGATTTCCACACTCATAAATATCCTTAGGTCCACTGTTTCCAATGTCATAGTGAAGTGGAAACGTGACGGGACAAGTAAAGCACAAAAGCGTAGAGGCCGGGCTCGTCTGTTGGCCAACAGAGACCGCCGACAGTTGAAGAGGGACATAATGTGTAATAGGCAGACATCTATCCAGACCATCACACAGGTATTCTATACTGTAACAGCATCCACTACAAGTGCCATGACAGTTAGGTGGGAGGTGAGAAAACGTGGATTTCATGGTCGAGCGACTGCTCATCAGCCACACATCACGCCGGTAAGTGTCAAACGACGCTTCGCTTCGTCTAAGGGGCGTAAACATTGGACGATTGAACAATAGAAAAACGTTCTGTGGAGTGACGCATCACGGTATACAATGTGGCGACCTGATGGCATGGTGTGGGTATGGCGAATGTCCGGTGAACGTCGTCTGTCAGCGTGTGTAGTGCAAACAGTAAAATTCGGAGGCGGTGGTGTTATGGTGTGTTCGTGGTTCTCATGGAGAGGGCTTACACCCCTCGTCGTTTTGCGTGGCACTATCACAGCACAGGCCTACATTGATGTTTTAAGCTCCTTCTTCACCACTGTTGAAGAGCAGTTCGGGGATGGCGATTACATATTTCAACACTATCGAGCACCTCTTCATAATGCACGCCACGTGGTGGAGTAATTACACTACAAAAACATCCCTGTAATGGACTGGACTGCACAGAGTCCGGACCTGAATCCTATAGAGCAGTTTTGGGATGTTTTGGAGCACCGATTTCGTGCCAGGCCTCACTGATCGACATAAATACCTCTCCTCAGTGCAGCACCTCGCGATGAGTGGGCTGCCATTCCCCAAGAAACCTTCAAGCAACTGATTGAACGTATGCCTGCGAGAGGGGAAGCTGTCATCAAGGCTAAGGATAGGCCAAAACAATATTGAATTCCAGAATTACCGGTGGAGGGCACCACGAACTTGTACGTTTCAGCCAAGTGTCCGGTTACTTTTGATCGCATAGTGTATTCTAGAATGAACGTGACAATAGTCCTTACTAAATTGTCCCGATATGCCGGTAGGATATGGTCCCATTCCTCCACATTGGTCTCTATGGGGCTCCGTATGGTCTCTGGCTGGAGAGAACGACTGTAAAGCGTTATTTTCAGGCTGGCCTAAGCATTCCCATTGCAGTTGAGATCTGAAGAATATGGAAGTAATCCCATATGATAATTCCATCTCCCATTACGAAGATTTTCATAAAGTATTGACGTTGGAGACGGGTGGTTGTTTTTGTCGTCCATCAGGATGAGTCCCGCTCTCTTATGTTCACCGAACGGAGACACAATGGGTACGAGAATGTTTTCTTGATAATTAACACCCGTCATCCTCTGTATTTGCAGAATGGGTGTCTTGTGGCCTTAAACGTTTCCACCCCATCTTGAGAAGGGTGGCAGTCTTCGACTCGGTGTTTAAACCCTGCCCTCGTACGAGTGTCGTCAGGGTGGAGACTGATACGGGTCTCACCGGAAAAGAGCATGCTGCCAACTTCACAAAGAGTGGTTTTGTGCCCATGCGACAAACCCGATTCAGAAGACTTCGAGAGTTAGGTCATGCAATCCCTGCTGGGCATATTACAGTTGTTTGTGTTGATATCTGCTCTAATGTAGCTTTTTGGAACTGCCACCATAGACCTTTAATATTATACTGAGATTTCGATACTACACCCTTGTTCTTTCTCTACCACAGCCACGTCTGTGTAGCTCCTCAGTGGATCCTGTCGCTACAAACTAGTTGCTGATTCTAGAGGCGCCATTCACTGTGACGTCCTCATGTCTCATTCCGTGCTCCGTTACAGTGACTATCCGGAGTCACTGAGCACACGTTCTAGTCCTTGGCACAATTCTTAAGCAATAAAAATCTTGTAACGACACGAAGGACAAGTACTGAATATTTACAGGTGACACAGTTGCCATGTGCTGCATATATTGTCCCCTTGCTGTAGAAATATGGAATGCTTCGACTAGGATTACGTTACAAACAAGCCAGTGGACTGGTATCAGAACGTATTTTTTAATCACAACGTTCATTATTAAAATATCGGCAATAGGTAATACTTACTTTGAACACTGAAGTCGCATGGACTATTCCGGTGTCAGCTGCCACAGTCTTTGATGGAACTGAACGAAGTGCATGAAGACTTTGTATGTTAGTTCTAACTACTTTGGTTAAGTGAAGGGGAATGCCTAGAACGATTTTTCGAATTAAAACTCGCTATTGTTGAATTTATGAGTGGAAAAGGAGTGCAGGAACAAAAACTATAACATCCGGAACTGATTGCAGACCTCCCGTTACGAGTGGACTTCATTACACACTGAACACACTGGGACAATGCAAGGTCAGGTATCATTCCTTTCTGATTTAATGGGGAAGCATTCGAAACTAAAATAGCATATATTCTGACGAATGTAATGCAGTACTGCAAACTTATTGTCATTAAAGAAAACGCGAGGTCTTAATAATTCATTCTGGTCTTCAAAAGATTACAAGGAGGCTCCTTAACGTTTCCTAAACGACATTTGTTTTCGAGCTGTTTTCGAGACCGTTTGGCACTACTATTGAAAGCGCCCCTCTGCTTGTGTAGATATAACTGAATTGGGCTGCAAGGAAATCCCCGTTTTAATGACAAACCTTTTATAGCTGTCCAGCACATTTCTTTCCTGAGGTTGGGTTTCTACGTTTCCATAACGAGGTTGCAAAAGTGCTTCAATATTTCGATCGACATATTTTTTCGATTAGGAAACTAAGTAAGTCACGATTAGCAAGTCGCACGCAGTGCAACTGCACTGCCATTTAAATGTAGCATGTTCGCAGTTCCCCCTCCCCTGCCCTTCCCCATCGTCTCTGCAAGCCACCGTGGCGTGGCGGTGGCGGAAATGTGCAGCGAGGCTGATCGCTATGGCACTCACGACAGTGCTCGGCTAGCGCACCGAATTCTTGGCCGCCGCTGCTCTAGTGTAAGAGCTTATCAAAGATACAAGCGAATGTTAACGAACAGTGGTGAATCGTCAGTGAATGTGCATTTACTTGAGTTGGTTCCGATTGGATTCACATGGGTACCACCATAGGAAATGAAACCTGTCTGAAGACTTTCAGTGGCGTTTCTACATTGCCTCAATGCGAATGGCAGCATCATTCCTTCATATGAGCCACAGCCGATTTCGTCAAGCCTTTTTATTCTGTTTAGATAGTGTTTCACTTAAAATGTTATCGATTACAACAAATGTTAAATTTTTACTATCCTTCAGAGCTTATTTCCAGCTACAAAAAGAAAGCTAATAACACAACGGCATTTCCCCGCGAAGACTTAAACAAGGAGAGGAATAAACGGCATCGCTATTGAATATTCATCACTTACGTTCACTTTCTTCTCCCCATTTTACATCTAAAATTAACTCTTTGAGAACATCTACTCGTCTCAGAAACAAACCGATAATGTCCGCATTTGACTTTTCTAAACCAAAATACGGACGAGTTTAAATAGAACCACACAAGTCTGTAACAAGTAGGTGCGAAAAAGCTTACTGCATCCAAGAGTCGCTTAGTAGACTGTGTGCATATAAAAAATGACGAGCTTTTGCTACGAACTGTACATTTGAGCATGTGGACAAAAAGAGATTATTTTCCCCTTGTATTGGGTTTTTCCAGTCAGCTCCGACGATGCATTTGCGTATAAGAACACAACTGTTACTATCGCTCGACGTTATAAGGTTATTAATTGAGAATTAATGCGTTTTTTCCCTCCGTTTCTTAATGACGTATCATTGTGGGTTAATTCCTCTTCCTGCACTCAACAGCGATGAGGAAACTCCTTGTTCCGAGATCACACTTGCATCCATCTTCATCATGCTGAAAAGAGTGCGATGTGTTCAATAAAATTATTTGAGGTCGTTATAACAACAGAACGTTTGCCCATGGATACGATACATTATAGAAGGAGGGGGGAAGAGAGGAGCGTGAAGCAGATAGTTAATATATATTCACATCAAGCTATCTACAAAAAATAAGTGAGATTGTGTGAAATAACCAAGTAATTTGAATCTAAGCCGGCCGCTGTGGCCGAGAAGTTCTAGGCGCTTGAGTCCGGAACCGCGCTGCTGCTACCGTCGCAGATTCGAATCCTGCCTCGGGCATGGATGTGTGTGTGATGTCCTTATATTAGTTAGGTTTAAGTAGTTCTAAGTCTAGGGGACTGATGACTTCAGATGGTAAGTCCCATAGCTCTTACAGCCATTTGAACCATTTGAATGTAACTTAATCTGATGTGGCCACTGGTGTCATTAACATCGATTTTATGGCCAATGGAAATTTTCATTACAAACTGAGCTCAAGTATACGACATAGCTGGCCGTTGTGGCCGAGCGGTTCTAGGCGCTTCAGTCTGGAACCGCGCGACTGCTGCGGTCGCAGGTTCGAATCCTGCCTCGGGCATGGATGTGTGTTATGTCGTTAGGTTAGTTAGGTTTAAGTAGTTCTAAGTTCTAGGGGACTGATGACCTCAGATGGTAAGTACCATAGTGCTCAGAACCATGTGAAACAATACGGCATAGTACGTGAGGAAACTTTTATTGTCAACTCAGTAATTAATTTCATCTACGTTCGTATGGATCTGGTTCGTTAATAAAGGATAGTACTTCAATAATCACGATAATGGATATTTATTATCTTTAAACACAAAGTACGGCTATCGATTTTTACAGTAATAGACCAGTAACTGCGTCTTCAGCCAATGAAACAAGGACAGCAAGGAAAATGATGTAATTACATGGTCACAAATTTTTTTTTATAATTAAACTTCCGTGACCTAACCTGGAGATGCGCAGTGGATAAGGAGAGTGGTATGAAACAGTCTTAATAAAAACAATTCATTCTAACTCTCGAAAATTGCCATACTATGTTTCAGATAAATTAGATATAGATGATTTATAGTTGGTTAATTATTACAATCAAATTCGTTAGGGTGAAAACAGAACGCGTACAGATAACGAACTAAATAACACATCGCAGACTCTGCCTATGACTGTTATGTGCGGCATCGAACGCTAATCTCTTAGTTCGGATAAAGTATTTCCTGACAGAGAGCCGTGAAATGATTAAACGCAATCGCTTGAGGCGATAAAACATTAGTTTAAAATGTGCAAGTTGAGCCAGTCATTAAAATCATACGAACTGTGATAGAAAAGATTTTGACTGTTTCTCGAACGAATGCGTGTTTGAATTTAGAAATAAGCTAAAACACGAAACACTACGATCATTGATATTTAAGTGCACGTTCCCACGTGATTAACTCAGTACGGGACATACATCACCAGCCGATAAACGTAATCTTTCACGTGAGAAAGTCGAGCTATGTGATGTTCGGGCACTACGTCATAACGAAAAGGGGGTCAAAACTTGACATATACACAAGTTTCTACTACAAGTTATACTTCTCGTGTTTTCTCGTGTAATGTGGCTGCTGCACCACGTCTCGTGCAAAATGTTACGGTCAAATGTCAGCTGCAGTGCACTGAAATGGCTCAATGACCAAGTTTGTCTCACTACGAGGCCTTATAAACGCGAAAACTGACTAAATATAACCGATAACATAACAAAAGAAATAAATATTGCATTGTAGCACTTAGGTGAAAAAGATCGAAAGTGTTGCATCATGAAATAGCGAACTGAAACCTAGCTCAAAACTATAACAGTAAGCTCAAGGAGAATACCATGCCATACTTACAAGATGGCAAACAGAGAAGTTCAAATGGATTCGCAGATTGCGATGGGCCCATTTTCGCTGGCGGGAGGGGGGATTGCTGCAACCGTTACCCCTGTAGCCAAGGGCATGGCAGCGTAGCTTCTAGAAACGGGAGGTCTGACACGCCCTGTGTTCCACTTTAGCTCTCCGACTACCAAACCACTGCGAGGTTGGTGTAGCTCATGTAGAGTAGCGTTGAGTCTCTGGTCCCCACAGTACTTTTAAAACAAACTGATACATCCACCTAGTTATTCAAAAAGAGTTACGGCGTGGGAAGGGTATTGAAAGATATCAGTGCGTGATAAATGAATGTATTGCTGTTTTCACAGAAGCTATGCGGTTGCTTTATCACATGCAAAGTCTCTGTAAACCAAAGAAATAATAATTATACTGATAATTCTAAATCCATTGGTTAGTCTTTATTAGCCTTTTCTCTGAAGATGCTTTTCAACCTGATAATTAACGTCTATAATCCTAGAAAAATCACAATAAACCCAAAATCAGAGATTCATAGACTTTCTTATTCAGTTTTAGTGTATATACAGTGTCCCAGAAATTTTGCGACATACTTAGAGTGGTTGTAGAGAGTGTTTTAAGGAACTAATCGAGGACAGAAACCCGTATATAGAAAAGTCTTTCAACGACGCTACACAGTGTCGAAGTTATAAGCCACACCTTCGGCAGCAATCGTGACTGTGCGCTGACGGAATGTCTCGCAATGTTGTTTCTTACTGAGTGGTCGCCACTGGTTTCCACGGTAACAGAAGAGACGTAGTTAGCTGCTGCGCAGACATACCTTACCTCTTTCGAATGCGGTGCTCTGTTGACTTGATGGATGACAGTTTCGGACAAGGCCTTCCATCTACAGTATTACTTTAGTTTTTCTCCAGCAAATCGAAAAAATGGAGATTTTAAAAGTTTCCAAGATAAAAATCAACAGCGTGTGCGAAACCATCATCCACTGAGGCAACAGAGTATCGCATTCATATGAGACAAGGACTGTCTGCGCAGCTACAACTAGCTACATCTTCTCTACCGGCGACCGTGGCAGTCAGTCGCAAAACAACTTTGGGCCACGTTCCGCCTACGATCCGTCGGTGTTCACAGTGACGCTTTGGCTGCATGGCCTTCAGGCCAAAAGTCAGAATAAATAAAAAAAAGAAACGTTTACTGCCGAAGGAGTGGCCTAATGGCACATGCCAGCGCCTGTAACTTCGACGCTCTGTACCGTCGTTGGATGAACTTCTGGACATGCGTTCCTGTCCTCGATTTGCTTCTCGAGACACCCTTTACAGCTCTTCGAAGTTTGTTGCAACATTTCTGGGACACCCTTTATTTACAAAAGTGATATCAACTGAATGATGTGATATTCACTGTATAATTCGGTGCCTTAAGGAAACACAGTGACGGCTTCGTAAAATGTTTTAACCACATATTTCAGCCACGTGTTACAGAAATTGTAGCATTTTCGGTTTTGAGTTATTACGAAGTCATCAGATGATCTTTCTAAAAAGAAACTGAAAGGGGGTTAGGCAAATCCTAGGAAACTGAAATCTAAATCAAATCAGAAATATTCACTCAATGAGGTCTCAACTATCGTTGTATCAATGCGCATTATACTTTCAATTCCAATTTGGAAAGCATTTGGTTATTAATATAGATGAAGAAGAAACCTTTATTTTTATATAAAACACGATTATTTCCATTTACAACACTATAAAACGAAGTCTTCTTGCTATTTCAGACTCGCAACGCGCTTTCAGTGAACTGGCAACCGTACGTGACGTCTTTGATTTACACAGGATGGACTTCGTTCGGCCGAACTCTCGCTCTGCAGACATGAAACATAGAAAACAAAAACCAAGAAAACACTGCAGTATATGCTCCTGTCTCATGTTTGCGTTACTTTGTATGTCTAGTATAGTCAAATCCTAACTACGTAACGGTATAAAGTAGTCGGCCGTAGCCTTACAGTCTCGACGATCAGAGCGCAGATACGTTCATACACTCTGTCCAGGTTGCAGAAATGTTGTGTACCGTATTCTAATGTTTGTAGTTGTGTACATAACTCGATTTGATTTAGATGTTAGTTTCCTGGGATTTGCACAGAAACCAGATGGCAGTTATAAGAGTCGAGGGACATGAAAGGAAAGCAGAAGTTGGGAAGGGAGTAAGACAGGGTTGTAGCCTATCCCCGATGTTATTCAATTTTTATATTGAGCAAGCAGTGAAGGAAACTAAAGAAAAATTTGGAGTAGGTATTAAAATCCATGGAGAAGTAATAAAAACTATGAGGTATGCTGATGATATTGCAATTCTGTCAGAGACAGCAAAAGGACTTGGAAGAGCAGTTGAACGGAATGGATTGTGTCTTGAAAGGATGATATAAGATGAACATCAACAGAAGCAAAACGAGGATAATGGAATGTAGTCGAATTAAGTCGTGTGATGCTGAGGGAATTAGATTAAGAAATGAGACACTTAAAGTAGTAAAGGAGTTTTGCTATTTGGGGAGCAAAATAACTGATGATGGTCGAAGTAGAGAGGATCTCAAATGTAGGCTGGCAATTGCAAGGAAAGCGTTTCTGAAGAAGAGAAATTTGTTAACATCGAGTATAGATTTAATTGTCAGGAAGTCATTTCTGAAAGTATTTGTATGGAGTGTGGCCATGCATGGAAGTGAAACATGGACGATAAATAGTTTGGACAAGAAGAGAATAGAAGCTTTTGAAATGTGGTGCTACAGAAGAATACTGAAGATTAGATGGGTAGATCACTTAACTAATGAGGAGGTATTGAATAGGATTAAGGAGAAGAGACGTTTCTGTCACAACTTGACTAGAAGACGGGATCGGTTGGTAGGACATGTTCTGAAGCATCAAGGGATCACCAATTTAGTATTGGAGGGCAGGGTGGAGGGTAAAAATCATAGAGGGAGACCAAGAGATGAATACAGTAAGGAGATTCAAAAGGATGTAGTTCGCAGTAGGTACTGGGAGATGAAGGAGCTTGCACAGGAGAGAGTAGCATGGAGAGTTGCATCAAACCAGCCTCAGGACTGAAGACCACAACAACAACAGAATTTGTCTAACCCTCTTTCATTTTCTTTTTATAAAGATCATCTGATGACGACTTCGTAATAAGCCAAAACCCAAAATGTTACAATTTCTGTATTACTGAAATTAATTTAAGTCAAAGTTCCTCGAAATAGTGTTGTCAAAATCATTCGATAATTTTTATAAACATAACATCTATTAATAAGTCGTTAATTTTCTAAATGTACAATTGTTTTCCGTTAGATAAATACTATAATTTTTCTGTCAAACTCCCTTGATCGTAATGTTTTTTGAATAAGATTACTGGTTTTGAATCATTAACGAGCGTGTTTCCTGATTTTGGAGTTCGTAAAGTGAAGTATCATCGTGTGTCGTCGAAGGCTTACAGACGTTACGAGCGCCGCCGTCATCTACAGCTGTCTGCGGAAAAGTACGCCACACTGAACAGCACGACAAGAACTGTAGAGAGGATAAACCAACATCGAACTACGAGTAGCTTGCGCCATCCAGCGACGCCGGTTACACTTCTGTACCATTCCTTGCAAGTGATGCTGTCTCATTTATTTTTTGAAATGTTGCTGTAAATTATTCAGTTCATGTCCGAGTTGATTTCCAGTTTCATTTTTTTTACTTATTTCTCTAAGCAAAACAAAAACTGGAATACGTCAAACATGTCCTCGAATTTTGTTCCATCTTCTTATTTTGTAAATACTAACCTTAAAAGCATCACACCGTATTCGATCTCAGTCACCCCCTGGTGTCTCCATTCCTCTCCACCCCCAATCAGTTACCGCCCCTTTACCGTTGTGTCCCACCCTCTCTCCATCTTCACACCCTCCATCTCCTTTTCCAACGCAACTTCCACCATCTACCCCTCCCGGATGACGAGCTTTGCCCTGACATCTACCCTTCCTACCAACTCTAACCCCATCTTCCTGCCTCCTCCTCAGGGCTTCCTCTCCTCCCCCTCCCTCCTCCTGAGAGGCTTCCCCCTCCTACTCTCCCTCCCTCTCTTGTGCCCCCTTTCAGTGTCTCTGCACTTCCTCCTGCCTTGTCTTTCCTCTTCATCTCCTGCCCCACGTGTCTCCTGGCTCTTCGCGTACCCGCTGACGCCCCTACTCTCTTCATCCCGCATCTTCCCCCTCCTTTTCCATGCTCTCTGACCATTCCCTCGGCAGGTTCCACCTGGCAGTTCTATTCTTCGTCGTGTGTGCTCCAAATGGGTTTTAAGTGTGTTGTTCCAGAGTGGTTTCAATACTGTGGCCGACTTTTAACCTGTGCATGTGCATTCAGTGTCTTCTCTGTGTTTTAAAAACCGCCAACTGTGTTTTTAACTTTCTGGTGACTTTTTTAACTGTCCCCCATGAACATCTCCATGACAGTGTACTTTTACCTCCATTTTCTCCCCTTACACTCTTTTATGTTCCCCTTTTTTATCGACGTATGAATGTAACATTTTATTCTTATTTTAGTTGTCATGTCACATCTGTAACCTGTCAGGAAAGTAACAGATATTTATATGGTCAAATATTTTTTTTTTGCGTATTTCCATATATATATATATAGGGTGTTTCACTAAATGTGTTTGCATCTGTAAGTAACAGGCGACTGAAATATTTATTGCGGTAGGTCACCATAAGAAATGTTACACTTTCTGTGGAGCTATGAACATAGATTATTGTGTTACTATCCAAAGAGTTACAGAAAAAAGATACAATTTTTAAATGGAACAATAGTTGTTTATATCATGCACTGGAATCAGTAACACTAGCTGTGTGTACACAAATTTAAATTACACTCCTAGCATCTCTAGTTTGGGAGCTACTGCCCTTCAAAGTTTCAAGGGCAAATACCACTCACGTTGCGCATAAAGCAATGCGCCTTCTAAATCTGGTGCGGTCGAGTTGTATTGTCGCCGGTGTCACGAATCGAGAAGCTTCCTCTATGCGTTTTTAGATTGCCGACTGTCGCCGCACACGGCCGTATACCCGACAGTTCGAGCCAGACAGTGTAACGTTTCTTAAGGTGACCTACCGCAATAAATATTTCTGTCGCCTATTAGTTCGTAACTTATTGAGGCAAACACATTAAGTGAAACACACTTGAAGAATGAGTGGCAACACTAAGTTTCTTTTTTACATATTTATGACTTGTTGCAGAGCACTGGAGTGAGACGTATATTGTGTTTATCTTATAATTTATGTTAGTTTAGTAGACAGTGATGCTTCTTCTTTTGCTTTAATTGCAGATTCTGAAGACGACTACGGCATAGCCAAACCAGATAGCCTTGCGCAAAAACGTTTGCCGTGTAGGCACATAAATAGAAAATCATGTAAAGCGTATGATCTCTCTGTAGATGGTAGTTTTACGTCAAACTTTACTGAGATATTGTAATGTTACCTTGTAATAAAATTCGTAAGCCGTGTTTATCACATAAAAGAAGAGACGCACATTGCAGGATAATTGCGAATGCAGTTGACCAATTTTAAGGTAGGTCGGATCTAAATCCTAAGTAATTTCTGAGTATTACTGAAGGCGGTGTTGAGAGGGTTGCTTCGACACTTGTGCGCATTGCCACACCATCTCCTTACGAGGTTATCAAAGCGCCAGCAGGCAGTTGGCGCAACACGTGGGCGTCCGGGTATGCTGATGTACACTGCGCTGTCAGAAGCTCTCTGGCCCTCAAAGTGTTTATCTAGAGACGCTGTCTTCCACCTGTCACAAACGATACCTGCTGCGACCTAAGGAATCCACTGCGTAGCTACGACTGCATCCTGACTGGAAGTTAACTGTATTTATGAACACTAGTCTGGCCAGGTAGGAGAACTTGTCCTGGAATTGACCCAGGTGTCAGAGATTAAGTTTGTTGTCGCCATCTTTGCATTTGTACTACAACAGAGCTCCAAAATCTCCGGAATTTGAGCGAGGTGGCGCAGTGGTTAGCACACTGGACTCGCATTCGGGAGGACGACGGTTCAATCCCGTCTCCGGCCATCCTAATTTAGGTTTTCCGTGATTTCCCTAAATCGTTTCAGGCAAATGCCGGGATGGTTCCTTTGAAAGTGCACGGCCGATTTCCTTCCCAATCCTTCCCTAACCCGAGCTTGCGCTCCGTCTCTAATGACCTAGTTGTCGACGGGACGTTAAACACTAACCACCACCACCACCATCTCCGGAATACGGAAAGAAAAAAGAGGAGAAAGAGAGAACCCACGAGCACACTCAACATATCACTCAAATCACTGACTTCACTCTGTGTTCTCGTAAGCAGATGCACTTTCTCATAGAGCAGTCTTCCGTTTTCACCCTGCGGCATATTTCCTACAGTTAGATTATAAATAGTGGTCTTTCCCTAGCTCTGACTAACGCATTCCGGGGCTTTCCCTTGCATGTAAGGCAAATGACGGAAATGGAAATCTCGTCTCAAGTGTTCACAACTGGGACTCCATCTACTCCTCTACCAGGACGCCTAGTGTTTGGCTGAAAATTCCTGAGTCTTCAGTCGGTCACTTCGCTACGAGTGTGCTCTGCTGAGATAATGACAAGCAAATCGGAATGTTGGCCGGCTGCTGTGGCCGAGCGTTTCTAGGCGCTTCCGTCTAGAACCACGCTACCGCTACGGTTGCAGGTTCCAATCCTGCCTCGGGCATGGATGTGTGTGATGTCCTTCGGTTAGTTAGGTTAAAGTAGTTCTGGTTCTAGGGGACTGATGACCTCACATGTTAAGTCCCATAATGCTCAGAGCAATTTGAACCATTCTCGGAACGTTGTGTACTTTTAGTCAATATCTACCAATCCCCAGTGATTTTCCTTCAAATACTTTTCGTGATAATTTTAACGACATGTATCAAAAGTTGAACATCTACCCAACACCATTAGAACGTGTTATAAGCATCTTTCTGTGAATTTATGTGTTAACAGAAGTGTTCATTCACAGTTAATGTTATAACTGTTGTAATCCATAAATATTATCACAATGAGTGTGTGTATATATGAATATAAGTATGTCCCACACCTTCTCCTAAATCAGTGGACCGATTTGAACCAAACTTGGTACACATATCACTTACTGTCTGAAAATCATCGCTGTGGATTTAAGAACCATCTACCTACCAAAGAGGCCGGGATGGAGGTGGGTGAATAATCGGAGTGGCCCACATCCATAAATACCCATATTTTAGTCATCCGGTATTTGAGAACTAGAACACTCAGATACTTGCAACGAACTTCATACATAAGAGCCTTATAAAACTTTTTCTCACTCACGACCAGCCTGGCCTGATGCGCAATCGGGCCGCCGTCCACCAGAAGCGGACACTCTCCAAACTAAAGGCTGGCTTGGTTCCTCCAGCACAAAAGCGCCTTCTAACGATGTTGTTTCCAGTTTGGGCAACTTGTTACCATGGTTTCTGCAAAGAGCTGCGACAATCTCCACACTCTGGGATTACAAGAATATTTACTTTCTGAGCTCTGTCGATGCGAAATCTTCGCCAATCGCAAATTAATTTACCAGTGTCGAAACCGATATCAGCTGTAATATCCGATTTTACACGCCAGAACGATGATATTTGAGATACTTTTCAGCTGTAATCACCGATTAGCATACAAATATCTCCAGCATTTCATGAGTTTTCACGTGGTTAGCCGGAATTTCATATCATTTATGCGATTGTTTTCGATATCAACCACAGGGCAGTAAGCTGCCCATCGCTTGCACAGTATAGTTTCGTGGATAAAGACTGTAAAATATATACCTAGAGAGCAGAAACTTTGACTAGGTCATTACATGTGATGTGCTCCAAACCGCTGAGTAATAAGAAACTTACCAAGTCTGCGATGAGTTTTTACATGAACACTCAAAAACTGAGGAAACTGGTAGTTCCACTCCTATTTTTTACGAATACTGATGTCAATGGTGTAACAGACCTTAAAGGAACATTTACATGCTGAACTTTTATTAGCAGAAAACGTAATTACAAGTAATTAAATTAAGGAATAATTTGAGCCGTAGATATAGCCACGGCTGTATGAATATTGTATGCAGCCGCTGGAAACATTTGAAGATTGTTGATCGTCAGATTATTGGCGGAATAAGAGGTACTTTTGGTTTTCTAGGTCTTGTGCAAATCAGACGTATTTTGCCACACCGCCATTAATTCTACATTATTTTATTAATGCATTCACGAATTGCAACCAAACGGCACTCGCAATTGCATAATGCAAGTCTCATTGATAGTGTCCTAATTTAATTGTGATTTATTTCAGGATATACTGTTGTTACTAACCTATGTATGTTTTATTTTGTATCTTTAGTCACTGTAAGATCGTTGGGTGACTTGGCAAAAGGTTCCGTACTTCTAAGCAATAAGTCGTCCAACTCGAACCAGCGTCAGTCTTCGGGTGGTGTCTTATTACGAAGTCCGATTTAAGTGAATATACAGAGAGAAGAGACACGGTTAAAATACAAGAACGGAACTTTAACAAAACAGCCATGCTCAAGCGCAGAGATTTTGTATGATATTTAATATTCATTACTATAATTCATTGTATTGTCTCGATCCAGGTACGAACGAGCTAAATTTAAATTGACATTTCGCGTCTGGACACATTGTTATATGTACTATATTGTCTTCCTTTCGTTACATGGTCATTGGATACTACAAACTGGATACGACACCCTATTACTGACATTGGAATACATTGGAGTAACACGAATTGTATGTCGATACCTGAAATTATGCTGCAATCGCGGATACAAGGTAAGGCGCCGCATCTTTAAATCAGCACTTTTGTATAAGCGCTTTGTATTATCGTAGCTTGCTTGATAGATCTATCACAATTTTCCGCTTCTGTAGAAGTGATTTTAAGCTACATCACGGTTTCCCCAATTATTTTCATTATTCATCCAATCCACAATATGGCCGACTTTAGTTCTGCGCGCCGTAATACGGCGTGCAGCCATTACTGTTCTAAATCCCACCATTACTTACGACAATTATTTTCCTGTGCCGACTTTGTCACACAGTGAGATTAATTTTTACATTTATTCTGATTACACATACGAGTTTAAATTTTTGTTGTGTTATACATTACGTGTGGAATGGTATTGACCAGAAAACAATTAGCAAAGATGGAGAACCAGAGAGTGCAAACACAGACGCAATCCGACTCCGACATGCCATTAAATAATAAAAGTGACTTTACCGTTGACTTGAATACTGACAAGCTACATATTATTGACTATTCTCGTAACGTAAATTTAGAAAATACACCGTCCACCAGTAATATGCTAAATCTAGTTCCGAACCCATTTTGGTGTTTGACGTCATGTCTAACGACGTGACGGTGGCGGAACAGTTGCACATCAATAGTATTGCCAATATGTTCGATGCTATTATGAAAAAGATGAAAGAACAAAAACACATGATGACTGACAACAAAAATCAGAGCTGGGCGCCGTGATCGAGCGGTTCTAGGCGCTTTAGTGCCGAACCGCTGCTACGGTCGCAGGTTCGAATCCTGCCTCGGGCATGGATGTGTGGGATGTCCTTACGTTAGTTAGGTTTAAGTATTTCTAAGTTCTAGGGGACTTATGACCTCAGTCCCATAGTGCTCAGAGCCATATGAACCATTTGAACAAAAATAATAGGGAATCCATTTAGAATCAAATGACACAACATAAACAGAACATTGACACACGTATCGACCAACACATGACGTGTAAACGCGCCACTTTGAGAACAGCTTATGACGCTATGAAAACATGACGTGATGAAATTAAATCAGATTTAGCTGCACTTAAAACGTCGAACGACACTTTGTGTAGCCGTGTTGAAGAGATAAATAATAGACTTAATGGACAAGCGTCCGACATCAACGCGAAATTTTCAGAGCTCTCATTACAACAAGAAAAAACAAATAAATGTGTGGGAGACAACCGAGCACAAGTAAACATTCTCAGTAAACCATGCGAGTCTGTACTTACTCAGATTAAACCGTATTCGGCAGTGCATGATGATATAAAAACGTGTATTGCCGATGTCGAAAACAGAGTAGTCACAATTGAGGAGCGCCGAAACAAAAACTGATAAATCCGCATTTGCTGTTAATACAGAAAGTAACAAATAGTGATCTCTAAATGGCTCCACAAGATATAAAAAGAATAAAAACACCATAAAACACTTGATGTCGCGTTGTGCTGAAAATTATTTTGTGGCAGCATTTTTCTTACTCCCGTATCTCCATCCTACAGCTCAAACACGCGAATACAGCAAAAGTAGATATATTGGGTTTTGTTCCGGCGCTCCTCAATTCACAAACAGCTTTCTGATAAAGTAAGACTACGCACTGACAACCATTTCTCATGCATCAATAGAGAATTTCACAGTTGGATAGAGCAAAACTACAAATATTTTGACGAGTGCTTACAAGAAAAATTGCCTTCCGTTGTCCATGACACTGACACGGAATTTATAAATAACAACAAACAAGTGATCACATTTGACAACTACATACAACCAGTGTTAAATGACGTTAATAACAACCACAACACACAGTTTGGCAATGAATACATTTACGTTTATAACGCATACACTTTACACACTACGTTCTCACAACAACATCAGTACGCACCTCGAAGTGACATACTGCAGTGCAGTTAATTATCAACAACATATTTCTTGCGAATCACCTGTTGAACCTTACAGTAATCATTCTGAAACTAAACATTACTATACTGCCAAGGAAGAGGAGAGCTTCATAAAATACAGACAATTTAAGCCATTTATACTTAAAAAAGAGCCGTTCATCCTGCCATCTTTCTTAAAGCTTTCTGAAATTCATTTCCTCGTTCGTTGAGTGATCGTAATAGGATATTTATGTTGTCTGTTATATTCAAGGCGACGCAGCTGTATGGGCGTATAATGAAGCCGACAAGTGCGTCACATATGAGCAATTTGGGAGAGCCTTTTTAACTATCTTTTGGTCGCAATATGTACAGCAACGACTTCATAGGCAGGTTGTTGATCCTGAACCATTCAATCCGAAGCATGGCAATTTGCCCCGGTATTTTGAGAAATATTTAAATATGGGACACTTCCTTGACGAGCCGGTTGCAACGCGTGACATCCTCCGACGTATTGAAGGTGAGACTGCCGTTTAATATCAAAGAAAAACTTCTGCACATCCCAGACAACGACGCAGGGTATTTTCTAACAGTGCTCGATTCTGTTGATATGCTTTACGAGGACCAGCGTTACGTACGGCAAAACAATTGCTACAACGCTTACACCAGGCTTCTATCAAGCGATGTACGACCTAGGAAAAAGAAACAGTGACATCAGTCTAAATTAACAGTGTAGCCAGTGCAAAAATGTAAACTGTGATCGCGCACACGCATCTGTATCAAAACTGCGAACTAAGACAACTTAATTCCATTGGCATTTACGTAACATTCAAATGCCATAAACAATGCTCACCTTTAACAATGTTATCGTATGTTTACGGTTCATGGAACTCTGAACGACGGCCAGTGGAGGATTTACGTATAGGTCCGCCAGGCACGGGCCTAGGCATTTTTTACTCTGTACTCATTTTAAAATTTTTAGTTTTTAAAATAACTGCGCTTACAAACGACTAAAATATTTAATATTGTTAAACAACTGGCTACTTTAAATAAGCCTTAAGAACGAAATTAGACAATACGAGTTTGGAAATATACATAGTTTACTTGGTGACTGAATGGAAATTTAACATTAGGTTTCTGTCCGATATCATCTTCATGATTATTCAAAATAGCTGTCAGGACGACAATGTACAATGTTTGAAACATTATTCCAAGAATGTTGTTAGCTTCTACTTAACCCTACCATATTTTCCCCATGAAAATACTGGGACCCCATGAAAAGCTGTCATAAACTAATGAGCAGTTGAAACTTTCTGGCAGATTAAAACTGTGTGCCGGACCGAGACTCAAACTCGGGACCTTTGCCTTTCGCAGGCAAGTGCTGGTAATGAGCGGTTTCTTAAATACTGTAACATGTGCGGACCTCAGTATGTAAAACCCTACTCCACTTAAATTTCTTGTAGAAATTACTGGAAAGTATCAGGTCAACCCTCCATTACTGTAATTAAGGTGAAAGCGCTGTGGTCTTCAAGATCTGACTTTCGGTTTAATGACACCCGTTTAACGAAACATGTTGATAGTGGGAACGTTTTACATTTTTAAACACATGTCTGTACAAAAAGAACATAAGCAGAATGTCTGATAATGAGTGAAATACATTTCACAACAGTTGAGACATTTTATTTATTTGTTTACTTCCTTATTTGGTGATAAAGAAAGAAGAAGCCAACTTTCGTTTTTCTCATTTATCGTTCTGCAGCCTGTACGATATCAAAGTTCCCACTCTGTGCAATCGAACAGTACCTGGCATTGCAAATTTTATATTAAACTTCTAAACTAAAATTTTTTTCTTTGACGAAATGTTATTTTTATTTTATGTTGGAACAAAAGGTGCATTTAAGTATAGACATAACAACAGTGTTCACACCAAAGACGACACACCACATCAACTGCTAACAAGACTACTTAAACTTTATAGTCTGTCTTCTGTGCCCATAGATACCGCTAAAATGTTATAAGAATAAGTGGGATAAGAACAGATGCAGCACACATCACTGCAAGAAACTGCAAAAATTATGTTCTTTTTAATTTAGAAAGACAGTGTCAAGAATATTCAGAACATATTTACATCCCAGCTAAAATCCCGGTGACACGGGAAACAGAAGTCAAAAAGGGACTGTCCCGTTTTCTTTACGAGAAGAATTCCAGCCGGCAGATGCGCTTCTGCTAATCACTGACAACAGAGAAACAGGTGCCAATGAAATTAAATTATTCAGCTTTATCGTACTTTCATAGCATAGTTACGTAGAGTAATCGGAGTTGGTCAGTTCATCACTCCGTGTTTAAAGGAAAAATCTTTGTGCTCGTGTGCCGTGTTTAAAGTAAAGAGCTTTGTGCTCATGCGTGGTGTAGCATGATTGGAACTGGATACAATCTTTCTTTCTTTCCTATCATAAATTTCTTTCTTATGTTTTGACTGTTGGTTGACACTTTTGTAAGTCCCTTAACATGAATAACAGTGAAAAAAGCAAACGTGCAAAATGAAGTGGGAAATTATTGGAGGAAAGGCTAGAACGAGAAGCCAATGTTCTAAAAACGCTTTGTAGAGTAGATAAATTTTGCGCAAAAAATGTTGCAGTTTCGACTTTGAGTTCAGGTAGTACGGTGATATTTCTGCCGCTGCAGCTGTTCTAAAAGAAGTAAATGCAGACGAAACAAAAGTTAAAAATGAAGAAAAGTAAATAGTTCCTGATTTCGAGTTGCACGAAAAATTAAGTGTTGAGTCCGACATTACAAAAAGAAATAACCTCGTCAGTGATGATTCTGCAGAATGGTGTGTCAATGAATCATCAATCGACATTCTCTTACAACGTGGCATTAATCAAAATTGTAACGGTGATTTGTCTAATTCAAGAAGATCAATAGGCGATAAAATCAGATCAAAATGTATTTTACCGTAAACTTTCAAATGGTGAATCAACTTTGCTTAATTTTTTAGCATACTCTTTTAGCACCGGTGCTGTTTTTTGTGCACTATGTACGTTGTTATGAGGTAAGGCCGCGATTGTTACTAATGGTATTGCAGATTGGAAAAATGTTTCCAATATTTTATCACATCATGAGAATTCACTTGAAAACGAAAAAAAACACAGAAAAAAGTCACTTGGAACAATAGATAAACATTTCGAGTCATATGATGAGTCAGAAAAAAATGTACCGGCCCAGTGTGTTGAAAAGGGTATTTGCAGTAGTGAAGAAGGTAACAAGTCGTGGACTTCCCCTACGTGAACAAATTGAAAGAATCCATTCATTACATAAAGGTCAATTTATGATCCCTCTTGAACTTACAGCCGAGTTTGATGCTTTTCTCGCAGAGCACATTGAACGATATGGAACTCTAGGACAGGAACATACAAGTTATCATTCTTGAACAATCTGTGAAGAAATAATAGATCTTCTTTCTGAACGAATAAAAACAATTATCATAAGTGAAATAAAACAGGCCAAATATTTCTCTATAATAGTAGATTTTACTGCGGACATTTCTCATATTGATCAATTATCTTTCATATTAAGATATGTGAACGAGAATGGTGAACCTGTCGAACGTTTCCTTCTGTTTTTACCAAATCCGGAACAATAGTCCGAAGACTTAGCTGAGGCCGTACTAAAAGCCCTGTCTACAAATTTCATTGATATTACCGTCTGTAGAGACCATAAAAGCTTTATTAATTTCATATCCACATCCTTTTATTATTCATACAAATGACATTAGTTATTTCTCGGATGACAACGGAAGCAATATGTCAGGGACCAACACTGGTTTGCAGGCACGCATTAAAGAACGAAATCCGAAAGCCCACTACGTGCCTTGTGGAGCACGTTGTTTGAATTTAGTCGGCACTAGTGCTGAAAGCTGTTGTCGGGAAAATGTTAATTTTTCAATCTAGTGCAAAACCTTTATAATTTTTCTTCTGATTCTACACAGCTGAGATCAACTTGTTTCTTTCATGAAACCAGGAAGCAAAACGGTAAAAAGTTAACAAAAAAAAAGTTTGTCAGCAGGAGAGATAGCTTATGAAAGTCTATACGAAAACTGGGAGGGCATTATCAGTGCTCTCACACATATTACCAATAATACGTTTGAAAGACCACTTGTGCGAAATGAGGCTTCAGCTTTATTGAATCAACTCAGCAGACTACAAACAGCATTGATAATGATTGTGTGGAAGGACATGCTCCAGAGATTTAGTAGTGTAAATCTGAAATTGCGAAGTGTAATTGCTTATACTAAAATAGTGCATGAATTATATGAAACACTCGCAGGATTTATTGCATCTATTCGTGTGTTCGACTATTATGAAAATAAATCCATGGAGATTGTGACAGATATAATGAATGCACCTATAAAATATCACTAAAACGCGAACTTCATGATGACGAAGAAGCGGGCTTTTAAGAAGTTTTTCTGACTGGAAGGGAAAAATTTATAGTCGAAACATTTCTCCCAGTACTCGACAACCTTTACGCCGACTTAGTGAGGAGGAAGGTAAGCTATGGAAGGCTGATGGACTCCTTCACAGTTTTCAGTAATCTTAAGAACAGTGCACCTGACGATGTTACTGAACATGCAGTAAAACTCGAAGCGTCATATGACACAGATTCAGAGCCTTCCTTCCCTTGTGAATGTGGACATTTCGCGGAACTTATCAAACCAGTCTCTCGACTGAAGACCACAACAACAACAATAAGTAGTTTGTAAATCCAATGAATGTGCTTTAAGTTATAATAGAAATCACTCTATAATCTTAAATTTTTAACTAATATGAATAAATAAGCAAACTCACCAGTCATCAAAGTTTGCGTCTGGCTTTGACTCGTTGATCATATCTTCATAGTTTAGACGGTTATCAGTTAGGAGGTCGGTTTCGATGTGAAGAATGGACAAGGTATTCAATCTCTCCTCAGGCAACGTAGAACGTAGGTACGATTTCAGTCTTTTAAGTGCGAAAGCGAAAGTTACTCCTCTTCTCCCCAGTTCTATTCAATACCGCCTCATCAGCTATGTGATCTACCCATCTAATCTTCAGCTTTTTTTCTGAAGCACCACATTTCGAAAGCTATTATTCTCTTCTTGCCTAAACTGTTTATCGTCCATGTTTCACTTCCATACATGGTTACACTCCACACAAATACTTTCAGAAAAGACTTCCTAACAAATCTGTACTAGATGTTAAATTTCTCTTCTTCAGAAACGCTTTCCTTGCCATAGCCAGTCTAAATTTAATATCTTCTCTACTTCGATCATTATCAGTTATTTTGCTCCCTAAATAGCAAAACTCATCTGCTACTTTAAGTCTCTAATTTCCTAATCTAATCACGTCAGAGTCACCTGATTTAATTCGACTACATTCCGTTATCCTCGTTTTGCTTTTACCGATGTTCATCTTATATCTTCCTTTCAAGACACTATCCATTACGTTCAAGTGCTCTTCCAGGTCCTTCGTTATCTGTGACAGAATTGCAATGTCATCGGCAGACCTCAGAGATTTTATTTCTTCTCCGCGTATTTTAACACACATTCTAAATTTTTCTTTTGTTTCCTTTACTGCTTGCTCAATGTACAGATTGAATATCATCCCTGTCACAGCCCTCGACTGTTTTAACTGCCATCTGGTTTCTGTACAAATTGTAAATAGCCTTTCGCACCCTGTCTCTTACCCCTGCCACCTTCGGAATTTGAAAGAGATTATTCCAGTCAACATTGTCAAAAGTTTTCTCTAAAAATGTTAGAAACGTATGTTTGCCTTTCCTTAACCTTTCTTCCAAGATAATTCGTGGGGTCAGTATTACCTCACGTGTTCCAACGTTTCTACGGAATCCAAACTGATCTTCCCCGAGGTCGGCTTCTGCCAGTTTTTCCATTCGTCAGTAAAGAATTCGTGTTAGTATTTTGCAGCTGTAACTTATTAAACTGATAGTTCGATAATTTTAACGCCTCTCAACATCTGCTTTCTTTGAAATTGAAATTATTACATTGTTCTTGAAGGCTGAGGTTATTTCGTCTGTCTCATACATCTTGCTCACCCTCTATATACTCCTTCCACCTTTCTGCCTCCCCTTCTTTCCTCACGACTGGTTTTCTATCTGAGCTCTTGATATTCATACAGGTGATTGCCTTTTCTCCAAAGGTCTAATTTTCCTGTAGGCTTATCTATCTTACCCCTAGTGATATATGCCTCTGTATTCTTAGATTTGTTTTCTAGCCATCCCTGCTTAGCCATTTTGGACTTCAAGTCCATCTCATTTTTGAGACGTTGGTGTTCCTTTTTGCCTACTTCATTTACTGCATTTTTATATTTTCTCCTTTCATCAATTGAATAAAATATCTCTTCTTTTATCTAAGGACTTCTGCTGGCCCTCGTCTTTTTACCTACTAGATTCTCTGCTGCTTTCACTGTTTTCTCTCTCAAAGCTACCCATTCTTCTTCTACTGTATTTCTTTCTCCCGTTCTTATCAATCGTTCTCTAATGCTCTCTCTGAAACTCTGTACAACCTCTGATTCTTTCAGTTTATCTAGGTCCCATCTGCTTAAATTCATGGAGTTTCTTCAGTTTTAATCTACAGTTCATAAGCAATAGAATGTGGTCTACCCCTCTAAATCACTTACAATTTAAAATTTGGTTCCTAAATCACTGTCTTGCCTTTATAGAATCTATCTGAAACCTAGCAGTGTCTCCAGGCCTCTTCCGCGTATACAACCTTTTTTCATGATTCTTTAACCAAGTGTTAGCTATGATTAAGTTATGCTCTGTGAAGAATTCTACCAGGCGGTTTCCTCTTTCACCCCTTACCCCCATTCCATATACACCCAGTACTTTTCCTTCTCTTCCTTTTCCTGCTGTCGAATTCCAGTGCCCCATGACTGTTAAATTTTCGTCTCCCTTCACGATCTGAATAATTTCTTTTATCTCATTTCTTCAATCTCTTGTAGTCTGCGGAGCTAGTTGGCATATAAACTTCTACTACAGTGGTAGGCGTGGGCTTCTTGCCTACCTTGGCTACAATAATGCGTCCACTATACTGTTCGTAGAAGCTTACACGTGCTTCTAGTTTTTATTCGTTATTAAAGCAACTCTTGCATTACGCCCTTTGATTTTGTATTTATAGCCCTGTATTCACCTGACCAGAAGTCTTGTTCCTCCTGCCACAGAGCTTAACTAATTCCTACTATATCTAGCTTTAACTTATCCATTTACCTTTTGAAATTTTCTAACTGCCCGATTAAGGGATCTGACATTCCGCGTTCCGATCCGCAGAACTCCAGTTTTGTTTCTCCTGATAACGACATCGTCCTGAGTAGTCCCCACCCGGAGATCCGAATTGGGGACTATCTTACCACCAGAATATTTTACCCAAGAGGACGTTGTTATCATTTAACCGTTCAGTAAAGGTGCATGCCCTCGGGGAAAATTACGGCTGTAGTTTCCCCTTGCTTTCAGTCGTTTGCAGTACCAGCACAGCAAGGTCGTTTTGTTACAGGGCCAGATCAATCATCCAGACTGTTACCCCTACAATTACTGCAAAGACTGCTGCCCATCTTCAAGAACAACACGTTTGTCTGTCCTCTCACCAGAAACCCCTCCATTGTGGTTGCACCTATAGTACGGCTATCTGCATCGCTGAGGCACGCAAGTCTCCCCAACAACGGCAAAGTCCATGATTCTTGGGGAGGGGGGGGGGGGGGGCGGGGGTCTATTAAAAATATAGTTACGACGACAATAAAAAAATGATCATGGTTCCAGCCGACTTCAGTTTCAGAGCTTTCAGAGTTCGTGTCTGTAAGTCTCGCACACGTAGCTGTTCATATATTTGGGGTGCATCAGGTACAAAGAGAGAACAGCGTCTTTCATAATAGGCAAAAACACAGAGTCATTTTTAAGTTTGAGGGCAAGTTGTGCTAAATATGCACACCTTGGTACATGGGAGTAAGGTGTTTCCATAGACCTATACCGGAAGAAGACAAATTGACTGTCCTCATGTGTTGTGGTTCCGTAATCGTCTTGGTACACTGTTCTACACCACCCTACATTGTATATTTAGACACTGATGTACAAATCGACATTAATAACGAACTTTACGGGTAACAAGATCAATTGATCTCACATGACGACACAGAGGAAGTGTTTCTTACGACAAAATGTGGAAGACGGAAATCCGAAGGAGATGAGCTCCGCATTTAATCGCACGTTTTGGCTTCGCTGTAGTGAGTGATTCAGGACCACCATGAGTTAGTGGGAGGAGAGCGTGGAGCACGCCTTAAGGTGTTCACGGTGTTATGCACAACTACCGGTGCATATCTTGGCGCGGTGATATTGATCTGGATGATGTTGTGTGTTTAAATGATGGCTATCTGTTTACAGATAGCTGAGTTTGCTCGCACACTGGACAGTGAAGACGTTCTTAGCGTAAGGACCGGTCTGCGTGCTCACAGGATGCCGGAAGGTAGCGTTTCTAACTGACAACACGATACAATTCCCGGAGATGTGCGCAGGAAGCTCGACGTCGGAGATGAACTGGGGGGGGGGGGGAGTAGAAAAGACGATGTTTTCTGAAAAAAAAAGAAAGAAATGCGGAGACTTGATTAGTTTACAAAACAATGTGAACCCCTTTGGCTCACGGGGTGCTTATTTTAAAGGTGTATTCAAACCAGCAGCTTACTCTGCACGGGGGAGACTTAGGCTACTTAGTTAATGCAGTCGCTACGGAGCATAAAGTTTTATGGTATTTCGACCTTTCACACAGCTGGACGTTACGAAATAACACAGGTAGAGTAGTTCAGTGTTTCGAGATGCACAGTTTGTTTTACTATAGCGCACCTTTGTACATGCTGTAATGCTCGGAAAAGATTCTATTTTCATCGTGTGCATTTGACGATACTTGGTAACTAAATCCACATTTCCATCGAGAATGTTTTGACTGTATTCCAAGAATTTTAACCCGATGGATGTTAGGAAATAACATATGCTTTCAACCGTATGTTCGTTAGTATAGTGCGCTGTTGTAAACGATGAACTGACGAGTCGTAATGCTAGGAAGAGGTCATCTTTTCACCATTTGTGGATATATACGCTAAATACCGATGCAAATTTCAGAGCGCTTGGAAGGATGTGAGAATTGAGGAGATTGCCATGTCAACGCATATGAAGCCGTATTTGTATGAAGGATTGTACGTAGGAAATTATTTCCACTCATGAAGAGGATACAGATTTACATAAGAAATTGATATATCCAGAGCGGCAGTCGTCATGAAGACGTGTTTCTGATAATTCTCTCATTGTCGAATGTCATATAGGTATGGAACGATTTCGACAATCTAGTTTCGTACATATTTCAGACAAGTCGTTACAAGTCTCTCTCTCTCTCCGTCTTGGAGGGCCGAGAGTTCCGGAAACCTCGTGTTCGACTGTGAGATGTACTGTCGCTCTGCACATTTCCCCCCCTTTATTTGACTGAGAGGACATTGACTAGTATGTGTTCTTTGCATCGAGATGGCGAAATACCGGTGGAAGAGACATTTGCTAGTTCTATAGACACGATAAGCACATGCGGTTATTAGTATGAAATACGTTAGTTGAATTTTGCAAAGCATAAGCATAATCTGGAATCTTCTATAACTTGACATCATTATTCATTAAAACATATGAGTGCATCTAGAAGTTCCCTGAATTTTCGAGTGTTCACGTAAAACATTTTCTTCGCAGATGAGATAAATTTCTGGTTACTCAATGGTTCGCAGCACGCCCACGTTTATGTTTCGGCTCTCTAGACATATATTTATCTCTCTTCATCTTCGAAATCATAGTGTGCAAGCTATTACCTCCAGACGATTTACCGTAGGACATCGAAAATTCAGTAAAAATTCAAGTCATTTTTCTCGTCTGTAAGACAGCGCTTTGAATTCTAGGAGAATCTGCTGTGTTCTATGGCTTTTTTCGCTATTTGTTGTGAGTTTCGAAATATGTCATAAACATTTAGATACGTAATTGTTCTGATTTTCCTGTCTGTGCTTAGACAGGAGCGTGGGTTTCCCATTGTAGAACTGTACAACGAAAAGTGAAAAAATAAACAATTGCCTTAACACCCCTGACTCCAACAGCAAATATAAACTAAGCTTACACAGCGTTCCAGAAAACAAGCAGCTGACACTCGAAAAGTGGTCAGCGTCCCATTGAGAGTTAATGAGATATTTATTTATTTCGACTTGCAGGAGGAGTGCTCTGTTTAGTGTTTCTGTCCACCTACTACTACTTTCGAGTTGTACTGTGAATTTTTTTCGCAGCAGGATAACACCAATCTTGTGTATCATCTTCAATTTTGATATGTAGACTATTGAGATTTTAAGCGCTTCTTGTGTAGCGCTATACATATAGATGTGTAATTAGGACCGTTATTTATGATTAACTAGGTAATTAGGACTGGTATTTACTTCAGTTTCCGTCAAAGATCAATTGCACTAACCCAATCTTTCTCTCCCATATCTGAACAGAGATTGATGGTCTCCGACGATATCCAAGGGCGGGGCAGTGGTGGGGGAAGGAGATACATCCCTGGCAGGGATAATCCATAGTGTGAACTTGGGCCACATTAATATTATTTTCATATGGGACCAAGAACCTTCTGGGAGGCCACTGTAGTGACTATCGCCCCAGGTTCCTCGAAGTTCACACAGCTTCCGGCTGTGGCACTGTATTGGGCAATCCAGTCCAGTGATGTTTGGACTTCTTTGCATACACATGGCAGACGAAGACATAGTCTCTCACAGTAAGTCCCTGCAGCTGGTACCATAGTTCATGTAACAGAGGCTCCATGGCAGTTGCATTCATAACAAACGACAAGGTGCAACATTGCCTGGCGAAGCAGGCGGTGGTGATAGTCCCCCCTGCTCGTCCGTTGACCGTAACCCTTGGAGTCGCGCCACGCTGAAGGATCATGACGGTGTTAATTAAGGACTGGGGGAGGACAACACCGCAATACTTCGCACGATACTCGTGGAGTGTCCTGTCGTAGGTATGGTCAAAGTCCACTGTCTACAAAGCCCTGCAAGCACAAAACGCCTCCGCCAATGCGATGACATCGCGGTAATCTGCAAGCGCCGTCTGGATGTTACTGTTATCTCCAAAAATCACTTCGGCTATAACAGCACGCCTTCAGAAGTGGCGTCTTCACTTCCCTGAGTTCGCAATTTCTGCACAGGATGCGATACTATTTTCTCCCGTCATTACACTCACAATGGCATGAAATACGGTAGTGCCGTGTGAGAGATCTGTTTTGAGATCGACAGCCGTATTATTAATAGAGCACGGCTGTTTTGCGTCAACGTAGTGTCGGTAAATACTGGGTGGCAATAATTAAACTTTCCCTATTTAACACGTTATAACACGGAAATTATTTCCCGTAGGTATACGTCATACTAGCATATCACATGACTGCAAAAATACTAGAAGTAATGCATACATGGAATTTAGAAATAGTGAATAGTAGGAAATAAAACAACGAACATTCCTCCTTCTATGAGTAAAACAAATAATTATTCAGTTCTTTGGATCATTATTTTCAAATATACTAATGTGTAATTTGTGAAATATAGAAGACGCAATCTGTTAAATATGTGAACTTCATAAAAATTTGCATAAACGTACATACGAAGTATAATAAGACGTAAATACCCAAAAAAACAACGCGCAAAGTAGATAAGAAGCGCCCCCCGGGGAGACGAGGCTGGAGGTCACCTCCCGTGGCTCGCATCCCGCTTACGTCGCTGTTAAGCGGATGAAGCAACTGAAGCATCAAATACTACTGTCATAACTTATACACAAATCACGTAGAAGTAATATCACAACACACACATACATACAGAAGGATGTATGGTAGAACAGGATATGCTAATTCAGGTGAGACAGGCCCGAAGTGTTTTCCGAAGCCCTTCCACTACGATTACATAAAGGGACTTCTTTTCCTATCTAAATCTTTTCTTTTGTTTATTTTTGTCTTCTAATGGATATAGTAAAATTTGCTTTTTCCTTCCTTTCCAATATTGTACTTTATGTATCTGGTGTTTTTTATAATATTTCTCTTTTCTAATTAGTAATTTTTTGTATAAAAAACAAGAAAAATAATAAAATCCTGAAGCCTATTGAATCTGTAGTTGTAAGCAACCCACTAAGTTACGCAGGTGGTGGGTCACTCTGTAATGATAATCAGTAAATAAACATATATATGTTTTGAACACATTACAGCCAATTAAAATTCATCTAAAAGTGGTGAATGTGCTAAGTAAGGTGTCTTCTCCTATAGTTGCACGTTAACTGAAACATGGTTGTACGTGGATTATACCGAAAAAGTGAAACAGGTACAAACGTAGATTACGTTTTGGACAATCGGCTAAGACGTATGATATAGCTTACGCTATAAAAGAGCCAGAAGAGAGAATATGATACATGATGGCTCAGTTACGCCAAAGTTTCGTGCAAGCTGGACGTCATATTCATGGATAGCAGAGCAAGAACTAATACGCAAATTTGTTTCAGTGAATGGAATGTGGGTCGCTCACTCCGTGTCAGAAACAAAACAAGAATTGGACGGTTGAAACGAAAGTCGCTTTTATGTTCGAAAACATCACTGCAAATTTTTCTAGGATGCAAAAGGGTTGTTTGGGGGTACTTTCATACGAACAAATAACGGAAGAATCGATTCATCTAGCAGAATTATTATTGTTAGTTATATTCCGAAATGTAAGATAGAACTGTATTTGTTTTTATGGCGGGCGTAGATATACTATAAACTTTGAGAATAGCCCTCCACTGGTGACAAGAGCTCGCTATAAGGATAATGGACAGAGTGAACTGACCTGAAAGGGAACTACGTTGAAACATAAATGCAGATATCATCTAGAGAACGAAATATTTTTCCAGGCCAGGCCGAGAAAAAAAAAATTGTTCAAATGGCTCTGAGCACTATGGGACTCAACTGCTGTGGTCATCAGCCCCTAGATCTTAGAACTACTTAAACCTAACTAACCTAAGGACATCACACAACACCCAGCTATCACGAGGCAGAGAAAATCCCTGACCCCGCCGGGAATCGAACCTGGGAACCGGGGCGTGGGAAGCGAGAACGTTACCGCACGACCACGAGATGCGGCCCCTGGCCGAGAAAGTTACTCCTTGTTCTTGCCTGTGATTAGGCTTCTGTCCTTCTGAAGAAATATGCCTTGTGTTTACTAATTCTAACAAAATTACAGACTTTCAGTTTAATATTCCGAGGATTTATCATCTTGATCTTATTATACATAGTAAACAAAAGACTATTACTTTTCATGTTTAATAGTTCTATGATTTGTGTAATTATACTACGTTACTAGATATTGTACCATACCAATCCAACTTAAAAGACCCTGATAGGTCAAATCTTTCAAAATCTTCCCTTTCAAGAGTTCTGTTGATTCCTTTCAAGACAGAAAACAATAAGTAGTGACTAACCTTATTTTTTTTTTCATCAGCTACTTGAAAGTGCTGTTGGTAAGTGTGTGTGTGTAAATGATTTGAAATCCTGTGATTCTTTATGTAATTTTTTATAAATATACCTAGAACGTCAGCACCAGTCTTAGTCCTTAGAACGGCAACCCATGCACATTTGGAGTACATAGCAATTACCGTTAATAAACAGTTATAACCTGAACTGTATGTGGACCATACAGTCCGGTCAACGAAAGGAGCTTGATGAAGGTCATCAGTTACTTTGTGGCAACCGCTCTCTACGGAAAAACACGTTGTTTGCTGAACAATGTAGTTCTTAGCTGTTTCAGCTTTCATGCTGATTACTATGTCAGTCAGTAACAAGAGCAAGCTCTCTCGTCAGAAAGGCATGTCAACAGAGAATTATTTCTTTATATAGTATGGATGAACAATCCAAGAACAAACGAAAGAATACTCTAAATATAAATTTTACTATAAAAAACATTATATTTCCTTATTTCTTCGAAAAACGTTGCATTTCTTTTCTTGTTCAACATCAGGATATAAATTTTTTGCGATACATTTCTCTCACTAATTCAAGAACAGGGTCCATACCTCTTGTTGGTGTCATATGGGTGTGAATTACGCCTCTACCCTTCTATTTCAGTGTTGATGTTCCCGTCGCACTTTTTTTGATGTGTGTAGAACAGCTGACCAAGAGTATAATGATATGGTGTATGATTTTGTTAAACAACGCAATCTTTAGATTTTGGATGGATATATAGTGTCAACATTGAACGACCATATAGGCTTGGCTTACATCCTATCTGCAGGAAAGTAATATAGATTGGAGACAGGGGACTTACTAGGCCTAATATTTGGAAGAAAAACCTCATAAATCTGCAGTTACACATTAGAAGTAAGATATGCAGATATGTAAGGGCTGATCAAAAACTTTCAGTTCGAATACACCAAAGTCCAGGTACGGTATATCAAAATAGCCGCCAACAATGACGCAGTGATCCCTCGTATAGATCACGTAACAGATAAACAATGTGTCCAGCTGCAAGATGAAGTCTGTAATTGTCTGCAGCACATCCTCGCCCCACAGCAATCGTCGACAATTAAAGGCACTTTTATGAGGCTGAAGGCGTGATAATCGTGTGGGGAGAGATGAGGACTATAGGATGCCTGAGTATCTTCCACTTGAGTTGGCTTTACGACATTTGCGATACAGGGACGTGCATTATCAAGAAGCAGCAGCACACCAGGCCACAACAGTGGTCTTCGACTGACATGCCACCCGTAAGCATTTATAGTTCTCCAGTGGATGCCCATCGGGATTCGTCCTTTAGGAGAATAAGGCAGTGGCCTGCGTGCAGCGGTGCGTAGAGCGAGCACAGCCCTCATGACGATGACGTCAGAACGAGAGCCTGAGTTACAGTGTCATGAGTCCGGCGTTGTGTAGTAGCGTTCTGCAGGGCCATTATGAATAGCACGTCACACGCGCTACGTTAACTCCTTCTTTCCCAGACGATTCTATAGAAACTATTTGGTAAAAAAAAATACTTTTACGATGCATATGGCTTTATTTGCCAACTTCATGATGAAGCACCCGTCGTCTCGCTGAACTGTGATATTAGATTGCAAGTAAGTAGCGGCACGAAACTGGAAAAAGTTTGCAATAAAAAATACGGGTCACTATGATTTTGCATTTGCTACGTATTACACCGTATGTTGCAAGCAAATGGAATTTAGCTAAAATATTCTATTTTCATTTACACTTGGCAGGAAGTCTCTATACGTCTCCAATCTCGAGAATTTAAGTAGCATGTTCATTTCCGATCATAGCCCTGCGAAAAAGAAATATTCATAACATATTGTAAGTAGGCTGTTTAGGTTTTTGTGCTGGTAACGCCTCGTAACGCTCTGTATGAAAATCACTGGCTGTGCTGTGTGCGATCTGTGGCTGGTTGGCATTGTTGGAATATTCGCTATTGTAGTGTTGGGCAGTTGAATGTGAACAGCGCAGTTGCGCAGTTGGAGGTGAGCCGCCAGCAGTGGTGGATGTGGGGAGAGAGATGGCAGAATTTTGAGACCGGACGATCTGGACTTGTCAGGAAAACGAAATTTGTAAAACTGGATGTCACTAGCTGATATATATTATGACTTTTGAACATTATTAAGGTAAATACATTGTTTGTTCTCTATTAAAAATCCTCCATTTGTTCGCTATGTTTATCAGTAATTAGTGTCATCCGTAGTAAGAATCATTTATTTAGCTGGCACTATTGGCGCTCGCTGTATTGCAGTTAGTTCGAGTAACGAAGATTTTTGTGAGCTAAGTGATTGATGAAAGGTATAGGTTGTTGTTAGTCAGGGCCATTCTTTTCTAGGGATTATTGAAAGTCGGATTGCGTTGCGCTAAAAATATTGTGTGTCAGTTTAATGTTGATCAGAATAAGTAAAGAGAGAACTGTCTGGCCACGTTCAGTTTTGCTCAGCTGTTTGAAAATCAAATAACGTACAGGTGTCTCAGCACAGTCATTTATAATTTTCCAAAGAGGACCTTTCACAAGAAAATGTTATCATGTTCTTCGGACGAATTGTTATTTTAACAATATGGTTAAGAGGATACGAAGAGTCTTGTCTGTTTGCAAGACTTAGCCAAAAAGCTAAACCATCTACCATCTCACATCGTGCTCTGTTGTTTCCTATCATTCCTTCTAAATTAAAAGAATTTGCTGCTGTCGATCTCTTGGGACGCCGTGACAGAACATCGAATGGATTTTCGTACGTTCTAGACGCTGTTGAACCTACCTCAAAATTTGTTTCTTTCGCACTCTTTCATAAAGCCATTAGACGATCTGCATCCAACGCCTTTGTTAAAAATTTCTTACGTGAAGTTGGACACATTAGTAAAGTCATTTCAGATAACGGACCGCAATTCAGATCTGATATTTGGTCACGCATGCTTCGGAATCATAAAATCAAACATTTTACTTCATTGCTCTCACCACATTGTAAACCGTCTGAACGGATTATGAAAGAAATCAATAAGCTTTGCAGACTTTATTGTCACAGAAAGCATCAGAATTGGAACTGATATTTACACTTATTTCAAAACGTGCTCAATGAAATGCCTCATGACTCCACTGCTTTACCACCTATTCTTGTACTGAAGAATTAAGAACCACCAAACAGAATCAGAGAACTTGTACCTTTTCCGGAATAAACGTAAACTTCCACAGAAAGGCATAATTAATTGGCTATTATAAATTCTGCTCGCAGATAAAAGGAGAAAACTACACGTAAAGCAAATGCAAAGAATATATATATTGGTCAGAACGTTCTCATTAAAACTCATTCATTGTCACCTAAGAATAAACACTTGAGTCACAAATTATTTCTGGTTTACAATGGACCTTACAGAATCCGACATATACCACATGATAATTGCGTTGAAGTTGAAACTCTGTGTACTAGGAAGAGTAAAGGTTTACATCACATTTCACATGTAAAACCGTTTATTGAAATATAATCTGCTTTTTAACTTAGTCTTTCCCATAAAATTTTGCACGTCACCTTACTAGTATGCTTTGTCTCACTTACAATCTGTTAATATGCAACAATGTTTGAATTTAACTACCCAGTCAAGAGAACTTATTAAACAGTAGTTAAGAATGAATTTTATAGTGAACAGACGACACAGTATTGTTGTTTGTACATTTTTGCTTTTTAGTTGCACGATTGCATAACAACTATAAGAGTTACGTATTGGGACATATACTGCTAATGAGGGTTTAATGCTACATTTTGGTTTACTTGAAAAGACATTCTTTATTTAAAGTACTTTCTGTGAGATTACAGTTGACTTAGTATTTGGTTTGTTTGACAGTTACATGATTATACCACAACGCTACTAATGTGTGACACAATTTACATTGTTGCTTTTGCATTGTATCTGTTTTATATGTGCACAGTTTTTTTTACATTATTCTGGAAAGTAAAACACGTGTTAGTAGCCACTTTGTGGTATAGCTACAATGAGACAGCTTATTCTGTAGCACAACAATACGTTACAGTACAGTACTTTCTTCATCATGGCAATAAGCATAATAACTACGATATCTATACGTGAAGCATTTCACTTTTGTTTATGACGAGGTAAGTACATTGACTTCTGCAGAACTTTGCTTATGGAGGACGATAATTACGACACTTGTCACTTTAATACCATTAAGTAATGACAGAAATTATCCTACAGCAAGACCCACAGCTTAGCGTTACAGAACACGCATTTGAGTGATTAATTTTTGTACTTCAAAAATTTTTAAAAGATTTTTGAATCACAAAGATACAAAGAAGATTTTCAGTGATACATTCCATTCCATTGCTGTAATCTGTAGCACCTGAGGGTATAATTACATTAATCCTCAGGGGGTGCACCATTAATTTGTGTACTAAGTGTGTGGCAAGCGCTAGGAGCCCTAGCTAATATGGTTTTTGCTTACACAACTTTACACATTGGTACCATATTTCTCTAACACAGAATTACACAGCTATCTTATCATTTAATATTTTTTTAATGCATCAGTGACACATGTTTACGCAATTACACAGTTGGATAACTTCACAGTTATGAAATTGTATTTTGTCTGTACAATGTGAACTATTAATATTTTTTCAGAACCATTGTGACACTATGAGAGCTTTGAATGATGTTTTTTGTATGGGATCTTGATTTTTAAAGTATGTTTGAGGTAGATGACACTATTGAAATGAGCAGAGAATTTTTTTGTAGGTTTTGAAATTATTGCAAAATGCTATTATGTTTTTGAGATTTGACTGAGGTGTTATGATGTTATTATTATGACGACGATGTGTATTATGCTGTTGAGGTACGTTTATGATAAATAAGCTGATGCTATATGAGGAATTTGATTATGCTACATATTTATTATGATGATGCTATGTACTTATTATGATGAAATATTGAAGAAGCGTAATAAGGTAAGGAATAATGAGTAGTGGTTAGGGACTCTGATTTGTGAAAAAGGATGTCGGAAACCAAGAATCGTACTTTAAGAGTTATGAAACGTGTGTACATGTGTGAATGTAACACAACGCTGCTATTCATGAGATATGTTTCTACACCTTCCTACTGTAATTTTTCGACCTGTGAAATTTAATTGGTATCAAACTGTCACTGTAGCAGAGACCACTGTCATAAATGTTTCCATAAGGATGGTAACTTACCTTGATGTAATGTGTTGTGGGCACCCAGCTGCGCCAGTCGCCAGGAGAAAAATCCATTAGGTGGAGAAAAAAGTGGCCATTAACATCGCTATTGACATTCCTTTGTAGAAAGCATCGCAAATAGGACACGCTCATACTTGAAAACATATTATTACAGTTTGGAACTTGTACTTTCTGATATTTACTGAAATGCCTAATGAAATGATGATAAAGACTTTATGACTAATGTGTTTCTAGTTGAAAGATATTTTACTGCCTTAGGAGACGCCATATGGCTAGTGAATGACGTTTCATGGCTTGCTTTATGTATATATTTGCCTATTTTGTTTAATGAAAAAAAAATGTGTGTGTCTGCTAAGGTCATCAGTCCTTAAGCTTACACACTACTTAACCTAAATTATCCTAAGGACAAACACAAACACCCATGCCCAAGGGAGGACTCAAACCTCCGCTGGGATTAGCCACACAGTCCATGATTACAGCGCCTTAGACCGCTCTGATAGTCCTGTGCGGCTTTTGTTTAATATCTAGATTCTAGTTGCACTGCTGTATTGGTTAAAATAAAATGTAATAGATGTAATAATAGAAAAGTTTTCTGTCTACAAAAAATGGTTCAAATGGTTCTGAGCACTATTGGACTTAACTTCTGAGGTCATCAGTCCCCTAGGACTTAGAACTGTTTAAACGTAACTAACCTAAGGACACCACACACATCCATGCCCGAGGCAGGATTCGAACCTGCGACCGTAGCGCTCGCGCGACTGCAGACTGTAGCGCCTAGAACCACTCGGCCACTCCGGCCGGCTTTCTCTCTAAAGACCCAGTAATGAATGATTTTATGATTTACTTTCTTAACAAAAAGGAGAGGATAAACGGACATTTCACATTTCAGGAAATGCATACATAATTTTTGAACGATTTGGTAACTTTTTTGTAGAGTAAGTTATTCTGATGTATCACTCTAGTGTTAAAATTTGACATTGGTATTAGACATTTCCTATCTTTAGCGTAATATTATTTCTGATTGAACTTTACATGTTTAGGTATAAATTACTGCATTTGTTGCTGCTGTTTGCCATTAATAGTTCTACTGAATTTTACATTGTATTAAACCAGTTTTACTACTGATTTAATTGTTTTGTTGCTGCACATTGGCTCATATTAATTGCAATGTTGCATTTGCTTTGCTAATTTAGATATAGTGCTCCTTGCTTTGCCAATTTGAATTTTTTGTTATATATATATATATATATATATATATATATATATATATATATATATATATATATATATGCGTGTGTGGGTGGGTGTGTATATATATATATGTATGAGCTCAGTGGATTTAGGTTAGCTTCAGAGGGGGTAGGCTATATAAGTGAATGAGCTATGAAGAATAGGAAAAGAATGCATTAAGAAGTTATATAAAAAAGATTAGGGCCAAAATGAGTATTGTGCAATGTGAAATAATTATTTTGAAAGAGCATATGAACAAAACAGTAGGGTTTAGGGAAAACAGGTTTTGTTTGCAAATCAAATACGATAAATACTGCAGTAAAACAAACCCTGTCCTTTCCTTCTGTGGTACTCCGCTATGTGTTTGTGTACCCTTGTGTATTTGGGTTCTTCTTGTCTTTATGTGTTTATCTGATAATAGTTATGTTGTAGAATTTCTCTAATACTATATTTACTCTGTGAAGATGTTTAGACATGATTTATTCGATTTTGTTTTAATGCTCATGTGTGAAGTTGATGTGGCGAAAGCTATTCTGATGTTCTATGTATTTACTTATGTCATAATTCCTATAACACTGATGTATATGTTTATGTCTGTTCTTTTGTAAAGCCTGTATTACTAGAAATGTGATCTGTATTATTACGTTCTTTAATGATATATTTTGTACCTTTGTAATTGTATTCTTCTATATCAGTTCTTCAAATTAAGTGTTTTCATTTCACATCACACATTATTGTTGGTCATAGTATTTGCACTATATGTGAGGTAAAAAAGGGACTGTTAGTGCTCGTACGTGTGTTGATAATTCAGCAAAGTACTGTTTAACAGCGTTTCTGGTGCTAAGGATAATTAAAAAGAAATTTTTTGTGAGTGCACAAGTGGTGGTTCATGGACTTGCTATATTATCCGCAAGACTATTTGATGGTGATTGTGCACCTGCACAGCCGCAACAGATCTCTACAAGGACTAAAGTGGGTCTGCACCTTCAATGGCCTACCAATACCATTATTTCTACAAGGACTGCAGGGGGTCTGCACCTCTGGTGGCCCACTAATAACATAATCTCTCCCAGGACTACAGTGGGTCTGCTCTGTGATGACCTACCTAACGATAGTCTTCAACGTCGACTGACTCTGTTGTGGCCCATTATCTGTCTGCATGTCAAGAGTCAGCACTGTCTTTCCGTTGGAAGGACAACACTACTTTTTCAAGACTGCATGGAAATCCACTACTTCCATGAGCATTTTCTTTTACTGCTCAGACTTTGAGAAAGAAAACTGCAACTACTGCTGTGATGGATGATCATGACTGTCTTAATGAGAAAATTTTTTGCTTTTGACCAACATTGTATCAATAATTGTGTGCATTTGATATATTTGCTATCGTTAATGGCTCTGAGCACTATGGGAGATAACATCTGTGGTCATCAGTCCCCTAGAACTTAGAACTACTTAAACCTAACTAACCTAAGGACATCACACGCATCCATGCCCGAGGCAGGATTCGAGCCTGCGACCGTAGCAGTCACGAGGTTCCGGACTGAGCGCCTAGAACCGCTAGACCACCGTGGCCGGCGAATGTTGTCGTTAACGTAAAAAAAAAGAGCAAATGTGTCTTGACCACTGCTCAAAACAATTTGTAAAATTTTTAGAGGTAAGCATGGGGGCCATCTAAGTAGACTGTTTAGGTTTTTGTGTTGGTAATGCCACGTAGCGCTCTGTATGAAAATCACTGACTGTGCTGTGTGCGATCTGTGGCTGGTTGGCATTGTTGGAATATTCGCTATTGTAGTGTTGGGGAGCTGGATGTGAACAGCGCATAGCGTTGAAGTTGGAGGTGAGCCGCCATCAGTTGTGAATGTGGGGAGAGAGATGGCAGAATTTTTAGAGTGGACGATCTGGCCTTGTGTCCGCCAGAAAAACGAAATTTGTAAGACTGGATGTCATGAACTGATACATATATGACTTTTTAACATTATTAAGGTAAATACATTGTTGGTTCTCTATCAAAATGTTTCATTTGCTGACTATGCCTATCAGTAGTTAGTGCCTTCCGTAGTTTGAATCTTTTATTTAGCTGGCAGTAGTGGCGCTCGCTGTATTGCAGTAGTTCGAGTAACGAAGATTTTTGTGAGGTAAGGGATTTGTGAAACGTATAGGTTAATGTTAGTCAGGGCCATTCTTTTCTATGGATTATTGAAAGTCACATTGCGTTGCGCTAAAAACATTGTATGTCAGTTTATTGATGATTAGAGTAAATAAAGGGACTTCTTAATATCGCCTAAATCGTTCGCAGTATCTAAACGACATTTTGTCAAATGATAGCACAGAACGAGATGTGTGTTTTGCCATATGGTTAACCTACGAAACTTTCTTGTTTACGTCGATATAGCCGAAGCTACAGCTTAATTTAATTTTTTTTTCAAGCTAGTACTGCAATTTTTAAAAATTCACTGATAGGCAGTGAAAAGAGAAGTTGCTGGTATGAAAATATATGTGAAATTTCTTCACTTATCTTACAGCAAAACAACGTAATGATGTTTTCTGTAACGTATTGACCTCTCTGGCCGCCTTTTGCTTGTTTAATAATGCACTCTGTTTCAAGATTCTGTCACCATAGCTATTGCAGGGCGTGATTGTGAATTTATACTGTGTTTTTCCACAAAGAGCATAAGTAGACTAGTCGAAAAGAGAAATGTAGCCATTACTCGTGAGAAATGATGCTTCTTCAAATGAGAAAAGGTTCACAATTCAGACAAAGTAAATCGCCAGTTCTGTTGCAATTTTGGCCGCATTTTGTAACCATCGAATTTTTAAGTGTAAACGACTAGGGTGGAGACTTACCAAAGGATTTTCTTCTCATTATTCATCTGAGAAAGATGAAAATAATTCGCAGTAAATGGTGTACCATAGTTCTGATCCTATCCCTATTCACAGTGAAGTGAGTTTTGTTCCTATCCCGATTCACAGTAAAGTGGCGAACTTCTTCACCATAGGTGCTTGTCTTTGAATATGTTATAGATGGATTACATATATTTGTAATATATTGTAAGCTTAATGAGAAGTCTTAAGGGGTCCATAAAGTTATGAGTATCACGTTTTCGTAACGTTGTTATCCACAGATAAACAGGCATCCGATTTGTTTGTTTGTTTGTTTGTTTTTCCTAGTTGAACAACGCTGGATCTTCGTGCAGCGTAGAACTGATCCAATAAAACACTTTGGTAAATCTGAAGCTGTTAACACATTGAAGACTTCGGAACTTTGGCAGCTATTCCTCAATGTCAGTATCACTGACGAATTAAACATTTCTAGTAAAAAGATCCATTCTCTGACTATTTAAACGGAAAGAAACGGAATGATGAAACGCTGTTTGCAGTACTTTTTCATATGTTAAAGATAAATGAAGTGTAGGAATAAAATCCTTTGGTAAGTCTCGGTTCCAGTTGTTCAATCTTGATGACGCAGGATTCTCCTGCCACTGTAATAGAATTGGCGATTTAATTTCGTCTGACCTTCTAAACATTTTTCTTCAGAAGTGTTATGAGCAAGGACTTTTGGGTAATGCATGCGGTATACTCATCTAGATGCTAGGTCAAATTTTGCTTCTTTTGTCAAACCAAAACAGAAATTCAAGCAACTTAATGGTTGTAGGTATAAATGGAACGATATTTGTTATCAAGCTCCACAGTGAGGACACGAAAATTTTTTAAAAAATTGTTTCTTTGAAACCGCAAGAACAAGGTTGTGCGGTAGTTCTTACCAGTGTAGAGTCGGATTCATTGCTGCTCGATTGGATACTGGAAGGGCAAACATTTCTGAAAGTCGATTTATTCATTACAAGGAAAGGTGTGAAGTAGAGGGAGTTAACACATTGCGAGAGAGTTTACAGTTAGCTCCTGATAAATTCTGTGAATTCACGAGTATGTCTGCGCCTACATTTGAAAATGTTTTGAGAAAGATCGATGCACGTTTGAAATGCCCCTGTAGCAATTTCCATTCAACTAAATCGCCAGAGGGAAAATTTTTAGTCACCTTGATGTAAGTGAAACTCAATTCAACCACGTTTTGCTTTCTAAAATTTATTTTAAACCAAAACAGCCATAACAAGATTTAAACAACTGCATCTAGCGTCGCTAGTGACAAGGAATGTGCGAGACATTTTTCTGCAACAATTACATCAGAACAGAATGGCACAATAATAATAATTTCTTTCCGTCAGTATTAAGCTTAATTGCTATTTCTTTCCATATCCTCCTTCAAGTCGACCTGTTTTCGTACTAAAATTGAGTAGATGGCTAAGATTCTGGTGTCTCTACCACCGCCGTTGTAGTTCATGGTTCGCCGCCCACTCGAGACACACAGACAGGTTTGCGTTGCACGCCCCGCTGCACATTGTTAACTGCCAAGTGGAGGCGCCTCCCGAAGCGCTTGCCGCCACGACACTTCCGTATCGCCAAAGAGATTTGTGTTGCACGCTGCGTGGGAACGGCGATCTAACCTGCTGCCCCGGTCCACTCAGGCCATGGCTTAAGGCACGTTCGGCCAGTCTGGACTTGTTCGGTCTTTTTTGTGTGTGTCATCAGTCTTCTGACTGGTTTGATGTGGCCCGCCACGGATTTCTCTCCTGTGCCAACTTCTTCATCACAGAGTAGCACTTGCAACCTACGTCCTCAATTATTGGCTTCCTGTATTCTGATCTCTATCTTCCTCTGCAGTTTTCGCCCTCCACAGCTCCCTCTACTACCATGGAAATTATTCACTGATGTTTAACATATTTCCTATCATCCTGTATCTTCTCCTTGTCACTGTTTCTCACATATTCATTCCCCCTACGATTCTGCGGAGAACCTCCTCATTCCTTACCTTATCAGTCCACCTAATTTTCAACATTTATCTGTAGCACCACATCGCAAATGTTTCGATCCTCTTCGGTTCCGGTTTTCTCACAGTCCATGTTTCACTACCATACAATTCTGTGCTCCAAACGTACGTTACTGGCTCTGAGCACTGTGGGACTTAACATCTGAGGTCATCAGTCCCCTAAACTTAGAACTACTTAAACCTAACTAACCTAAGGACATTACACACATCCATGGCCGAAGCAGTATTCGAACCTGAGACCGTAGCGGTCGCGCGGTTCCAGACTGAAGCCCCTAGAACCGCTCGGCCACATCGACCGGCAAACGTACGCTACTGGCCATTGAAATTGCTACACCGACAAGAAATGCAGATGACAAACGGGTATTCATTGGACAAATATATTATACAAAAACTGACATGTGATTACATTTTCACGCAATTTGGGTGCATAGATCCTCAGAAATCAGTACCCAGAAGAACCACCTCTGGGGGTAATAACGGCCTTCATGCGCCTGGGCATTGAGTCAAACAGAGCTTGGATGGCGTGTACAGGTACTGCTGCCCATGCAGCTTCAACACGATACCACAGTTCAACAAGAGTAGTGACTGGCGTATTGTGACGGGCCAGTTGCTCGTCCACCATTAACCAGACGTTTTCAATTGGTGATAGATCTGGAGAATGTGCTGGCCAGGCCAGCAGTCGAACATTTTCTGTATCCAGAAAGGCCCGTACAGGACCTGGAACATGTGGTCGTGTATTATCCTGCTGAAATGTAGGGTTTCGCAGGGATCGAATGAAGGGTAGACCCTCGTCTGAAATGTAACGTCCACTGTTCAAAGTGCCATCAATGCGAACAGGAGGTGACCGAGATGTGTAACCAATGGCACCCCATACCATCACGCCAGGCGATACACCAATATGGCGATGACGAATACACGTTTCCAATGTGTGTTCACCGCGATGTCTCCAAACACGGATGCGACCATCATAAGATTCCATAGGGAACCAGCACGGCGTTCCGTATTACACTCCTGAACCCACCGATTCCACATTCTGGTAACAGTCATTGGATCTCGACCAATGCGAACAGCAATGTCGCGATACGATAAACCGCAATCGCGATAGGCTACAATCCGCTCTTTATCTAAGTCGGAAACGTGGTGCTACGCATTTCTCCTCCTTACATGAGGTATCACAACAACGTTTCACCAGGTAACGCCGGTCAACTGCTGTTTGTGTATGAGAAATCGGTAGGAAACTTTCCTCATGTCAGCACGTTGTAGGAGTCGCCACCGGCGCCAACCTTGTGTGAATGCTCTGAAAAGCTAATCATTTGCATATCAGAGCATCTTCTTCCTGTCGGTTAAATTTCGCGTCTGTAGCACGTCATCTTCGTGGTGTAGCAATTTTAATGGCCAGTAGTGTACATTCTCCGAGATTTGTTCCTCAAATTAAATCTAATGTTTGAAACTAGTCGACTTCTCCTGGACAGGAACGCCCTTTTGCCAGTGCTACACTACTTTCGATGTACTCCTTGCTGCGTTCGTCATCGATTATTTTGTTAGCTAAGTAGCAGAACTCATTAACCTCAACTACTCTGGGAATCATCAGACCTGATGTTAAGTTTCTCGCTGTTCTCATTAGTGCTACTTCTCATTACTTTCGCCTTTCTTCGATTTAATCTCAATCCATATTCTGCACTCATTAGACTGTTCATTCCATTTAGCAGATCATGTAATTCTTCTTCACTTTCACGCAAATTATCAATGTCATCTGCGAATCGTACCACTGTTATCCTTTCACCTTGAATTTTAATTCCACCCCTGAGCCTTTCTTTAATCTCCAACATTGCTTCTTCGATTTAAAGATTGAAGTATAGTTGCGAAAGACTTCATACCTGATTTACCTTTTTAATACGAGCACTTCGTTCTAGGTCGGTCACTCTTATTATTCCCTCGTAGCTCTGGTATATATTGTATATTACTTGTATTTCCCTATACCTTACTCCTATTTTTCTCAGAATATCGAACATCTTGCACCATTTTGCATTGTCCAATTCTTTTTCCAGATCGACAAGTCCTGTGACTCTGTCCTGATTTTTCCTTACTCTTGCTTCCACTAGTAAACGTAACTACAGAATTGTTTCTCTGGTGCCTTTACCTTTCCTAAAGCAAAACTGATCGTCATCTAACACGTCCTCAGTTTTCTATTCCATTCTTCTTTAAGTTATTCTTGTCAGATACTTGGATGCATGAGCTGTTAAGCAGACTGTGCGATTATTTTCGCACTAGTCAGCTCGTGCAGTCTTCGGAGTAGTGTGGATAATATTTCTCCGAAAGTCTGATGGTACGTCGCCAACTTCAAAATTTTTGCACACTAACGTGGATAATCATTTTTTTGACACTTCCCTCAATGATTTTATAAACTCTAATGGACTGATATCTATCCCTACTGGCTTATTTGATCTTAAGTCCTCCAAAGCTCTTTTAAATTTTGATCGTAATACTGGATCCCCTGTCTCTTCTTCAGTCATAACGTCGCCAAAGTTAACATTTCCACATATGCCGCACGGACGTCTGAAAGATACGAATACCACAATAATACGTTTACACATGTCGGTGTTTATATAGCCGCATCGGATTCCTGCCACGTTGTCTATGCGCTGCATCAGTGTCCACAAAAGGGAAGTTTTTGTTCGCCCTTAACAGTATGCATGACGAAAGTACATCTAATAGCATTAGTAATATAAAAGACAATCGTAGTAATAAATGCAAATAAATTATTAAATCTGCGTTGGATAGTAATTATCATTGTATGAAGGAACCGTTTTTGACATTGAACACAAAAAATGAACTATTTACCTGTGCAATTCATTTACTGCCACGATTTTAACGAGTCTCAAGGCCGTTAAACTCCTGACGGCTGCAACAATCCCTGATACGAAAGAAATGGAAAAAATTATTCCTGAACTACGAGAACGGGACATTATCGGATACCTATAGAAGCAAAACTTTCAAATGAATGGTCACAGCCGCAAAGATACAAATTCATCCGAAACCTGCTGTGATGGGACACGCCACTGGGGAAAAACAAAACACATTACTTTTTTTTTTGCAAATTGTTATCATTTTCTTGTGGTATTCATACACTGTGATGTTGGTTAGATATAATCAGTAGCATGTTAAAGCCGGTGTTTCCAGCTCTCATGTCAACTTCAGACGTTTTGTACAGTACGTCAAGCTAAATAACTGGGTTAGATTTTTCCTAGTTGTAGACTGAAAAAGCAATCATTGTAATGGTACTTTAATGTTTATGTGAGCAAAGAGAGTAGTGAAACAACGCAATCAAAAGGAAATCAACTTGAAGTAAGGCGTTTGGAAAGTCTTCTGTGAGCAGGACACTTTGAGAGAATGTAATTCCTACTCTGCAGCGGTGTGTGTGCGCTAATATGAAACTCTGTGTGCCGGACCGAGATTCGAACTCGAGACCTTTGCCTTACGTGGACAAGTGCTATACTTTTGCAGAAGAGCAGTTTTTGTGGGGAAATCTTCGAATATCAGGCAGCGTTTGCACTCAGTTCACGCTTTGATTTCACCACGGCAGACAGTTACGTTGTACTAGTCTGTTTCTGAAATTTACGGCTTCCGTTGCTGAACTTTCTCTTCACTTCGTGTGTTACGCTGCCAGTCCACTTGGCGGTTAATTTTCCTCAACTAATAAATCTTTATTAAAGCGAGTGTCTGGGTGTGGCACATGCAGATAGCTTCGTATGGCCAAATCGCCCTATTGACAGCGAAAAGCGGTCTCGCTTCCGCTAGGTCCCCAGATTTCAGTAGACTGCCGGCGCAAGTGCACAGCTGCTTCAGATTGGAGAACCTGTATAGAGAGGGAGCGGCCAAAGGTGAAATCGTCGCTGATTGGCTGAATACTCAGGACGCCATACTTTTACATGTTTAATGGCTAATGTGGTTCGAGTAGCGTGCGTGATGATGATGTGGGCCGATGTTAACATTACCAGTACCTGTTCCGTAGCATAATCAGAACAGTAGACCAAATGTCGATTCATTATACGTAACTTAACATCGTTAAATGAATGCACCAACAGTAAGTTGAACTGTGACGATGACTGTCGCTTCAGATTTTAATAGTAATTTATGTAAACTGTATTACACTACTGGTCATTGAAATTGCTACACCACGAAGAAGACGTGCGACAGACGCGAAAATTTAACCGACAGGAAGAAGATGCTCTGATACGCAAATCATTAGCTTTTCAGAGAATTCACACAAGGCCTGGTGCCGGTGGCAACACCTACAACGTGCTGACATGAGGAAAGTTTTCTAACGATTTCTCATACACAAACAGCAGTTGACCGGCGTTGCCTGGTAAAACGTTGTTGTGATGCCTCGTGTAAGGAGGAGAAATGCGTACCATCACGTTTACGACTTTGATAAAGGTCGGATTGTAGCCTATCGCGATTGCGGTTTATCGTATCGCGACATTGCTGCTCGCGTTGGTTGAGATCCAGTGACAGTTACCAGAATATGGAATCGGTGGGTTCAGGAGGGTAATACGGAACGCCGTGCTGGATCCCAACAGCCTCGTATCACTTGTAGTCGAGATGCCTGGCATCTTATCCGCATGGCTGTAACGGATCGTGCAGCTACGTCTTGAGCCCTGAATCAACAGAAGGGGACGTTTGCAAGACAACAACCATCTGCACGATCAGTTTGACGATGTTTGCAGCAGCATGGACTATCAGCTCGGAGACCATGGCTGCGGTTACCCTTGACGCAGCATGACAGACAGGAGCGCCTGCGATGGTGTACTCAACGACGAACCTTTGTGCACGAATGGCAAACCGAGCGAGGTGGCGCAGTGGTTAGCACACTGGACTCGCATTCGGGAGGACGACGGTTCAATCTCGTCTCCGGCCATCCTGATTTAGGTTTTCCGTAATTTCCCTAAATCTTTTCACGCAAATGCAGGGATGGTTCCTTTGAAAGGGCAGGGCCGACTTCCTTCCCAATCCCTCCCTAACCCGAGCTTGCGCTCCGTCTCTAATGACCTCGTTGTCGACGGGACGTTAAACACTAACCACCACCACCACCACACGAATGGCAAAACGTCATATTTATCGGATAAATCCAGGTTCTGTTTACAGCAGCATGATGGTCGCGTCCGTGTTTGGCGACATCGTGGTGAACACACTGGAAGCGTGTATTCGTCATCGCCATACTGGCTTGTTCGAATTGACGCCACTTTGAACAGTGGACGTTACATTTAAGATGTTTTGCGACCCGTGGTTCTACCCTTCATTCGATCCATGCGAAACCCTGGATACAGGAAATGTTCGACTGCTGCCCTGGCCAGCACATTCTCCAGGTCTCTGACCGATTGAAAACGTCTGGTCAATGGTGGCCGAGCAACTGGCTCGTCACAATACGCCAGTCACTACTCTTGATGAACTGTGGTATCGGGTTGAAGCTGCATGGGGAGCTGTACCTGTACACGCCATCCAAACTCTGGTGTGTCTGAATGCCCAAGCGTATCAAAGCCGTTATTACGGCCAGAGGTGGTTGTTCTGGCTACTGATTTCTCAGGATATATGCACCCAAATTGCGTGAAAATGCAATCACATGTCAGTTCTGGTATAATATATTTGTCCAATTAATATCTTTTTATCATTTGCATTTCTTGCTGGTGTAGCAATTTTAATGGCCAGTAGCGTATGTTTTATGAGGGATTTAAAGAGTGCGAATTACGTGTCTTACGTAACATTCAAGAGCAATAAGGTGATATTCCAGGTTGTTACTGTATCGAGAATATGTAGGAAGACGCAAGAATCGGTCAGTTAAATTTAACCCGGAAGACTGGAATCGTATAAGCTGTTTGTTGACACCAATAAATTATTGCCTTTTTATTTTTAAAGAAACGCACCCTTTTATGCTGTGATATGCCTTTATTCATGGGTGGGCAGTAACATCTCGTTATATGCACTATTGTTCAAGGTTATTCAGTGTTGCAGTGAGGAATAAAAACACAAATTTTTATTACGAAACGATTGTCGTATGATGATAGTAGCTGGCATACAAACATTAAAATTTTTCATTTATCAATAGCACACAGCGTACTTAATGCAACATATTAGCCGGCCGGAGTGGCCGAGCGGTTCTAGGCGCTACAGTCTGGAAACGGTCGCAGGTTCAAATCCTGTCTTGGGCATGGATGTATGTGATGTCCTTAGGTTAGTTGCATTTAAGCAGTTCGAAGTTTTAGGGAACATTACATGCCGGCCCGGGTGGCCGAGCTGTTCTAGGAGCTACAGACTGGAACCGCGCGACCGCTACAGTGGCAGGTCCGAATCCTGCCTCGGTCATAGACGTGTGTAATGTACTTAGGTTATTTAGGTTTAAGTAGTTCTAAGTTCATGGGGACTGATGACCTCAGATGTCAAGACCCATAGTGTTCAGAGCCATTTGAACCATTTTTGCAACATGTTGCTATACGTCTTCGTGGGAAACTGGTATGTGCATGTGTAGTGGCTGTGGCTTTTTGTGATGTTTTGTGGTTCCTGGCTGGATGAGGAGAGGGTGGTATGATAGGTGAGTAGCCGGTTTCCTCTCACTGCAACAACAAAAGCACACGTTGTTAAAATACACTTTAGTACAGGAACCAAGTGAGTACGTAACCTCAATGTGTTAATTCTTGAATCTTGTTCGTGTCCGTATCGCAACTAAGGCTAACGATCCCCCACAGCTAGCTAAGGTGGGAGGCCAGGAAGACTAACACATAGTACGACGTACTGTGCTGGGAGACTTTGGCAGCTTGGTCGGCGGCCGCTTCTTATACGCACGCTGCTTACGGGGCGCGTAGCCTGGGGGCGTGTCAAGGTCTTCTCTTGTCATGATTAGATTAGACTAGATTAGATTAGATTAGATTTTCGTTCCATAGATCCGTGCTGAGGAGATCCTCGTAGATGTGAAACAAGGCAATTTTTTTTATTTAAAGCTGAAATAACAATACTTATAGTATGAATATATACATCATTTATTTCTATTGAAAAATCCATCAATGGAGTAGAAGGAGTTGGCCACTAGTAAGCCTTTCAGGCTCCTTTTAAACTGATCTTTATGTTTGCTGGCAAATTATTGAAGATGAGTGTTCCTGAGAAGTGGACCCCTTTTTGAACCACTGTACGTGCTTTTAAGTCCTTGTGCAGATCAAATTTGTTCTTGGTATTGTAGGTATGAACTGAGCTGTTTGTTCGAAAAAGAAATGTATTATTTAGGACAAATTTCATTAATGAGTAAATATACTGAGAGGCAGTAGTTAATATACCCTGTTCGTTGAAGAGGTTTCTACAGGACGTCTGTGAATTTACTCCACAAATAATACGTATTACACGCTTTGACCCCAAAATATTATACCATATGACAATATGGAATGAAAGTAGTCAAAGTATGCAAGATTTTTCATTTTTATGTTGCTATGAATATGCTGGGTGGAAACCTCTTACAGTTTCTGAATTGCATACAGTGAGTCTTTTTGAAGTTTAATGTCAGTGAGTTGGCTTTAAACCACTAATTAATATCCATGAAAATATCATTAGCAGATCTTTCTAGAACTACACTCGACATACTATTTATTGCAATACTTGGGTCATCTGCAAACAAAACGAACTCTGCTTCTGGCAGTTTAACTGAAGAGAGATCATTTACGTACACAAGAAAAAACAATGCCCTAAGATGGATCTTTGTGGGACACTACATGTAATTTCTTCCCATTCTGATGATGACTGATGACTTAATTCACTAGTCCCTTGCACTGACACCCTTTGTTTCCTGTTAGTGAGGTATGACTTGAACCATTTTGCAGCACTGCCCGTGACACCATAGAATTCTAATTTATTTAAAAGGATGTTGTGATTCACACAATCGAATGCCTTTGGCAAATCACAGAAAATACCTGCTGCTTGTAACTTGTTATTTAATAAATTAAGTACATTTTCACTGTACGTGTAAATAGCCTTCTCGATATCAAAACCCTTCACAAATACAAACTGTGTTCTCGATAATATGTTGTTTGTGGTCAGATGGTTGAGAAGCTGCCTGTACATTACTTTTTGTAAAATTTTTGAGAATGCTGGCAAAAGTGAAATCGGCCTGTAGTTTGATGGTTTCTCTTTATCCCCTTTCTTGAATGGAGGCTTAACATCTGCATATTTTAGCCAGTCAGGAAATGTCCCAGTTATAATTGACTGGTTACACAAGTAACTTAGAATTTTATTTAACTCACAAGAACATGCCTTAATTAACTTCGTTGATATTTCATCATAACCACTAGAATGTTTGTTTTTAAAGATTTTATTATGGAAGTTATTTCGTTTGGTGAAGTGAGTGACATATTCATGTACCTGAAGGCTAGTTTTAGATATTGAAGGACATTATTTACTGATCCTAACAATCCCATTCTATCAGTAACGGATATAAAGTACTTTGTTAAATAGATTGGCCACACTACGCCCATCGGTTACTAATGTGTCATCTACCTTTAGTGCTATTTGCTCCTGTTCCTCTCTTGTTCTACCAGTCTCCTCTTTCACTATATCCCATATTGTTTTCATTTTGTTCCCTGACATTGCTATCTTCTTCTCGTAGTGCATTTGTTTAGATGTCTGAATTACTTTTTTAAATATTTTACAGTAATCCTTGTATTTAGCTAAATCGTCAGCATTGGAGCTATTCTTGGTCGACAGATACAGTTTCATTTTTGTCTTCCAGGAAATCTTTATTCCTTGTATAATCATTGGTTTTATTATAGACTTCTGTTTAATTTGAGTAATTTTTAGAGGGAAACAGTTTTGAAATATGTTACTGACATTGTTCGTGAATCTGTTATATTTTTCATTCGTGTCATGAGCACTATCAACAGCCTTCCAGTTCATATCATTGAGCAGTTTTCTAAAACACTAAATTTTTGGTTAATTGACTACTCTCCTGTCCTCAGATTTAGTAGTCTTGATAATCTGCTTACAATTTACACCTAAAACCAGGAGCTGCATGTCATGATCTGATAGTCTATTTATTACAGGATTTATGATATGATTTTGTTCCTTTGATTTGTCTATAAAATGTTATCAATGGCTGTCTTTGAGGATTTAGTGATCCTAGTTGGAAAGTTTACAGTGTGAGTTAGATAGAAAGACAACATTTCTAACTGCACGCCTGGTTCAGCGCCTGCTATACAGTGTTCCCTAGTGCTGACCGGTGTGCTGGCGAAGGCGTACGCCCGCACAGCTAGATATCTAGCAAAGGGAATGCGGTTCAACCTAAGTCAGTTCCACTTACCTTCTCAGTTACCGATTGTTTGATTTCTGTAGTGATTTGTTAATATGTAAAATGGGTTTCTTATCCTGTGAGATACGCCTGTAATATATAGGACACACATATTTTTATTTACAGTTTATTTTTAATTGCAGTCTATTGAAATTCACAGCTCAAATTATTGGTAATGAAAAATGAAGATCAATGAGTATAAATCTGAGAGTGGGTGCTTCTCTAGTGAGTATAACGTGGATAATGACTTATCCTCTATAAATTTTTACCACAGTGTCAGATGATGATGATGGTGATGGTGTTTGGCTTTTGGGGCTCTCAACTGTGCAGTCATCAAGTCCTAATTTTTACACAGTCCAGTTTTTTCCCCAATTCAATGTAGCCACTGTCACGAATGATGATATTGATGATGAAATGATGAGGACAATACAAACATCCAGTCCCCAGACAGAGAAAATCCCCAACCCGGCCGGGTATCAGATGCGTGACCCTGTGATCCAGAGGCAGCAACACCCGCCACTACACCACAAGCTGCGGACACAGTGTCAGAGTAAAGACTATAGAAGTTTGTTTTAGGATTTTCATCTGCTGTCAAATAAATTTTCCATTTTTTTTATATTTTAGTCTTTCTAAGTGTCAGTGGAAAAAAACGTTTTCTGGATTTCCCTAGTGTAGAAGATAGTACTTACATCGGGAATAACCCATTGGAAAAACATTGTGCCTCTATTGAAGAAAGGGTATAAATAGATGCCATAAAACTACAGACCAATTTCACTTTTGCCAGCATTCTCAAAAATATTAGAGAAGTAATGTACAGGCAGCTTCTCAACCATCTGACCACAAATTACATATTATCAAGAACACAGTTTGGATTTCTGAAGGGTTCTGATATCAAAAAGGCTATTTACACGTACAGTGAAAATGTACTTAATACATTAAATAACAAGTTACAAGCAGCAGGTATTTTCTGTGATTTGTCGAAGGCATTCTACTGTGTAAACCACAACATCCTTATAAATAAATTAGAATTCTATGGTGTCACGGGCAGTGCTGCAAAATGGTTCAAGACATACCTCACTAACAGGAAACAAAGGGTGTCAGTGCAAGGGACTAGTGAATTAAGTCATCAGTCATCATCAGAATGGGAAGAAATTACATGTGGTGTCCCACAAGGATCCATCTTAGGGCCATTGCTTTTTCTTGTGTACATTAATGATCTCTCATCAACTACACTGCCAGAAGCAGATTTCGTTTTGTTTGCAGATGACACAAGTATTGCAATAAATAGCATGTCGAGTGTAGTTCTAGAAAGATCTGCTAATGATATTTTCATGGATATTAATAAATGGTTTAAAGCCAACTCACTGACATTAAACTTCGAAAAGACTCACTGTATGCAATTCAGAACCTGTAAGAGGTTTCCACCCAGCATATGCATAAAGTACAAAGAAGAGTAGATAGAAGAGGTTGACAGTCTTAAATTCTTGGGATTACAACTTGATAATAAATTCAGTTGGGAGGAGCACACCACAGAACTGCAGAAACGCCTTAACAAATCTGTATTTGCAATTCGAGTGTTAGCAGACATAGGCGACATAAAAGTGAAAAGGCTTGCATACTTTGCCTACTTTCATTCCATAATGTCATATGGTATAATATGTTGGGGTAGCTCTTCAAGTCAAACAAAAGTTTTCAGAGTCCAAAAGCGTGTAATACGTATTATTTGTGGAGTAAATTCACGGACGTCCTGTAGAAACCTCTTCAAAGAACTGGGTATACTAACTACTTCCTCTCAGTATATTTAGTCCTTAATGAAATTTGTCCTAAATAATATATCTCTTTTTCCAACAAACAGCTCAGTTCATACATACAATACCAGGAACAAAAATGATCTACACAAGGACTTAAAAGCACGTACTGTAGTTCAAAAAGGGGTCCACTACTCAGGATCACTCATCTTCAATAATTTTCCAGCAAACATAAATAATTTAGTGACAAATAAAGATCAGTTTAAAAGGAGCCTGAAAGACTTACTAGTGGCCCACTCCTTCTACTCCATTGATGGATTTTTTAATAGAAACTAATGATATGTTGTATATATTCATACTATTGGTATTGTTATTTCAGCTTAAATAAAAAAATGTGTCATGTTCCACATCCACGAGTATCTCCTCAGCACTGATCTATGGAACGAAAAACTAATCTAATCGAATTTTAGAGACTACTCACTGTGACGATGAATATCCCAGTCGCAAAAGCTGAAATAGCTTCAAAATATGTGAAACAAAGCGATGAAAAATTATTAGCCGATTCCCATTACTTCCAGAATGTCATGAAAATTATAATAAATTGCTAATATTTCATTATATTTGGCGTTCCTCTAACATATTCGCTGCTTGACACCAGACTGTTCATTACAGTCTACAAGAAATGTCTAACAACATGGAAATCGTATTCACTTTAGCCATGTAACAAACAAAAAGCTACAAGTGTGCTTTGGTGCCTCTTGTTAGATCGACGTCTTGTTTTGGTAATTAGGCGAATACATTTCGCCTTGCGATTCTACCTAATTGTTCGGAAAAGAGCCCTCGAGAGCCTCAAGGTTGACCACTGTTTCTCTCTACTTTGGTTGGACCCCAGGTCATGTAGTGGAAAGTGCATTAAGATGCAAGTTATATATTTCAACTCGTATAGCTATCTTAGTGCCGCTTACTCTTAAGGTAATTGAGCAAAGGCTGTTAAACATAAAAACGAGGCATAGCCTCTTTATTTGTACGCCATATAAAGGATAATACACAGCGATTTGAGATGGAACATACATGTAAGAGACAGTCAGGTGATTTATGCACGCGTTTCATTGAACAAGCTGTGTCAAACCTGTATGTCTTTGACTCATTACTCTGTAACCTAACAGCCCCATGTATGATCAAACTTTTTATACATAGTGGTTAAACTTTTAAATCAATTATTAAATTGTAAAATCTTTAACAAATTCGTTTGTTGTATTCGTGGCAGAAACTAATGCAGTGTGTTCTTTGGAGGCTATTTATGTCGGTATTTATTGATCGACTTTCGTGTCGTGGCAGGACAAGATGAGTGAAGAAAGGGCCAGTATACCAGGTTGAAGGTGAGGCTGCTATTCCAGATGATTTTATGGAGCCTCCAGGGGCAGGAACTGAAAGAGGAGAGAAGGATACCAGGCAGTTTCTTTGTCTAGATATCCTCTGCTGAAATCCGAGGCCACTCTGCGTCCAGAAATACTGCTGACTGTTTGTTACCGTATGATCGTCTTGGAAAGTGAAGTGTTTCTTGGATTTAGAAAGATCGGTTCCATTTGGAGCAGATTTAGGACACTCTCTGAAATATCAGAAAATACAGAGTAGCAACCGCGAGAAGGCCAAGGCTACTGTATAAGCTGCGCTGTGTCTGTCCTAGGCCGCTGGCCGGGGTGGCCGAGCGGTTCTAGGAGCTACAGTCTGCAACTGCGCGACCGCTACTGTCGCAGGTTCGAATCCTGCCTCGGGCATAGATGTGTGTGATGTCCTTAGTTACTTAGGTTTAAGTAGTTCTAAATTCTAGTGGACTGATGACCTCAGAAGTTAAGTCCCATAGTGCTCTGAGCCATATTTTTTTTCTTTTTTTTTTTGCCTCCAGCTGCACTCAATTGTTGCCGGCCTCAGATTAAAAGTGTCCGGACACCTGTTAGTGGATATTATTTGGAATCGTATCTGCTCTTCGCCTTTATGATGGTTCGAGCTCTGCTGGAGACAATTTCACGAGGTGTGTCTGTGGAGGAATGGCAACCCATACTTATTGAATAGCCGAAACAAATGCTGGACACTGCGGTCTTGAGCAAAATCAACGTTCTGACTCATCCACAATGTGTTTTATTGGGTTCAGGTAGAAAGTGCTGGCAGGCCAATCAAATTCAGGTATGTTATTGTCCACATACCATTCCCTCATAGATGCTGCTTTATCACAAGGTGCATTGTCTTCCTGATACCAACATTATTCGTCTCCGAACTGTTCCTCTATTGTACGCTAAACACAATGCTTTAAAATTTCATTCTATCGGCATTTAGTGTTTTCTTAAGAGCAGATAGGGGATCACTCCCTGGCCACAAAAAACATCAGCATGCCGCAGCAGCACTTCCTCCGTACTTCATTACTGACACTGCAAATGATGACAAGTGTAAGTAGGATCTTTATGTTTTTACTTTGGTAACGCCACGTAGCGCTCTGTATGAAAATCCATGACTGTGCTGTGTGCGATCTGTGGCTGGTTGGCATTATTGGAATATTCGGTATCTTAATGTTGGGCAGATTGATGTGAACAGTGCGTAGCGTTGCGCAGTTCGAGGTGAACCACCAGCAGTGGTGGATGAGGGCAGACAAATACCACAGTTTTGAGAGCTGACGATCTGGACTTGTGTCCGTTAGAGAAATGAAATTTGTAAGACTGGATGTGGCTGGCTCTAAGCACTATGGGACTTAACTTCTGAGGTCATCAGTCCCCTAGAACTTAGAACTACTTAAACCTAACTAACCTAAGGACATCACACTCATCCATGCCCGAGGCAGGATTCGAACCTGCGACCGTAGCGGTCGAGCAGCCCCAGACTATAGCATCTACAATCGCTCAGCCACTCTGGCCGGCTAAGATTGGATTTCATGAACTGATATACTTTCGAACATTATTAAGGTAAATACATTGTTTTTCTCTATCAAAATCTTTCATTTGCTTACTATGCCTATTAGTAGTTAGCGCCCTCCGTAGTTAAAGTCTTTTATTTAGCTGACAGTATTGGCGTTCACTGTATTGCAGTAGTTCGAGTAACGAAGATTTTTGTGAGGTAAGTGATTCATGAAAGGTATAGGTTATTGTTAGTCAGGGCCATTCTTTCGTAGGGCTTTTGAAACTCACATAGCGTTGTGCTAAAAATATTGTGTGTCAGTTTAAGCACAGTCATTTATAATTTTTCTAAGTGGACGTTTCACAAATAATGTTTTCCAGATATTCGCCAAACCCAAGCCCTTCCAAGGATTGCAACAGGGTCCAGCGTGATTCAACACTATAGTACTCGTTTCCAGGCATTCACTGTCCAATGCCGTCGCTCTTCACTTCACCTCAAGCCTTGCTCAGCGCTGATTGTAGGAATGTGTGACTTGTCAGAATCTGCCCGACAGCTGTAAACCGTTTTTTCAACTCCCTGCTCACAGTAGTTGTACTAGATAGATTTCTGGTGGCACTTTAGAACTCACGAGTGAGTGCATCCACTGATTTTATGTGCTGTTTTCATTGCCAGTCTCTGCAGTGATCGACTCCCCCTGTACATTAGTACATCACGTCGGCCTGCTCTTGATTTAGCTGTATTTGTTCCCTTGCAGGCCGAAGTGGCCGTGCGGTTCTAGGCGCTTCAGTCTGGAACAGCTCGACCGCTACGGCCGCAGTTTCGAATCCTGCCTCGGGCATGGATGTGTGTGACGTCCTTAGGTTAGTTAGGTTTACTTAGTTCTAAGTTCTAGGCGACTGATGACCTCAGAAGTAAGTCGCATAGTGCTCAGAGCCATTTGAACCATTTGTTCCCTTGCGTTACCATCACATCACAGGCAGTCGACTTGTTGTTGTTGTTGTGGTCTTCAGTCCTGAGACTGGTTTGATGCAGCTCTCCATGCTAATCTGTCCTGTGCAAGCTCCTTCATTTCGCAGTACCTACTGCAACCTACATCCTTCTGAATCTGCTTAGTGTATTCCTCTCTTGGTCTCCCTCTACGATTTTTACCTTCCACGCTGCCCTCCAATGCTAAATTTGTGATCCCTTGATGCCTCAGGACATGTCCTACCAACCGATCCCTTCTTCTAGGCGAGTTGTGCCACAAACTTCTCTTCTCCCCAATCCTATTCAATACCTCCTCATTAGTTACGTGATCTACCCACCTAATCTTCAACATTCTTCTGTAGCAACACATTTCGAAAGCTTCTATTCTCTTCTTCTCCAAACTATTTATTTACCGTGTTTCGCGTCCATACATGGCTACACTCCATACAAATACTTCCAGGAACGACTTCCTGACATTTAAATCTATACTCGATGTTAACAAATTTCTCTTCTTCAGAAACGCTTTCCTTGCCATTGCCAGTCTACATTTTATATCCTCTCCACTTCGACCATCATCAGTTATTTTGCTTCCCAAATAGCAAAACTCCTTTAATACTTTTAGTGCCTCATTTCGTAATCTAATTCCCTCAGCATCACCCAACTTAATTCGACTACATTCAATTATCTTTGTTTTGCTTTTGTTGATGTTCATCTTATACCCACCTTTCACTGTCCATTCCGTTCAACTGCTTTTCCAAGCCCTTTACTGTCTCTGACAGAATTGCAATGTCATCGGCGAACCTCAAAGTTTTTATTTCTTCTCCCTGGATTTTAATACCTACTCCAAATTTTTCTTTTGTTCCCTTTACTGGTTGCTCAATATTCAGACTGAATAACATCGGGGAGAGGCTACAACCCCTTCTCACTCCCTTCCCAACCACTGCTTCCCTTTCATTCCCCTCGACTCTTATATCTGCCATGTGGTTTCTGTACAAATTATAAATAGCCTTTCACTCCCTGTATTTTACCCCTGCCACCTTTAGAATTTGAAATAGATTACTCCCGTCAAAATTGTCAAAAGCTTTTTCTAAGTCTACAAATGCTAGAAACGTAGGTTTGCCTTTTCTTAATCTTCCTTCTAAGATAAGTCGTAAGGTCAGTATTGCCTCACGTGTTCCACCAGTTTTTTCATTCGTCTGTAAAGAATTCGTGTTAGTATTTTGCAGCTGTGACTTATTAAAATGATAGTTCGGTAATTTTCACATCTGTCAACACCTGATTTCTTTGGGTTTGGAATTATATTCTTCTTGACGTCTGAGGGTATTTCGTCTGTGTCGTACATCTTGTTCATCAGATGTTAGAGTTTTGTCAGGACTGGCTCTGCCAAGGCCATCAGTAGTTCCAATGGAATGTTGTCTACTTCAGGGGCCTTGTTTCGACTCAGGTGTTTCAGTGCTCTGTCAAACTCTTCACGCAGTATCGTATCTCCCATTTCATCTTCATCTACATCCTCTTCCATTTCCATAATATTATCCTCAAGTACATCGTCCTTGTATAGACCCTCTATATACTCCTTCCACTTTTCTGCTTTCCCTTCTTTGGTTAGAACTGGGTTTCCATCTGAGCTCTTAATATTCGTACAAGTGGTCCTCTTTTCTCCAAAGGTCTCTTTAATTTTCCTGTAGGCAGTATCTATCTTACTCCTAGTGAGATAAGCCTCTATATCCTTACATTTGTCCTCTAGCCATCCCTGCTTAGCCATTTTGCACTTCCTGTCGATGTCATTTTTGAGACGTTTGTATTCCTTTTTGCCTGCTTCATTTGCTTCATTTTTATATTTTCTCCTTTCATCAATTAAATTCAATATTTCTTCTGTTACCCAAGGATTTCTAGCAGCCCTCTTCTTTGTACCTACTTTATCCTCTGCTGCCTTCACTACTTCATCCCGCAAAGCTACCCATTCTTCTTCTATTGTATTTCTTTCCCCCATTCCTGTCAATTGCTCCCTTATGCTCTCCTTGAAACTCCGTACAACCTCTGGTTCTCTTAGTTTATCCAGGTCCCATCTCCTTAAATTCCCACCTTTTTGCAATTTCTTCAGTTTTAATCTACAGTTCATAACCAATAGATTGTGGTCAGAGTCCACATCTGCCCCTGGAAATGTCCTACAATTTAAAACCTTGTTCCTAAATCACTGTCTTAACATTATATAATATATCTGATACCTTTTAGTATCTCCAGGATTCTTACATGTGTACAACCTTCTTTTATGTTTCTTGAACCAAGTGTTACGTATGATTAAGTTATGCTCTGTGCAAAATTCTACCAGACGGCTTCCTCTTTCATTTCTTAGCCCCAATCCATATTCACCTACTACGTTTCCTTCTCTCCCTTTTCCTAGTGTCGAATTCCAGTCACCCATGACTATTAAATTTCGTCTCCCTTCACTACCTGAATAATCTCTTTTATCTCATCATACATTTCTTCAATTTCTTCGTCATCTACTGAGCTAGTTGGCATATAAACTTGTACTACTGTAGTAGCCATGGGCTTCGTGTCTATCTTGGCCACTATAATACGTTCACTATGCTGTTTGTAGTAGCTTACCCGCACTCCTATTTTTTATTCATTATTAAAGCTACTCCTGCATTACCCCTCTTTGATTTTGTATTTATAACCATGAATTCACCTGACCAGAAGTCTTTATCCTCGTGCTACCGAACTTCACTAATTCCCACTATATCGAAATTTAACCTATCCATTGCCCCTTTTAAATTTTCCAACCTACTTGCCCGATTAATGGTTCTGACATACCACGCTCAAATCCGTAGAATGCCAGTTTTCTTTCCCCTGATAACGACGTCCTCTTGAGTAGTCCCCCCCCGGAGATCCGAATGAGGGACTATTTTAACTCCGGAATATTTTACCCAAGAGGTCGCTATCATCATTTAACCATACAATAAATGTGCATGTCCTCGGGAAAAATTACGGCTGTAGTCCCCTTGCTTTCAGCCGTTCGCAGTACCACAACAGCAAGGCCGTTTTGGTTAGTGTTAAAAGGCCAGATCAGTAAATCATCCAGACATTTGCCCCTGCAACTACTGAAAAGGCTGCTGCCCCTCTTCAGGAACCACACGTTTGTCTGGCCTCTCAACAGATTCCGATCCGTTGTGGTTGCACCTACGGTACTGCTATCTGTATCGTTGAGGCACGCAAGCCTCCCCACCAACGTTCAAGGTCGACTTAGGAGGACTGAAAAGAGTTGAAACTGAAAAAATCTAGATAGCAGGGATCTGGATTGTTTGAGGTGCTGGGATATAAAATGTGATGTCTGTAGCAGAAAACAGGTATATTTGTAAATACAAACCAGTAGGATTATCGTACCAATATATTTTCCTGTTTAACACAACTGCAGCAAATATGTGCGAGTACAATGTAATCAAACAGTAAAATAGTTGTAAGTAGTATGTTAATTAATCTGTACAAATACAAGTCCTCCATTTGTATTGTACAAACACAGCCACACTAAAACAGGGAAAAGAATCTTTAGCAGGAACACATGTTGCTAAATCAAACACAAGACAAATTTTTTCTTCGGCTCGAGCCATACTGCAAGAAATTTGTCCACTTAAATTATTTTCAACTGCAATTCAGAAAATGAGATCCCACTGGTTGCAGTGATAAGTATGGGTGCGAATAATTAACTTCAGCCAGACGCCGATCTGATAAACCGTGTACAATAATAATTCAAGATTTGCCACCCAACTGAGCTATGACTGTTGATTTGAGGATTCAATTTCTAATTGATTTACCAGTTAAACAAAACAATATTAAAACAATGAGCAACGATGTCAATAAATTAAAACCGAAAGCGCCAGCTGGCTTCCACTAATAGACTGTGCACAGCACAAGTGATACTCCAAATTAGATATGGAGCTCGAATATGTAAAACACCCCCAGATTCTTAGTAAAATTTGTTGCACTGAGCACAGTTTCATTAAAGTAATGGGAATCCATTGGAAAGCAGAATGCCCAAACGAGCTCAATTAAACTAAGTACGTCTACTTTCCTGACACTAACACGTGTTGCAACCAACTCTCAGTCTCACCCTGGTAGCTGAGTAGTCAGCGCGACGGATGTCATACCTAATGACCTGTGTTCGAGTCCCGGCTGGGTCGGAGATTTTCTCTACTCAGGGACAGGTTGTTGTGTTGTCCTTATCATCATCATTTCATCGCAATTGGACGAAGTGGCGTAAACTCGAAAGACTTGCACCAGGCGAACGGTCTACCCGATGGGAGGCCCTAGCCACACGGCATTTCCATTTCCATATCAACTCACAGTCTTCGTAAATCATCCACAATAAGCAAGAGGCAAAAGTCACACGCAGGCAAATGCATAGATCAAATCAGTTTTACAAATTACGCTATCAGTAAAGAGGATTTCGCAAGTGGGTTAAGTGTAGCACAGAGTAGAAGCTCGTGGCAGCACGGAATAAGACGCTCATCAAACAAATCACTCTGTTCCCGCTGCTTTAACCTGCATGTGTAAATCCCACTTGTAGTTCGAGCGTGTTTCCCGACAGGGCCAGTTTGTCAGTGCAGAAGTCCGTTCAACGTACGGCCTAATTTTGGACTTCTCCACGAAGTCATAAGGGCCAAGATCTACCTAGTGGGATTAAAGTACCCTAGCACTCCATGATCACCGTAATGTAATGCTAAAGGAAAGATGAAATCGCAAAAATCTAAGCTTCTGGGAATGGCTAGCACTGAAACTAACTACGATTTTTATTTAATTCCATAATTTTGATTGGTGGACGTACCTGACCGAAATTCTTGCGTATTTTACTCAGGCGAATTTCACCAACAAAAAAAGTATGTCACTGCACATTCTTCACGAAAGTGTCCTGCAAAAGTTAACGAAATCTCAAAATCATTGTTAGCAACACTATTACTGTAAGACGTAACAGAGGTAGAGTATGTCAACGCATTGTTATTTCAAGCGGCGCAACAATAAGTTTAGTTATGTAGTCTTGTAGCGAGTAGCAGAGCCAATGTCGCGGTGTATTGGTCGCGATAGGTCTCGAAACTCAATTGTTGGCAGCATAGGTACCACGTCAAATATTTGGCGGGTCGGATACCGGGGATATCCAGCCAGCTGACGCGGGCCGGCTTGCCGGCCCTCGCGGGCCGCTTTCGGCCCGCGGGCCGTAGTTTGGAGACCCCTGGTTTATACGTAATTGGAGCCGCTCCTCAATTTGCCTCTCAATTGCTGAGTGCATACCGCTTCGTACACTGGATGGTCTCCCATCAAAGCCCCAGCCAAGCCCGACAGCGCTTCCTTCAGTGATCTCACATGTTTCTCTGCCTCGTGATGACTGGGTGTTGTGTATTGTCCTTTGGTTAGTTAGGTTTAAGTAGTTCTAAGTTCTGGGGGACTGATGACCTCAGAAGTTAAGTCCCATAGTGATCAGAGCCATGTGAACCATTTTTGAACTAGATGCTGGACCCATGTGACGACGACGGAAGCAAGGTAGCGATTTTCGTCGTGCTCCGATGTTACACAGCCTGGTACGTCCAGCTTAACGATGTACGCAGAACGAGGACTCGTGTGACAAGAAGCCGTGCTGCCTCTCCTGTTGTCGTGCGCACCATTGCAGACCGGCATCGCTCTGTTGCTGCCTCAAGGAAAGCCCCAACAATGAGCACCATGCTGTCAATCTGTGGCCTAAGCACACCGACACGCAGTTCGTGTGAAAGGCTGTCGTGCTGTAAACATTTCTTGACTCAGCTTATGTAACGGGGCAGTAGTACTGCATAGCGCCGAGTGAAAGATTTCAGTCCTCTCGGCCGCTGGTGGCGTGGGACCGTTTGGGTCAAAATGGTTCAAATGGCTCTGAGCACTATAGGACTTAACATCTATGGTCATCAGTCCCCTAGAACTTAGAACTACTTAAACCTAACTAACCTATGGACATCACACATCACGAGGCAGAGAAAATCCCTGACGCCGTTTGGGTCATGCATGGCTTAAAACAGCCCTCTTGAATCGACAGGTTCCCTATTAGCATTACAGACGTGGGACCTCGACCAACGGGAACAGCAATTCGGACACGTGCCGGTTGCCTTTTCACCTTCTTATAAGTGGCATAACATGATCTCCTCGCTAGCAAACAATACTGAAATATGATTTCTGAATAAGGTACACATCGTGAAACGCTTCCTTATAGTACAGAAATGTCTATAACAAAATTTCGTCCTTATTTTTGGGAGAAAATGGATATCAGAGAAAGGCAATTTGGCAACTACACTCCTGGAAATTGAAATAAGAACACCGTGAATTCATTGTCCCTGGAAGGGGAAACTTTATAGACACATTCCTGGGGTCAGATACATCACATGATCACACTGACAGAACCACAGGCACATAGACACAGGCAACAGAGCATGCACAATGTCGCGCTAGTACAGTGTATATCCACCTTTCGCAGCAATGCAGGCTGCTATTCTCTCATGGAGACGATCGTACAGATGCTGGATGTAGTCCTGTGGAACGGCTTGCCATGCCATTTCCACCTGGCGCCTCAGTTGGACCAGCGTTCGTGCTGGACGTGCAGACCGCGTGAGACGACGCTTCATCCAGTCCCAAACATTCTCAATGGGGAACAAATCCGGAGATCTTGCTGGCCAGGGTAGTTGACTTACGCCTTCTAGAGCACGTTGGGTGGCACGGGATAGATGCGGACGTGCATTGTCCTGTTGGAACAGCAAGTTCCCTTGCCGGTCTAGGAATGGTAGAACGATGGGTTCGATGACGGTTTGGATGTACCGTGCACTATTCAGTGTCCCCTCGACGATCACCAGAGGTGTACGGCCAGTGTACGAGATCGCTCCCCACACCATGATGCCGGGTGTTGGCCCTGTGTGCCTCGGTCGTATGCAGTCCTGATTGTGGCGCTCACCTGTACGTCGTCAAACACGCATACGACCATCATTGGCACCAAGACAGAAGCGACTCTCATCGCTGAAGACGACACGTCTCCATTCGTCACTCCATTCACGCCTGTCGCGACACCACTGGAGGCGGACTGCACGATGTTGGGGCGTGAGCGGAAGACGGCCTAACGGTGTGCGGGACCGTAGCCCAGCTTCATGGAGACGGTTGCGAATGGTCCTCGCCGATACCCCAGGAGCAACAGTGTCCCTAATTTGCTGGGAAGTGGCGGTGCGGTCCCCTACGGCACTGCGTAGGATCCTACGGTCTTGGCGTGCATCCGTGCGTCGCTGCGGTCCGGTCCCAGGTCGACGGGCACGTGCACCTTCCGCCGACCACTGGCGACAACATCGATGTACTGTGGAGACCTCACGCCCCACGTGTTGAGCAATTCGGCGGTACGTCCACCCGGCCTCCCGCATGCCCACTATACGCCCTCGCTCTAAGTCCGTCAACTGCACATACGGTTCACGTCCACGCTGTTGTGGCATGCTACCAGTGTTAATGCGATGGAGCTCCGTATGCCAGGGCAAACTGGCTCACACTGACGGCGGCGGTGCACAAATTCTGCGCAGCTAGCGCCATTCGACGGCCAACACCGCGGTTCCTGGTGTGTGATCATTGCTTGTACAGCCCTCTCGCAGTGTCCGGAGCAAGTATGGTGGGTCTGACACACCGGTGTCAATGTGTTCTTTTTTCCATTTCCAGGAGTGTATATAATCCCATGTCAGAGATGTTTCTTCATTCAGTGATGTGTGGTTTTTCTGTGTAGTTAGTGACGTGGACGTTGTAATAGAAAACTCGAGCTGAAATGTTCGATGTCGAGTGTAGGTGTAAATTTCTCTATTTCGTAAATTGCACTGCGAGATATTGTTCTTCCCTTCTTTTACACTCCATAACTACATGATTATGTATTCCTCATATGGCAGTTGCAGCATATCTTATACAAAACGGGTGTAATGGCTCTTTTCAAGTTAAAAACATCTCTTGATATCGTGTACGCATCGTTTAAAAAACAGCGAACGCTTGAGCATCTTTGCTTGGACCTTTACCTATAATAGAACACTCTAAATCGAGTAATCCAATGCACTTTGCAGTAAATGTGCATAACTGCTACACAGAATCGAAAGAAGATACATGTCATACATGTGACAGTGTTGCCAAACTGCCTTCCTCTCATGTCCGGTTTCTAACGAAAATACTCAGTGGGCGCGATTTTGTTGCAGAATTCTGTACTCATAGTATGCCAGGAATCGCTCCGTACCCTTCAAGTGCGTGAATTTAGGTTCGCCCTCTGCACTAAGTGCGTTCGTGCTGAAGTACTAATCATTCGTTTATTGAGATATATACGTTGTTCATTCGACATTTCTGGCTGGCCGATTTAGTAATGTTACGATTTTTATGGGCAGTAGTGTAATTTTGCGCTTGACGGTCGAGTGGCTAGGATAAAGGGCTCCAAAATGCGTGTGCACTCTGTAGTTACTGATCTGTGTTAATGCTCAAGTTATGTGCTAGATAAACCAAAATTGCAATTTAACCACAGCCACTCAAAGGGGATGGGAGGCTAGGGATGTTTACTGATGGACAAACTTGTGGTTGGTACATAATTTTAATTTCAACTAAAGAAGAAATTTCATTATTAGAAGTACAGAATCAGAACAACAACATAAAAATTTAATTCGGACCTTTGTACTCTCAACAAAATATACAAATGACTTGAACCGTGGGCCCTTTAAAAAAAATTACAAATGGAATTACCAAAGATCAAGTCATTATATTTCGGACGCTTGAACTTCACGAAACTGGGAAAAACTGTGTGCTTAGATCATGAATTAATATAACAAACAATTATTAAAGATAATAATTCCATCTGATTGCAAAAGGATCACAGATACCACCATGAGCACACTATCAAGTTCCTTGCTTACGTAACCAAAATTTACATAACACTAATAATTCACCATGAGTTATTTGTGAAAAGATCTCGTCCGTCCCGGCGGACAGGCCGGATATTTAACTACAGGATGGAAGTGCGGCCTATACACACTGGTACTGAGAACAGTCGTGTAGAAAGCAACCGCCAAGTAATTTCGAAGATGATCAGGCTGCAAGCGAGGCAGAAAATTCGCCGAACACACACAATTTCATCCTGCCATCAAGAAGACAAACCCCATCTGTCCACATCCACACCATTTCTGCAACAGCAAATAATACACGTGGCTAACAAATTCAACTCGTTAGTCACCTTTTTCAAGACCATGCAAGGCATACTAACTACGTGACTATTTGTAACATAACTAAAAACCAAACTGAGGCATTTAATGAATAGAAAACAATAAAAATTACACGTGACTTAACAAAAGCTCTGCTCTTTATATTAAAAGAAGTCTACAACCAAAACTTGGCGAAGGGCACACTAATTAATGAACGCCCTCATCTCGTGGTCGTGCGGTAGCGTTCTCGCTTCCCGCGCCCGGGTTCCCGGGTTCCGGTGGTGTCAGGGATTTCCTCTGCCTCGTGATGGCTGGGTGTTGTGTGATGTCCTTAGGTTAGTTAGGTTTAAGTAGTTCTAAGTTCTAGGGCACTGATGACCATAGATGTTAAGTCCCATAGTGCTCAGAGCCAGCCAATTAATAAACAACAACAAATTAACGCTGAAAGGAACCTTTAAAACAAGCAGTAAAACTCTATACCCTTTTAAATTTACCGAAATAGTTAGAATCCGCTCCGCGGATGCAACACTTCGAAGCCTTAGACTTGGTAAGTTCCATATAACACTCTGTTATTCAAAACCATCCTTAACTGATCTCCGGCAGATACAACATGCCACCACAAGTTTCACAAATCTTCACAGGTTAACCGGAGAATGTGAATCATATGTAACTTCACGCTTCCAGTTACGCGATGAGAAGATGTCCAGCATGTAATGACGGACCTGCCACCGTTTCGTCGACTAATCAACACTGTACATCCGGCGCGCGGCAAAACGGCGAGGACGCAGATCCCCAGGCACAGCGGATAGAAACGCGGGCCTGCCTTCAAAACATGTTGCCTCGTTGAATGCCGACCGGAGAGAGAGCAATGCCACACGCCGGAAAACCAAACGAGGAACAGTCAGAGATACAAGACCAGACGGGTGTCGATATCAGCGGCGCAAGTGGAGCATATCTAGCGCCAGTCGCCACGGCTCAACCTCGCCCTCCTATTCGAGAACCACCCGCCAGAGCGGCTAACGCCCAAAAAACTCTCACGCCAACTTAACCTGGTTCAAGCGTATTCTGGAAACCCTACTCGAGTTAGTCTCCTTTACCTGGAAATCTTACAGATTCGGCACGGCCCACGATATCTCGGCTTAAGCTTCCCCTGTGCATCCTGACCCGTAGGAGCGGCCGTATTGCGAACAAATACCAAATCGCCAATTTTCCCCAGAAAGAGTTTTCGCCCTTTATTGTACCTAATTGCCTGCCGACTGTGTGATAAATGTATACACTCCTGGAAATAGAAAAAAGAACACATTGACACCGGTGTGTCAGACCCACCATACTTGCTCCGGACACTGCGAGGGTACTGTACAAGCAATGATCACACGCACGGCACAGCGGACACACCAGGAACCGCGGTGTTGGCCGTCGAATGGCGCTAGCTGCGCAGCATTTGTGCACCGCCGCCGTCAGTGTCAGCCAGTTTGCCGTGGCATACGGAGCTCCATCGCAGTCTTTAACACTGGTAGCATGCCGCGACAGCGTGGACGTGAACCGTATGTGCAGTTGACGGACTTTGACCGAGGGCGTATAGTGGGCATGCGGGAGGCCGGGTGGACGTACCGCCGAATTGCTCAACACGTGGGGCGTGAGGTCTCCACAGTACATCGATGTTGTCGCCAGTAGTCGGCGGAAGGTGCACGTGCCCGTCGACCTGGGACCGGACCGCAGCGACGCACGGATGCACGCCAAGACCGTAGGATCCTACGCAATGCCGTAGGGGACCGCACCGCCACTTCCCAGCAAATTAGGGACACTGTTGCTCCTGGGGTATCGGCGAGGACCATTCGCAACCGTCTCCAAGAAGCTGGGCTACGGTCCCGCACACCGTTAGGCCGTCTTCCGCTCACGCCCCAACATCGTGCAGCCCGCCTCCAGTGGTGTCGCGACAGGCGTGAATGGAGGGACGAATGGAGACGTGTCGTCTTCAGCGATGATAGTCGCTTCTGCCTTGGTGCCAATGATGGTGGTATGCGTGTTTGGCGCCGTGCAGGTGAGCGCCACAATAAGGACTGCATACGACCGAGGCACACAGGGCCAACACCCGGCATCATGGTGTGGGGAGCGATCTCGTACACTGGCCGTACACCTCTGGTGATCGTCGAGGGGACACTGAATAGTGCACGGTACATCCAAACCGTCATCGAACCCATCGTTCTACCATTCCTAGACCGGCAAGGGAACTTGGTGTTCCAACAGGACAATGCACGTCCGCATGTATCCCGTGCCACCCAACGTGCTCTAGAAGGTGTAACTCAACTACCTCGGCCCTCAAGATCTCCGGATCTGTCCCCCATTGAGCATGTTTGGGACTGGATGAAGCGTCGTCTTACGCGGTCTGCACGTCCAGCACGAACGCTGGTCCAACTGAGGCGCCAGGTGGAAATGGCATGGCAAGCCGTTCCACAGGACTACATCCAGCATCTCTACGATCGTCTCCATGGGAGAATAGCAGCCGGCATTGCTGCGAAAGGTGGATATACACTGTACTAGTGCCGACATTGTGCATGCTCTGTTGCCTGTGTCTATGTGCCTGTGGTTCTGTCAGTATGATCATGTGATGTATCTGACCCCAGGAATGTGTCAATAAAGTTTCCCCTTCCTGGGACAATGAATTCACGGTGTTCTTATTTCAATTTCCAGGAGTGTATTATTCCGAAACCGCTGCCAATTTTCTCTCAAACCTTCAGGAGTGATCTATGCCGTCAACAAATCACTGATACTCCACAAGTTCGAGAGGGAAGACTTAACAGAATACGCAAAGATTAACGCATTGGTTGCGACACCAGTGGCCCCATGTCTCGCGGAATTAAATACCTGATTAAGCCAGGGAACACTCAAATCCCATCTATTCGGTGACTTAAAATGGAACATAGTCAAGACCGCCTTTAAATTCCGGTTCACCCTCTAATCTAAGAACGCCTTTGGATAGTATGGAGTGGTGGTAATATGTTTGCCCGTGGTTGAAACAAAATGCCTTAAAGGTCCTCAATAAGAAGGCAGGATTTAGGTGGCCCAGACCATGAAATTACTCTAGCCAACTGGTGAGTGATAATATTAGCCGTAACCCCACGAGTTGGTAGCAACCACACAAAGCGAGAGAAGGCATCAACTACAACCAATGTATATTTGTCCCCCTTCTAGTGCGCGGCAAAGGTCCGATGTAATCAATAAAGACTCTATCGAGAGGGTAATCTTCCCTTTGAGATTGCTACAGCCCACGAGGAGCGCCTTAGTTGTGTTTCGCCGTTTTACATGCCTGACAATCTGCAACCAAACGACTCACGTCGCGATGCATTGAGGGCCAAACAAATATTTCACGTACCTTGGCTAAGGTCTTATAGAGGCCTAAATGGCCACCAACTACAGACTAGTGGAAGAACTTAACTACGATAGATACAGGACAACTCGGCAAGCAAATCTTTAACTGCTCGCCCTTTCCCACCTGCTTGCAAAGCACTCCACGACCTAGACCATAACCTGGAGGAAGCTCCCCTACCATTAACTTCTTCCTCACCGGTCTCCAGACCGAGTCCTCCGACTGCTTTTCTTGCATCTTCGTACATACATATTTAAATTGGATGAAGGTGGGTCACAGGTGGTATAATATTTGTTGAAAATAAAACTCCTCCAGCGGCACTTAAGATATTATATTTATTTGGCTTTTCTAATGGCTCTGAACAATATGGGACTCAACTGCTGTGGTCATCAGTCCCCTAGAACTTAGAACTACTTAAACCTAACTAACTTAAGGACATCACACACACCCATGCCCGAGGCAGGATTCGAACCTGCGACCGTAGCAGGGGCGCGGCTTGGGACTGAGCGCCTAGAACCTTTGGCTTTTCTTGCAGGTTGCAAAATAGCTCCGCAATATCCGACAATGTGGCTCCCACTACACACAGCGGTTGAGATCTTTGGGCCTCGGAAGGCTCCTCAATAAACATACGACTTAACGCGTCAGCTGCAGCGTTATCGGACCCCTTAATATGTTTGACGTCAAAACTAAATGCTGAAATATGCACAGTACAACATGCAATTCGGCCGGTTTGTCGTGGCCTAGCCAGAACCCAGCTCAAAGCCTGGTCATCTGTCTCCAAAAGAAAATGCTTATGCTCAAGATAAACTTCTCTAAGCCAAATATAACTGCCAGGGCCTCCATTTCATAAACAGAATAATTTGACTTGGGACCAGATAAACGGCGTCACAAGTAGGCTAAGGGCTTCCTTTCCCAGTCCTCCTTCTGCAAATACACGGCTGCAGTGCCCGCATGGAAAGCGTTAGTTTGTTCTTATCGAAATTCGGTACAGCTAATAAGGGTCGATTAGAAATGGCAACCGTAAGTTCTTGAAAGGCAATTTGCTGGGCCTCACCCCAAACGAACTCCCTATCCAGCTAATTGGGCCAAATTCGATATGAACTTGAGAAAGAAATTTGCCATTCCCACAAAACGGGCAAGTTCCTTCTTACTCAGTGGAGTGGGGCACTCGCGCAAAAACCTTAGTTCTTTCCTGATCAATGCTGACCCCCTTAGCCGAGACCAGGTGCCCCAAAAACGAGATCTGCGACCTACAAAGGGCACTCTTCGAGCGTTTGACGGTCAGCCCTGCCGAACGTGATCCAGATGACCCATGTGATCGTCTAGGGTTCGACTATATAGCACAATCCATTAAATTTCGGGCATGTAGCCGCACAAATAAAACTTCCTCTACTGATATTTCGGCCGCGTATCGTTCGGCCACCTTCATAGCGAGTCACAAGACTGACGACAAGGTTTTTTTTCTTTATTGTTATTTTCAAATCTGTTTACAGGCAGGCCTGCAGCAGCATACTACGCCGCTCTTTGGCCTCATAGAAACACACAAGATACAAATGAAATCAATGTGAGACAAAAATACGGTTGACATATAAACGGAGACAAACACTTTTTAAAATACATGGAGCCGTTCACGGGCGTAGAGTCCAAGATAAAAGTTGTTCAGACACTTGGACATATACATAGACGAAAATTGTTACACGTGAACGTAGGTGCACAAAACGAATAACACTGAACCACTTAAGCACAAACGACGGCACACACGGAAACACGAGGCGTCGATCTCCGGCGCGCGAATGTTCACTAACCGTGTACGATTCCGAGGACCTGCCAAAAGAGGAGGAGGGGGGGAGGGGTGGTAGAGGGAGAGGGAGAAGGAGAGAGGAGAAACGATGCCATTGGCAGGGGAGATAGGGGGAGGGCAGAAGGAGGGGGGAAGCCCAGGGGAAGAGGGGTGGAGGAAGGGGATGGGGGAAAAGGAAAGAGAAGAGAGGGACGGTACCAAAAGGAGAGGACACAAGAAGTGGAGGTGGGGAGGATCAAAGTTGATAGGAGGGGTAGATGAAGGGAAGGAGGACATCATCAGGGAGGGGGAGCTGGCGGAAGCCACCTTGGGAGAGCGTAAGGAGGGTGGAGAGATGGAAACCGGGTTGAACGTGGGAATACAGGCACAGCAGCAGGCGGGGATAGGAGAGGATGGGCGAGACAAGCGGGTGAGGAGGGTCGAGTTTGCGGGAGGTGTACAGGATCCGTTCCCTTTCAAGGAGAAGGAGGAGGTAGGGGAGAGGAATGAGATAGGACAGGATCCACGTGGGGGAGGGGAGACAGATGCGATAGGCGGAGAGCATGGCATTCAGGGATTTGAAGGGATTGTCAAAAGGTAGGGGAGGGGGGCGGAGATCCAGGCCAGATGGACGTAGCAAAGGATAGGGTGGACGAGTGATTTATAGGTGTGGCGGATGGTAGAGGGGTCCAGACCCCACATAAGGCCCAAAAGGAGCTTGAGGAGTGTGCTTTGGCTTGGACTGTTTGGAGATGGGGGGTCCAGGAGAGGCGACGGTCGAGGGTGACGCCAAGGTACTTGAGGGTGGGAGAGAGGGCGATAGGATGGCCATAGACAGTGAGATAGAAATCAAGGAGGCGGAAGGAAGGGGTGGTTTTGCCGACAATGATCGCATGGGTTTTGGAGAGATTGACCTTGAGCAACCAATGGTTGCACCAAGCGGTGAACTGGTCAAGATGGGATTGGAGAAGGTGTTGGGAGCGCTGCAGAGTGGGGACAAGGGCAAGGAAGGCGGTGTCATCGGCAAACTGGAGAAGGTGGACGGGGGGTGACGGCGTCAGCATGTCCGCCATATACTAAAGGTACAGAAGGGGAGAGAAGACAGAGCCTTGGGGCACACTGGCGGAGGGAGAAAAGGTGTAGGAGTCTGTGTTATGGATGGTGACGTAGGAAGGACGGTGGGAGAGAAAGGAGCCGATCAGATGGACTTAGTTAATGGGAAGGGCGAAGGTTTGGAGCTTGAAGAGGAGACTGGAATGCCATGCGTGGTCATCAGCTCGTTCGAGGTCCAGGGAGAGGAAGATAGTGGAGCGACGGGAATGAAGCTGGTTGTAGAGGAGATGAGTGAGGTGAAGGAGAAGGTCGTCGGAAGAGAAGGACGGCCGAAAGCCACACTGGGCAATGGGGAGAAGGCGGTGCTGGCGGAGATGCTGGTGGATGCGTCGGGTGAGGATAGATTCCAGGACCTTGCTGAAGACCGAGGTAAGGCTGATGGGACAGTAGGAAGAGACGGCGGACGGCGGTTTGCCAGGTATAAGGAACATCAGGATACGGGAGGTTTTCCACAGGTCGGGGTAGTAACCGATGGACAGGACGACATTGTAGAGCCTGGCCAAGGTGGAGAGGACATAGACAAGCTTCACGAAGGTGACAGTAGGTGACTCGATCGTGACCAGGAGCGGTGTTGCGTTTTGTGCAGAGTTTAGCAGTGAGATCCTGGGTAGTGATTGGGGCATTGATTTCCGTGTGTGCAATGTTGTCCAAGTACTGGAAATTAGGTGTGAGGGAAGGGACAGAGGTGTCAGTTCGATTGTGGTCATCCGGGAAGAGAGAGTAATCGAACTGGGGATCATCGGGGATGGAAAAGACATTGGACAGGTAGGAGGCAAAGGGATTGGCCTTACTAAGGGTGTCAGGGAAGGGGTGATCATCATGGAGAAGAGGATAGTAGGGGGATGGTTTAGTTCCGGTAAGGCGACGGAAGGCTGACCAGAACTTGGACGAGTTGTAGGTAGGGTAGCATTTAAACGGGTGCATGTCTGTCGCCAGTACCAGCGTTTCTTGGCCGTGAGCAAATTTGAATGTGTCGCTGAAGTTGCCGGTGGCATTGTAGTGTGTCCAGGTCACGCGTGTGAAGGAACGCACTGTAGAGATGGCGGTATTCACGGAGGAGGAGGATAGCCTGTGGGGGTAAGGTAGGATGGTGGGGATGGATAGCGACAGTAGGGACATGGGCCTCCACAGCCTCAGACATGGTCTGCTGGAGTAAAGAAGGGGGCAGCATGGGTTACATCGTCAGGGTGGCGGTAGGTGAAGGGGTGGCTATCGACCTGGTTGGAGAGGGTATCCCGGTAGGCATTCCATTTCACACGGGAATAATCATGGACGTACTTAGGGGGAGGGTCATTACGAGGGTCGGGGCGGGGCGACGACCGTCTGAAACAGTGAGGAGGACAGGGAGATGATCGCTACCAATAGGCTCCAGGGCATCCGCCGTTATGTAGCCAAGGAGGTTGGTGGAGGAAAGGACAAAATCAGGAGTGGAGTTGGATTCGGGACGGGTGTGCTGGGGGATGGGGAAGAGGTCGTCTTGAAGGGAGGAGAGGAACCGATGCCACCGCCGTAATTGGGCGGCGGAAGGACTGTGGATGTTGAGGTCGGCGGTGATCACGTAGGAGGAGAAGGTACGGTCAATGTGGGAGAGGATGTCACAGGGAATAGGGGCGTAAGGGTGGACATAGGTGGTGGCGCAGGTAACAGTAAGGCCAGGGAAGAAGAGACTAAGGATCAGGTGTTTGGTGGGGTCGGGAAGGAGAGGTTAGAGCCGAACAGGGATCTGGCGGTGGTGACCAATGGCAATTCCGCCACGCGCAATCGGGAGGAGATTATCAGAACGGTGAAGGAGGTATGGCGAAGTGCGGACGGTGTGGTGGGGTTGGAGGAAGGTTTCATTGAGGAGGAAGGCGTCCACGCAGTGGGTGGCAAGGGTGTGCAGCAAGAGGTTCTTGTTGGCGGGAAGGGAGCGGATGTTGTTGAAAACGATACGGTGCTGTCGCGCCATGACAGGGATTTAGACAAGGGTGTCAAGACGGGAGAAGGTGAAATGGGCCCGGTTGTTGGAGTAGGTGGCATACATTTTCAGGTGGAAAACGGAACAGGCGGCGAGGGATACCTGTTGGAGGGTATTGGGGCACTAAAAAGGATGAACTTTCTGAAGGACAATGGTAAGGAATCAGATGACGTCCTCTGCAGTAGTGGGTGGATGAAGGGAATTGCCAGGAGGTGTGGGGGCGTCCAGAGGGCGGACAGGAACGGTGAGCACAGGAGTGGTAGGAGGGGGTTGGGCTTTACATTTCTGGGAGTAAGTGGGTTGAGGGAGGTTACAGGTATTACAGGAGGGGGGGACCGGGACATTGGGGCACTGCCTCAGAAAGTGGGCTTGCCTACAGTGTGGGCTGGTGGGTGCCTCGCAGCACTCTGATATAGGGTGCGCATTATACTGCAAACACCTCTGGGAGCGGAGGGATTGAGGAGGGGAACGGGAACGGTCAACTTGGTAGCGGCGGTCAAAGAGAAGGGCACCCTCCTGCAGGAGACGGTCAATGGTGGGGGCGTGTTCGGAAAAGACCCGCATAAGGCGGGTGGGGCAGGCGGAGTAATGGATGTGGCGAACCACGCACACCTCCAGATGGGGATGCACCTTGAGCTCCGCCAACACCTCCTACTCTGTGATCGCCAGACTAAGCCAAGTGATTACGGCGGTGAAGGTCGGCGGGCGATGTGGGGGTTTGGGGTGGCAGGAGGGAGATGGGGAAGGAGCAGGGGTGAGGGAGGCATTAGAGCCAAAGTGGGTGATAGGGATGCGGGAAAGGAGGTCCGTGTGGAGGGTAGGGCTAGGGGAGGAGATGAGCACCAAATCACGGCGAGGAGTGAGGAAGGAGATGGGGGGTACCAGGAAAATGTTGGCAAAGGAAGAGGGTGGCGGTTCCGGGCTTCAAGAAAGGAGGGATCAGGATGGGAGAGGAGGTAGTGGTAGGAGGAGTGGGTGGAGGAGGAGGAGGAGGAGGAGGAGGAGGAGGAGGAGGATGGGGCAGGCGGGGAGACATCCATGTCATCATGGGTTGGGGGAGGAGGGCGAGGCGCAGCCTATTTGGGAGTAGAGGAGGCAGGGGTGCCACTGGGACGCATGATGGCGGCGGAGGAGGTGTGGGGGATGGGAACGGCTGGAATGTGGTGGGGAGTGACAGGTCCCAGTGCTGGAGTCGGCGCCGGAGGTGGTGAGGGTGATGGCAAAGGCGACGGTGAAGATGATGACGATGAGGGCGCAGGGGAGGGTTGAGCGTGAGCTGTAGCCCTCCGGGCAACCATCCTAGTGGGGGCTGCAGAAACGGAAGGAGCAGAGGGAGGGAGGGGAGGGAAGGGATCAGACGAGGCACGGGAGGGAGGAGCCGAGGATGGGGCGACAAATAGGGAGGGAGATGGGAGAGTGAGCAGTGGGGGCATGGACTGAGGAGGAGTGATGCGGCACACCATGTGATACTGGTGGCAGCGGCTGAGGGGGAGGTGTAGACGATGGCAGTGGTGGTGGCTCTAGAAGAGGTGGTGGGGTTTGACATTATGATGAGAGGAAAAACGCAGTACAAGACAAGAAAGAAAACGAGAGACGGGCAGTGCGACGAGAGTCACAGAGTAGAAGGTGAAGGAGAATGACGAAGGACGAAGGAAACTGGGGCTAAAGCCCCACTCTTCTGTCGCTGGCCGTGTGGGCGATCTGGCTGGCTGGCCGGTGGGGACGCCTACGCTGCTGCTGCTGCTGCTGCTGCTGTAGGCAGCTAGGACCAATGCTGGCTGCTGGCTGCGACCAGGGCTGGCGGGGACCGGCGCTGGCGGGGACGGCGCTGGCGGGGACCGGCGCTGGCGGGAACCGGCGCTGGCGGGCTGCTGGCGGGGAACGCTATTTTCCGAGACCGCTGCTGGATGCTCGCTGCTCGCTGCTGGCTGGGACCGCTGCTGGCTGGACTGCTGCACGTCGACGGACTGGCTGGCTGGCTGGCTGGAACCTGTAACACCTATCGCTTCGATTGGTACCGCAACAGCACAATCGAAGGGCGGTATTCAAGCGAATTACCGGCGGAGATGGACGACAAGGTGCCAAGCGCGGCCTTATATGCTCCATTGCGGCGGTACTGCGCATGCGGGTCAAGGATGCTGGTCGGCGGCAGAGACATACGCTTACACATGCGCCGCCTGTGACGAACGCGTACAGGCATTCGATTTACTTATCGATGTTTGATCGGCGGCGGTGACACGATGACGACTTCTCTGCAATTTAATTACTCCAAGAGCCGGATTCCATGCTTAATCCAAATTAAAACCACTATTTCTGTTTATTAAATTGTTGGCTAATCGAATTTCTATAGCTTCCTTGAATACAGGTTCCCAAAAAGAAGAGGTGGATGTTAAAATCGTCACATCACTCTAATTCATGGGAAGACCCGTATCAATACAAAGTTCGGCCACAGCTGACTTGTCTGGTTGTAATCTTCGGTGCTCCACATACCTCTCATGAACGATGGGTGTTGTTTGACCTATGTATGACTGCTCACAATTTCCGCAAGGAATCTGGTACACACCCGCCTTACGAAGCGGCAAATCGTCCTTCACAGAGCCGAGTAAAGCCGCAATCTTCGTGGGGGGGTCGGAAGATCACTTTACACAGTGTTTCTCAAGAATACGACCTATCTTTGAAGAGAGAGCACCCACATAGGGCAGGAACGCCCTAGATCTGAAGAAATTACTATCTTCTTTCCCATCACATACGTGCTTTTTATGTTTTGCATCGAATGCTCTACGAATTTGTTGCGGAGAATATCCATTTGATTTAAAAATGCTCTTGAGGTATGTTAGCTCTCCTTTCAAATTGTCTTCATCGGATATACAGTGCGCCCAATGCACTAAGGTCTTAAGGGCTCCCATGGTCTGTGAAGGGTGATGGCAGCTACCGGAATGAAGATATAGATTTGTGTGCGTTGGTTTCCGATATACGGCATGTCCTAGTGTGCCATCACTTTTACGGAGAACGAAAACATCCAAGAAGAGGAGGCATCCGTCTTTTTCTATTTCCATAGCAAATTTAATGCAAGCATGGATGGAATTCAAGTGCTCAAGAAATCGATGTAATTGATCCATACCATGGGACCATACCACGAATGTGTCGCCCACGTACCTCCAGAAGAACGTAGGTTTAAAACATGCTGAGTCCAGTGCCTTGTCCTCGAAGTCTTCCATGAATAAATTAGCTACCAGAGGAGAGAGGGGGTTTCCCATGGCAACACCGTCAATTTGCTCATAAAATTCACCATCAAACTGAAAATAAGATGATAAAAGCACATGTTCAAATAAGGCCGTAATGTTCTTATCAAAATGTTGGCTGATAAGAGATAAAGAGTCCTTTAAAGGTACCTTGGTGTATAATGATACCACGTCGAAACTAACAAGCACATCCATAGCAGTCATACATAGGTCAAACAACACGCACCGTTAATGAGAGGTGTGTGGAGCACCGAAGATTACAACCAGACAAGTCAGCTGTGGCCGAACTTTGTATTGATACAGGTCATTCCATGAATTAGAGTGATGTGAAGATTTTAACATCCACCTCTTCTTTTTGGGAATCTGTATTCAAGGAAGCTATAGAAATTCGATTAGCCAACAATTTAATAAACAGAGATAGTGGTTTTACTTTGGATAAAGCATGTAATCCGGCTCTTGGAGTAATTAAATTGCAGAGAAGTCGTCATCGTGTCACCGCCGCCGATCAAACATCGATAAGTAAATCGAATGCCTGTACGCGTTCGTCACAGGCGGCGCATGTGTAAGCGTATGTCTATGCCGCCGACCAGCATCTGTGACCAGCATGTGCAGTACCGCCGCGGTGGAGCATATAAGGCCGCGCTTTACATCTTGTCGTCAGTCTTGTGACTCGCTCTGAAGATGACCGGACGATACGCGGCCGAAATATCAGTAGAGGAAATTTCATTTGCGCGGCTGCATGCCCGAAATTTAATGGATTATTCATTACGCTGCGAGAAGTTGAAAATGCACATAAATAGCACAACATCGTCAAGATAACTATACACGCAGACAAATTTCTAATCTCCCGGAACGGCATCTAGTAAAGGAGATAATACAGCTGCACCCGTGGTCAAACCAATGGGAACTTAATTGAATTCGAAAGGGCTACAGTCGGTGCAAAATGCTGTGACTGGCTTCGACACTTCAGATAATGGAATCTGCTAATACTCCTGGTTTAAATCGAGGATGGTAAACACGGTCTCATCAGAAAACCAGATGAAACAATTATGTAAATCTGGAAGTGGCACAGTTTGCACGACTACCTTCTTGTTAAGACGATGGTAGTCTACAACAACACGAAAATCTTTGCCTTTTTCTTTCGGAGTCAAGAAACGGGTGCAGCGTACGGAGAGGTGGATGGCATTATTACCTCTTCCTGAAGCACTTTATTAATTTTTTGCTTTAATATCCCGATCATGGGAGGTGATAATGTACAAGGCCCCTGGCGGACAGGAACACTGTCAGTAAAGATTATCTCGTATGCCAACAGTTTCGTCTCGCCTAACCCCTCGGACAACACCTCAGAGTACCGCTCAAGGACCTGTCTGAAACCCTGCACTTGCTCGGTGAAAAGATGACCCATCTCCACCTGCACATTACCCAAATAGTCGACACTGGTCCCCTTGACTGATTACACGAACAAAGTGACATGACAGAAACTGGAGCAAATTTAAAATGGAAAACACTGGCTGCATAATCAATAACCAATTCGGTACGTCGCGCAAAATCGCGTCTCAATATTACGGGAATCTTTAAATTACTAGCAAGATAAAGTTATGTGGCCAAAAAGGCCACTCACGGTCGTCAGCAACCCGACATCTTTGCGCAGGGGGGGAGTGTTAAGGAAAATTTACACGAATAACGGAATTCTAGATACCATTCCTGGTCAATTAGAGATACCGAACTACCAGAATCAACTAAAGCACAAACCGGCTCACCTCCGATCCGAGCACAAACATATGGCAAGGGCGAATGACTCACACTCTTAATCGCCTTACAATTCAAAGGCCAGTTACTGTCTTTGCTACCCTTACCTCGCCTCTGGCGTCAGCTATTCTGCCTATGGCTCCAGTATGCGGGACATTGCCGCAGTAAGTGATCGGTAGCTTGGCAACGATAACATAGTAACACGCGACGACTAAAGGATCCCCTCTATCACCACCAGAAATTACCACACAAGGCATTGCGAACGTTGATCATCAACTAGGGGGACCTTTTCTACGTAATCAATTAGCTGCTGGAACTGTGCCAATGAAGTCGCACGCTGCGCAAAAGTGAAGCGCGAACGACCTTGAGGACGCATCCCCTCAAGCAGATGTTCAATATTATCCATTTCTAATAACAACAGGTCAAGAGCAATAACTGCAGTACGCCCTCGATCAAAATATTAGGAGAGTGTCTCATGATCTGCTTGTACCCTCCAATAGAAATCACGCTCCAACTATACCCGTATTCGATGCGAGAGCTTTCTCCCTAAAATTTTCCGACGGAGTTCAACCAATGTTCCTTGATTCTGCAACTCCTCCGCTAAGATCTTCCCCTCGAAGCATCGGATACAATAAAGACAAAATTACGCAATGATCCACCCCCAATGCATCAGCATGAACTTGTAACCGGACTAATAACCACAACAATTCATGAGTATGGGTCTAAGGTTTTAATACGTAATTCTTAAATCCCTTCAAACTATTTTACAATAGGATTCGGCAATTTCAAAAAAACAATCAGAATACGCACTTTTACATTGCACTCCCACACCTTTATCGTTACCCTGTACAACGGGCTCGTCTGCCAAACCTCCCTCACCCAATGCAAGAGCGCCGGTAGAAGCTTACAAATCCCGAACGTCACAAACAATTTGATTTCGAAGCGCCTGCATTGCATCACTGAGATGGACAGCCGATAAACCCGTTAAACTGTTATTATAGGGATTTACGTGAGCCTGCACGGAGCAAATTTGCCACTGCGTAACTTTAGAGGATCTTAAAATGTCGAGTGTACTGCCAATGTTGTCCACCGACACTTTAATGCGTGCAAGCCACTCCCCCACATCAGCAAGGTAATAAACGGGAAGGGAGACCGTGGTATCCGCCGCCGTCGACCGGAGCAGCGACGCCAACTCGTCAACATTGCCCTCCACGGGCAAACCGCGTACGCGCAGCTCTTAAAAAAAAAAACGCTCGCGGCGCATATATGAAATTCCAGGGCAGGGCCTTCCTCTCATGCTGGGCAACTTCCTAAAACAACAAAACGTATTAACTAAATGTACCAGACAGTACTATCACAAGCTTTGACCATCAACACATATAGTAGGAAAGGAACACCCGCTTACCCCCCCCCCCCTTCAATTTATTTGTTCTGCTACCATTTGAGATGTGTTGCTGCTCAAGTTACTTGCTAGAGAAACAAAAGTTGCAATTTAAACATAGCTACTCAAAGGAGACAGGAAGCTAGAGATCTTTTTGCTGATGGACGAACTTGTGGTTGGTACACAATTTTAATTTCAACTAAAGAACAAATTTCACTATTACAGAATTACAGAATCAGAATAACAATATAAAAATTTAATTCGGACCTTTGTCCTCTTAAGAAAATATAGAACTGACTTTAACCGTCTGTCCCCCTTTTATTTAAAAAAAGAAAAAGAAAAGAGATACAAATGGAATTAACAATGATCAAGGCTTTAAATTTCGGATGCTTGTCCTTCTCCAAAGTTAGAAAAACTATCTGATTAGATCATGTATTAATATTACAAACAATATCTTAAGGATAATAATTAGATCTGATTGCAAAAGGATCACGGACAGTCACCACCTTAACCACACTATCAAGTTCATTGCTTATGTAACCAAACTTTACACGACACAAATGATTCACGAATCTTCAACATCGCAGCGCGTCAGCAATCGTTGGTTAATATATTAAAAAACTAAAAACCCGCCTCGATTGCGAGGAAAGCACCTAGTGTTAAGTGTTAACCCAGCTTTCGGCGTAGATAACTACACTTTCTTCAGAACAACAATGAAACCCACAAGTGCCTAAGAAGACCTTTGTCAGTGATTAAAGGAACACTATAGTTACACATTTATAAATGAAAAATAAAAGGAAAACAAAAACGGTACACATGTAGAAAGTCAAAACCACTACTTAACTTAATGGTGGAGCGTACACCATTAAGTTAAGCAGTGGTTTTGACTTTGTACATGTGTACTGTTCGTGGTTTCCTTTCCTTTTTCGTTTATAAATGTATAGCTATGGTGTTCTTTTAATCATTGACAAGGGTCTTCTTAGGCACTTGTAGGTTATATTGTTGTTCTGAAAAAGGTGTATTTATCTACGCCGAAACCTGGGTAACATTTAACGCTAGGTGCTTTTCTCATAATCGAGGCGGGTTTTTAGTTTTCTAATGGTCCACCTTAGTTACTTATGAAAAGATCTCGTCCGTCCCAGTGGACAGGCCGGATATTTAACAAAAGAACTGAAGCGCGGCTTATACACGGTGGTACTCGGAACAAACGAGTAGAAAACAACCGCCAAGCAATTTCGAAGACGACCAGGCTCCAAGCAAGGGCAGAAAACACGCCGAACACACAGACGATCTGAGTCTTCCCTCCAAGGCGCCAAACCCCATCTGCCCACATATCAGACCATTTCTGCAATAGCAAATAATACATGCGACAGACAAATTCGTGATTCACCTTTCTCAAGACCATTCAAGGCTTACTAACTACGTGACTATCTGTAACTGAGCCGTGTGCAGCTCGCGTTCTTGCCTCTCATAACTTAGCGTATTGTAATAGCGGTAGTGGCGTCTCGTTTCCTTGATGTGTTAATGGCGCCACTGAGTTGGCTAGTATTGTTTGTCGGCGAGTGGCAGCAGCAGCAGCAGTTGCTGTGGTACTATCTTTGGTGTGACCGCTTGTATTTCCGTGTCGTCATGTGTGTCAGGCAGTTTGGCTTCAGTCGGAGCAGCGAGAAGATCTGCAGCACGATGCCAGGCCGGGACCACTGGCGGCGTGCAGGCAGTGTCGGATCGAGGGGCTGCAGCCGACTACCGAACCCAGGACTTTTGAAGTTGATTGAGCCTTATACATTAGTGAAACCTCCACTGTTTGAGATCCCGCTGTTTGCTTGTTGCAGCTCCCAGGGTCGGTGAGACCAACCGCAACAGGTAGAGTTTGTCAGGTTGCCGGAAGCCCTTAGACGCCTTCTACTGGTTGATATTAATTTGAATTTGGTGTTGTTATTGGTGAAGTGGCCGCTAATTCCCCAGTTACCTGCCCTGGAGGTTAGCGTGATTTGCGGCAGTGTACTTTTCCTCGTCTTGCTGATGCTGTCCGGCATGGCGTATAATTTGACAGTTTCCGTGATTGGGGTATCGATAATTGTTTTCCTTGTTTACCTAGTTATAGTAGTCCCTTCTGCCTTTTGGTGTTTTAAACACCGGATTCTGGAGACGCAGTGCTGTCTGTCACTTCGACATCGCCTGAATTATTCCATCGTTGTACTGGTAAGATGGTCTCAAGGCTTACACAGCTGTAGTACCCTTCCTCAGGTCGATCCAGGGAGCACCGTCTGTGGATCACTCCGTCTTACTTTGTCAAGTTGTCATAACTCTTTAAAATTTACCCTAATCTTGTAACGTGTAACTGCCTTCCTCACTTGCGGCCTTCAGCCGTTAATTGCTTTTAACGTTGCTTCTGGCTTTCGGCCAACAAATAATTTTCAATTCCGTCTTGATACGACCTTCAGTTGGTAGTTTAAAAGAGGTTTTAGTATTTTTTCAACGTGTAATTGCCGTCCTCACTTGTAATTCAGGCATTCAGCCGTTAAGTATTCGGAAATTCTTTGTGCCCTTCAGCTGTCGAATAATTTCGAATTTTTTCTTAATCAAACCTTCAGCCGTTGATTGTGTGCAACATTGCTTGTGGCCTTCAGCCGATAAACACTTGGCAATACTTTCTTAACAAGACCTTCAGCCGATACTATAGTTTGTTACAGTTTCTTGATTGTTTAAGAAGAAAATGTCTTAGTATTTGTTAACGTGTAACTGCCTTCCTCGCTTGTAATTCAGGCCATCAGGCGTTGAGTATTGTGAAGTGGCTTGTGGCCTGCAGCCGACATATAATTTAGAATTCTTTCTTAGTAAGGCCTTCAGCCGTCATTGTAGTAAATTCCTTTATGACGATTGTTGAAAATTATTTCCTCAAATAAAGTGTATGTGTTTACCGTAGCCAACGGTAGCTCATTACGGCCACATCCACAATCGTTGCCTTATCCTGCCTCTGCCTGTTTCATTACCAGATCTCAATAACATAACTGAAAACCAAACTGAGACATTTACCGAATAAAAGAACAATTAAAATGACACTGACTTAACAATTAAAGGAAGTCTAAGACCAAAACTGGGCGAAGAGCACACTAATTAACATACTACATCAAATTAACACTGCAAGGAACCTATAAAACAAGCAGTAAAACACTATTCCCTTTTCCATTTGCCGAAATAATTAGACTCCGCTCCGCGGAAACAACACGCCCAAGCCTTAGACTTCGTAAGTTCCGCATAACACTCTCTTATTCAAAACCATCCTTTACTGATCTCCAGGAGATACAACATGCCGGCATAAGTTTCACAAATCTTTACAGGTAAGAGAGCAGACTATGAATCATACGTAATTTCGTGCTTCCAGTTACGCCATGAGAAGATGCCCGGCATAAGATGCCGGACCGGCCACCGTTTCGCACGGAAACGCGTCGACTACTCAGCACCGGACACCCAGCGCGCGGCAAAACGGCGAGGCGCAGTCAGAGCGGATCGAGGCGAGGGCCTGCCTTCAAAACATGTTGCCTCGCTGAACGCCGACCGGAGAGACGCCCCGGCTAGACGCCAAGCCGGAAAAGCAAAGGCAAAACAGTCAGAGACGCAACAGCAGACGAGTGTCGACATGAGCGACGTAAGTGGAGCATAACTAGCACCAGTCGCCACGGCTCAGTTAACTACATTCTTTCCCGATGAAATTCGTAACTAAACCCACTTCCAAGAACCTCACTGAGAGAAGGTGTACGAAAGGAGGCAAAAATAGATGAAAATGCCCTTTGGGCCTTCCGAAGTGACAGCCTCCATTCCTTCTGAACTACCTGTAAGTGAAGGTCATATATGGCTTCCATTCATTGAAACAATATCGAGATAAAAGATGGTACTGATGCCCCCTCCCTCTCCTTCTGCTATTCTTTCGTAAACGAAGCAGGTTAAAAACTGTTGCAGGAACAACGGAAAAATCATGCCAAATTCAAAAGGACACACAACCTATATTATGGCCGATGTCTCACTTAAGCGCGAAAGTTTTTTTTTTTTTTTTTTTTTTTTCATCAGTCTACTGACTGGTTTGATGCGGCCTGGCACGAATACCTTTCCTGTGTTAACCTCTTCATCTGAGAGTAGAACTTGCAACCTACGTCCTTAATTATTTGCTCGACGTATTCCAATATCTGTCTTCCTCTACAGTTTTTGCCCTCTACAGCTCCCTCTAGTACCATGGAAGTCATTCCCTCATGTCTTAGCAGATGTCCTATCATCCTGTCCCTTCTCCTTATCAGTGATTTCCACATATACCTTTCCTCTCCTATTCTGCGTAGAACCTCCTCATTCCTTACCTTATCAGTCCACCTAATTTTCAACATTCGTCTATAGCACCACATCTCAAATGCTTCGATTCTCTTCTGTTCCGGTTTTCCCACAGTCCATGTTTCACTACCATACAATGCTGTACTCCAGACGTACATCCTCAGAAATTTCTTCCTCAAATTAAGGCCGGTATTTGATATTAGTAGACTTCTCTTGGCCAGAAATGCCTTTTTGCCATAGCGAGTCTGCTTTGGATGTCCTCCTTGCTCCGTCCGTCATCGGTTATTTTACTGCCTAGGTAGCAGAATTCCTTAACTTCATAGACTTCGTGACCATCAATCCTGATGTTAAGTTTCTCGCTGTCCTCATTTCTACTACTTCTCATTACCTTCGTCTTTCTCCGATTTACTCTCAAACCATACTGTGTACTCATTAGACTGTTCATTCCGTTCAGCAGATCATTTAATTCTTCTTCACATTCACTCAGGATAGCAATGTGATCAGCGAATCGTATCATTGATATCCTTTCACCTTGTATTTTAATTCCACTCCTGAACCTTTCTTTTATTTCCATCATTGCTTCCTCGATGTACAGATTGAAAAGTAGGGGCCAATGGCTACAGCCTTGTCTTGCTTCCTTCTTAATACGAGCACTTCGTTCTTGATCGTCCACTCTTATTATTCCCTCTTGGTTGTTGTACATATTGTATATGACCCGTCCCTCCCTATAGCTTATCCCTACTTTTTTCAGAATCTCGAACAGTTTGCACCATTTTATATTGTCGAACGCTTTTTCCAGGTCGACAAATCCTATAACGTGTCTTGATTTTTCTTAACCTTGCTTCCGTTATTAGCCGTAACGTCAGAATTGCCTCTCTCGTGCCTTCAGTTTTCCTAAACCCAAACTGATCGTCACCTAGCGCATTCTCAATTTTCTTTTCCATTCTTGTGTATATTATTCTTGTAAGCCGCTTCGATGCATGAGCTGTTAAGCTAATTGTGCGATAATTCTCGCACTTGTCAGCTCTTGCCGTCTTCGGAATTGTGTGGATGATGCTATTCCGAAAATCAGATGGTATGTCGCCAGGCTCATATATTCTACACACCAACGTGAATAGTCTTTTTGTTGCCACGTCCCCTAATGATTTTAGAAATTCTGATGGAATGTTATCTATCCCTTCTGCCTTATTTGACCGTAAGTCTTCCAAAGCTCTTTTAAATTCCGATTCTAATACTGGATCCCCTATCTCTTCTAAATCGACTCCTGTTTCTTCTTCTATCACATCAGACAAATCTTCACCCTCATAGAGGCTTTCAATGTATTCCTTCCACCTATCTGCTCTCTCCTCTGCATTTAACAGTGGAATTCCCGTTGCACTCTTAATGTTACCACCGTTGCTTTCAATGTCACCAAAGGTTGTTTTGACTTTCCTGTATGCTGAGTCTGTTCTTCCGACAATCATATCTTTTTCGATGTCTTCACATTTATCCTGCAGCCATTTCGTCTTAGCTTCCCTGCACTTCCTATTTATTTCATTCCTGAGCGACTTGTATTTCTGTATTCCTGATTTTCCCGGAACATGTTTGTACTTCCTCCTTTCATCTATCAACTGAAGTATTTCTTCTGTTACCCATGGTTTCTTTGGAGCTACCTTCTTTGTACCTATGTTTTCCTTCCCAACTTCTGTGATGGCCCTTTTTAGAGACGTCCATTCCTCTTCAACTGTGTTGCCTACTGCGCTATTACTTATTGCTGTTGGTGTGCTGTCGATTCTGATTAGAACAACCCGGTCACTGAACAGTTCACAGTAACACACCCTCTGCCCTACCTTTCTATTCATAACGAATCCTACACCTGTTATAGCATTTTTTGCTGCTGTTGATATTATCTGATACTCATCTGACCAGAAATCCTGGTCTTCCTTCCATTTCACTTCACTGGCCCCTACTATATCTAGATTGAGCCTTTGCATTTCCCTTTTCAGATTTTCTAGTTTCCCTACCACGTTCAAGCTTCTGACATTCCACGCCCCGACTCATAGAACATTATCCTTTCGTATATTATTCAATCTTTGTCTCATATTTACCTCCTCCTTGGCAGTCCCCTCCCGGAGATCCGAATGGGGAACTATTCCGGAATCTTTTGCCAATGGAGAGATCATCATGACACTTCTTCAACTACAGGCCACATGTCCTGTGGATACACGTTACGTGTCTTTAATTCAGTGGTTTCCATTGCCTTCTGCATCGTCATGTCGTTGATCGTTGCTGATTCTTCCACCTTTAGGGGCAATTTCCCACCCCTAGGACAAGAGAGTGCCCTGAACCTCTATTCGCTCCTTCGCCCTCTTTGACAAGGCCGTTGGCAGAAGTCTTCGGCCGCCAATGCTATTTATCAAAATTTAGACAGTTGCGGGGATCGAACCCGGGACTGAAGACTTTTTTTTTTTTTTTTTTTTTTTTTAAAAACCTTTATTCATCATTAATAATAATAATTATACAATATTAACCCACTTCCTTAATAGCATTAGTGGGTCGTAATATTAATACATTTATTATTGTTTCATGCAGCATGCTACAAAATATGATGTGCTACAGGTTACTACAACAATGGGCATTATACTAACTATCCCTACTACTTAAGAAACTATTACTATCACTAATTGCTAATTTCTACACCTGCAGCGTCACATATGTGCCAGTAGAATATATAAACCTACTTTGCAAGCCTTGCTCTTCGGGCTAACCCCAAAGAGCTTGCCCCCGGCACTGGGCTGGCCAAGATGTTAACTCGCTGCAGTTCCATAACCTAACATAATATCCTATTCTAAGTCCTACGGAGCTAACTTATCCTAAGTCAAATCTGGTGCATCTCTAAGTCGGTGAGATTAACCCCTCCTCCCCCTAATCCTGCGCGCGGCGGATCCCAACTGTGATGTGAAGTCGGCCAGTCCGCGCGCTGGCGGTATGGGAAAAGGGATCTAGACAATATCGGTGTTCATTTTCACATTCTTAGTTAATCTCCCTCAGATATTCATTTAACACTTTCCGTGATACCTCGTTGGCCAGAGTATTAATCATCTGAAAAGTGTCTTCACGTCTGAGGAGTTGATACGTGTCATGGTTCGGTAGTCCGTCTCGAAGTGTAGTCGCTACATCATTGAAGAGAGGGCACTCGTAAATCACATGATCCGGAGTGCCTTCCGGCGCGCCACAGTCACACGCTGGCGTAGCCCTCTTCCCAAACCGACATAAGTATGTCGGGTAGGGTCCATGACCAGTGAGAAAATGGATCAGTCCCCGTGTTGGCTGAAAGTACTTCATTTCTAAGCGCTCCCTCACGTTCGGCAAGAACTGAAAGGTTCTGCGACCGGTTTCTTCTGTCTCCCAGGACCCCTGCCAAAGTTCTTCCCCCCTTCTTCTAATCCCCCTTTTGTCCTCTACCCTCACACCCATGATTTCTTCTATTTTCCCCTGGTTCCCTTTTTTTGCCCAATACCAGGCTGCTTGCTCCCTAATCTTGATGTCAAGTGGGCAGAGCCCCATTATGACTAATAGGGCCCCTCCTGGAGATGTTCTATAAGCGCCCACAGATCTTAGAACCATGCTTCTCTGAACCCTTCTCACTGCCATGGCGGGCACAACCCTCGTGAGTCTGTGCGCCCAGACCCCGGAGCCGTAACCCACTACTGAAGTTAGGATACTATTGTGATAAAGTTTAATGAGATGTGGAGGTAGGTGAAATCTTTTATGTCCTATGGAAATGAGGTTGTTTAATATTTGCAGAGCTTTTTGGGTTACAGTTTCAATGTGTTTTCCGAAGTTCCATTTCTCATCAATGATGACTCCTAGGTAACGTGTGTCTCGTCTTCGCAGTACCGGTGTGCCGTCAATTCTGACCGTAGGGTTCCTGATTAGTTGTCCTTTAAGTAGTAAGTATGTCGATTTGCTTGGTGATATGGTCATTTTCGTGGTGTGGCACCACTGTAGGAGTCTGTCTAACGCTCTCTCTATTTTAGGTTCTATGTCCTCTCGGCTACGGCCACCGACCATCAGGAGGAGGTCATCAGCGTAGGCTATCACCTCTAGCACATCCTCACTTCGTTGCAGGCTGTCTAGTAATGGCTCCATGTGGATGTCCCAAAAGAGCGGCCCTAGGACCGATCCTTGGGGACATCCTTTCGTGACAGCTTTCCCTACCCTTTCGCTAGGGGATGATAGCCAGACCTCCCGATCCTCACAGTAGCTCCTCAGGCAGCCATATAGCGGCCCTGGATACTCCTTCTCCCGCAAGCAGGAGAAGAGCGAGGGCCACCACAGGTTGTCGAAGGCGCCACTGATGTCCACCATGATGCCCACCACGTATTTGTGCGGGGTTGAGCCACAGACCTCGGCCGCCAGGGCGATTGCATCAGATGCCGACCGCCCCGGCCTGAAACCGAATTGCCTACTGCTCATCCCGCACAATACTCTATGTGCTGCCAGTCTGTCAGCCAGCAGTTTTTCCAAGATTTTTCCAAACAAATCTAACAGGCAGATCGGCCTGTACGACTTTACTTCTGCAGGATCCTTGTCCGGTCCCTTCTTAATGATGACGACGTTCCCAGTTTTCCACCTTCTTGGGAACTGTTGTTGCCTCAGGCACTCATTATAGAGGTGGGTAAGCGGGGCAACCAGCTGGGGTGTCAGGAATTGCACCACCTCCGCCACAATGCCGTCTGGCCCAGGAGCTTTGCCTCTTTTAAGTTGCTTTATGTGGGTCGCCACCTCCTCTTCTGAGAAGGGGTAGACCGCCGTGTCATTATTATATATTTCACGGTCTTGTTCTCGCAATTGCCGTTGTCCCTCTGTCTCCCCATCCGCATTGTCATCAGGCAGCAGGGACCGGAGGAGGACCCCAGCAGTCTCCTGCCAGGACTCCGTCATCCTGTCCCCGTGCCTGACTGTAGATAGCTCCATAGGAGAGCGGATTTTCTCCCTGACTAATTTATAGGGGAGTCCCCATGGATCCAGAGCTAGCTGGCTGAGCACATAGTGTTCCCAGCTTCGCCTTCTGACTTCACGTAGTTCACTCTGGAACCTCTGTTTTGCCTCCCTGTACTGCAATTGCCACCTTTGTCTCTCCTGCCAGACGACACTGCGCTGGTAGTGCCTCCTTAGCCTCCTGACAGATTGGCGTAGATCTTCCAGTTCAGGCGACCACGGTGACGGAGAAGCCGCCATGGCCTTCCTCCTGATCGGTACAGCAGCCCTCACCGCCCTGGTTACTGCAGTTACTAGTTCATCTGCTCTGTTGTCTACGTTTATGTCTTGTTGTATGTCATCTTCCGGTAATGGAGGAATGTCGCACTCCCTCGCCAGGCGTTCCCAGTCAGCTTTCCTGTAGTTAAATTGTATTTCCCATCCCATGGCCCAGCGGCACTCTCTCTCCCCTACTGTGAAAGTTATTAAGTTATGGTCGCTAGTGGTGGCGTTTCCTACTACTTTCCAATTTTGAATGATGTTTGTTACATTTGGTGTCACGAGAGTGACATCAATATTTGTACCCTGCCCTCCTCCTGCCGTGTAGGTAGGAGGATTACCAGGCCTGTTGGCCACCACGAGTTGCGACGCCATAATGTATTCTTCCACCTTTTCTCCATTTGCGTCTCTTGTGCCACTGAACCATAGGGGGGACTTGGCATTAATATCAGCTGTTATTACAATTTTCCTTCCCCGCAACGCCGTGGTCACCCTCATCAGGTGGCCTAGGTGTATTTCAATGTCATCTCCATACTGGAAATACATATTAATGATGGTGATGATTCCTGCTGGAGATTGGAGCTCCACGACGTTGCAATGGGGAGTTGTAAACTGAGAGAGTGTGGTTACTCTCACGAGTTTGTTTGTAATTATAATTGCCGCCCTTGGGTCTTCTCCTCTGCTTATTACTTGCCATGTGGCGGCAGCAAATGCGACTTTCCCAGCTTGGGAGTACGGCTCCTGCAGACAGAGCACATCCAATCTCCTCTCCTCCACCTCCCTTCGGAGTTCCTGCATCACAAGTCGACTATTATGAGTGTTTAGTTGTCCTATGTTTATTTTGGTCATTATGGAAACTAGGTGTGTACTCGGTCATGTGGCCAGGTCTTAGTCCAGTCGAACGCAATTCGTCCGTTCGCCAAAACTGCCTGTTCGTAGATGTCATTTAGGTCGAATTTCTCGCCCCTTCTTTCAAACACCTTTCTTAACAAGTCTCGCAGGGCTCCAAAGTCAGTGGGGAGATTCACTGATTTTAGTTGAATTCTGTCCACAGCCTCCATCACCGAGAAGGTTATCTTTCGTCCCTCTTCGTGTCCTACACGAACCACATGTCTCAGGGCAGTGGTCAGGGTAGCCGGCTGCTCAAGTCTTGCTAGTTGCATGGTGTACTCCAAGTTGGGGTACACTCTTACAGGGTCCACAGGTGGTAGTCTAACTACTGGAGTACCCTGTGTGGGAGAACTTGTACTAGAGCTACTGGTTATCAAGTTTTCCTGTATCGGTTGAATGACTTTTTTCTGCTCCTTTCTGGAAACTGCCACAGCCACAGGATGCCCTTGCCGTTTCTGGTGTTCTGTCGGCTCTGCTCCCCGGCTTTCGGAGGAGGGAGCTGCAGCTATGGGGGGATCTGTCTGTATTGCCATATTTATCATATAGATCTCAGTCTGTGTGGCACTATTTTCAGTTTTCTTGGTGCTCGTAAGCGACCTTAAGAACAACTTAAACTTGTTAGCCCTCATAGCATCCCTCCTCCTTTTGCTCGGGGACTTATGTTTCGGCATCCTGTTCAGTATGCCGGGCTCACCCATAATCAATCCTGGAAATCAGTCTTTGTTCAAGCATCCTGTATGTTGGGCAGTTTCGACCTGTGGCTCCGCATGATTTCTTGCCTCGGTTCCTGCATGGTATGCAGATTGCTGCTGCCTTGCAGTCTTTACGGTTGTGACCGTTCTCTCCACATTTTGTGCAGGCCGACTCCCTGGTGCACAGCCTGAGAATGTGGTCCAAGTCGCCACAGTTGTGGCAACGAGGTACCACGACATAGTCCCTAGTGTTGATGGCATGGAAGCCAACATATATTTTGCCCATTGTCGTAATGCTTTTCCACATCCGCGCTGTAACCTCAGCGACGTGATGTACCACATCTCGACCCCGTGGACCTGTCTTGAATCTGAGTTTAAAACAGTCTTTGAACTCTTCTTCACTCAGATGCTCAAAGTTTTGTTTCCTGATTGTGTCGCATAACTCTTCATTGGTCATTACTGTTGGAACGTCGTACAGAATCACGAGAGGGTTCCTTTTCCTTGGAGGCTCACACTTAATTACTGAATTTAATTTGTGGTTGTTCAATATTTTTTCTTTATCCTCTTCGGATGCGACTTCCACTATTACTGAATTCTTGCTGGGTTTGATTCTTTTGATCTTTATTTTCTCTTTTACAGGGTCCACAGTAGTCGTGAATAGCTCCTGGATTCTTTTGACACTTGTGTCTTGGCCCGGCAGGGTCCTCAAGAAAACTGCCGTATCTGGCCTCTTAGTCACTTTATCTATGGTATCTCTAGTCGTTTTGGGCTTCGTGGGAGCTTGCGCTGCCACGGCAGCCCAGGTTTTAACTGGTTGTTTCCTCAATCGATTGTTTTCCTTCTCTAATTCTTCCACCCTTCCTTCCAACTTTGCGTGGGCAATGGCCCATGCAGCCAGTTCATTTTTAATTGTTGAGAGTCCTGCTTGACTTATCTTCCCGTTTTTAATGTTTTGCTCCATGAGCAACGTGATTCGTGCTAATCTCTGCGTCACAGTTTCATTTTCGGCCTGTCCCGACTCATCCTGAGGAGAGGGATCAGGCGGCGCAAAAGAAGCCCGTTGAGGCGCACTCGAGTCACTCGTATCGGTTGTCGCCATGATTATACGAGTGATAAAAGAAAGATGGGAGCCCGTCTCTTGCCCCGGACCGGCTCCTCTGGCATGGGGGGGGGGGGGGACTTCTTGCAGCTCGCCCACCGACCTCGCCCCAAGGTCAAGGGCACTCCCGAGCTGCCGGGTTCAGCGCGCCGTCGCCAGCGCACTGGTCCCCATCGATGGCTCCGTCATCGGCGATTTCACGCGACGCTCCTCGGCAACTGCACCCCGCACTCCGGAGAGGCGGATGCACCTCTCGCCCTTCGCCGCCTACTAGCCCGAGTTTCCACCTTACGGCCAAGGACCCACTCCTACTCAGGTGGCGGGCCGGTCCCCCAGACGTTCGGCGGTCTGGACCCAGTTAACCTGGCCCAGGCGATGTCACCACCTCCTGGGTTTGGCAGAACACGCCCCGGTTACCCAGGGGCGCGGCGAGGCACCCTTGCCGACTCGCGCCGCGATCCCACGCCGACAAACGAAGTCGCCGGCATGCAGAGCTCCTGTTGGTCTGGGCCCTGCGAACAGGAAGGGACAGATGTTCGTCCCTTGACACAGCTCCCCCTGTGCCACGCACCCTTCGCTTTCGCATCGGGTTGGGTCGCAGCTCTCCCTTTTGTCGCAAGGCAAAATGCCGAGCTTAACGTCTGGCACCACGGGAAGGCGGAAAGAGCCACTTGGGAAGGAGAGGTTGTAAGAGACACATCACTTCCCCTGTGAGGAGTGCCGCGGCACGCCCGTCTGGAAGCGATACGCCCCAGTGCGAGCCTCCGTGCCTTATGGCGCGCCGGCTACGGGCGGGCCCGCGCCGAACGCGCCGTCGAGCGACCGACCTCACGCCAGACACTGAAGACGTTTTGATTATGAATGAAGGACGCTACACCTTTTTTATTTTTATTTTTTAGTCACGTTTTGTTCGTTATTTTTCGTTTCAATTGTTCGTGGCGGACGTCACCTGACGCCCAATGAAGTACATTATTGATCCATTCACTCACTTTCTTTATTACAGAGGGCAGCTAACCCTCTGACCGAACACGCTGAGCTACCGTGCCGGCTATATAATTTCAGTTTGTTCGTTTTAGTTCGTTGTATATGATCGGGGCGGACGTCGTAAGACACCCTTTTAAGTTCGTTGTTGATCGACTAGCTCAGTTTTTTTTATTACAGAGGGCATCTATCCCTCTAACCGAACACGCTGAGCTACCGTGCCGGCCACACCTAGACCACGGCTCCACTGCTCGAAAGTTAGCACGGACTAAAATGCCATGTGCGTTTAATAGTTTTCGCAACGAACATCTCTCCAGAAATCTGACAGACAATCCCAAGAGATACTGGAGGTGTGTAAAGCATATCAGTGGCAAGACACTATCAACAAAAAATGTTCAAATGTGTGTGAAATCTTATGGGACTTAACTGCTAAGGTCATCAGTCCCTAAGCTTACACACTACTTAACCTAAATTAACCTAAGAACGAACACATACACCCATGCCCGAGGGAGGACTCGAACCTCCACCGGGATCGGCCAGCGCCTAAGACCGGTCTGCGAAACCCACGCGGCGACTATCAACACTTTTACATGAATGCATGGTATCTGTTCTTCTAGAAATGTCCAAGAAAAAAGACATCATGCATTCATATAACTGATTCTCCACGATAGGGCTATGAATCTACCATATTCAGTGCATCTGCGTAATCACGTTCGACCTCCTGCAGGAATCTCAAACTACCGAGCGAGGCGGACATGGACAGGGACTACGGATAGATGGCGCTATATGGGAATGTGGGTCAGCCGAGAGGGGTACCGAGATAATCCTCGCAGCTGCGATAAGCACGGTGTTCGGGTGAAGCCGTGGTTACCTGAACCACCACCTAAACAGGTCACACACAGTCTTCTTCCTGCGGCACTATGGTGAGGACGTCCTGTTTACGTCCCGTCCGCGCGGTCGCGAGTGTCTGTAGTTGTTTTCTATTTCGTCACCGCTAGCTTAGAGTCTATCACTACCGCCGTAATATGGCACACTCATACAGATAAAGCATCATCAAGATCAGTTTCCAACCCGTCCATGCACGGCCGCGAGCGTTTGAAGTGCAACGTTTTCTACGTGACGACGTTAAAGTCGATCCGCAGGACGTCATTGGTATCCATCTCTCTATCACGAGCATTGTTATCTACGTCAAGTTAGTAAGTTCAGATGGTGCAAATGGCTCTGTGCATTATGGAACTTAACTGCTGAGGTCATTAGTCGCCTAGAACTTAGAACTTCTTAAACCTAACTAACCTAAGGACATCACACACATTCATGCCCGAGGCAGGATTCGAACCTGCGACCTTGGCGGTCGCGTTGTTCCGGACTGTAGCGCCTAGAACCGCTCGGCCACTGCGGTCGGCAGTTTAACGAGGTGTGGAACAGAATCGTGAGCACACATGCGAACAATCTGAATTTCAAACATCCTGATTACCATATTGAGGCAGTCTCTATCGATCACGCGGTGCTTGGCCTCCGTACGATACGAGTCTTCGAACTCCCGTTCGAAGAACCACCGGAAGTAGTCACCGCGGATTTCCAGCCTTACGGCAGTGTGGTCAGTTACATGGCAGAAAAATCGACCATCTTTACAACGCACCCCATTCTTAACGGGGTACGACAGATCAAAATTGAACTGACCAAACATTTACCATCCTATCTTGTCATAGGCGGATGTAGGGCGATTGTTATTCATGAAGGACAGCCAAAGACTTGCTCCGGTTGTCGCCAAGCAGGACACGTCAGGTCGGATTGTCTCCGACGACGGCTTGCTGAAATCCCGACAAGTGAATCTATGACACCTTCTACGGTGACCACACTTTCTCTCAATTATGCCGAGTTTCCCTTTCCGATACCGACCACATTCTTCCTATAGCCGTCCCCTATAGCGAGGCCACTATGGATTCTGCAGTACCGGATACAGCCACTACAACGGCGCCCCCTGCTGAGGACAATCGCCGTCCAACCTTGCAGGAAAGCACGGATGATAGGATGGACATTGACCCACAGTTGTGCAGTCAGCGGCTTTTCTTCCAGGCATGGGAGCAGCTGAAGAGATCCACCCACATTCGCATACTGAAACACACGTCGTAAACAGCGTTCCCCGCGGAAACACAAGAGACGGCGGTGTGTTCCATCGGACGAGTGCTTGCAGCGAAAGTGTTACATGAACAGTAGACAATCAGACGACGTTACCAGTCAACAGATCGCAATGGTGACGACGGCTTCAGTCCGTCCGACCCCATAGCACAGCAGGATCACATGCAGACAGCCACTGCCGATTTCCAGCCAGAAGTGCCGAAGGAGTCTTCACCGAGTGACGCAGCAGCCACCAACAGCAGATGGCGACTGGGTGGACGACGGTGAGGAAAATGCCTTCCCCATCGAGCAGGACGACACGTGCGGAAATTCACCCCACCAGTGTTGATCCTTTTCTACCATCAGTGACACCGATGAGATAGCCTGACGTCACGTGCACACACCTCTTACAAAGTTTTCATGGCCAACATGGGTACTATGGATAGACCTCAAACTTATCATGTTGCGACTATAAACAGCAACACTATACCGACGCTCGCTAAGTTATCCTTACTTCAGGATTTGTTAAATTCTGCTTCCATCGACATAGCCCTTCTCCAAGAGGTGTACGTCGACGACCCCACAGGCATGTACAGTTATGACGCACGCTTGTCTCCAGTTTCCCCCACAGGCAGAGGCTTTGCTGTACTTATTCGGGAAGGGGTAGTGGCGGACGATATCCTATTTCTGCCTGGGGCAAGAGGAGTGGCACTCACAGTACTGGGTGTCAGCCTTATCAATATCTACGCACCTTTCGGGACGGACAAACGTCGCGAACGTTCACGATTCTTTGTGGAAGACGTCGCCCCGTTCTTCTAAGGCCGTCACAACCATTTGGTGTTTGGAGGTAACTGCAATTGCTTACTGGCACCCAGAGGCCAACTTCCACGAAATAATCCGTGCTAGAAACTCGAGACGCTAATCCGAGACCTGCAGATGGCGAACACTCGGGAACATCCAGAATGAGATTTTCACTCTGCAGCGGAGTGTGCGCTGATATGAAACTTCCTGGCAGATTAAAACTGTGTGCCCGACCGAGACTCTAACTCGGGACCTTTGCCTTTCGCGGGCAAGTGCTCTACCATCTAAGCTGACGAAGCACGACTAACGTCCGGTCCTCACAGCCTTACCTCTGTCTGTATCTCGTCTCCTACCTTCCAAACTTTACAGAAGCTCTTCTGCGAACCTTGCAGAACTAGCACTCCTGAAAGAAAGGATATAGCGGAGACATGGCCTGGGGGATGTTTCCAGAATGAGATTTTCACTCTGCAGCGGAGTGTGCGCTGATATGAAACTTCCTGGCAGATTAAAACTGTGTGCCCGACCGAGACTCGAACTCGGGGCCTTTGCCTTTCGCTGGCAAGTGCTCTACCATCTGAGCTACCGAAGCACGACTCACGCCCGGTACTCAGAGCTCCACTTCTGCAGAGTGAAAATCTCATTCTGGAAACATCCCCCAGGCTGTGGCTAAGCCATGTCTCCGCTATATCCTTTCTTTCAGGAGTGCTAGTTCTGTAAGGTTCGCAGAAGAGCTTCTGTAAAGTTTGGAAGGTAGGAGACGAGATACTGGCAGAAGTAAAGCTGTGAGTACCGGGCGTGAGTAGTGCTTCGGTAGCTCAGATGGTAGCGCACTTGCCCGCGAAAGGCAAAGGTCCCGAGTTAGAGTCTCGGTCGGGCACACAGTTTTAATCTGCCGGGAAGTTTTACTTGGGAACATGTTCAGGACCGCCGACCGGGATTCCCACACTTCACGAGTCACTCTTCCAGTCGAATCGACCGAATTTATGTCTCATGCTCTCTTGCCGCTGAGACACAGGATATGGAACTGTGATCTGCAGCTTTGTCGGACCACTCACATCACTCTTCGGCGACAACAGGTGTGGAGAAGCCGCAGCCCGTGGAAATTAAACATCGCTCATCTATCGTACCCGGATTGGCGCCAAGCCGTTTACGATACGTGGCATTCGTGTCAAAATCGTCTCCGTGCATATCCCGCGACGATCCGCTGGTGGTTGGACTGTGCCAAACCGGCATTGAGGCAAACGTTGATAATCTTCGGTCACGACCACGCTACTTGGCGTAGACATACACTCAGTTTTTACTACAGAGTACTGCTAGACTGCTATGCTATGGCGCCGTCTCCATAACGACAAACGGCGGTCTTCGTGCCAAAGCGCAGGTCATCCCTAATATGCGACGCCACCTAGAGGGTGTGATCATCGCTCGAGGACGCAGGGTAGGATATTGAGCGAACGCCTGTGTGTTCCACGTACTTTGAGACCTAAACTACGCCAACTACGCTTCATCGACAGAGAGAACGGCCGTCGCCTGACCACGCAACAAGCACAGCATTCTACGATCATTATTCCCAGCTCTATTGACCTCAGAGTTCTGATCTGACAGCGGTGGAGGACATCTTTCAGACGATTTACAGCACCGTAACCCCGGCAATGAAAGCGGTCTTGATGGAAGAAATTATGGAAGAAGAAGTGATCGACGCCATTAGGAAAGAAGCTATAAACAAGTCTCCGGGTCCTGATGGTCTCCCCTTGGAATTTTACCGGACTTTTCAATATTAATTAGCCACCCGATAGACGGACGTCGAGAACTACTGCCCCCAGAAGTGCCGCTCCCTACGGCCCTTGTAGAAGGGATGATTATTCACAAACCGCTGTTGCTGACGCTGATATCCCAGACCTTGCAACACGTCATCCCACCCGATCAAACGCCATTAGGAGGTGACGTTAATATTGAAACAGCACTTAGTGAATATCGTGACTTGATCTCAACGGAGAAGGTGTGTCGTCTGAAGGGTGCGCTGGAGGAATCGATTTCAGTCAAGCTTTCGATCACGTGGACCACGACTAATTGGAAGCGCTCCTCCGACATACGCGATACCCACAGCCATTTGTCACTGTCTTCGTGCGACTACTCCGTGGCGTAACTTACAAGGCGATCGTCAACGGTCGACCTACGCAGCCTCTCACCATTTCTATATCGATACGCCAAGGCTGTCCTCTGTCCACTCTGCTTTGCGCTGTAGCCATGGAGCCACTCCTGTGCGGCCTGGCCAAACGACTAACAGCCATGACGTTCCGAGACCATACTTTCCGACGTAAAGCATACGCTGACGATCTGGTGATTGTCATTCGCAATGGCGCCACTGGTAGTAGTATCAACGTCGCAAAATCAGTGGCGAACATCGGGGTCGGCCTGGTTAGGGCAGCGTCACCCTCTTACTTCTCAGATTGAAATGCTTACGCATTGATTTCACATTTATACGACGAACCGTTGCTCACACTTTCGACGACTTTTACGAAATGTTCGGACTGCGATAGCCAACAACCGCCTACGGGCACTGGACATCATCGAACAGACCCAGAATGTCAGCACACATTCAGCGTCAAGCATTCCGTACATCGCCCAGATATAACCTATTCCTGTGATGGTATCTCGCTGTACACTGGCGACTTTTGGGTCCTTCGTGAGTTCAGAAATGCTTTTCAAGATCACATATGAGACTCTCACCCTTCCCTCGGTTCGGAGAGGATTTGGCCTTTATCACATTCATGACAGAACGGTCACCTTGTTTGTGGGCACGTTAGTCAAATTATGGCACCGGCGTCCGGACAGTTTGTTACTGAACTAGCGCCGCTCTCCCTGTCGCCACCTTTGGCGATACACCACCTCCCCTCCTCGCACTTCTACAACGGTGTCTTTTACCTCGAACTCAATTACGTTCGACTTGCCTTACCAGCGACTCCATTGGCGACGGCACGGACGGATTACCGTGTCCTGCAGCGTGGACGACCCCATAGTATCGTGGAGAGACAGCACCCGAATTTCAACTGTCGAGTAGTGTGGAAGACGATTCACCACGTAACACTGGACGCTGACGTCACGCCGATGTGGTACTTCACTGTCAACGGTTAGCAGGTGACCTGATCAAGATTTCATGCGATCCATATAGTGGAATCACCCATGTGCACGAACTGTGGCGTTCAAGACGACGACGAACAGTATTAGCTATGGCGAGCCTGCGGCAGTGTGGAACTTAGTGAAGGAAATATCAGCTTACTTCCTTAGAGTGACGCCGAATCTTATCGAACCCAAGACTATATTATTCTCGGATGAGACGTATTACCCACGCACGAAAACTAACGCCGTGACGCGGCTTCGTGGGCATGCAGCGCATTTTTTTGTTTCAAGACGGCACTAAAGACACTTTAGACTTTTGGAACTATTTGCAGGAACGACATTGCAAGATCCTCCGTAACCCAAATTATCGACAATATTTTTCCAATTGTTTGTGAGTGCGTTCCACGACCCGACAGTAGCGGGAACATCACGGGTGGGAGAAGCTAAAATTACAGGACGATGACAGAACGCTGCACAGTACAACGTGGGATCTACCTTGGTCATTGCTAGAACTCATACCTGGATGATAGAACACTTGGGGAGTTTCGTCGTGAACTCTTTGCACTCTATGGCAGTACTTGCCTCCTTTCTCTTTTGGCCCCAGTGCGAGATTTCTTCGCAGATTTTGTGTCCCAGCCGGTGCAAGATGTAGTACGGGTTAATGGTGGTACGGATTTCACCCTTAGGTATTATTTAATGGCTTCCTTAGCCCCACACTTTGCTCTCTTTCTTTTCAGCCCTTGCTGCAAATATGTGTTCTGGTATGTGCGTCCCAAATTCGACGCAACGAGTGTACTTATCCGTTTCATTTCCTTACTGCTTAAAAAACATTCAAAACAATAAAATCATTGCATCCCCTGCACCACATCCCCAGGAATGGGAGGGAAGACACATTATGACTAGGCCTCGTGTTGTGACCCCTGCCCACCTTGCTTCCGCCACCCCACGTCCTGATCCATTTTCCATAAAAAAATGTACTGTGCTTGCCTATCAGAAGAAAGCTGCTTTCGTTCGCCTCTCGAGACTCGCTCAAAGCCAAATTTTTAATTCTTTTGTAGCAAAGCTACAAGCAGGTAGACAACAACTCAATAAGGGAATTGTAAGACAACGATCGAGCAAAATTCGTCTTTCTATTTTCAGTAGACCTTAGTGTCAGAGCGAAAACCTAATGGTATCGCAAAAGTCATTATGCCATTTCTGTTTTCTGCCGACATACTTTTTGTTGTTGTGAATACATAATTTTATGTATGAACTGACACATTTTCATAATATTTGAATATGATACACGACATGAAGTTAGTACAGACCTTTCCGAAGTAAAATATCCTACTAATTCATGTTAAAACAGACACAACCGTCTTACAGGTACTTAATGCTTTATTAAGCTACACTACCGTCGCGATATTTCGGTGGTACGTTGAGTTTAATTTGTATTAGTATAGTGAAAATTTAATTGCATTTTCCCTTAGTTTATTGAACATAACAGAATTCATCGAAGAGAAACAAATCAGAAACAGTATATTCTTTCAAATTATCTAAAAGAAGCAGGAGGACCTATGTTCTAATCCCAGTCTGGTACACATTTTCACTCGCCGCCGCTGATTCCGCTGACTCCCAGTGCAGCTGACATAATGAATTCCTTCACTTTCCTTGCCTTTACTTTTACCCGTGCTCCATCTTCAAGTCACACAAGCGATACATTCATTGCATGATACCAATGATAATATTACCGATCACCAGGCCACCAAAGCGGAGTTGCTAAACCCATATTTTCGAAATTCCTTCACTAAAGAATTCGAATCAAGAAGAGCGCCAATGTAAGCAAATTAGAAGGACCTATCCTCGGCGTAGTGAAGCTGCTTGAATCAGTTGATAAAGGCAAGTCTTCCGGTCCAGATACACCAATTAGTTTTCTTTCGCAGTATGCTGGCACAACAGCACAATACGTAGCAATCATATACGTCTCACTCGACAACAGATCCGTATCAAAAAAGTGTAAGGTAACACAAGTCACTAGAGTACTAAAGAAAGTCAACAGGAGTATTGCGATGAATTACAAATCCACTTCACTGACATCGATTTGCACTAGAAATTTGGGATACATGCTCTCTTCGAACATTATGAATTACCTCGAAGAGAACGGCCTATTGACACACAGGCAGCATTGAGTCCGGAAATATTGTTCTTGTGAAACACAACTAGTTTACTAAAGAGACTGGCGACACTATGTTTGTCCGTCCTTTGCTTGAATATTGCTGTGCCCTATGGGATCTTTATCAGATAGAACTGACGGCGGACATCGAAATAGTTCAAAGAAGTCCAGTTCGTTTCGTATTGTCGTGGAGTGCTGGAGAGAATCACAGAGATGATACGAGAGTTGACGTGGCAATCATTACAACACAGGCGTTTTTGTTGCGACGACATATGTCGAGAAATTTCAATCAACAACTTACCTCTCGGAAAGCAAAAATATTTTCTTGACGCCAACCTACATAGGAAGAAATGATCATCATAATAATATAGGAAAAATCAGACCTTGTGTCCATTTTCCCACGTACTCTTGTGGAGTGGAAAGGTAGAGAAGCCGGCCTGTGTGGCCGAGCGGTTCTAGTCGCTTAATTGTGGAACCGCGCGGCCACTACGGTCGCAGGTTCGAATCCTGCCTCGGGCAAGAATGTGTGTGATGTCCTTAGTTTAGTTAGGTTTAAGTAGTGTTAAGTTCTCTGGGACTGATGACCTCATGTGTTAAGTCCCATATTGCTCAGAGCCATATGAACGATCTGAAGGGTAGAGAAATAGTCTAAAGGTGGTTGGATGAACCGTTTGCCTGGCACACATGTGCGAATTGCACAGTAGCCATATAGAGGTAGACGAACGAAAAATCACTTTCTCGGCCCACTATTCATTGCCCCTCTTTTCAGCTATCTTTCCACCAATACTAGGCAGGTCACAACCGACCAATCTATCATTTTGTGTTCACGTGGTACATCGACTTGTATGACGCCTACCATCTCGTTGTGCTATCTCCTTTGGCCAGCTTTAAATACAAGGAAGCCGCCCGCCGCTAGAAGTGCTTTATAAGTCAAGGAGAGCAGCATCGACATGCACTTGGGTTAATATTGCACTTTCCCAGTTATTCACTTCACGCAGCGCAACTCGTACATCTACCCAAGGCTAATCTGATATTTATAGGCTGATGAGTACTTCGACAAGTGCATTTTAACATAATTCTTACTTAATTACTCCTGAGTGCTGTGTGCATGTAGACGAGTTTATACGATAAAAAATATGTTTCATTGAGGAATAGAAATAAGTATCCAGTTGTTTTAACTGCAAACTTAAAAAAAAAATTCTACTGTATACAGGAAGACGAGTGAAACTCCTAAATGTGTACCTCGCAATCATTTTGGTTGCTCGGTAACTGTGCGGATCTGCACCGAGAACTTTTCGAAAGTCAAGAATCGACTTGCTGGAATTCGTCAACGAAAAGATCAAGCTGCGTTTCACGCGATCGATACTTGCTTAATTTGTACGGTTCCTGGAGAGGTATTCACTGGCTATAGCTATTCGTCGCAAGCGGGATAACGAAGAAGGCTGCGAAGTTTTGCTTCTTAATCTATCACTTGGTTCGTACCAGTTGTCTAGGGATTTTAGTAGCAGCGCTGTTCAGTACTTTCTGAACTAAAAAAGGTTTTAATGGAATGTCTCTCATTTCTTGTAGTACTGGAACCGCGAACATCGTTATTTCATCTGAACAGTGGTATGTTGTTTCAACCAATTCCAGGACATGCTGTGGGCACTGTGGGGCTGTAGCTGAAATTTTGTACTCCTCCTTATTGAAAGGACGAGAAGTTGTAAGTAGGCTGTTTAGGTTTTTATGTTGGTAATGCCACGTAGTGCTCTGTATGAAAATCGCTGACTGCGCTGTGTGCAGTATGTGGCTAGTTGGGCTCATTGTTGGAATATTCGCTGTTGGAGTGTTGGGCAGTTGGATGTGAATAGCGCGTAGCTTTGGGCAGTTGGAAGTGAGCCGCCAACAGCGGTGGATGTGGAGACAGAGGTGCCAGAGTTTTGAGAGGTTGATAAGCGGACAATCTGGACGTGTGTCCGCCAGAAAAAGGAAATTTGTAAAGATGGATGTCATGAATTGATAGATACATATATGGTGATTTTTGAACAATATTAAGGTAAATACATTGTTTGTTCTCTACCAAAATCTTTCATTTGCTAACTATACGTGTGATTAGTTAGTGCCTTCAGTAGTTAGAATCTTTTATTTAGCTGGCAGTATTGGCGCTCGCTGTATTGCAGTAGTTCGAGTAACGAAGATTTTTGTGAGGTAAGTGATTCGGGAAAGATATAAGTTATTGTTAGTCTGGGCCATTGTTTTGTAGGGATTATTGAAAGTCAGATTACGTTACGCTAAAAATTATTGTGTGTCAGTTTAGTGATGATCAGAATAAGTAAAGAGAAACTGTCTCAGTACGTTCAGTTTTCTCGGCTGCCTTTGTATCAAACAACGTATAAGTTTACTAGCACAGTCATTCATAATTTTTCTAAGGGGACGTTACAAAGTTACCCGGGTATTCTTCCTACAGTTCGCTCGCGTTACTAAAGAATTTGTTATAGACGAGGTAGTTCTGAACTGTAACTTCATAGAATTTGATTCTGTATTTTCATTTACTCGCCAAGATATGTAAAGACCCTAATTTTATAAGCGGCCCATCCAACTTGTTTAAGAAGGTTCAGAATATTTCTAGCTTTAATCTCGTCCAAAAGATTTGAAGAATCTGGTGTACTTACTAATTCGTATCAACGCAGTAAAGCAATGATGACGATAGTGGCAATATACGCGGAAAACTACAAATTCGTCTATAGTGATTTGTAATTGTAAAAGAAATATTAACATCGCTGTGATGAAATATTATGTGGATTATGTTGTAAATTACTTTTGAATCAAATAATACGAATAAAAATGAGTCTTACAAGCATTTTAAATGTACAGAGAAAATTTTTTTTTCCCCCGAGAGTCTTTAAATCTGAGAGGAGACATAAATATTATCATTGATGTAAAATTATGCGTTCGAGCACTGTGTCACCCTGCAGTTGCTTTGAATATTGGCGTTCGGACGTGTCAATGAGCCGAATTACACCATTAATTCTCTGCTAAAGAAAACTCTGTCGCGGCCGGGAAACAGTGTTTTGACAACCAGGTGCCACAAATCGTCACGCTCATGGAGAACCAGCATCTGGAATGAGTCTCACACACAGCTGAAGTAGTAACCGTCGCTGAAATCGACCTCTTCACAGACACATGTGAGTCGCCATACCCACGTCTCTCCAATTTTTCGATCACAGTTTTGCGGATGTGGAAATAAGTACGTACAGTACTCTGACTGCACTGAATCTGCCATTAACTTTCCAGTGAAATCAGTAGGCCACCAGCCTTTATTATGCCAAGTAATACTGATACTTATGCGTATTGTGTATAATTAATAGCCATCATCCTGTCTAACACGTTAGTGAATTCAGGAGCTAGGTTTGTCGCAGCACAAGTAGTGACAGTAATCGTGGTGTTATAACTTGCCGCACATAACTCTAAAGGTAAATTAGCATAATCGTTAAATGCAATTTTCGTTTATCTGTGGTGTAAAAAGTCATACTGAAACATGAACGTGTTAAATAGGAATGAAATTACGTTACTGACAGTAATCTCAAACACAACTTTTAGAATGGGAATGGCACGTGAACGTGTATTTTATCTCGTCACTTATGCGCTTCGCCCTGTACTAAACTTTTCTGAGAGATTGCAGATTTAATTTTGGTGCGAGAATATAAACCTCCAATAACTCTGAACTAGACGAAAACTGCATGAATTTACGTAACACAAGCACTGAACCTGGTGCCACGCTATTGATTTGAAATTGACCCTTACCTTTATCTGCACAATGGTAACGCTCTTTGCACTGCTCTCTGTTAGTACTTTAAATCGTGTAGTTAGCAAACAGCTATTTTACACGGTTGTAGCTTAGCATAAATTTTAATGAAGTCGAATATGACTGAGGCAATAAGTTCTTGAGAAAGTAATTTAAAATGACATGGATCTGGGAACTCGTATTGACTTCGGGTTAGTCACAATATGGCTCTAATTTTGAAACCTGTATTTTGACTCTTTGAAAATGCTCAGAATTAACACACTCAATAAACTAATTGTACATTAATAATTAGCTTTACAAAGTCATTCGTTGTGAGTGCTATACATTGTCTCAGTCATCACTTATTACTTTAGTAACAAAACAACTTTCTTTACCTTAATTAATTCCAACTTCTGTCGAGATTCCTTTCACAGCAAACACCATACTGTCTTCCAAATAATAGATCGTTGCTGTCCATTGCTAGTAAGTATATATCCACCCGACATGAGACACCTCCATGCATCACACTAAAGTTACTGTAGCACATTACCCATTATACCTTGAATCAGCGATAGCTGTTAAGCAGCGACGGTACTACCCAATCGAACCTACATTTGACCATCTCTCTTTCAATATAATATTTTATTACAAAACATCAATTAATTTACCCTGTGTATGCCTTTCATAACCCTGCTGTCTGCAGGGTTGTTATGGAAATTGGCCATAATAGCGCAATAAATTCTTAATATTATGTTAGTATAGGTTGATAAATTTTGGAAATGAAGTTTGAAAAAGATAATTAACAAAGAAATACAAATCTTTGTGAGCATCTGGCTCTTTGAATATCATAAAAGTATCGCAGTTAATTTGTAAAACATTTTCTTTAACCATCTAACATCTATGGTTACGATTCATGAACGTGCAAATAGGCAGGTATGATAGTGTTCATGTGCATGATGAAATTTTAAAATATAGCCTAATATCTTTGAAAAACACAGTATTATGAGCAACTCGCTCTTTACAAAGTACATGGGAATTAAAACAGTCTGAGTTGTACAATATAGAGTTACAGAAAGAAATTACTAAGTATTTACAAACTTTTAAAATGTATTGGTTATGGGCACCAGTTTGTGAGATCAAGTGTCCATTTATAACGCTCATTTCCATTGTTATGACTAACCATACGCATTTTTACACAAAGCATAGTGTAGGTATATCATGTGTATAAAATATAATGAAAAGAATGAAAAAGGAAAGGATAAAGTCGTGGTTGAGGTAAGTTTACCATCTGGATGGGTGGTTAGCAAATCGAGGATGCATAAACAGTGGTTCATATTTCTTAATGAGAGGATTACATTTTTAAGTCATATTATCTTGAATATCTTTTGAACATCACTAGGTATGTCAAAGTAGTGACAGTTTTCTTTGAGCAGACTCATTGGTGGTAGATATGGTACCCAATGGCAACTCAGCCAATTATATATTAAGTGCCACCTAGTACAGTTGTATTATCATCAACATCAATAAGCTTGCATACATTTATATTGTTGCAGACAAACAAACAACTGTATGTTTCATGACCATCTCAGTGAACCAGGTAGAGAAGGACAATAGCATAAAGAGAATATGGAAACTGAAGACGAATTAAATGCTTGCAGGTAACAAAAGCATTATTTATGGCAGCGCGATCAATATATAAGTGAGAAATTGTTTTCGTAGTTATTATGTAACAATATGATACATTAAGTATGTTTTATACTCATAGTTGAGCTGTCCTAGTAGTAAGCTTGTGATGAATACATTTATTAGTAGTAGTTTCATAAAGAATAACAGTGGCTGTGCCAGTAAGTAGACTTAAAAACTTAATGTATATAGGGTATAATACAAGAAAATAGTAAATGAAGGTTGACAGTAATAAATGACAAAATACATAGTTCATAATTAATCAGTCTATATACTGTTAGGACTCATAAGAAAGATCAATATAGTAGATTATCTTTATATAGTTAACAGCATTTGAAAATGGCATTTGTTGCAAATATTGACTGTACATAAGTAATATATCTGGTACAGAGAAGTGAAAATATAATAATAACTGCAGACATAAAGAATGTACCTAACTACTGGAAAAAATGGAAATGCTCATAACTACTGGGAAAAGTGGGAGTAAGGCAAAGGAAAGTCCACTTTTGCTGCAAAATGAAATCAACATACATATTCGTCAAATAGATTAGTCAAAACTAAAGCAAGTTAAAAATGTGTGATCACGAACTATTCTGAGCATAGACATGAAAATGTTAAAGAAATCAGAATCACTTAACAACTAGAAGCATATAGTACAAGCATAGATTGCAAAGCATACAAAAGAAGAAAAATGGCACATGAGAAATGGCTCGGTGTACGTGTAAAGCATGAGGAAATTATTTTGCTGGAATTGTTAATGGCAGAGTTAGTACAAACAAAAATAATATCAGCAGGTGCTAAATTTCAGTGTATGTATCATTCAAAAGCATCATTAGTTCAGCAAAATACACTGTATCAAGCAGAACATGCATGATTGCTCTGCCATTCAACAGCAAATCTTTTCTTTGTATTACAAGGAGTGATATATGTGTGTACCAAGTAATGTCATGTTCTTCTACAACAGGTAAAAATAGTACCTCTACCTCCATTAATCCATTATTGTGTTTTCATTTCTCATTATAACAGTGTGACCTCTGTGTCATCACTTGTCTTTCTTTATCATTCACATATAACCATTGTTATCATTAGTAGAACATCATTGTTTCTTCATTATTATCAGTTCATAAAATATAACCATATTGAAATTGTAACTTATATCTAGCATACGTACAAAAATCGTTAGTACATGTCAACTTGGTACTGCTATAGTACTCATGTAGCACGCTGAAAAGGATTTGATTAGTTACAGCATATAAATGAGTTTGTAGAATGCGGATGTTACCCCTATACTTTATTGTTTCCTATAAAACCTACAAGAAAAAAGGTTTAGTTGGTAAACGATGAAGGATGACCTTTGTTACACTTGTTTCGTTCATTTTCTATTAACTTGTAGCGTATCCTCTATATTTCAAAAAGTGTATTTGTTTACTTCTTTTTATTTTACTTTACGAGGTGGCAACTCGTTCAGGAACAGTGAAAGATCATGATGTTTAAATAGAATGACAATATACAGTAAACATGGGAAATCTTTTCTGTACCTGAAAGGTGGCCATCTCTAAAAGCGTAGTAGTGCCTAAAATGGTACTAAGTTACAAGAAAAGTAACAAATACATAGTACATAGTGGAAATAAAACTGCTAAAACTAGAGAAAAATGCAAAAAGAACTATTATGTCATGCTGCGACAGTGTGGCATCAAATATGGTCTCTATCAGGAAAAGAAGATGGTTTCGTTCAATAATATGTTTTACATGACTGATATGATGGTTCCTTCGTGATTTTTTCGCGCGCAAAGTTTCTTCCTGAACAACATTTGGATGCTGAATATATATTATTATTTTTGTATGGAATACAAGACTGCAACTCAAACATGTTGCACATTTTTATGGCTTTGTAGAAAAGATGATGAGTACGTACTAATAGTTTCTGACCTATTTGAAATTCGCTGGGATGACTTACCTGTTTCTGTTGTTTCTTTCTTCGTTTAGCTGCACGCTGAATATTGTTGATTATAGTCGTTGTGAAGCAGGAAGTGCTACTAATTCCTTAATTATGTTCGGCGGTTCATCATTCTTTAGTATCAGGTACAGAGACAACAATGTATAATCGTTTGGAGTGGAATTAATAATTTCTTGAAATGTGTAGATATAGTTATCCCAATCGATGCGTTTCTTATGACAGGACAGACGACAAACCTTGCCAAAGTCTTTCATTCGGATGGGTCTGGTAAAACATGATAATAGGATATGCAAATAGGTGCAATCTTCCTAGCTCTCAGAGTACATGTCCGTATTGCTGATCTGAATTGTGGTCCACTTTTGTACATGACCAACAATCGGTAAGAAATGTTTTGTAAAAGCTACTGAAACAGTTTTGGCTGTAGCTTTACGTGTTGGTAAGAATGCTACAAATTTACAAGTTACTTCAACTGCTACCAAAATGTAAGAAAATCCTCTTTTACCTCTTGGGAAATGGTCCATAAATATCCACAGTGACCATGTGACGTAATTTAATTGGTGTAATGGGGCGAAATAAGAAGTCGTCGATGACTTTGTTTGCTTACAAAACTTCCATGTTGCTAGTACACGTCGTATACGTTTTTCCATACTTGCAAAGTAACAGTTCTGTCTGAGAACGAAGAAATATAATGCGTATAACTTAAGAGTGTGCACCAAATTAATTTGTTGACTAAATCTTCAGGTATAGATAAGAACCAAATGTCGCTGTGTGGATGTGTATGTCGAAAGAGAATATTGTTACGTACTAAGTAGTGATGTCTGATTGTTGAATTGCCTTGTCATGCCAAAGCTGTTTAAAATTTTTCCAGATACTGTCCTTATCCTGTTCTTTGGAATGGTCTTTAAGAGCTGAAGAAATTATGCTTTCAAACGGTACTTGCTGTATGTACAAAATACTTTAATTAGTTTTGAAAAAATGTGTGGCAACGTCTTGTAATCGCAGAAAAGTAAGAAATATAACATCCATCGCACTAGTCCTTCGTGAGAAAATTTTGTGGAAAGCAGAAACTGAATAGCGTGGTGGTCGGTATAAACAGTGGTGTGTCTTCCATACAAAAAGTATTATTGCTATGCTCTTGCGTGTTCACCAAAGTTTGCGGCGAATCATTGAAGTTGAATTGACCTTGTTGAGAATACCGTTGTCCGGAATTTCCAACTTGCTGGTTTGTTGGTGAAATTGTTGTTGAAAATTCTGGTGGTTGGTGCCATACAGTTGGTACTGTTGTCGGTGTTGTGAATACTGATTATTAAAATTTTGACATCTGTGAAGTTATTCTGAATGTTGTTGCCATTCCTAAACCTCTTATTACATCAGCCATTAAAATTTTCTGATGGCTTTTAATATCCACACTTATTATTTCTGTTGTTGCTAAGGGAGAAGTTTTTATTGACAAAGAAATAGTCAGAATTGTGTACTTTAAAAAGTTGTAAAAGATCGCTAAATTCAGGAGTGCTTTCTTTTGGTTGTCCCGTTAACATTGAGACTCGTAATGAAAGCGGTAATTTAGAGATGCATAGCCTTGTTAACGCAGATTGACTATACGGCACGATAAGGTGCTGATTTTGTTGAACCGCACGTTTGAAAAAGTGCATAATGGTTGGGAAGTTAGAGAATTGATCTTTAATTCTTCATTGTGCACTATCCGACCAATAAGCTGACAATAGGGCTTCTTGAAATTCTTCTAATAAGTAGCATTGTCTTGCAATGGGCTGCATCCTGGTGGCGGGCTCACCCTCTAAAAAACTCCAAATGAATTCCAATTTATGGGCAATAGGCCATTTAGGTGGTAACGAGAAAGAAAACTGTTGCACCCAGTCTAACAGACTGAGATCAGTTTTGCTATTCCGGAATACTTTGAAATTATGTACTGACAAGAAATGTTTGTAATCGAAAGCATCATGTCAGAAATTTTGTGTCGGTTCAGTACCGTTAAAAATGCGTTTTGCGGAGGATTTTTCGCACCTAATTATCTCACAAGGCCTAATCTGCCAACATTGGGCTCTAGCGGTGTAGTGTCAAATTGTTCTGCCTGATTATATTGGATGTAACTATCTACTTCATTCTATGATGTCTGATCTTTTAACGTGGCAGTTGCATGGTGCAAAATGTTAACTTTACAATTCAGTGTATTGTTATGACCATTCAGTGCATTGTCATGTGATTTCAGTTCATTAATAGCACAGATCATAGACTGAAATTGTTCATACTGCATGAAGGGAGAAGGCAATGAGACTTCAGATTTAGTATGGGTATTACTTTCAAAAATTTCTTCTCTGTTCCAAAGCTCATCAAGTTTTTCTGCAAGTGATGAAATTTGAGCAGTATTGTTGGTGTTATTTCCGTCCATCTGTTTCTGCAGTTTTTTTGTGCACTTATTAACTTTTCATATGGCAGATTTGACTATGGTAGAATCATTATCAAATTCTAATTGTTCAGGTCTATTGGTGAGAGTTTGTATGTCTTCTGGTGTTTTTTGTGTTGTTGACTCAAACGAGTTTCTACTTGTGTTTTACACACTGTAAAATTGCTTTCAATTTGTCTTTGTATCTTATGCCGTTTTAAGATCACCGAAAACTTTACTGTAGCAACTGTCTATGTATTTTTCTACGTGAGATACAACTTTTTTGCTGCTTTCATATTGCTCGTGAAAGCGAGTTTCGCGTATCTTTTCGATACTTTTTTTAATGATTGGTCTCATTTGGCACTTGGATTGCAAGTGTAACTTGTTCTTGAAATTGTGTACATGCTGCTGTAAACTGAGGAGTTTACTTAGTAACTACATATAAGATATCTAAATCAGAATGAAAGGCTTAAATTCACAGTTTACTTTAGTGGAATATCGGTTGCCGAAAGTAGTCTTCAGGTCAACGCTTAGAGCGTATTTCGGTTCATTAAGTACTTCAGAAGAGCGAAACAAAGTTTTTGCTTCAGACTTAGGAGAGGTTAATTTGTGGACTGAACGTTGCCACAAGAGGTTTTTAGAAATGATCCCCAGAAACCGTGAGCAGATTTTCTTGTGGGGCTTATAATCTAGCCTCCTTCCTAATTCCAGCTATTGTCCACAATAAGCAAAGTTTTTTATGAAAAAGTTGAGAAGAGCGAAGATTACAGTAAACTTTCTAGTTTAATAAGCTATTTGTGGCTCCAGTTCTTCTTGTCTGGTGGTCTCATTATTGAAGCTGAAATTCCCATATTTTAGGTCCCCGTGGTTGACTTGATCTAAATAAATCTGATGATTATTATTGTAGAATTCTTGTTGTTACCTTAATATATTTGGCCATTTTTTAGTATATCATACAGTCTTTTGAATTTTCACATTAACATAGCAGAAATTACATTGTTCGCCAAAAATATAAAAATACATTCGATCAAAAAAGGCACTCTTACTACTACTTCACTCTGCGGTAATAACCATATTCTAACGAGTTTACAGTTTTTCTTGACAAATGAATTTCTATTAATTTCAGTCATTATTTCATAAATGACTAGAGAAATAAACATAGTAAACAGTACAAGATTGTGTAATTAATAACAGAAGTTATAAGTGTGCCAAATAATTATTTAATTTCAAATGTTTCTAAAAAGATAATTTTAACTGTACATTCAGAGCTAGTACTCATTGATTGCAACACTGAAAACATAGTAATCCGTTTTCATAAATTTTTGCTTAAAATAAAACATATTGTGTACAAAATTACATGCAAGTTTTCAGAAAAGAAGTTGAGATAATACTGACATGTACAAAATTCGAAAAATAATACTGCTATCGACAACTAGTGTTCAGGAAAAGTAATGCTAGAGAAGGATGTCCCGTTACAAGCTTTATCAATGCCAAGTTAAACTTTTCGCTATGACGGGTCATCGTGTGTAAACAATCTTCCCATTAACACATTAATGTATTTGTTAAAACATGGCAAATTATTTTCTTGTTCATTACATTAGCAACAATAGGTTTAGCAATAACAGAATATGTACCTCAACGTGCCAAACAACGAATGCGGTATAAGCACGACGGTGCCTCTCACATATTTCACAGGTAGGTTAGCGAGTATCTAGATAGGCAGTTACCGAAAAGGTGGACTGGCCGAGGAGAACCTATTGCATGGCCTGCCCCAGTGCCAGAGTTGAATCCAGTGGATTTTTTGCTGTGGGGACATTTAAAACCTTGGTGTCCCATACCCAGCATTTGTTTCTGAGAGAGCGTATCAAAAGCAGTTATGGCCAAATATGGAACACAATGTATGCCGAAGTATGGTATAGAGGCTTAGCGGCTGGTCACGTTAATCAATTTTTTAAACATAAGTGTGTTGGTAAAGTACCATGAATAATAAATCCTTTCATATAGGGAAATGTGTTTCGTAAATGTATCACTTTTCAGCATGAGTAAAAAAGCCTTTTTTACCTCTCTAACAAGGGGTATTATATTCAGAACATCAATATCAAAGTCATAAGTGCTATGCACTGTCAGGTTAAGCTACAATATATAGATAGTAGCAGCTTCCTATCTATACTAATTCTTTTTAATTTTTCTCTTTGTGGGCCGTGGTGGGTATACTTTCCACTAAATGTATTTTTTTACAGCGTTTAATAGAATATGTGTTATCTGCACAAGCTGTAGTTCCTCTTTATAGTGAAATATAGCCTTTAGTCTATCCCACATAACAACGGCATTGTAAAAGTTCTTGGGAAGTATCGTTTCCACCAAAGTAGTTAATGGAAGGGGTTTGGGAAATATACTTAACATAAATTAGTCTGTCACTTCTTGTCCTTGGGAAGCATACTTACTACTAACTTATTGTATTCAAAAGCTTTTGGGAATACGTCTTTTCATATCTATCTATGCTTGAAATCTTGTGTAGTACGGTGCACTAGGTGTATGAAAAGAACTACTACGATCAGTTTCTGTTTGTAATGGGAACACTACTGTTATCGGAACACATTGCTTCACTTCACAAATTATACATCACTGTGACCTATATCAGCAACTACCTTTATTGCGTGATAAAGTTTCTAGGATTGTTTTCACATTGTGGTAAGTAAACTTTAATGTTGGTAAAAATATTTATTAAATAAATTAAAAGAAAACATAAAATAAAAATTAGAAAACAATGTTCATAATTTTTAACGTGTAGTGGCGACACCCAACAGCTCACAAAAGGGTAGTGTGAAATCCATTTACCATCACTGTTTCAATACCTAACAAGGTGCCGTGGTGATGGTGATGTTTGATTTGTGGGGCGCTCAACCGCGCCCATGCCAAGTTCCACTTTTTAAACAGTTCAATTTTTTTCGCAGTCCACTCTAGCAACTATTACGAATGATGACAATGATGATGAAATGATGAGGACAACACAAACACCCAGTTCCCGGGCACAGAAAACCTCTAACCCGGCCTGGAATTGAACCCGGGACCTCGTGATTCACAGGCAACTGGCAACAACGCTGCCGTGGTGATGGTGATGTTTGATTTGTGGGGCGCTCAACCGCGCCCATGCCAAGTTCCACTTTTTAAACAGTTCAATTTTTTTCGCAGTCCACTCTAGCAACTATTATGAATGATGACAATGATGATGAAATGATGAGGACAACACAAACATCCAGTTCCCGGGCACAGAAAACCTCTAACCCGGCCTGGAATTGAACCCGGGACCTCGTGATTCACAGGCAACTGGCAACAACGCTGCCGTGGTGATGGTGATGTTTGATTTGTGGGGCGCTCAACCGCGCCCATACCAAGTTCCACATTTTAAACAGTTCAATTTTTTTCGCAGTCCACTCTAGCAACTATTACGATGAGGACAACACAAACACCCAGTTCCCGGGCACAGAAAACCTTTAACCCGGCCTGGAATTGAACCCGGGACCTCGTGATCCACAGGCAACTGGCAACAACGCTGCCGTGATGATGGTGATGTTTGATTTGTGGGGCGCTCAACCGCGCCCATACCAAGTTCCACTTTTTAAACAGTTCAATTTTTTTTGCAGTCCACTCTAGCAACTATTACGAATGATGACAATGATGATGAAATGATGAGGACAACACAAACACCCAGTTCCCGGGCACAGAAAACCTCTAACCCGGCCTGGAATTGAACCCGGGACCTCGTGATTCACAGGCAACTGGCAACAACGCTGCCGTGGTGATGGTGATGTTTGATTTGTGGGGCGCTCAACCGCGCCCATGCCAAGTTCCACTTTTTAAACAGTTCAATTTTTTTCGCAGTCCACTCTAGCAACTATTATGAATGATGACAATGATGATGAAATGATGAGGACAACACAAACACCCAGTTCCCGGGCACAGAAAACCTCTAACCCGGCCTGGAATTGAACCCGGGACCTCGTGATTCACAGGCAACTGGCGACAACGCTGCCGTGGTGATGGTGATGTTTGATTTGTGGGGCGCTCAACCGCGCCCATACCAAGTTCCACATTTTAAACAGTTCAATTTTTTTCGCAGTCCACTCTAGCAACTAGTACGATGAGGACAACACAAACACCCAGTTCCCGGGCACAGAAAACCTTTAACCCGGCCTGGAATTGAACCCGGGACCTCGTGATCCACAGGCAACTGGCAACAACGCTGCCGTGATGATGGTGATGTTTGATTTGTGGGGCGCTCAACCGCGCCCATACCAAGTTCCACTTTTTAAACAGTTCAATTTTTTTTGCTGTCCACTCTAGCAACTATTACGAATGATGACAATGATGATGAAATGATGAGGACAACACAAACACCCAGTTCCCGGGCACAGAAAACCTCTAACCCGGCCTGGAATTGAATCCGGGACCTCGTGATCCACAGGCAACTGGCAACAACGCTGCCGTGGTGATGGTGATGTTTGATTTGTGGGGCGCTCAACCGCGCCCATACCGAGTTCCACTTCTTAAACAGTTCAATTTTTTTCGCAGTCCACTCTAGCAACTATTACGATGAGGACAACACAAACACCCAGTTCCCGGGCACAGAAAACCTCTAACCCGGCCTGGAATTGAACCCGGGACCTCGTGATCCACAGGCAACTGGCAACAACGCTGCTGTGGTGATGGTGATGTTTGATTTGTGGGGCGCTCAACCGCGCCCATGCCAAGTTCCACTTTTTAAACAGTTCAATTTTTTTCGCAGTCCACTCTAGCAACTATTACGAATGATGACAATGATGATGAAATGATGAGGACAACACAAACACCCAGTTCCCGGGCACAGAAAACCTCTAACCCGGCCTGGAATTGAACCCGGGACCTCGTGATTCACAGGCAACTGGCAACAACGCTGCCGTGGTGATGGTGATGTTTGATTTGTGGGGCGCTCAACCGCGCCCATGCCAAGTTCCACTTTTTAAACAGTTCAATTTTTTTCGCAGTCCACTCTAGCAACTATTACGAATGATGACAATGATGATGAAATGATGAGGACAACACAAACATCCAGTTCCCGGGCACAGAAAACCTCTAACCCGGCCTGGAATTGAACCCGGGACCTCGTGATTCACAGGCAACTGGCAACAACGCTGCCGTGGTGATGGTGATGTTTGATTTGTGGGGCGCTCAACCGCGCCCATACCAAGTTCCACATTTTAAACAGTTCAATTTTTTTCGCAGTCCACTCTAGCAACTATTACGATGAGGACAACACAAACACCCAGTTCCCGGGCACAGAAAACCTTTAACCCGGCCTGGAATTGAACCCGGGACCTCGTGATCCACAGGCAACTGGCAACAACGCTGCCGTGATGATGGTGATGTTTGATTTGTGGGGCGCTCAACCGCGCCCATACCAAGTTCCACTTTTTAAACAGTTCAATTTTTTTTGCAGTCCACTCTAGCAACTATTACGAATGATGACAATGATGATGAAATGATGAGGACAACACCCAGTTCCTGGGCACAGAAAACCTCTAACCCGGCCTGGAATTGAACCCGGGACCTCGTGATCCACAGGCAACTGGCAACAACGCTGCTGTGGTGATGGTGATGTTTGATTTGTGGGGCGCTCAACCGCGCCCATACCAAGTTCCACTTTTTAAACAGTTCAATTTTTTTCGCAGTCCACTCTAGCAACTATTACGAATGATGACAATGATGATGAAATGATGAGGACAACACAAACACCCAGTTCCCGGGCACAGAAAACCTCTAACCCGGCCTGGAATTGAACCCGGGACCTCGTGATCCACAGGCAACTGGCAACAACGCTGCCGTGGTGATGGTGATGTTTGATTTGTGGGGCGCTCAACCGCGCCCATACCAAGTTCCACTTTTTAAACAGTTCAATTTTTTTCGCAGTCCACTCTACCCACTATTATGAATGATGACAATGATGATGAAATGATGAGGACAACACAAACACCCAGTTCCCGGGCACAGAAAACCTCTAACCCGGCCTGGAATTGAACCCGGGACCTCGTGATCCACAGGCAACTGGCAACAACGGTGCCGTGGTGACGGTGATGTTTGATTTGTGGGGCGCTCAACCGCGCCCATACCAAGTTCCACTTTTTAAACAGTTCAATTTTTTTCGCAGTCCACTCTAGCCACTATTACGAATGATGACAATGATGATGAAATGATGAGGACAACACAAACATCCAGTTCCCGGGCACAGAAAACCTCTAACCCAGCCTGGAATTGAACCCGGGACCTCGTGATCCACAGGCAACAACGCTGGCCACTAGACCACAAGCTGCGGACAAAGGGTGCCGTGGTGATATATGGACTACCAAAGTTTTCTGTTCTAAACTGTAAAATAAAATTATCAAAAAATACATATATACAATTCTAATAGGATAGCAAAAAAATTATCTTCGCTGAGTTGCTACGAATATGCGCCCACAAATGTGTTAACAACAACCCATTTCGAACAGGCGTGTCATATTATAATTGATTATCAATCTTTTGTAAATACTAAAGCAGAGAACTTATTTTATTAAAAAATATGAGCCAATATTAGTTAATTAACATTGCAGTTTCATTACTAACGTGGACTTTAAAGAAAGCTTAAAAAGCAATGCCACTAGCGCGCTTTGCAGCTGTGTCACAACTAGTCGAAGAGCAAGCTACGCTCTTAAGTTACCGATTGTTATGTTAATAAGTTAAAAATTATTCTTACCGTAACAGCGCTCTGAAATCTTTTACCTTTCGAAAGTGATTTGTCGAGTAATGTACCTATGAAGAAAAGGGCGTCTGTCGTTGAGATCCCCATCTCATTTGCATTGAATGTAACAGAAAGTACGATTGGCAAGGGTAGAGAAATCCTGGAAGTGCTCTTTTAAGGTCATTAGAGAGTAATCGCTTCTAAATAGGATAATACTTGGCCTTAACGACGCAATACCACGATAACTAGAGGCAATCTTCAGCAGAACTTGTTGTTCTTTTGCGAGATGTTACTTGGAAAACTATATCTCCAAGACTGGGGTGTGTTATCTGTACCTAGATGTTCTGCCCACGACAATGCACTGTCATGTCACTATTAGTCAGGAGTCACCAAGCTCGAGAGGAGTGGGCCGAGGAATGTTATGTTGCTAGACGAATCCTGGTTCTCCTTACAGTACGAGTCTCGTCACAAACTTAACTGGAGGAAAAATTGCAGCCGTTCAGTCACAGGAACATACGAGGGTCATTCAGTATGTAATGTCCCATTCTTTTTTTCACAGAACATTTATCTTGTCAAGAGTCTGAATTTGGTGACAACATACATCCACATGTCTTGTCATTGTCCTATTTTTCTTCGTTGTCTCCGTCACATTCTATGGCCGTACGCCAGCATTGGGGAAGAGCATGTATTCCCTGATGGTAAAAGCTCTTGTACTGTAGGCATGCCCATGTTTTCAGTGTATGACTGATGCTCTCGTCATCTTCAAAGTGTGTTCCCCGTAGAGAATCTTTAAGCTGCCCAAAAGGGATGGAAGTCCAAGGGTGCCAAATCTGGACTGTAGAGTGGATTAGACACTGATGTCCAATCCAATTTCCCAGTTCTCAGACTGGTGTGTGGGCGTTAATTATCGCGTTGGAGCAATATTTCTGCTGGGTTCTTGAGCGATCAGACACGTCGGAAATGTTTGTTGAGTTTTTTCCAAGTCTTCACGTATGGCTCTGAATTGATGCTTGTCCCTCTTGGCATCACATTACCGAGAATGGCACCATCAGAATTCTTGAAGACTGTCACCATGACTTTTCCGGAAGAGGGGGTTGTCTTGAATTTCTTTTTTGTGGTGAATTAGGATGGCGCCACTACATGGCCCCCCATTTTGTTTCCGGCGTAAACTGGTGCACCTAGCTTTCGTCCCTTGTAACGATCCGTGACAGAAAGGTCTCTCCGTCGGTCTCAAAACGCTCCATTAATTCAGTTGAAATGGCCTTCCTTTGAATCTTCCGGTCTGCTGTAAGCATTCGTGGAACCCATTGTTAGTACCTCTTTGAATATTCGAGAGTCTTCATCATTGGAGAGCGCACTTCCAGTGCTGACCGACAACTGTACATCCAATTGTCGAGTTGTGATTCGCCGGGGAGGCAAGAATAATGTCATCCGCACGATTCAGTATGTCTGGAGCAGTGAGTGTAACACAACGTCCCGAGCCTGGCTGATCATGGAGCTCTGTTCTGCATTTCCTGGGGCTGTAACTTTCTTTAACCATCGCCCAACTGTATTCCTCTCAACTGCAGCATAGTCATACACTGCACACAAACGTTTATGGATGTTCACCACGATTTCTTTTTCTGCACACAAGAATTCAATAACAGCACGCTGCTTGTAACGTGAGTCGTATATAGACGTCATTTTGACGCTGTACTACAGCTCTGCCATCTACCAGAACGGTTCGCGCACAGAACATACATCGAATGTGAAGCACCAACAAGGATGTTTGTCTATGTACACTAATGGCTTCTTTTTTTTTTTTTTAAAAAAAAGAAAAAGGGATGGGTATTACTTATTGAGCGACCCTTGTACTTGCCAGAGGCCATTCCACAAGCAGCGTCCTGATGTGGCGAGGCATTTTCTTCGACGTCGCACGGAAGTTTCACATCTTTCTTGTTGGTTAAAGAAATGCAGTTGAAGTACCGATATTCAGAAATTTATTTATTTTTCATGACACACAACACATAGGGGAGAGGTTGTTGCAAAAATTTCTGCGGATTTTGGGGAAACAGACTGTCAAATATTGTCCAGCAGAGCTCGATGTAATCATAGCCAGTATTCTCTACGTAGCTAGTGCCATTTCACGTTCACTCTCCACTATCTGAAGTTTTTATTGTTCTCACATTCAACAAGAACCAGCATATCGCTCGAGTAGGTAACCTGGAAATAATCTAAAATAATTACCTACAATATCCATGCCAACTGGTTGGCTGAAAAACATTACCTGCGTTGCGGTACCGAAGAGTAACGTATGCTTTTCGAGATATAAGGTAAATCTGATTCTGATAAAACTGAAGTATACTGAATGTTAAAATTTCACTTATAAACCAAATCCTCCTACAACACTCAGACAATATCCGACAAGTTTACAAGGTGAAAGCCTGATCTTTTTCCAGTTTTCCACTCAGTTAAATCAAATAGTTAATGGATGCTCAGTCCAAAAATAATTATCTACGACATAAAAGTGCAAATTTCTAATACTCCACTTACTACATAAAAAAACACGAAATCTGAGATGCATGCCTTTATAAGTCACTTTTCCCAGTTATATGAAAGTCACGTGAAGCAATAAAATTCGTAAATTGCATTCTGTAGAACACGACACCAAAGAAATTAAGATCCGAAGAACGCAATTATAACTTCTGTGATGAGAGCTTCGCACATACTAAGAGACGCTCAGTACACAGACTGCTCGGCATGGTATGATCGGACAGACAGCTGGGCATGCAGTGGTCATGCGGACTGTTTCTCACAGACTGCGCATATTGTTCAGTAGCGTGTGCGTTGAAGTAGGCACTTCGCTTGAAGCTAACTAAGGCCCAGCGCGTGGTACAAAAACATAAGTAGCTCTCCCACTTGAGGAGCTATGTTCTTTACAACCTTTTCTGTAGTAACGGAAGCTTCTCTTGATGTGATAAGGAAGCTATAATTTTTGAAATTGAACTGTTACGCTTGCCTCGAACTATTACAATTATAAACATGAAAATAGATACAAAAATGTTACACTATACAACAAGAGGAGCTTAAATTTATAATCTGTCTGATAATAAAAGATGGCTGATAATATGTAACGTTTGACTAGTTTTGTGTCACAACTCAAGAGTTCGCTTTATGATCGGAAAATATTCATCAATATCATTAAACAAGGTTGTCACGTTAATTTTAAAAGACGGCGAAACTGACGATTTCGTCGACTTTCATATTATCGTCTATGATATATTTAATCTTAGCTTACACAGGCCATATACAGACACAGTGCTACGTGTAACAAGCTGCAAAATACCATTTATCATGGACTGCTTGACTCCATCTACAGAAAGCAGAAAGTGCTCGGAAACAAGTAGTAGATGCAAAAAAATCTGGTTGCTAAAGAAGCTCGGCATGCGGCTGTATGTTTTGACTTACCGAAAATGCTCCGAACACCAGTTCTGACATGTTCACAACCTTATTACTCTCAACAATTGTGGACTTATAATTTGTGTGAGCATGATTTGCGTACAGGAAAAGCCTTCATGTTTATGTGGCACGAGGTTCAAGCTTCACGAGGATGTCAAGAGATAATGTTTTGCCTACTGAAATTTATTAGCAGTCTGCACCAACCATCACGCATCTCACTGCATTTACTGACAATGCAAGAGGACGAAACAAAAGTCAACACATAGTGAAATTTTGGCTCTATATAGTCAACAACACTCACATTCAGACCGTTGACCATACGTTTCTACTTTCTGGCCATTCATTTCATGATTTTGACAGAAACGTTGGAATTATTGAGCACTGTAGAAAAATTTCACAAAGGAGTATTTACGTTCCTTAAGAGTGGATTGATGTACTCACCAAGGCGGCAAGACGTTTTGAGGTAGTGAAAATGGATGATAAGGATTTTGTCACACTAGACGTGGTTGAACCATTTTTCCTAATATCTGTAAAGGGAATTAAAAAATTGCAGTGGTTGCTCTTCAAAAAAGATGAACCATGGACATTGTTTTACAAATGTACCTCCAATGATCATTTTGAATTCTACACCTACAATATGAAAGTAAAAAGCATTGGAAGACATGTTCAGATACTCCCAACACTACCTCACAGAACAACTCCACCAAAAATTGAGGAAAAAAAACAACAAAGACGTACTAAAATTTCTACCATTTGTGCCTCCTGTGCATCACAGTTTTTACACAGAACTCAGTTCTGCAGTTCCTCCACAAGAGGAAAGAACTCGATTAATCCTGCAGAGGGAAACCACAAGAGAAACTAATAAGTGACTGCCCTTGTCAGCAGCATGTGCAGCACACCATCAAGAACAGCCGGCAACAGAGTGATCACTCGGAAAGTGAAAATGACAATATTTTTGACAGTGATTCAGATTAAGAATGCAATAATAGAAGAAAATTATTATAGTAGTTTCCGTTACTTTCCTTAATTTGTTTGCCAGCCGTAGTGGCCGAAAGTTTGTAAGCGCTTCATTCGGGAGCCGCGAAACCGCTACGGTCGCAGGTTCAAATACTGCCTCGGGCATGGATGTGTGTGACGTCCTTAGGCTAGTTAGATTTAAGTAGTTCTAAGTTCTAGGGGACTGATGACCTCAGAAGTTGTCCCATAGTGCTCAGAGACATTTGAACCTTAATTTAATTTTCTTTAAATCAAAAGGAAAGATTAGGCATTTTCAGTTTTTATATAATTTGGAAAGAAACGTTTTTCTAGAGTTTTCAACATTAAATATTACTGTATTTAATGAGTATTACGTATTGTTGTTATTGTGGTCTTCAGTCCTGAGACTGGTCTGATGCAGCTCTCCATGCTACTCTATCCTGTGCAAGCTTCCTCATCTCCCAGTACCTAGTACAGCCAACATCCTTCAGAATCTGCTTAGTGTATTCATCTCTTGATCTCTCTCTACGATTTTTACCCTCTACGCTGCCCTCCTTTACTAAACAGGTGATCCCTCGATGTCTCAGAACGTATCCTACCAACCGATCCCTTCTTCAAGTCAAGTTGTTCCACAAATTTCTCTTCTCCCCAGTTCTATTCAATACCTCCTCATTAGTTATGTGATCTATCCATCTAATCTTCAGCATTCTTCTGTAGCACCATTTTTCGAAAGCTTCTATTCTCTTCTTGTCTAAAATAGTTATTGTCCACGTTTGACTTCCATACATGTCTACACTCCATACAAATACTTTCAGAAACGACTTTGTGACATTTAAACCTATACTCGATGTTAACAAATTTTTCATCTTCAGAAACGCTTTCATTTCATTGCCAGTCTACATTTTATATCCTCCCTACTTCGACCATCATTATTTTGCTCCCCAAACAGCACAACTCATTTACTACTTTAAGTGTCTCATTTCCTAATCTAATTGCCTTAGCGTCACCCGACCTAATTCGTTTACACTCCTTTATCCTCGTTTTGCTTTTGTTATGTTCATCATACATCCTCCTTTCGAGACACTGTCCATTCCGTTCAACTGCTCTTCCAAGTCCTTTCCTGTCTCTGACAGAATTACAATGCCATCGGCGAACCTCAAAGTTTTTATTTTTTCTCCGTGAATTTTAATACCTACTCCGAACTTTTCTATTGTTTCCTTTATTGCTTGCTCAATATAGATTGAATAACATCGGGAAGAGGCTCCAACCCTGTTTCCACAAGAGGAAAGAACTCGATTAATCCTGCAGAGGGAAACCACAAGAGAAACTAATAAGTGACTGCCCTTGTCAGCAGCATGTGCAGCACACCATCAAGAACAGCCGGCAACAGAGTGATCACTCGGAAAGTGAAAATGACAATATTTTTGACAGTGATTCAGATTAAGAATGCAATAATAGAAGAAAATTATTAAAGTAGTTTCCGTTACTTTCCTTAATTTGTTTGCCAGCCGTAGTGGCCGAAAGTTTGTAAGCGCTTCATTCGGGAGCCGCGAAACCGCTACGGTCGCAGGTTCAAATCCTGCCTCGGGCATGGATGTGTGTGACGTCCTTAGGCTAGTTAGGTTTAAGTAGTTCTAAGTTCTAGGGGACTGATGACCTCAGAAGTTGTCCCATAGTGCTCAGAGACATTTGAACCTTAATTTAATTTTCTTTAAATCAAAAGGAAAGATTAGGCATTTTCAGTTTTCCTATAATTTGGAAAGAAACGTTTTTCTAGATTTTTTCAACATTAAATATTACTGTATTTAATGAGTATTACGTATTGTTGTTATTGTGGTCTTCAGTCCTGAGACTGGTCTGATAAAGCTCTCCATGCTACTCTATCCTGCGCAAGCTTCCTCATCTCCCAGTACCTAGTACAGCCAACATCCTTCAGAATCTGCTTAGTGTATTCATCTCTTGCTCTCTCTCTCCGATTTTTACCCTCTACGCTGCCCTCCTTTACTAAACAGGTGATCCCTCGATGTCTCAGAACGTATCCTACCAACCGATCCCTTCTTCAAGTCAATTGTCCACGTTTGACTTCTATACATGTCTACACTCCATACAAATACTTTCAGAAACGACTTTGTGACATTTAAACCTATACTCGATGTTAACAAATTTTTCATCTTCAGAAACGCTTTCATTTCATTGCCAGTCTGCATTTTATATCCTCCCTACTTCGACCATCATTATCTTGCTCCCCAAACAGCACAACTCATTTTCTACTTTAAGTGTCTCATTTCCTAATCTAATTGCCTTAGCATCACCCGACCTAATTCGTTTACACTCCTTTATCCTCGTTTTGCTTTTGTTATGTTCATCATACATCCTCCTTTCGAGACACTGTCCATTCCGTTCAACTGCTCTTCCAAGTCCTTTCCTGTCTCTGACAGAATTACAATGCCATCGGCGAACCTCAAAGTTTTTATTTTTTCTCCGTGAATTTAATACCTACTCCGAACTTTTCTATTGTTTCCTTTATTGCTTGCTCAATATAGATTGAATAACATCAGGAAGAGGCTCCAACCCTGTTTCACTCCCTTCCCAACCACTGCTTCCTTTTCATACCCCTAAGAATTATGATTCATAATATACTAAATAATTTGAAAATTCTTTTAATATTTCTTTCGGATCATACCTTTCTTACTCTCACTTGGAAGCCAAGGGGTACAAGTGACACGTGTTATTAAATTTTCAGTGACAATTGCAAAATAACAATTTTCTTTGCTGTAGAAATATGAGAAGGATAAACATGAAATTATATCTCATGTTTTCTATATTTATATCCTAGAATTGTCTATTCAACTTTAACTTTAAACTTGATTATCTCAAAACTAACTTTCTGTCACTTGTACCCCTTGGTCTCTCACCTCCTCATATGAAGTACCTGCAGGGGTTTTATTTCTTGCGAATTAGGTTTGGCTGTGCTGGCAATTTCACAGACGGACAGCAGATCAAAGCGAGCCGAAGCGCACCAGTAACATAATTCACGTCGTAAAAAGGTGACGCCAGGTTGGCCAGCGCCCTCCGTAGTCTGTTGTGCGCTCGGGACAGGATAAGGGGACTCCTGTCACGAGGGGACACAATGCCGACAGCAGCCGCCGAGGAGTTGTAGCTCTGCGCGAAGCGTTCGCCGCTCCCACGTTCCTAAAGGCTTTTTCTGCGGAGAGAGCGTTGTAAAGTACGCTAAAGGGCAACAATGAACCTTGGGCGGAGAATGTGCAGAGATGATCACAGGCATCGAACCCGACGCAGTGGCCGCCGACACGCAGGCAGCAGCACTGGCGGGCAACAGAACGACGCCGTTAAAAAAAGATGGTAAGATTTGCAGTCGGCTTCGGCGTTTATATGTCGCAGTGTACTCAGTGAATGTTAGAGAGTTAATGGGCAGGAGGAAGACGACCTTCTGGCATGCATCATTTTACGAACTCAAAATTTTGCGATTTGTCGTCAGATCGCGGAAATGGATCAGTGCGCTAACAACGTAGTAGCCTGAATGAGATTTTCACTCTGCAGCTGAGTGTGCGCTGACATGAAACTTCCTGGCAGATTAAAACTGTGTGGTGGAGCACTTGCCCGTGAAGGCAAAGGTCTCGAGTTCGAGTCTCGATAGGGCACACAGTTTTAAGCTGCCAGGCAGTTTCATGTCAGCGCACACTCAGCTGCAGAGTGAAAATCTCATTCTGGAAACATCCCCCAGGCTGTGGCTAAGCCATTTCTCCACAGTATCCTTTCTTTCGGGAGTGCTAGTTCTGCAAGATTCGCAGGAGAGCTTCTGTAAAGCTTGGAAGGTAGGGGACGAGATACTGACAGAAGTAAGGCTGTGAGGACCGGGCGTTAGTCGTGCTTCGGCAGCTTAGATGGTAGAGCACTTGCCCGCGAAAGGCAAAGGTCCCGATTTCGAGTCTCCGTCGGGCACACAGTTTTAATCTGCCAGGAAGTTTCAACATAGTAGCCAGATTATTGGTTCCTTGTCTTCAATATACGCTAACTATTTCATGTTCTTGTGATAATTTGTCAGTGAATAGGACGTTATTAGACATGTTGCTCAAATGCTTCAAATGGCTCTAAGCACTATGGGACTTAACATCTGAGGTTGCTGTTATACTTCAGAGCAACTACTGTTCTTGTTTTATGTGAGGATTTATAATAAACAATAGAACGTATTGTAATTCTGACATTGATTACATACATATCTGCCTGGTCACAAAATTAAATTAGTGTCACTGTTCCACCATCCTGTTGAAGTCTGTAAATCTGTATGGTCATAATTAAACGCCAGTTAAAAACCCTTGCATGATAAATAATAAGTTACAGACTTCATTGGGCATCTACATACCGCTACAGACAATTATGTAAATGTGTATGTGGTGGGGTAGTATAATTTCTCCTTGCTGAAATAGACATGTCATTAAAATTTTAGATCTGTAGTTTTTGACAATGCGAAACACAATTAAAGGGTCAGTTTTTCTAAAGCCCGTAACTGTTTCTCATTTCGACGCAGATGTTTGAAATTTCGATCAAAGATGCCTACAACCATACTGCGATGTCATCTTCGGGATTAGTGACGCTTCACGCTCTTAGGTCTCGACGTGTGCGGAAAAGACCAGAGTTCAAAAATTCACTGTGAGGTGTGAGATGGGTGAAGATATAACACTGGCTCCAAAATTCACCACAGTTCTACGTAAAGCCACCGTGGACGAGTCCCACAACAAGACGGTCGTTACACCCCCTCTTACCAACATTTCACACCCTCTCTTGACGCCACTGGGATGGCAGTAAGAACGACGATCCGAAGCACTGTAATTTTCGTATGAGTGGCCGAGGAAAGCATTTCAGACACACTGCCGCTCTATATCGACGGGGAAAGACGTCAGAGGATGCTATATAAAGCGTCAATGGAAACACCCTCCCCTTCGGGCCTTGATTCTCACACGTTTCGCTGTCGTAAACGATCGTTCACAGTGGGACGAGCAAGATGACGAAGTTCTACACAACATTTCAGGCTGTTTGCACTTCCGTCGATTGATTAAATCCTTCTCTAAACACATCGTGGGCTTGCAACCCCACCGCACGCCTTTGGATTATAGCCCGACTGCATTTTGCTTTCTTGTATATAGGGAGGAACTATTAACAAACCATTCAAAACCATTCCAAGAAATTAATTTAAGCTGACCCAAACAGTGAAGAGAATTTACCTTTTCTCACTCATCGTGAAACATTAGCACGGCCCCTCCCGCCGGTGGTTCGAGTCCTCCCTCTGGCATGGGTGTGTGTGTGTTGTTCTTACCATAAGTTAGTTTACATTAGTCTAAGAAGTTAGTTTAGGGACCAATGACCTCAGCTGTTTGGTCCCTTAGGATTTCACACACACACTTGGACGGGGGGGGGGGGGGGGGACATTTACACTTGGATGAACGAAACGGTAGTGTCCCTCTAAGACATCCCACACTCCTCCAAGTCCGGGAATACCTTTAGTGCAAGCTGCGCACCATTATCGAGAAATCATAATTTGTGAGCCCATATTGTCCGTAGTTGCTCTACAGTTCTTGACTTTATTTCTGTTCTGCCGTTGCAACTACAATAATGCGTGTTCTTTTTCCCAGACGCAATTTGATTTATTGAGACAAAGTATCATCAGTGGTCTTTAATCAAGTTATTTACATTTTGATTTGCTGTAAGATCGAAAGCAGTTGGTTAACAATAGGTCGAACCAATTCTAGAAAATAATTGTTTTTTGGTCTATGACGTTGGCATCTCAGAGATAGAAAGGGGTGATGAAGATCGCTATTGGTGATGAAGATCGCTATTGGTGATGAAGATCGCTATTTAGGCACCTCTTTTTTTTTTACGTGAAATCGCCTATGTGCTCGTCAGTGGAACTTTCTTGTATGACAAAATAGCGTCAGATCTGAATCGCTAACAACTAAGAGACTAACAATGCGTTAGCGATAGTCGTGCTCCTAACGGATGGTTCATGTATGTACGTGTTTGGCTCTTTGTATTTGTTTGCCTGTGACGTCATCGAACGGTAGACGCACGCACATGATTGTTACTATCATCGGCGATGAAAAAGTCTCTGTGTGAGTGCGGTGCTGTAGCGTATATGGAACGTAGCGCGACTCCGATGAGGGTGTATAGGCACCGACATATGAAGGGTTTATTTCAATAGTCGTACAAGTTCATTTTTGTTCAATGTGAGATACAGAATCCTAAAGTGAAATGAGCGCTGAAAAATCTGCAGTTGAGATACCAGGAATATTCAAGCATATGGCTTCTTGCTAGAGATGAGCCTTTCCATCTATTTGTTTGGATCATTAATTTCAGAAGCATTATAGGCAGAAAAGTGGAGGTAATGGACTTGTACCGCTATTGAAATAAGCCCTTCACATAGGCAAGTAATTAGTGAGGCATTTATGTTTTTCCGACGTGCGCGCGATAAAAATGGAAACGTGAACTACGGCGACGTTGTTACAAAATGCTTTCCAGACAGGACCAAATCGCTGTTATTCTTTACTTGGCTGCCGAAGGTCAAACACAGGTACAGAGCCATTAACGAATGAAGAATGTATATGGGGCAGCATGTCTGTCGAAAATTAGCTCAGTTCTGACGGCGATTTTCTCTGATTGGCCATACCGGTTCTGGACTGTACGGCCTTCGAACAGAAACTTGATAGTTAGATTTGCCTGAAATTACAAGCTGATGAAAGGAGGAAGCGTGTTTCGTTAGAAAATTGATTTGGGTGTCATTGTGGAGAGCTGGTGGGGCGTTAGTGGGACCCGACGTGCGATTATAAAGGTATTCTCCGGAATATAAGTCAAAATAGGTATTACATTAGAAATCACAAACTAGCGTAACATGTCGTCTCATGTGACTCGACAGTATCACGAACTGAAGAAAATGCAAATCAGAGGAAACCACGCTCCGAAAGGAGTCCAAAACATCGTAAGGAGTCCAGTAGCGAGCGAATGCGAGAGATATGGCAGCGTCGAAAATAAAAAAAATGAAAAGAAAAGAAAACGACGGCAAGAGATTACGTAACTGGTCCTTCACGATATACAGCAACCAGAGAAGTCCAGAGTTGTGATTTATCTATTCCGTGACCATTTTACCACTCTGTGTAACGATTTCAATAAATAATAAATTGATTACAAATTAATTCGAAACACGCTTTATGATTTTGTCCCAATAATTTGAAGAAAAACATGCTCCGGGGACCCTGAGCCGCGCACACAGAAATATTGTTGAAACAATGAACAAAATGAAGTCGTCATGTGGTACGTTAGCTGAATACGGACAATAGGAAATTAATTTTATGTTGTTTGTCTGTCAAGCAACCGACGCGCTCTCTGGCAGCTGTCACTATCACGATGAAGGGTAACACGTTCTCGCTTTGTTTAACACATGACATCGATGTCTGTTGCAAGCAAATTGTTATACAACTTGCAGCATTAATTGTTGCTCGACAGCCTACAACAATGGTCACGCTATGTTCAATGCAACTCGAGAACGAGGAAATTCGGTGGGTTTCGGTTCATCTTCGAACACCGAAACAGCTTCGGCGCTTACGGACAAATCTCAGTTTTGTCTTCTGTTACGATGTTGTAAAAAGATTTTGCATGACCTCGGACAAACATATGGATTTCCTTGCAACAATTGGAACGAGATTATTTTTGTACTTCGCCCAAATTCATTCACAGCTGTTGGCGATCGATCTCATGGGTATGTATTAATGCAAAAACGAATGTATGTTATGCAGAGACGAATGTACTGCAGTCTTTAACGTGCCGAACGATGCCTCTGTGTTTCGACGAATCACATGCTGACTGTTGTATTCGTTAAAAGAACGCAGACGCCATACATCGAATGTATCAGGAAGTGAACTCTCGCCGACATAATGGTTCTGGCTATTCAAGGTATCTGACTTGCACGATAGCCACAGACATGCTTACAGAGCATTTGAAACAGGTACCACGTGCAGCACAAAATGGAACTATCAGTAAACTCTTGCTAAAAGCATTGATACTGAATGAAATACTGATATTCGCGTGTTGACTGGCGCGTGACTTTGTAGCTGAAGGCCTAATCGTCTAAACTACCACAATGAAATAAAACTGCCTAATGTATAAGTTCAGTCTTTGGACAGGAATATCATTTAGTACTTGGGGTTTAAATCCGAAACTCCTCGTAAACAGCGGCCCGCTATTAGTGTTGGTCTGCGTTGGCTCATGATAACTGTAGATTGGAACTGTTTGTGGACGAACTGATGAAATGCAACTGAGGAACTGCAGCAGGAACTGGAACTGTATCTATAGCTGACCAAGTGTTTGCGGTGCGTCTCCATTTATCCGCGGCTGGCGGAAAGATTCCTATCTGCAGTTCTCTTCGCGGGAGAGGAAATTATTGGTTTGGTAGATAAGTTCGTGGCGTTTAATAAAAACAACAGTTGCACATACAGAGAGTTTAGTCATTAATAATATATTCTCCTTCACTATTTACAACAGTCTGACATCGCTGCAGTTACTTTTCGATTCCGAGACGGTAGAAATCACGTGGTTTTGCGGCGAATAATTCGTAGATCCATGTTCGGAGCGCATTTTCATCTGGAAAGGAAAATCTTTTAAGGGTGTTCGATAAAGAGAACAGAAAAGGTTAAAATCTAGGGCACTAGATCTAGTGAATAAGATGGATGCGGAATGACTTCTCAACCCTAGTACTGTATAGTGTTTTTTGTCACTCTAGCAGAATGTGGGCTGTCCTACTCGTGGACCGTTGTTCTTGGACTGCCTATGCAAGACGTCTCAGTTGTTTACGATAAATGTCAGCAGTGATGGTTACGTCTCGGCGAAGCAATTTATAGTACACGATACTGTCGCTGTTCCACCAGATGCATAACAATATCTTTTGTGGACTCTCGTAGGTCTTTGTATGAGGAGTTGCTGGTTTGTTTGGGCGCAACCGTCGCTTTTCCTTATGTCAGCATAAATGGTTCAAATGGCTCTCAGCACTATGGGACTTATCTGCTGAGGTCATCAGTCCCCTAGAACTTAGAACTACTTAAACCTAACTAACCTAAGGTCATCACACATATCCATGGCAGAGGCTCTATTCGAACCTGCGACCGTAGCGGTCGTGCGGTTCCAGACTGTAGCGCCTAGAAGCGCCCAGTCGCTCCGGCCGGTCAGCATAAATGAAGACACCATTTCTCGTCACCACTAACGATACAGCATAGCAATGGTCGGTGTTGTTCACGAGCCATTTGATGAGGAGCAAGCAGAGACGCACATATGGCCACACGCAGATTTTTTTTAAAATTTTGGCTTAGAGCATGCGGTGCCCATATTCCCAATTTTTGAATGTGCCCCATTACATGCAATTGTTGCACAGTGGTGGAATGATCACATTTGTCAGCTCTCGCGTACACTGACGTTGATGATTGAGGATTAAAGCGTTTAAACAATCTTCGTCAAACGCCGATGGTCTTCCTGAACGTGAAGAGTCACTAACGTCAAAACGATCTTCCTTAAAACGAGAAAAAACGTTTTCCTTGCAGTGCTCTGTCCAATGACATTATCCCCATAGACAGCTCAAATGTTTTTGACTGCCTTTACTGCTGTCATATCTCTGTTGAATTCAAACAGAAGAATTTGTCGGAAATGTTCCTCTTTCTCCACATGGTATCACATTTTCTAGCATCCTCAGCTCCACTCACTATCTTCAGATGAAAATATGGGAATATGTAAACTGAAATGGCAACAGTGAACTACAAATAAAAAATGACAATGTTGCAATTATCAACTCTGTCTGTGGCAGCTGACATCACTACCGGCGGATCTATCTGACGATTTGCAGTATACGTGGTGGGAGCCTAATTAGTTCCAGTGTGTCAGCGCCATCGTAGTGGAGTCAGAATTCGGCGCTGCCTGCTGTGAAGTGAGTCTAAAAATGACTCCTTCTGGTGATTCAGCTGTGTACAGTACGGGTCTGGGCGTCACACTGGTCCTGTTCAAACATACCGCCCACAGTTTCGATGTCTTCCTTTGGAAATTCTCTTCCTTGTGTCTTCGCCCCGCAGCTACGCGGTTACTGTTCGGTCTGGCTTGGTTAATTTAAGGGTTGGTCGGACACGCCCTTCCTGTTGCCATCCCGTAAACCCCTCCCCCTCACCGGGGTGGATGCCGCTACGCAGGAGAGTACATAGAACTGTGATTAAGGTTCTTTGCTGTCAGACTTGTCACTTGGTGTTCAACAAACTCGGAGTAGTTAAGATAAAATGTAATTAGTAAAAATTACAAGTATAAAAATTACGACCACCCATTGACGACGGCTCAACGTTCTGTGACTATTCCGCAATGCTAGGCAGGAAAACTGACACGAGGAACATAATATGCGAAGTACCATTTGTCTCCCACCGTTTCCTGTATCAACCGCTAACTGCACACGAGAAGTACGGCAATCAGCACACCTTCACGAGCTAGCCGGAATTTATAGAGTCTCATGGCTGTGGAGGTTGTGAAGATCTCTGGCTGCGAGAAGTAAAATTTATTCACTCCTCTAGGAATGTGGTATCTTGCCATTTTAAGAAAGAGATTTTCTACGAGTGCAACGTTTCCACGCTAGTGTCATGAACGCTTTCGTCGGCCTTTCACGCGAATTCTTGGAGCTCCTGACAAACTGTGTAGCCCTTCTCAGGATCTGCTCCACCATTCGTTTCATACAGCTTATTTGGAAGCTAATGCGAAGAAAAAATTCTTCACGATGATGCTTGATACTGACACTCTAGCACTGTCAAGCAGTCACTAAAAGGAAGCATATTCTCTCCATGAAACAACATGGAATTCAGCGTAAAATTTTCTGTGCTATTGTTTTGCTACGTAGTGACTTAGTTATATATCCTTACTACTCTTGTTGGCGGTTTCTCAAACAACATTTTTATTTATTTATTTATTTATTTATTTTTTGCAGGAAAGCGATTGCCTCCATCAGCATTTGTGATCGTCTATTAGTGATGATTTTAGGCGGCATAAATGCATTCAACGGCGTTAACTATGTCCTAAAATGCAAAGGGCTCTGAAAATGACAGAAATATGTGAGTGAACTGTAAATGATGGTGGAAAAGTTTTCGACAAGATAGCAGACGGGCTGTTACTGCGCATATTATTCGCATTTCCAGACGTTAGCGTGCAAGATGAAAGTCGGGTACATTAATTTTTCTTTTTCTACTGCCTATTGACCTGTCAAAAAAGTAATAACGCCCTGAAAAATATGTCGGCCGCCTATTAAAACGGCCGGTTTCGGTAAGAGTAATTGGCGGCCATTGGCCACCCGAGCGCGAGATGTAACAGCCAACAGCCGAGAAGTATGTCGACGTAGAAGATTAGTTTGCAAAAAGCATTTCCCATTCCAACAGATATTAGAATCAAAATTTTACCGGAAATGTAAATTTTTAACATGAGACAAAAGCTTTTGTTACAATAGCAGAGCCAGAGTTCAGAAGCACAGCAAAGTAACGAAATGGTACGGTGAAGTTTCTGGAGATTCTGACGTTGATCGTGATATTGGCCCAAGTACCATTGTGGCTTGTTACTGGAATGAACTGAGTTCAAAACCCGTCGACCAATACACATTTAGGTTTATTGTACCTTCCCCAAGTCACATAACACCAATTTATTTTATTCATTATTACAAAGTGTGTTAATGTGCACACCAGCTGTGTTGCCAACCGAGACAAAAGACTTTATAGTTTTAGTCACTGATGCAGGCGCGACTCACGTCAGTACAAAGTCTGAAAGGTTAATAACGCTAGAGCTCGGCCCTGTTATTTGTATCGCTTGTCACTTCTATTTATTAATCGTTATGACAAAACTGACGGTTAGCTATGAATGCTGTTATTTGTGAGACGGAATAGTAATTAGTGAAATCTGTCGATTAAATCGCTGCCGCGTGAATCACACCGAATGAATACTTAGTTTTTATTCCATCCGTTTGTAGTTAGTTTCAAGTCGGGTGCTCTGATGTTCAGTAAAGCCAAAATTCGTGATCCAGAATTAAGTGCCAATTTCCCCAGAACTGTATAGGCTCTACACAGTTCTCTAAAATATATAATAATAAAAAGATGTGAAACGTAATTAGACAAATAACGGGATAAAGTTTTCCAATATTAAGTGAAAATATTGCGCTATGGGCATTGGCGAGATATCCCATCTATGAGGTTGTCCAAGAGCTCTGCAAGAGGCCGTGGTGGCATTTGACAAACATCAGATCGTCACAACACAGTGTATGGCTACTGTATGGCGCTAGGTACGCGTTAAAGCAATGACAAGTCAGAAGTTGGGCGAGTAGTTTGCTTACGGTGAGAGTTTAGAGAGGTAGCGTAGCAAAAAAATTTCGAGCTGAACTTTTCATTCGATAGTTTTTTAAGATTTTCATTAAGACCTAACTCGATAGCATTTGCTCGAATGGCTTCGGTAAGCGACAGGTAACCAGTCTCCTTCAGAGAAGTCACGGTCATGCTTCCGTTAAGAGGTACTCGTGCTCAAGATTCCCACATCGGACATAACCAGCTCGAACAGTCACGTTACATTTGAATCGCACGACACAAGAGCAAGCAGTGCTCGAGAAACTGCCAACTAGCCACAATAACAAGCTATGGCATTGCTTAAAGTTTGACAGTTTCGCGACTCCCAGAACAACAAAGTATTAACTGCTATCTCTGTACAAAATCTTGCATTTTAGCAAATTTGTCGTAATAGTTCTCGCGTGGTTCGTACCGATATATACCATTGACTGGTCAGATGATTTTTTAAAAACCTAAGAAAAGCGAAAATTCTGTCCTTTAAAGATTTTACGTGACTCTGAATCGTAGAATATTTTATTTCGTTATTCGTTATTAGTGACTAATGATCTATCAAGTACGTTGCAAATGAGCATTTCAGTCCCTTTCCACATATTTGAATAACAGATAAAATTGTTAGCAAACTTTAATCAATTGGAAAGCAAAATGGCAACATTCAGGTGAAACAACGAAAAGAGTTAAACAAGGATAAATGCCTAGCAAACGAAATATTTTGTGGTAGAGTGACTGCATTTTCAGAGAGAGCCGTCTAGGTGTAGGACCATCAGAAGCCATTATGTGGCAGTTACAAACGAAAGCTTCAGAATTAGACAAGATCTTGTTTGTAATCTATTTATTTATTATTTCTTCTTATTGTAACTTACCTGTATTTTATAAGGTATTTCAGTCCTTGTTTCACACATACCTTTATTATCAAAATCCACAGTGCATTAAAAGGCGAAGACTGGTCGAGGAAATAGTGCCAGCAAAAGTCACTAGATCGCGGGGCGGTAGAAAGATCGAGTAGGAAATATGTCGAGCTGTGACGTAAATTGATCGAGCAGTTTGTATCGTGCTCAAGCACAACACTTCCTAGAGATGAATCTTGTGACATTCAAGAAACACAGCTCATTGATCCAAAAATCTTTAAGTCAACAGACATCACAGATGATAGGTGTCATCACTAACAGTGGAGGTTATGTAAAACCGTCGGGGGAGTTCGGGAGACAGTGCAGTCATTGCTGTCAAGTAGAAAATGAGCGATGTATCTGATTTCGGAGGGGCATGTTCACTGGGTTTCAGGTCAAGTGTGGAAACATTTCCGAAACGACTAAGTTTGTAGACTGTTCGATTACCGCCATGGTTAAAAGTAAACCGTATAAAATGGCGCCATCGAAAACCGGCTGCGAGGCACGACGATTGCTCAGATGTGTACGGGCATATATATAAGAAGTGGCCATTTAGATGCTCCTTATTTTCTGTTATCTTTACCACACTTGCTGATAGGGTGAGTACGGCATATAAAGAAAAACATTCACAGAGAAATTTTAGCATATTGCAGCCCTGTCAGCAACTGTGATAGACTAATATTTTGAGGAATCAGCCTCAGTTGCACAAATTTTCTGGTCTTTACCAGGTTCAGGCTCAATTAATCTAGCCTTCTTCAGAAGTATATATTACTGTAACATGCCAGACTAAGGCACAGTCAACATTAAAAGTACTGTGGTACCATGTCGAATAAATTACGGATGTATGTTTTAGTTATGCTTCTGAAGAAGGCTAGATTAATTTAGCCGAAACCTGGTAAAGACCAGAAAATTTGTGCAACTGAGGCTGATTCCTCAAAATTTTATTATTCAAACATTTACTGAACTTCTATTACAAAGATTCGGCAGGCATGATATCAGTTTGGAGCTAACAACAACAGTAAATTAGAGACCAAATTATGCCACTCAGTTGAGGCCAGAAGTGATAAATATTACGACAGACTGGTAGATCCTTCAAAAAACGTTTTGGAGAGTATATGTACGCTTTTTTTATGGGTGGTTGTGGTGGAGCCTTATCACCTTTTGGCAATTTTACTGCCGGTGTGTTAGGGAAGAAAGAGGTTTCAGACTTTATTTATTGCTCTTAATTTACAGGTGTTGGGCACACAAAGGGGTCATTTCGCCTGTAGGTATGGAGGGTGTACTTACTTCAATTTATTTATTTATGCATTACTGTGATTCGTAATTGAAGTAAGGTTATTTAGTGTCCTGCAGGGGCAGCTCAATCGTTTGCTAGGAAGGATTCTCTCTATCTATATTTGTGCCATCATTGGAGAAGGGTTGTACCTACTGGCGCTAACTGATCAGTGGTGTGACATAGCACGTCGATCTTGTCAAACAGTTTTTGGGTTTTTTTTTCTCAAACTTTTAGAGGTAGCAATTTTTCTTGGAGTGCATCGTGGAGCTCCTTTGTCGTTATCCTCCATTGTGACCTAAGGGTCCATTGGAGGAATTTTTCGTGGAGTGCATCGTTGATAATTTGTTGCTTGGTTCAAATAGGTTCAAATGGCTCTGAGCACTATGGGACTTAACATCTGAGGTCATAAGTCCCCTAGAATGTAGAACTACTTAAACCTAACTAACCTAAGGACATCACACACATCCATGCCCGAGGCAGGATTCGAACCTGCGACCGTAGAGTGTGTGTGTGTGTGTGTGTGTGTGTGTGTGTGTGTGTGTGTGTGTGTTGTGTATGTGTGTATGTCTGGGAACTTCTCGTCCTTGGATCAATTTCAATTACATTTAGCACACAAACAGCAAACTTCAGCAGTATCAGCACTGCAGGATTCATAACCACCTAGCTCCAGTAGGAGTGGAGATATGGAAATTTTTTTTCTCCTCTGTAGGCTGTTATGTGTGCTGGCATGAGGTATTGGAATAGTATTGGCCTTACTCATCGACCACTTTACAGGACAGCCTACCCAGAATGACAGATGACTTGTATTGGAATTGTATCAGTGTACCTGTTTAGCAGGTAGCCTGTAGTCAGGGAAAGAAATGTTTTTCTAGCCTACAATGAGCAGGCTGCCCTGTTGGAGTAGTGTCAGCCAGCCTTATCGACTTGTTTTGCAAGGAACATACCCATTAGGGCTAAATAGGATTTTCATGCTGCCCTTTAATATAGGCACACTGTGTATTATCAGCTTGCTTTATCAATCTAATTTGCAGGCCAACATCCTTGGATGAGCATGCTGAGTAGTGATAAGGGGGGAACAGGCAGATAGTTATAGTGGGGAAAGGATGAGATGGACAGAGAAAGGGGAAGGATGAGTTTGGGCGAGAGAGAGAAGGGGGGGGGTGTAGGGTAGGGAAAGGATGAAGCAGTTCAGAGGGATGGGGGCAGAAGATGACAGAGAAAGGGTGATGTGTGATGGATAGAGAGGGGAAGGAAGTGATATGCAGAGAGGCGACAAGGTGTCGGCGAGAGAGAGGGGGAGAATACATGTACTGCAGGTGGTATCAGCATGCCTTGCAGGAGCTACATGTGCTGATACACATCGCTGAGCAAAGAGAGAGGGTTTGGAGAGGGAGGATAGTGAAAGAAGGGGAAGGATAAGCTGGACAGAGAGAGTTTAAAGGAGGATATCGTCGAGTGGTGGCCAACAATTAGGCTCGCAAGCTGTGTTCAGTCACGAGCTTCGCTGGCAAATTTCCAACTACCATGCAACACCACCTGAGCAAGAGGAGGAGGCAGAGTTGAAACTGCGAACGTGCCGCATTTAAATGGTAATATAGTCGCAACGCATAAGACTCGGTTTTATATTTCACACTTCTCAACGATGTAGATCAAAAATAAAATAAATTTTTAGTATTATTTAAATATTTTTGGGGTGCTGAAGACATATTATGCATAAACTGCGAGAATATAGACAGTCTCTGATAGTTCCACAGACTGCAACGTAATCAAACGTCCTTCACACTCGTATGTTGGTCGAAATATAGTAGAACTTTCACAACCCCACTAAGGAGGCTTGGAAACTCTGCCAGTGGAAAACAATGTAGACGTCCAAGAGAGTTCTAACTTAAAGGTATTTGTTGTGCAGACTATCAGTTGCATCTGCTTTGAACAGGGACGCTCTCAATTGAAACGGCAAACAATCTCAAAAATAGCTCGAAGCAACTTAAAAAAAATGATTGACCGAGTTCTCATAACGTTAGGAAGCTATGCTTTCTTTCAAGGCTACAGTGGATTCTTTAAACCTCACGTTTTATTGGAACACAGGGAATTAGAACACAGGCCATTAGATTCTGCTTGTCAGGCTGCGTCCCTTCTAGAACGCGATTTTCTTTTTAAATCCATCCTCATGAAATCGGAAAGAAGTTGTTTCTCATCTCGCAATGTCTTATCGTGGGTATGATGCAATCTAGTCCACTTAAAATGAGAGGTCTTGCAATCCTTTCAGTATTTTCGAATTTTCTTCTTTGCCCTCTTTTGTCCTATATAAATTCAACAATAGTGAGTCGTAAACTGAAAAATTGTCCCAGACATTCCCCTTGACATCCCCAGTGTACTTTTCAGTAATATATGAATTCTCCAATCTCTTCCTTCAGTTCCATAAGAAACTGTTGCTGCTGACAAGAGAATAATGTGTACGACTTCAGAAATCTTACTATTCGTACCAGCAATTTCTTCACGTGCTCCTTGTATGCAAATTTAGCACAAAGTGCTTCTTGATGTACAGAACAACGAATCCTGTTTGCCAATCGTTCTAATTTTTTACTCTTTCATTGTCAGATACATCTTCAAGTTCTTTCTATACGGTAATCTAATGTCAAATCGTTTCATAGCAAAATTGCAGTACCTATCGCTCAAGTAATTGTACAATGTATACCGAGAATTCTCAACTTCCTCATTCCCAATCATTTTTGAAGGCTTGTGACGCTATATTGCCAGTACGCTTCTGTGTGTGCCAACAATTATTGGACCTTTGAACGTCCTTCATACCACAGCAAATAGCCAAACGAAAGCGATCCTGAAGTCATGATACTGCAGAACTGAAGAGACTTTTGCAGACCGCAAAATGGCACGTTACAATGTTCAATGAAATGTCACTCTGTTTGTGGTACTTCCGAGGAAGACGGAATAAAGTCGGGAAAGGCCTGGCCTTATTTCACACACGGCGTGCATATACGGAATTGTGAAGTTCGGCACTTCGTGGTCAGCCCTGATACACGCTGAGAGAGGACAGCAAAGGAGAGACATAGGGACGACAGGATGTGCAAGGAGAGGGAGAGGCTCATACAGACAGGGGGAGAGGTTGAGGAAATGATGAGTAGTGAAAGAGAGAGAGAGAGAGAGAGAGAGGAAGGAGGAGAATAAGAAAAAGAGAGGGGCAGAGGAGCTGGACAGGAAGAGTGGAGAGAAGAGCAGATGGGCTGAAATGGGGGAGAAGAGATGGGCAGAGAGAGGGGAGCAGGAAATGGCATAGCGTGTGGAGACTATGTACAGAGAGAGAGGAAGAGAAGACGAACAGAGAGATGGTGAGGAGGAGATGGACAGAGGGAGGTTTACGAGGGGGACACGCTGGAGGCTGCTGGAAAGTGTAGAGGGTTGCGGGCAGGTGGAAAAGGGATGAGAAAGAAATGGGCAAAAGGATGATTGGAGGATGTAGAAAGATGGAGGAATGAGGAATAAATGGAGAGAAAGGACTTGGACAGAGAGAGGTGGAGGGGCGGGGATGAGGAGGCTGACAGGGAGAGAAGTAGACCAAAGATAGCAGTGGGAGTTAGACCGTGAGTGGTGAGGATAAGATTGTCATTGAGAGCTAGGGAATGACAGTCAGAAATAGGGGTGGTGCACATAGAGATGTGAGGAGGACAACATAGAGATGGGGGAGGGGGCAGGCAGAGAGAGGGACAGGACTGGAAGAGATGGACAGAAATGTGATACTTGTATTAAATGGCACCCAATAGTCGACAGGAAATGAACAGTGGGTTGGGAAGAACAAACTGGACAAAGAAAAGGGATAGGAGGAGGGGGACAGAGTGAGAAGTGAGAGATTGAGAGAGGAGGGATAAGAGAGACAGAGAGAGTGTGGAGATGGACAGAGGTAGGTGGAAGTGGTGGACAGAGAGATGGTAGGAGGAAAGAGGAGACAGATAGAGAAGAAACGGGAGGAGACAGAAGTGAACAGGTAGAGACGGGTAGCAAGCCATGTGATTGTTAATTGTTCTTTTATCTTACACAATCATGACTTCGACTTTGTAGCCACACTCGAGTGCATGTTAAAATATGTCTGTCTGTGACATGTTATCATCGAAAGAAGCATATTTATGCTCTTATATACTAGTTGTATTACAGGATACAAATACGTATCAAAGATACACTATGTGATCAACACCCCCAAAAACATACGTTATTCATATTAGGTTGATTGCGCTGCCACTGACTGCTAGGTACTTCATGTCAGCGACCTCAGCAGACATCGTGATAGTGCAGAATGGGGCTCTCCGCGGAACTCACGGAATTTGAACGTGGTCTGGTAATCAGCGGTCACTTGTGTCATACGTCTGTACGCGAGATTTCCACACTCCTAAACATCCCTATGTCCACTGTTTCCTATGTGATAGTGAAGGCTGGCCGCTTAGGCCGAGTGGTTCTCGGCGCTTAAGTCCGGAACTGTGCTGCTGCTACGGTCGCAGGTTCGAATCCTGCCTCGGGCATGGATGTGTGTGATGTCCTTAGTTAGGTTTAAGTAGTTCTAAATTTAGGGGACTGATGACCTCAGATGTTAAGTCCCATAGTGCTTAGAGCCATTTGGACCATTATTTTGATAGTGAAGTGGAAACGTGAAGGGACACGTACACCACAAAAGCGTACAGGCCGACCACGTCTAACGACATCGATACCTCTCCTCAGCGCAGCACTCCGTCAATAATAGGCGGCCATTCCCCAAGGAACCTTCCAGCACCTGACTGAACGTGTGCCTCCAGGAGTGGAAGCTGTCATCAAGGCTAAGGGGGGACAACATCATATTGAATTCCAGCATGGAGGGCGCCACGAACTTGTAAGTAATTTTCAGCCAAGTGTTCGGATAGTTTTGATCACATAGTGTACATAATACGGTTATCATTGTGTCCAGTGAAAAACCATTAGCTGACAGTATGGCGTGTTTAACAACTAATACCTGCATTCGTCACTTCTGTTCATCAGTGAGAGAGAGGAGGAGGAAGTGGAGAAGATGGACAAACACGTAGTACACATATTAATTGAACTAAGGGTACATATACCGTACCAGCAAGACACATCAATAAACGATACAGAAAAAGACCTCATACTAGGGAAGGCTTCAAATAGCTTTGAACTGCACTGTCAGTTACAAAATCAGATGACAACTATCAACATAGAATCATTTCCTTGATGTAGCGGTGCAAATGAAGTTCACATAACTTTAGTCACAATTACATATTGGAGTAAATCAACACTCCATATCTCCTGCACAGGGGATGGGAGAGGAAGAAGGAGAGATGTGTCAAATGCCTTTTACCTGTGAATTCACACATATAAGTGTATGTAACATCTTCTCTTCACCCTATCTTTGTCCAGTTCCTGCTACATGTTCTGTTCATCTTCCCTACTCTTCTTTCTATGTCCATTACGTCCTTCACCTCTGTCTATGTCCATTTCCTTTGTTTCCCTCTTTTACCAGATCGTTCTCCCTCCTGTGTTAATCAATTTGCTGCCTACCCTCTCATCACCTAAGTCCTCCTTCCCCTCTCTCTGTTCAGCTTTGGCCATCCACATATGCATATATATATATATATATATATATATATATATATATATATATATATATATATATATATATATATATATCAGCTCTGTACATTTATGTTTTATATATAGATAGATGTAGATGACGTTACGTTTATAGTAAAATTAAAAGCGTTTGAAAAATAATCGCTGATGTGCTGAAATGAGAACTCTAACTGGTATTAAACAGCGATATAACAAGGAGTGGATTACGTAACACCAATGCAACAAGGAAAAGGCTGAGTCTTGAGCTCTGTTGATACCTTCACCGCGTCATACTGTCAATGCGCAAAACGTAGTTGCAATTCATGTAGACACATTCATTTTAGTCATTTAATGATGGCAGTGTTCATACAGCTCTTCGAGCACCACAAATGAGTCGATGGATTTAAATCCTTCGTCCTTTGCCGCTTTCGTCTACGCCACTACACATAGATCAAGATTGGTTCAGACTGAGTTTTATACACACTATGCATATATTGCAATCACTGTGCATAGGCGTAGTTGCACAGCCCGCAGTCTCTGAACCCAGATGTAGTTCTTTCTAATAGATAGTACTACTGTCCTAAGCACTGTCCTAATCCTCCTGCCTTCGTTTGTTGTCAGCGGGTTCTGGTTCATGCGTCACTGAGTTCCATCTGAGAGTGTGGCAGCACTGCAGCTGATGAAACACGTCAGTATCACATGACTGACAACTTTCAGCATGTTACCGTTATATTTTACGTTTTTATATTTTTAGGTAAGGTTTCTGGCATTATTATTACTTTTTTAATCTTCTGTTTTCTGTTGTTTTTGTATCTTGTAAATTTGAAGGTGCTCAGTAAAGGCTGAGGTGCGTAGTTTTGGTGTAATTTTGTGTGGTTGTGCCAGTTGTATGAAGAGTCAAAGAAGAAATTTATGAATCATATTCGTGGGCCGTAAAAATTCCTGTACGCCACTTTTATAGTAAATCAAACCATAGTATCGTACTTTCCCCTGATTCTTGTATTGAGGACCTAATGTCTGTTAACATACTCCACTACTTCGTTACATATGGTAACACTTTTTTGCTCTTCTGGATAGCTCTTTAAACAGTGAATATAACTCAAAGATCACTTTTCAAATAAAAACCCATCATGTAATTGAATGCGATGATTTTACGTAATAAATACACTCCTGGAAATTGAAATAAGAACACCGTGAATTCATTGTCCCAGGAAGGGGAAACTTTACTGACACATTCCTGTGGTCAGATACATCACATGATCACACTGACAGAACCACAGGCACATAGACACAGGCAACAGAGCATGCACAATGTCGGCACTAGTACAGTGTATATCCACCTTTCGCAGCAATGCAGGCTGCTATTCTCCCATGGAGACGATCGTAGAGATGCTGGATGTAGTCCTGTGGAACGGCTTGCCATGCCATTTCCACCTGGCGCCTCAGTTGGACCAGCGTTCGTGCTGGACGTGCAGACCGCATGAGACGACGCTTCATCCAGTCCCAAACATGCTCAATGGGGGACAGATCCGGAGATCTTGCTGGCCAGGGTAGTTGACTTACACCTTCTAGAGCACGTTGGGTGGCACGGGATACATGCGGACGTGCATTGTCCTGTTGGAACAGCAAGTTCCCTTGCCGGTTTAGGAATGGTAGAACGATGGGTTCGATGACGGTTTGGATGTACCGTGCACGATTCAGTGTCCCCGCGACGATCACCAGAGGTATACGGCCAGTGTAGGAGATCGCTCCCCACACCATGATGCCGGGTGTTGGCCCTGTGTGCATCGGTCGTATGCAGTCCTGATTGTGGCGCTCACCTGCACGGTGCCAAACACGCATACGACCATCATTGGCACCAAGGCAGAAGCGACACTCATCGCTGAAGACGACACGCCTCCATTCGTCCCTCCATTCACGCCTGTCGCGACACCACTGGAGGCGGGCTGCACGATGTTGGGGCGTGAGCGGAAGACGGCCTAACGGTGTGCGGGACCGTAACCCAGCTTCATGGAGACGGTTGTGAATGGTCCTCGCCGATACCCCAGGAGCAACAGTGTCCCTAATTTGCTGGGAAGTGGCGGTGCGGTCCCCTACGGCACTGCGTAGGGTCCTACAGTCTTGGCGTGCATCCGGGCGTCGCTGCGGTCCGGTCCCAGGTTGACGGGCACGTGCACCTTCCGCCGACCACTGGTGACAACATCGATGTACTGTGGAGACCTCACGCCCCACGTGTTGAGCAATTCGGCGGTACGTCCACCCGGCCTCCCGCATGCCCACTATACGCCGTCGCTCAAAGTCCGTCAACTGCACATACGGTTCACGTCCACGCTGTCGCGGCATGCTACCAATGTTAAAGACTGCGATGGAGCTCCGTATGCCACGGCAAACTTGCTGACACTGACGGCGGCGGTGCACAAATGCTGCGCAACTAGCGCCATTCGACGGCCAACACCGCGGTTCCTGGTGTGTACGCTGTGCCGTGCCTGTGATCATTGCTTGTACAACCCTCTCGCAGTGTCCGGAGCAAGTCTGGTGGGACTGACACACCGGTGTCAATGTGTTCTTTTTTCCATTTCCAGGAGTGTATATCCTTAAAAACTATTCTAGAGAAACCGCGCCTGTTTCTGGCTGTCAAATGTATCTTCAAGTATTGTGTTTGACAATGTACCACAACTACGTCGGGTGTGCGTATTATACACATCGTGTGTCCTCGATGAGGCTCGATTGTTTCTCACTGTGCGATTCTACATGCACACACAAAAACACCCCGTTTTATGAAACAGCTTACTGTAGTAAGACTTTCACTTATGAATTAGGCAAGTTCAGGAACTTACATAGTGGGCATGTACTCTGTCATTAGGAGACGGTCGGTAATTTTGGAGATCTGTAGAACACTCAATATGGAGGCGAACCTCACTTTCGTTATATATACGTGGGGGGAGAGAGGAAGAGATACAGAGAAAGGAAGACAGTAATATCAGACAATTGTGTACATAAAATAAATTTGATATAAAAAGTGCTATCTAGCTCATATTAAGGAGAAATGAAACTACCCATATTTAACTCTGTACTGAAGTCAGTCCTTCTGTACGAGTATCTGGCAGTAGCGACAGGAGATATGACGTATAGCGATCACGTAGGTAAATTAATATCTATACCCTACCAGCAACTTTTGAGTTGCTGGTAGGGTATCACAAAACTGCGCTTGGTTACTAAAGATATAGAGAACGTTACATAGGTCATTTAGAGGGCTACGTATAGGGCCACCACCTAATGCAGCTTCACAAAACTATAGAGACTGAAGCGGGAATATTTCATGACGCCTCACTACAAACTACGTAATATTTACACCGAAACTGGCTGAGAAAAAAATGTGTTGCATTACTTATTGAATGCTCCTTACAGAGCCGGGGGGTGGGGGGGACAGGCTCAGGGGTCGTATCGTCGAGAAAAACCTTGGAATTGGTTTTAAATTACGTGTTGGAAGACGCTATGCTCTCTCATTCTCAAATCTGGGCTGAGTACATTCTGGGTAATTTCCGCACTGTGTGTTTCTTAAGTTGCCACTAAACTTATACAAAATTTCTAACTCCAGTAGTTAAATTAGTGTGCTACACCTCTTAATGAGGTTATTTTAAAATTTTTAATTTGGTCAGTGATTATACGAAATATTGAAATTCAAATGTTATTGTCCCTGTTTGCCATTACCCGGGCAGCCTGCAACTGTTTTAGCTGTCTAGTAATACAGATATGCACGCCCCGCTTGCCGCGCGATGTAACGCGCTGCTTCCCGAGCGGGAAGGCGTGCCGGTCCCCACCACGAATCCACCAGGCGGATTAGTGTCGAGGTCCGGTGTGCCGGCCGGCCTGTGGATGGTTTTGATGGCGGTTTTCCGCCTACCGCGGTGAATACAGGCTGTTGCCCCTTATTCCGCCTCGGTTACCCTATGTCGGTAATTGCTGCGCAAACACTGTCTTCACGTACGAGTACACCATTGTTACTCTACGACGCAAACATTTGGGATTACACTCGTCCGGTATGAGACGTGCCCTGGGAAGGGTGCGGGGGGGGGGGGGGGGCGGAGGAGTGAGGGGGATTTAAAGTAGGGGCAGAAACGCACCATAGTTGTGAGTTGAGTGTGGGGCGGCGATGAGGTGGATGGACTGCTGTGGCCTGTTGTAGGGTTGCGAACCACTGAGGGCTGCGTCGTTTCTAGGTCACCGGTTTAATACACGATACACACAATACAATATTGATATTGCGGTATGTTTACTATGTAACTCCAGACATACGATGAAATGAGTGCACCAAGAATTCGATCACCGAGTCTTTCTGCCCAGCCTGAAGGGCCATCACACATTGTAAGAGGTAGTCAAGACACTGGATACGAGGTGTGCGGCTCATGTCAGCGGTCACCTACTTCTGCATCTGTACTCTGCGAGTCTTCAGAAACTGTGTGACAGATATTTTACGCTGTGTAACCTAGCATTAATTTCTCTCGTTAAGTGTGCAGACAGTTATAAAATTGGTGGATACGCAACGTCCTAAGGAAAGATGCTTCTTGTGTACAAAAAAAAAAAAAAAAGAAAAAAAAAGAAATGGATAAGTGGAAAAACAGGAGCTGACAAAGTGGGAGAGACTCTTCGGAAGCTTTAGTTTAGCGGACACTTATGTTTTTGACCGTCTGCGGAAAGTGTAATACTGATTTCCCTTTATGAATGTGGTCACCCAAAAGGTGCTTGTAATTGTGTTCGGTAACATCGAAGCCGGTTGCGTATGAATAAGACTAGTAAGTACAGATGATAAGACTAGTAAGTACAGATGATAAGACTAGTAAGTACAGATGATAAGACTAGTAAGTACAGATGATAAGACTAGTAAGTACAGATGATAAGACTAGTAAGTACAGATGATAAGACTAGTAAGTACAGATGATAAGACTAGTTAAGTACAGATGATAAGACTAGTAAGTACAGATGATAAGACTAGTAAGTACAGATGATGGTGTTTTCGGTACTACGTATGAACGACAATAACACTTGTTGCCTCGCTATCCAGCAGAACACGGCAGTACGGGAACTGTATTGAGATGGCCTGTGTATATAAGGGAGGTGGGGAGACACTTTAATGCGAGATGGACCAAGGAGATTCTGTGTAGGATTCCTCGTGATAAGAGAAGTATCATGTGTGAATGTCCTCTTCTATCGGCCATCAACTCGCCTTTTTTATTTCCTCTAAGTAATGAGGCTATGGCGACGTGAAAAAATGTTGCTGAGCGTCAGAATTAAGCTACATGTGGGAGGGGTATAAACCGTGTATTAATATTGATTAAAAATGTGTTAAGAGTGACGCGTCTCCAGGGGAACGCAGTACCTCGCATTTTCAGCTTGCCTGGCGGCAGCAATACATAGCGCCCAAACTACCGGTACGTAACGTCTGGTCGGCATTGACATTTAAAGAAGAATTGAATCAACTTTCTTACACCATAGTGCAGTATGACCGCTCCTTGCTATTAACAGATTTTCTCTGACTCTAAAACATATCATAGGGAAGAGTTTATTATTATATATAGTCAGATGCTTCTTTAGGGCCAAAATTAGAGTAATAAAGCATTTGATGCGCATTTCCGGGTATTTTGAGTATTAGGCCACGGTTGATGGAAGTTTCTCCTCAGCCAGGATGTTAATATTATTCAAGCGCTCAGGAACCTGCAGACACGATCAGTTTGCTGTTAGGCCCAAGTTCCCAGATAAACGTTACCTGCTAATCATAGAAGTGCCACGCATGGAAAGACGTAATAAAAGCTGAAATAATGACATAAAAAACAAGACAAATGAGGATACATAATACTGAAGTTCGCAGTGTACAATGTCTCCAATGAGGACTCCATCCACGAGAGTATCATAAATGTCTTATAGTGACGCTGAAGAAGAAGATAATGTTAATGATGACTCTTCTGTTCATGAATGGAACGTGGGAGGAATGACTGATCGTATGCCTCTGCGTTCGCTCTCATTTGCTTATCTATCTACGCTGTCTCTACCGGATCCTCACGCAGCGGGCCGCAGAATATCCGCAACATCAACTCTAGAAACCAGTTCTTCCCATTTATAAGTAGGCTCCTGAGAGGTATGGGGCGTTTTTAAACGAATGACTGCCAATTAAGATTTCACAGCATTTCAGTTTCACTCTTCACCATCTACCAACCTAGAACCCTCGAGAAACATTCCATTTTTATTCCCTCGACCACACACGTAACGTGCACATTTAAGCAGCATATCAGAGCAAATCGAATGGGTTTTGTGAGTTACGTCTTTAGTAACCAAGCGCAGTTTTGTAATACCGTACCAGCCAGCAAAAAGTTGTCAGTTGTTTTAAATATTAATTCATCTATGTGATCGCTATACGTCATATATCCTGACGTTGTTACTGCCAGATACTCGTACAGATTGACTGACTCCAGTAAGAGTTAAAAAGCGAGTAGTTGCATTTCTCCTTATTATGAACTAGACAGCACTTTTTATATCAGGTTTATTTTATGTACACAATTGTCCAATATTACTGTCTTCCTTCCTCTGTCTCTCTCCCTCTCTCCACCCACGTATACACAACAAAAGTGAGATTCGTCTCCACATTGAGTTCCAAGCAGAGATCTGTATTTAAACGTCTTTTGGCAGAAACCAGAGCATCGCAGGTATTCGTATGCCCTTGGAGAATGTTTACTGAGACGTGGCTGTGAACAAGAACACGGTGACTCACTGAGCGAGGCGTTTGTTATCATCGCAACAAGGTCGCACGTACGTGTCGGATCTCTCGCGTGCCGTCCGTCCGCCCACCTCACAGCTGTGACTCCTGAAATGATGAAACGTGCGGACACTCTCATTCGAGGCGATCGACGTATCACAATAAAACACCTCGCTGGTCACTGGACGTCTCCGTAGATAGTGCTCATAGGTTCACTCAACAGCTGGGGTGCTCAAATGTGTGTGCCCAGTAGGTTGTTCGTAGGCTAAAAGAAGACTGTAAAGAACAACGAAAGACAATCTGTGCGGAGCTGGTTGCGCGTTACGAGGCTGATCATGACAAGTTTTTTTTTTAACATCGACTCAGGCGATGAAGCATTGCTTCATGACTTCGAAACCAAAATGGCAATTCAGTGAATGGTGCCACACCATCTCTCCTCCGAAGAAAACGTTTGAAGCTGCACCCTCATCCGGTAAAGACATGGGGACAGTCTCCTGAGACTATGAAGGGGCTATTGTTTCAGGTCGTCCCTCGTGGTGCAACTATTACCTTGAAGTGTACTGTACTACTCTCAGGAAACTGAAGGAACTACTTCAGGGTGTTCGTCGTACAAAAATGCAAACGAACTTCTCCTTCCCCATGGCAACGCCAGGCCTCACACAAGTCTGCGCACCTGACACGAACTTACAAAACTCATCCAGACCGTTTTTCCTGATCCATCCTACAGCCCGGATCTCACATCTTCTGACTTCGACATGTTTGGCTCGATGAAGGATCCACTCAGAGGAAAGCAGTAAGTGGATGATGGGGAGGTTACCGATGCAGCAAAATGTTGGTCCCGAAGTCGACCGGTAGAATGGTGGCAAAGGGCCCTCCCAGTAAGGTGGCATGAGGCGGTCGCATTAAACGGAGATTGTGTTGAAACGTAGAAGTTTGTAGCCAAATAATGGTGAATATTACGGTGTTTCGGAATCCTAAATAAAACCTACCTGTTACCAGATAAAAAATGTGTAGCGTTACTAATTGAACGCCTCTCGTACCCCTACATCTTCATACCTACTCCACAAGCCAGCATACGATGCATGGCGGAGAGTACCACGTACCACTAATAGTCTTTCCCTTTCCTGTTCCACTCACAAAAAAAGATCGAGATCAAAATAACTAACTAAAAGCCTTCTAGTCACGTTGTGTCACAATGTCATCGCCGAACATCAAAGTTTTTATTTCTTCTCCATGGATTTTAATTCCTACGAATTTTTCATTTGTTGCCTTTACTGCTTGCTCGATATACAGATTGAATAACATTGGGGATAGGCTACAACCCTGTTTCACTCCCTTCCAAACCACTGCTTCCCTTTCATTCCCCTCATCTGCTTTCTGTACAAATTATAAATAGCCCTTCGCTCCCTGTATTTTATCCCTGCCACTTACAGAATTTGAAAGATAGTATTCCAGGCAATATTGTCAAAAGCTTTCTTTAAGTCTACAATTTCAAGAAACGTAGGTTTGCCTTTCCTTAATCTACATTCTGAGATAAGTCGTAGGGTCAGTATTGCCTAGTTTACCCAAGAGGACACCATCATCATTTAACCATACAGTAAAGCTGCATGCCCTCGCTAAACATTACGACTGTAGTTTCCCCTTGCTTTCAGCCGTTCGCAGTACCAGCACAGCAAGGCCATTTTGTTTCTTACGTGAAATAAGTGTTGGTGGCAATAGAACGTTCTGCAATCGACTTCAAATGCCTGGTCTCTAAATTTTGGCCAAAGTGCCCCGCGAAAACAGCGTTGTCTTCCCTTCATGGATCCCCATTTGACTTCAAGAAACATCTCCATAATGCCGGCGTGTGGATCGTACCCACCCAAATCTAGCAGAAATCTTCGAGTTCTTCGTTTAAGCCGGCCTGTTGCAGATCCCAGACATAGAAACAGTCGTCAAAAATGTGTTGGATAACCGTTCCTTATCTGCTTTACGGATAAGCCCAAACTCTCTTAACAGCATGAAGTCGTGTATTTGCCTTGCCTACTATCTTGATGCCAATTCATATCGCTTTGGAAATTTAGGCCTAGATATTTAATCGATGTGACTGTGTCAATCAGCGCCCCACTAACGCTGCATTCGAAGTATACAGGACTGTTTACATTTAGAACAAGAAATTCTGCGGTCGTGGTGATGGGACCAAATTGCGAGGTCATCGGTCCCTAGGCTTACACACTACTTAATCTGACTTAAACTAACACGCTAAGGACAACACACACACTCATTCCCGAGGGAGGACTCGAACTTCCGACTGGGGTGAAGCCACGCGAACCGTGGCAAGGTGCCGGTGACCTCGCGGCTGTCCCGAGCGGTGAAATTCTGTATCCTCCTACAGACACGATGCCTGCCCGTACAGACAGCTCAGAAGCAAATAGCTGGGGACTGCTGCTCAGCCTGACATTCAGATCATTTATGTATATAAATAAGAGCGGTCCTATCAGATTTCCTTGTGACTCTCCTGACAATATAATTGTCTCTTAAGAACACTCTCCGTCAACGATAACGTACTGATTTTATTACTTAAAGAGTACTTTATGCAGTACAACTTCAGAGTCAATGAGGACATTTTAATTTATTACTTCTTTACCACTAACTTTATTCGCTACCCAATTTGCAGACGATATCTACAGATAGCAATGAATGTTTCTACAAGGTTATATCTTCGTATGATAGATGGTTCAGGTTATATGACGTGGTAAATATTTAGATGCATGAGAATATTATAGAAACTATATTCATATAGTGCTTGATAATGAGAAAGGGAAAATGATGTAGACGAGGATGAAATGGGAGATATGATACTGCGTGAAGAGTTTGATAGAGCACTGAAAGACCTAAGTCGAAACAAGGCCCCGGGAGTAGACAACATTCCATTAGAACTACTGACAGCCTTCGGAAAGCCAGGCCTAACAAAACTCTACCATCTGGTGAGCAAAATGTATGAGACAGGTGAAATACTCTCAGACTTCAAGAGGAATATAATAATTCCAATCCCAAAGAAAGCAGGTGTTGACAGATGTGAAAATTACAGAACTATCAGTTTAATAAGTCACGGCTGCAAAATACTAACCCGAATTATTTACAGACGACCTCGGGACGCCATACTGACCCTACGACTTCTCTTAGAACCTAGGTTAAGAAAAGGCAAATCTACGTTTCTAACATTTGTAGACTTGGAGAAAGATTTTGACAATGCAGACTGGAATACTCTCTTTTAAATTCTGGAGGTGGCAGGGGTAAAATACAGGGAACGAAAGGCTATTTACAATTTGTACAGAAACCGGATGGCAGTTATAAGAGTCGAGGGGCATGAAAGGGAAGCAGTGGTTGGGAAGGGAGTGGGACAGGGTTGTACCCTCTTCCCGGTGTTATTCAATCTGTATATTGAGCAAGCAGTAAAGGAAACAAAAGAAAAATTTTCAGTAGGTATTAAAATCCATGGACAGGAAATAAAAACGTTCTAATTCTGTCAGAGACTGCAAAGGTCTTTGAGGAGCAGTTCAACGGAATGGACAGTGTCTTGAAGGGAGCAAATAAGATGAACATCAACAAAAGCATAACGACCATAATGAAATGTAGTTGAATTAAGTCGGGTGATGCTGAGGGAATTAGATTAGGAAATGAGACACGTTAAAGTAGTAAAGGAGTTTTGCTATTTGGGGAGCAAAATAGCTGATGATAGTCGAAGTAGAGAGGATGTAAAATGTAGACTGGCAATAGCAAGGAAAGTGTTTCTGAAGGAGAGAAATTTGCTAACATCGAGTATAGATTTAAGTGTCAGGAAGTCGTTTCTGAAAGTATTTGTATGGAGTGTAGCCCTGTATGGAAGTGAAACATGGACGATAAATACACTACAGGAAATGGAAAAAAGAACCCACCATACTTGCTCCGGACACTGCGAGAGGGCTGTACAAGCAATGATCACACGCACGGCACAGCGGACACACCAGGAACCGCGGTGCTGGCCGTCGAATGGCGCTAGCTGCGCAGCATTTGTGCACCGCCGCCGTCAGTGTCAGCCAGTTTGCCGTGACATACGGAGCTCCATCGCAGTCTTTAACACTGGTAACATGCCACGACAGCGTGGACGTGAACCGCATGTGCAGTTGACGGACTTTGAGCGACGGCGTATAGTGGGCATGCGGGAGGCCGGGTGGACGTACCGCCGAATTGCTCAACACGTAGGGCGTGAGGTCTCCACAGTACATCGATGTTGTCGCCAATGGTCGGCGGAAGGTGCACGTGCCCGTCGACCTGGGACCGGACCGCAGCGACGCACGGATGCACGCCAAGGCCGTAGGATCCTACGCAGTGCCGTAGGGGACCGCACCGCCACTTCCCAGCAAATTAGGGACACTGTTGCTCCTGGGGTATCGGCGAGGACCATTCACAACCGTCTCCATGAAGCTGGGCTATGGTCCCGCACACCGTTAGGCCGTCTTCCGCTCACGCCCCAACATCGTGCAGCCCGCCTCCAGTGGTGTCGCGACAGGCGTGAATGGAGGGACGAATGGAGACGTGTCGTCTTCAGCGATGAGAGTCGCTTCTGCCTTGGTGCCAATGATGGTCGTATGGGTGTTTGGCGCCGTGCAGGTGGGCGCCACAATCAGGACTGCATACGACCGAGGCACACAGGGCCAACACCTGGCATCATGGTGTGGGGAGCGATCTCCTACACTGGCCGTACGCCTCTGGTGATCGTCGAGGGGACACTGAATAGTGCACGGTACATCCAAACCGTCATCGAACCCATCGTTCTACCATTCCTAGACCGGCAAGGGAACTTGCTGTTCTAACAGGACAACGCACGTCCGCATGTATCCCGTGCCACCCAACGTGCTCTAGAAGGTGTAAGTCAACTACCCTGGCCAGCAAGATTTCCGGATCTGTCCCCCATTGAGCATGTTTGGGACTGGATGAAGCGTCGTCTCACGCGGTCTGCACGTCCAACACGAACGCTGGTCCAACTGAGGCGCCAGGTGGAAATGGCATGGCAAGCCGTTCCACAGGACTACATCCAGCATCTCTACGATCGTCTCCATGGGAGAATAGCAGCCTGCATTGCTGCGAAAGGTGGATATACACTGTACTAGTGCCGACATTGTGCATGCTCTGTTGCCTGTGTCTATGTGCCTGTGGTTCTGTCAGTGTGATCATGTGATGTATCTGACCCCAGGAATGTGTCAATAAAGTTTCCCCTTCCTGGGACAATGAATTCACAGTGTTCTTATTTCAATTTCCCCGACTGTAGTTTGGACAAGAAGAGAATAGAACCTTTTCAAATGTGGTGCTACAGAAGAATGCTGAAGATTAGATGGGTAGATCACATAACTAATGAGGAGGTATTGAATAGGATTGGGGGGAAGAGGAGTTTGTGGCACAACTTCACAGGAGGAAGGGATCGGTTGGTAGGACCTGTTCTGAGGCACCAAGGGATCACCAATGTAGTATTGGAGGGCAATGTGGAAGGTAAAAATCGTAGAGGGAGACCAAGAGATGAATACACTAAGCAGATTCAGGAGGATATTAGTTGCAGTAGGTACTGGGAGATGAAGAAGCTTGCACAGGATAGAGTAGCATGGAGAGCTGCATCAAACCAGTCTCAGGACTGAAGACCGCAACAACAACAAGAATGAGTTCGACAAACTTTCAGCATAATTTCAGGCCTTCTGTAAATGTCTTTTCGCCCACAGCCCCACAAAATAATACAAATTTAGTCACACTGAATACTCGTTTTCCTTGCGGTAAAACGCCAGAATCAGAAAATAGCTATTCAGAGAAATCTAAGCAGTTCTCAGTATCAGTTTTGGAACAAATTAATCATGTAAATTAGAAAAACTGATAAAGTAATATCTGCATAATACTATACGGTTAACGTGGCACTTGATAAATTTATATATGCTTCTTTCAGTTTTTGGTTTACCAGATTTGCTTTCGACTTTCCCATCAGATTATATTAGATCAGATTCAGTTTTCGTTTCATAGACCCAAAAATTAGATGACTTCCGTAAATGTGGAACAAGTCTACATCTGCATGATTACTTTGCAATTCGCATTTAAGACCTTGGCAGAGGGTTCATCGAACCACAATCATACTATCTCTCTACCATTCCACTCCCGAACAGCGCGCGGGAAAAACGAACACCTAACCTTTCTGTTCGAGCTCTGATTTCTCTTATTTTATTTTGATGATCATTCCTACCTATGTGGGTCGGGCTCAACAAAATGTTTTCGCAATCGGAAGAAAAAGTTGGTGACTGAAATTTCGTAAATAGATTTCGCCGCGACAAGAACGTCTTTGCTTTAATGACTTCGATCCCAGCCCGCGTATCATATATGCCACACTCTCTCCCCTATTACGTGATAATACAAAACGAGCTCCCTTTTTTGCACCCTTTCGATGTGCTCCGTCAATCCCAGCTGGTAAGGATCCCACACTGCGCAGCAGTATTGCAACAGAGGACGAAAGAGTGTAGTGTAAGCTTTCTCTTTATTGGACTTGTTGCATCTTCTAAGTGTCCTGCCAATGAAACGCAATCTTTGGCTCGCCTTCCCCACAATATTATCTATGTGGTGTTTCCAACTGAACTTGTTCGTAATTTTAACACGCAGGTACTTAGTTGAATTGACAGCCTTCAGAATTGTACTATTTATGGAATAATCGAATTCCAACAGATTTCTTTTGGAACTCATGTGGATCACCTCACACTTTTCGTTATTTAGCGTCAACTGCCACCTGCCACACCATACAGCAATCTTTTCTAAATCGCTTTGCAACTGATACTGGTCTTCGGATGACCTTACTAGACGGTAAATTACAGCATCATTTGCGAACAAATCGTCACCCAGGTCGTTTATATAGACCAGGAACAGCAGAGGTCCCAGGACGCTTCCCTGGGGAACACCTGATGTCACTTCAGTTTTACTCGATGATTTGCCGTCTATTACTACGACCTGCAACCTTCCTGACAGTGTTAAATCCTGTAATCTAGACTGTTATGACGAAGTGCTGCCTACTGGTGAATAAATCGGAACTAATAAAACCAAAAAGCCTAAAATATTTAACACGTTATGTCATCTGTAATGTAATGAAACGTTTGAAGCTGTTTTGTAAATGGGAGTCTGGTTTATTAAGAAGCAGGGTTGGAGGGAGTGGTGTTGCTGGTAACTCGTAAAACTGCACGCTGTCTGTCGTCTGTTGTGTGGTTGCGTCACCGCTCGTGCAGGATACTCACCGCTACAATTTTGTACCGGTCCGCCACTGCAGAGGGCATTGCTCGGTTACTGCCTTCGCAGTGGCCGCCGGGTTTGCTAGACCGGCGGTCACAGGCGCGGCAGCCGTCCTCGAGACGTTTCCCCACCGGCGCTCGTTAACCTTCCGCCACACGCAACACAAGCGCGGTGCGCGCTCTCCCAGCACGCACTTGTGAAATCCGCCATTGGCTGCCGGCAAGTACGTACAGGTCGGAGGCGGTTTCCTTTTTTTTCTCTCGCCTTCTTTTCTGTCGATTTTTCGCAGTTTTACCGGAAATTACTTTCGCTTCAAGTACGTGATTACGCGGTCTCGGATTGGCGGACGTGTC